>NC_073232.2:49790000-51247500 GCF_029281585.2 Gorilla gorilla gorilla
TTTATTAGTCCATTTTCACATTGCTATGAAGATACTATCTGAGACTAGCTAATTTATTCAAAAAAAAGAGGTTTAATTGACTAACATTTCACATGTCTAACACTTTTAGTGAGTTGTTGAAGTTCCTCAACATTATCGTGTGGCTATCTAAGCCTTTTTGTAGATCTAGAAGTACTTGTTTTATGAATTCAGATGCTTCAGTGTTGGGTACATACATATTTAGGATAGTTAAGTCTTTTTGTTGAATTCAACCCTTTATCATCATGTAATACCCTTCTTTGTCCTTTATTACTGTTTTTGGTTTAAAGTCTTTTTTATCTAATATATTATATATTATATTTTAATATATTTTAAAATACATATATTTTACCTAATATGTTATATATATTATATTTTAAATATATTTTAAAGTACATATATTTTATCTAGTATAATAGCCGCTCCTCTTTTTTGTTGTAGTTTAATTTGCAAGATAGATATTTCTTCAACCCTTTACTTTGAGCTTATTGATGCCATTATGTGTGAGATGGGTATCTTGAAAACAGCAGATGAATGGATGCTGTTATTTTATCCAACTTGCCACTCTGTGCCTTTTAAGTGGGGGGTTTAGGCTATTCACATTCAAGGATAATATTAATATGCAAGATTTTGATCCTATCATGAAGTTGTAAGCTGGTTGCTTTGTATTTTCTATGGTTTGGTTGCTCTATAGATCTGTGGGCTCTGTACTTGTGTTTTTGTGGTAACAGGTATCAGCTCTATATTTTCCCCATGTTTAGAATTCTCTTAAAGATCTCTGACACGACTGGCCTAATGGTAATTAATTTTTTTAGTGCTTGTTTGTCTGGAAAATATTTTTATTTCTCTTTCAGTGATAAAGCTTAGCCTGGTGGGATATGAACTTTTTGTTGGAATTTCTTTGCTTCAAGAATTCTGAAAATAGGCCTCCAATCTGTCTCGGCTTATAAATAAGGTTTATGTAGAGAAGTCTGCTTTTAACCTTTTGGGATTTCCTTTGTGTGTCTTCTGACCTTTTTCTCTAGCTGCCTTTGAGATTTTTTCTTTAGCATTGACCTTGGATAGTCTGGTTATTATATGCCTTGGTGACGTTCCTTTTTGTATAGTATCTCTCAAGTGTTCTCTGGATTTCTTATATCTAGATGTCTACCTCTCTAGCAAAATTTGGAACATTTTCTTGATTTATCACTTCAAGTATTTTTTCTAGGTTGTTATCTTTTTCTCAGTCTCAGGAATGTCACTAATTTTTAGGTTTGGCCACTTTACATAATGCCATATTTCTCAAAGACTTTGTTTATTTTATAAAAATTACTTTTTCTTTATTTTTTTCCGACTGGGTCAATTCAAAAGACTGGTCTTCAAGATCTGAAATTCTTTCCTCTACTTAGTCCAGTTTATTGGTGAAGCTTCCAGTTCTGTTTTGAAATTAAGTTAGTTTTTTAATTCCAGAATCTCTGATTGATATTTTAAAGATGTTTATCTCTTCCTTCATTCTCTGGATTGCTTTAAAAAGTTTCTTTGTGTTAATTTTCAACCTCATCTTGGATCTTATTAAGCTTCCTTGCAATCCACACTTCAAATTCTTTATCTGTCATTTCCAAGTTTCCACTTTGCTGGGGACCATAGCTGGAGAACTAGTATGGTATGTTGATGGTATGACTACATTTTGAATTTTCATGGTGCTAGAATTCTTACACTGGTTCTTTCTCATCTTGAAGCATTGATACTTCAAATTTTTGTAATTATATTTGTGCAGATATAATTTTTCTTTTCTTTCCCTATAATACTATTGATTTTTTTTTCTTTCCCTTTCCCTTTCCCATCTATTTTTCCCTAGGGGGTTTAGAGAATACTGGGTAAGGTCTTTTGGCTTAACTTGTGTACTCCTACACCTTTGTGTCAGCAGGTTTTATATTGGGCGGTTCAGTTCTACCTACAAGCCTGTAGATGGTGTGTATGACCAATACTGATGGGTGTATACTTCATCCTTGTTTACTAGCAGAAGCTCTCTCTTGCCTCAGGCAATGGGCTTATTCTTGTAGTGCAAAATGCTCTGAGCTCCCTCCTCAGCCCCAGAGGTGTTGGGAGCAAGATGGGCAGGTCCAGACTGGCAGGTTTGCCTACAAATTCCCTAAGGGCAGGCATGAGCACTGGTGCTGAAGCATAATCCAGTGAGTGGGTACCAAACACCAAGAGGTGTGCCTAGATATGGAGCTGGGAAGCTTTCTTGTCCTCAAGTTCTCTACACACAGATTTGGGGTGGCCTAAACTCCAAATCCAGGGGACTGGGTACTCCAGATGCTGGGAGATCTGCCTAGGCATGAAGCAGAGAGGCTCCTCTACATACCTGGATCCCTGCAGAGAAAGTGTGGGGTGGCTCAGGCTGTCAATCTGAACAAACATGTACTTTGAATACCTGGAAATCTGCCTAAGCGTGGAGTGGAGAGGGTCTGCTATACCACGATCTATGCACAGAAAGGGTAGGGAAGCTCAGCCTGCTGATTTAGGCAAGCTGGTACTCTGAATGCCTGGAGATCTGCCTGGGTATGGAGCAAAGAGAGTCCTGATGTACCATGATCTATGCCTAGGAAGGATGGACAGCTCAGGCTGTCTCAGCAGGTTTTATTATTTTATTTTTTATTTTTATTTATTTATTTTTTGACACAAGGTCCCATTCTGTTGCCCAGGCTGGAGTGCAGTGTTGCAATCATGGCTCACTGCAGCATTAACTTCTCGGGCTCAGGCAATCCTCCCACCTCAGCCTCCTGAATAGCTGGGACCACACCTGGCTAATTTATTTTTATTTTTTGTAGAGATGGTGTCTCCCTATCTTCCCCAGGCTGGTCTCAAATTCCTAGGCTCAAAGGATTTTCCTGTTTCAACTTCCCAAATTGCTGGGATTATAGGCATGAGCCACTGCATCTGGCATTCAGCATGTTTTAAATACACACAATTTTTAATAGAATTTGATTGCAATATTTACATATTGATTTTTTTTAACTTCCAAAAACATTTTTCCACATCCTTTGAAACTCTATTTTCTTGATACTGAGTAATGCTACATTATATTGATATTCATTCTTATTTAGTCTTTCCATTATTTTGGGACATTTAGGTTATTTCCAAATTTTGCTATTATACATAATGCTACAATGAAGATCTTTGCATATAAATCACTGTCCACATTTCCTTGTTCTTATACAAATTTACTAAAAGTGGAATTAAATTAGAAGGAATTTTTATAAATTTATTATAATTGCATAGGAGAAAGAACACAAAGATTAAATCTTAACCAAAGCTATTTACCATGTTATGATAAAGCTCAAAGCTGTCCTCCAGGAAGTTCCTTCAAAAAGATAAAATGATGTAGGAGGCTGGTTTTCATAAGGAAATTTAGTATTCTAAAACCTGTGTCCTGTCTGTTTCTTGGCTTCAGTTAGATTCACAGCTGTTATCTAAGGTAGAAATAATTTCCTTTGTCTTTAACAGCTAAGTACATTGAATGCTGAAAGTAGTAGAACGTATTATGTTGCTCCATGTTGTTGAGTAGCACAGGACAGACAGTGTAGAGACCATAAGTCTCCAGCAGCGTTCTAATAGTAATTCTAGGAGCCTTCTAATAGTAATTCTAGGTGAAAGAAATAATTACATTTTAAATATTTCTATAGATTTACCAAAAATATAATCTGAAGGCTTCTAACCTTTATCATAAATTAGAGGCAGCTATTTTATATACCTTTTTATGTCTAAAAATTATTTTAACGTTTCTTGGCCAGGTGTGGTGGCTCACGCCTGTAATCCCAGCACTGTGGGAGGCCAAGGCAGGCAGATCACGAGGTCAGGAGATCAAGACCATCCTGGATAACACAGTGAAACCCTATCTCTACTAAAACTACAAAAAATTAGCCAGGTGTGGTGGCGCATGCCTGTAGTCACAGCTACTCGGGAGGCTGAGGCAGGAGAATCACTTGAAACCAGGAGGCAGAGGTTGCAGTGAGCCAAGATCTTGCCACTGCACTCCAGCCTGGGCAACAGAGCGAGACTCCATCTCAAAAAAATAATTATTTTAACGTTCCTTTTGGCTAAGCTGAAGTAACAAAGGTTGCAAAATGAATGAACTATTGTAAATGGTAGAAGCATATCAGAATCTACTTGGTCCTGTATGAAAATAAAATTGCTGCTTTATAAGGTACCTGCCATGTGAATATTGTATTTACTCACCTTGATCTAACTATTATTTATTCTGCTATATCCATTTTTATCTTTGATGCATATTTAGTGCCCAGATCCATCTTGCAAACAGGACTTGTTGGCCTACCTGGAACAGATTAAGTTCTACTCCCACCAACTGAAAATCTGCAGTCAAGTTAAAGCTGAGATCCAGAACCTGGGAGGAGAGCTCATCATGTCAGCTGTGAGTACTGCCTAGCACTTACATGATCACAGGTGGAAGATGCTTGAAACACAGTAACTACACCCTTGTTTACATGACCAAATCTTTTAGGTAAAATTAGTTTAGAAAAACTAAATTGGAGTTTTTATTAAAAGTACATGTATTTAAACTAGCAAGAAATCTTAAACTAGCAGATTTCTTAAAGAAAGGTTAAAAATGTTGTTTTTATTTACTTCAGAGATTAAAGAGTAAATCAGCTTTTATAAGCCATTTGGATGAGAAATGCGTGTTAATTTAGAGCATGACTTCAGAATGTGTACAGATGGAACTCCGGAATGAATCCTATAATTTTTCTAAAATAAATGCATGTGGAATTGCAAATTAATAAAATGATTGCTTCGCTGCTATTAATTGATATTCATTTTCCCCCTATTTCTTTTTATAACATAGATGTTCATGTCTTGAGATTTTTCATTTCCATATATATTTTCAGAAATGGAGTATGATAGAACTTAATAGATTTAGAGGAATTTTCATAAATTCTTTGGTGGCCCTGAGTTTTAAGCTGCTATAAATTACCATGGTAGAACTAATGTATAACTTTTCTACTCATCCTTTAATAGCAGTAGATCATTTCTCTGGAGAAGAAATGGTAATAAAATAATATTTGATATCTATGTTGGATTCAGTTATCAGTGACTTTGAGAAGGACATGGACTAAGATTATAAATTTAAGTTTAAATAAAACAATATAAATATTCTGGGAATTTATATTTCTGAGAAAATTTTTTTAAATTACACTAGTATATTTATATGTCTGTAACATTTAGGGCCTCTCTATCCTGGCATTGGACAGTCCCTCAATGAGTTAATGTTCTGAAAGAGGATGTAATTACAAAAACACAAACAAAGGATCACCATCAAAAGTAGTGGGCAGGGGCCAGTTGCTGTGTTTCAGGCCTATAATCCCAGTGCTTTGGTGTCCAGATCACTTGAGGTCAGGAGTTCAAGACCAACCTGGCCAACATGGTGAAACCCTGTCTCTACTAAAAATACAAAAATTAGCTGGGTGTGGTGGCACATGCCTGTAATCCCAGCTACTCAATAGTCTGAGGCACGAGAATTACTTGAATCCAGGAGGTGGAACTTTCAGTTAGCCGAGATCGTGCCACTGCACTCCAGCCTGGGCGACAATGAGAGACTCCATCTCAATAAAAAAAAAAAAAAAAAAAAGTAGAGGGGAGGAAACAAATAGTGACTGTCTATGTCTTGCCTATATTTTATGTTAATCTTCACAATAACATGCCAGATGGATCACTTATTTATTTGTTCTGTTTTCTTATATAGCTTTCCCAATGTCATACTAGTAAATGTCAGAGTTGAGTTTACCTTCAAAGGTCTATGATACCTCTGTTCAGAGAGACAACACTGAATTTGTGATGAAAGTGAAAAACACAAGTCGAAAGTGAATAATTTGGAAATTACAAGATGGTATTGCATTATAGCTTTTTATTCCAGTGGTTGTTAGAGGGGGAAAAATGGTGTCTTTGATATTCAAATTTTATCAAAAATCCCACATAAACACAGTGAGTGCATTACTAGTGCCCTGTCACTTTTCAAAGAAAAATGCATTTTATTTAGTCACAAGCCATGCAAATAGGAACATGTGTGTGTATAGACACATATGCATACATGTATGTATATATACATTTATATAGATACACACAGCATGTATGTGTGTATAGATGCTTATGTATTAATATGTATACATATTTTTAACTACTGTATATTCCTTTTGGCTTATTAAACATCCAGTCTTCATTTTCTCATTTAACATTATACTGCTGTAAATATGTAAAAAAGTATGTTTATTTGGAGGATAAACTCTTCCATTTACTTTTGTCATTTTCACACACTAATCGTGCTTTGTAAGGTCTAAATTTCATATAAATTTTATTTTTCAAATATACAGTTTCATGTTGTATGACGCTAAGCTTTCAAAAATTCTTTGGTAGAAGTTCAGCCTCTGCATAGCTGTTAAAATTTATTGGAGTTAATTATCCTTCCAAAATACAATTTCCTTTCTATATATAGAAATTCATTCCTGTTTGGTATGATGATTCAAATTCATGAACTTTACATATATTACAGATAAATTAGGCAGGAGCTATTTAGAATTCATGATTTACAATTTAAAAGCTGAGTCATTATATAAAATGAGGAATAGCATTGCAAATCCAAAACTATCTGTCATCATCTCACTCACTATTCCCCATTAGAAAAAAAAATAAATCTGGAAAAGGAGAGTGTGCCCCCTTTTGCATATCTTACTGCCATCTGTTTGCAGGTAGATCCTAGAAAGCTTTCTAAATACATTACATTTACGTGTGCCAAAGCACACTTACTTTAATCTCCCAGTGACCCTGAGTTCTTGTCTTGTTCCTATTCTTTAAATTCAGAAGATCTAATCTATCATTTTTCTATAAGATCTCTTGAAAAATGGCAAGCATGATTCCAAAGCAGAGAGACACTAAAAATTACAGAAATTTGGTATTCAAAACTACAGACTATTCAAAGTTTACTAAATAAAGCTGGCATCCCAAGATTAGGTTCATGAAACATTGCCTTACCAAATATAGTGGGTTAAAAATAAGTAGGTATGAACGGAATGCATTTCTAAAGTGAATGGGCAGTATGTTCTGTTCTGGGTCTGAGGTGTGAAGGTTTAGGATAAAGAAGATGAATTAATAAAATAAAATAACCTGAGAGATATTCTTATAATATACCATTTAATTAAAATTATTCCCCAATCATTCTTACATCTATATTGCAAGCACTCATCGTGAAGTTGCATGTTTTACCTGTATAGAGACAAAATATATGTAGTTCATTCAAATCCATTACTATGAATTGAGCCCCTCACTGTGCAAGGCATAGTAGTACATCTGAGGGATGTAAAGATGATTATATGGTAATTTCCTTAAGATATTGAAATGCATAAAAAATTAAGAAACATAAAATGTACCTGAATATACAAAAAAGATTCCAGAACACTGTAATAAACCATATAATATTGGCATGTACAAATGTACATGTATAGCAAGTGAGGAAATAATTTATTTGATGTGCAGAGCAGGCAAGAGAAAGCCTCATAAGTGGCTCAAACCTGCTTTGGGCCTTGGTTAATAAGTAGAAAACAAATGTGTACTTATAGGAGAAGGAGAGGGAAAGGATTTGAGATAGATGGGACAACTGAAATAAAACAGAGATAGGGAAGACATGGAATGTTATGGACATGGCGGGCAGTCTGATTTGACTGAAATCAACTTTACTTGGTACTCTTGGTGTGTGCATTTTGGAATAAGGGTGGGTGGGCAAGTAGAGCAAAAGCTTGTAAAGGAAACTGGGAATGTTTTGAAAGGATCATTTATAATTTAATTTTACCCTGTAGGCAATTGAGAGTAATTAACAATTTCTTAGTTTGAGATGGCAATAGTAAATCTATGTATTTCAAAGTTAACATTTTTTAGACACGGCAGTGATAGATTAGAAAGATAAGGGACTAAAGGATTGAGACCTATTTAGGAATGACTTTTACAAATTAGTCTAAGATGTTTATTGCAGCACTAGTCACAATAGCAAAGACTTGGAACCAACCCAAATGTCCATCAATGATAGACTGGATTAAGAAAATGTGGCATATATACACCATGGAATACTATGCAGCCATATAAAAGGATGAGTTAATGTCCTTTGCTGGGACATGGATGAAGCTGGAAACCATCATTCTCAGCAAACTAACACAAGAACAGAAAACCGAACACCACATGCTCTCACTCGTAAGTGGGAGTTGAACAATGAGAACACATGGACACAGGGAGGGGAACATCACTCACTGGGGCTTGTCGAGGGGTGGGGGGCTAGGGGAGGGATAACATTAGGAAGAGTACCTAATGTAGGTGATGGGTTGATGGGTGCAGCAAACCACCAGGGCACATGTATATCTATGTAACAAAACTGCATGTTCTGCACATGTAACCCAGAACTTAAAGTATAATTAAAAAAAAAAAAAATAGTCTAAGAGAGAAACAGTGAGAACTTACTTAGGGCAATATTGATGAGAATGGAAAGGAGTGTATCTATACAAGGAACAATTCTGAGGGAAAATATGTTTAGAAGCAATTATCCATTGGGTGTTAAGGGTGAAAAAGAAGAAAGAATTAAGAATTTCCTAAAGGTTTTGAGGTTAAACAGTTTACTTAGTCAACAATGGCATCGTTAACTAAACAGTATATATAGAAGGAAGACCATGTTATGGTGAGTATGGAAACTCATTCAGGTTTTGCTTCTTGAATTTAAGTGACTAAGGGGCATCCAAGGAGAAAGGTTTAGGAGAAGTTGGGTCTTTGGTTCTGGAACTTAGGAAAGAGGTATGAAAGAGAAGTATATGGGACCAGCCAGTGAAAATATGTTGGATGCCATTTTTTAAAAAATAGCTGAGACAGTGATCCAGAAACAACTTTTTTCACAAAGTGATTCCAATGTACCTTTATAGATTCTGAGACTTGACTGTGGCAGTTAAAACAAATTGGGGGTTTACTGTCTCCATAAAGTGAGTCTGCAAATGGGTGGTCTAGAACTGTTACGACAGCTTCACAAAGTCACCAGGGAATAACAGGCACTTTTGTCTTTCAGCTTCACTTTTCTTGGCTTCTGGCTCTCGTTATTATCAAGGTCAAAAATATGGCTTATACGGCTCTAACAATGACTTGTATATTCCAGGCAGTAGGAATAAAGAGAAACTGAAGCAAACATTCCTTACACTTTTAAAGGAACCTTCCAGAAGGTCCCTTTCAAATACTAATTTTTTTTTTTTTTACAAACTATTCGCTAGAGCTTAGTCATACTGTTATATTTCACTGCAAGGTATGCTACAAAATATAAATTTTGTATGTTTGTTTGTGTTTTAATCCTGCACATTGCTTTCCCCAGTGTAATCAGAGTTCTGTTTCTATGAAAAAGAGAATGGATATTGGGTGGCAGCTAACAGTTTCTATCATATTCCCTCTATGATTACCAAAATCATAGCAGTACACATATCATAATCATATTTTTGCACATATTCCCCTCTAGACTATAAAGTCCTTGAATATTTTGACATGATTTATGGTGCAGTGGCCAATGACTATAAAGGATGCAACCGGCAAAATTATGCAGATTGGCTTAGCCTTAAAAGTACACATTGGGTTTTGCATTTAGAAGGTGTTTTTATATCTTTTTAAAAGCAGTATCAGTATTATGGTGAAGGCAAAAATTATATCATGATCAGTTGAGTACTGAGTATGCAATGACAGATAAAATATGGTGGCACAGACTCAATTTTCCAAAAGTTTGAGGTTGAAAGGAATAAAAGAGAGAGAAAGAAAGAGAGAGATACTTGAGGGTCAGAGCAGACAGAGTCACCAAAAGCATTTTTGTTTGTTAACAATTTTATTTATATACTGCTTAAAGTGGCAGTAATTGAGAAATGTTTAGGTAAAGAAAAAAGAGCAACCAGAAGAGAATGAACCTATGAAAAATTAAGACTACAACTGATGGAATAAAGTCAAGCAAATGAGAGAATGTGATGTTAGAATGGGTAGAAAGATTAGGTTTGGAAAAAAAGAAAAAAGAGCTCTTCTTCTCAGCCAGGATGAAGTTGAATTAAGATATAATCACATTTATTAAATAAAGAAAATGTGGTACATATACACCATGGCATACTATGCAGTCATATAAAAGAATTTAATTATGTCCTTCACATCCACATGAATGCAGCTGGAGGCCATTATCCTAAGCAAATTAATGCTAAAACAGAAAATCAAATACCACATGTCCTCACTTACAAGTGGGAGCTGAACATTGATTACACAGGGACATAAAGATGGGAAGAGTAGATATTGGAGTCTCTAAAAGGTAGGAGGGAGAGGGGTAAGAGCTGAAAAAATTCCTGTTGGGTACTATGTTCACTCTTTGAGAGATGAAATTAATAGAAGCCCAGACCTCAGCATCATGCTATATACCCTTGTAAAAAAAACTGCACATGTACCCCCTGAATCTTTTTTTTTTTTTTTTTTGTTGAGAGGGAGTCTCGCTCTGTCACCCAGGCTGGAGTGCAGTGGCGTGATCTCGGCTCACTGCAAGCTCCGCCTCCCGGGTTCATGCCATTTTCCTGTCTCAGCCTACTGAGTAGGTGGGACTACAGGTGCCCGCCATGGCGCCTGGCTAATTTTTTGTATTTTTTAGTAGAGACGGGGTTTCACCATGGTCTCGATCTCCTGACCTTGTGATCCGCCCACCTCGGCCTCCCAAAGTGCTGGGATTACAGGTGTGAGCCACTGCACCCGGCCGTACCCCCTGAATCTTAAAAATAAATAAAAAATTGATTTAGTCTAACTTAAAAAAGATATAATCACATTTATAGAAATGAATGAAAGGTTGAAGAATTTCTTGCTGATAAATCCCATGTTTGGTAAAATGGAAAGAGTAGTTTTCTGTTAAAATTAAGATTTGAGCACTCTATTCAAGTTTCATTTTAGCAATAGAACAAAATAAGGATGTCCACATCTCAATCACTTTTCTCAACATTGCTTAGAAGAGAAAATAACCTAAGTTCACAGCAAGTTTTTGAGATCATGAACAGAGATAGCATATGCTAGACATTTTTTACCAGAGCCAAGCTCCAGGACATTGTCTGGATCTTGGAACCTGATGCAGCTTCAGTTCACATGGAAATGAAGCCAGTTTGGCCTTCCACCTGCTACCCTTTATCAAATAAAGAGGGGAGTTGCCAGGTACGGTGGCTCAGGGCTGTAATCCCAGCACTTTGGGAGGCTGAGGCAGGGATTGCTTGAGCTTATGAGTTCAAGACCAACCATGGGCAACATGGCAAATCCCATTTCAACAAAAATTGGCCAGGTGTGGTGGTGTATGCCTGTAGTCCCAGCTACTCGGGAAGCTGAGGTGAGAGGATGACCTGAACCCAGGAGGTGGAGGTTGCAGTAAGCTGAGATCATGCCACTGCATTCCACCCTGGGTGATAGAGCCAGACCTTGTCTCAAAACACTAAAAAAGGGAGGAGGTTCCAAGATGACCAAATAGAAACAGCTCCAGTCCACAGCTCCCAGCATGAGCGATACAGAAGATGGGTGATTTCTGCATTTCCAACTGAGGTACCGGGTTCATCTCACTGGGGCTTGTTGGACAGTAGGTGCAGCCCATGGAGTGTCAGCTGAAGCAGGGAGGGGCATTGCCTCACCCGGGAAGCACAAGGGGTCAGGGAATTCCCTTTCCTAGCCAAGGGAAGGTGTGACAGATGGTAACTGGAAAATTGGGACACTCCCACCCTAATACTGTGCTTTTCCAATGGTCTTAGCAAATGGCACACCAGGAGATTATATCCCACACCTGGCTCGGAGGGTCCCACTCCCACAGAGCCTCATTCACTGCTGGCACAGCAGTCTGAGATTGAACTGCAAGGTGGCAGCAAGGCTGGGGGAGGGGCGTCTGCCATTGCTGAGGCTTGAGTAGGTAAACAAAGCAGCCAGGAAGCTCAAACTGGGTGGAGCCCACCGCAGCTCAAGGAAGCCTGCCTGCCTCTGTAGACTTCACCTCTGGGGGCAGGGCATAGCTGAACAAAAGGCAGCAGAAACTTCTGCAGACTTAAACGTCCCTGTCTGATAGCTTTGAAGAGAGTAATGGTTTTCCCAGCATGGAGTTTGAGATCTGAGAACAGACAGACTGCCTCCTCAAGTGGGTCTCTGAACCCTGAGTAGCCTAACTGGGAGACACCTCCCAGGAGGGGCTGATTGACACCTCATACGGCTGGATGCCCCTCTGAGACAAAGCTTCCAGAGGAAGGATCAGGCAGCAGCACTTGCTGTTCTGCAATATTTGCTGTTCTGCAGCCTCCTCTGGTAATATCCAGGCAAACTGGGTCTGGAGTGGACCTCCAACAAACTCCAACACACCTGCAGCTTAGCATCCTGACTGTTAGAAGGAAAACTAACAAACAGAAAGGACATCCACACCAAAACTCCATCTGTACGTCACCATCATCAAAGACCAAAGGTAGATAAAACCACAAAGATGGGGAGAAACCACAGCAGAAAAGCTGAAAATTCTAAAAATCAGAGCACCTCTTCTCCTACAAAGGAATGCAGCTCCTCGCCAGCAATGGAACAAAGCTGGACGGGGAATGACTTTGACGAGTTGAGAGAAGAAGGCTTCAGACGATCGGTAATAACAAACTTCTCCAAGCTAAAGGAGGATGTTTGAACCCATTGCAAAGAAGCTAAAAACCTTGAAAAAAAAATTGACGAATGGCTAACTAGAATAAACAGCATAGAGAAGACCTTAAATGACCTGATGGAGCTGAAAACCATGGCACGAGAACTACATGGCACATGCACAAGCTTCAGCAGCCGATTCAATCAAGTGGAAGAAAGGGTATCAGTGATTGAAGATCAAATGAATGAAATGAAGTGAGAAGAGAAGTTTAGAGAAAAAAGAGTAAAAAGAAACGAATAAAGCCTCCAAGAAATATGGGACTATGTGAAAAGACCAAATCTACATCTGATTGGTGTACCTAAAAGTGACGGGGGGAATACAACCAAGCTGGAAAACACTCTTCAGGGTATTATCCAGGTGAACTTCCCCAACCTAGCAAGGCAGGCCAACATTCAAATTCAGGAAATGCAGAGAACACCACAAAGATACTCCTCAAGAAGAACAGTTCCAAGACACATAATTGTCAGGTTCACCAAAGTTGAAATGAAGGAAAAAATTAAAGGCAACCAGAGAGAAAGGTCGGGTTACCCACAGAGGGAAGCCCATCAGACTAATAGCGGATCTCTCGGCAGAAACTCTACAAGCCAGAAGAGAGGGCCAATATTCAACATTCTTAAAGAAAAGAATATTCAACCCAGAATTTGATATCCAGCCAAACTAAGCTTCATAAGTGAAGGAGATATAAAATCCTTTACAGACAAGCAAATGCTGAGAGATTTTGTCACCACCAGGCCTGCCTTACAAGAGCTCCTGAAGGAAGCACTAAACATGGAAAGGAACAACCGGTACCAGCCACTGCAAAAACATGCCAAATTGTAAAGACCATCGAGGCTAGAAAGAAACTGCATCAACTAACAAGCAAAATAACCAGCTAATATCATAATGACAGGATCAAATTCACACATAAAAATATTAACCTTAAATGCAAATGGGCTAAATGCTCCAATTAAAAGACACAGACTGGCAAATTGGATAAAGAGTCAAGACTCATCAGCATGCTGTATTCAGGAGACCCATCTCACGTGCAGAGACACACATAGGCTCAAAATAAAGGGATGGAGGAAGATCTACCAAACAAATGGAAAACAAAAAAAGGCAGGGGTTGCAATCCTAGTCTCTGATAACAGACTTGAAACCAAACAAAGGTAAAAAGAGACAAAGAAGGCCATTATATAATGGTAAAGGGATCAATTCAACAAGAAGAGATAACTGTCCTGAATATATATGCACCCAATACAGAAGCACCCAGACTCATAAAGCAAGTCCTTAGAGACCTACAAAGAGACTTAGACTCCCATGCAATAATAATGGGAGACTTTAACACCGCACTGTCAACATTAGACACATCAACGAGACAGAAAGTTAACAAGGATATCCAGGACTTGAACTCAGCTCTGCACCAAGCAGACCTAATAGACGTCTACAGAACTCTCCACCTCAAATCAATAGAATATACATTCTTCTCAGCACAACATCGCACTTATTCCAAAATTGACAACATAGTTGGAAGTAAAGCACTCCTCAGCAAATGTAAAAGAACAGAAATTATAACAAACAGTCTCTCAGACCACAGTGCAATCAAACTAGAACTCAGGATTAAGAAACTCACTCAAAACTGCTCAACTACATGGAAACTGAGCAACCTGCTCCTGGATGACTACTGGGTATATAACGAAATGAAGGCAGAAATAAAGATGTTCTTTGAAACCAATGAGAACAAAGACACAACATACCAGAATCTCTGGGACACATTTAAAGCAGTGTGTAGAGGGAAATTTATAGCACTAAATGCCGACAAGAGAAAGCAGGAAAGATCTAAAATTGACACCCTAACATCACAATTAAAAGAACTAGAGAAGCAAGAGCAAACACATTCAAAATCTAGCAGAAGGCAAGAATAACTAAGATCAGAGCAGAACTGAAGGAAACAGAGACACAAAAAACCCTTCAAAAATTCAATGAATCCAGGAGCTGGTTTTCTGAAAAGATCAACAAAATTGATAGACCGCTAGAAAGACTAATAAAGAAGAAAAGAATAATCAAATAGATGCAATAAAAAATGATAAAGGGGTTCTCACCACTGATCCCACAGAAATACAAACTACCATCAGAGAGTACTATAAACACCTCTACACAGATAAACTAGACAATCTAGAAGAAATGAATAAATTGCTGGACACATACACCCTCCCAAGACTAAACCAGGAAGAAGTTAAATCCCTGAATAGATCAATAACAGTCGCTGAAATTGAGGCAATAATTAATAGCATACCAACCAAAAGAAGTCCAGGACTGGAAGGATTCACAGCCAAATTCTACCAGAGGTACAAAGAGGAGCCAGTTCCATTCCTTCTGAAACTATTCCAATCAATAGAAAAAGAGGGAATCCTCCCTAACTCATTTTATGAGGCCAGCATCATCCTGATACCAAAGCCTGGCAGAGACACAACCAAAAAAGAGAATTTTAGACCAATATCCCTGATGAACATTGATGCCAAAATCCTCAATAAAATACTGGCAAACCGAATCCAGCAGCACATCAAAAAGCTTATCCACCATGATCAAGTGGGCTTCATCCCTGGGATGAAACGCTGGTTCAACATATGCAAATCAATAAACGTAATCCATCACACAAACAGAACCAATGACAAAAACTACATGATTGTCTCAATAGATGCAGAAAAGGCCTTTGACAAAATTCAACAGCACTTCATGCTAAAATCTCTCAATAAACTAGGTATTGATGGGCCATATCTCAAAATAATAAGAGCTATTTATGACAAACCCTCAGCCAATATCATACTGAATGGGCAACAACTGGAAGCATTCCCTTTGAAAACTGGCACAAGACAGGGATGCCCTCTCTCACCACTCCTATTCAACATAGTGTTGGAAGTTCTGGCCAGGGCAATCAGGCAGGAGAAGTAAATAAAGGGTATTCAATTAGGAAAAGAGGAAGTCAAATTGTCCCTGTTTGCAGATGACATGATTGTATAGTTAGAAAACCCCATTGTCTCAACCCAAAATCTCCTTAAGCTGATAGGCAACTTCAGCAAAGTCTCAGGATACAAATTCAATGTGCAAAAATCACAAGCATTCCTATACACCAATAACAGACAAACAGAGAGCCAAATCATGAGTGAACTCCCATTCACAATTGCTTCAAAGAGAATAAAATACCTAGAAGTCCAACTTACAAGGGATGTGAAGGACCTCTTCAAGGAGATCTACAAACCACTGCTCGATGAAATAAAAGAGGACACAAACAAATGGAAGAACATTCCATGCTCATGGATAGGAAAAATCAATATTGTGAAAATGGCCATACTGCCCAAGATAATTTACAGATTCAATGCCATCTGCATCAAGCTACCAATGACTTCCTTCACAGAATTGGAAAAAAAATACTTTAAAGCTCATATGGAATCAAAAAAGAGGCCACATTGCCATGAAAATCCTAAGCCAAAAGAACAAAGCTGGAGGCATCATGCTACCTGACTTCAAACTATGCTACAAGGCTACAGTAACCAAAACAGCATGGTACTGGTACCAAAACAACATGGTACTGGTACCAAAACAGAGATATAGACCAATGGAACAGAACAGAGCCCTCAGAAATACTACCACACATCTACAACCATCTCATCTTTGAGAAACTTGACAAAAACAAGAAATGGGGAAATGATTCCCTATTTAATAAATGGTGCTGGGAAAACTGGCTAGTTATATGTAGAAAGCTGAAACTGGATCCCTTCCTTACACCTTATACAAAAATTAATTCAAGATGGATTAAAGACTTAAATGTTAGACCTAAAACCATAAAAACTCTAGAAGAAAACCTAGGCAATACCATTCAGGACATAGGCAAGGGCAAGGACTTCATGACTAAAACAACAAAAGCAGTGGCAACAAAAGCCAAAATAGACAAATGGGATCTAATTAAACTAAAGAGCTTCTGCACAGCAAAAGAAACTACCATCAGAGTGAGCAGGCAACCTACAGAATGGGAGAAAATTTTTGCAATCTACCCATCTGACAAAGGTCTAATATCCAGAATCTACAAAGAACTTAAACAAATTTACAAGAAAATATCAAACAGCCCCATCAAAAAGTGGGCGAAGGATATGAACAGACATTTCTCAAAAGAAGACATTTATGCAGCCAACAGACACATGAAAAAATATTCATCATCACTGACGATCAGAGAAATGCAAATCAAAACCACAGTGAGATACCATCTCACACCAGTTAGAATGGTGATCATTAAAAAGTCAGGAAACAACAGGTGCTGGAGAGGATGTGGAGAAATAGGAACACTTTTACACTGGTGGTGGGACTGTAAACTAGTTCAACCATTGTGGAAGACAGTGTGGCGCTTCCTCAAGGATCTAGAACTAGAAATACCATTTGACCCAGCCATCCCATTACTGGGTATATACCCAAAGGAGTATAAATCATGCTGCTATAAAGACACATGCACACATATGTTTATTGTGGCACTATTCGCAATAGCAAAGACTTGGAACCTACCCAAATGTCCAACAATGATAGACTGGATTAAGAAAATGTGGCACATATACACCATGGAATACCATGCAGCCATAAAAAGGATGAGTTCGTGACCTTTGTAGGGACATGGATGAAGCTTGCAACTATCATTCTGAGCAAACTAACACAAGGACAAAAAACCAAACACCGCATGTTCTTACTCATAGGTGGGAATTGAACAATGAGAATACTTGGACACAGGGTGGGGAACATCACACACCGGGGCCTGTCATGGGGTGGGTGGAGGGGGGAGAGATAGCATTAGGAGATATACCTAATGTAAATGATGAGTTAATGGGTGCAGCACACCAACTTGGCACATGTATACATATGTAACAAACCTGCACATTCTGCATATGTACCCTAGAACTTAAAGTATAATAAAAGAAAAAACACTAAAAAAATAAAGAGGTGAGTATATAAAAATTTCTATGGAAAATACATACTGTTGCAGTTCAGTTCCCCTAGTCATCTTGATGTATGAAGGTCCTAAATTAGAAATAGAATAAAAAATATAACTCTAAGAAGATTAAAACGTATCTGACTTACCTCAAGGCATTCCCATCAGGGAACAGATTCTTCATCAACTGTTCACCTAGTATTCCTATACACCATGCCTAGTGGGAAACTGTTGTATTTTGTAAAAGGAGACTTGCTATAAAGAAATAACTATTGTTATATTCTAGCCTGTATATATGAAAAAGGAAATTCAGGAACAAAAATCAATTCATTAGAATGTTTTTAAACTCTTAAAATTACCCTTTCCCCAAATGTCATGCTTTTGGGTCAGCACTTTTTTTGGTACTGCTCAAGACTGATTAATTATGTAACCACTCTGTTCTGTGGATTTCTTTTAATGTGTTTAATCACGTTCTCTTACCCTGAGGCAGGTGTGCCAAAGCCACAATTTAAAAAATTGGATGATAAATAAAACTAATCAGTCAAAGGGGAAAGATCAGAAAGATTGAAAATTCGCCAAGCAACTGCAACTCAGCTTCAACAGAAATCAAGGGGCCGTGTTCATTCAATTAGGAAAGATAGGAAACAGCAATAATTCAGCTATTGACCAAAAGAGCCATGAGGGCTTACAGAATGTAGGCAATCAAGTACTTACAGAATGACAGTAGGTTAATGTGTTTCCTTTGTTAAAGCATTAAGGAAAATAGTTAATGAGCTTTCTGAACCTACTGCAATCATTTGTAGACAGAAAAAAAAACAGGGAAAATTAAAAAAAAGTTGGAAAGTTAACTGAAATATTTATAGAGAAAGAAAGACGGGAAGAAGTATGAAGTGGAAGGGAGAGAAGCAAAAGAAATGAAGAAAGGGAAAGGAGGAGAAACAAGAAGAGGAGGAATAAAAGAAAGAAAAAGGAAAGAGAAGAAAGAAGATGCTTCAGTAAATTCAACCCTATTGAGTGTTGCTTTTTGTTTGTTTTTAATCTTAAGCAGGAGGTACATGGAAGTAATCAGACCTTAGTAATTTAAAGGATATACTTCAAAAAATGCATGTGGGGGTGCTGTTCTTCCTTTTTTTCTTTTGTATTGCATTGTAATAGAGTGGACTAAGGCATTTCCTTGATATCTAGGTAAACTAATGTTACAATGAATTGGATTTTCTTTTTGATTGTGCAGTGCATTCAGTTATAATGGTATTTGAAGGAACCTTAGAAATAATCTTTATGTTATAGCTATCTATCTCATATTCATTTTATAAACAATGAAATAGGTGAGGGATTTTCTTTTTTTTTTTTTTTTTTTTTTTTGAGGTGGAGCCTCGCTCTGTCGCCTTGTCTGGAGTGCAATGGTGCCATCTCGGCTCACTGCAAGTTCCGCCTCCCGGGTTCACGCCATTCTCCTGTCTCAGCCTCCTAAGTAGCTGGGACTACAGGTGCCCGCCATCACACCCGGCTAATTTTTTTGTATTTTTAGTAGAGACGGGGTTTCACCGTGTTAGCCAGGATGGTCTCGATCTGCTGACCTCGTGGTCCGCTCACCTCGGCCTCCCAAAGTGCTAGGATTACAGGCGTGAGCCACCGTGCCTGACCTAGAATCTCATGTTCTTTATTTCATTCTAGGTCTCATGTTCTTTACTTCATTGCTACTGAAATGAAGCCCTATGACCTCTCGGTGACTTTAGTGCTGAGAAGACAGGGGTGGGAGGTAGGAGAGGAGTGGGTGGTATTAGCATACCCTGCTAGGATGGTTGCTACATACATCAAGAGCTAAGGAATGATTTTAATTGAAAGATGTGGGGAAACACAGACTAGAGCACAGTATTAATAATAGTGATGATTTAATGATTCTGGATTCTTAAGAAGAACTAATCAGAATAGACACTTCAGCCTCAAAATGAGAAGCTAACATGAGGCTATAGAAAAGCTGCTGGACCCCAAATTATAAGACCTGTTATAGTCTAGACATTAATGTCTTTGGGTCCATTTCTTCATCTATCAAGTTTGGGATGAAATGAGCTTTGTGGTTCCTTCCAAATCAGAATCTCTGATCTTATTCTTCTTTGTTTTACCTTTCCCTTCACAGTTGCTATCCAAATTACTCTTCTCAGTACCAACCGACAAATTATATTATGCTACAGAAGGCAGTTTTGTTTCATTTTGATTGATTTTAAGAGGGTGCTTCTCCAATTTTGCTTAAGCAATCTGCATCAGTGAGAATGAGATCAGCTCCTTCAGGAGTTACCTGCTAATTGCAAACCTAGAAAAAAGCACATGTGTACCAAAATGGTGCAATATATTGTTTATGATTTGAGAATTGATTTGACATGGTTTACTGAGACTGCTGTGGTATCTCTCTCACAAATGGCAGTGGTCTGTTTTGTGAAATTAGATCCCTTTTGTGCAATTACAGAGATAGAAAAAAACATCTGGATGAAGCACACACACACAAACCTGGATATGGGAAGGAAAGAAATGAAGGGGAGAGATAAAAAAAAAGTATAGATGTGATGTGAGAGTCTCTACTGTTAAATGTACTCCTTACAATAATTACTATATTCTTATTCATATGTCAAATAGTTCCATATTATTCAAAAGGAATTTTGCCTGAATTTAAAACTTAGCGTAAACAATTATTTCTGTTCTCGAGTAAATAATTAGCTTGGTTGTTATCAATCCTTAGAAAAGAGAGAGGAGATTAATTATTTCTCTTGTGTGCTAAACAACCTGAACTATAGAACTTCAAAGCCAGAGATGAAATGAGAGGCCATGAAAGTGAACAAGATGTATTTGACAACTATAGGAATGTGCCAAATTCCCCATTAGGCAAAGTGCAGCTGAAGGAAAAAAACAGAGCTGGATGCAGACATCCTGATGTTCACGAGTTTAGCTGAAAGCCAGGGAAAAACACAGAAGAAAAGGGGAGAGAAGACAAAAAAAAAAAAAAAAAAAATCAAGTAGCTGTAGATTCTAGGATAGTAAAGTGCTGGCGTCAAAATCTATAAAGGCATGTGTAAGGCAGAACTGAAAGCCGATGTGGAAAAAGGCACAAGACTATATGGATGATATTTGCAAAAGTAGTCATTTCAGTCTGACTCATGCTGAATTTATGCTTGTTGTTGCATAATATGAAAGAATACTAAAGTCACAGGATAAAAACTGCGAGGTTGTTTGTGTGTGTGTGTGTGTGTTCCCTAGCAAAATCAATGAAATTCCATATTTTCCCTTTTGATTACTAATGTCTGAATGTTATTAATAGCAAATCAATAACTCCTAGTAATAATTATTAAACATTGATTTTTTTCATGCTTTCATCTGTTCCACAGTTTCTCATCTGCAGCACTATTGACTTTGGGGGCTGGATAATTCTTTGTTGTGGGGGGCTTCCTTGAACATTGTAGAGTGTTTAACAACATTTCCAGTCTCCACCCACTCTGATGCCAGTGGCCATCCCTTTACCTGGTTACCCATTTTCCTGCTACTGTGAGTGTTGGCTGCTAACATCTCACAGCTGCTCCTTTTTCTGGATAATGTTGTCAGCCAAGCAGGAGTCACTATGTATGAGTAGTTATGCACCACCACCCCTGCATGCTCTGACAACCAATCGCTAATAACTGACTGAGAGAAGAATATAAAGCTCAGGCTCCTTGCTTCAAGATGGAACCAACTCTGCTGTGCAATTTCACGACCCACTCTGAGGTCAGGTAAAGCTAGTCTCAGACTTAGATTAATAATTTTCTTATTAGTTCCAGACCCTACCTCCCCATGCTTTTTTCTTCCCTCCCCTTCTGAGAACAGACCTTCAGTAAAGCACATGAGTAAATTTCTCTCAGGCTTTCTTTGTGGGTACCTACGCAAGAGACAAATAGTAGCATCATTGTGTCCTTTACTGTCACTTTATAGGTGGAGAAAAGGTGACAGGAGTATTTGCTGATTTGGTGAATACTCTTATTGACACATTTATATATATTCTCTATCCTCCCAACAGTGCTACAAGTAAACTTATGATATTTTGTTGACAAGAAAAGAAAGGCTAATAAATGAACATAACTTGCCAAATGTCACATGGTTAGTAACTGATGGAGCGAAAATGTGAATTCGGGCTTTATTTTCAGAGCTCTTTGTGTCATTCCATGCTAACATATATTTATTCTCATTTTGCCTGCTCTGAAACAACACCGCAGAGATGAATAAGCAAGGTCTTTGTTCTCTAGAAATGTAGCCAGAAAGAAAAGACAAGCAAAAAATAATAATAAATTACAGGAAGTTTTATTTCATAAATAGAATTTGTTTCCACCTGCTTCTGAAAAATTACAACAGTTTCAGAAATCAAGAAAAATATAAAAATTTGAAACTCAAAATAGAAACAAGCTCTAAAGAATTTTCAAAAGTATAAAGACTTTTGGGATTAATTAGTTACTCTAGATGAGTAAACTTAACTAGAAATTAATAAGTAATTATAGTTTAGAGTTGTCATTACTTGTTGATAGACAGCATAGACATTTCTTAAGACAGAACATTTTTCAGGCTTCAAATTTAAAGAGAAACTTATTGTGTATGGTAATTATTTGAATAACAAATGGTAACATGAATAACAAATGGTAACAAATGGTAACAATGTCCTAACCTACGGGTCTGTAAAAGACAGAAATGTTCAAATAGACATTTCTTCGTTGACCCTCAATAAAACCTGAAGTTACATTAAATTTCAACTTAGTGAAGGCTCTTTAGCATGGATTTGTGGTAATAATATGACCTGGAAACGTTACTTTCTGATGATCTAGCTAATCACAAAAAAATAACACTGACAACCATAGGGGAATAAGTGCATTAAGTTGTCTCTTTGCAATATTTGATGTCTTAAGGAAGCTTTGGTCAAGCCCTGGGTCACAGGCAATTCGTGGTTGAGTTTTCTAGCAACATTCGGTGTTTTTTAAAAAGTGATCTATACTCTTTCTATGTATATATTCATACATTGTGTAGACATTGAGCACCTACTATGTTGGCGGGGAGAGGGGGGGGGGGCGGTGTGCACGCATGCGCTTACGTGGTATTTCTTTCTTTCTTTCTTTCTTTCTTTTTTTTTTTTTTGAGATGGAGTCTCGCTCTGTTGCCCAGGTTGGAGTGCAGTGGCATGATCTCGGCTCACTGCAAGCTCCGCCTCCCGGGGTCATGCCATTCTCCTGCCTCAGTCTCCCGAGTAGCTGGGACTACAGGCGCCCACCAGCACGCCCAGCTAATTTTTTAAAAATATTTTTAGTAGAGACGGGGTTTCACCGTGTTAGCCAGGATGATCTCGATCTCCTGACCTCGTGATCCGCCCACCTTGGCCTCCCAAAGTGCTGGGATTACAGGCGTGAGCCACCGCGCCCGGCCGCGCACATGGTATTTCTTATCACTGACTACAAAATTGACTTTCTCTCATGCAAGTTTTAGGACCCTCACTTATACTTCCAACCAGCTGTAGAGTTCAAGTCTATTCCTCTTCAACACAGAGATAAATTATGTATATGCTAGCCTCAGGCTCTCATTCACATAACATGGAATTAATATGATTGAAAAACGTGTAAGAAAGGTTTGTTTCAGTCAATAACACTGAATTAGGCAACTTAGGCTAGGTTATGCTGTGATAACAAAAAGCTGCCAATTCTCAGTGACTCAACACAACAAAATTTTAAATTTCGCTTGCGTTTAAGTTTGATACAGGTTGGTAGGGAGCTTTTCGCTACATTTTTCCACATGGACCAGGGATTATGTACTTTCTGGAATCTCACTAATGAGGCCTCCATCATTTATGTACAAGGAAAGGGAAGAATAGAAATGTTGCTCACTGGACAATAAATACCTTCCAGGAGGGAAATTCTACTACACGTAAGTTGCTTAGCCTAGTGTCCAGCATGTAGCAGGTGCTCATTAAATATTTGTGATTATTATTATTAATAATAGTCATAGTAGTCATGGCAGTAGTCATGGAATTAGCTAATACTGGATAAATGTTAAATTTACCCTAAAGTGATATTATTCACTGATATATTTCATCTAATTGCTGTAAGAGTTATTTCAAATTATGTGTAAAGAAAAAAGGTAAGAAAATGCCATGCCTTTAGTAGGCTCATTCCTCTATTTATTATGAAACTGTTTTTTTTGTCCATTCCTGTTTTAGCAGCAACACGTGGCATAGGCTTTGAGGAAGAATAATGTTCTCTGCTTCTGTACCAAGATTAGAGTTTGTTTCAGATATAGCTGATGAGTAATGGATGAATTGTACAAAAAAAAAAAAACAAAAGACTTAGTCTGTCATTAACTGTATTCAGCACAAGGGAAAAGCTCTTCAGAAGGATGGTTGGACTTTAATCTACTTGTTCCTAATACAAATGGAGACATTTAGCCCTGAGATTTCAACAATGGACATAGAGACATTTTTATTTGCTATTAGAGTGTTTATATAAGGTTACATGTCAGAAATATTCAATTACTGTACAGAATAGGACTTTAGCTACCTAGAAATTCAAAGAAGTCATTTTTTGGCAAGATTAACACTTCTAGTAGCAAGGACTTTTAAGATGTATGGCAGGGTAAAACAGCCCATTATATTTACAGAAATGTTTAGGAGCAGTATAGAATTAATAAATGTTTTGGACAATAGATGCCAAAGATTTGCAGGAAATAAAGTACTTTCATCTGAATAGCCTAAAGAATTTCACAGAAAATTTGCACTAAATAATAAAGAATTAGAATTTGGTTAGATGGAGAGAGAAAAGGTCTGTGTAACTGACCTGAAAATATAAATGTTCTAAGAATGCAAGGTGATGTTTTTAATAATAAATTTTAAAAGATTTGTTTAAATTAGGAAGTAGTGTAAGTAGAGATCCAGATAATAACTAACGCTTTGCCAGCATATGCTTGTATATTTGAGAGTGTGATTGAGTGAGAGAGACAGAAACAGAGACAAACAGAGACAGAGAGATTCAGTGATATAACTAGGTTTCATGAAGTTAAAAAAGTTTGTAATTTTATTTAAAGCTAAAAGAATGAAGGGTGGAATATGTGTGTGTGCATGTCAGTTTGGTTGACATTTGTAAACTATATATGTAATATATGCATATGCCTGTATAGTACATGAAAATGAGTGCTTATTAATGCTAGGCACTGTTCTAAATATTTAAAATGCATTGACATTTTTTATACTTACCAAAAAATCCTCCATGGAATAGCTATTATTATTACGATCTTATAGACATGAAAATTGCAACTTAAAGAGGTCTAACAACTATCCAAGGTCACAAAGCTATTAAGAGGCAGAGCCATATCTTAAACCCATTTCCCTCATTCTAAAGTATGTACATTTAATGTTAAGTTGCCCAGCAGAGGGGCATGGAAGCTTTAGTGAAAATGTAAAATTGAGCAGATCCAGGGTTCCTATCTTTCCCTTTGAGCAGATGAAGCACTCTTTTAGGACAGGGTTCTTATTCTTCATTTCTGTGAGTATTACGGTAAGAGTAATGGTAACCACAATGACAACTAACATTTATTGAGCTCTAAATAATGACTAGAAGTGGTTTTACATCCCTTAAATATGTTATTTAAATCTTCAAACCAATGAAGAAGGTCCCATTATTATTCTCATTTTATAGATGACAGACTAAGGCTCAGAGAGCTAAGGTACAAGGAAGAAAGAGTGCCTCTTTTCTCCTCATTCCCCAGTTCCATCCTGCATCTCCCTTTTATCCAAGATGGGCTCTGGCATGCCCAACACTCAGCAATAGTGCTTTTGGGTCAGAGATGAAATCTGTCTATTTCTATAAATGCTGTCCAACATTCTCAATGTATTATTCTGAAATAGACAACCCTAGTACACCAGAATCATCTTCATGGTCCCTCACCCTCACTCTTTCCTTAGGCGGGACTTAAAGCACAGCATTTTTAGAGTTCAAAACCATTGCTCCTATAATTCGTGAAGTATCAATCAAGTTTGTCCAAAGAAAGGACATTATCCTAAGGCATTTCTGCAGATAGGCAGTCATTAATGTAAAATTAAAACTAATATGCTGCTGCATGTGTTATCGCCAGACTGCTTAAAGGCACCACTGATTATATATTGTCATAACAAATTCCAACCATTTTTCACAATTGAGCCAACCATAGCCTTTGAACTCTTGGTAACTTTTATGCTCATGTCTTCTCTCCATCTCACTATATATATATATATATATATACACATACATACACACACACACACTTATAGAAGAGGTATTTGCCTACATATAAAAATGCATACATATATAAATTAGTTGTTCTAAACAAAGTAAATTTGTGCCTGGTTTTTCAACCTGAAGATTAAATATAATAATATTAGAATAGCTAACTTGCTAAATCAATCTCTGTAAGGTGCTATGTTTTATATACATCATCTCCTTTAGCTGTTACTTACCTAGTGTGTAGATATTTATAGATAGATGATATAGATAGATAGATAGATAGATAGATAGATAGACAGACAGACAGATATTTTCTTGTTTGTTACTATACTTCTTTGAGCATTATTTGGTCTCTTTTGTGTTTTAAGCAATTACTGGAGTCTATGAAACATGCCTCCCCTTTGTACCATTTAATTTAATTAGACCTCTCATTTGAGCTCTTGCTGAGTCAATATTTAGTTCCTTGTCTATATCCCTGGAACAACCTGAAACATTCCATATGCCAGCTAAATGGCTTAATATGCATGGACATATGAGTGAACGCTTTGGTTTTCTTTCTCTCTCCCTGCACAATGTACACGGGATGCGGCTACAAAACTCCTCCACTTTGCCTTCCCCCTTAATTATGCTCATCCATGGTTCATGCAGTAATTCTTTTTTTCTGGAAGATAAATTATGCTGGAATAGAAGGAAGAGCAATCTTCAGCATTGTCTCAGTAATTTTGTTTGTATAGCTGTTTTTCCAATGTAGCATTTTCAAATAGCCCCATTATACATCTGCTTCTCCACCTGGGAACACTAGCCATGCCAGGTGCAATGCCATGGATGGCATAATTTTGCCTAATGGCATTAAGTGCCTCAGAGTATGCTAAAAGAAAGGGAAAAGTGACAAACGAGCTCCAGAGAAACTGTAGTTTGTTTCTCTTTGAGGGATCTGTGCAAATATTGGGACTATTTGTGGTTTGTTTGGGAAGGTTTGATTTGAAAGCCGAGAAAAATTGTCTGCTAATTCATACAAGAGGATTTAAGAATCTTCCTTTGCCAACCTTTCAGACTTTAAAGGCTTTCTCAAGAAGAAAGGATTTTGCTTTAGCAACAATTCCTAGAGACATTTATAGAAGAGGTATTTGCCTACATATAAAAATGCATACATACATAAATTAATTGTTCTAAAAAAGGTAAATTTGTTCCTGGTTTTCCAACTTGAAGATTAAATATAATAATATAAGAATAGCTGGCTTGCTAAATCAATATCTGTAAGGTGCTATGTTTTATATACAACATCTCCTTTAGTTGTTACTTACCTAATGTGTAGATATTTTTATCTCCATTTTACAAATGATGGGGCTATGTCTCATGAAAGGTTAATAATTTGCTCATGTTCACATACCTATTCTAAGATAAAACTGGGGGAAGATTGCACTGCTTACTGACTCCAAAGCTCACCCATACACTTTGTAAAGAGGTTCCTGCCCTAAAGATGAAATTGAATCATAAAGTAGTGACCTGTGGTGGCTGAACCCTTCAGGGTTCCCATCTTGTCTGTGTCCATGGGTCCACAAGCCAGGGTAAATGGAAATATTGACAGAAAGATGTGTGTCCATGCCCTACCATTCACCCTCCTAGTTGCATGCAGCGAATAGGTTTGATGTAATGTCATTGAGGATTTTGTTTGTCCTATGTCACTTCATAAAATAATATTACTTCCTTTAGAGGATCCTAGCAGTAATATTTGAGGGTATATGTACAGTTGTGCTTTGTATAGATCCTCTGTATAAAACTATCATCCCAGCATCTGGATCACAATGCATATTAAAAACGACATAACTACACTTTGGGAGGCCGAGGTGGGTGGATCACGAGGTCAGGAGATCGAGACCATCCTGGCTAACATGGTGAAACTCCGTCTCTACTAAAAATACAAAAAAATTAGCCAGGCATGGTGGTGGGCGCCTGTAGTCCCAGCTACTTGGGAGGCTGAGGCAGGAGAATGGCATGAGCCCAGGAGGCGGAGCTTGCAGTGAGCCGAGATCACGCCACTGCACTCCAGCCTGGGCCACAGAGTGAGACTCCGTCTCAAAAAAAAAAAAAAAAAAAAAAAGACATAACTATTATCAACAGAAGCAACAATAACAAAAATTAATCCTTACTAGCGCTTGTTATATACCAGAAAATGTTTTAAGTTCTTTATATATTTTACTTTATTTAATCCTTATAATAATTGTATGCAATCTCTGTTGTTTTACCACAACTTTGCAAATTAAAACCTGAGGCAAAACTTGAGTAACTGGTCCGTGAGGTACTACCATGAGTATGTTGTGGAATCCAGATTTAAATCTAGGTTTTTTTATTCCAGAGCCTGTACTCCTAACCAGAGCATTTTACTGTCTCACAAACCTAAAGATTCTTTAAGTATAAATAAATGACTGATTTTAGCTTAGCAATACAAAATTTGTCTATGCTAAATATTTTTTCAGTTCTTATTCTCTTACTCAAAGCCCATTTCTCACTTCTCCTTGCAAGAAGTTCAGGTCAGAAGATATATTGATAAAGAGAAAGAAAAGAGGCAATGAAAATACATTTGTATGTGCTAATGGATGATTCTTTTGTTGTTGTTGTTGTTGTTGTTGTTGTTGTTTTTGAGAGGGAGTCTCTGTCTGTCACCAGGCTGGAGTGCAGTGGCACGATCTTGACTCATTGCAACCTCTGCCTCCTGGGTTCAAGCGATTCTCCTGCCTCAGCCTCCCGAGTAGTTGGGACTATAGGCACCTGCCACCATGCCTGGCTAATTTCTGTATTTTTAGTAGAGACGGGGTTTCACCATGTTGGCCAGGATGGTCTCGATCTCTTGACTTCTTGATCTGCCCATCTCAGCCTCCTGGATGCTTCCTTCTGTTTTAATTCCTCTGCCATTGGCAATCTACTTGCAATCATTTCCAAGTTCTAATGCATCTCCAACTGCTCCCCACATCACAAGAGAGCCTACCTTGCATCCAACCCTAAATGTTATTTTAATGATTTTTAAATAAACCTGCTTTAATGAAAAATGAACAGATAAGTACAGAGTTCTTCTCTGAAATCTAGTAAAATTTACTCCTTTGAGTAAACACCCTTGTTAAACATATATTTTAAATATACCATTTAAGTAAGCAAACAAAAAACCAAAACAGGTGGCGAGGGCTTGGGGCAGGAAATTATATAAGGTGAACATTCTCTGTTAAAATGGAGTGAGCCAGAAACACCAGTCCTAGAAATAAGACATACACAAGGGTTAATTCTTTTCAAAATGCTGCTTTTACCCCATTTTTTTTTCTCCCCATTGTTGCAAATTGTAAACATCTTTAAAAGATTTCAGGACTGTTTGTGTTTGGTTAAGGTTCCAACAGGTGGAGGATATCTTCCAAGACTGACCATAGTCACATTTGGGAAGGAAACATCAGAATCAATTTAATCAAGATACTAAATATGAAATGGGGGAGGGAGCAGTCAGTGGAACTAACCAGGGTAACATTCTGAACTTGGAACTGAATCCAGAGTTTATACTTGCACAAATCCTGGCCTCCTTCCCCATACAAACCCATAGTACAGGTCTTTGGGATTGTTTCTAGCAAACTGAATTTTTCTTCCTTAGCCTGGGGGAAAAATGCAGACTCTGGCTTTATTTTCTGCATGGGAATCACGTGGGTAGCTTAAATAGTCCAGGCATCCTGACTTGGCATATTGAACGCATTTTCTTATTCCATAAGCTGTTCTACATGTTGTTAGAGTGACAGCAGTGAGTAGTAAAATAAGCACTGGCTTTGGAGTCAGGTAGACCTGGATTCTTAGTAGACCCTGGACTTCAAGAGTCAGTATTGCACCATGGGTAAGAACATGGACCATGGACCCAGACTGCCTGGCTGCAGGTCCTGCTCTTGTTACGAAATGTGTGACTATGGATCTTTGTGCTTCATCTGTAAAATGAGGATAATAGTAAGACCTACAGTACAGACTTCTGATGGCAAATGATTTAAATATATCTAAAGCTATTTAACAATGCCTAGCACATAATAAGCACTGCTTACTGTGCATTTGAACTATGTAAATATTGGCTTGCAAGGTTTGACAAGATTTATGGTCTTGGAAAGGATAAGTAATCTTCTTTTTCTTATCTATATCCATAAGATTTGTTTGGTTTATTTTCAGGATTAAATGTGATAATGGATATAATACTTTTGGCATGGTCAAGAATCAGTAAATACTAATTATTATTGTGGCATTCTGGATTACTGTGACTTAAATACTTCACATGAAACATGAGTTAAACAAGAAGGGTTCAATGAACAGGCTGAGAAAGCATATCACCATCTGAAATATCATTTTCTTTTGTGAATGGCATTGCAAGTTTCACAAACTGATTTTTGAACAGGATATAATCCCAAAATTTAACTGGGAATCTGAAAATCCCTCAACTGCTTAGAGTATAATTTTTTACATCAGAAAAAAAAATTGTTTCACTGCAGGGATAAAGGCCTATGCATCTCAATTCTGTTTTTGCTAAAACCACATGTGTGTAATCACAGGTCTCTAAGTAAAATGAACTCACATACTTTCTGAATAAATATTTTACTACTTTTCCATTTGTACCAAAGATCATCTAGTCTCTGCTCAGTGATATGAAAGAGTCAGTATACGTTGAACAACATAATCTATAATAACATCAGAGTGAATAGTGGCCATTAATATAAAAAACACATAATAAAGTGATATGTTTTGCCTGTTTTCTGTTATGTTGGAGTAAGTGTGAGAGCAGAACATGCCTGTAGTTTGTAGATTAACAATGTTTTAAACTAATCTGGGGCTAGAGGTCATCAAATGTCCCTCAATAACTATCTGCCAAATTCCCAACTATTATGAAACAATATTGACTAGTACTTTAAAATTTCTTGTGGCTTAGAAGTACAAGAGGCAAGTATATTCCACATTGAAGAGTACAGTTCATGTGGATTTTTGCAACACAATGACTGTTTAGGCCCTTCCTTTCTTACAGATTCAGAAATGCTCTTTATGTGTTAAGGTAAATATTGGGTTCTAGAAAACTGAAATAAATTATTATTTGATTGGTTTGGGTTGGGATATTCAACTAATTCCTTGCTTTTTCAGTTGGAAGGTACTCAAATACATTGATTTGATTAAGAGAAATCCATTGCTCAATTCCATTTGACTTATTTTATCATAAATAATATACAGTTCCCTTCCAGGATATTTCATATTGTCCTCTTTATTAATCAAGAATAAAAGGTTTGATGTTCAGGTTACTTTTTCCCAAAATACCACCACACTGCGTTTTATTATAAATAATCTTGCTAATGCCAAAAGTAACCTATCATTATATAATTCATCAAATAATCATACAAATTATTTATATTATAAAAACTGCAGTACAATAATAGTAGTTTGAGAGCATAATGTACGTTAAGTTGGTAATGTTTTTCTTGCTCATTGAGAGTTTAGAAGAGTTACCAAAGAGAGGCTAGAGATAGGTTATAGGACAGACTCAAAAAATTACACTAAGCTAGGATGTACTTAGTTTATAGAAAGTGTCAAGGATAGGAGAAAATATTAATATAGGAATGTGTCCCCCAAATCTGCATTAAATCAAGAGAATATTCATTATGTACGGGTAGGAAAACAGCTTGCATGTATCAAGGAACTAAACATAGGAATTTAAAGACAGAAATCTAGTCACTGATATAATCTGTCATGATTTTAAAGGGTCTGTGGAGGACCTAGAGGAAAAAGTAGCAGTTATCAATCTTAAAATTGTAGAACTGGATGGGACTTGATAAGTCATTCAGTCCAACCTGCATACTGCACAAAGAAATTTGAGCTCAGAAACATTAAGTAACTAGGAAAAAATTATTCGGTAGCCAAAATGTACATTGAATATTTAGTCTCAATTTAGTTGAAAAGCTCTTTCTAGGCTGGGCGCGGTGGCTCACGCCTGTAATCCCAGCACTTTGAGAGGCCGAGGCGAGCGGATCACGAGGTCAGGAGATGGAGACCATCCTGGCTAACACGGTGAAACCCTGTCTCTACTACAAAATACAAAAAAAATTAGCCAGGCATGGTAGCGGGCGCCTGTAGTCCCAGCTACTTGGGAGGCTGAGGCAGGAGAATGGCGTGAACCCGGGAGGCGGAGCTTGCGGTGAGCCGAGATCGCGCCACTGCATTCCAGCCTGGGCGACACAGCGAGACTCCGTCTAAAAAGAAAAAAAAAAAAGGAAAACTCTTTCTACTAGTCTATGCTGTCTTCCAGTTACTTGCCAGCTGTGTTAGTTAGTGGGCCTATTTGATCCCCTTATCATTCAGAGCACAATTATAAGGGATCGAATAGGCTCACTAACACACACCGTTGGTAAGGAGAATAACTCAATGCTAAACTGTTATGCCACCTGCCAAAGATGCCTTATAGGCTTCTGTCTTTGGCCAAGATTGGTTTCATATTCTGGAGTGAGATAGAACTCAAAGGTGTGGATAAATTGGCACAGCCACAAAGGTTAACTAAATTCAGGGCTGGGATCCAGGAAGAACATTAGATGAAAGTCTTTGGAAAGTTCATAGATGAGAAAGGTTATAAATCAGACTTCCTTCTGTCAAGCCTCTACCAACCCCTTAAAGTCCCCAGTCAACTCACTATATACTTATTTTCAGTAGTGTCAAGGTTATAGATGTGACAAATTGATTCTTGACATGAGTCATGTTTTTTTGTCATCTTTCTGACAGAAGAGAGAGAATTAAAATTCTGCTAAGGAGAGCAGAAATAATTATGTGTTATTTCCCTGGTATCATTAGGTTAAATTCAGACAATCCTGTAGCTTTGGTTTCAGATGGTTTACGAAGCACGTTTAAGTATCAAAATCAGGAAAGTGAAATAAAGCATTAAGATTCTAGTATCAACGGAATCAAATACTCCAGGATACAATATCTACCTAATTCTGAGGGCAATTCATTTTCTAAACTTGCTCCAGAAATAACTGTTTCCCCTCAGCTTCAACATACTCATTGAGATGGCCTCTGATCATTGCTTTCCTTCAAAATCTTTGCAGGGTATTTGAATCAGCAGCCTCCCTCTTTTTATTGTTCTTAGTTCTTATCAAGACAACATCAGGAGAACTAATACATGGTTTTTGTTTGTTTTTTGAGTTTTTTTGGATATAGGACAGGGCAGTCCATCTGAACCTGTTTTGATTAAGGTAGCATTCTTCTCTCACTCCTTCCTTTGCTTATACTCTGGCATGCCAAACCTGCTTGCAAAGTGTCATGATCTATTAGATTCACAGAATCAAAGAAAAAAATAGTCATTTCTCCAGGATCTTTTAAAAAATGTAATCACTACTTAAATGTGAGCCAACAATCAAGTACAATTAGAGTTTTTCTTATCCTACATCTTTTGTTTTATATTCATTTTCCTAGTGAAGATCAGGGCAAGACAATAGCAGTTCACTTTGGTAAGTGCTATAATAGGAGTACAGTATATGGGCAAAATACAACAGGGTGCACAAAGAAACTGGTCATGATCACTACTTGAAAGAGGAGAATGGTGTTGGGGATATCATCACCATCTCCCTAGAAAATGACTGAGATAATCAAGCTGAGTCTTAAAGAACAGTGTGAATTCAAGAAAGAAACTCTTGGAAGAGAGGCAAACATCTACTCATGGAAGCATGACTTTCATTTCATACTGTGGGAAAGAAACGGTGAGTAAGTTGTATTGGTGGAAAATAAGATTGGCAAAATCATAGTTTGAGACTATAACATGCTCAATACTCTGAACTTTTTCTATGGTTACTATTGCTGCTTGAAGTTTGTAAAACAGGAAAGTAATTATCCAAATCATATTTTAGAAAGATAATCCTGGATAAATTAAAGAAAGGGAAACAACTCTATGAGACCAATAGGAGGCTATTTCAATGGTTCATGTAAAAAGGACATTGATTTTCATTAATTAGGCAGATGTAAAGTCAAAGAAGGGGGTTTACATTTAAGAGAGATTTAGGAGATACAATAAATACATTGTGGTGACTGTGAGTGGAATAGGCAGAGATTTGGAGGCTACTGTAACAGTACTTAGAAGTTTATATATAGTGCATACTATGTGGCAGACTATAACAAATGTTTATATTTATATAATATATATAGTTATATAACTTATGTAATTGTCATGTCAACAAGTTTATTAGGTAGATATGATTATTGTGCCTGTTTTTAATATATGTATGTGCCAGACATTATTACAAATGTTTAAATAAATATATAACTGTATAATTTATGTAATTGTCATGTCTACTTTATTAGGTAGATATGATTATTATGCCTGTTTTTCAGATGGGAAAACTGAGGCCCAGAAAAGTTAAATAAATCATCCATGGTCACTTGTTTAATAAGTGACAGAGAAAAGTTTTCAACATAGACTATTTGCTTCTGAAGTCTGTGTTTTTAATCACTTTTAATCATTATGCTACGCTGCTGGGGAGAAAGTTTGGCTTACATTTGAGATCCTTATAGCACATCTAAGTGTAAATTTCCAAAAGGCAATTGGAAATATGATAATAATGGAACCCGAATGTCAGAGCTGAAGATGTAGAATTCTTCAGCGTATGAATGTTCATTGGAGTTGTAGACACTGTCCAACAAATCATGTATACTTTTATTGGCCCAAATGAGAGTAATAGGGACTTCAAGACAGCTTGATGCCATCAAGAGTCTACTTCTAGACCCCTTTTATAGCGTTAATACAAAGCAACAACTACTGTATTATTTCGTAAATATATTTGGTTTCATGGTTGTTTATATATTCAAAACAGTTATTTGACTGTGGTACTTGGAAATTCATAGAACTCTTTTGCACCTAACTACATTAATACCAGATACTAAAAGTTAACTTAAGAAAATAAAGAATCCTAATCAACATTTATCTATTATTAAATTTGGATTTGAAGAACTTGTGCAGTCTGTCTTCTAAGTCCAATTGTAAACTCTGTAACCAAAGCTTTACTGTTGTTACAAGACAACTGGAGTTAGTCATTTGTCTTCCCTGGTAGCATTTTGAACAATAAATTGAAAAGCCTGAAACCAAGATACATCAGGTATCTGAACAAAGAAGCAAGATTTATACTTTTCTTTCCATGCTGTTGCAAAAACCTCATTATCTAAACTCTTGACTGTCTATTCCACAGACCATCTCACTTCTTTATCAGTTCCAATAAAATATGCATTCATAAAGGCTGCCCTATAGCTTGGTCATATCATTATCCATAAAAGTTCACCCACTGAAAATACCCCTAGCCTTCTATACTCAGTGCAAAAGCCTTTCCATAAGCTAGAATGCAGGTTGTGCTTGATAAAAACATAAAATATTATCTGTCAATTTAAAAAATTAACAAAGAAATAAAGAAGAAAAATTACACACACACACTTAGAAAATGAATGTTCTCCGTGACCCTAAGATATACAACCATTTCGCTGAACCCAAAGGACAAAATAATTAAAAGCTATAAAACATTAGCATTCACCTCATTTTCTCATCATTTAAACTGCATTGTCTGCATCACTTCTAGAGCAGGTTTTCCTTAACTGGAACATTTTCAATAAGATTTCTGTAAAAATAAAAACAAGTCTTTTCAAATCACCAAAATTCTAGCACAGGACAAGTTGCCTCTGTCACCGTTTCTGCTTAATTCAAATAAATCAAGGCATAATAACCAGATATTTTGAAAGAGAACAAAACAGAAGCATGGCATGATTATAAGCAGCACGATAAGATTAAAAAAAACCAAGTTAGTGCAAATTATCTTCATGACATTGGCAGATCCATCTCTATAAATCTTGAAATAATAGGAGCCTACGAAAACACATTTTAGCATCTTCTTGCAAAACAAATTCTTTATTCTTCCTTTGAATGGTAGATTTTTCAAAAGATTGAAGATACGTTGAAATATAGTTTCTTAGGACAACGGACTAGTGTTGTAGCCAAAAATTTTCTAGAGCTTAGCAATCCAAGTGTTATACATATCATGTTATATGAACAGGAATAACTCAAATTGCACTGGCTTGTACATGTCTTATCATTTCAGCTGCTCATGGGAGTGAATAGGGGACAGTCATATGGACACACTGGGCACTGCTACTTCTTTGCTTGGCTGACTCCTCACTCAGTGTTACTGTGTTTCTATTAGGCTATGAGATTTTGAGTTCTGCACTACTAAGCCCCAGTATTTTCTCTAAAAGGCTACAGAGCTCCCTAAAATCAATGGCCATCTTATATCGGTCCTCAATCAATGATTACCTAGGATGAAAACTCTGACCTCCTGGTGCCCAAGATCTTTTACTTATTAAAGGGGCTTTCCTTTGGTTCCTCCATGCAGCCATTCTCCCAGTGTGTCATCCTCCTTTTTTGATTGACCTCTCTGCACATATTTTTGTATTTCTTTCTGAGGGAATTGTTAAACAATATCTCAATACCATGTTGATTTGATCCACACCTACAAACACTGTTTTTATTGAAGTAACAAAAACTTTGCTTCAAAACTCTGGATTTTAAAGATCAAAATAGATGTGAGTGGGGTGAGTGTGATTCCAACGATAAAATAATAATTTAGAATTCAAATTATGAAGGCAGGATCAACTAGTTGTAGATGAGCAACAGCAAATGGACTAGTCATGCTTAAGTAAAGTTATGACCTGGGAGTTAGATAAGCCAGTGCTACACTGAGTGCCCACAGCATGAATATCCAGAGCAAGGAGAGTCTGCATATTTTTGAACATGGGTGTGATGTGAAGCAAATAGTGCTGGAGAGAAACAGCTGCAGCTGAAGTTACCAAGATGGTTAGAATGTGGAACCTCATCTAAGAGACTGATTACATTGTCTTCATCTGAACTATTTTAGGCTGGAAATAGAGAAATGAAAATGGGATTTGGAAAAGGAGTACTTTTAATTGCAAGTAACAAATCTTATTATCAATGACATAAACCATAAGAGGAGGTCCAGATTATGGTTATTACAAAGTTTAATAATGTCATTAAACCTAGATTATTTAACATTTCCTTCTATCATCATTTGTTTCTTACTGTTATGTGTTTCCTCATAATTTCAATATGGATACAGCAGCTCTAAATTTCATGTTTTTACACCATCACTTAAGAAGTAAGAGACTGAGCATTCTCTTTATATGACATGCAAAAAAGAATCTGTGCCAGAACCACTCTAGCAGATTTCCTCCTACCCAGCTGGTCGGGACTGGGTCACATGAAACACCTCTAGACCAATCAGTTGTAAAAGGTCAGGTCTGGTTTAATTGCCTGAATAAAATCAGGGTATCATTATCAAGGAAAAATGGGCAAATAGTGTCTGCCACAGAAGGCATTGTGGAAGATGAATGAAAATGAGTTGAAAACTTATTAAATGGGTAAGACAGGTTATTAAAAATACTTTAGACCTTGAATCTGGGATCTTGGAAGATGGCCATTTTTTTTTTACACTGGTGTTATGAGGAAGATCTTAAAGGCAATTAATCTGTTTAGTCCTAATCTCTAGTTCCTGGAGAAGACAATCTCAAATGTTTACTTTTTCTTTTTCTGCTATGATGCACTTTCACATGCAGAACACATTTCTTATGAGTAGGCCCATTTCACTGAACACTGTCTTAATAAGGTGGGCTTCTAAGCTTGATTCCTAGGAAACTAGCTTTAGCCCTTCCCCTTTCTTTCCTACTCCAGGAAGTATATCAGAATGCAAGTGAGTAAAAGGGCATAATTAGAGGGATAACCTTGAAGCCACTCCAATTTGTGAGAAAACAGTAAATCATTTTCTAATTTCAATATTTGAACTATTATTATTACTATCAAATTATGGCTCTTGTGAGACATGTCACAAATAATTGAAATGCACTGATGTGTCTGGACCCCTAGGTTAAAAGCTTTCTTGTAGAGGACAACCCTCTTCTTTCTTTGTGACCATTGTGCTATTATCATTATATTGTTGTATTTTTTTTTTGATCTATGGATATTCAAATTGAACAGTGAGATTTAAAAGAGAAGACAAAACCCAGGGAATCTAAAGTGGAAAGCGCATACATACATGCACCATTCAGTCTATTATTAGGCATATAGCATTCAAAAATTGGTGTCAGTTCATATGAGGATTGCCCAGAAATTCAAGCAGTTTTTAATCACAAAAGTCAATCTTCCCCTTGAAATGGTGCAATTAAGATGCAGTAGAATGAGCGAGCAATCACATTTGGCACATGTTTCTGGAGGACAAGAGAAGCTGGGGAGCACCATTCAGAAAAACCAAGTGGGGACAAAGTTCAATGATGAAGGATTTTTAAAAAAATTTAAAAAGACTCCCAAACTAGAGAGGAAGAATATCTTAGTGCAAAGTATTCAGAGGTAGAATAAGAAGACTGTGTTGGGAGAACTTAGCCAGGACAAAAGAGTCCCAACTAAGAGATCTTTTCACTGAGCTACAAAATATTTCCTTTTCTCAAAAAAGTAGCAGCACAAGATGGTTGAGAGAATGAGGGCTTTGTAGTTACGGCGATTTGGAATTAATCCCAAGTTTACCTCTTACTATCTGTGTTACCTTGGGCAAGGCACTGAAATTATCTGAGTCATAGTTCTTAGATACCTTATCTAATAAGTGGGAAGAACAATACCTACATCACAAGGCTGTTACTAGGATTATAGATAATATTTTAAAGCATATGGTCTTGACACAAGTTTACAAAATGGGAGCCATTGTTACAAATTCAGCTTTGTGCATTCTTTCAGTTTTTGCAATAACAATTGATAAAGGAGTGTTATTGTTGTTTTCAAAACCTTGACAATCATAGTAATGACAATGAAACAGGATATATACATCCCATTCTGCTATATCATTAATCTGGATCCTCACGTTCTGTCCTTCTGACAACCCTGTAAGGTAGATGTCGTTGGTTTTCCATTTAACAGAGGAGAAAACAGACTCAGAGAGAGAAAGAATTTGTTTAAATTTGTGTAGTTTACCTCCAGAGTCCCTATTCTTAACCCCTCAGCTCTACTTCCCTCCTCCCTTCAGCTTACACACACCCTCTCACCTACATGGTCATCCACGTAACCTTGAGAACTTTATTCTGTGAATTTACACAAAGACCAACATCACAGTGATTAAAAACCACACATGGCTTCTTGCTTCTCCTGGTTGCTGAATTCCAATGCCTGGGGATTAGTTTAGATGCCTACTGCTTTCAGGTTGGGGATTGCTGCCAGTAAAATTTCCTGTTTCCTAAGCAGCTGGGAAGCCAACAACCAGCTGCTCTGAAATGTGTTTGAACCTCGTCCTCTCAGCTAGGAGACAGCTGTGCTGATCTATAGAAAGACTCTGGAAGATTGTTTGTGTTTTATAAGACACTCTAGGCAGGAAGAGAGAGACTTCTGATTTGAAGAGAGACTAAATTCAGGAACAGAACTCTTTAATATTTCCCGATCACAGACACTTCTCCAACCTCTGATATTCACTTAGATACAGAGTGTGTGAGTCTCAAATAAATAGAAGACAGTCACTTTAATTGTTTTCCTCAGGGTGCATTTTTTACACCTGACATATTCTATGCCTCACATCTGAGATAACAACCTTGTTGCTCCAGGCATCTCTGGAATAATTTCCAAAGCACCGTACTGTCTTGTTATCTGCTTCCCTTTACTTCCAGTGTGTTGATGAAGCAATAATGGTATGAGTTAATGCTGCTGCTGCTTAACCTATGTTTAAACAACTGTCATAGTACGTATTATAATGTTTGTAGTTCCTAGCAGGCAAGGCGCTATGGCAGTGCCCACATATACCAGTTAAATGAGACTACGAGAAAGATATATATTTCAAAAGCACACAAGAGCCCTGAAAACTGGTACCTTTATCATGGATTTTGTTGTTGCAATTGTCTAAAGCTAGTCATCTTTTCAATATAGCTCTCACTTTATAGATAATTGTGAAAGTCAGCTATTAATTTAGTAATAGAGCCAATGACATAGTTTATAGGGTCAAGTTAAACCATGGCTGAATCCTCAAAGACCCTGAAAAAGCTGGGTCATGAAGGAAATTTTCAACATGTGGCAAAACTTCAGCTGTATTTCAAAAAAATAGAGAAGCGGATGTTTTATTTAAAAATCAGAAAACCATATTCTGTATATAAACATGTACAGTATATATACTTATGTGTATAAGTATTAATTTAAAATTAATCTATGCATCCCCTTGCTCTTGCAGCCTCTATTTTCCCAACAAAATACTGGAATTTGTATAGAGATGAATAGGCATGTTTGACTTCATCTTAAGGATCAAGAATACGTAAAAGGGCTGAGAGCTAAAGCCCATCCCTCTATCATATTTTTTTTCTAGTGATGGAGGTAGAGAAGATGACATTTATACAAAATGTTGATTTTGTACAAACATTTCTTTGAATGAGAGTATGAATGTGTGAACTTTATTTTTGAAGCATACTCAATATTATAATCACAGAAATAAAAAAATTACTATGAGATTTTAAGAATAAAATCATGACATACTAAAAATGAGGGGATATGCATGCTCAGGCTAAAAATCCATTTGGCTAGTCATGGTTACTTTTACTCTCAGAACATTTTCCTAGTCAAGATGTTTTGACTACTTACTGATTTTCAGCTAGAGTTAACCAATGGGAGACAATTGACAGACTGCTGACAAGCAATCATTTATTTGTGTTAGTTTATCTACTTGGCATGGGTTCATCTTCTCCATTTCCTTCAGCACCAGGATGGTAACAACTTGGGCTGATGGTGAAGTGAGAGTTGCTTTACATTTGGCTTCTTAGTTTTTCCATTGCCTATATAATTAATTTCTTGTGTTAAATTCCATGTTTGAAGCACCTACAGTAGTTTCTGTTTTTTTTTTTTTTTTTTTACTGAGCTCTGACTGATACACTCACCAAAAGGATTGTGATTAACCGAGCTGACCTCACACTATTTTGAAAAGTGTGTGAAGTGTGTGTACATACTTATGTGTGTGTAAGTACAGGTGTGTGCACATGCATGTGCACACAAATGTGGATAATGGGAAAGAGTCACAGTACCTGCCTCTTCAACTCTAATTGTCAAGAAATGTTCTTGTGCTGTTTCTGGATTTTCAACCGTGGGTAGAATTTGTCCTAAGCTTTATTCCACCAAAATCCTCAAATTTGGTGTAATATTATTTTCCAGTTCACCTTATAAACTTATAAAAGTTATAGCTTTGGCCAGGCACGGTGGCTCACACCTGTATCCTAACACTTTGGGAGGCCAAGGCAGGCAGATCACAAGGTCAGGAGTTTGAGACCAGCCTGACCAATATGGTGAAACCCTGTCTATACTAAAAATACAAAAATTAGCAGGGCGTGGTGGCGGGTGCCTGTAGTCCCAGCTACTAGGGAGGCTGAGACAGGAGAATGGCGTGAACCCGGAAGGTGGAGGTTGCAGTGAGCTGAGATTGTGCCACTGTACTCCAGCCTAGGTGACAGAGGGAGACTCTGTCTCCAAAAAAAAAAAAAAAGAAAGAAAAGCTATAGCTTCATTTATGTGCATAGGTATGTGTATACACAAATCTAAGATTAGCTGTTATCACATTAAATCTTAATAACCAATACTGAAATGTATTTGTATTGTAATTATGCTGAAAGGAAACTGAGTCCAAGATATGCTAATTGATTTCTCCCCAGGCTTTGTATTTAGAGTGTGGCAGAGTTGGGACTCAAACACAGGTTGTCGACTATGAAACTGATGTTTTATTCTTGGGCCAATAAGACATATTTCTCAAGAAGTTAGTTTTTAATAAATGTCCAACAATGATAGACTGGATTAAGAAAATGTGGCACATATACACCATGGAATACTATGCAGACACAAAAAATGATGAGTTCATGTCCTTTGTAGGGACATGGATGAAGCTAGAAACCATCATTCTCAGTAAACTATCGCAAGGACAAAAAACCAAACACCACATGTTCTCACTCACAGGAGAGAATTGAACAGTGAGAACACATGGACACAGGAAGGGGAACATCACACACTGGGGCCTGTTGTGCGTGGGGGGAGGGGGGAGGGATAGCATTTGGAGATATACCTAATGTTAAATGACGAGTTGCTGGGTTCAGCACACCAACATAGCACATGTATACATATGTAACTAACCTGCACGTTGTGCACATGTACCCTAAAACTTAAAAGTATAATAAAAAAAGAGAAATAATAATCTAAAAGTGGGAATTTGGGACTTTGGAACTTTCTGACAAGCATGACTTCCAACAGATTTGCATTCTGAGTTTTAAACGTAAATAATGAGAAACATTATTTGATGAAGGGTTTTTGTGCCATGTCTAGAGGCCAGAAACCTCCTGGTAGATGGAGTGAGGGTATGAAATGTCTGGAAATTATTAACAGTTTGTGCAGAATACAAGAGAATAATTGAATTCATGTCTGCCTTTGACAGTATTTTGCATGTGGTTTCTGCACTTAATAATTCTACAATTTATATAAGAAATATTTCCAGTAACTTATTCATATGCCAGATATCTCCTGTAGACTGTGTCAAGTAATAAAAGGGTAAAAAAGAACATTGTCTCTACCTACATGGATCATATTGCCTTCTAATGAATCTAATGTTAAATGAAGTATAGATTTCTATAAGAACATAAAAAAGAGGATCCAATCTAGTCTTAGTATTGTGGAACTCTTCCCTGAGAAAGTGATGTTAGCGTCATAGTATGATGCTGGTATAAAGATAGACATAGAAATGAAGCAGAAATAGAGCCAAACATATATGATCAATTTAATTTTGACAGCAATTCCAAGATTATTTAAAAAGAAAAGAAAATCATTTTGACTAAATGATGCTTGAACAATATCTGTATATGAAAAAAATGTACTGCACATTACTCCATATACAAAAATTAATACAAAGTAAGCATAATCATAAACATAAATCTCTAACTTCAAATATCTGGAAGAAAGCATAAAGGAAAATCTGTTTAACATTGTAGTAGCCATTTTTTGCTAGGACAAAAAATATTAACCATAGAAGACGAATAAAACAAAACAGTGACATTTCTCTTTATGCTCATCAAAATTCCTAAAATGTAAAAAGAATCAAAATATCAAAATACCAAATGTGACTGAGGATGTAGAATAACTATAATGCTCATACATTGCTGGTGGAATTCAAAATGGTAAAATAACTTTGGCCAACAGTTTGTTAATTTCTTATGAAGTTAGAAACATACTTAACAACAGAACATAAGTTTTCTTCTAGTTATTTACCCAAGAGAAATAAAAACATGCAATACACAATAGTTGTACAATAATGCCATAACAACTTTATTTATTATAGCAAATGAAATAAACAAACCAAATGCCAGTCACAAAGATAATGAATTAACAAATTGCAGTATATGTATAAAATGTAATACTTCTCAGCAATAAATAAACTACTGGTACATGCTGCAACATACGTGAAGCTTACAGTTGTAATGCCATGTGAAACATCACACAAAAAATTACATACCATAGAATTCCATTTATATACAACTATAGAAAATATACATCTAATCTGTGGTGCTCTATAGCAGATCTGTGGATGCCTGATACCTGGGGTGGGAAGGATCTTGACTGATAATAGGCTTAAGGAAACCAGTTGACATAAATAGAACACTGATGTAACAATACTAGAATTCACATTCCTTTCTAGTGTACCTAAAGCATATGATATTTGATTATATGTCATAAACAAAGCATCCACAAATATAAAATGTTTTAAATCATTCAGAGCTTATTCTTTAATCACAATAGTATTTTAGGTTAGAAATCAATAGTAAAAGGAAGACTAGTAAGTCCTCATTTACTAGAAAAAATTTTAAAGACTCGTTTAATACATGAGTTAACTAAAAAATCAGTGAAAACATATTGAAATCCTTCTCCCTGAGTTAGAATATGATTCAAAAATACCTTGTATCCTCACTTGTATACTGGCATTTCTGTCTAGTGGAATAATACAGAATAAAAATAAAAAAATGAAAAAGTAAAGATACAACTGTCTTTATTCATAGATGATATGCTTTCATACATAGAAAATCTAAAAGAGTATAGAAAAATATATAAGGATTATTAAAAATTGAATTGAGCAATGTCTGTATGTGCAAGTCAATGCTGTAACCATAGGAGAATATGCTGAGCTTCATTAGTAATTAATAAGATGCCAATTAAACCTCAATATAATATCTCTACATACTTGCAAAAATGCCTAATGTGAAAAATATGGGGAAAAAAGTGTAGATGAAGATGTGTGACAATTGGAAGACTTAAGCCTGTAATCCCAGCACTTTGGGAGGCCAAGGCAGGCGGATCACCTAAGGTTGGGAGTTCAAGACCAGCCTGACCAACATGGAGAAACCCTGTCTCTACTAAAAATACAAAATCAGCCAGGTGTGGTGGCACATGCCTGTAATCCCAGCTACTTGGTAGCCTGAGGCAGGAGAATCGCTTGAACCCAGGAGGCAGAGGTTGCAGTGAGCCAAAATTGAACCATAGCGCTCCAGCCTGGGCAACAAGAGTGAAACTCCATCTCAAAAAAAAAAAAAAAAAAAAATTGGAACACTCATATATTGTTGCTAGAAATATAAATTTGCAGAAGCACTTTGGAAATCCCTGGAATTATCCAATAAAACTGAATATATGCATTTTCGTAATTCCACAGTGGCACTCTCAGGTACATACTTGATAAAATTGTATATATTTGTTCACCAAAAGACACATACTAGAATATTCATAAGTTCCTATTTATTTTATATTTATATATTTTAAGTAGCTCCAAACTATCTAAAAGCCTATTAATAGTAGAATGGATAAACTGTGATATTTATATGTAATTAAGCATTCAAGAATGAGAAATAATTGATCTGATAAACGTGATTTGATTGAAAGAAAACAGTTATGCAGGGTTACCAATTGAATAATTTCACATATATGTTATATATTTAACATGTATGTAATCTATTTTATATTTAGTATCTATTATATATTATATAATACATCTAGCATACATTACATATTAATATATAAGATGTCTGATTATATATCCTATCACATATTTGATATATATGTGTCATTTTATATATATGTGTATACATACATATATATAAAGGGGAAACATTTATATGAAAGGAATCAGATGGCTTAAGAAGTGATAAGTGAGGAAAATAGTTTTAGGGATAATAGATAACCTTTTAATAAGTCTGGCTATGTTTTAAGGTATGGTTTTATAAACATATACTACAGTGAAAAAGTCAGTAGAAAGGAATAGAATAAAGATATATTAGAAGAAGAGCCAAGTGCAGTGACTTACGCCTGTAATCCCAGCACTTTGGGAGGCCAAGGAAGGCAGATGACCTGAGGTCAGGAGTTGGGGACTGACCTAGCCAATATGGTGAAAACCCGTCTCTACCAAAAACAGAAAAATTAGCCAGCCATGGTGGCATGCACCTGTAATCCCAGCTACTTGGGGAGCTGAGGCACGAGAATCGCTTGAACTCAGGAGGCGGAAGTTGCAGTGAGCTGAGATCACACCAATGCACTCCAGTCTGGACAACAGAGCGAGACCCCTTCTCAAAAAAAAAAAAAAGATATATTAGAAGAAAGAAGTTATTAAATGTGCAAAGTCTGCAAGAAGGTAGGGAGGAAGAGAACCAGATAATTTTCATTTTAATAGAAATGGATAAGAATGAAAGATAGAAGTTGGGGACAGTTTCATTTTTACTGTTTCGATTTTATTGTTGTTGTCTGTTTGCTTATTTCATATTTGTTGTAAGTGAAGTAATCTGCAGAACAAGTGGGAATATGAGGGGCTAGAGGTTTGATGAAAGTGGAAATTTAGACTAGTGTTTGGGTAGAATGGATACAAGAATTAGCTAAAAACACACAGATGCATTTTCTGTTAGTTTCAGGTTGGTGACCATTAATTTATCCAGAAACTAATTTGTTCAGTGAGGGTGATGTGGTTTGGCTTTGTGTCTCTACCCAAAACTCATCTTGAATTGTAATAATCCCCATGTGTCATGGGAGGGACCCAGTGGGAGGTAATTGAATCATGGGGCAGGTTTGTCCCATGATGTTCTCATGATGGTGAATAAATCTCACAAGATCTGATGGTTTTATAACAGGGCAGTTCCTCTGCACACACTCTCTTGCCTGCCATCATGTAAGACATGACTTTGTTCCTTCCTGCCTTGATTGCCATGTAAGACATGATTGTGAGGCCTCCCTAGCCCTGTGAAACTGTGAGTCAATTAAACCTCTTTCCTTTATAAATTACCCAGTCTCAGGTATGTCTTTATTAGCAGCGTGAGAACAAACTAATACAAGGGGATTCTCTAAAAATGGTAGACAGTCACCTGTTGGCTCAGTGTTAGGGAAATTGATAATTTTGTTCTGCAAGACATCTGTAGTAGAGAGAGAAGTGAGCTAAGAAATATTAAATATTGCCAAATATTATCAAAATGGCAGAATGATCGAGATTGAAAGAGTTGAAAATTATAGGTACGTGAAAATATCTGTGGTCTGGAAGCTCTGCATGGGTTGTAAAACTAATGTCATTTGGCCTTTTAGCTTCACGCAGCCTAGTTGTTCCTTGCTTATGGTCAAGAAAGACATAAGTGTAGGATCAAGGAGGTTTTGTTAATTATTAAAAGACAGATTTTAACTTGCAATCTGTCTGTGGAGTAATTTAATAACAAATGTGCTATTCTATTCAAAGACTAGTATTTTTTTAAGTTGTATACAGATTCAGAAGCTCCAAATGTCCTCCAAAATACATTTGAGTGCTTCATGAAATCCTTTTTCATGTTTGTAAAACATTTGTCATTCCTGCCACATGCACAGATTTTACATTTCTGGCTTCAAAAAGTAAAAAGACTTAAAGATGTGTAGTTGCCAAGTATTATTGCCTTTCACATTACATATTTTTTGCTGTTACCTTTTCAAGGATTTCAGGCTTGGCATATAATAGAGCTAATTAAATTCTTTTCCCAGGAAGCAGCCAGCTAGACCACTGCCCCAGGCACATAACCTCAGCTTACTGCTTTCCTCTGCTCATTTATTCGGTATGTGAGAAGAGACTCCTCGAACAGCAAAGGTAGACGACTCAGGCCAGGCAGCTGCGATGAATTTTAGTAACTACAGAGCCAGTGTTTGGGTCTCAATCCTGACAGCACACATCACAGAGGGGTGAGAGTGGAGGCACATCTTCCTATATGAGTTGGCGGTGGATGACAATCTGCCAAACTAAAATAATGGAAGAGACATTGGTTGTATAAAAAGGAATCAACTGGCTGGGCGCGGTGGCTTATGTCTGTTATCCCAACACTTTGGGAGGCTGAGGCGGGTGGATCACCTTAGGTCAGGAGTTCGAGACCAGCCTGGCCAATATGATGAAACCCCGTGTCTACTAAAAATAAAAAAATTAGCCGGGCATGGTGGTGGGCACCTGTAATCCCAGCTACTCAGGAGGCTGAGGTAGGAGAATTGCTGGAGCCTGGGAGGCAGAGGTTGCAGTGAGCCAAGATCACGCCATTGCACTCCAGCCTGGGCGACAACAGGGAGACTCTGTCTCAAAAAAAAAAAAATCAACTTAGCTCAGTTCTAAGGTATTTTGTAAGATTCTAGGAATACCATTTCATTTTTCCTTGAGATTGCTTGTGTACCCAAACCAGAAAATATGACAAAAACAGAATCATGTGAAAAAATGTTTTTTTCTTAATCTCATTAATGCGACTTTACTATTAAGCAATTTTGTCAGTCTTCATAGCAAAAAAGGAAATAATATTTAATAAAAACCAACTATTTGGCAGTTACTCTACTAGTTTATTTACACATATTACTTTTCCTTTAATAGACATGCTTTTTTTTTTTGTCTTTTTAATAGTGAAAAAAAAACTAGGGCAAAAATGGTTAAATTATTTTTCCAAGTTACCAAATGGCAGACCAGAAATTTAAACTCAATTTCATTTGATTATAGAGCCCCAATTTTATTTTAAAATACTGCAGGATAAAATAAAAGTTCTGTGTTAAGAAAAAGAGACCCTTTTAGGTGCAATTATTTGGGAGATAATTATTTGATGCAATTATTTGGGAAAGAAAGAGAGTAGTATATATGCATGTCTATACCTACATGCATGTATGATATTTATCTTAAACTATTCCCTGAGGAGAATTTTCAATTGTTGTTCATATAAAATTATTTATAGATTTTATTGCAGATAATCCTGTCTTACAGAAAGAGCTCAGGATTATCTCCTGGAAATAGAAAGATCCATTACAGAGAAAAGAGTGACCATGTGGCCTTGTGATATTATGTGGATTGGGGCCCTGAGGAATTTATATGATGTCACTGAAAGCCAAGAGGAAGAAATTAATTTCTCTATGATATCATCTTAGAAGATAGATTGTGGATCAATTGATGCATCAGATAAATAGATAAGTGAACAAAAATGGATGTATTGATTGAGGTAGATAATTATGTATAGTTAGATAAAATGATTAACTCATTAATTTCTGAGGTAAAAGCAAAGTGATATTCTTTAGCTTCTATAACATTGAATCTCTTTAAATTCTTAATTGCATTCTGGAATAATAGCTCTTTTTTCTTTTTTTTTCCCTACAGTTGGACAGTGTCACATCCCTGATCCAAGCAGCCAAAAATTTAATGAATGCTGTAGTGCAAACAGTGAAAATGTCTTACATTGCCTCAACCAAGATCATCCGAATCCAGAGTCCTGCTGGGCCCCGGCACCCAGTTGTGATGTGGAGAATGAAGGCTCCTGCAAAAAAACCCTTGATTAAAAGAGAGAAGCCAGAGGAAACGTGTGCAGCTGTCAGACGAGGCTCAGCAAAGAAAAAAATCCATCCATTGCAAGTCATGAGTGAATTTAGAGGAAGACAAGTCTACTGAAACCACTATTCTACATATAGTGCCTATATGACAAAATCCTGCCTAACCACACTGCTTTATTTTACACTTAAGAAGTTCTGTAATTTCACTAAGTTTTGGTGTTTAACTCACAAATAACATAAAATATTGGGCGCTAAATCAACAAAAGCAATATATATTTGGGATCATATCACTGTCATTTCTGTATGGTCAGCACCTAATAGTTAATGAATATTTGCTTGTTGAATGAATGAAATTATCACGTGTCATTCAGCCTTTCCCATCATAGAGATTATCTACTATTCGTTACCAAATAAACACAGGAGATGCCAGAGAGTCCTGTTTATCTGTAATACTTCATGTACACTTATCATCCTTATCTTGAATTAAAACACTAACATGAGCTCCTAACTTGGTTTTTTAATAGAAACAAAAGACTTTTATAAAATATTTTCCCATTTAATCTCCATGCTTTCTTTATCTGATCTAACCTGGCACCTAACCTGGCAGAAATGTATGATTCCTGCCATAGCAAAAAAAACCACCTTTTAATCTCTAGATAGCTGTACTCATTGTCAACTTATTAGGCTAACATCCATTATAAACTAATCAAATTTGAATAGTCAGGATACTTGCTGGATTTTGAGGGTCAAACTTGTTTATTAATAAAATGCTTTCTTAACATTATAAAGGTTACAATGAGTTCTGATGCCACATACTCACCTTTTGGGTTTCCAATGTGTTAGAGAGTTCTGTACTTTTGAGTGTTAGGCCTATCCAAATACATATGTGAAAGAAGAGTTATCACCCATTGGGAAAATGAGACAACAAACTATATCCCAAAGTGAGTTATATGAATAATAACAGAAGTGTAAGTTCTGTATGACCCTATTTTTACAAACATAAAAATACATTTTTATCAGCTTGCAATTGTAATTAAAAGGAAAATGCCAGTTTGAAAAACCTTTTGACGTTGAGTAAAATATAACTGCATGAACTGTACCATTGAACTATGAAGCAGTTAATGGCAATGAAGCTGGAGTGATTTTAATAACGTTCTTTTAAATAAAAGTCACTGGGGTCATTTTACAACTCCAGTCACTGTGTTCATTCCTAGTTGAGTTCGTAATGGACTTCATAATAATCTTAGAGTCTAGTGTACCTCTCTCTCTCATTCTCTCTCTCTTTTTCTCTCCCCTGATGACCTGCCTCTCTCTGTCTTTCAAAAATGTCCTTAACAGAAACTCTTTGGAGGCTATAAGTTTTGTTTTCATTTTTTCTCATTCATAGAGTTCTGATTCACAGACTTTAAAAAACATTTTCTATTCTACATTATCATAATAGTATTATATTGTACCTTTTTACTTCTAAAACATTGCCATTGATGAGAGTCATCTCAGCAACGATGTAACCTTAGATTGATGAGAAAAAAATTTACACATACAATACCAGTTGATATTAGGAGAACCAGTTTGGGTAAAAGGATGCATGAAACATACAAAAGCATAAAGATTGACAGTACGATATGTGTGGAATCTTAAGCATAATGGTATGGGAAAAGAAGGATCTATTTAATAGGTCATTACTAATTATGCAGGAAATGTTAAATTTCTTATAATGAATTATTTCAATCTTCCAAGTAGCTGGATTGCCTGAGCTCAGTGTAAAACTTCCTAGGAGGTGAAGGCAATAAACTCCTCCCTGTTTTGCACCATAGACTGGCCTACAATAACTGTTCTGAACAGAATGCACTGCCCAGAAGAAAGGGCAGTGAAGAAGGAAATTAGGGAATTCAGATGACTCTGTTTTTCAGAATTATCTAGATGATTGAGGCAAATAGAGATTTTCTTTTATTGAAATGCTGCCATCATTTTCTGCTCTAAGAAGTGTAGATGTTGCACAAGTGACATCTGTGGTATATCCTTCTTCCAGATAGAAGTATAAATTTATAATTTAGTGGGGAGAGGAATTTTCTTTTAATCACCAAACTACCAGCTGTATAGAAAATTTTTTTGAAATCACCAAACTAGCAGCTGTATCTTAGCTCCTAAAGCCACATTCACAAGAAACATAAGCATCTCATTTAGAAAATCTAATGTCTACTGGACCCAACATCATCTTTCCACATGTTGGAGTTTAGAACATGCAGTATTGGACACCAAAAGAACAGAAATAACTTGAAATTATACAATTACCAAATAACCTCCATCTCTTTGATAAAAATGACTTTTTACCCAAAGTGAGATGTGAACAAGTTCTCCTCTTTAACCCAGGCAGATTTTCAGCTTAGCTCAAAGCAAACTATAATTAAATAAAACAATAAAAATTTCAACTCAATGAATATCCTAGGAGTTAATCTGCTGTGGTAATCAATAGTGACATAAAAACAAGATGCATAGAGCTGAAAAAGGCATCTGTCCACCTGAGTGAATTCCTGTAGTAGGCAGCATTTCAAGATTTAGTTTGATTCAAACCTGCTGATAAAACAAATGCTTATATGCAAGAAAAACTAGCAGCAAGATATGAATAAATCTCCCCATTATGTAGTTAAAAACTAATCAGCGTGACACATTTATATTTAGGTATTTCTTCTGCAGAGGAATGCCAGAAATTTCTTAATGAGAGTGATAATTTGGTGATCCACCTATGTACCTTTTGATGTCTCATCACAGAGATTAGTGCTTCCTCTGATAATACATTTGCTTGATCCTGCTAATAAGAACTCACCTTTCTTTTTAACGAAATCAATTTGTGTTAATTTACATAGGGAAAAACATTCCTTGAGAGGGAGGAGAGGGTGTTTACCACCCACAGGAGCAGTTCCATCCCTGGTTACCCATCAGTATTCCTGCCAGATGTTAGACTGGAATTAGAATGAAAATTTAAAAAAAAATACAAAATAATAATCCACTAAAGGGCCTTCTAATTAGAGAAATTTGAAGATTTTTATCAAATATAAAAAGTGAGAAATAGAAATCATTCCCTTTAATTTATGACAAATTAAAATTATTGGAGTAAAATGTTTCTAAGTCAGTTTCTGGATAGTTCTTGAATGAGTCAAGAAAAAACTCAAACACTAAATTTCTAAGCTAATTTGTTCATTATTCCTTTCTGTTTATTATTTATTATATGAGTGCAAATTGCAAATGTATTAGAAAAGACAATATAGTCTTCACATTCACAAGTGTGCCTTCTGGCCTTTGAAATCTTTTAACATAAGATCAATATAACGTATTCGTTCCCCATAAAAATCTCTTATGTACAGGGAATAAGGGCCTCCATAGCTACACAGAGACACCCATTCTTGCAGTCTGGCATTCTTAACACCTTTATCTTCAAAGGCAGTCAGTTTCAATTTCAAGCTAAAATTGTGAATATACAATTAAGTGTGCAACTTGGGCCTTCAGAACAAATAATTAATGCTCCTCAAATTAAATAATGAGTGGCTGAAAAGCCTAATGTGTAACAACAGAGTAAGTGACTTCAACGGCTTCCTGAACCTTCATTTTGAGGGTGTTCTCATCTCACCCACCTCTGGGCTAGGTATCCTCTGTTAATTGCTAACAATTTCCTACCAAAATAGTGCAATCAGGACTGCCCATCACAGCAAATTACTCCAATTAATGCCCTTTCCTCTTCTTCTGTGAATCAAAAATATCTCTCTCCTGTCTCATCTCTATCCCAGGTATAAATTGACTAATAAATTTTACAGAGTTTTAGTCAAAATTATGAATTTTAATTTCCAGCAACATTATTCCTTTAGTCTTTCTATTCCCCAAAACATTCTTAAATTTTGGTATCAAATGTTCATTTGTGTCCTAGAGATTGTGGTTCCCATGGCTACAGATTTTTGTATAGTGGCAGTGTGAGTGGAATAAGATCTGAGACTTTTCCTGGTGATATCCACCCTTCTCTTGTGAACTCACTGCAGAATAGACAGCCTCTTTCACTTTCATTGTAAGTAGTTCTTTAGGTTGGCAAAGTAGGCACCAGAATCTGAATTTGAATGAAATCTGTACTTTCTTTTGTTGGCCTATTTTTTGCCAAGACAGCCTGCCTATTGTATATTTAGGAATCAAATATTCATTTTTTCTGTTTGTAAAGTCAGAAATATTTCAGTTAAAAAGAATATAATTTTATATTATTTTAATAATTCTTTTTAAGTAAAGTAGGAAAATTTCTGCCACCTGAGATGTTACTGTTTTTATTGATATGAAAATTCCATTTTTTTCTTTATGACTCTTTTCCCATACCATTATGATATGTTCAGCATTAGTATTTTCCATTTTACCACTAAACAAATAAGCCAGGACTAATAACAATAGCAGTTTGAGAGTTTTTATTTTGGCATTTTGGTCTTAATTAGGAAAGAAAACATGGATGCTATTAAAACTAGTTGTAGTTAAAAATGTTTTGAATGAGGCTACTAACACTGTCTTAGTCATCTCAAAGAGAAAGAGAAGAAGTAAAATTTTAAATACCTTTTTGGCATTTTTAACCAATTCATATGAACAAAAACATATATTCTATTAAAGCAAAATAAAGAATAGTTTAAAACACTAGTCATCTTGCATGTGAATATTTTCCCCCTAACAGACAAGATAGAATCCATTTCTGGACACTCTAAAAGAAAGTAATGTTAATTGAGAGAGCTGTCTCCAAATGGAACTCAATCTGACCAGAATCCCATCCGCAGGCAAAAGATGGGCTGTGGGGCCGACCTTAAGTTTTATTCTGAGATGAGATGCTTTATGGCTGCTGGCTGCATTATGGCATCTAGCAGTCCCCACTGGTTTGTGGGAACAAAACACATGGATTGATATTCAATATGAGTTTGGTAAGTTGGAGAAAAATGGAGACGATACGGAGTAGTCTAAAGGGACAACAAATAAGAAGGTGCCAGAGGTAGGGAAGGGTCTGAGAGGAGTAGCTGCAGAAGTATTTAGCTTTCATAGACGAGGGGAGAGTTTTTTGGTTTTATGAAGATTAGGGAGCCCTTCTGAGGAAAGTATTAAGGATAGAATGAGACACTTGTCTTGGTGGTTTGGTGAAGTCGTGTCGAAGGCAAAAGGATGAACTACACATATTTTGAGCATGATTTAGTAATATTGTTTGCAAGTTGAGAAACAGAAATTCAGCCATTCTCCTGAGTGATGATAGGTGAAATTCTTCCCAATATTAGAGCCAATCTGGGTAACCATACGTTCATATATTTAACAGCTATTTGTTAAACAACTGTGATGTTCCAGGCACTGTTCTAGGTTCTTAGGATACACCATATAACAAAACAAGTAGTGATCCTTGCCCTCACATGCCAGCTTTGTGTTAAATGCTAACTATTATCTTATTCAATCCTCCAAATAACCCTATAGGATATAAATCATTCCATAGACAAGAAAGCTGAGGGTTAAACGGGATAAGAATCTTGCTCAAAGTCTCACTGGCTTTAAAATATTAATATATATTTTACATCATTCAAGACAGATCTATAATTAGCTGAATATTCTCACCTCTATTAACTGAATGTAGAGTGTCAGGTACATGGGAAGTAAGTTATTTACGTGATCTGAAATAAGAGGACAACCTTTGCCAAATTACTTTTATTACCATGGAGAAGAAAGCTTCAATGAAATGCCTGTTTCAGCCCATCTTCAGTATTGGTTGGTTAATAGCATTTGTTAACACCAATCCTTTCCTCTTTTACTGCTAACGTGTGACTGTGTTTAAAATTATAGATTGCAGCAGAGTGTTGGCCAAGGATTATTGTAGTAGGATAAAGTTTCCCTGTATTTGAAATTTACCCAAACTGTAGCAAATACATCTTTCCTTCTTTATGGAGGTCACACGTGTGCATAGCATGTGCCTGAATACAGGTAAACTTTGTCTTTTAAAATTACATGGCCTTTTTTAGAGTCGACTGAAGGCTAGACTCTTCTTGCCCATGTTGCTGGATAGGTTTTCAAATCTCAGGCCTTGGAGAGTTAAATGACTTTCTGATATTTCTTATGGTGGAGCCACATAAGAAATATACACATTCCTAGTTTGAGCAATGGAATGTGTATATTGGGGATCTTCACTTTTCTGTATCTGGTAGTCATGATGGTGCCTATTCCCAACTGTAGGAAAGGAAAGCCCTTAAGAAGAAAATTCTCTTTCAAAAAGGCTCAGATTTCTAACAATTATGTCTAAATGTTTCTTCAATTTAGAACATGTACAAAAGCTACTTAATATTAGCAGAGTAGTTCTTGTGTTTTCATTTCAAATGAAATATTCCCAGTTCCAAAGTTTATTTCCTTGGCATTTTCAAGAAGGATGGTTATTTTTAGTTCTGGTTATTTGGTGTTGGAGGTCTGTGACACTTCTTTAAACATTTAAAGCCCCCTTTGAATAGTTGTATCAATAGTTCAAAAGCCTGTAGATATCTTGCTTTTCTATTCTGACAGCCCAGCTTCTGCAGACTCAGGCCCACCTTAGGTATGTCACATCAGTTTCCCATCTGTGTAAATTACCTGAACCTCTCTGTGGTATTCACTGAGAGTTGAGCTTCTACTAAGGGATTTCCTTGGCCTGGGCTTTTAACACCAGATTTGTAGTGGAGTGTTTATTAGTAAAGCAAAGGAGTAAGTCAGAGATGCTAGCCCCTGCTCTCAGTTAAACAGAACTATCCTCCTTCCTGAATATTTAAACATAAAATTAATTTTAAACTACTATAAAAATCATGTTCCATTGCTTGCCAAATCTTATACCATTATAATGCTGTATTTTTACATGTTAGTATACATTGTGTCCGTAGGGATATAAATATGAGAATTTCAGCAACTGTCTTGCAGGGTTAAGATGTGCTGTTTGTTGATTTTGCAAATTTTTCTCATGTGGTACAGTCCCTCCAAAGAAAATTTCCTTAGACCTAAATGGTAGCATAATGGTTTCTCCTCCATATCCGTGACTAACAAGTCCCTGAAAACAGAAGTAGACATATGTTATGCCCAATTTAGTACCTAATAATTGAGGCTTAAAACAAAATTTTCTTGGGCAAGTTGGGTGATTAAATATGAATTAAAACTTCCAGAGAAACATTTCCAGATGCCCCTGTTTTCCATTTTGATTATGGTTTTAGTTTCATAGCAACTTGGGGGAAAAAATCATTTACTTTATGTCCTATTACAAGCAACAACTTTGACAGCTTAAATGTAGTGACCTCTCTGAAGGTAATATGCACATTATAATTTAGGATGAAAGCAGATTTAAACTAAGACTTTCTGAGATGAAATAAAAGTAACCAATTCATAATAGTCATGTTTATTGCAGCAATATCTTGGGAACTTAAGTTTAGTGGCGTTTGAGGTGTTTCTGACCATCTTGCTTGTTCATTTCACCCTGCTCTGCAGAGACAGAATATGATTGAATGAACTGCCCATTATATTAATGACCAGTTCAAAGCAGTTTTGTGCTTTGGCTATAGATAAAATTTGGCAAAAATACTGTAGGCCTTTCTGGTCCATATTTATCCTTAAAGTATTTTTGCCAATCAACAAAAATGAAATATTTATCCAGAAACAGAAAAATCTCTTTCCTATGACATTGACATAGAAGCCCAAATACTCCTTGTTTGAGACCTTGCATGTCTTTTGTGTTTAACTGAATCAATGATTTTTTTAATTGTGCTCTTAATTGCATTATTTCACATATGTAACACTGGGTTTGTTTTGGTTATATAGTATTATTTTACTTTATTCTAATTTCAACTCATGTCACTCTGTAGCTCATTAAGAATTTGTTCAACTGAAAATTAAAACGTGTTAAAGCAATAAAAATGAAAAGATTGGCTATGCATTTTATGTTGATATTTGGTGGTGGATTTCTTGGGTGGGATGAAAAAAATGGAGATTAATAAATTGCTGAGTAGTCCAACCATGTGTTCCTAAGTGTCACCTTCACTCTCATCCTCTTTCAGTTTTATATATTATAATTCAGGAAGGCACTTTTCCAAACTACTGCATGCACACAAGTAATCTGAAGCATATCTGATAGAATTAAATTCATAGTCTAAATGAGCATTTTTGGTTTAATACAGGCACTAGTCTTGGGCATTAGACATGCCTTTAATAGTTCTGTGTAGCTCAAGAGTTGTTCTTTAGCTTACGACTTTATGAAAATGATCAATAACTTTTCTGAGAATGTCCAAACACATACTCCCTGGTGGTCATGGAATACCATTGGTTCTACCAATGCTCTTGTATCTAAAAATTGGTGGGGTTTTAACATCCATCTTGGCCTCCTCATTTTTAGGCTGATGATAATCCTTTCTCAGTACGAATCCCATGGAGTTAGCCTCTGGATCCTCTTCCAGGGGTCACACAGTCTGTTGCTATCTACTCTAGAACATCAATCACATCATTTTCTCCCTTCAGGGCCCTTACTACTTCAGAACACCTACAGCGAAGTCTCAGTCTGCAAGTTCCCAAAATGCAGTCTCTAAGTATTGTCTTTGTCACTTGATTCTTCTGAAAGACCATGTTTCCCCTGATTCAGTTCTGCCAGACACCATCTGACTCTGCTAATGGAAATGCCAGTGTGGTGTTGCCTTTCTGCCTCATTCTGTCCTGGGCCCCAGGAGCCCATAATTGCTCTGGCAGCAGTATTCTATCTGCCTTGATCAGTTTGTCATGCTTGCTCTGGGGGTGGAAGTGGAACTAAAAGCACTCTTGGCAAGAAGAGTCTGTTCCTGCCTAGAGGCTGAGCTGATGCCCTGACATTTCCTGGGCAGGACCATTAAACATTCCATCCAGGAGCAGTAACTCAGAGATGTAACTTCCAGTCACTGCATGTCCATCCTGTGGCCTCTGGGGGAAAAGCTGCTGTCCCTGATCAAGTAACCCTGACTTCCTACTTTGTCTGAATTTCCTAGTTTTAGAAAGGAGAAGTTCCCTTGGTGTATAGGCCAGAAAAGGGAGTTGTCAGGAAGACAAAGGGAGTGTCAAACCCAAGGGAGCTGACAGAGGAGGGGTTTAGGTACAGTGGATCACACACAGGCTTTTACAACATTGTCATTTGTCCCTGAGGCTCAGGGAGGTAGCCTGGAGGCAGGGATCTGCTACTCTGAGCTTCACAAAGAGGTGAAATGCTCTCCTTCCTGCCACATTCTTGCCTTCTCACTGTCCCTTTAGTTGTTGATAGTGACAGAATGTTAGGTGTGCAGATCAAATCTCCATGTTTCCTTTCTAACATCAGAAAAGACAGTTTTCTAGCAGTGGGTGGAGTACTATTCAGATTAAACTGAAAGGACCGAAAGTGGGCTATCCTCCTGAATGCAGACCTGAACACCTCCCGTGGGAGTCTGCCATCTGCAGGCATTGATTTGGAGAAGGTAGGTGAAGAGAACTAACTATGCTTTTGTTCTGCTTTGGAGCAAGCCTGCGTGGTGATGCTGAGGATCCACAGCCGGATCCTGGAATGGCTCCTCCTTTCCAATAAGTGCTCATAGCATCTCCCACCCACTAGGTTAATCAATTATGTCGCAGTCACTCTGAGGCTAGGTTTGGAAGACTCTAATGCTGTACCAGGTCCCAACGCCAGAGAAATGTTTGAGCCCCTTAACTCCATTATATTCTGAAATCCTGGGACAGTTATATCATGTATACTTTTGTATCTCCAACAATTGGCACAGTGAATGGCATGGCACATGGGAGGAACCCAACTGATAGTTTTGAAAGGAATGAACAAAACCATGAATTAGTTTGTTTCAAATGAATGAATGCAGAACCCTACTGCTCTGTAACCTGGGCCATCTGCTGAACTATGCAAACCAAAATTCTGAGAGCTTTGGTAATTTCCACGTTTACAGAAACAAAACCAATGTCAGGGAAATAATTTGAAAACTCCTGATTCCTCCTGCCACTCTTTCTAAACACTGCCACTGCCTTAGGTAAATGAAAGTTACTGATAAGGAAAAGCCACCGGGTGTTTCTCACTCATTTGTTTATTCAACAGCCAAAAATATTTCTTGAGGGACTGTTATATGTGAAAGGGTTATGGATAATAGAAAGAAGCTTGAATGTTTTGGAATCAAGATGTGGGCTCCTCAGGTTAATTAAAAGTAATTAGCAGCACTAGGGAAATAAAAATTCTGCTCATGGGAATCTTACCATGGTGGAGGAAAGCAAAGCAAGTTTCTAGGGGGGGGGAGATTGATGAGGTTTTAATAGGAGGGTGGTTATGGCTTAGCAGTTTACAGAACGATAACATTCCACGAGTAGGGTATGTGTCAAGACATAGAAATAAGAATGAGTTTGTCACATGCAGGGTCAACTGGCCAGCATGGAGGGCACTGAATGGTACTGATATTATAAGAGTTCAGAAAGGCAAAAGTGGGGTAGATCACAGAAGATTCAATGTCAGGCTGAGGTGTTAAGGCTTTAATTTGTAGTTGGAGACAACATCAAAGTCTTCTAGCAAGCAAGTTCTCAAATACAAGCAAAGTTATAAGATGACTAATTAGGTAGTAAAATGTAGGATTGATAAGTTATTTAGAGTGAGAGAAGGGACTAGGAAAAATCAGTTGCACTAGTTCTGTATGAGCTAAACAAATGCCTGGGTGAAATTATAGGGATAGTGATAAAAAGAAATATTCTCAAACCAGCAAGCATCAAACAAACTGACAGTAATAATTGTCAGCCACAGCAACGAATTCTGTGAAAGATATTGTTTCCAGTGTACTTGGTCACATTAAAGAGAACCAACTGTCTAAAAGCATAATCATATATGCTCTAATAGATGATGAAAGTTGAAGGCAAATCATAGTTATCAAGCATTTACTAAGTGCCCAGAATTGTGCCAAACATGTACCTGCACTATTACATTGACTCTTCACTGAAGCTTAGTGGTTACTTCATCCTCCTCCCACTGTGCAGATAAGGAGATGAAGACCAGTGTAAGTAATTTGACCATGCACGCCCCGCCAGTGAGAGGCAGATTTGTGATTTGAAACAAAGAAGCCTGAATTTGGTCTCTAATATAAACTATTCTGCAGACTGGAATCATTTTTATTTTTCACCATGTGCTCATATAGAAGCCTTTGCATCAAAGATCTGAACAGTTTTTGTTTCATCTGTGTTCCATCTGAATGAACCCACAGCTGGAGACATCCTAAAAATGGTAGCAGGAGAGTTACCACAAGAGACTTTCCCAAACCATCCCAAGATGAGGCCCATTGGGATTCCAAAGAAAGAAACGCTAAATACCAGGGTGATCAGTCCAAACAGTTTATTAAAGGAACTTACATACAGAGTACTACAGCAGTCCTTGAAACAAATAGTGAGAAAAGAGATCTAGATATGTCTGCAAAAAGGAGGTTAGGTTATGGAGCACATATGGGGATTTAAGGAATTTGGTTTAGGGCTGGGGTTAGTTTTAATGTGTTTAGCAACATGTTGGATGTTTTAGTGTTTCAAGCAACAATTGAATAAGCTTATTAGTGCCTGGAAATGTTCAGGGTCCCAGCTTGGGTTCAAGCATGAAAGAAAATACATACAGTTGGCCCAGACACAAAGCAGTCAAGGCACTCTGTGTTTCTTCGTCAGTACAAAGAAAAAAAGTAAGGGCAACTTGGGGGACCCTACAGACTTTCAAATGACCAAGGACAAATAGGCCCATGTCTGTTAGTTTAAACATTAACTTATTTTCTTAGTCTGATCAACTCTAGCCCGACTGACAATCTGAACAGTCAGCTCACAAGAGGTATAGTAGCAGCACTTCCTCTTCTAAGTTACTTGTCCCAATTTTTAAGTATTCAAAAGAATGTATGTGAAAACAAGAGATATCCATAACACTCAGTGCTGTTTCAAATTTTCCTTTCATGTATGCCTGACCACAAAGTAAGGAGCCCAGAAAATATGAGACACTGTAACTGAAGAGCAATCATAAGTCTTAGATTTTATCTTAAACTTTAGATACATTTTGCAATCTACTATGGGATATATCCTTGTTTACTTTACTATAGTACAGCTTATTTTATTTTAAAGGCAATTTCACATTTTTCTGCCAAATAATGATGGTCAAGTGGGTCGCACCATGTTTAAGATAAACACCAGATGTGCCTTGCCTGAAATCTACTGGGATGGCTGTACCTGATTTGAGAAATGCTAAAACAGGCCAGATGTGTGACTATGGTAGGATGGCAAGATGACACCATGGCCGACAGCATGGGCTTTGGCGCGACCCCACCTGGTTTGCTCCATCATTATTAGCATCAGCTTTCTCAAGCAAGTTGCTAAACCTCTCATTACCTTTCATTACATAGTCTCATTTGTGAAACAGAGCTTATATTTCAGAGTTCAAGTAACAAAATATTTGTATGTCTTATAATGGATCCTACCACACAGAATTGTCATGAATATTGAATGAATTAATATACATACTATGAATGATGCCTAGCATAAACACAACATAAAAATTTAAACATCTTTATTGTTATATATACAACTGAGAAGCTTCAAGATTAAAACACGCAAATCACACTTTTAAAACTTTCTTTTATAGAGGGAACAAAAAGAAAGAAATGACTGGAACAGAAAAGCAAAAGCATGCCAAGGAATCATAGCGAGTAGCCTATTTATATTAATTCTGTCAACAAATATTTCTTGAATACACATGGGTTGGATATTCTTCTAGGTACTAGGGCTGCGGCAGTCAGTAAAAACAATCTTTCCTCTAGAAGGACTTTAGAGACTAGCAGAGGACATAGCAGTTAATTAAATAATGCATCCAAGAGTACACATTTTTATCTTTAATAATTGCCACAAAGGAGAGCCACACTGGTGCAATGAACCTAAGTTGAGGGGATTTGGCTGAGTCAGGGAAATCTGGAAAGGCTGGTCTGAGCAAGTGAGTTCCAAGCGGACATCCGAAGAATCAGCAGGAGCTTGCTGGTGACATGTGATGACCGAGCATTGTAAGCAGAATGAGCAGCCTGTGTGAAACCCCTGTGGGAAGAGCAGCTCCACACACACCAGGTTCTGAAAACAGGCTGGTGGAGAGTGTGAAAGTCAGCTCTCAGGAGAGGGCATCTGAGGAGCAGCCATGGGGTGGCTGGCCAAAACAGGGAAGACAGTGAAGGAACAAGACAAATCATGGGCTTTGTAATTCCACAAACCATGAGCAAGATCAGAGGCAGGTCCCCAACACTGTGTCTCCCTCTACAAGGAGGCTCAGTGACTGCTCAGAACCCTTCTTCCACCCGAGGCCTCTCCTTCCTCATGCTAACCTAACACATTCATCTCCTGGGAGGAAAAAATAACTCTGAGTTGTATTTTTACAAATGGAAAAATACATGGGTTTCTATTTCTGGTGTTTGTTTTTTGGAATATGACAAAAATATTTCAACCCAAATAGGCATAATTTCTAGCTTCATATTCCTCAGGGCCTCTGCTGTGGGTCATATCTCCTTCTCAATGCTCGGATATATCTATACCAGCTCCCCTGTTCATCCCTGCATAAGAGTTCTCTACGTTTCCAGACATACCAGAGGTGCCCTTGTGAAAACGACACTCTACAAAAGGAATTCAAATAGTGGAGATGCTCATCCTTAGAATTTATAGGGGAAGGTCTAAGAGGAAATGACTCCTTTGTTCTTTATTACAAAGTGTTTTAGGGAAAAATAGAAAAGGGAGAAGAATAAGTAAAAAGAGAAGATGCAGGAAATTTATAATCATATCTTTTTTCTTCATTGATTATGAAAGCGAATATATCAAGTAGCTCATAGATCCTTGTTAGAGGGTTGATCCAGGACTGGCCTTTATTGGAGTAGGCAAGAAGATGGGATGTAAGATCTTCTGATCCTAAGTTGAAGATCAGGTGCTTTTCCCACAGAGACTCTCAGGGGAGGACCGCATAATGGTTAGAAGTGAGGACTCCGACTGTGACAACCCAAGTTTGAATTAGTTCATGTCTCTGTGCCTGTGTTCCCTAACCTATAAAATTGTTATGTACCTCTAATATGTGTAAGATAATTAAACAAATTACTGTATTTAAAAGCACTTAAAAGGGCCAGGCGCAGTGGCTCACGCCTGTAATACCAGAACCTTGGGAGGCCGAGGCAGGCAGATCACCTGAGGTCAGGAGTTCAAGACCATCTGGCCAACATGGTGAAACCCTGTCTCTAATAAAAGTATAAAATTAGCCAGGCGAGGTGGTGGGCGCCTGTAATCCCAGCTACTAGGGAGGCTGAGGCAGGAGAATCGCTTGAGCCCTGGAGGCGGAGGGTGCAGTGAGCCGAGATCGTGCAACTGCACTCCAGCCTGAGTGACAGAGCAAGACTCCATCTTAAAAAAAGCTAAAAGGCGGGGCACGGTGGCTCACGCGTGTAACCCCAGCACTTTGGGAGGCTGAGGTGGGCAGATCATGAAATCAAGAGATCGAGAACATCCTGGCCAACATGGTGAAACCTCGTCTCTGCCAAAAATACAAAAAAAAAAAAAAAAAATTAGCTGGGCATGATGGCACACACCTGTAGTCCCAGCTACTTGGGAGGTTGAGGCAGGAGAATCGCTTGAACCCTGGAGGTGGAGGTTGCAGTGAGCTGACATGGTGCCACTGCATTCTAGCCTGGCAACAGAGTGAAACTCCGTTTCAAAAAAAAAAAAAAAAAAGATAAAAATAAAAATAAATAAAATAAAATAAAATAAAATCACTTAAAATAATTCCTCCCATACAGAAATCTCTACACGATGTTATTAACTTTTCCCATTTTTATGGCTCAACCTAAGGCACTAGGGACATGATAAGGAGGTCTTCATTTGTTTTGCAGCTGTAGGCTGCTTTGTTTTGTTTTGCCGCACAGATTCCTTTTCAAATTACCTGCATCAAGGAAAGAAAGTTGTTCAACTAGTATACCTCAATTTAGAGATATGTATTGTCACGTATGTTAACTGCAAACCACTACATTAGCTGCTTTTATGAATGTGACTTCATAGAATCCTTATTTTTTAAAGTAGATATTATCAGCATACCCATTTCTAGCTGAGAAAACTGAGGCTCAGAGTTTAAATAATTGCTCAAGAAACAGAAGAGAAGCAGCAGAAGAGTCAGGTTTTAAACACAGACTTGAAACACAGTAAACACTTTTAAAAAGCACAAGATAGCATTAATTATTATGAGTTTGTCTCTGAGCCAGACTAATTGCCTTAAAATACTACCTTCTCAAATTACCAGCTAAGACAGGAAATTAATTTAATATCTCTGAGCTCTATTTTTCTATCTGTAAAGTGGAGATAATAACTGCCCCATAGGGTTAACCCCATAGGGTTATTGTAAGGATTAATTGCAAATATGCATACAACATATTTAGTGCAGTTCCTGGTCCATAGTAAGTGCACAATGAAAAGCAATTAACATAATTGCTAAATATATATTATACAATACATATGGTATATATGATGTGTGTATATGCATGTGTACCATATACCTATTTCTTCCTTGTCCATTTTGTGAAGATCTCTTATTGCTTGGCTAGAAAAGCGATGCTATGACCCTTGCCAGGGCTTCCAAAGCTATCAAGACCAACACTCTTTTTCACTAATCTACTACCATGTAATCAAAACACCTCTAAACTAGATTCCAAGTTGTAGGTTATCTTTGATGAAAACTTGGTAGATAAAATTACTTTGGTGTTATTGAGTAGTTGACATCTCATTCCTCCTTTTTCTCCACCACTATATAAAATAAATGCAATCATAGGAATATCGTGATCATTATTGTCAGGCCTCTGAGCTCAAGCTAAGCCATCATATCCCCTGTGACCTGCACATATACATCCAGATGGCCTGAAGCAACTGAAGATCCACAAAAGAAGTGAAAATATGACATTCCACCATTGTGATTTGTTTCTACCCCACCCTAACTGATCAATGTACTTTGTAATCTCCCCCACCCTTAAGAAGGTTCTTTGTAATTCTCCCCACCCTTGAGAATGTACTTCGTGAGATCCACCCCCTGCCCGCAAAACATCAAAACATTGCTCCTAACTCCACCACCTATCCCAAAATCTATAAGAACTAATGATAATCCACCATCCTTTGCTGACTCCTTTTTTGGACTCAGCCCACCTGCACCCAGGTGAAGTAAACAGACTTGTTGCTGACACAAAGCCTGCTTGGTGGTCTCCTCACACGGATGCGTGAGACAATTATCATCATCACCACCACCAAGACCGTGATGACATCAAGCATTACTGAATAGTTATTTCATGCCAGCATTGTGCTAGATGTTTTGCATATGTTATCCTATTTCTTACCAAAAAAAGTAGCTCATCTTGGCCATACCAGATGGTGAGAAAATTGGGGCAGAGGGAGATAACAAATTTACTCCATATGATGTTAAAACGGAAAAAGTTCCCTTATCCCCCTCTCAGGGTGTGCAATGGGGGTGTGGCTTGCTTCTTTGGCGCCGTGATTTTCATAACCCTAAGGAGAACATGCAGACGGGCAGGTTGTGGGGAGCGCTGACCCCACAGCAGTGTCTAGGGTTGAGTGTTTTCAGCTCCAGAAGCCCTGGTGGGTGTGCGTTACAATGTGCTCTTTCAGTTTTGCTGTCTGCAGGTGGCTTGTGTTAATCAGCTTAATTAGATCCTCTGCCTTATTGCAAGAACAGAGTGCTTTCTGTATCCCAGGTTCCTGCCTTAGTGTACCAGAAAAATTGGATCACATGGCTTGGAGAATGAGTAAAAGGTTTGATTGAATGGTGGAGGTAGCTCTCAGCAGGTGGATGGGAACCAGAAGGGGGATGGGAACCAGAAAGGGGATGGAGTTGTTCTTCCCCTGGAGTCAGGTCACTCAGACCGGGCTTTCCTCCCACTGCCCTTGGTCAAACTCCACATCCGTAGATGGCCTGCCAGAGTCTGCTGGTGTCTGTCTGCCTGTGTGTTCTTCTGTAGGTGTGTTCCTCTTGACATCCAGCCACTTGGGTCTGTGCCTGTCAGGCTCTAGGGGTTTTTATAGGCACAGGATGGAGGGTGTGATGGGCCAGAGTGGTCTTGGAAAATGTAACATTTGGGCACAAAAACACGAGTACCTGTCCTCACCTAGGTCCATGGGCACAGGCCCAAGCATGGAGCCGTCACCAGGGACCCCACTTTTCTCTACCCAGCACTTCCTGTCCTGCTCCTGTATCAGTGATAACTGGTAATGTCATAAATAGCAATATTCTAATGTGTGTGTGTTGTGTGTATGTGTGTGCATAATCCCTCAATTGCTGAAGTAACCCTAGATAAACCAATGCATGCATTTTCCCAATGGGTGTGATTCTTAAGAGCAAAAACTGTTTTCTTTACTTTTTGTGAACAGTAGTTCATGTCGAATATTAAATTACTGCATGTGGCCATGACATATTTGATGACGCATTATCAAATGCTTTGTTGCTTGTGTTGTCCAAACTTTCTGGGATTCGTTGGAGAGTCCCAATTTGATTACTTCGGAACACCTGCAGTAAGGGCAGATGTCTTAAGTGTTCACTGAATGTTAATTAAACAAATGAGTAAATGGATTAAATTAAGTTCCAGCTGCACTGATGTAGCTTCAGGGTTTGTATATAAATGACACTTTTAAATAATTGGTACAATTGAGAATGAAATGGCCAATTCTAGAGACATGATTCTTTCTGGTACGTTAAGACATAACAAGAAAACACAGATTCATGGTTTATCATTATCTCTTTTAATATCAGGTTCCCATGATTCTCTCCAATTATATATAATTCTTAGAATTCTTTCCATGCTGGGGGATCTGGTAAGAAGAGTGGGAAGCAGAAGAGCCATATGGCAGCACCTCTATTTACTAGAATACACCTAAGCTATGGATTACAGTATAGTGAGCCAAGAATTCCAATGAATTTTACTAACCAGGAATGTGATGATCGCTAAGGCCTTGGTGAAGGCTTGTGTCTCCAAAACACTTTGACTTCAGATTTTATTTTCTCAACCTCAAATACCTTCTTTTCCAGGAAGAACGGGCCCATTTAGAGACTTAATAAAAATCTCTGACTGTGGAGAAAATATTAGTCTCTCCTTTCAGATTCCAAAAAAATTGTACAACTTTATTCTGTTGAATCAAAATGATAAGTACCCCCACATTCTTGATCACAGATACCAAAGTGGTATCTCTCCTCATTAGGTTTTTGAAAGGATCATATGAAAGAGTATATGTGAAAGTGCTTAGGAAATAGTAAAGTGTGGTCTTCATGTATAACTGTCTGGTGAGAGGATCCTGAAAGTCTACACATGAGTATCACAATCAAGATCTCCTTTTTAGGTATAAAACCTAGTTTTCAAATGATATCCTGTGTAACCTCATTTAAATGATAGAGGAAATATAGATCTGCTTAAGTTCAAGCCACGAGACTTTTGCCTGGAGCCAGAGGCAAGAGGATGAACAGAAGATAAGAAATGCCTAATACAAGCCAGGGGTTATCTGCCTTCATTTATATTTTACTTTGGCTGAAGGTTTTTAAACATTTTATCTGGTAATACCTTTAGGGAGATCAAACAGACTTCAGACCTTGCTCTTTCTCTTGTCTTACCCAAGGGTGATACTCACATTTATCAAGATGTTTGAATTTGGGCCCTTGATATAGACCTTTTATACTCCTAATGCTTTTGAACTTGAATTACCTTTTCTTTTCTTTTCATTTCAGAAAAGATTCAAAGGATGGATTAAGTTAAAACTGACCAATATCCAGATCTACTTGGAAAGAAATGGTGGTGAAGCAGAGGAAGTCCAGGGGTATAACCTGAAGGACCTGCTTGAACAAACTAAGGTTTGTTCAAGGATTAGTCTGTCTTCAGCACCTTGAACCAGAACAGGGTACAATATAATCTAGCCAGGTTCCAGAAAACGTTCTATTCCTTATCAAAAGCAAAACTTACCTCCAAGTTTTGTTTATGTTCTTACAGTGTTATTTTCCAATCATCATCTTCTGAGGAATTCAGGGCATTAGATGCAGGAACATGAGAATTTTTTACTGCTATTCCTCATTGCTCTCAACACAAGGTGTTTTTTGAGAATCAGGAGCTAGGTAATGTTTGTTGAACCAGCCATATGCTACGAGCATGATAGGCCCTTGACATGAACTATTTTATTGGATCTTCATAGTAGTATTATCTCCAATTTACTGAGGTTCCTGAACTAACTTGACTAAGGCCACACAACTAGTACATGTCAAGACAAGATTTTAAATTTTCTTTCCAGCTCCAAAGGTCATGATTTTCTTGCCACCATCTGTGTGTATTCTCCATGCCCCTGATGCAAAAACTCCCAAACCCTATTTCATTTTTTCTTTAGCCATCTCTGAATATGACTCATTTTTGTTTTTTTCTCTTTATATCAGTGATTTATTTTCTATTTGTATTGGCATTTCCAATTCATTTTGACTATTGAGCATCTAAACTCCTTTCATATTTGATGTTTCCACACTTTCAGAGTTTTATTTGTCATGAGAAAAACTGCTTCCCTTTACAAACAGAGATGCCAGACACTTGTTTGTCTGGACTCCTATAAATAGGCATAGGCTCAGCTCTCAGATGCATACATGTTGATCTTTGTTTCAGGAGCTAAATGCAGCCAAAAACCATGGGCTTAGGTGACTGTTTTCTAGTGGAGGTTGTAAGGGAAGAAGAATTTTCCGCATCAAATCATGTTTGAGATGTAGTGTTGGTTTCTTCTACTAGCTGCTTTCCCTCAAACCTGTTTTCCATCCCTCCCACTGATTTGAGCTGCCCAAATTATTTCTAAAAATTCATTTGAGGTTTAACTTATCCAGAGTTAGTTTCTGTTTCTTGAAACTTTTAATCTGGACAGATCCAGTATTTTTATAGTCATATCTGTCACTTGGTGGCAATTATCTACCACAAAATCCCAAATAAATAGACACCACACACACAGAAGCATATCCATGCACACACATACACAGCTGTCAGAGGTCATGAGAGTGCTTAATGAACACCTTGACTCCACTGCCCCGACTCACCCAACACTAGACGCCTACATCACAGTGTTATTCTAAATTTATGTCAGTGAATTAGGCAAAATAGTGTGGTTCCATTTTCTTTGCGTATGAAATCTACTACTCATCTTTGAGTCCTCGCAAGTCCCATTTCCTTTATCAAGCATCTCCATGATCTAATTATCATGACCCAAAGAGTCACGTGTCCTGAAATTCAGCACTCTTGGCCTCCTTCTTGTGCTTTGGTTTTCCTTGAATTTGCACGTGACCCTTTATATCATGACCTGTTGATTTTTCCTTAAAAATCCTATTCCAAACTCACCTCCTCTCCAATTTACTTCCTCTCTGACTTATTTTTGTAAACCTTAACTTCTCTTTTATTTTGTTCATCTATTTTAGTGCTCAGATATACTATGCTGTTTACATTAAAAATTTTATCTTCGAAAAAACATTCTGATACCTATCTATCTATCCACATGATAAACTCTGGGGATAAAGTGGCAAGGTAGGTTAAAAAAAATGACAGGGTGGATTGTAAGACAATTAAAATTTGTTGTGCCTTTCTGTGATGGTATTATACATCCCATCTTGTTAAATCTGGATGGAACGTAAGCCCCTATGATGTGTGTCATTTCCAGGCAGAAATTTTAAAAACCAGCCAGTGGTTTACCATGCTTTCTCTATCACAAATTTAACCAGACAAAGAATGATCACCAGATTAGGTATTAGAGGGAAGGCAACTTGTCAGAGTTGTAGCTGAGAGAGGGAGATGTATGTGTGTGTGTGTGTGTGTGTGTGTGTAATATACATATATAAATATATATTATACACATATATAAGTATATATTATATGTATAAATTAATATATTAATATATGGTCAGAATATATTATAATTCTTGATCTTAAGCCTGTGATATCTGGTCTTCTTTATTACCTGGCTAACCAGTCCAAACAGATACAAGTAAGGAACGGCAAAGTGAAGCAAATTCCTCTGCTCTTCAAGAAAGACAAAATGTGGCCAGGCAAGTAAAATCACTTAAAAAATAATTTCTTATTGATGTTAAAATGACACGTTTAAATTGTGATGGAAAAGTACGGAGAGGCAATGAAAGTAAATTTTATAGAGAAATGCTGAAAAGGGAAAAAATATGCTACCCAGAAGTATTTATTAGTTAATTGAGATTTGTGCTAACGACAATTAAATATAAACAGTGAAAACTTCAATTTCACGTTGTTTTATAATGAAAACCAAATTATAAACAAATCTTTCTTTGAATGAAACAGACAGTAGTTGTATTCTTTATGACTATTAAAGCAAAAGTGTTTCTCAAAATTATTTAGAGATGAATTATTTCTCTAGCACAATCAGGCTCTGCTTTGACAAGTATTGAGGTTTAAAAAAACATGTCTTTCAGAAAGCTGTTAGCAGTTTTTTCTGTTTTTTAGAGTTTTTTTTCTTTCTTTAGAGTTTTTTTTCTTTGAATTGGGGAAATTATGAAACTAAAGAGAAACATAATCATCTCTATAGCAATGAATTAGATAAAGAGAAAGAGTAAATTTCTTAACTCTCATATCTCTAAACAACTCTGTACCAATTTCTGACCTTTTCCACTGAAAGCAAAAAAGCAGAAGAAAATGTGTAGGTGGGGTAAGGTGAGAGTCCAACATGAATTCTAAAGGAAGAACAGTAAAAACAGAGTCTATTCTGGTTTATTTTAAAAATAAAGCCCTGTTCAACTAATTATCCCTTTGAGTATTGCTTTAATTAAGGACGACAATAGCTCAGACAGAGGATGTCATGATCTTTTCAGTATTAAGCTTTAATTTTTCCATTTTTTTCTGATTAACATGGCTTCATTCCAAAATGTATAAAGCATGGGGGTGGAAGGAGTAAGAAAATGACTCTCCAGAGATAACTTCTGATAACATGTTAGTTTATATTTTTCAAATATTTTATTTCCTACCTCCTTCACACTCCATTCTTCAAAGGAAACTGGCTGTATATAATCCTTTAAAATTACTGTTTTTCCCCTAATAAATAATATCATGGACAATTTCACATGTATGAAAATATAGATTTACATCAATGCATATAGCCACATAATCCATGATATATTTCAACTATCATCTATGCATTTACCTGCTCTAAGATTTTGAAAAAGAATACTTTAAATTACAAAGAGGCCAATGCATTCATTCCTTATCTTTCAAAGTGGTTGTTTGAGCATATTTGGAGGACAGTGTAGATTATATCTTAATGACTGACATTAGAAACACAAAGAGGAAGTGAGAAATTATGTGGTTTAATTTATTTACTCACTTATTCTTTTACTCAAGAAATGTTTATTTGAGTGCCTTCCATTTGTCACATGATATTCTAGGTGCTAAGGATAATAAATATCAACATTTATCTGTAATAAATAAGACAATGCCAACAAAACCTTCTATCTTTGTGTGGTATCAGGGAGAGATAGAAAATGATAAATATTTTCGGTGATGATGTCTAGGATGGGGAAAAAAAGGAAAGAGAAAGAGCTTATGTGCATCTAGGAAAAGAATATCCCAGGAAAATGGAAAAATACAATGCCAAGACCCTGAGATGGGAGCTTGTCTGGAAAGGAAGCCAGTAAGATTGGAGGGGAAGTGAGTGAGAAGAATGGTAGGAGATGAGGTCTGAGGTCAGACTCTGCAGGTTCTTGTAGACCTTTGGCTTTTTTTCTGGATTAAGAGAGTTCACTAAAGGGTGTTGATGAAGAGTGATCTATTCTGGCTTATGTTTTGAAAGGATCACTCCGACTACTGTGCTGAGAATAGACTGAATGGGGACAAGGACAGAGACACAAAGACAAGTTAGGGTATTATTTCAATAATCTATGTTAAACATTATGGTCTTTAAATCAGATGAGAAAAGAGGTGAGCTGATGGGGTTTGATGATGGGTCACTAGCACACTGTGAATAACATGAGAAGGCTGGGCTCATCACAAGGTTTCCAGCATGAACACTGGAAAAGTAGAACTGCCAGTGATTGCTCTCAAAAAGAAAATAGGAGAAGAATGTTTCAAGATGAAGATAAAGAGTTCAAATGATAAATATCTGAATTTGATATAAAGTTTGAGCTAGAAATACAATTTCTATATTAATCAGGGTATAGAAGGAATTTAATACCATGAGATGGAATTGGATTCCCAAAGAAGTGAATGTAGATAGAAAACATTACATTTTCAGTCCTCCGTTTTTTGGAAGCTGAGGAAATGAGCAGAAACTAGATGATAATAAAAACAATGGCCAGTGAGAAAAACAGGAAACAAGAAATGTTTGTATCCTGAAAGTCAAATGAAATAAATATTCCAAACAGGGAGAAATGATCAACTGTGTTAAATTCCGGTGACTTACTTTAAAAAGTAAGAATAGACAGGACTATGTAATAACATAAAGACACTAATAAAAACAAACACAAATTGAACACCTGATGAATACCAGGCACCCGTTACTTCTACGGAAGACACAAGCCTAGGTAATATCTGGTTCCTACTCCTAAGAACATAAAAACTGAGAGCTAAAGATAAGTATTTAGAGGGAAAAATTTTATAATATATATATAATGTATTTATATTTAATATTATATAAATTGTTTTATATATAATTATGGCTTATAGTATGAGTGGAATTAGAATATGAGTTCTGTAACAAGGATCAGTGTATGCAATTGCAGAGAGGATTAAAGCACATGACATATTCACAGAATAGGTGCAAAGGAACTAGATAAAGCATCTACTTCTTTATTCTTGATTCAATCTCAATTCATTCTTCATTCTTGTCACAAGCCACCTTTGAGTTAATGGTAATAAAGCAGGCTGTGAACCAAGAAGAAACTGACATAGTCACAGTCATTCTGTAAATTAATGACAGTTTTATCTGTAAATTATGTGTACATGGTGTGATTTTAACAAAACCAGGGAACAGAGCCCGTCCAACCCAAGAAATGTTTGTTTGTTTTTTTTTGTAATGGAGTCTTTGTAATTTATTACAATAATTTTTCAATTTCTCCAAATATTTTTAACCTGTGGTTTGAGATCTGCTGATGTCAAACTGCTTATAATCTAAAGCAGTATTCAAATCAAACATAGCAGAAGCATAGAAACATCTGCCTAAACGAGATTTCCCATGAGGCTTCACTAAAGAAATTTTCTCCTATGGAGGCTGGCCTTGCAAGGTAACTCAAAGAATATTACTGTCTTTATTCTCTATTCTGTTTCTTTCTAATTTCTCTGTGCCTCTCTCCATACAAGGAAATTGTACTTAATCTTCTCCCAGTGGAGAAGATACTACACATGGGTGCTACCAAGAGGGATCTCACCTGAGGGAAGGCCTGGCTATAGAACAGCTAAAACCCTGCAAATCATTGATCTGGCCATTTTAGAGGAGGCCATTGTTAAAAGCTTGTGTATGTCCTTTGGGCCTTTTTCTAGGTACTTATATCTGTATCTACACAACTTTTAAGTGATTTAAGACATTTGAATGTAGGTAAAAATATTAACATGGAATAAAGTCACAGCTGTGCCAGAGCAGCAGGTCTGTATGGGTAGAACAATGAACGAGTAAACAAATTTAAGTTTATCCTCACGTCATGTCTTGGCTATGTAGGGTTGGAACCAAGATTTACAGTGTTAGACTTTATTCTGTTTAATAACACAAGCCATCCCTTCAAGTCTCTCAAGGTCTTTATAGGTACCAAGGAGACATATAAATAGGGAGTCAAGTTAACATTGAACTTCAGTTTGCTGGAAGAATTTACTTTGTCTACATTAAGGAGTGCTAACACATTAACAGGCTAATAAATTTTGATTTCTTCTCCTCACTTCTGTTGTTATCAGATTAAAAAATAGTATTATACTTTTGTTGCTCTAACAGGCTTTAATAAGGACTAGCTGATCTGTTTTTGCTCAGTAAATAAGCCATTAGATTACACACAGGAGGTCAACAGCGACAGAAGTTAAACAGTCTTGCTCTGCCTTCAGCAGTATCCATTGCAAGAGATTAATAACATCACAAGTGCTATTTTTTTAGTTATGGCAAAAAATTATATAAATAAAAATCTACACAAAATAGTCTGAGTTTGAATATTGTGAAAGGAAAAAAATCAAATTTTTAAATTTTTTTTTCTCATAGCATGGAGACATAGATAGTATTAATTGTACATTTGTAACATTTAGCCTTGTTCAGGTAGAGATTGCTGTTATGCTCCTTTTATTTCTGAACGCGGCATAAAAGAGAAAATGACAAAGGCATGGAAAAGAAAGCCCAAGAGGAAAGATGAAAGGAATTGAGTTTATTCATTCTGGAGAGAATTATCTTGGAGGGCAGAGTAATAACTTTCTTCACACAAGTGGAGACTTCCCAGAGACGCAGCAGTGGCTCTCAGGGGTGTGGTTGCCTCCTGCACAATCCCTGCTTGTCAAGAAGGCACTTAAAAGAAGAGATGTACTTATTTTATAATTAAGTAAGGTCAAGGGATCCACTTTGAAATTCTTGCTTGGAGACCTACAATGAAAATTCTCCGCTGTCAACATGGATAACAGAATAAGCAGAGACACACTTTCACCCATATGTGAAGAATTCTGGTTAGAGACCACAGTTTTTAAATGTACCTGAGTAAGAAAGAAAATGATTACTGGAGAAGTTATACAACGACATGAAAAATTAGACAAATGCATCAGTCTGGGATAGCTTGGGAGTAAGAATAAATTTTTTTTCTCAAAGTCCTACCATGTCAATAACCTGATACTAACATTATCTTAAATAACTAAAAATGCAGAATTAACAGTTAATTATGGGAAGAAATTGGTGAGATGGGCCGCATAATAATATCTTTTGAGAGTCTTCTCAGTGTCTATTTCATTGTTACGTATTTGAATAAGTTCCATCCTGACATGCTTTGCCAGTTGAGCAAAGTCCTATCACATGACTTTTGTTGTGGATCTCCTGGCAGCATATACGAGGACTGAAGGTAAGAAGTACTTTCTTCAAAGTCTACTGGATTGACCAGTCAGGCTGATGCACTGGGCTCTTGGGGCTCTCTCTTCTCAGAAGACTGGAAACACAGTTTGCCAAGAAGAGAAAAGTGCACGTGGTTATTCCTGTTGTGCTGATGAGAAAACAGAGATTTAGAAAGTTGAGTCTTGTGGATTCACTATATCATTTTTTTTTTCAGGTGGCTTAAAACAAACGATGCTAGCTGCTAGCTACATAAAGACTTGGAAGGAATTGCAATATATTTGCTATTTTCTCATTTAGTAGCTCTAAGAACTTATCCCACTATAGCTTGCTGTTGTCACTGTGTTGTCATCATAATAATAATGACCAGTTTGGTCTTGGCCTATGAAGTCAGCAATGTAGAATTGGAAAGTTAGGCTGTTCCTCACTCCATTATCCCTCCCCGTTGCCCAATGATATATTTAAAATTAAAGGAGCTTTAACCTGAAAAATACAATTTTGGATAACTTGGGAAGTAACAAACATGCCTTCTCGATCTTGAGGATTCTTTTCAAACTAGCTGCTTTGTTGGTTAATGTTTTAATGAGACATTAACAGACGTATTTTCTGAAAATAATGTGTTATTTTCAGACTGCTTTCATTGAAAAATATCACCAACTTTTACACTTTTGCCCTGCTGGAACAGATGGCAAGCCAACTGTCAACAATATTTTTTTGTAAGGCACAGTAAAGGAGGCAGGAAGAAGAATAAAGAATGCTTTTTTTCTTCTTTAGATGTCTTAATTATATTTTCAAAGTAATTCTTTTAATATTAGAAAATATAGTTCTGTAAGTTCCCTGGAACTCATAAAGAGAAACAGGCGCTATTTGGCAGAGTTAAAGTTGAACTAGCTAACCATTTGACGAGCCTAATTTAACTAATTAGTGATTTTTGCAGCTGTCTACATTTTCTTTCATCTGGTCAAATATTAACTTTAAAACTTTTTTTCCCCAACAGAAGGATAAGCTGAGCCATAAATTTTTAAAATAAGATTTCTCAAGATTTTTCTTGAAATACTAGGCCTTATTTTTAAGATCTGGCTGAGTATTTCCCTCCTATATTGGTCTATAGATACCCTGCAGCAGAATGTTTATTTTCAAGTGATTCCCACTGATTTTATACAACCTGAAGTTTGGTAACTACTGTGACTTTAGTCTTTTAGGTCAGTAGTTTTCAAATCGAATTCCTCAAAGCCCCAAAGTTCAATGGAAGGTTCTCAGCGCTGTTATTAGGAGATGAGAAAGAGTTCTAGAGTATTTTGGCTTCAGTGAAAGAATCCATTTCTAAATGTCTTATAAATGTTATTGAATTTCAAATACAACATGTGCAAAGTGTATCCTGTTTAAAATTTTGTCATTGCTGTTGTCAATTTCTCATTTGGTGTTTCAGGTAGCATATACAATATTATACAATGTTTCTCATTTGATGAGGGATAAAGAAGTAGTAGTATTTCGTTTTTGCCCATACAAGGAAAGAAAGAAAAGGACACCAATATTCTTCTGGGGCTGGTGTTGTGTTGGCAAGAGGAATCAAAATAGAGACTCCCTGAGGCACAGAGGGTCTAAAACCCAATAAATGGTCTAAGACTGCCTTTCAGCAATCATGTCCTATAATTTTTTCCCCAGAAAAGACCTGTATGCCCAAATCTTGAAAATGTTTATATTCTGTTCTGTTTAGAAAGTGCCAGTGTAAAGGGATACTAAGGGCTGGGTTTGAAACTGAGCAGGACTAAATTAACTAATTTTTTAAAAATTAAAAAATTAAAAAGAGTTGGGTTGTGGTGCCTGGAGAAAATACATTTTTAAATAAAGCCTATATAATAAAACTTTCTTAATAGATTGCTCAAAACGTTTTTAAAAATGCTATTGGGGTTTATAGAAGGAAGAAGCAAAAGTGGCTTGAAAGAGGGAGGGAGAGTTATACAACTGGCCTTGGTGGAGGAATTGAACAAGTGTGGACAGAGACTATTAAAGGAAAATCTAGGTGAAGGTTAAAGCAATCTCTCTCCTTGTCATATTAGAGAATTCTTTCATGCTGTGGATAGTTGCTAGGCAGAGTAGATTGGCTATAACAGTAATCAGCAGTGCTTTGTGCCCTTCCCAGAAAGGCAGGAGGCCATAATCCAGCCCCTAGAAACTGCTGAATTCTTGGAACCATAATAATGCGCTTATTTATTCTGTTCCTACTAGTTTCTAAACATTATTCTATAATCTTATATTTGGTGACTCTTGTTGAAGAAAAATTGCATCAAACCAATTAAACAGGCAGGAAAGACTGTATTCAAGATGATTGCAATAGGAGAGAATGTAAGTAACATCCTCTGAAACAAGAGGTGGGAAAGTTCTTAAGCGCTAGGGTGAGGTAGTGGAGGTGATGAGGCCACTTATATTTGCTAATTGGTGTTTATCAAAGTTAAACTTCTACCCTCCCACAGAGACTGGGAGATAGGGGCTCTGTCCTTCTTGATGAATACATTTCAAAGGGATGGACCCCAGGCCCTTGAGATAGGCATTCCTGGGTCATAGAACTAGCAAGAGGCTATGAGAAGATTAATATTTTAAAGGGACTGAGAAAGGGCTTAAAGGTGCCTGTTTTCTAAAGTAAAGTATCTAAGAAAAGGTAGCTCAGGGGCTTAGAGTCAGGAAGAAACCTGTCAAAGTTGAGTCAAACAGAGGGGAATGTTAAAGCCACCTGGATCACCCTCAGGACTAAAATAGCCAGTGAAAGTACACCTTCCTTCACCCATAGCATCTCAAATTTGCTTTTCAAATATTGAAATTATCTGTTCATACGTCTATTTTTCCAACAAGACTAGCACTTTTACCCCCAGCAACTACTACAGCATTAAATGATGAACTTATAGTTTTCAAAAGTATATTCATTAATTATGAGCATCTTGACTACACTAAGTTATCAGAGAAAAGGGAAGTGATTTAGCTCTTGATCACAGAGACCCAGAGCATCAGTAAATCAAGTGATGACAAAAGCAAAGAACTCCATAATGACTCAGCTATTCTCAATCAGGCTGTGTTAAAACCACTCAGGTTGAGCATGGGGAAGCTCAGCCAGTAAAAGTGGTAGTCAGTGTTCCCCTGACAGTATAATTTTTATGGTGTTTGTTTTATCAAACATAAATGTGCAACTTGACTTCCACAAACTTCCAGAAAGAAAAAAAACACAAAGATATCATCGCAGAACATAAAATAAGGTAAGAGACATCATTAAGAAACTTTCCTAGAATTGTTTACCTTATGGAAAAAGTAAATATGCAAAGCTCTCTGTCTGTTTGAGAGTAAACTCCTCTTTAGGAAATAAACTATAATTCTGATATTTATCAGCTCAGAAAAGAGTCTGATTACAAACTTGGCAGAATGGAGGATCTACTGGGTGTGGGGAAGGAGTAGGTAATGAGCAGGTGTGAAGTGGGGGAATGGGCAGTAGAGGTAGTGGAGGATGCAGTTTTTTTAAAAATAGTTTTGGCAGAGAGTTGTTGAATTTATATTTTGTAAGATATTTTATGGCATGGATTTTTAACAATTTTAATTTATCTTATTTCCTTAATTAAGAAATAACAATTATATATATTTATGGTATACAACATAATGTTTTGATATATACATTGTGAAATGGCTAAAGCAAGTTAATTAACATATGTATTATCTTGCATACTTCTCTCTTTTGGCTGAAAACACTTAAAATTGACTCTCTTAGCAATTTTCAAGTATATAATATACTGTTGTTAATTACAATTACCATTATATACAATAGATCTCTTGAATTTTTTTCCTCCTGTTTAACTGAAATTTTGTATCTTTTGGACAACATTACCCCAATGCCCCAAACTCTGGCCTCTGGTAACCACCATTTTACTCTCTGCTTCAGTGAGTTTTACTTTTTTGGATTCCACATATAGGTGAGATCATTGCAAGGATTTTTTGAACATAATGAATAATTAAAATATTTAAGACCTGAACCAAATGAATTATTAAATCTGGTTATGGTTGAACTTTAATTTTCCAATTACTGAATCTATTCAAAATGGATTTTCATAATGGAATTGAGGTCATAAAATTTGGTGATAGGAAATGCAAATTAACAACAAAAAAGGATTCTACTTCCAAACCCATATTTTTCCCTTGACATCTCTTTTACTTTTTCCTTTTTAAAAAAATACCATCTTAAGTGGGATCATTGAATACCCTATTCAATAATAGATACAGCTGGCTTCTGTACAAGAAGATGGAATTGATTTGCCTGTTAGTTCCAGCATGATGAAGGTATTAAATTCACAGTTTCCCCACAAAGTGCTGGCCAGAAGCATCTCAGATTTTCTAGTGGCTATTAGTGCTTCATTTGAATGGGCAGTGAGTCATATCATATAAAAACTCAATGATTAAATCCTTATATATTGAAGATCAGAAAACATAAGAAAACTCATGGCCATATGACCTCATGAGTTTTTCTTTCATATTGATGTTTATCATATATAGGTTTCCACTTACATATTTCCAAGGATATATGGGTGAAGCTCTTATTGTAAGTGTAGATTATCATAATTTTTTTTTTGAGACGGAGTCTCACTTTATTGTCCAAGCTGGAGTACAATGGCAGATCTCAGCCCACTACAACCTCTGCCTACCAGGTTCGAGCAATTCTCCTGCCTCAGCCCCCTGAGTAGCTAGTATTAAAGGCATGCGCCACCACGCCTGGCTAATTTTTTTTGTATTTTTAGTAGAGACCGGTTTTGCCATGTCGTCCAGGCTGGTCTTGATCTCCTGACCTCAAGCAATCCACCTGCCTCGGCCTTTCAAAGTACTGGGATTACAGGCATGAGCTACCGCCCCCAACCAGATCATTATAATTTACAAGAATACTTATGGTACCCAGTTACGATGCTTAAAAATCTATGTGGAGCTGGAGGGTAGAGTAACAATATGACTTTTCAGGTTCAAAGTTATGGTATTACAGAAAGAGGGTAGCAGAAATATATAAAATCACTTCCCAAATATATAAGCAATCATGCAATTGAGATAAGTTAGTGAACCAAAGAGTAAGTAAATTGTTTCACTTACTAAAGATATTTAGTGATTGCATCTTCAGAGGTGTTATTCTACCTCAGAAGCTGAGCTTTAGGGTAAAATATAGTTTTGCTATTAATGGATGAATAGGGTGAATTTCTATTAGGTTTTGCTAAAAGTCTGCAGTAAAGGCTACTCACAGATTCTGCGTAGATTAAAAGTCACATCTATCCAATATCAGAAGTGGAATCACCATGATGGCATCTAAATGTGCCTAGTGCTCACTCCCACACAAAAAGGTGTTGTCCAAAACAACAAATGAACAACTAAAATCTGAATGGAATATCTGAGGGAGAGTGGGGGAGTCCAACAAGAAACTGGTAAAATCACTGTGGGGCATAAAAGACCAGGATGGTAGTATAGAAGGAGAGCAAGGCTCCCTGCCTCTGCCACCCCATCCTCAGGGTTAAAGGCCATAAGGAGCTTCCCCTTGAAGAGAAAGGTAAGAAGAAGGCCCTTACCAGTCCACATTGCCATAAAAGGGCACCTGCAGTTCTTACTACTTAAGAATCCCACAGTCCTCGCAAATCCTGAGTCCACTTTGGGGAGCTGCCTGGAATTCACACTGCCTGGAATTGTGCACTCCTCATCTCTCATGGCCCGAGGTGCTGCAGCACATTGCCATCTTAACACCAGAGACGCTGCTAGAGTGTGCCCTTCTATGGGAGCCAGTAGTCACTGACCTCTAGCCTTGAGGCTCTTCCATTTTTCCACCAGGCTCACATAGATGGCTTCAAAACCACTGGCTACTCACAGTCTGGGACCAGAACGACTGTGATTCCCATTCTGCAGTGAGGAAGCCAACTCTGGGCTGGTCAAACCACCACATGCTTGTGCACCTAGTTAAAGAAACAGTCAGGTGAATTAACTCCAACAAGCCCACCATTATTTTGGCTGAGCCACTGCATGCTTGTGACCCTGGTTGGATAATTACACTGACAGACCCACCCTGAATAGAGTCACTCTTGAACTTCCAAGCTGCAATGCACCCACCCCAGCTGGAAAAAAAGCCCAGTGGACCTGCCCCTGTTAGACCAATCCCCGAGCCACAGAGCCACTATGTGTTCACACCCTGACCTGAAAAACAGCCTGACAGCCCAGCCCTCAGTGAGCCAGTCCTCCAGTTGGACAATCCATTGTGTGCACATACATTCACTGGCCTGATAACCAGCTTGGAGAACCCATCCCTTAAAAAGCCACACCACTGCAACCAAAAACTCATGCAGCCTAAGCCAACAAGACACTCACAAACATTGCTAGCATGAATTACAGCTGAAGAAACTAGGCAGAGACTACACCACTGTGTTCACACAGAACCAAAGCCAACACATCCTACCCACTTGACATTCTAAGACCCATCTTCAGGAACAAGTCTTTCTGTACAAAAGTTACTCTATAAAATTGGGAGAAATTACTGTTCTACCACATGTGCAAATAAAAATGCAGGAATACAAGAAACATGAAAAAGCAGGGAAACAGAACACCTCCAAAGAAACATAATTTTCAAGTAGATGACCCCAAAGAACAGAAAATTTGTGTAATGCCAGAAAATGAACTCAAAATAATGATCTTAAGGAAACTGAGCAAGATTCAAAAGAATATAGATAGACAATTCAACAAATCCAGGAAAACAATTTATAATCTGAATGAGAACTTCAACTAAGAGGTATATATTGTTAGCAACAACAACAACAACAAAAACACAGAAATTTTACAGTCTATGAATTTAATGTATGAAATAAAAATACAGTCAAGTACCACAACAGAAAACTAGACAAAGCAGTAGAAACATTTTCTAAACTTGAAGACAGTTCTTTTGAAATCACTGAGATGACAAAAATTTTTAAAAAGAATAAAAAAGGATGAAGAAAGTGTAAAAGATTTTTGGGACATCATAAAGCAAATAATTTTCACATTATGGGAATTTTACAAGAGGAAGAGTTAGGGAAACGCATAGGAAATCTATGTAATGAAATAATGGCTAAAAACTTTTCAGGTCTGGATAGAGATATGGACATCTAGACCAGGAAGCTCAAAAACTCTAAATAGATTCAACACAAAAAGGTTCTCTCCAGGACATATTATAGTCAAATTGTCAAAAGTCAAAGGCAAAAATAATTATAAAAACACTATGAAAAAGTATCATGTCATATATAAGGGAATCCAATTTAGATTAATAGCAAATTTCTCAGCATAAAACTTGAAGGCCAGGAGAGAACGGGATGATGTATTCAGAGTGCTGAAAGAAAAAAATAAAACTGCTAGCCAAGAATACTACACTCAGCAAAGCTACCCTTATGATATAAGGAGAAATAATGTCATTCCTGGAAAAATTAAAACTAAGGAAATTCATCATCACTAGACTTCCTTACAAGAAATGCTTAAGGGAGTCCTGCATCTGGAAGCTAAAGGACAATAACTATCATCATGAAAACATGAAACTATACATTGGTAAAGCAGGTACAAATATGAGAAAGAGAAAGAAATCAAACCTTATCACTACAGAAAATCACCAAATAACAAAGATAAGCAATGAGAGGGGAAGAAATGAACAAAGAATGTACAAAACAACCAGAAAACAGTTAACAAAATGACAGGAGTAAGTACTCATCTATCAGTAATTACCTTAACTGTAAGCAGATTAAAATTCCAAATTAAAAGATATAGACTAGATAATAGGTTTTTTTAAAAAAAGATCCAACCATATGCTGCCTACAAGAAATTCACTTCAGGTGTCAAGACACACATAAACTGAAAGTGAAAGGATAGAGAAAAATACTCCATACAAACAAACCAAAAGCAGGCAGGAGGAGCTGTATTTATACCTTGCAAAAAAGACGTTAAGTCAAAATCTATGAAAAGAGTGTGAATCCTGAAAATCTGAGACAGGTCTCAGTTAATTTAGAAAGTTTATTTTGCTGGCTGGGCATGGTGGCTCACACCTGTAATCCCAGCACTTTGGGAGGCCGAGGCGGGTGGATCACCCGAGGTCAGGAGTTCCAGACCAGCCTGTCCTACAGGCTGAAACCCCGTCTCTACAAAAATACAAAAATTAGCTGGGTGTGATGGCGGGGGCCTGTAATCCCAGCTACTCAGGCAGCTGAGGTAGGAGAGTCATTTGAACCTGGGAGGTAGAGACTGCAGTGAGCTGAGATCACACCACTGCACTCCAGCCTGGGAAACAGAGCGAGACTCCATCTCAAAACAAAACAAAACAAAAGTTTATTTTGCCAGGTGTGAGGACGTGTGCCCATGACACAACCTCAGGAGGTCCTGATGACATGTGCCCAAGGTAGGGCACAGCTGGGTTTCATACATTTTAGGGAGACATGAGACATCAATTAATATATGTAAGACGTACGTTGGTTCCTTCCAGAAAGGCAGGACAACTCAAGCAGAGAGGGGGCTTTCAGGTCACACAGGTAGGTGAGAGACAAAAGGCTACATTCTTTTGAGTTTCTGATTAGCTTTTCCAAAGGAGGCAATCAGATATGCATTTATCTCAGTGCGCAGAGGGATGACTTTGAATAGGATGGGAGACAGGTTTGCCCTAAGCAGTTCCCAACTTGACTTTTTCCTTTAGCTTAGTGATTTTGGGGCCCCAAGAATGCCAAGATTTATTTTCCTTTCACAAGAGACAAAAAGGTCATTATATAATATTAAAGGGATCAGTTCAGCAAGAGGATATAACAATCATAAATGTACATGCATCCAAAAGTAGAGCACCCAGATACATACAGCAAATATTATTAACTATGTAGAGAGAGACAAACTCCAATACAGTAATAGTTGAGACTTTCAACACCCCACTCTCAACATGGGACAAACTATCTAGGCAAAAAAAATTAACAAAGAAACATCGGATTTCAACTTTAAATACCATATAGAAAACACTTTAAGTCTTTATATCCTCTTGCCAAATGAATCCCTTTAATATTATATAATGACCTTTTTATAGATTTTGACTTAAAGCTATATGCTATAAAACAGACTTTAATGTTTGGACCTAACAAATATTTACAGAACATTTCGTGCAATAACTACAGAATATACATTCTTCTCATTAGAACATGGAATATTCCTCAGAATAACCATATATGTTAGTCCACAAAACAAGTCTCGACACATTTTAAACAGTAAAAATATCAAGTGTCTTTTCTGACTTAACCTAGAAATCCATAAAAAGAACTTTGGAAACTGTACAAATACTTGGAAATTAAACAACATGCTCGTGAATTGCCAATGTATCAGTGAATAAATTTTAAAAACAATTTTAGGCCGGGTGCGGTGGCTCATGCCTGTAATCCCAGCACTTTGGGAGGCAGAGGCGGGTGGATTACCTGAGGTCAGGAGTCTGAGACAAGCCTAGCTAACATGGTGAAACCCCATCTCTACTAAAAATACAAAAATCAGCCGGGTGTGGTGGCAGTCACCTGTAATCCCGGCTACTTGGGAGGCTGAGGCAGAAGAATCACTTGAACTCGGGAGGTGGAGTTTGCAGTGAGCCGAGATGGCACCACAGTACTCCAGCCTGGGCGACAGAAAAAAACAAACAAACAAAAAAAAAAACAAAAAAAAATTTTAACATTACTTGAAACAAATGAAAGTAGAGACACACACAACATGCCAAAACATTTGGGATAAAGCAAAAACAGTGTTCAGAGAGAAGTTTTTAGCAAAACATCGCTATATTAAAAAAGTAAAAAGATTTCAAATAAACAGCCCAATGTTGCACCTCTAGAAACTAGGAAAAACAATAACAAATTAAAGCCAATATTAACAGAAGGAAAGAAATAATGATGATCAGAGCAGAAATAAATGAAATTGAGACCCAAACAACCCCACAACAATTAACAAAATAAAAAGTTGGTTTTTTGAAAAGTTAAACACAATTTTTAAAAGTCATTAGCTAGATTAAGAGAAAAAGAGAAAAAATGCAAATAAATAAAATCAGAAACAAAAATGGAGACATTAGAACTGATACCACAGAAATACAAAGGATTTTTAGAGACTGTTATTAACAACTATACACCAACAAATTGAAAATCCAGAGGAAGTAGATACATTTCTGGACACATGCAACCTACTAATAGATAACAAAGAAGAAACAGAAAAGCTGAACAGACTATTAACATGCAAAGAGATTGAATCAGTAAGAAAAAGTCTACCAACAAAGAAAGACCAGGACCAAATTGTTTCACTGCCGAATTCTACCAAATGTTAAAAAGAGACCTAATACCAATTTTCCTCAAACTATTTTAAAGATTTGAAGGGCAGGGAATCTAAACTTATTCTAATAAGACCAGCGTTACACTGATACCAAAACCAGGCAAGAACACAACCAAAAAAGAGAACCACAGTTCAGTATGCCAGATGAACACAGATGCTAAAATTCTCAACAAAGTACTAGCAAACCAAATCCAACAGCACATCCAAAAAATTATATAGCATGATCAACTGGGGTTTATCCCTGGGATGTAAAGATAGTTTAACATATGCAAATCAACAAACAGAATGAAGGGCAACAATTTTATAGTCATTTCAATAGATACAGAAAGAACATTTGATAAAATTCAACACTCCTTCATGACAAAAACTCTCTACAAATTAGGCATAAATGGAGTGCACCTTAACATAATAAAGATCATAAATGACAAACCCACAGCAAACATCATACTGAACAGTGAGAAGCTGAAAGCTTTTCCTGTGAGAACTAGAAGACAAGGATGCCCACTCTCACCACTCTCATCGTAGTATCAGAAATTCTATCCAGAGCAAATAGGCAAGAGAAAGAAATAAAGGGCATCCAAATAGGAATGGAGAAGTAAAATTATTCCTGTTTACAGAAAAAAATGACCTTAAATACAGAAAAATGTATACTTCACCAAAATCTCTTAGAACTAATAACCAAATTCAGTAAAATTGCTGGATACCAAATCAACATACCAAAATTGGTAGCATTTCTAAACACTAATAGTGGACAACCTAAAAAAAAAAATTAAGAAAGCAATCCCATTTACAATAACTACAAAAAATACCTAAGAGTCACTTGACAAGAGAGTTGAAAAATCTCTACAAAGAAAACTATAAAACATTGGTGAAATAAATTGAGGAGACAAAAAAATGAAAAGCTATCCCTTGTTGATAGACTGACAGAATTATATCATGAAAAAGTCCATGCAATCTACAGATTCAATGCAATCTCTATCAAAATACCAATGACATTTTCCACAGGAATAGAAAAAAAAATCCTAAAATTCATATAGGACTACAAAAGACCCTGAATATACCAGAGTAACCCTAAGCACAAAAAGCAGAGCTGATGGTGTCACGCCACCTGACTTGTAAATATACTACACAGCTGTAGTAACCAAACAGTGTGATATTGGCATCAAAGTAGACACATAGAACACTGAAACAGAATAAAGAACTCAGAAGTAAATCCACAAATTTATAGCCAGCTGATTTTCAACAAGGTTACCAAGAACACACATTGGGGAAAGAAGAGTCTCCTTAATAAATGTTGTTGGGAAAGCTGGATATCCATATGCAGGAGAATGAAACTAGACCCCTATCTCTCGCCGCACACAAATATTATTTCAAAATGGATTAAACACCAAAAGCAATATCCAAAACTATAAAACTACTAGCAGAAAATATAGGGGAAATATGTCAGGACATTGGTGCGGGCAAAGATTTTTTAAATAAGACTTCAATAACAAAGACAGGAACAGCAAAAATATTTGTGACTTTATCAAACTAAAAAGCTTTTGAGTAGCCAAAGAAACAACGAAAAGAGAGAAGAGATAATCTATGAAATAGGAGGAAATATTTGCAAATTATCTATCTGATAGAGGATTACTATCCAGAATATACAAGTAAATCAAGTAACCCAGCAGCAAAAAATGATTAAATAATTCAATTTAAAAATGGGCAAATGATTTGAATAGAGATCTCTCAAAAGAAGACATACAAATGAGCAAAAGGCATCTGAAAAAATGCTTAAATCACTAATCGTCAGGGAAATGCAAATGAAAACCACAATGAGATATCATCTCACCCCAGATAGGATGAATCTATTATCCAAAAAATTAAGAAGAACAAATGCCGGCAGGGATGCTGAGAAAGGGAAATCTTACACACTGTTGGTGGGAATGTAAATTAGTACAACCATTATGAAAAATGGTATGGAGGTTCCTCAAAAAACTAAAAATTGAACGACTACTACATGATCCATCAATCCCACTACAGGTTATATATTCAAAGGAAAGAAAATCAGTATGTTAAAGAGATATCTGTACTCCTGTGATTACTGAAGCACTATTCACAGTAGCCAAGATATGGAATCACTTTAAGTGTTCATCAGCAGACACACAGTTAAAGAAAATGTGGTATACATACACAATGATTACTATTTAGCTGTAAACAGAAGGAAATTCTGTCATTTGCAGCAACATGCATAAACTTAGAGAACATTATGTTAACTGAAATAACCCTGACACGAAAGAGAAATACTGCATGTTTTCACTCATATGTGGAAGGTAAAAAAATTGATCTCCTAGAAGTATTAATAGAGAAAATAGCAGTTACTAAAAGCTGGTTGGGCAGAGTGGCTCACGCCTGTAATCCCAGCACTTTGGGAGGCTGAGGTGGGTGGATCACCTGAGGTCAGGAGTTCGAGATCAGCCTGGCCAACATGGCGAAACCCCATCTCTACTAAAAATACAAAAATTAGCTGGGCGTGGTGGCAGGCACCTGTAATCCCTGCTACTCGGGAGGCTGAGGCAGGAGAATTGCTTGAACCCGGAAGGCAGAGGTTACCCTGAGCCGAGATCTTGCCACTGCACTCCAGGCTGGGCGACAGAGTGAGACTCCATTTCAAAACAAACAAACAAACAAACAAACAAACAAAAAGTAGTTACTAAAAGCTGAGAAGGGGATAGAAATCCGGAGAGGTTAACAGATACAAAATTACATCCAGATAGAAAGAATAATTTCTAGTGTTCTATAGACTGAAGTGTGACTAGTTAACAATTTATTGTATATTTTCAAATACCTGGAAGAAAGGATTTTTAACGTTCTCAACACAAAGAAATAGTAAGTGTCTGAGGTGATGGATTTGCTAATTACTCTGATTTGATCTGTATACATTGTATACATGTATCAAAATATCACACTATATCCTACATAAAAATATAGTTATTACAGTTATTAAATATGTGCAGTTTAATATGTAATTTTTGAATACAAAAAGTAACATCTATTGAAAGCACCTTTGATGACATAAAATATAAAATAAATTAAACATTGTTTTATTTCTATGATGAATATTTCACTCCAGACACTTCCCTGACTGTGCTCTGATTTGAAGAGCAGAAATTGAGTTAGATTTAGTGAATTAGAACCTAAGTTAAATATGCGGATGAGAAGGAAGAGAAAGAAGAGAAGGAGATGAACAAAGGAAACACTTTGTCTCAATTTCATATAAGTCTGAATACATTTCAAAGCACTATTAACACTTTAGAATGGAAATTGACATATATTGCATCCACTAGAAACTGGAGACATTAGCAAGAAATAGGCCATCAAAACACAGTGGGTGAACAGATGGCTCCTTTTTCCTAGCTACCAGTGGGTCTCTTACACAGTGTTTCCTTTGCTGTATAATGCTGAAGGTAAATATTTCCCCCTACTTTCAATCTCCTTTTTTCCTGAGAACCATACTCCTCTCTTTGCATCTCTTTGCACAGGTTCTCCTATCTTTGCAGAGAGCATACCTATGAGATGAAAGAGGGAAGGAGGGTAGTTAGGTCACCCTGAGGCTTTGCTTTGATTCACACCATACATGGGGTTCATAGGTGGCATCTTTCACAAAGTTGCTTCAGGTCTTCCCCAGTGGAATAAAATTGATTTGTATACTCCATGATGGCCGGCATTGGGAAGGGCAGATCACAAAACTCCATTTCTGGCCATATCTCTCTTTAGCCAAGTCTACTAACTATGGTTGTGTTTTCATTTATTTTTATCCTCTCCTGGAAGAGATACTTTTAAAATTCTACATTGGACATAAAAACTATTGCATGCACACAAACATACACACACATCGCTCTGATATCCTTGGAGGTTTTACTAAGCCATAGAGTACAATTGCAACTTTGCATTATAAAACTCTAACCGTATTGGAAAAACACATAGAATCTTAAAAATACACAAATAGAATTAGCATATTAATTTTTAAAATATCCACAGGGACAACACAACATTCATAAATGATTGGCTAACTTTAGTAGTTAGGACTCTGATTGACACCAGGAATAAAATTAACTGACTCTTAAAAAGACATCTTTTGTAGAAGCATAGAATGTTTTTAATAGCTAGTAATAATAATAACAATAGCATTTTTATAGGTCTGTCACTCTGCTAAGTACTTTATGTGAATAAAGCCATTTAGCAGTAGCAATCACAATAGGAGTGTACTATTTTTAATCTTTCACATATAGATGAAAAAACAGAAACATATCCAGTGTATAGTAATCATAACCAATAAGTGCTAAAACAGAACCCACAGAGGTGACACGCTTCCGTAGTAGTAGAATATAGTAAATGTTCAGGATTGTAATATTTTTAAAGGACATTCCTCTAAGATAAACTCCAAATGTCTTAAATTGGGCTTGAGACTTTTTCAAATTTTAGCAGCCAATCTACTTCTGTTAAAGGCCTATAACTGAGCATAATTCTTCAGAATAAGCGGCCTGGCCAGATGCCAGGGTTTTCTTTTTTTTTTTTTTATTAATGGGAAGTGGTGATGAGAAAAACAATGTCTGGATTTTCCCCAGTCTGCTCCCATTACTACTACCACTGCCTCTGAACCATTATTGAGTGTACTAGACTCCGGCAAAGGCATCTGTCACCCATGCAGTAGGCTAAAGATTGTTATCTAGCCAGGTGCAGTGGCTCACGCCTGTAATCCCAACACTTTGGGAGGCTGAGGCAGGTGGATCATGAGGTCAGGAGATCGAGACCATCTTGGCCAACATGGTGAAACCCTGTCTCTACTAAAATACAAAAAATTAGCCAGGTATGGTGGTACACACCTGTAGTCCCACCTACTTGGGAGGCTGAGGCAGGGGAATCGCTTGAACCCAGGAGGCAGAGGTTGCAGTGAGCTAAGATTGTGCCACTGCACTCCAGCCTGGTGACAGAGCAAGGATTTGTCTAAAAAAATATATATATATATTGTCATCTAATTCTTTTTTTTTTTTTCGAGACTGAGTTCCGCTGTTCTTGCCCGGGCTGCAGTGCAATGGCACGATCTTGACTCACTGCAACCTCTGCCTCCTGGGTTCAAGCAATTCTCCTGTCTCAGCCTCCAAAGTAGCTGGGATTACAGAAGCCCGCCCCCACATCCAGCTAATTGTTGTATTTTTTTTTCAGTAGAGATGGGGTTATAATTCATCTTTAAGTTATGTATGTTATGCACGACTCTCTAGGACAATCCCAATGATATAACCATTACTTTAGCCAAGCACATTAAATAATTATGAATAACACTTGAGTAGACTTTTGTTCTTCACAGAGCTTGTGTGACTTGGACTTCTCACAGATCTTCCTTTACCTGGGCTGCTGCACTGCCATCCTGCTCTGCAATGCTCTAAATCCCCTTTGAAGACGCTGAGCCATCTGCTCGAGATGGAGCCTGAATAATAAGATGCAAACATTCCTAATATAACTTTAGTGCCCCTTTGTGCCACTGTCCATCAGTTGGTTGGGGTTCTACTTCTGTCAGAGGCTATAAAAAGAAAAGAGCAGACAGTTAAATTTTCCTCTCCTTGCTCATCCACTAATGCTTAAAGAGATAATAAAATGGACATTTATTCTCAACTACAGCTCATTTGAAATGTTATGATGTTTTTGGTGACTTCTGAAGGGTAATGGAAAATGAGTGCCACCTGTTTATGATGTGCCATTGGGGAAATGTCACTTCTTAGATGAATTCCACTTAAAACATAACATTTTTTAAATTTGAGATGCATTGTTCTCTGGAAGAGTAGCAGATTCCTAAGCATATGAAACAAACAGACCGTGATACACACAATTTATTTGTTTCATCTGTTTCTACAGTTAATGCATGGCAGCCCAGTCAGTCTGGCCCAGTGTAGATTATGAAGAAGGTCCAAATAAAAAGATTGGTTTCATTGCAGGTGCACCAATTTTGCTAAGGAGGGAAATCTTTTGACACCTGCTCTTTCTCTTTCCCAAATAAACTAACCTTTGATTAGGATTTCCTTTATTGCATTGGCTTATTTCCTCTCCATGTCTTTGTTGGGAAATGGGAGAGGAGTTGTAATTAGCATTAATTGATACTAAATGACAAACACTTTGCTAAGTTATTAAGTATACAATAACTTATTTATTGTTAATGAAACCTATATTAATATATATTCTTCAAAATACCAGTAAATCATGCTACTAATACCATCATATTAATATACTATCTAGTGGAACTCTTGAACCCTTACCCGTTTTTAAATTTTGAGTGGACAGGAAGAAGTGGAGAGAAGATACTCAGTTTTTCTCAGCATATCATATTGTTATGATACATAGAGATTGCATAGCTACACATTGGAGATGGTTTTTGTCATTGTCCCATCTAAGGATGGGAATGGTTTAACTAATTTAACCTAACAGAAAATTAAAGCTTATTCAGAATAATAAACATAACTGATTAAGTGGTAAAGCAGAGGTGACAGAGTTGATAGGCCACCCTTTTCCTTTTTAACCACAATTTCTCCCTCTGGGTATCTTGCACTCAGTTCCCTACTTAAGCAAAATCACCACACAGGAGAGTCCAGACTGGCTTACAAAGCTCTTGGTACAGGGAAAGGTTACTGAAATTGAAATGATAAGTACTAACAAAATTGTGTATAGAATACCTCCTTTGAACAGTAATGAGAATGGCAGATGATAGTAAATCTCTTCCGCAGAGATTCCTGCTAGGGTTCCCAGTGAGCTCAGTTTGTCCTAGAGCAATGGCTTGGCTCTGGTGCCTATTCCTGGTGCTCGGCACAGATGCTATTCACTCAGGCGGTGGCTGGGTGGTTCACAGATGCTCTCTACTTCTCCATGTTCCACTCCAGCACGTCTATCAGACCCCCTCCATTTCACTGCACCAGGGCAATCTTAGTGCTTTCCTGGGAGTTCTTCCTCATCTCTTTTCCTCTATTCAGTCTCTTGCTTACCAATTAGCATTTTCCTTTGGAATTTTGCCTTTTGAGCTATAAAACAACAGCGACAAAACAAAAACATAAGAACAACCATAACAAAATTTCCTCTACATAATCCTTGGCTTTCTCAACTTTAGTCTCTGAAATGGACTTGTGTTTTATGCATCTTCTTTTGGAAGTCTAATACGGATATTGATTCTTTCTCTTTGTCTTTCTCCTATAGTAATAATTACTTTTGAGCCTTTAATGCTCAGGACGTATGCGATAGAAAAAGGTAGTTGACAAGGAAGCTTAAAACTGATTATTATGATATTTTAAAGTAGTATTTTCACATATTATTTGTGACCCAGGTAAAATCTACCCCTTTAATTTATTTTATTTATTTATTTTTGAGATGGAGTCTTGCTCTGTCGCCCAAGCTAGAGTGCAGTGGTGTGTTCTCAGCTCACTGCAACTTTTGCCTTCTGGGTTCAAGCAATTCTCCTGCCACAGCTTCCCGTGTAGCTGGGATTACAGGCATGTGCCACCACACCCAGTTAATTTTTCTATTTTTAGTAGAGACTGGGTTTCACCATGTTCGCCAGGCTGGTCTCAAACTCCTGACTTTGGGTGATCTACCCACCTTGGCCTCCCAAAGTGTTGGGATTACAGGCATGAGCCACTGTGCCTGGCCAGATCATTGTCATCCTCTGTCTGCCATTAATTTAAATCACATATCATACATACGTATACGTTATGATGCTTACTATATTCTTCCAAGTATTTGCATCAGTGTCTCAGTGTCTCATTTTTTTCTGTGTATATTTTTCTTCCATCCAGCTGGACGCAGTGGCTCATACCTGTTGTCCCAGCACTTTGGGAGGCCAAGGCAGGCAGAACACCTGAGGTCAAGCATTCGAGACCTGCCTAGCCAACATGGCAAGACCCCGCTTCTACTACAAATACATAAATTAGCCAGGTGTGGTGGCATGCACCTGTAATCCCAGCTACTTGGGAGGCTGAGGCAGGAGAACAGCTCGAACCCGGGAGGCAGAGGTTGCAGTGAGCCAAGATTGCACCACTGCACTCCAGCCTGGGCGACAGAGTGAGACTCCGTCTCAAAAATAATAATAATAATAAATAAATATTTTTTTTCCATTCTAAGTCTTACGCTCTAATCTGAGTGTAAATATCTAGAAGACTAGGACTATAGCTTACATTCTATCTTCATGGAACAAAGACTCTACCTAAAGATATTTAAAAACTATTCATGAACTTCTTGCTAGAAATGAGATAAAATGAGGTTTTTAGATGATGTCTGCTGTGCCCAATAATTCAAAAAAATATTTATTACGTTCAGACTATGTGCCAGGCACTGAGTGGTGCACTAGGATACAATCATAGCCAGACCTGGAGCTTACACCTTGAACTTGATACTGATATATGGTACTTCTGAACTGTCTGAGGTAGCCCCTCTATAAGTTTAGAAGTTATGCTAACCTGATGCGAACACTGAACTAGAGCAAAAATACTAAAAGAAATGTCAAATGGTACCATTTACTTCAAAGTGTAGAAGAACTTTTACTATTCTGGGTGAAGTGCTAACTGGAAGATCTCTTACAATTGCGCCAAAGCATTGTCATGATAAATTAGGACCATAAACAAGATTGCTTATTCGCCAATTCTATACAAAAGCTGTGATATCCAGGCACTCAGGGGCTTGAACTTCCTAATGTGATGTGGATTCAATTTTCTCTACAAACATTGCCAAGATCTGAATTTAAACCTCAGTATTTCATCCTGCAATCTACATCTAGACGCCAGAGGACAATCCACAGCAATTCAGAATCAGGGAAAAGTAAACAGTTTAAATAATGAATGAATTTCTGCCACTATAAACCAACGGTGATTATCTCCCTTAGCCCCCTAAATATTTAACCTACACTGTTATGTTTCAGTTGGTGCAGTAACTGCAAAATAAACTTTAAAAAAGCCACTTTATTATGTGTGGGATGTGACTATCAAGTAATGGTACTTGTTCATTGTAAGACCTAGGAAAATTCTGATTTCAGTTTGTATTTATTTTTGTAAAAAGGAATTAGAATTTATATGACATGATAGAATGAAGATAATTTTAATAATAAGCTAGTTTTTTTCCCATGTTTGAAAGCGTGGCATTTCAATCTTCTGAAATAATTACTTATTTCTGCTATATTCTGGCTGTATGATCTCACGTAAGTCAGCTGCTTTATCTGTATTTTCATTTATTCCATAGAAAAACAAGGATATATTACTTAGTTTCACTTTACTATCACCAATACTATGATTATTAAAGTTGATAGAAAACATCACTACAAATTAGAAATTCTATAACATAGAAAATGGCTGTACCTTGAATAGCATTATTTTGGTGGTGGGGGAAGGTACGAGCATGTGTTAAAGCATTTTAAGGTGGAGATAGGCAAAAGTAAACATAATGGGGCTTCTGGTTTCAGCTCCAGTATGTAAAGAGCTTTGAAGTCATCTCTATCATCCTTTAAGGGAGAAAAAAACTGGACAAACTGAAAATCAACAACGTTTCTGGAATTCATCAGAGAACAGAGATTGCTGCCCCAAATCTGGAGAGACAAGTAATCTAGAGAAACACAGCTAATGAAAATTGCTTAGTTGGAGAAAAAGCTGCTGAAATCCTTAAGATGATAGAAACACTTAAAAAATTATTTTGGTGAATTACTGGAAGCTGGACGTAAACTATCTTAAGACTGAGAAAGAGCTGTGTGCTAAAGTCATAAGGGACTTCCCGGTACACATGTATATAAGCTTTAATTCCGGGAATCCCACATGTTTCATGGTAAGGATTTGATTCCGTCATGGTTCTGTCTGGGGTAAGTGGGGGAAATGGATGTTGGTGGAGCAAAGAATAGCACTCTTGAAACTGGCCTAGACATGTCCTTCAAAAAAAGAGAAAAGAAAAAAGGCTAGTCTCCAGTGGAAAGTAATTCCCTAGAGGAAAAAATCTGTCAATGTCTCTCAACTTTGCAGACTCAAATAAATCCAAATTCAAATTCCAGCAAGTTATTTTCTAGATATTGCCAAACTGATTCTAGAATGTATATATTCAGGAAGAGCTCTTAGACTAGCCAATATAATTCTAAAAAAGAAGAAAATTGAAAAGTTCACATTACCTGACTTCAAAATTTATCTTAAATCCACTATAAATATCTTAAAGCCAGCATTATATTGGCGAAAGAACAGACATGTTGATCAATGGAACAGAAACACACTCATAAATATTGTCAACTAATTGTTGACATAGGCACAAAAAAAATAGGTGCATGTAAAAAAGATCTTTTCAAAAATTGAAATTGGCCTATGTATATAAAACAATGAACCTAAACAGAGACGTTACATCCTAACACAAAACTTCACTTGAAATGAATCAGAAACCTAAATGCAAAATGCAAAACTATAAAACCTCTAGATGAAAATCTAGGAGAAAATTTGCATGAACTGGAGTTTGAAGATGTTACTGGTACAACACCTAAAACATAGTCCATGAAAGAAAAAATTGATAGGTTAAACTTTAAATTTTTAAAAAATAAAAATTAAATTTGCTTTGCAAAATACACTGCTAAGGGAATGAAAAGACAAGCTACAAACGGAAAGTATTTTCAAAATACACGCTTGATAGAATACTTGCATCTAGAATGTACAAAGAACTGTTAACACTCAACTCTAAGAAAACAAACAACCCAGTTAGTAAATGGGTACAAAGATCTGAATAGACACCTCAACAAGAAAAATACACAGATGGCAAATGATCATATGAAAGATGTTCAATACTATATGTTATTATAGATATGCAAATTAAAACATCACTGAATATAGCCACAAACCTATCAGAATGCTAAAATCCAAAGCTATGACAATACCAACTGCTGTCTAGGATGCAGAGCAACCAAAACTCTCCTTTATTGCTAGTGGGAATGAAAAATGGTACAGACGCTTTGTATGAGATTTTGACATTTTCTTACAAAGATAAAAACAGTATTACCACACGATTAAATATTTCACTCCTAGGTATCTATCCACCTGAATAGAAAAATTTATGTTCATTCACACAAAAACCTGCACGTAAATACTTTTAGCAACTTTGTGCTTGCAAAAACATGGAAGCAACAATAATTTCCTTCAATAGGTGAATTTGTAAACAAAGTGTGGCACTTCTATAAAATGGAATATTATCCCATGATGAAAAGAGCTTTCAATCCACAGAACAATGCAATTTTTGTTTTGTTTTGTTTTGTTTGAGAAGGAGTTTCTCTCTTGTTGCCCGGGCTGGAGTGCAATGGGACCATCTTGGCTCATCACAACCTCCACCTCCTGGGTTCAAGTGATTCTCCTGCCTCAGCCTCCCAATTAGCTGGCAGTACAGGCATGCACCGCCATGCCCGGCTAATTTTGTATTTTTAGTAGAGATGGGGTTTCTCCATGTTGGTCAGGCTGGTATCGAACTCCTGACCTCAGGTGATCCTCCCGTCTTGGCCTCCCGAAGTGCTGGGATTACAGGCGTGAGCCATCACGCCTGGCCTACTTCTTTTTTTTTTTTTTTTTTTTCATAGAGACAGAGTCTCACTATGTAGCCCAGTCTGGTCTCAAACTCCTGGGCTCAAAGGATCCTGCAATCTCGGCCTCTCAAAGTGCTGGGATTATAGACATGAGCCACCATCCTCAGCCGTGAATTTTAATATATGTTGCTAAGTGAAAGAAAGCAATCTGGAAAGGCTATATACTTTATGATTTCATTCATGTGACATGCTGGAAATAGGAAAACTGTAGAGATAGGAAACAAATCTGTGGTTGCCAGGAATTGAGGGTTGGGGGAGGGTGGAATTGGGGAAGTACAGGAAATTTTATAGGGTTGTGAAATTATTCTGTATGCCATTGTAGTGTTGCACAAATTATACTTTGAATTTGTCAAAAAGCATTGAACATTACATCATAAAGAATGAGTGCTAATGTATGCAAATTTGAAAAAATAAGTTAGGAGATTTATGGAATGCACACTGTAATGGGAGAATCGAACTGTATTACAAACACACGGCATCACCTCACAGAAGGGAGTTAGTGAAAAAGGTTCTGATCTCAGTAACTTTGGAAATAAGTAGAAACTGTAAAATGAAAGATGAAAGGAACTGAGCATAAGCACTGTACTCTAGTTGATAAAGTACTCTGACCATGGGGATATAGATTAACAGCTCTGAAACCACACATGTATTCTGGAATTTAAGTAAATGGATGGTGAATGGTGACAGTCATATTGGAGTGGAAGGTGACAGACAAGCAAGGGCTGAAGGCTAGAATGAAACATGATAATGGATTAGAGTTGGAGACATCAGCATGAACACAAGGTCAGCTTTTTTATATATACAGTTGAAAGCATATAAAAATTCATAAATACATGTGTACACACAGGTTCATATGTAACTATATATTTTCTTTTTCTGTCCTCTGACAGGGACTAGAAGCAATGACACACTAGTCACAACAAACACACCCTTCACCCATATCTTCTTTTCTAATATCTTCTCCAATAAAAGGAACCCAATCTCCTCAGAGAAATGATTGATTCTAGGGCTGGCGTGAGGTGGGAAATAAACAAAATGAGCATGGGGTACCTTAAAGTGCCATGAAGTAAGAAAGTGCTCAAAAAAATGAAATTATGGGGGTCAGTCAATGGGGCATAGGAGCCAAGTGTAAGAGACCGTAATAGCTGAAGCTGGAAGAATTTGAGCAACAAAATAAGTAACATAGTATTGTATTATAACAAAGTATAAAATAAATATCCATGAGTTCATACTGCTATACATGAAGGATTAAATAAATAAATAAATAAATAAGAGAGAATAGGCAAGTCTCCCATACAGAAAAATTTGATGTAGATTCTTCAGTTTCAAGGAGGTAAAATGTAACTCTCCACTCCTGAAGTGTGGGATTCACATAGTGACTTTCTTCTAGTGACTACAGTATGAAAAGAGGAAAAAAAATGAGTAACATTAGGGTAGAGAAAATGGACAAATACTACCTCCACCAAGTGAACAAGGTTAACATACCAGTAATAATTCATATTGATAGCATGTACCCTTGACATGATGTGATGCAAATAACATTTTACCTCTGTGGTCTCCCTAAGACACATAATTTTTGTCTAACTATAAGAAAATCATCACACAAATCAAACTGATTGACATTTGTCAAAATAGCTGACCAACACTCCTTAAAACTATCAAGGTCATAAAAACAATTGAACGCTGAGAAATTCTGAGTCTAGAGAAGCCTAAAGACATATGACAAATATATGTGACGTGATATCTTGAATAGAACCCTGCAACATAAAAAGGACGTTAGGTTGGCCAGGCACGGTAGCTCACGCTTGTAATCCTAGCACTTTGGGAGGTCGAGGCAGATGGATCACTTGAGGTCAGGAGTTCGAAACCAGCCTGGCCAACATGGCCAAACCCCGTCTCTACTAAAAATATAAAAATTAGCCGGGTGCAGTGGTGGACACCTGTTACCACAGCTACATGGGAGGCTGAGGCAGGAGAATCCCTTGAACCACGGAGGTGGAGGTTGCAGTGAGCTGAGATTGTGGCACTGCATTCCAGCCTGGGAGACAGAGAGACTCTGTCTCAAAAAAAAAAAAAAAAAAAAGAACATTAGATAAATAGCACAGAAATCACAATGAAATATGGACTTCAGGTAATAATAATGTTGAATATTGGTTCATTTGTATGACATATGCACTAAAGCAATCTTAACTCTAGTGGAAACTAAGTGCAGGCATATGGGAACATTCTTGCAACTTCTCTGTGTATCTAAGACTATTCTCAAATAAAAGTTTATTAATGTTAAAAAAGTTAATGTGATGAGACAACACAAATGAACAAGTCATGTCAGCCACTACCTCGCCTTCATATCCATGGTCATCTTTTTTTTTCATATTTAATTTAATCTAATTTAATTTTAAGGTCTGGGATACATGTGCAAGACATGCAGGTTTGTTACATAGGTAAATGTGTGCCATGGTGGTTTGCTGCACCTATCAACCCATCACCTAGATATTAAGCCCCCTATGCATTAGCTATTTATCCTGCTAGCTCTTGAACCCATCATTATAAAACACGCATTCCAGGCAGAGCCCTGGCTTGACATGATTGTGAAATACTAAACCCTGAAGCAACCCCACAAGCATGAGGTCTAATGCTTTGTCCTTGCTCTCAGCAGCCTCAGCATTTCATATATAAATGGCTGCAAAGATCTCCCTCTGTCTCACTTATGTTTGCAAATAAAGAAGACTAGAAATACATAATCCCATACCACAATTACCTGGTCCCTTTTCCAGGCCCCTGTTGTGTTTTGTGAGGCCAGAGGGCTCTGCATCCTCCAAAAGGCTGTCAGCACTAATTGCCCCTTATTCTCACCTTTGTCTCCTTTTGTCTCACCCTAACATAAGCCCTCAAATTAATGTAATGGAAGCCTTAAAAAAATAAAATAAAATAAACATTTTTAACTGTTTTCAATTTTTGTCAGTGTTCCCTTAGGAAAAACTCTCAAATGTGGGAAAATGTTGAGGCCAATACCAAATTTTGTAAATTCACATGCTTTAATAAAATGGCATTCATTCTAAGTGTAAGAATTGTCACATCTAAAAAGCATGTTCAACTGCAAAATTATACAAAGAGCTTTGTTAAAAATAGTCTAAAAAAGAAAAACTTCTGATCTTCCTTGTCATAAAAATTTACAAAGTTGCTATTAGTTGGAAGCATAAGGCTAATTATGAAAATTTGCAGAAGGGACTTTATGTTTTTTTATGTTGGAATTTTAGTGAACTGTGTTTTTTTTTTGAGAAGTTCCCAAATGGATTTTTAAAGAATTATTCATAGATACATGCTTTGCTCCTTTTTATGAGGATTTGGTAATCAAACTGAAATGAGCTGCAGGGGCAAAAAAAAAAAAAAAAAAAAATAGCGGGTTTATCACCAGAGGTCGGGAGTTGGAGACCAGCCTGACCAACATGGAGAAACCCCGTCTCTACTAAAAATACAAAATTAGCCTGGTGTGATGGCGCATGTCTGTAATCCCATCTACTCGGGAGGCTGAGGCAGCAGAATAGCTTGAACCCAACTCTGCAGGTTGCAGTGAGCCGAAATCACGCCATTGCACTCCAGCCTGGGCAACAAGAGCGAAAGTCCGTCTCAAAAAAAAAAAAAAAGATAGCAACTGCTCCTGGGGTGCAGTCACTACCCTGGTCTTGAGCCACTATTGAGACAGGTCAAGGGCCTTGTTTTGAGGGCCTGCTGATGCACCGCTACCTACCACCCCCGCCCCTCCCCCGCCACACAGAAGCATGGAAGTAAAGGAAAATCTTGAGTTCCTTCAAGAGAAATTCCGGGCCCTTAGCTAGCCCCGAAAAGCAAATTAGCAACTTGATAAAAAAGCAAGTAAGAACTTAAAATAATAGTCAAGGAAATTAGAGTCAGGAGATGTTTTTATTCCCTAGGGAAACTAAAGATAATATCTTAAAATCTGTCCCTGAATTGTTTTTCGGAAACCTGGACCCCAACCAAACAGATCGGCTGGCATGGAGACCTTTTCCAGAAAGGGAAACTGAACTCTGAACTCTGATCATTGTTCTTTGTTCTAAATTTCTTCCTGAGGGGCCTGGAGGGAGTCACACCCATGAATCAGAACTAACATTCTTTTCTGTTGACATCAAAATTTTAAACAAAACTTCTCTTCCCTAATTAATTGCAAATCAGAAAATCCTTGAATCTACCTATTACCTGTAAGCTCCCACTTCAAGATATCTCACCTTTTTAGGCCAAAACCAAGGTGTAACCTCCATGTATTGATTTACAATTTTGCCTGTAACTTCTGGTTTCCTGAAATTTACCTCTGCCTTTAAAAATCCCAGCATTTTCGGAGGCCGAGGCGGGCGAATCACGAGGTCAAGAGATCGAGATCATCCTGGCCAACAGGGTGAAACCCCATCTCTACTAAAAATACAAAAATTAGCTGGGGGTGGTGGCGTGCGCCTGTAGTCCCAGCTACTCAGGAGGCTGAGGCAGGAGAATCACTTGAAGCCGGGAGGCAGAGGTTGCAGTGAGCTGAGATCGCGCTACTGCACTCTAGTCTGGCAACAAAGCGAGACGCCATTTCAAAAAAAAAAAAAAAAACTCCTTACCTATAAGTCATCGGGAAGGTCAGGATTTAAGCATTAGATCCTTGGTTCTCCTTGCTTGACATCCTGCAAGTAAACACTTCGCTTTCTACTGCTGCAAAACCTTGGTGTGAATATTTGGTCTTAACTGCACGGGGTGAGCCGATCTCCATTCAGTTCCATTACACCATCCGCCATTTACTTGGTGTGTTTCACAGAAAAAATATCTTCCTTACATTACTGTTGGAGGCTCCAGGATACTTGGGAATGGTGATACATGAACTACATAATATCGCTTTATTCAAATTTGCCTCAGCTTTTTTATTTCTCAATGATTAAGATTCATAGCAACAAGAAATATCACAAAGCCATTTCACATAATTCTTTTTAAAATGCCTTACACTTGATCTTGCATAACAGCTTTTAAATCTTTTTTATATACATAGCTTGATTAATTATTACAACATTATGCAATATAGGCTGAAGTTAAAGGAAGTTAAATGAGACCAATGTCCTTATTTTCTGTTGAGAAAAAATGTTTATCTAGCATTCTGTCACACACAATTATTTTTACCTGGCCTCTACAGAGTAATAAAAATTGAGACCCTTGAGGAACCCTGAAGCAACTGACAGAAGTGGATTCCTTATCAACTTACCAGAGAGTAAACAGTATTCAAGATTGTCAATGTATTTTATTTTCCCTTAAGTACAAATGGGTACTCAAGACGTGATAAAAATCCAGTATTTGAATAAGCAGAAAATGCTAGCTCCTGTCCCCCACACCTCAGACACACACAAAAAAGTTAAGAGTGCTTATCTTATTATTGAAAATATCTTTTGACAAAAGCTTTAGGAATTACTGTTAAAAAACAATCGTTGGATAAAGAATCCATGAAAATTATACTGTTGAAGTTAGTATATTTCTCAGCTTTGTAAATTTATTTTGGGGGTGTAAAATTTCATGACCAAAGAAATAGGTTTAATATTTTATTAGCAAAAGTCTAGTGAATAAATCACAAGTGCACATGCTCAGTTCAATTTTGTTTTTAGTATTGAAACTTTAAGAAATATAGTCATTGAATTGCTTCCCTGGACCTCAGTGCTTGAACAGGATATAAATACAGTGCAGCATGAAAGCACTACCAATGAAGCTGGGGAAATCTTGTTTAGAATGTTCTTATGTCACTTTACATTGTATAGAATAGGGACAGCAGAATTCTGTATCCTTTTACAAATCGTTGAGTCTGCGTTCCTAAAATTCTCTAATAGCCAAAGTTTAGAAACCCAGAAAGCATCAACCTCATATTTATTCCATAATAAGTGAATAATAATGACATCTCATAATTTTGTTTTATCTGACTGTAATTTTCACATCTGAAATATGTAATTAATTTATTGAAACTCTTATTTTGAGGCTGAAATTTTTAAGTAAAACTTAAAATGGTTTTTGCATTAATAGGATTTGTTTCTGATCCTTAATTTAATGTAAGTTAGTTTTGTGACACTGGTCAAGTTACTCACCCACTGAGAAACTCACTTTATAAAGTGAGTTTTGGCCAGGCACAGTGGCTCATGCCTGTAATCCCAGCACTCTAGGAGGCCGAGGCGGGCGGATTGCCTGAGGTCAGGAGTTCAAGACCAGCCTGGCCAACATGGTGAAACCTTATCTCTATTAAAAACAATACAAAAATTAGCCAGGCATGGTGGCGGGCACCTGCAATCCCAGCTACTCAAGATGCTGAGGCAGGAGAATCCCTTGAATCAGGGAGGCAGAGGTTGCAGTGAGCCGAGATTGCGCCACTGCTCTCCAGCCTGGGCGACAAAGTGAGACTCCTTCTCAAATAAATAAATAAATAAATAAATAAATAAATAGGGAATTTTGTATGAAGATGATCTTAAAGATCCTTTTCATTTATGAGATTTGAAATACATTTGTGAAAAAGGCCTACATCACTTGTTAACTTGGCAGAAAATGAAATAATTTACAATATTATTTTTACATTAAAATAACAAAAATTATATCATGTAATACAATATTGAATTATCACAATGTTTAAAAATTATAACTTAAGATTTCAGATAAATAGTTTTTATGTGGATAACCACTTATAACCAAACACATGCTCCTTCTCTTTGTGCTAGTGCCATTTTAACTCTTGTCCTTGTTTAAAGGATTTTGGTGGGAAAAAAATTCAAGAACTCTGAGTTACTATAGCTAAAAATGTTCCACCCCAGGCTCATAAAAATGATGCCTATTAAAAGATCATATTAAGATCTTATTAAGCTGACCCAGTGAGTAATGAAAGCAGTTTTTCTGGGGAAATTAGGAAAATATAATTTGTTTCCTCAAACTCTACCAAAGTAGCATGGTGAGAATTAACAGTGGTTTTGGTGTCTTCAATACATTTGTGGAAAATGTTCTACTGACACGTTGAGCTCTAAACCTAGGAATCTGACTTATTTTAATCTACTGCTGTGCCAATGTAATACAATTAGACCCAGTTAACCCTTTCAGTCTGTCTAAGACCTTGATGTTAATTAAAATACAAGAAAATCAAATTAAAACAAACAAACCCCCATGGCTCTGTCCCACACCCCATAGAGCTATACATGAACAAAAGGTGGTAGCTGTCATATCACTTAACTACAAATCTGGGAGGATGGGTCAGAACATATCACTCTCCAGGGCAATTTTATAGGAGGTACTGTTACCATGTAGTCTTGTTTCATGAAAAATAATGCTGGCTGAGTGCAGTGGCTCATGTCAGTAATCCAACACTTTGGGAGGCTGTGGTGGGAGGATTACTTGAGCTCAGGAGTTCGAGACCAGCCTGAGCAACAAAGTGAGACACCCATCTCTACAAAAAGCATTAATAAATAAATTAGCCAGGTATGGTGGCATGTGACTGTGGTCCCAGCTACATGAGAGACTGAGGCAGAAGGATCTCTTGAACCCAGGAGGTCTTGAACCTAGGAGGTCAAGGCTGCAGTGAGCTGTGTTTACTCCAGTACACTCCAGCCTAGGGGGCAGAGCAAGACCCTATCTAAAAAAAAAAAACAGAAAAGTAATGTTACCCCTGCAGCAAAGCTAAGAGCAAGACTCCTGCATAGCATCCCTTCTTCATTCTGATTCCTTATCATACTCCCCATGTCTATTCTTTGGGATGTTTTTCCCTAGGCCTCATGGTCATAGTCTCATTCACCACATGCTAGTTTAGCACACCATGTGTTCTGTCTCCCCTCCCCGCTACTTCAGAGTTAGGTTTCATTTTACTTACAAATGTCCAATGTAGATAGACTTTTTATTTAACTGTGAGACTTCTTGGGTTCTTTAAAAATCTACTTTTATTTTGAAACAGAAAGAAATTATAGAGGAAAAAATTTCCCCTCCAGTTTGAAATAAGGCCTTCCCTCCTCGTTTCCTCTAAACCTTGTGCATCCCTTCTTGGCCTCTTAATTTCCACAATAAATTGCCTTAATTTTTAGCACCAGATGTTTGGGAAACTACATAGATTTTTTGATAAAATAAATCCCAGAACCAAATCAAGAGGCCTCTTCTCATTGAATACTTTTTTTTTTTTTCCACATCCCAGGCACTTTTCCTTTTCTCCTTGACCTTCTGTTATTGTAAGTATGTGCAATTCTGCCCATCATGGAAAAACCTTCACATTCTACCAGACTTTTAAGTGAAGAATATGCTTTTTCTGTCTCCTTTTACTTATTCTTTTTAGGCCTTGCCATCTGGTTTCCATTCCCAATTTTGTTTCCAATAATTTTTCTTCTCCAAATATGTTCCCGTAGCTGAGTCTCTACTCACTCTCTTCTTACTCTGTTTTCTTACATTAATGTATTTTGATTATACCCTTTCCTTGACATCTTTTTTGAAAATGTTACCTGAATTTTTTCTTCTCCAATCTATTCTTACATTTTTTGAAAATTTTACTAATTTTAAATGTTTATTTTAAGAAATTTCTTAGTTCACCAATCTTTGCATTCCACTTCTATAGAAAAAAAAACAGCTGAGCATAGTGGTGTACACCTGTAGCCTCAGCTACTTGAGACTTTGAGGTGGAAGGATCACTGAAGCCCAATGGGCTATGATTAAGCCCCACTGTGCTCCAACCTAAGCAACAGAGTGAGAACAGGTCTCTAAAATAAATAAATAAATAAATAAATAAATAAATAAATACGTTAATTAACAGAAAAAAGAAATGCGATTTTTCTTTCTTCACAAGAACAGGTTTCAGGAATTAAACACTTTTAGTCTCTCTTTGCATCTAATTAATTCAGTCTTCTCCTCTGGGAAATATATTTACTCTTATTATTGAACATCTTATATTTACACTAGGAGTTGGTGGGTCACTACATTAAGAAGACATTGTGTGCCCATCTTTTTCTCCTTTGGGTTCCCTCTCCTGCCAGCAGTCATGAACTTGAAATAGGTCTATAATCTTCTATGTCATTAGTTGTAATATCGCTGTAGACTCAGTTCTTTCCACCAATGGTCATGCAGTTCTAAATGTAAGGAGTTCTAAATGTGGCCCCCACTTTGATCATTGAGCTAAGCAGCATTCTCCAATTTAACTTTATTAGAGGGCCTTATTCTTTCAGAGTAGTGAACTATTAGGAAACTGCCTGGCCAGTTAGTAATACTAACACATGAATCCTCAATTCATATCCAGCCAGGCCCAGTTGCTTGGGTCTACTCTTCATTGGTTATAAACCCAAGCAAGGCAGAAATAATTCTTAGAATGACTTTTATACCTCCTCTCACCACGCCAAACTGTTAAGGAATTGGCAAGAAATCCTTATAAATAAGGACAGATACTGGATGGGTTTGACTGAAGTACTGTACAGGAAATCAAGCTTTGGGTACATCTGCTGAAACTGGCCAGGTGAGACACAGGTGGCACATTTGGTAGCTTCTCATACTGTGACCACAGATGTAATTATAGGCCTGGATATTCTAGATGCTATATTGTCATAATATTTTGTTGTCATTGTTGTTAATTTCTAGGTAAGTCTTACCTCAAAACAACTTCACTATGCTTTTTAAAGCATAATTGGCAACTTGTCTTTTTCAGCATAGTTGACTGGAAGAGATCTTTTTTTGTTTGTTTTGTACTCTTCCCTTTTATTATGTCCTTACCAGGATGCAGGCAATCATCTCCATTCACACATAGTCTAAATTTTATTGTTTATTTCATAAACTCTGATTATAGTCTATAGACCTGGGCTGTAGGTTAATTATACTGAATTAGTTAATCTCACTGACAAGCAGACAAAAATGAGTGGGGATCCTTATATGGAAATATGTCATTTTCTTGGATTGAGGTGGAAAAATATTTTTATATAATTCTGTAATAGCAAAGTCTGGGGAGAAAATTAAAAAGACTTAAACCCAGATCTTCTAGGTATCACATGTGTTTAGAGGAGAGGGAATGGTAACAGTTACAGTTCAAAATTATCTTCAGTCTAATTTTGAACATGGAAAAATGAAAGAAAAGTAAAATGGGACACATGTTGCCAGATGGAAGGAAGTGACTTCTTGAGAAAGATCAGATCTTAAAGACCAGACTGGCTATTTATCTATCTTTCTATCATCTATCTGTCTATACAATAAAAAAAAGGAGATCTACTTTACACACATAAGTGGAACTAAGAAGTAGAACTAAGAAGAGGAGATAATTGAGCTATTATTGGTCAATTAGCAACTAGATGTTAAAAAAACTAACAAAATATAAAAGAGAGGAACTCAGGTACCAAATTAATTAATGCCTCCAGAGGAGCTAAGACCCCAAGATCTATACAAGGAGTTCTCTCAAAGCTGTAAATCAGGAATTAATTATAAAAGCAATTGAGAAACAGCTTATAACAATGAATTCTGCTACAGGATGGTTCAACATGTGAACAAATTTGAATGAAGAAGACCTGGAAGATCAGGGTGTAATATTTTTATACTTATTAAATATGCCTTAAAGTAATAGAGTTTCTATAAGGGTACGGCCTAGGGAATTTAAATCAATTATAAATAAAGCACAGGGAGATGGAGAAAAAGAAAACAAAATCAAGTATTCATGCAAGAGAAGGTGATCAGAATTTGTTTGAATGCTGTAATCATGTGGCAGATTCAAAATTCATTGTTTCTACATGTCTCACAAGAAGACTCTGCAAAACAAAATCTGAAGAACAGTATGGAAGGCAAAGGTTGTACGTGAAAGCTAGAGGGAGGCAGGAGGGCTTCAGATTCCGTGAAAAGTACTATAATCATCCTCCCACAGGTTTTTCCTGCTCACTGTGCAGACAAAATTGGTTCACAGAGACCATGCCATTGCAGTAGAGAAAGAGTTTAATTAACCTGAGGCTGGCCACACAGGAGAATGGCAGTGATCACTCAAATCAATCTCCTCAAAGGCTCAAAGGTTAGGGTTCATATGGACAATTTGGTGGGCAGGGCAAGGGCCAGGTAATGAGTGCTTGCTGATTCATTGGAGATAAAATCACAGGGGTGTGAAAAACAGTTCTTGTGTTTTGAGTCAGCTGCTGAGTGAGGCCACAGGACCTGTTGAGTCATTAGTCATGAATCTGGGTAAGGTCAGTCTGTAAAACAAATCAAATCAAATCTTATGTTTTACAATAGTGATGTTATCTATAGGAGTAACTGAGGAAGTCACAAATGAGACAAAGCTTATAAGCAGAGATGCCAAATATTTACGACATAAAGGCAAAATGTTAAGTAAGTGGTTTTAAGTGTGTAGGATGAGAAGTAAAGGCAAAAGGGGATCTCAGAAGATGGGAAGCTAGAGGAGGGGGGATGCACACATTGTATATGTCTACATTTTGCAAGTAGATGCAAAAGATTTCAAATGCTGGCCTCTAAGAAGAGAAGGAGTGTGCTTATATGAAATTTCCTCTTCCTTCATTGTATAGAAAGCTTAATATCCCATTTAACTGGTTGATATAAAATGGCTAAAAATGAGAATAAAATTTCTTTATTTAACAATTCCTCTTTCTAATTTCAAGACTTCACCAGAGCCCCTGATTGACAAAGATATTAGAAATGTTCATTGTACTTCATACTGAGTTCAGAGGTTATTTCATTTTTATTTTTGTTTGGTATTTATACTACTTTGGTGATCCAAATGTCTTTCTTCTGGTTTGGTATGTGTCATTAATTTTGAAAAATTTCAACCAATATCTTTTAAAATGTGTTTTGCTGTCCTGTTTCTTTCTTCTTCTTCTGGATTTCACTTACAAATGAATGTAATGGTATTACAAATAAATGACACAACCCCACTGAAGGATGTAGAACCTACCGAAGTAACCTTGAAAATGGCATTTTTACTATATACTAAAAGACAAGACAAAAAGAACCATATGAAAATACTGTATTTTTTAGTAAATTAGTTTTTCACAGGGTAATGTGGATACCTTGTGCCTCTTTGCTTTCGTTTTAGTAGCTTTTAAATTAGTTCCTCCCCACTAATTGTCCAAACCAGTCCTCACCCCTCTGAGCACAAACAAAAGTGTGCTAATTTTACTCAAAGTCATTCTGTTGTTAAAATGTTCTCAGCCTGTTTTCCCTCCATGTCTTCCCTCCCTTTCAATGCAATTAGCTTTTTTAGCTACAATTAGCTTCCAGGGAGCACCTACTATGTGGCAAGCATTCTGAATACTTTACACAGACTCATATCCTCACATGCACATATGTAAGTATATTACATACACATGCACATACTCTCATAAGCATATATTCATAATCACATTCACAATTATAATCACATACTTCGACTCAATCACATACTCATAAACATGGGCAGGAAAACATATACATGCTCAAATATATATGTATTCACATGATCACATACACAATAACATGTACATACACAATCACACACACATGTACAATCACATGTACATACAAAATCACACACCTATGCGAAATCATTTACTTATACATAGTCACATACACAATCATATACAATACACATTACATCCTCCTAAAAATCCTATAAGTTTGGGTCCCATTATTATCATGTTCATTTTTCAAATGAGGAAATGAGGTACAAAAGTTGTACGAAATTATTCTGCTTGTAAGTGATACAGCCTATATTTGAAATGTGAGGAGTCTGACTCTAGAGTCCATGTTCTTAATCAAAATGTTATACGTTTTGGCACCGAAACATTTTCTTTGGTTTTTAATACTAGTAACTGTTTTCCCTGTCCACTACTCTGTGTTTAGCCTATAATAATTCATTGTCTGCATTATCTTTTTAACCATGTTGTTTTGTTCCAAGTTATGACCTTCTAGATGGCTCCAGGGGTCTAAATATAATTCCCTTTATAAATTTTCCTGCATTTGTAAAGAAAGTGTATTTTCTCCACTATTACAAATTCATATAAATTAATCTGAAGGTTAAATATTTTTTAGATTAATATTTTACAAATTTCTAAATATTAAATAACTGCATGTTCAAAAAAAATTGTGAAATATTTTATATAAAATATAAAGTATTCTAAGGCCAAGTAAATAAGGAAATACCTTGCAGATAATGAGAGTCCATTTTCTTCTTCCAGTGAAGGAGTTATAAACAAGGAAAGAAAAGGCTAGAAAGAATTCCATGGAGTTAATTTGGAATTAGAGTTGTCAGTATGAATTCTGACTTAAATATTGTAAACATAGGTAGATAAATATATAAATAGAGTTAGATATATGTGTATGTGCATATGTCTGTTCAGAAGGCTAAGAAAAAACCTACACTAGTAGTAGAAGTAAGAATATCTAGTGCAAAGATCTTATTTTCTAAATATTTTTGTCTAATAAAAAAAACTCCTGGGACATGGAAAATTCAAGTTGATCCTGGAATAACTTGTGGCAGCATAAAGTTAAGAAATGCTCCAAAAAGTGATGGCGGTATGTCAAGAGGCACAACTTGAAGGGGCTCTCGATGGCCAAATATGACACAACATAAACAGCCGCATATCCATGATTTTATTCTAATATAAACAGAATAAATTAAATATTCATGATACTATTATCATATAAATAACTGAAATGGCCAATACGATGAAACCCTGTCTCTACCAAAAATACAAAAAAATTAGCTGGATGTGGTGGCATGCACCCGTAGTCCCAGCTACTCAGGAGGCTGAGGCAGAAGAATTGCTTAAACCCAGGAGATGAAGGCTGCAGTGAGCAGAGATCACACCACTGTACTCCAGCCCAGGCAACAGAGCAAGACTCTGCCTCAAAAAAAAAAAAAAAAAAGAAAAAAGAAAGAAAAATGGTAACGCTACCATGAAGAAACCTGGCACACATTACCTTAGTAAAATGATTGAAGTTAACATCACCAATAATGATACAAATTGTTATCATGTACCTCCTGATGTGATTTATTGGGATGATCACAACACAATCACTTTTGTGACCTTTTTGCTATCTCATGAAAGATGAAAAAAGATTGAAGAACAGCCGAAGACTGAAGGAGACTACAGAGACATGACAACTAAATACAATGTAGGATCCTGGACCAACAATAAAAAACTTAACAAAACAGTTGAGGAAATTTGAATAAGATCTGCAGTTTAGTTAACTGAATTGAATCAACTTTATTGTCCTTATTTAGATAATTGCTCTGGAGTTATATAAGATCTTAACCTTTGGGGAAGCCAAATGAGGGGAAAATGGAGATTTCTGTGGAATTTTTGCAATATTTTTAAACTCTGAAATTATTTAAAATTAATGTTATTAATAAAAATACAAAAATATAATAAATAGACATCTCTTTGTACTATTCTTTGCATCTAGAACCCATATCTAGAAACCAAAATAAAGGACAACAGGGGTTTGATACCAGAGAGAGAGAGATTTATCAACATAGTCACTGAAATTACTTTTATATTCTTACATTTATTTTTCTCATATTTACTTTTTCTACCCTCTACTTAAGATTCCTTCAATGTCAGTGTTAATTTCATTCTAGAAATCATTCACCATCAAGGGTCTTGAATTTGTGAAGGTGTGATAAGCCCAGTTGAAGTGTTGTAAACTGTTTACAATGAAAACTTGTTTTCAGAAAATGAAAGTAGTAGTTTTTATGCACTGTTGTAACCTCTTTGACTAATTTTAGTCAGGCATTTAGATGTTTTGTGTGGGCACAGGGCAATTTATGAATTTATGCTTCTGGCAGAATTAGTCATTATTTGTTATTGGAGAAATAGCACCGACTTCTCCATTCCCAATGTTAACATGAGGTATCTCTGAGAAGAAATTACAAACCTAAACATGAAGTGTTAGAGTTTTGGAAAAACAATGAAAGGGCCAGTGGCTACAAAGAGTAGAACATGCTGGGAAGAAGTTAAGGCTGATCGTGCAGGATATCGCAAATCACAAAAGGATTTAGCTCTATATCATAAGGACACTAGAGAGCTATTGGAGGGTTTTCAGCAGAAAAATCATAATATTACATTTACGCATAGCTTTGGAAGTGCTGATGAAATAAAGGAAAGAAAAGCTTCCAGAAGTTGTGATTCACTGGAGTTCATTTGGAAGTTGTCGTGAGTCTTAGCATTTTAGAGGAAGACATTGGTGGCAGTCTCAACTCCCAGACAGAATTAAATTGGTTTCAACAGTCTAGAGACTAGGATACACTCTCTAGGAGAACTTCACATGGAGACCACCACTGCTGCAGATTTTAATTGTTTGCATGCTCAAAGGAGGTGAGCTCTTGAGAGAGTTCACTATTGCTTGTGAGTGAGTTCATCTGAATTGTCAATAGAAAACAATGACTTCATCTATTCTGCTTTCCAAATCTTACCTGATTTGGAAATCAAATCTTACCTGATTTGGAAATCAAATCTTACCTGATTTGATTCTCAGTTGAAGGCTATAAATCAGGTAGAAGGCATGGAAGAAGATTCTACAAAATTTATTTCCAAGATTCTCTTCCTTGACGCACATGAGAGATGATAATGAAGTAAACATTAGTTAATGTTGCTATGTATGATCTATTTACTTATGGTGATATATTCTATCAATTATTTATTTAATGATGATTATAGTGACAACATATAATTTATTGAGATGATCACAATACACATACCAGGGTTTGACAAATACTGAGTGAAATTATCTGATTATGCAAAAACAAAAATTTCAATGTGACTTATATGCACTTTATATTTACCCTTATAAAATTATTATGAAACGACAAGGGTCTTGGTTATTTTCCCCCAAACAGGTGGCTCTGTACAAGAAAGTCGATTGTACAGATGATGGAAATTTTTAAAAGGATGAAGAAAATAAGACTTTTTTTTTTTTTTTTTTTTTTTTTTTTTTTTTTTTTTGGACAGAGTCTTGCCCTGTTGCCCAGGCTGGAGTGCATTGGTGTGATCTTGGCTCACTGCAACCTCCACCTCCCAGATTCAAGAAATTCTCCTAACTCAACCTCCCCAGTAGCTGGGATTACAGGCACACACCACCACACCTGGCTAATTTTTGTATTTTTAGTAGAGACGGGGTTTCGCCATACTCGTCTCGAACTCCTGACCTCAAGTGATCGGCCCGTCTCGGCCTCCCAAAGTGCTGGGATTACAGGTGTGAGCCACCACGCCCAGCTGTAAACAAGTTTTAACTGCCCTCCTCCAAAAAGATTGTATTTGTCTGTTTGTTTTCAACTAAATTAAAGAATAGAAAAGTCCGACCCCTGTGGCTGTTGCTGTGCTGTATCAATGAAAACACCTCTTGATCCTTGGGCAATTAAGTAAATAGGATTCATAAAATGGTAGAAGTCAGAGCTCCAGCAAATGAAAACATTTCCTATCACTTTAAAGATAGAAATTTAGTTTAAATTGAAACTGAGGTAACTTGTTTTATAGAACTCTGCAGTTTCCCACATGACTTGCAATAAAACTTTTAAATAAAAGAAAACCAAGGGATTCTACAGCAATTTGTATGGTGCATTCAGTAGTAAATTTAGTAGTGCAACTATGGAATAATGATGTTTGCTCTATTGGTCAGCATAAGAGTTTTATGAATCATTTTTCTATTTTGAATTTGAAGTTAACAGGTAAAATAATTTCTGTTTAACAAGTTGTCTGCTATGCATTCCTCACAATCTGGAAGAAAGTTTTAACTTGGACAAGTGTGACAACACATACTCAAACAAAAAAACTGGCCTCTGGGTTTAAGATATCCAAATTTAGACTGGATCTCACCTGTTTATGTAAGCTTTACGGTGTGTCAAGTTTGTCCTATAAACTTGTGAATAAAAAGAGTTTTAATGCAATAATAAAAACATGATGATATTTTAATAGTTCAATAGAAAGGTAATGCTGAGTTAACTTTATAGGTGGATTTTGCCATGGAAAGAGTAACATATATCCCCTGACTGATTATCACTTGTTTTTTCTCACTCTATTGTTTGATGTTCTGGACGTTGTTGATATCTAACAAATTTCATAATTTTAGATGTCCTTAGGTATAGTACTGTCCAAGAAATATCTACACTTCTTTCCTGGGGCATATCCCATAAGGAATGATAGTTTATTCTTTAGTTTTTTATTCCTTTTTAATTGCATCACCTACTTGAGGAAACTGTACCTAGCAAGTTTCCACACCTGGCTTAAATAAACAGATTAAAGTGAAAGAAGTTAAGAAATAGTTTAATACCATTTATAGCTAAGGTGATTTTCAATGGAGGAAAAACTGTTATCATTACAAAAATGCAAACCTATTTTCTTTCTCTCTCTCTCTCTTTTTCTTTTTTTTGATGGAGTCTTGCTCTGTTGCCCAGGCTGGAACGTAGTGGCATGATCTTGGCTCACTGCGACCTCTGCCTCCTGGGTTCCAGTGATTCTCGTGCCTCAGCCTCCCAAGTAGCTGGGATTACAGGCATGCACCACCATGCCTGGCTAATTTTTGTATTTTTAGTAGATATGGGGTTTCACCATGTTGGCCAGGCTGGTTTTGAACTCCTGACCTCAAGTGATCCACCCGACTCGGCCCCCCAAAGTGCTGGGATTACTGTGTGTTTATTTCTAAGAACAACAAGGAAGTTCTTAATGCTTTCTGTTAATAATAATCCACATTTACTAAACATTCATTGTGTTCTGGAAACTGTCATAAGTCATGTTACTTAAATTTTTTCATCAAACAAATAATATCATGGCTCTTGTTTACAAATACTGTAACTGAGATACAGAGAAGTAATTAACTCGTTAAAATTTGATGACTCAACTCCCCCAAAAGACAAAAAGACCACCAGAAAAACCGTTGATGAATCAAAGCTAGGTCTAGGTAAGAAAACTACCTTGACAGAGTCTTAATGTCTAAGAATAGGGGTCCCCAACCCCTGGGCCACAGACCAGTACCTGTTTGGAATTGGGCTGCATGGCAGGAGGTGAGCAGCAGGCGAGTTAGCATTACCACCTGAGCTCCACCTCCTGTCAGATCAGCGGCAGCATTAGATTCTCATAGGAGGGAGAACCCTATCGTAAACTGCACGCAAGAGATCTAGGTTGTGTGCTCCTTACGAGAATTTAATGTTTGATGATCTGAAGTGGGACAGTTTCATCCCCAAACCATCTCCTCCAACCCCCAATCTGTGGAAAAATTGTCTTCCATGAAACCGGTCCCTGGCGTCAGAAAGGTTGGGAACCTCTTTCTTAGAAGGTTAAGGAGATGATATATAGAGAGAGTTTCGTATCTGAGTTTCAGGGATTTAAGGCAAGTCTTTAGAAGAGAGAAATTGATTATAACTGGGCAACATTTATAATATCATTGTTTGATTGGTGGACCTGAAAAAAAAATCTGTGTAATTAAACTATTCTGTGGAAAGTAAGTTGTTTGCCCCAGTGAGCAAACTGTTTGTTCAGGTAAGTTATTTTGCAGGCAAGCTATTTATTTGTTTAAAGTACTTTATTTTTGATCAATAAGTGTTTGGAAACAAAAGTTTGTCTCTGTTCTTAGCCTTGATAATTAAGCTATTTGGACACAGCTTAACATCATATAGGAGGCTGCTTAGAAATAGTAATAGTAGGCTGGGTGCAGTGGCTTCCACCTGTAATCCCAGCACTTTGGGAGGCCGAGGCGGGAAGGTCACGAGGTCAGGAGTTTGAGACCAGCCTGACCAACACAGTAAAACCTCGTTTCTACTAAAAGTACAAAAATTAGCCAGGCATGGGTGCGCACCTGTAATCCCAGCTACTCAGGAGGCTGAGGCAGAGGAATCGCTTGAACCTGGGAGGCAGAGGTTGCAGTGAGCCAAGATTGCCCCATTGCACTCCAGCCTGGACAACAGAGTGAGACTCGATCTCAAAAAAAAAAAAAAAAAATTAATTAATTTAAAAAAAGAGAAAAAGAAATAGTAACAAAAACAACAATAATAATGAACAATAATAATGTGTACATTCATTATTTCAGTTTAAGATATTTGAGACGTTTTGGGACTTTGCATGGTGTCCATTTACAAAGACAAAGAATATCATGGCTAAATTATGTTTATAAAATCTAGCAAAGACAAAAGGAATTTGGCTTTATGGAAGATAAGTCACAGACTAGGGTTCGAATTATACTAGAAACTTTGATAGGCCATCAGCCAAACACTAGACTATAATCAATATGTTCTTGGCATAATATGAGAATGATAAGCATTTGGCAATGAACTCATTTCTGCTCCATTTTTATAACATAATCTGTGTAATCTACCTGATATAAATAAACATATTTTCAGCCCTTTTTCTTGGGGGCATTTTTCTTGTAGGAAACTAATGATAGAATCCATTGAATTGGCATTATTATTATTATTATTATTATTATTAAGAGGGAGTCTTGCTCTGTCACCCAGGCTGGAGTGCAGTGGAGCGACTTCTGCTCACTGCAAGCTCCACCTCCCGGGTTCACGCCATTCTCCTGCCTCAGCCTCCCAAGTAGCTGGGACTACAGGCGCCCACCACCACGCCCGGCTAATTTTTTGTATTTTTAGTAGAGACGGGATTTCACTGTGTTAGACAGGATGGCATCGATCTTCTGACCTCGTGATCCGCCCACCTCAGCCTCCCAAAGTGCTGGGATTACAGGCGTGAGCCACCGCGCCTGGCCTGAATTGATACTGTAGTCAGGTAACTATGTGTCACTTGTCATGGACCCATTAAACCTCGAGTGCATTCAACCAATCAAAATGTAGCAATTCTTTGGTCTCTTAACAATAACAAAACTATCTTTAAACTGATCTAGTAGTATCAGGTACTGTTCTTTATAAACATAATCTACTTATGAATGAGGATACAGCAGCTTTTATCAGTTATTGTTACAATCAAGTTAACTTTAATAACCCACTTATCCCAGCTGAATGTCACATCAAAGGGTAGCCTGACAGCCCTCAAATTCTGCGTATGATCATTAAACTTACTTTTCTCCCTCTGAGCAGCTTTTTCAGTGTGGATTTCCCCTGTTCCATACCATGTCTAACCAGTTATAAAATATTCAGTTTCTTCACCTGCATTGGCCTCTGAAAATAATCAATCACATAAGGGATGCATGAGATTTATGACATATATTGCACAAAAACAGAGAGATTAAAACTCTTTATTAGAAATATCTACGCTCTATAATAATTCTTATTTACATGTACCCAGTGATTGTTCTCATCCTACAGCAGCCAATCTTGCGTTCTTTCATAATGCCTCTCTCATTTCTTTTTTTCTATCATCTTTTTAGTGCTTCAACACTATTCATCTTCCCAGGAGAAAACAAAAACAAGTCAAACTTAAGTGCATCTCCTTATTTTCTTATCAACCATTTTCTCTGTTGCTTTCGGGGCAGCCATCCAGGCATTCAGATTATCATTTTTTATGTTAATCTCTCATCAAATAATTTCTGTAAACAAAAAGATATCCCTCTCTCAGAAGAATCCTGGAATCCATCCACTAATATTGTTTACATCATAGGGATCAAAACACAGATTAATGAAAACAGGTGAATTGCCCAATCATTTGACCAATATCTTCAACTTTCTAACCTGCCCGGAGTGAAAGTTTTAGATGCAAATTTGAATGTTGTACCATTAAAGGCCAAAATTCTTTCTTTAGAAAAACATACCTTCTCCCAGTAGGCTTCACTAGTTCTGGCACTCTGGCATTAACCATAACTAGTATGAAATTCCCTTTTCAGTTATGCCTTTAAAAGCCCAGACCATCTCTCTAATACAGCCACTAACCTGTATAAAAAACAGAATGAGCAACATGCTTTTGGACCCAGGAACTTCTCTAGGCTCGTCCTCCCCACCAACTTCCTATATCACTTCACTCTTCTGCTGGCCAACAACTCAATTTTGGCTTTTTCCATGATTTTGCCTTTGGGATTTAAATTCCAAATCTGAAATAAGCAATCTAGTTTTTTGATAAGTAATTCATTTTGTACCTAAATTGGCCTCTCATTTAATTCCCTGGAATTGATGGCTTGTTTTTGAACAATTTTATTTTTTAATTTTAATTTTTTTATTTTCACAGGATTTTGGGGAACAAGTCATGTTTGGTTACATGAATAAGTTCTTTAGTGGTGATTTCTGAGATTTTGGTGCACCCATCACCTGAGCAGTGTACACTGTACCCAATTTGTAGTCTTTTATCCCTCATCCCCCTCCCACCCTTTCCTGAGTCCCCAAAGTCTATTGTATCATTCTTATGCCTTTGCATCCTCATAGCTTAGCTTCTGCTTATGAGTGAGAATACACAGTGTTTGGTTTTCCATTCCTGAATTACTTCACTTAGAATAATGATCTCTAATTCAGGTCGCTGTAAATGCCATTATTTTGTTCATTTTTATGACTGAGTAGTATTCTACGGTGTGTGTGTGTATATATATGTATGTGTGTGTATATATATATATATATATCACAATTTCTTTTTCTACTTGTTGATTGATAGGCATTTGGGCTGATTCCATATTTTTGCAATTGTGAATTGTGCTGCTATAAACATGTGTGTGCAAGCATCTTTTTCATATAACAACTTCTTTTCCTCTGGGTACATACCCAGTAGTGGGATTGCTGGATCAAATGGTTAGTTCTACTTTTAGTTCTTTAAGAAATCTCCACACTGTTTTCCATAGTGGCTGTACTAGTTACATTCCCACCAGCAGGATAAAAGTGTTCCCCTTCCACCACATTCACACCAATATCTATTACTTTTTGATTTTTTTAAAATTATGGCCATTCTTGCAGGAGTGAAGTGGTATTGCATTGTGGTTTTCATTTGCATTTCCCTGAATAATAGTGATGTTAAGCATTTTTTCATATGTTTGTCGGCCATTTGTATATCTTCTTTTGAGAATTGTCTATTCATGTCCTTAGCCCACTTTTTGATGAGATTGTTTGTTTTTTTCTTGATAATTTGTTTGAGTCCCTTGTAGATTCTGTCTATTAGTCCTTTGTTGGATGTATAGATTGTGAAGATTTTCTATCATTCTGTGGGTTGTCTGTTTGCTGATTGTTTCTTTTGCTGTGCAGAAGCTTTTTAGTTTTTTTAAGTCCCACCTATTTCTCCTTGTTTTTGTTGCATTTGCTTTTGAGTTCTTGGTCATGAAGTCTTTGCCTAAGCCAATGTCTACAAGGGTTTTTCCAATGTTATCTTCTAGAATTTTTATGGTTTCAGATCTTAGATTTAAGTCCTTGATCCACCTTGAGTTAATTTTTGTATAAGGTGAAAGATGAGGATCCAGTCTCATTCTTCTACATGCAGCTTGCCTATTATCCCATCACCATTTGTTGAATATGGTGTTTTTTCCCTACTTTATGTTTTTGTTTGCTTTGTCAAAGATCAGTTGGCTGTAAGTATTTGGCTTTATTTCTGGGTTCTTGATTCTGTTCCATTGGCCTATGTACCTATTTTTATACCAGTACCATGCTATTTTGGTGACTATCACTTGTAGTTTAGTTTGAAGTCAGGTAATCTGATGCCTCCTGATTTGTTCTTTTTTGCTTAGTCTTTCTTTGGCTATGTGGGCTCTTTTTTTATTCCATAGGAACAATAGGATTACTTTTTCTAGTTCTGTGAAGAATGATGGTGGTATTTTAATGGGAATTACATTGAATTTGTATATTACTTTTGGCAGTATGGTCATTTTCACAATATTGATTCTACTCATCCATGAGCATGGGATGTGTTTCCATTTGTTTGTGTCATCTATGGTTTCTTTCAGCAGCGTTTTGTAGTTTTCGTTGTAAAGCTCTTTCACTTCTTTGGTTAGGTATATTCCTAAGTTTCTTTTTTTTTTTTTTTGCAGCTGTTATAAAAGACGTTGAGTTCTTGATTTGATTCCCAGCTTGGTTGCTGTTAGTGTACAGCAGTGCTACTGATTTGTGTACATTAATTTTGTATCCTGAAACTTTGCTGAATTAATTTATCAGTTCTAGGAGCTTTTTGGATAAGGCTTTAAGGCTTTTTAGGCATGCGATCATATCATCAGCAAACAGAGACAGTTTGACTTCCTCTTTACTGATTTGGATGCCCTTTATTTCTTTCTCTTGTCTGATTGCTCTGCCTAGGACTTCCATTACTATGTTGAATAGAAGTGGTGAGAGTGAGCATTCTTATCTTGTTCCAGTTCTCAGAAGAAATGCTTTCAACTTGTCCCTATTCAGTATATGTTGGCTGTGGGATTGTCATAGATAGCTTTTATTATATTGAGGTATGTTCCTTGTATGCCGATTTTCCTCAGAGTTTTAATCATAAAGAGATGCTGGATTTTGTTGAATGTTTTTTTCTGCATCTATTGAGATGATCATGTGGTCTTTGTTTTTAATTCTGCTTATGTGGTGTATGACATTTATTGACTTGACTATATTAAACCATCCCTGCATCCCTGGTATGAAACTCATTTGATCATGGTGGATTATCTTTTTGATATGCTGATGGACTCAGCTAGTATTATGTTAAGGATTTTTGCATCTATATTCATCAGGTATATTGGTCTTTAGTTTTGTTGTTGTTGTTATGTCCTTTCCAGGTTTTGGGGTTAGGGTGATACTGGCTTCGTAGAATAATTTAGGGAGGATTCTCTCTTTCTCTATCTTGCGGAATAGTGTCAATAGGATTGGTACCAATTCTTCTTCAAAAATCTGATAGAATTCAGCTGTGAATCTGTCTGGTCCTGGACTTTTTTTTTGTTGGCAATTTTTAAATTGCCATTTCAATCTCACTGCTTGTTATTGGTCTGTTCAGAATTTCTATTTCTTTCAGGAGTTTTTGAACAACTTTCTAATAGCACTCATGTTTCCTGATTGATGCTATTCTTGCTTAATATCTATTTCTTGGTCTCTACGTTACATAGCCTTGAGTAACAGACCATGGCCATTCTTCCTTCTTCACAGGCCCCTCCTCTGTCCACCCATTCTTGGTTTATTCCTCTTTTTTCTCTACACATTCATTGGGTAATTTCAGTCAATTACATGATTTATCAATGTGTTAATGAATTCTACATCTATATTTCCAGCCCCTTTAATCTGTTGCAGATACTCAATTGGATTGCTATAGGCATTCACCCTTCTTCAATATTTAGATAAGGAGTCAGCTCTTAGAGTTAGTCTTTATTCAACTCTGAAGCTGTGTTAACTGCCCTTCTCTGTACTTTTATTGTGTTCTATGAACACTTCTATCGAGCATTAACTGCAGTCCTGATTATGTGTTTTATCTGTTAATCTCTTACTAGATTGCAAGCTCCCTGGAGGCAGGAACTTCACCTAAATAAACCTTGCATTTCCAGCACAGAGTTTCTGAAATATTTTGAAAATATTTTAAGTAATAGATAAACGTAAGGAGGTTTTTAAAAAAGAAAAAATTCAAACCCTTTTACAATGGAGTATGTTTTCTTGGAAGGTAATGTGTGCTCCAATAAGATATTGGCAATTACTTTCGAGGAAAAATGTAGGCATTGTGTATGCAGCAGATCGGCAGCTGGACTCCATAACCTCTAATATCTACAATGTTTATAAACCTATGATCCTGGAATGCTCTGGAAGAAATTACATAAGAGGAAAAAGTTAACTTTTTTGGCACATTGTCCAAAGTTTCTAATTAATCATTTTGCCAATTCTAAATGTGCTGCTTAATTGCTCAGAAATCAAATTACATTAACACTACCAAAAGCTATTGAAAATTGGCACAAATTCCATTAACAGATGAAGTATCATTTAAATTACATGCTTCATTTATTTCATTATTTTAAAATCATCACATGAGTTTAGAGTAAACGAGCACACAACTTATAACAATTTACTTTTGGCAAGTATTTGTGTCTTCCAGTGACAGGATCTGCACACACTCACTTTGATACAATGAAGAGTGACCTCCAATTTGGTTTTATGCTTAATGTGTTTTGCTATGTTGACAAAACATATCTGAGCTTGCTGCAAAGTGATTGAAGTAAGAAAAGTGAGATGGGAAAATTTTAATGCAAGGCAAAATACAAGCTCAAATTCAGTGAGTAAAATTTTTAAATTTTGCCTAGATTTTTTTGTAATGTTGTATGTAAATCAGTCATCTTCATGATAAACAGATGTCATAAAAAAGGCTGTAGGAAAATCTGGAAGTGTTTTTGGATTGAATTTGTACAAATTCTTAGTTTACATACATTGTAGAGGAGAAGAAATGGACTCTGAAATTAAGTAATTTGCTTAAGGTTATAGTAAGGAAATACCAGCAGTTCATGTTATTTTTTCTTAGGCTTTTATTTTTTTAAAGTGATAATTTTATGACTATTTCTCTTCTGCTCAATGTTTATTTCTAAAAGGATTTTGTAGAGCCCAATAGCGCTACAGTGAAGACCACATCCTGTGGATTGTTGCACGTATTTTTTTTTATGTATGGGTATGAATGTATGTACATTGTGTGATGGTTCTGAAGGCAGTGAATATTCCAGGTGACATGTATCAGGCAGAAATAGATATACATAAAAAGTGGGTATTAAATGATCAAAGCTTGACTTTTTAAAACGTGTTTATTCTTACAGTTTAGCTTGTTGTTTTCCTTTTTTCCTTCTGAGCAACATAAATTATAACAAAAAGTGTAATAAAAGTATAATAAAAAGAAAACTTTTTTGCTAAGGGTGGAGAGTAAAGGACTAGACTCCCAGAAACACTTCTATGTCCTCAAATTGTCTCCAAGCCTCAGACATATAGTTACTTCAACTCTAGGGGCTTTTTTTTTTTTTCAAGTTTTCAAGCACAATCAAGTAATTTTGGCTTAACATAGAATATTATGAAGTGTCAGAGATTTGAACTTTGTCCAGTGGTTCTGAGACTAACAGACAAGGCTGAGCCAGCAAAATTTCACATAACAAGGGTAAGAGTACCCAAATCCTCTTGTAAAAATTCCTTCTCTTTCCAAACATTTATCTGTCTTTGGCTGCCACCTTCTCTTTTCAGACATAGAGAATTAAACTAATATAAAACTTAGAAGCATCTGAGCCACAGGAAGAATCACATTCACCAAGAATTCTGACTGATCATCCATATGTAATGTTGTATGGTTACATTCTTCTCAGTGTCTCTTGTACATGTTCATATTGCATTTTCACAATTAATGTTTTCTCCATGCATGGTTGACTGTATTAAAAAAAGGTTTTTGAGAAATTACTCTAACTGTCACTGGAATATTCAGTAGTTTATCCTTTTTCATCCATGAACACACATATATAATCAATTTGGGTATTCTAAAGAATGTATTTCCTCTAACTGCAAGAAAGGCATATTTTGCCTATTTAATTAATCAAGCTGAGTTCCATTTCAAGGGGCTGAATTGTATCATCATGAAGTTTTAATAAATTATAAATCTTTAGATGGTTAAAGGCAACATTACCCAGGCTTAACATAATGCAGTTGGACTAATACATTCAGAGCTCCATTCTCTGGGATTGAGATATGCTTGCCTCCAGGCAAGTGGCATGAATTACTCAAGACATTTCTTACTGAGAAAGCACACTGCAGAACTGGAAATCTCTTTACAAGATCCTACATAATGTTTTGCTCACACTAACCCTTCATTTATCACTAATACCAATTGTCATATAGGGATAAATATGGGAGTTGACTTCTTAGATGATGGATAATATACACTGATGTAATTTTTTTTAGATATTGAGAGAACAGTCAATGTCACAGATGAAGCTGATTACTCTCTGAGAGACTGAAAACTGGTTAATACATTTTGATCACAATTCTATTTTATTTTTCATTAAAGGAAGGGAAGTAATGCTGGAATTTGGCTGGCTGCAGGTCATCTGCCCAAATTACAGAGTGATGTCATAATAATTCACATCATTAGTGAGTTTTAATATTCCTGACAGTCTCTGAAACAAATAGAACTTTTCTTTTCTTTCATTTTTTTCCTTTTTTTTGAGATGGGGTCTCCTTCTGTTGCCCACGCTGGAGTGCTGTGGCACAGCCTCTGCTCACTGCAACCTCAACCCCCTGGGATCAAGCAATCCTCTCACCTCAGCCTCCCAAATAGCTGGGACTACAGGCTTGCCACCATACCCAGATAATTTTTGTAATTTTTGTAGAGATGGGATTTCACCATGTTGGCCAGGCTGGTCTCAAACTTCTGAGCTCAAAGGATCCACCTACCTTGGCCTCCCAAATTGCTGAGATTACAGGCATGAGCCACCATGCCTGGCCAAATGGAACTTTTGAGTCACAATCACCCCAATATAATCTATTAAAATGTTTAACTCTTCAAAAGGTAAACTTCTATGGAGGGTATTTGGACCAGATAATTTAACAATTATATTTCTGACTAGTCACGTAAAAATTTGACAATGTGTAATAAAAGTAACTTGTCATTTTATTTAGGTGCAGATATAAATTATGTGACAAGGAGCACCTAGTCACTGTTTAACATCCCCACATTATTGTGACTTTATCATTCTCTGTTACCGTTCATTGAGAGTCTGAATGGATATCTTGTATTTACTTTTTATTAAATTTAAATTTTTCTTACCTCATTTAGTGGGAGAGATTATATCTGATAATTTGAGAAGCATGAAAAATATTCATCTCAAATGTAAGGGCCTGCCAGTTGCGGTGGCTCACACCTGTAATCCCAGCACTTTGGGAGACCAAGGCAGGCAGATCATCTGAGGTCAGGAGTTCGAGACCAGCCTGGCCAACATGGAGAAACCCTGTCTCTACTAAAAGTACAAAAATTAGCCTGGTGTGATGGCATGTGCCTTTAATCCCAGCTAGTCAGGAGGTCGAGGCAGGAGAATTGCTTGGAGGCAGGAGAATTACTTGAACCCAGGAGGCGGAGGTTGCAGTGAGCCAAGATCTCGCTACTGCACTCCAGCCTGTGTGACAAGCTGAAATCTGTCTCAAAAACAAAAACAAAAAGCAACAACAACAAAAAAAAACCCATCAAATTCAAGGGCCTACTATATAATGGTATTTACAAAACCAATATCAAATATAATGAATAAAACATTCAACTAAGTATCAGAAGACAATTATTTAATTCAGCTCTGCAACACTCAAAGTGTGTTCCATGGAACAAATGCTGGTTTATCTAGAGGGTAGAAACTTGAATGTCATTTCTAAACATGTTTCTTCCCAAGCTACCACATCATTGCTAAGTCTTGAAAATTCTACCTAATATATGTGGAATATAGAATTCATTCTCTTCTCACCAAATATAACTATCCAGTGATTTTCAGCCTTCAATAACTTTAACCTTAATTATGGCAATAGTTCACTATCCTGTACAATCTGTTTTCCACACAGAAGCTTGAGAAATATTTTACACACATTTTGTCTGATCATATCCAATTACTTCTATCAGCTCTCTCCCTCTCACACACACACACACACACACACACACACACACACACACTTATAATCCTATAATGTTCTCTGGTTCTTCAGAGAATAAAATCCAAAAGCAATGACATAGCCTACTAAGCCAGGAATAATCTAAGCCTTCTCTACCTGGAAATTCTCTCTCTCTTCCTTTCTTTTTTCTTTTTTCTTTTGGAGTTTTGTTTTAAGTATACTTTTTATTTTGGAATAGTTTTGGAATTACAGAAAATGTGCATATGTAGTACATAGGAATCCTACAAACCCCATATTCACTTCCCTCTATTGTTAACATATTACATTAGTTTGGAACAGTTGTCACAACTAAAGAATTAATGTTGGCACACTTTATTAACCATACTTTGTTCAGATTGTCTCAGTATCTCTCTAATGTTATTTTCTGTCACAAGAACCCATGCAGAATGCCACATTACATATAGTTGTTACATTTCCTTAGGCAATTTTTGGCTGTCACAGTTTCTCAGATTTTCTTGTTTTTGATTGTCTTAACAGTTTTGAGGAATTTTGGGGTATTGTGTAGAATGTCTCTCAATCAGAATTTGTCTGATGTTTTTCTCATGATCAGACTGGGATAATGTATTTTGGGGTGAAGACCACATAAATAAAATGTAATTTTTCTTACATCAAGTGTATATCCAATCAACATGACATCACTGTTGATATTAACCTTGGTCACGTGGGTTGATAGAGTGTTTGTCAAATTTCCTCATTTTAAATGACCCCTGCATTTGCATTAATTACTATTGAAATAAAACTATTATTAGAAGCCCACATTGGGGAACTGAGAGTTATCATTCTTCCCCTGGAGGGTAGAGTAGCCACATAAATTATTAGCATGTCTTCTGCACAGGATATTTTTATCCTCTGTAATATTTATTTATTTTGCAACCATTTATTTCTACCACTGTAGATTCATGGATACTTATTTTATACTTTGGGTTAAATTCTAATAATATTTTATTAACTTGATCAAAACGTCTGAACTTTGGCCATGCCACACTCTTTCAGTTGGCTCTTGTATCCCTTTGGCATACCTACAACCTATTTGGGTTTTTTTCTTTTTAGCAGTTTCTTACTTCTGATGCTGTAAGATGTTCCAGGATCATCTTTTACATTTCCTGCCCAATCCTAGAATCAGTCATTTTTCTGTGGAGTCCTGGTTTCTATTATTGGATAATGGTATTACAAACCAAGATCAGAGCCCTATAGACCTGACAATTTGTTATTTGCATGTTATTAATTATTATGGTAGTTTATGTCTTACAAGAAATTGGTCATTTCATGTATATTATCAAATCTGTGGACATTGACTTGTTCACAGTGTTTCTTATTATTTTAATGTCTATGAGAATCATGGTGATGACCCCAATGCATTTCAGATATTTGTAATTTTTGTCTCTTCTCTTATTTCTTAGTTAATGCATGATATGGTTTGGATCTGTGTCCCCACCAAATCTCATGGTGAATTGTAATCCCCAGTGTTGGAGGTGGGACCTGGTAAGAGGTAATCAGATCATGGGAGTGGATCCTTCATGAATGGTTTAGCACCATCCCCTTGGTCCTGTTTTCATGACAGATTTATCATGAGATCTGGTTGTTTAAAAGTGTGTGGCACCTTCCCCCCCTCCTTTCTCATGCTCCATCCATGTGAAGTGCCACCTTCCTCTGCCTTCCGCCATGATTATAACTTTCCTGAGGCCTCCCCAGAAGCCAAGCAGATGCCACCATCATGTCTCCTGTACAGCCTGCAGAACCATGAGCCAGTTAAACCTCCTTTGTTTGTAAATTACCCAGTCTCAAGGATTTCTTTTAGCAGTGAGAGACTGCTCTGATACAACCCAGCTAAAGGTTTATCAATTATATTGATTTTTCCATGTAACTGGATAAGATTTCACTAGTTTTTTTCTATTGTTTTCCTTTTTATAATTTCACTGATTTCTGCTCTAGTTTTTATTATTTATTTCCTTCTTCTTGATTTAAATTTCATGTGCTCTTCTTTTGCCAGTTTTCTAATGTAAAAACTTCGGCTATTGCCTTTGCATTCTCTTAGCATTTCTTTCCCACAAATTTTGACGAATTGTATTATAATTTTTAGTTCAAATTTTTAAAAAATTTATCTTGAGACTTCTTTTACCCATAGTTTGAATGAGTGTTGTTTAATTTCGAAATATTTAGGGATTTCTCAGGCATGTTTTCACTACTGATTTCTAGTTTAATTCTACCGATAACATCCTTTGTATGACTCATACATATTTTTTAATTTGTGAATGTATGTTTTATTGCTCAGAATATGATTTACCTTGTTGAATATTTCATGCAAGCTAGAGAACATGTATTTTTTTTTGAGACAGAGTCTTGCTATGTTGCCCAGCTGGAGTGCAGTGGCACAATTTTGGCTCACTGCAACCTCTGCCTCCCAGGTTCAAGCGATTCTTCTGCCTCAGGCTCCTGAGTAGCTGGGATTACAGGCGTGCACTACCACGCCTGGTTAATTTTTGTGTTTTTGGTAGAGAGGGGGTTTTACCATGTTGGTCAGGCTGTTCTCAAACTCCTGACCTCGTGATCCACCCACCTTAGCCTCCAAAAGTGCTGGGATTACAGGAGTGAGCCACCACACCCAGCCCATGTGTTCTTCTTTAATCAAATGGAGTATTATATAAATGACAATTAGATTGAATTGATTGTTAGTGCTGGTCAGATCATGTATATACTTAATGGATTTCTGCCTGCTTGATTTATCAATTAATCAGACTATCAATTAATGATAGTGGATTTGTCTATTTGTATTTGGAGATATGTTAGTGTTTTTTGTTTTGTTTTGAGATGGAGTGTCACTCTGTCACCCCAGCTGGAGTGAAGTGGCGTGATCTCAGCTTACTGCAACCTCCACCTCTTGAGTTCAAGCGATTCTCCTGCCTCAGCCTCCTGACTAGCTAAGATTACAGGCGCACGCCACCGCATCCAGCTAATTTTCGTATTTTTAGTAGAGATGGGGTTTCACTATGTTGGTCAGGCTGGTCTCGAACTCCTGACCTTGTGATCGGCCCACCTCAGCCTCCCAAAGTGCTGGGATTACAGGCTTTAGCCACCCTGCTTGGCCTACTTCATGTACCTTGATATTCTGTGGTTGGGGGCCTATAAACTATGGATTGATATCTCTTAGAGAATTAACATTTTTAAATAGTACCCCAGTTTATTCCTGATAATTTTACTCATTCTGAATCCTGCTTTGTTTGAAATTAACATGCTGATTCCATTTGCTTTTGATTGGTGTTACTATGGTGTATCTTTATCCCTTTATTTTACGTGTTAGAGTATTTATATTTAAATTAGCTTTCTTGTGGACATCATAGTGAGGCCTTTTATACGTATTCTGACAAAACATTCTTTAATGGGTGCATTTAGGTCATTCACATTTAAATAGATTATTATTGATATATTTTGACTCATATCAATCCTGTTTCTAATAATTTTCTATGCATTGCCAGAGGCTTCATTTTCTACCTTCTCTGGTATAACTGAGCTGATGGTTTTATAAGGGGCTTTTCCCCCTTCACTTCCTACACACGTTCTCTCACCCGCTGCCATTTAAGTTGTGCCTGCTTTCCCTTCTGCCATGATTGTAAGTTTTCTGAGGCCTCCCCAGCCATGCAGAACTGTGAGTAAATTAAACCTTTGTTTATAAATTACCCAGTCTGGAGTAGTATCTTTATAGCAGTGTGAGAATAGACTAATACATTTCCCTTCCTATATTCTGAGATTTTCTCACCTGCAAAACACGCGTCCAGGACTGTGTTATGTGAGTTCCCTTCTTACACTGATTTTAAATCATGGAACAAAAGAATTGTGGAGAGATGACAGAATATCCTGTAGTTAAACATGTTATCAGGTGGCACTGATTTTTCAGAGCCTTCGGGTTTTCTGAGTTGTGCTTTTTTGAGATTACAGAGACAGAATTCCACATCATGGAAATTAACCTCTAAATGAGAAATTTTTTAACAAGCAGGCATTATCTTGGGACAAAATCTAATCATCAACTCTTGGTTGTTCGATAGAAGGAAAAATGTCTGAGCTTCTCTGGCGAAGAGCAGAAAATCTGCTGCTGTGAAGTATGTCCTCTTATGAAAAGAGTTCATGTAAGTAACATGTTTTGGAGTCCCTTAACAGACAAACAAGCAAATCAACAAAGACAAGATGTGCACAGAAGAATTTAGTGGTATTGATTGAAATGACATATTTAAATATCAAAATTTAAATGGAATATAAATGGAATTAAGGATTTCTATGCAGACATGGAGACATAAAACTAGGTGATTTACATTTGGGATTTCAGTAATTTCTCACAACATTTTTATTTAATGGCTATTATTATTTCTGTTTTACAGATTCAAACACTAACTAAGATTATTATGTGCAACCAACTTAACTGCTCTATGGCAGAACTGGGATTAAAATTCAAGTTTGACAATTTTCAAAATCCTTCTCAAAATTAGCTCAATGTAACCTTTCCACAATGTACACATATTTCAAAACATTCTGTTGTGCATGATAAACCCATACAATTTTTATTTGCCAGTTGTACATAAATAATTGATTAATTAAACCAACCAACCAACACACACCCACACAAAAACCTTCTTTGAAACTGTAAGCATGGAAAATACTGAAGTTTTCACCTGAATGAATTAAAATCTCAATTTAAATATGATTGAAACCAAATTAAATTTGAACTTCTTGTATTTATTGAACTTCTGTTAAATAAATTGCATGTCCAAAAGGACACTTGTACTTTATTAGCCTTTTTCATCTTCCAGCTGGGGATGTATGGTAGTGGTAGTGGGAAGTGGGGAAAGGAATATAATTGAGGAATTAAGTAAATAATTCAAAAACCTTTAGAATGTAAGTGCAAACTCTATACCAGAAAGTAGAATTTCACATTTGCTTTCCAGTGCATGAAAAGTCAAGGCTATTGATGGACAGTCTATTTCTTAGACAATGTGAATTTCTAAAAATTGACCAAACAATGAGGTCTATTTATTTGAGGAATAGGATTCATATGCAACACGAGTTTATACCTCAGACCTCGGATAAGTTCAACTAAAGTGACACAGCTATTTAATCAAAAGATGAGAGCACTCCAATGACAACTTCTTAAATTGATCTGGAATTTGATTGCTGTGTAGGTATAATATTAGCCAAACACAACTTTTGTTTCATGTGTACTTTTGCAGCTAAGTAATATAAGTTATATAATCACCTTTAACATTAATGCCAGATATTGTATGAATATTTAAGAATAACTGCATTTTAACTTAAATTAAAAGCCATTTGTCTTTGATTAACTATACTTATTCCAGATTGTTAAACAATGTGCTTGACATTCACTTGAGAGTTTTGAGAAGGCACCTAGTTTTGTTGTGTTTGCTGGCAGTTCAATCTTTGTGTATATACACATGCATTTAACGACTGTAAAGAAGAGATCACAAATTCATGATGTGCAACTAGAACATACATTATTTTCATTGCAAGCTATAACTGCAACAACAAGAGAAGTTTTATGATACATTTTTGTCACTAATATGAATGTTAAAGAGTTGAGAATTTACATGTTAGGAGGCACGCTCAACTAGATTGTGAAACAATAGGTTCTAACAGCTCTGAAGGAGCTAATAGATTGTGTAAAAAAATGCATTCTAAAAAGTCCCTAAATATGTATTCATATAATTGGAGCTATTATGATTTATTGTATCAATTACTCATGTACTAAAGAAGAAAGAACCAACAGCTTAAAACACTTTCATTAAAGGGGCTGGCAGTTACAAACAAGCAACCCAATCTTGAGCCTTTGAAGAGGTTAAGACAAACAATGTAAATGTTCTTGTAAAATTCCCTGTAATATCTCTAAACACAACTTCTACTTGGGAATAAAAGTAGTGTGTATTTGTAATGATGATCAAATAAGGATTATAGAATTGTTACAGGATGAAAATCACACCCCGTACATTGTGTCTAGCTATTTCAAAATAAAAAGAAATGAAAGTAGGGGAAGAAAAGCCTGAACTTTTGTAGACACTACCAAGACTGGCTTTCTGATTTTGTTTAATTGACATCTATATATGAAGACACTAATAAATAGCCTTTGCCTTCAGGTTTTGTTGTTGTTATTGTTTTATGCATTTAATCTAGATTGGAGGAAAAGGAATTCTATATAGGAAATGCTAATTAACAATACAGAACGAAAGCACAAGAAATGTGATGCAGCTTTAATTGCCAAATCTTAAATACTACAGCTTCAGAGAATGTGTAAATCAATTTGTGACAGAATGTTTTTTGCAGTTTTCATTCATTGTCATTTTCCAGAGGGTTTCGATGTAAAGAGTTTTCATTTGCAGATATAGAGGACAAAGATAATAGTAGGGCAGGAAATAATTTACAAACTAGCAGGCTGAATTATTATAATAAATCTCACTTGGCTAAAGATGATAATGATGTGATAATAACTGTTTCTTTCTCTATTATTCTCTATGGAGTGAACTTAGTAAAAATAACTTGGTGGGCATTTCAACAGACACATTGGAAGTTTACTATTTCCTTTGAGTTAGGTAGGGCTGAATGGTTGATATACACAGGGGGATTTTAACATTATACATAACTTTGCAAGTGTAGAAACGACCAATATAACCTAAAAATTTTAAATTGTTCCACAAGATATTCTTGGGCATTTTTATCCCCTGGTAGATTTTCAGACACTGAGGTTCCCCCTAATGCAATATAAAAATGTTAAAATAATACCTAGTTCACAATTAAGAATTGAGGTTTCTTACTGTTCTATGTAAATAATAACATAATCAAAACTACTTTTCAAACACCATGTTTTTTGCTTTTATTAATTTTCCTATCTAGCCCACTAAGTACTGCACTCATCAACATATATTATTGGCCAATTAGCATGAACATTAAAACCAGGAATGTTGGCATTTTAATCCTAAGAAATAAATAACTCAATAGGGGAAATATGTCACCTACCACCATTCAGCTAATTGAGTAAAGAAAAACTATATCTACATAATGCACATAAAGTTAGTATAAGTTTAGTTGGGCATTTGTCTTGATAGATGTTAAAATCCCTGTAGAATTTACTTTGATTATTAAACTTAAATTTTTTTTTGTTTTACAAAAATATTTTTTACACTCCAGGAATTTACTTTAATGATAATATTTACATTTCTATATTTTTGAATTTAATAAAATAATTATAATAAGTACAAGTAAGTGTGTATTGAATACTGATTATGTACCAGTCATTGTGCTAAATACTTTATATGAAATAACCCTTTTAGTATCAAAATAGCCCTAGGAAGAAGCTGGAGGAGCTCATGAGGTTAGCAAGAAACCTTAAACAAATAGCTGGAAAGTGACAAAGAATTACATTTAATAAAAAGAAGTATCATTACTTTAATTTTGTTATTCTGCTTATATATGTTGGTTTACTTTGCCAAGAAATTCCCTCAATCCCATTCCCCTTTCATACTGATAAATAAAAGCTGTCTATAATTCAAAGTTCAACTTATATTTTCTCTAAGAAGCCTTTCTACATCTCTTTACCTGAAGCATCTCCAACATTCCAAACTTCCATAGTAGAAGGTAAACCTTCATTGAGCACCCATTATACTCTACTCTTTTATTAAATTATGCTTACAAGAATTTACTTAGCTTAACTGTATTGTGACTTTATTTTTTATTTTGTGGGTATATAATGGGTATATTCGTATGGGTTATATGAGACATTTTGATACAGGCATGCAATGTCTAATAATCATACCTGGGTAAATGGGGTATCTATCACCACAAGCATTTATCCCTTGTGTTACAAACAACCCAGTTACACTCTTCTAGTTATTTTTAAATGTACAGCTAAATTATTTTTGATTATACTCACCCTGTTATGTTAGCCAATACCAGGTCTTATTCTACTCTAATTATATTATAAATGACAGGAGGTCAGGAATGATGGTTCTGTTATACTAGTGTCTTCTGCAGACTCCACTAAAATAAGTATTCACTGAATTTATGCTGTATTCCTCTATTTATAAATACAGTATACTTAGTTTAATAAAATTCAAATTACATTTTATGATATCATGTAAAGCAATAAAAATTCATGCACTATAGAAAAATGTAATTGTTCTACTTCTAATAAGATAAATAGAAAAATAATACAAGATACCATAATGACTAATAATGTCAATTAAGGACCACAGTAATAAAGGGCCACAGTAATATAAAACAGGATAAAAAAATTGAAAAAAATTTACATTGATTATTTTTGATACTATTGCATCCTTTAGAAAAAGATAGTCAACACTAACCCTTCATAACATCTACTGCAATAATAATTTACATAATGGTTTTGATTTCATTTTGTGTCCATATTTCATTAACTAAAAAATTACTCGGCCAAGCATGGTGGCTCATGGCTGTAATCCCAGGACGTTGGGAGGCCAAGGTGGGTGGATCACCTGAGGTTAGGAGTTTAAGACAAGCCTGGCCTACATGATGAAACCCTATCCCTACTAAAAATACAAAAAAACAGCTGGGCATGGTGGTGGGTGCCTGTAATGCCAGCTACTAGAGAGGCTGAGGCAAGGAGAATCGCTTGAACCTAGGAGGCAGAGGTTGCAGTGAGCCGAGATCACACCATTGCACTCCAGTCTGGGCAACAAGAGTGAAATTCCATCTCAATTAAAAAAAAAAAATTACTCAAAGAGAAAAGCATACACATTAGCAGAAAATACTTTGAAATTTCCCAGAATGTAAGCCATCTTTTTCAAATTAATGACATAAAGTTATATATGAGAAAAGGTCTTGGTGGGTAGGGGGGATTGAGGTTTCATAAAACCAGTGATTAAAATATTTTAATATATTCTTTTTTATATTTATATAGATATCACCTACATTTAAAGCAGTTATTTGGTAAATTCTGCTTTATTTCTGATAATAGTAGACAGAGATGAGAAGTAACAATAATGTTTTCAAATACCTAAATGCCACCATTTTTTTTAAAAAAAAAAAAGGCAAATAGAATTCTTGTGAACTTCCTTCTGACATTTTTAACAAGTTTTTCTGTTCACATATTGTTTTTATTAAAGCATTTGCATTTGCACTTTGTGAAATAAAATTTGATACACCAGAAACCTGTTCCACCATTATCTCTTGAGACCCTGAGGTAATAAAAAGTTCATACTACAGCTCTTCATCTTCTTTTACAACTACTGCAAAGAAAGGGCACCTATCTGGGACACAAAAACCAAAGAGAAGAAAAATATGTCATTTTGCTTTTGCTATTGTTGATGATGATGATTTTAAAGATGGCAAATAAATACACTGTGATTTTTTTATCTCTTAAAATAGTCCATCCAAGGCACTCCCATGTAACCTTTCCATATTTAAAATATTAAGTTGAACATAATGCCCATTCAAAAATATGTTCTTGGCACACACCAGACACTTAAATGCAAAAACAAATTTCTTTTTTTTTTTGAGATGGAGTTTTGCTTTTGTTGCCCAAGCTGGGGTGCAATGGCGTGATCTCGGCCCACTGCAACCTCCACCTCCCTGGTTCAAGTGATTCTCCTGCCTCAGCCTCCCGAGTAGCTGGGATTACAGGCGTGCGCAACCACGTCCGGCTATTTTTTTGTATTTTTAGTAGAAACGGGGTTTTTCCATGTTAGCCAGCTGGTCTTGAACTCCTGACCTCAGGTAATCCACCCGCCTTGGCCTCCCAAAGTGCTGGGATTACAGGCGTGAGCCACCGCACCCGGCCAACAAATTTCTTTTATGTTGAAAGTACTGACTCTGAACAACTGGAGTACAGCTAGCCCATCTCTGAAGTTTGGAAACTGACATAGGCAAAGCAGATCACCAGAATGTAATTAAATGTGGCTGTAGCTAAACTATCCTTGGTAGGCACTTCTATATTTATAATGTTACTAAATAAATATGAAAACACATTATATTTATCCACCAAGGTTATTTTCTAGAAAAATTATGTTCTACACAATTTAAGAAAGTAATGAAGAATGTTTGGCATAACTATAGTGTCATGAGTATAAAAGGTAATGACCAACTTCTCTTAGCAAATGGACACATTTTTAAAAAATTTGCCTATGAGATTGTCTATGAAAATAAATGTTTACTAGAGAAAGTCAGATTTAGCAATACTAAATATGTACTTGAATTATTTCTCATATGAAATTTACATGGAGGCTGGGTGCAGTGGCTTACACCTGTAATCCCAACACTTTGGGAAGCCAAGCTGGGCCGTCAGGAGGTCAGGAGTTTGAGACCAGCCTGGCCAACATGGTGAAACCCCGTCTCTACTAAAAATACAAAAAAATTAGCAGAGCGTGGTGATACGGGCCTGTAGTCCCAGCTAACCAGGGGCTGAGGCAGGAGAATCGCTTCATCTAGGAAGGCGGAGGGTGCAGTGAGGTGAGATTGCCTCACTGCTCTCCAGCCTGGGTGACAGAGCGAGCCTCCCTCTCCAAAAACAAAAGAAGAAAAGAAATTCACATGGAATTAATGTTTATCTAATATTTATTCCTCCTATGGTAGGAGTTTTATATATTATCATAATGATAGGCCAGAATTTTAAATGCACTAAGAGCTGACACATGATCTGCTGGTTGAAACAAAATGGCATAACTGAGACACGATCATGAAAGAACTTAACTAATTCCATGGAAACTTCTAATTCTTTTTGTTGTTGTTGTTGTTTTCTTTTTGAGACGGATTCTCACTCTGCCGCCCAGGCTGGAGTCCAGTTGGCGCGATCTCGGCTCACTGCATCCTCTGCCTCCTGGGTTCAAGCAATTCTCCTGCCTCAGCCTCCCAAGTAGCTGGGATTCCGCATGCCGCCACACCTGGCTAATTTGTATTTTTAGTAGAAACGGGGTTTCACCTTGTTAGCCAGGATGGTCTCGATCTCCTGTCCCTCGTGATCCGCCAGCCTCGGCCTCCCAAAGTGCTGGGATTACAGGCGTGAGTCACTGCACCCACCCAGAAACTTCTAATTCTTAAATGACCAAGAGATATGCTTATGAAGAGAGCTGCTTCTTAGAAGATTGTTATAGGGGACTAGATGAAGTGATTATTTGTATGCAAAATATTTGTATAAATTTAGGAGAAGAACAAAAATTAAGATAAGTCAACATTTGTTGAGCACCTTTTGTGTAGGAGTGTTAGATTTTTCATTTAAAGAGGTATCGCTGATGTGAAAGGAAACTAATATCATTACAATGTGATGAGTGCAATGAATGAGGTAGGATTCAAGTGCAGCGGGATCTCAAGACATGAGAAAGGAGGGATCTAACTATGGGAGGTATGTGGGAACCTAAGGTAACCTAGATTTTCCAACTTGTTGTTCATTTCATATTTTAATTTTAAAAGGGATGGAGTTCCTTGGTACCCGGCTAAAGGAATAAAGACCAATATTTTTGTCTTTTTAAAAAAATTTTTAGTTTTTTGAGACAGAGTCTTTCTCTGTCTCCCAGTCTGGCACGCAGTGGCGCCATCCCTGCTCACCGCAACATCCCCTTCCCAGGTTCAAGCGATTCTCCTGCCTCAGTCTCCCTTGTAGCTGGGATTACAAGGTGTGTCACCACGCCCAGCTAACTTTTCATATTTTTAGTAGAGATAGGGTTTCACTGTGTTGGCCAGGCTGGTCTCAAACTCCTGACCTCAGGTGATCCACCTGCCTCAGCCTCCCAAAGTGCTGAGATTACATGAGTGAACCACCACGCCCAGCCTATTTTTGTCTTATTCTGCATTTTAAGGAATTCATCAACATTTTAAAAGACTATAAACAAGGTGGAAAAAACTTCTATAGAATATAAATATACAATATTCCACTCTAAATATATTTTTTAAAAATTGTCTCTTCTACATCTGCCTCTGCCATATAGAAAACATTTTGCAACCATGAGCAAAACTGGAACAGTTGCTAAAGTTCTTAGGCTCAGAGGAGATTGGACAGCTAGTCCCCATTTTGGCCCAGATGGACTTCATTTATTGAAGCCATTTAAGTCTTACGTCCTTCTTGACCTGGGTATAATCAGTCTCTTACAAGGACCCTAATTTGAAAATACATACTGTATAATTCTTGAACATTTTCTTTTCTTTATATTATAATTTTGTCATTTAAATGTTATGATATATATCTTTTATTTACTCACTTATATCAGTAATCATTTTGGTGTAGGAGTGTAAATTGTAACTATAGGTAAAAAGTATACATCTCAAATAACTATGTAGCTTTACTGTGGAAAACAAAACTCCAGAATATCTGATAGAAAAATTCAACATTTTAAAGAAATATCATGTAAAACTTACATTTTATTAGTTTAAAAGTAGAATTTGATGTCTGTGATATGGGGTAGCAAAAAAAATGTAGAATTTAAGAATGAGTAAAAATTCATGGAAGCAGTTATTTTTATTCTTATTGTTATTTCTATTATTATTGCAGTCTAAAATTGGATAAGCATATTTGAACAATACTTTCCTCCTGTCCCAGCCCCATATCCATATACATCAGCTAAATATTCATGATGATTTTACTTATATTGTTCTTCTGGTAATGGTACTAGATCACTGATGAATACCCCTCTTTTGATTTGTCATTTTTAAGCCATGTATATGAATTATCTACAGTAAAAACAGATTTATTTATACACATGGCAATGTAGAATATATGTACCTATGGTTAAACCATACAAAATTATCATTTTTATAGGTCCAAAATAGTTAATGCTTACTATATGTCAGATATATAATGTAATTTTTTTATTTTATTTATTTATTTATTTATTTATTTATTTTTTGAGACGGAGTCTTGCTCTATTGCCCATGCTGGAGTGCAGTGGTGCAATCTCGGCTCACTGCAAGCTCCGCCTCCCAGGTTCACACCATTCTCCTGCCTCAATCTCCCAAGTAGCTGGGACTACAGGCGCCTGCCACTGCGCCCAGCTAATTTTTTAGTACAGACGGGGTTTCACCGTGGTCTCGATCTCCTGACCTCGTGATCCGCCTGCCTCGGCCTCCCAAAGTGCTGGGATTACAGGCGTGAGCCACCGCACCCGGCCATATAATGTAATTTTTGTATATTATTTATTCCTCCAAATAACTCCATTAGTGTAGTTATTTTCAAATTTTCTTCTTTAAGAAAATGATGACAGAGAGAGCTTAACCTGTCCAAATTACAATAATTAAATAGCAGGATTTAATCTCTGCAATTCTGAGGCAGGATTGTATGCTCTTAAAAACTGCAATGTATAAATACCACCTACTTGTTATTTTAATGTATTTAAATTAAAAACTCAGGCCTCTTAATCTAATACTAAAGATTTAAAATATTTTTTTCTTGATTTTCTATGTGTATTAGCCTATTTTCATGCTGCTGATAAAGACATACCCAAGACTGGGAAGAAAAAGGTTTAATTGAACTTACAGTTCCACATGGCTAGGAAGGCCTCAGAATCATGGTAGGAGGTAAAAGGCACTTCTTACATGGTGGCAGCAAGAGAAAGTGAGGAAGATGCAAAAGTAGAAATCCCTGAAAAAACCATCAGATCTCGTCAGACATATTCACTACCATGAGAACAATATGAGGGAAACCGCCCCCATGATTCAAATTATCTCCCAGCGGGTCCCTCCCACAACATGTGGGGATTATGGGAGTACAATTCAAGATGAGATTTGGGTAGGGACACAGAGCCAAACCATATCACTGTGTAAGCAGAGAAATTCAATCTCTCTATACTTTCTTGTATGACACTATCTTCCAGCCCCAGTGTTTATCAGATTAGTCATTATTTTTACTTTGTCAAGATGTATATCAAGCAGATTTTCTTCCACATTTTATACATCATAATTTTTAAAAATGGAAAACAAAGTGTTTATGTTAATGATTATGTAAATATTTACTTTAGAATAAGATAATATATTTGAATGTATAAAAATAATTTAATCCAATGTTACCAAACCATTGCTGCTCTAAGAACAGTGTTCCATGAGAAAAAATTTTACTGGTAAAGACTTCTACTTCTGACCAAGATGGAGTAATAGTGTTCAGAGTTACCTTTCCACCTGAAACTTCAAAAGTTGGATAAGATATATAAAATTATTTTTTAAGACACTGCACTGAATATCAGGAAATGAAAGACAGTAATCCCTGGGAACTGGTAAACAAATAAAGTTAGCTTTACAATTTCCCCAGCTTTCTGCCTTGCAAGACTTTCTAAGAAGCATTGCAGTGAAAGACAGAAGCCCAGAGGGACCTGGCAGATCTCTTAAGTGGAAAAGACACAGCTGAGAGTCTGGGAAAACCAACACAGCTAAAATTCACAGGGCAGAGTAACAGAGAGGAGAGCTGCACAAAAAAAGAACTCTGGAGATAGGCAGTGGTTCCTGTTGAGTATTCAGCTGAGTACTAATCAGTGCATTCCTGGGAGGAAACTACTTGAGGCCAAGAAAAAAGCACTCCGCATGATTAGCACTTATGTGGGGCTGGGGAGAATGCCTGTTCTCACCAGCCAGACTAGAAAATCTCATGATTTGTGGCGTTGGACAGAGCACACAGAAATGTCTTGCCTTAGTAGTGGGGAATAATGTTCCTTAGATTAAGCACCACTACGAGCTTACCTAAGTTAGAAATCTTAAAAGCAAAACCAAAAAGGCTAAAAGTGTTTCCAAGTAATTTAACAGCAACCCAGGGCAAAGATCAAGAATATGTATAGGAATATAAAATTATCCAGCACTTACAAAGTGAAATTCTCAGTGCCTGATATCCAATAAAAAATTACCAGGCATGAAAAGAGGCAGGCAAATACAACCCATAATAAAATAATAAATGAATTGAAATCAACCTAGAACTGAGGCATATGTTAGAGTTAGCAGACAAGGATAGTAACCAGTTATGATTACGGTCAGGAGCTATGAAGAGTCTGAAATCTTATGGTAGCTGCGATTTAGCATATTAACTTGCCACAGTTTTATGGATGCTCTCAGAACACATGACAACCCTGGCTCAAAGGACTTTATCACTCGTAGCAAAGAAAGTAGTGTGAACTCATATTTGCATTTGGGCCTCTTGCCTTCAAGTTCAGAGGTCACATAGAGGGACCTAGATGAATGTTATACCTCCAGTGGGTTTCATCATAACCGAGGAATCTTAGTTTAGATGATTAAAATCTTTTATGATGGAATGCAAATAAAACATTTTTTCCCTAGGGGAAAAAATCCACTATATTTATTATACGAATAATAAGCAAGTCTGCTGTTTGTTCCAGGAGGAGATACTGTCTCTGTTTTCTAAGGTTGCTTGCTATACAACCATCCTTGAAAACATAAAGACAGTTTCTCTGCTAGCAAGATATGCAGAAATATGAGAGATTTGTATATACTCTCTATACTCTAAAAGATGAGAAATCCAAGCAGCAGATATGAAAACAGTAATGTGTGAATTGAAAATATGTATTAAAAATTTGTTTATTATTGTTGCTTTGGTATTCATTTTTAGGCCTGACATAAATTGTTGGAAACTTAGTCATATCCCATTACCTTTGGTCTAGTTAAAACTTCTCCATGTAGTGGTTGCAATATAGCCCACTTGTTTCTTAGCTCATTGACCCCAAACCCAACACATACCACAGCTGTTGACCACGATAAAACCTAATGGTCAACACTAGAGTCATGTAAATAAGTTCCCTACTTTATATGAGTTTTCTTTTCTATTTTCTTTTTCTTTTGGAGATGGAGTCTCTCTCTGTTGCTCAGGCTGGAGTGCAGTGGCAGGATTTCGGATCACTGCAAACTCTGCCTCCTGAGTTCAAGCAATTCTCCTGCCTTAGCCTCTTGAGTAGCTGGAATTACAGGCATGTACCACCACCATGCTTGGCTAACTTTTTGTATTTTTAGTAGAGATGAGATTTCACCGTGTTGGCCAAGCTGGTCTTGAACTTCTGGCCTCAAGTGATCCACCTGCCTCCACCTCCCAAAATGCTGGGATTATAGGTGTGAGCCACCACACCCAGCCTATATGTGCTTTCTTTATACCAGCTAATCCATAGCCCCTGCAGAAAAGCCTAAGGGATAACTCTCATGGGCTACATTCAAGGCATAGTCCCACAGATCCTCTTTCTCTCTTCTCTCTCTCTTGCTCCCCACCTACTGACTGAGCTCCCTGCTGCCTCCAGACTTCCTGTCAGCCTCTCCCTTAGAACTCCTAATTTACTTGAGACCTGTAAGAAATAAATTTCATCTGTCATGCATTTTAGTTTTACTTCCTCATTGTGTCTCATTGGCATGCACATTTGAACCTAACTTTTCCTCTGCTGAGGGCTCTCCTAGAGAATTTTATCTTTGCTTATGGTCACTCTTGACAGAGAGATCTCAAGACAAATTAGAAAGAAACCATAACAATAAAAATTGTAACAATATATTGGATAAGATTTATTTCAGATTAGATATTTCAAAAAAGATTTATAAATTTAAAGACATAGCAATAGGAATGAAACAAAGAAGGAAAAGATAATGATAATAATAATGATGATGATTAAATAAGTAGAACATCAATGAGCTGTGGTACAGGTTGAAGTGGCTGAATATAAATGTGATTGAAATCCCAGAAGAAAAGAGAGGAGGGGACATAAAAAACTATAGATGAAATAATGTTTAAAAATTTCCAAATTTGATGAAAACAATTACCCAAATTTCCTAAATCCCAACAAACTTTTGTTAAGTAAGAAACTGTGAAGGGGCTAACATTTTATTTTATTTGCACACTAATGAGTCCATATACTGGCAGAATACACAAGACCTCTGGGTCAGAAAAAGAGACCATTCATTACACACATTCAAAAGAGCAGATCGAGCAGCATCTCACTTTAGTTCCACAAGGCCAAATCCCCACAGAGTGATGTGATGTGGACCAGATGTTACCTGAATTTGCAGGGAAATGGACAACAGAAGAGGAACTCTAAGGCTTACCATAAGCACAGGAAGCCCCATGAGAGGTTCCTTAGGAGTCACTATAAATTTGCAGTCTAACTGATATGTGTATCACCAGATAGGTCCCAATAATTATAAATAATAACTAAATACTAAAGACACCATGTATGCCCCAGTTATTATACTTCTTGTGGGAAGGCCTGACATTGGTCTGCTTCCCTTATGAAAATATGGTGACTTGCCCCATAGGGGATGGTTATAAGAAACCTTTAAGTGCTTAAGAAAATGCCACCAGTAGACCTTGTAGTCTTCAGAAAGCTGTAAAGATCTCTCCAAAATGATGCTAACTGTAGTTATTCAGGAGGCTTTTCAGAAGGATACATAACTCATTATTTACCCATATTTTTAAATATTTTTATTGATATAGTCATACCCCCATATTTTGGGGGTGCATGTAATATTTTTCTTACACGTATACAATGTGTTATTATTAAATCAGGGTAATTGGCATATCTATCACCTAAAGTATTTATCTTTTCTTTGTGCTGGGAACATTACAATTTGATGCTTTTTCTTACAGAAGTGACTTAATTAGAAAAAGTGGTATGAAATTTGTCCCTGACTGTAGCTGACATCCTCAGTGGCACCATCTGGACCCTGAAAGGCACTCAGATCATCTTCACCTCACTGGCTAGGTTTGTTACAGATGATAGCACTTACCAGGCTTCCTCCTTGCAGGCCAAGGTCGGGTCTGTGCAATCACTGATGCATCCTGCTATAAGTGGATTAATGTCTCTGGCCAGTTGAGAAAGTCAACACATGAACTTAAAAAGAAATCTACCTGTTTTCTAAGCTAGATTCTGTTGGCTCATGGAATTTATTCAGAGTACATATGAAGCTGTAGGGGGCATGACTGAGATCAGTATTGCATGTAGACTTCATTTTGTTGTTCAGAGTCTTGTTGACAATAGTCTTAAATAAATGCTGTATGAGACAAACAAAATGCATTTGGTCCCATGCAGTGTCAATTAAATAAATCAGAATTGCCAAAAAAAAGTGGTATGTACATGGGAAAATTCACAAAGGAACATAACTATATAGAAAAGATGAGTGGATCTGTTGGGAGACAATTCTCAATGGTTTTATTACATAGCCTGGGACTTCTAAGCAAAGGGGATGTTTGATTAGCAAACAACTAGAGATTTAGAGATGTACTTCCCCAGAAACCTCCCAAAGTAATAAAGAGAAATCCTTCTCTTTCCTCTCCCCAGAGACATTTGCTTACACTGGGAGATTCTGCAGTAATCAGAATGCTGAAATGACTCCAGAGTTTCTGTCTCCCTGGTTTGCACATCTTGTGTAACCCTCTCCCCATGAGTATCATGGGAGTTTCACTCCCATGATTAGACTGCACATATAGCAATGGTAAAAAGAAAAAAAAAAGAAAGAAATTCCAGTGTAATTAATGTCCCTAATCAGTTGACTTTACATTAATCAACAAGAAGATCATTCTGGGTGAGCATGAGATAACTAGGCAAGCCTTTTAACACAGCACCCAGGCTTTCCCTGAAGGAGGAGGCTTAAAGTAGTAGACACACTCTTCTGCTGATCCTGAGGAAGCAAATTGCCATGCTGTGAATTGCCTATGGAGTGCCAAGAAAGGTAATAAAATAAATCACTAACAAAGAAATTAACCCAAAAATGCATAGAAAGAAGAAAAAGAGAATGAAGGCTCTAGGATCTGAGAGTCACAGTTACATAACTTCAAGAAACCAAATGCTTCCAACCTTTTATATACTTTTTTTTTTTTTTTGAGATGGAGTCTCACTTTGTCACCCCGGCTGGAGTGCAATGCCGCGATCTTGGCTCACTGCAACCTCCGCCTCCAGGGTTCAAGTGATTCTCCTGCCTCAGCCTCCCTAGTAGCTGAATTACAGGTGCCCACCACCACACTCAGCCAATTTTTTGGATTTTTAGTAGAGACGGGGTTTCACCATATTGGTCAGGCTGGGCTCGAACTCCTGACCTCCAGTGATCCACCCACCTTGATCTCCCAAAGTGCTGGGATTACAGGCGTGAGCCAATGTACCCAACTATATGAACTTGAAATAGCACCCCAAGCTCCAGATAAGAACACAGATTGCAGCTTCTAAAACCTTAAGCACAAGACATAGCTAATCCACTTGCCCAGACATGTGATCCATGGAAACTTTAAAAGAATAAATATATAGCATTAAAGTTGTGGCAATTTATTATGCAACAAAAGAAAACTTATACATATGCCTTTCCCATATTCTGGGATGAGTAATGTCTCTGGAGACATATTGTGCCAACAAGGGAACTATAAAATTTGAGAGTTTTCTAAATGTTGGGGTTTTTCTCTAGTGCATCCCACTTCATGTGCAGGTAGCATGTGTCCTATATCACATTGCTTTGTGGGGTTTGGAGCTTGGGGAACCAGCTCAAGATGTTCTGACTACTGTTTTGGTTATGAGTAATGAGTAGCCTGTTTCTCTGACCTAGCTATGTTACATTTTCTTACATAAAACAGTAGCAAGCAAACTTGTTAGCTTGTAAATGAAGTAAAATATGAGACAATTCAGTTTAACAATCACAAGCACAAAATACATGAACTATTATATATTTTGTGACATCAAAATTAAAATGGCTCAAATCCATTGATAACAAATATTAAAGATACTAGAAAAAAGGACACACTGCATGCAAAAGAAAAAAGATCAAAAATAACTGCAGATTTATCACTGAAAATAATGCAAACACAACAGTGGAGCAATATGTTTGAAGCATTAGGAGGAAACATTTTTTTTGTGAGATGGAGTCTCACTCTGTCACCCAGGCTGGAGTGCAATGGCATAATCTCGGCTCACTGCAATTTCCACCTCCTGGGTTAAAGTGATTCTTCTGGCTCAGCCTCCTGAGTAGCTGGGATTACAGGTGCGTGCCACCACTCTCAGCTAATTTTTGTATTTTTAGTAGAGACAGGGTTTCAACAAGTTGGTCAGGCTGGTCTCGAACTCCTGACCTCATGATCCGCCCACTTCGGCCTCCCAAAGTGCTGGGATTACAGGCGTGAGCCACCACATCCTGCTGGAAACTTTTAAAATATAGAATTATATACTTAGTAAAACAATTTCTTCATAAATGAGGGCAAAATGAACTCCGTTTTAGACTTACAAAAACTTTAAGAATTCATCACCAGCAGATTTATACTATAAGGAATATTAAAGAAAGCTCTTCAGGCAGAAACAAAATGATATCAGATGCAAATCTGCATTTTCTCAAAGGAGCTTAAGAGCATCAGAAATGGCAATTGAATATATAAAAATTTTTCTTACTTAAATAGTTTTAAAGATAATTTGCTGTTAAAATATAGTAAAAATGTAGTGTGGAGTCTATGTATATATAAAGATGAAATTCATTACAGGAAGGATGAATAAAAGAACTGAAGTATAGTACTGTAAGTTTGTCATAACATACATGAAATGTTATAATATCACTTCAAAGTAGACTCTACTAAGTAAAAGATACAACCATAGATCTTGAAACAATCATTAAAAAACATCAACTGAAAAGGTAGCAAATTAAAAAAAAGATAAAACAGAACCATTAAAAAATAATTAACCCAAAAGCAGGCCATGAAAAGAGAAAAAAGGGGGCTGAGACTGATGCGGAAAATGTAAAGTAATTACCAACATGATAAATTTAAACCTAACTACATTAATAATCACATTAAATGTATAGAGTCTAAGTGTCCCAGTTAAAAGATAGACACTATGACATAAAATAGCAGGACCCTACTATGTTGTGTTTACAAAAAAAAATCACTTTAAGTATAAAGATACATATCAGTTAAAGTAAAATAATAGAAAAAGATATACCATGTGCTGTTAATACTAATCAAAGTAGATTTTAGAGCAAAGAATATTACCAGTAAGAAATAAATGTGATTTCATAAAGCAAATAGACATATTCAGTAAGAGGACATAGGAATCCTAAATGTTTATGTACCTAATAACAGAACTTCCAAAGAAATGAAACAAAAATTGACAAACTGTAAAGGAAATAGACAAATTCTCAATCATAGTTAAAGATTTCAATGCCCTTTCTGAGTAACTGATAGAAAAGTAGAAAGGAACTCAATAAAGATATAAAAAATGAATGACATTATTAACAAACTTTACTTAATTTACCTGTCGACATTTCTAAACTTACCTCTGTCCTGAACAACAGCAGAATACAGATTCTTCTTACATGTATACAGAACATAATCAGGGCCATAAAAAATCCCTCAATAAATTTAAAAGCATCCATGATATACAAAGTATGTTCTCTGAAAACAATGGAATTAAATTAGAAACCATAGAAATACCTTTGGAGAATGAATGGATATCCAAATAGCCATCAGTCAAATTACAAAAAAAAAAAAGAAATTAGAAAGCATTTTGAACTTAATGAAAATTGAAACATAACAAGAGAATTTGGAAGTTGCCACTGGAATAGTACTGAGGAAAATAGTTGTACCACCACACATCTATATTAAAAAAAAAACTCAAGAAATAATTTAGCTTCTACCTTAAGAAACCAGAAAGAGAGCAAATGAAACCAAATTATGTAGGAACAAAAGAAATAAAATAGATCATACTAAAATCAATTAAACATAAAACATGAAAACAATAGAGAAAAAATTTTGAAAACCTGAGGGTGGCTATTTTAGAAAATAAATAGCATTTATACATTTCTAGCTAGTTAAATACATTTAAAAAAAGGAGAGAGAGAAGATACAAATCACCAACATCAGGGAAGAAGAAATAATAGACTCTCCAGATATCCAAAAATCTTAAGAAATATTAATATTAATTATATGAAAATAAATTTGAAAACAGACTAAATGGACAAATTTCTTAAAAGGCACAAGTTAACAAGCTCATTCAAGAAAAATTTATAAAGAACTCCATATCTTTTAAGAAAATATACTTAAAACTATTCCACTCCCCAAATATCTCTGGCCCAAATAACTTCATTGGCAAATTCTATAAAATATTGAAGGAAATATATCAATTCTACACAAACTTTGAAGTACAAGGAATTTTTTAAAACTCATTCAATGAGGTTGGCATTAAAATGTTACCAAAACCTGATAAAACAGGAAAAAGAAAAATTCAAACTGATACCCTTCATCAGCATAGATGCAAAGATTACAGACAAAATTTCAACAAACACATCAAACGATATATATATATATATAAAAATACATCATGAGCAACTGGGTATTTTCCAAGAAATAAAAAATGTTTAACATTAAAAATGGATCAATATAATTCAATTAACATGTTGAATTTAGTTTAACAAACTAAAAAAGAAAATCTATATAATTAATTCAGTAAATGCAGGAAACTTATTTGAAAAACGCATCATACATTTTGGTAAAAACAACAAAACAAAACAACAGCAACAACAAAACACCCTCAGCAAACAAGAAATAGAAGGAAACTTTCTCAGTCTGATAGTAGATGTTTTGTAAAACCTATAATTAACATAATACTTGAAGAAAAATTCAATGTTTTTCCTAAAAGATCATGATCAAGACAGGAATATTCACTCTTTCACTTCTGTTCAACACTGAGTAGAGTCTCTAGCAATCAGACAAGAAAAATGCATAGAACACATCCATATTGCAAAGCAAGTAAAATAGTCTTTATTCACAAGTGACATTATAGTCTATGAAGAAATTAGATAAAATCTATAAAATATTCATACTAGAACAAATAAATGAGTTTACTACCTTGCAGGATAAAATATTAAAATATAAAATGAATTATATTTTATTTACTAGCAATGACAACAAGAAATTGACATAGAAATACTATTTACTGTACCATCAAAACAGAAAATATTTAGAAATAATTCTAACAAAAGTTGTGAAAGATTTCTAAATTGAAAAGAATAAAATATTGCTGAAAAAAATTAAGCATGCCAATAAGTGGAGAGCTGTATTTCTTTTGTGTATCAGAAGACTCAATCTTGTGATGAGAAGCCAATTCTTTCTAAATTGGTCTATAGATCTGATAAAATCACAATACTTAAGTTGGATTTTTCTCAGAATTGAGAAGTTGATTCTAAAATTCATCTGGGAAGAGAAAGGACCTGAAGTCAATCAATATAATTCTTTATCTTAACAAAGGAATAAAATTAAAAAAATCAATGGATGAATAAAATACATTTAGTAAAATATATCTCTCTTTTAAAATAAAAACTTGCAGCAAAGTAAATATTTAAAAAGAGTAGCCTAAGTCTATTAAAGCTTATGTCCTAGTTATCTCATATTATTTTCATGGCCTCATCTAGACAGTTCTTAACTTAGTGTCTTTTATGTGGTTTCTGTTAGTCATCTGAGGGCTCTCGATTATGTTCAAAGTGGCCTTGTTTCATGACTGGCAGTTAATTCTGGCTGTTGACTGAAAACTCAGTTGGTGCTGTCAATTGAAGTGCCTATACACAGCCTAGCCATGTAGCTTGGATTTCTTACACCATGGTGGATGGGTTCTGAGAGAAAGTATCTGGAATGTAGGCACTCCATGAAATTCAGGCAGAAGCTGCCCAATCTCTAATGTCCCCAAACATCACTTCTACCACGTTCTACTGCTCAAGCAAATACCAAACCCAGACCCAGACCAAATTTGGTGGTGGGGGCGGGGTAGGGGAGAGGGCAGAATTTGACTCTAGAAAGCATGTAATACAATAGATATTGTTATAGCTTTCTTTGGAAAATAAAATATGCTATAGAATATCTAAAGAAGCCTATATCTACTATCAAATGTATTTGTGAAATATTGAATATTCACCCCAAAATCAGACACAAATAAAAATTTTCACACCTATTTCTTTTATTTCACAGGAAGTTCTGGTCAATGGCATAATAAATATTTTTAAAAATGGAAAAAGTTATAAAATTGTCCTTATTTGCAAATGCCATCATTGTGTGCACTGAAAATTCAAAGGAACATAAATAAAAACAAACTATTAAACTAATGAGTAAATTTTAAAAGGCAATTGAATAAAAGTTAATATAGAAAAGATAAATTGATTTGCACACTGGCAACTCAAACAGAAAACTAAATTTACACAAACAATATCATTTATAATAAAATATTGAATAAACAATATATTTGATGAAAATATGCAAGATATTTAAATTTAAAAGTATAAAATATTGACAAAAGTAATTAAAGACTACCCAAATATCAAGAGATATGTCACAGATTGGAAGACTCAATTACTTAGAAGTCAGTTGTCCCAAAATTGATCTACAGATTTAATGCAATCCCTGTCAAAATTCCTCAGACTTGTCACAGAAATTAACAAAATTAAAAAAAAATTATTTGTATGGAAGTGTAAAGATATTTGAATGCCCCAAAGAATTATGAAGTAGAGAAACAAATATGATAACCAATACTGCTTGATTTCAAAATTTATTAAAATGTTATCGTGATTAATAGAATGGATATTGGCATAAAGACAGGCAAAATGATCGGTGTAACAGAAAAGAAAAAAACCCATACATATATTGTCAATTGATACTGTCAAAAACATCAAGATAATTCAATAAACAAAGGAAAATATTTTCAATAAGTGTGCTTGAAACACTAGATATTGTATAGAAGAAACTTTGTTGTCTACTAAATCATAACACACAAATTAATTTGGTATGAATCACAGGTATACATATGAAAGTTAAAAATACATCTAGAAAAAAAATTGGAGAACATCCTCACTATTCAAATAAGTTTCCTGCATTTACTGAGTTAATTATATAGATTTTCTTTTTTAGTTTGTTAAACTAAATTCAACATGTTAATTGAATTATATTGATCAATTTTTAACATTAAACTTTTTATTTCTTGGAAAATACCCAGTTGTTCATGATGTATTTTTTAATCTATTGTTTGATGTCTTCGTTGAAAGTCAGTTTGTAATCTTTGCATCTATGTTGATGAAGGGTTATCAGTTTGAACTTTTCTTTTTCCTGTCTGATCAGGTTTTGGTAACATTTTAATGCCAACCTCACTGAATGAGTTTAAAAAAAATTCCTTGTACTTCAAATTTATGGAAAAGTTTCTGTAGAATTGATACATTTCCTTCAATAGTTTACAGAATTTGTCGGTGAAGTTATTTGAGCCAGAGATACTTGGGGAGTGGAATAGTTTTAGGTATATAGCCAATTTTCTTAAAAGATATGGAGTTCTTTACAAGAATCCTTAGGACACAAAATCTGAAAACAGAAATTTAAAAAGCTTAAGTGAACTTTATCAAAACTGCAAATTTCTCTTCATCAAGAACCAGCATTCATGGCATTTAAATAGTAAGTCACAGATTGGAAAAAAATTTTTTGAAAGAATTTATCTAACAAGAGTCTTATAGCTAAAACATATTACGCATACTCCTACAAATCCATAATAAAAAGATATATACATTAAAAATAGCATTTTACAGAGAAGATATCAGAATGGTCAATAATCATATGACTTCAAAAGTTATCAAGGAACTAAAATTGAAAGCACAATGAAATATTACTCTACATCCACTTGAATGGCTAAAATTACATGAAAAAATTGTGACAACACCAAATTTGGGTAAAAATTGCGTCCAATTAGAAATTTACATTTGTGATGAGAGTATAAAATAGTGCAACCACACTGGAAATCTCTTTGTTCGTTTCTAAAAAATTAAATATTTTCTGTCTCATGATTCAACATTTCCAGTCTTAGATAACCCAATATGAATGAATATATATATAGCCACATTCACAGAAGCTTTATTGTAGTAGCCCCATATTTGAAACAACCTAATTAACCATCTGTGTTTTTGGCAAGTCATGCAATAGAATATGGCACAGAAATAAAAAACAAGACAGCTATAACCAGAATGTGAAAACACTATGTTGAGTGAACCCACATACAAAGATTACATCCTATTTAATATCACATGGAAGCATTCAAAGACCAGACAAAGCTTATCTATGACAATAATTACAATGGCAGCTTCTTCTGTGGAAGAGTGAGTGGATTGACTTTTTAGGGCACAAGGCAACTTCCCGTGGTAAGAAAAATATTCTGTATGTTGAATTGGATAATGTTTATTTATATAAATTTATAAAAATTACTTTTTAGTTATAGGAATTTTATTATATAAAAATTATAAAATCTTAATAAAATACAGAATAAATACTTAAAATAAAAATAACACCTTGATAAAATACTACAAAAAACAAATAAAAAATAAATTGCTGATTCTTACAAACCAGTGCAGTGCTTCTTTTATTTTGCCCATGTCAAATTTCTACCTTAATAACCTCCTCCTTTTTTCATCTGCTCTTCTTTCTAGATTTATTTAAAGTGTGGTTTCAGGAAATCTTAATGTACTTGCTCACTTATTTTAGGTGTTTCTACCAGACCCACAAATAATTATCCACATTTTAGTACTTTGCACTTAATTATCTGTTGCTAATTTGGTGACCACGTCATCCTCCCTTTTTAAGTTCCCAATTCCTTTATTATGATAAAGAAGAAGCCAAGGACAACAATTCACAGAACGTCCTTCCCATGTTTCCAGGTCAAAGTTTGTCAATGAGAAAAACTCACTTGAGGCTTGGAAAGTGGAATGAAGAGATAGCACATGATTTCCTGGAGCAGTTGCGGAGACATCTGTGAGCAGGTATGGGATCTGTAGATTTTAGGTGTGCTTCTTGAGAAGTACACACCCAGGTACTGCAACCTGAGAGTTATGCGGTGCCTTCCAATGATTTCCCTTGAGAGTCACTCACTTGCGTCTCCGAGATGATTCTACTCTGCAGCCCAGGTGCGAACCATAAATATAGCAACAGCTGAATTTTTCTGACAAACTGAAGTGTCTTTCACACTGTGAGCTCAAATTATTAATAGCAAGTTATTTGACCCTCACTCCTTTCGCCTTGCAGTGGTTGTGAAGCCTCTATTATACAATCCCTTATAATGGAATTCATACAGAACACTTTCTTCCTGAAAGCCCCATGAATGATTTAAAGACTTAATACATTTTATGAAAATTATTTCTTTATGTGTTCTACCCCTCTACTAACTTGTGTTACTTAGCTATTGCAATTCCACAAAAACTTAAGTACAGAGATTGAAATCTAATTGAATTACATGTTAAGTCTGCATCCTTGAAGAAACAAAGCAAATTGGTCAGAGTTTATCAGTTTGAATACCCAACCGCACAAGACTTGGTTTGTGATCTGAAAGTGAATTTGTAGTTAGAATTGAGGGCTCTCCTTGCTTTTCTGATACATCAGGCAGTATAGAAGATACCACCCTCCACTCTTCATCAGGGCCCTTTCCCCAGCAGCACACACAATTGGAGGTTGATGTGTCACATGGCATCTGAAATAAACTTGTGTGCTTGAATGCTATCTGCCCCATGTAGGGGGAGAAGGCTAAAAAAGGAGACTACTATCTGAATGATCTCTCAGCCTACTCTTTACTACGCTCTATCAAGAAAATCAGTTTTCACATCCTAGAGATGTCATCCTCTACCCTTGATACACATTAGAATCATCTGAGGATTTATTTTTAATGTTCAAGGTCCATGCTCAGCTACCATGATTAATCGGTGCAGTTAGTTCTAAACTTTCCCAAGTGAACTAATACACAGACATGAATGAGAACCACTATAAGTAAGAGGGTATCTTAAGCAACATCTTGTTAGAAGCCTGTTTTTTATGCAAATTTAAACTTTACTTATAGTTAGAAAAGAAATTAAAATAAACTGTCATGTACCAGCACTATTTATAATTTTTGTCAGTTTTGCTTCATGACTTTTCTTGAAGTGTCATGTCTTGAAGTGTCATTCTACTTTAGTATGCATCACCAAATCATCGATATTTCTTCCCCCAAATCACAGTATGATTATCACACCCACAAATTACAATAGTTCCTTAATATCATCTAATGCTCAGTTCATATTCCCGAATTTTCTAAATCTCCTAATTGTCTCTGAAGTGTCTTTCTAAAGTGAGTTGTTGGGCCCGGCATGGTGGCTCACACCTGTAATCCCAGCACTTTGGGAGGCCGAGGCAGGTGGATCACCTGAGGTCAGGAGGTCGCCAACATGGTGAAACCCCATCTCTACTAAAAATACGAAAAATTAGCCAGATGTGTTGGTGCGCACCTGTAATCCCCGCTACTTGGAAGGCTGAGGCAGGAGAATTGCTTGAACCCAGGAGGAGGAGGTTGCAGTGAGCTGAGATCGCCTCACTGCACTCCAGCCTGGTGACAGAGCGAGACTCCGTCTCAAAAAAATAAAAAATAGATTTAAAAAATTATAAAGTGAGTTGTTGGAAACAGGGCTAGATATTGTTTTTTAAATCTTTAATGTAGAAAATCCATTCCCATTCCTTTACATTTTAGTCATGAACTTGTTGGGAGGAAAATACCAATTCTCTTTTAGGTTTAGCAAATGTATCCTGGTGGTATTTACATGCCACTCTATTCCCTGCATTTGTAATAAAAAGAAATTTAGATCTATGGACTTGACTAAATTCAGATTAAAAAATTAGGCAAGAATAACTTAGAGATGAAGCTGAGTATTTCATATTGTATTGCATCAGTATACATGTGTCATTTATTTCCTGTTGGTTCAGATAAAATTAATTTTGAGGTTTAGATAGTTACAGTTTAATTCCTCTATTACAAAGCTTTATATCACACCAGCTTACTCTTTGGTGGACTGTGAATATTCATTTCTAAGTTAATTTTTCATATAATGGTATTAGCTTGAATAGATTATTTAGTTTATTTAATAATAAAGGGCAGTAGTGATTTTAAAAAATTATTTTATTGCATTATACTACATGTGATTCTTTTGTTAAAAAAAGCAAAAAACTATTTCTTATTAGTTATAGTTATTTGGTTACCTTGAGATATAGGTCCTTCTGGAAGAACAAAATAAATAATTAAATCTCCAACTTATGGGTTAAAGATTTTGTATGATAGTTACTTCCAAAAAGAATTTAGAATTATTTGGCCTACTTCTTGGCTTATTTCAAATAATCTAAAAAAATACAATGAACAATTGTAATTGAGCCATTTTTAAGCCACCAGGACCTAAATTTTGAATAAGATGTAAGCAGAGGCTCTTACCCATTCCTTAGCCCAAACCTCTCATAAATGTGGTAAATTTCTTTTCATTTACCAAAAACTTAGAGGAATTTCTGCTGAATGTAATAATAAAGTAATTTAATTTAAAAAGGCAAGGGCAACACAGAATTGTCATTCTGAGAGGAAATAGTATGCCCCAGAAGAAAGTAGAGATGAGCCATTTAGAACACTGGAGTCAGCTTGGGGAGGGTTCCATTAAAGCTGAACTCAACACAAAAATAATATGGTAGTGACAATAACGATTGCATTTATTGTAACTCATACATTACATAAAACTGTAACTTACTAAAGTATGGTTGAAATAAAATAATGCTTGGGATTTTCTACAATATACTTCAGTGATAGGAGAATATAAATGTGTTGGGTGAAACAAGATTATACCTGTATTGGTATTGGTAAAGTGCGCAGTTTTAACACCATTCTCTTTACCTTTGTGGATTTAAATTTTTTCATTAATAATCTATGAATTCATAATGATTTTTTTAAAAACTGAAAAGTTGTATAAAGTGAATATCTCACTTTTGGAGGTAACTATCATTAATTTGACTTTTGACAGACTCTGACACTTAAATATTTAATATGCTTTTAGAACTTCAAAATGATGTTTTTTTCTATAAGAAAACCTTAAAATTTCTTTCAAGCCATTAACATTTCTATCACTATTTTTCTTCTCTCTTTGACAGTTGTAAACAAAAGGATTTCTGTTTCAGTAATTTAATGGAGTAAGTTATTCAAGCCGAAGGCAGACCCAGAAGTAATAATTCTACTTAGGCTAATCTAACACTTGGCAATATAAATTGATTGTTTCTTTTGTAATCAGTTGACAGCGTGCGCCCTCGCTCGCTCTCGGCGCCTCCTCGGCCTTGGCGCCCACTCTGGCCGCACTTGAGGAGCCCTTCAGCCCACCGCTGCACTGTGGGAGCCCCTTTCTGGGCTGGCCAAGGCCAGAGCCGGCTCCTTCAGATTGCAGGGAGGTGTGGAGGGAGAGGGGCGAGCAGGAACCAGGGCTGCACGTGGTGCTTGCGGGGCTGCACGTGGTGCTTGCGGGCCAGCACGAGTTCCGGGTGCATGGGCTCCGCGGGCCCTGCACTCGGAGCAGCCAGCCGGACCCGCTGGCCCCGGGCAGTGAGGGGCTTAGCACCTGGGACAGCAGCTGCTGTGCTCAATTTCTTGCCGGGCCTTAGCTGCCTTCCCGCGGGGCAGGGCTCGGGACCTGCAGCCTGCCATGCCTGAGCCTTCTCCCATCCATGGGCTCCTGTGCGGTCCGAGCCTCCCAGACAAGCGACGCCCCCTGCTCCATGCCGGCGCCCAGTCCCATTGACCACCCAAGGGCTGAGGAGTGCGGGGCAAAAGGCGCAGGACTGGCAGGCAGCTCCACCTGTGGCCCCGGTGCCGGATCCACTGGGTGAAGTCAGCTGGGCTCCTGACTCTGGTGGGGACTTCGAGAACCTTTATGTCTAGCTAGGGGATTGTAAATACACCAATCGGCACTCTGTATCTAGCTCAAGGTTTGTAAACACACCAATCAGCACCCTGTGTCTAACTCAGGGTTTGTGAATGCACCAATGGACACTCTGTATCTAGCTACTCTGGTGGGGACTTGGAGAACCTTTGTGTGGACACTCTGTATCTAGCTAATCTAGTGGGGACGTGGAGAACCTTTGTGTCTAGCTCAGGGATTGTAAACGCACCAATCAGCACGCTGTCAAAACAGACCACTGGGCTCTCCGTAAAATGGACCAATCAGCAGGATGTGGGTGGGGCCAGATAAGAATAAAATCAGGCTGCGGGAGCCAGCAGCGGCAACCGCCTCGGTCCCCTTCCACACCATGGAAGCTTTGTTCTTTCGCTTTATGCAATAAATCTTGCTGCTGCTCACTTTTTGGGTCCACACTGCCTTTATGAGCTGTAACACTCACCACGAAGGTCTGCAGCTTCACTCCTGAAGCCAGCGAGACCACGAACCCACCGGGAGGAACGAGCAACTCCAGACGCGCCACCTTAAGAGCTGTAACACTCACCGCGAAGGTCCGCAGCTTCACTCCTGAGCCAGCGAGACCACGAACCCCACCAAAAGGAAGAAACTGCGAACACATCTGAAGGTAAGAAGGAACAAACTCCGGACATGCCGCCTTTAAGAACTGTAATACTCACCGTGAGTGCCCGTGGCTTCATTCTTGAAGTCAGTGAGACCAAGAACCCACCAATTCCGGACACAATAGGAATGTCTCATAAGTATTAACATATTTAAGTTTTACTTACGTGGGATAAAGTGGAATAAACCCAGATTCTAGTCCAAGCTCTATTACAGGAGCAAAGTTATTTAAAAGCCTGATTCTTTCAGGTCATGAAATAGAATTTTGTAGAGATCTCTATTTCTACAGGTGATGGTTGGGTAAGAGGCCTGGGTAGGTGTCACACTTCACCCTAACAATGGAATAACCAGAAAATCTTGTATGTAGTTATATTTCTTAAGAGATGTATTATTTTTTTAAAAACTGGTAAATAACAAAGATAGACTTCTAGATAACTAATGTTAAAGCATAATAGAGATTAGCTACGGGCTTGAATTTTGAAAAGGATAAATCCAATTTAATTCTACTTAATTAATCTGGTGTTGCCAATATTTTATTTCATGAAATAAGAGTTACATTAGAGGCTCTGGAAAAACACAGGGAAAGAATCCTTTGGTCAAGTAAATCTGGAAAACGTACACTTACACTTGAAAACTCACAAGGCATATTATAAAGACTTCAGGAAATATTTTGTTAAGCTCCCTTTAATCCAGTACTTTTGAAATACATCTGACTACAAAACCCTTTGCAGGTATGTAACACCTATTAATATGCTGTAGAACTAGTGTTGCTTTTCTTTCTTTTTGACAACACAAATTTATTACACAACTGCTGTGTGACATGTGCTGTGATAGGCCCAGGGATTATAAAGGTGAAAATATGCATAAACTTTGCCAATATCATGTTTATAGTCTGAAGGGTAAGTGAGTCTTTTATCTCTTCTTTTTATGCCTCTCTACTCTTATTTTATTGTTTCTCAATGTGTGGGAGAAAATATATGATGGATGTTTCTAAATCATCTGGGGCATATTTGTTAGAATATACCTGTCTACTCTTCCCACCTCCAGTGTTCTTCTTCCCAATATTCAAATATACGTTTGGGGGAAATAACCGTACAACAAAAATATTCTTATTGTGGTTCTAAAACCGATCTCATTTTATAACCATTGCCCTTGTTGCCAGAACTCCTTAAACTCACCCATGATGCCTACATGTTAAACCAGGTGTTCTATATATTTCTCCCTTAACTCCTTTGCTTCTTAAACATCAGCACATATAGCCCTTGTTTTAATCCCTCTTTAATAGTAGTAATTAGTGTTCATGAGTTTTAAATTAGGCAGAAGAATCCCTCCTAATAACTATTAAATCGCACTGCCTTTAAACCTATTTTAAAACACTCTATTAAGAAATATGGATGCCTACTCTTTGTACAATGCATAATAGAAAATGTAAAGAAGCTTAAGTCACGGAACCACCTTCCAAAAGGCCTGAGAAGTTTATGTATGAACAGTCAGGTAAGAATGAAAGACATGCATTCAATTCAATACAAGTAGAATCTGAGAATACAGTAAGGATCACTGAGGAAGCTGTCTCTGGACAACAGTGGTTAAATTTCATGCAGTAAATAGGGTTTCTAAAATAAAAGTACAAAATAAAGTCAAAATAAAAAGTACAAAATAAATAAAAGAACAAAATAAAGCAGAAGATAAAAATAGAGAGGTACATTTAGAATAAAGCTGTGTTTATAATATTTGACTGGATTAGAATGTTGTAGCAGAAAATATTAAAAAGGCAATTTAGTATGGGGTTGTTGAAGAAGAAGTCAGGAGTGAAAAAGTAGAATCAAGTTTAAGGCAGAAAAAAGAGAAACACCGTGAATTTTACAGTTTTTCTCCTTTCACTATTATCTCTACGTATGATTGCCAAATCACTTTGTCTAAAGTTGTAAAATCCTCAATAATGGCTATCTGGGAAAACAAAGATCATAGAAAGCTCCAATCATTCACATAAAAAATCACTTCACATTCTGAGAAATAACTTGTAGGGCATATTTATAATACGATAGTGTAATAAAAACAATTTTTCAGCACTCTCAAGGGGACTGTATATTTACCAAATCTCTTTCAGAAAATTTCCTTTTTAACAGTTATGACTTAAAACTCTAGATAGCTGCCATTCACTCATGAATGAGTTGATTGCTCAGGTTGCCACATTTTGATAGGTTATTGATAAGTAGATGCAGACAGCAATCTTTCAGCTCGGTTTTCTTCCATTATTCCCCCAAACCTCAAATTCACATCCATTTTATAATAGAAACAGTGCTTTTTGGAATATATTTGCATATGACTTGGTTAATGGGCTTTGAGAGGTACATGAGCATGCCCACAGCAGGGCATGCTTAAGGGGCTTACAAGAGATTTCTCTTTATTGTTAAATGTGGCATGTCCGCAAAGGTTCAATGTCAGAAAAAACCCAGAAGCATCTGTTTTGTACCTGTCTTGTGGCTGGAAAAGCTCAGATGACCAGGCTGTCAACTTGTCAGTTTTATGAGCACAAAAGAAATTTCAACTAAGAGTCAAGCTGAAAATATCATAGTTCGTTGAAGCACCCCTTAGGTTGCATTTTCAAAAAGGATATAGTTTTGCACTCTTGCCAGAATGCAATTACATGCACAGTTGCACAGGCAAATACATGGGAATATTTTCATAAGAGTAATTTACAGTAAACTAGTGCAATTAGACACTGAGAAGATTTTTCTTCCATGCAGTTATGTAACCAACAGAAGAGCAAATGGTATTATAGATAATTTAGAGAAGTCAGAAAAGTGTTTGCCAGCACAGTCACTGACAATCAGTGTCAGAGTGATGTCAGTATTATTTGGTTTCACCTATTCATTAATGTAAGTGAAGTCCCCATAGTTGTAAACACAGTACATAAAACATCTTCAAAATACAAAGGGAAAAAAAAGAGAACCAGAGATCATTTATTTACCAAAATCTGAACTATATTAATGTTTGCAAACAGCATCTTCAGCTTCTAACTTCAAAGACGTTTCCTCAAAACACAGTCCATGGCCAGTAGGAATTCTAGTCACTCTCATGTAGACAATCCCCTGCTTTGTAAAATTTACCCTCAACCATCTCTGACGAGTGGCTCATTTGTTCACTAAGTATTTTCTAATAGAAGAATTCAGAAAACCCCATAAGCGGTTGACATATATTTCTTCTCATTATTTTCCTCAGAAAATAGGAATGATTAGCCTATTTCAGCCAATAGTGCTTTCCCATGGGATAAAGATTTCACATTCCATTCAGTGATAGTTACTGATATTGTTCCCAGCTATGTTTTAGCAAATTGATAACAAAAGAATATGTTCTAATAAAACCAATTGGAAGATTTGTGAATTCCAGCAGACACATGATGGCATAATGCCAAAAAAGACCAAAATTAATTAATGCTAAGCTTATGTTTATTTATATATGATATATACTATATTATATATATTTACAATGAGATATATAACATTATATATCTATGTATAACCTTATATATAATATATGGTTATATATTACAAACATGTTGTATTATATATTAGAAACTGTTGGACAGTTAGAAACATGAAAGTTGACCTACAACCTGAGTATCTTTAGTATTATCCTGAGAAAGGACAACAAAACTGGTCAAATTTCATGAGTTTCCCATGATTGGTAACCAATGGAAGGAGTTTCAAAACACTGGTAATTCCGAATTCATAAAAACTAATTAAATTTATTATTAAAGGAAAAATATATAGACATTCATATGCAAAGATAAGCAATAATATAAGTCCACCAAGAAATTTAAATATGTGTTTTCAAATAGCTTTAAACAGTTTCCTTGGGGATTTAAAGAGGAGAGAAAGCAGTAGGTGATAAGCCAATGCTCTGTATATTTCATAAGATCTCAAAGACGACTTGAGACTTTCCAGCACTGACAATAATGGGTACAATTCACCTCCAGAGACTTGATCATCCAGCTATCATATTCGTTTTTGAACAACTAGGGTATAAAAACTTATTTATGTATTATATGGAACAGGATAGAAGGGTGCATGGCAAAAAGGAAGGCTAGAGAGAAAATTCAGATTAAGCCTTTGGTCAAAAGTGTGGTGTAAATAAGGTTGCACTGCAATTAAAATTTAGAACAAAAAAAGAGTGTTCATTTAAACCATTTAAACAAATATATAAATAAATAAATTTAGTAATGTTCTTTTTTAGCTGGTTTCCTGTTTCTTTATTGCTGTTACCTAGGATTGAATTTCCTTATATATGATGAAGAGTATTGGTTTAGTGTGTATGCATCAGAATCACCTGGTAGACTTGTTAAACCACAGGTTGCTGGGCCCCATCCTCGGAGAATGGGAATTGGGAATGACCATTAGAAATATGAAAGTTGACCTACAACATGAGCATCTTTAGTATTATCCTGAGAAACAACAAGAAAACTGTTCAAATTTCTGATTCAAGGGGTCTGGATGAGGCCCCCAAATTGTATTTATAACATGTTCCTAGATGACACTGATGCTGCTGGTCTTTGGACCACACTTTGAGAACGATTGGTGCAGTGGAATTTATATTAATAAATAAGTAAGGTGTTCATTGTGATATGATTGGGAACAATGACTTAAAGAACATCAATTGGATTTATTTTCTGCAGTATTAATCAATACATTTAATATACAATATTCTTGGTGAATATTTTCAAAGAAATATTGCACCAGATGCAGTTAACCAGAGAAGGGAGTCTTTATTCAAGACTATTGAAATAGGGGAGACAGATTGAACTTAACTGTTGAAAGAAAAGGCAGGAGTCTTTAAACACTGGAGTATGCTGGTGGAAAAGTACTGGAAACTTTGGGGGGAAGTCGGTAAATGTGTTTGGACAATCTGTGTTTGCTAATTGGTGTTTATTGTAGTTAGGCTTCTCCTCTTCTACAGAGACTAGGAGATAGAGGTACTATCATTTTTGTTTTGTTTTGTTTGTTGTTGTTTTATTTGTTTGTTTTACTGGAATCTGTTGGAAGCAAAAGAGGCTCTATCTTTCTTCGTGATTACATTTCATAGGCAAGGAAGACATTCCTGGCTCATAAAACTGGCAAGAGACTGGGAGAAGATTTACATCTCAGAAGGCCAGGGAAAGAACTTACAATTGCAAGTTATCTAAAGTAAATGCTCTAATAAAAGGAAGGTCAGAGAACAGTAGTAAGAAAGAAACCTGTCTAAAGGCAAACTGAAGGCAGCGTTAAGACTACTGTGGTCACTACTCAAGATTAGGGAATAGATATGTTGTTTCTCAACATTATTAGTCATAGAACTACTCTTTTTAAGGAGCACTTTGTGGTATTAATTTTTTGAAGCAGAAATCCTTTATTCTATGAGGCTTGTGTACAAGGCTAAAATGTTCTGAGTAAATGCTGTTTAAGCTATTTGCTGTGTTAATTGCCAAACCAAACAATGTATTCCTCTGAGAAGGAATTACTTAAATGAATAAACGGTTGAGTGAGGCCTGAAAGCCTATAAGTGGGAAACACATAAGGTAGATGAATTTTGTAGAATCTGGTCCTTATTTTTAGAATGCTAACACATCAATTAACTTTGATGTGAATATGTTACATATGCATATGGCAGTAGAAATCTTAGCATCTTTAGATATATGCTTGTATTTTTAGCTACATATGTGCTGTCAAAAGTAAGGGCTGGAGGTATCACATTCATATGCACAAATGCAACCTGGTTCTTATTCTTTCACAGTCTTTGTCTTCTCACTGTCTTATTTAAGATGCAGACAAGTAGCAAGTTGATCTTTGATATAACTTATTTTTTAAATTTAGTCACACGTTGTCCAAATATTCTTCTGAGTTTAACATAAAATACTAGACAACTTTTAAAATTATATGTATTTTTTCTTCTTTCATTTAAAATTATTTTTTTGAGATTCTATGTACTGTAAGTCTTATACTAAAAGGCAGCACTCCCCACCTACCACCCTCCAGTGCCCCATTCTCACCCACAGAGAGAAACACATTTCTATTTTAGGAGATATTTGCCATTATATTTCTAAATTACACACTTATGGTAATATAATGTATTGATTTTTCAATTACACATGTTATCTGTTGACTTCCTCATAAGGAAAATAAGGGTTTAGCATTCTTAATCACTCCCTCAACATTAAAGTCACACATTAAATATTTTCCCAATGTTATTTATATTACAATTTGCAAATTGGTGTTATATATTTCCATTATTATGAAATACATAATAACTTATGGTGTTATTCACAGCTGATATATATACCATACTATGATTACATTTTCTTTCTTATATATCTCCCCACCCTCCACTCCAGTTTACTTATTTTCTTATTAGATGCTTACCTATCAACCTTTCCGCCTAAATGAACCATGACCAAAAGGACTCTAAAATGCCTTGTCAAGTACCTCATGTGATTTATCAGGGACAGGGTTTTCTTTTTTTGAGACAGTGTCTCACTCTGTCACCCAGGCCGGAGTACAGTGACACAATCTTGGCTCACTGCGACCTCCACCTCCTGGGTTCAAGTGTTTCTCTTGCCTCGGCCCCCAAGTAGCTGGGATTACAGGCGCCCACCACCACACCTGGCTAATTTTTGTATATTTTAGTAGTGACAGGGTTTCACCATGTTGGCCAGGCTGGTCTCAAACTACTGACCTCAAGTGATCCACCCACCTCAGCCTCCCAAAGTGCTGGGATTAAAGGTGTGAGCCACCGTGCCTAGCCATAGACAGGGTTTTCTAGACTATATTATCCTCCTGCCTCAATCTGGACAGGTGATTTTCTTTTTTTTCTTTCTTTCTTTTTTTTTTTTTTTTTTTTGAGACGGAGTCTCACTCTGTCACCCAGGCTGGAGTGCAGTGGTGCAAATCTCGGCTCACTGTAAGCTCTGCCTCCCAGGTTCATGCCCTTCTCCTGCCTCAGCCTCCCAAGTAGGTGGGACTACAGGTGCCCACCACCATGCCCGGCTAATTTTTTGTATTTTTGGTAGAGACAGGGTTTCACCGTGTTAGCCAGGATGGTCTCGATCTCCTGACCTTGTGAAAAGCCCACCTGGGCCTCCCAAAGTGCTGGGATTACAGGTGTGAGCCACCCTACCTGGCCTGGACAGGTGATTTTCTAAAAATGGTACATGGGTATCACTTGGGACTTCCCAGCAACATGATCCTAAGAATTCCCTATTCATTCCTAGAATGGATATCCTCTTGCCTGGATTTTACATCTTCTTCCCTGCTTAGTCCCTTTTTGTTGATCTTTTCCTTCTGTAGTGTCTTGAGAAGGTACCCATGGAACATTATTTGAGACTATAAAAATACAAAAATATCTGACTTTTATCCTCAGACTTAAGCAATGATTTTGGATGATTTTATCTCTTGGGGATTTAAATAGCAAAATGATGTTTAAAGAAAAAAAGGCAAAGTGGGAAGTGGCATTATGGGTTCTGCCAGATTGTTAGCAACATTTCATGACACCTAAGTCCTTCTATACTCTGCTCTGTAATATAGACACTGGGAGCCCAAAAGTACATTTCTTAGGGCCCCTCCCTGTAGAGATCTGAGCTAGATTCCACTAATGATAGACCCTTGCATGAGAAGTGGGAGGCTTATGAGATAAGAAAGGATACTTATTGCTTCTCAAGAAGAGGGAGCAGGAGAGTGGGCTTCAGCAAATTAAAGATTCCTCATCAGTCTTTTTCTTTAGAAACAACCTGTTTCTGTGTGGGAGACAACAAGGGATTTATAGAAACGTGGGCTCCTTCAGTCATTGCAGAGCTAAAGGCAAGAATTGAGGTCTAATGGCAGCCTTTCTTAACCATTTTTCCTCTAGCCCTCCCAATTGTTTTGCAAGTCCTTATTTCCATGTTACCAAATAAATAGATGATAGATAGATTAGATAGGTAGATAGACAGATAATAGATAGATAACACCATACATCCCAAACAAATGAAAACCTTCCTTTTTGAAATCTCTGAAGTGCTGCTTCTCTTAACCATAAACTAACCGATATAATTTTTATCCACACAAAAAAAGTAACTCTTAAAATGTTATGAGCCTCATCTACTTATGCTGGCAAAAATTTGGAAGTTGATTTTCAGTCTCTTTGTTTTTATTTTTAAGTTTTATTTTTCAGTAATGTAGAAGAGGGATTAGTAGAGAGATGTAGACTCAAAAGGCTGGTGTAGAGAGTTTTCCCAAGACTTTTATTCACGGTAAAAATTTTTTTTGATATTGGAGAAAACAGAGATAAAATTAACCGCAGAAGACAGCAGATTCCACTAATGATAGACCCTCAGATGAGAAGTGGGGGGCTTATAAGAAAGGACAGTTATTGCTTCTTAAGAAGACGGGGCGGGAGGGTGAGTTTCACCAAGAAGAATTAAAGAAAGAGCTAAGAGAGTCAAGAGAATAGTGTATAGGGAGATGAAAGTGCAGAGAAATGCTACAAAGATTGGGGTGAGAAGGAAGAAAATATTGAGGACTTGGAGGGTTAGATGCTATGGCATAACTGTGTAGTTTAAAACAAAGAAAGAAAGTTATACAAATGTGTAAGCAAATTGTTAATTAAAATTCCTTAATGTTTTTGTAGAGATGCAGGTTTGGAATTCTTTTTAAAACTTACTTTGTATTACTGGCTAGCAATGGTCGCTGTCCCTTTGTAATCAGGGCTGATTTGAGACTGGGTTATGCAGAGGTTTTCTATTTAGGCAGGTTGTAGTAACAGTGAAAGAAAAAAAAATTGCTCAAATGTAGCTTCAGTTGACCAAGCAAGCTCCATTCCCTGTCAGCTATCTGGCACGTTTTCCTTAATCTGGCACAGTTTCTTTAATCTATCATGGGAAAACTATCCTTAAAATAAGGTTTTCTTCAAAATATGCATGAGAAAAAAAGACACAATTCCATTTTTGAAGTTCTATCCACAGGCAAAACAAAGTTCTAGACAATAAAGTGTTCTCATATTACTTATCCTCTCAGGCCACTGCCCAATCTAGCCTTTCTCCCCCAATAATACATACAACTGGTTTCCTATAACACACACAACAACAATAACCACACTATCACCATCCTCTCTTCTGAGATTTAAGATTTCTTGGACGCAAGCAGCAAGAAATCTAGCATCCCATTTTTTTTCTCCTCTAATATTATTTTATAGGTTTTGTTCATCCAACTTTAGAGTAGAAAGAAGATTAGTCAAAATGGAAAGTTTTGCTCCTAATGACCAACACCAGAAATTGGCTTCTATTATTAATCCTTTACTATATGTCAAGTATGATGGCGGATGTTTTCACGTACATTTTCTCCCTGTCAATCCCTCAGCAATCCTACAAGACACACTTAGCCTCAAACTTACCAAAATATGTACCAAAACATGTGCTCACTCATACACATACACAATATCTGTTTGAAGCATTAGACAACTCCATTTTATTGGTCCTTGTGTTCTTATCAGCTAAACCTGCAGTTTTTAATAATCTTTTCCTTTGTAATTTCTTTTTTTTAAAAAAAAATCTGTCTCTCAAATTTTTTTTAAAATTAAATTTAATTTAATTTTACGTTCCAGGATACATGTGGAGGACGTGCAGGTTTGTTACATAGGTAAAAGCGTGCCATGGTGGTTTGCTGTACCTACCAACCCATCACCTAGGTATTAAGCCCTGCATGCATTAGTTATTTAGCCTGATGCTCTCCCTTTCCTTTGTAATTTCTTACCACTTCCTTTTTCAAGTAGGAGGAGATTTAATGTGGTTACAAGCTTCAAATAGGATCACAAATTAAAATTACTCTTATTATTGCATTCTTTTTCTCAGTATACTTTAATCACATTTGTTCTAATTCCTGCTCTAAATTTGATTTTATGATTCTCCCCTCAGAGTTATTTCTATATTCTGCTATTTCTTCAACCCCGAGATATGCTTTCTTCCTGTCATTCATTTCTCCCTTACATAATGAATGCAAAAAATTCTCAGAAACAATAGGACTTATAAATGGTGAGAAATGTCACATTTGATAGCATATATTTTTCCATATATCTCTGTATTTCCTTTCACCTACTAAGGGAAAAACAATTTATGTACTTTAGGATGTATTTTTTTTTAGCATAGCGATTAGACTAATTTTCACTCAATCCCACTAATATTGTATTAGTTATTATAGATAGCAGAACAGGCATTTTTGTATTGAACATGCTGTGCTTTCAAACTTTTGATAGCTCTGTGTATGGAAATAAACAGTGACTTATTATAGAGAGGGTCAATTGCCTTTTTTGGAAAAAAAAAAAAAAGACAGAAGATAATACCTTAGACCCGGTAGCTTTGCCACCTGTGATCTCTGACTTTTTGCTCACTAGAAGTCTCTGATTTAAAATACACGCACACATCCACACACAAAGGCCTGCTATGCTCTTAGGCTCTCCAAAGTCTTTTTTTCCACGAAGAAAAATGAACTAAAATGGAAGAAATGGAGAGGAGGAGGGTGAGAGACAGATTGCACTCATATATCCTCAGTACTTCACTATAACTCTTCTCAACAGAAAGGGAGAAAAGGATCAAAGGGCTCATCTATCAGACACGTGCTTTCACTTCGGATTTAGTAGTCCATCCTCCAGCTCCTAAGCTTTAAAGGAAATCTTCTGGATTCACTCATGAGCACTGAGGGACATTTTTTTCAAATAACTTCTGGTTAATCTTCATATATTCCTATCAAGAGTACAAAAAGCAAGATTTGTCAATATGCTTGGCAAAATGTGACAATAAACTATCGTTGCTGTCTATTGGCTAACTCTATAACAGATGGAGTATACCTATCCAATTTCTTTTCAGTATTTTATACTGAGATAAATGTAGTAAGACTCACAGTTTGAGCCCATTTGAGGCACATGAAAGATTATCTAACAGTTTATTAAATGAATATTGTTATGAGTTGAATTGTATCCACTCCAAATTCATATGCTGAAATCCTAATCCCCAGTAGCTCAGAATGGGGCCCTATTTGGGGATAGCATTATTGCAGATTTAATTAGTTAAGATGAGGGTGGGGCCCAAGCCAATATGACTGATATCCTTATTTAAAAAAGAAAAATTTGGACACAGACATGCACACAGGAAGAACATCACAGTGATGCATCCACAAACCAAAGATTGCCGACAAAGCACCAGAATCTAGGGGAGAGGCAGGGATCAGATTCTTCCTCCCAGACTTCAGAAGGAACCAACCCCCAGACACCTTGATCTCAGACTTTTAGACTCCAGAACTGTGAGACCACAGATGTCGTTGTTTAAGCCAATCAGTTTACGGTAGTATGCCACAGCAGCCTTAGCAAAGTAATATAAGAATATATTCACTTAAAATGTTGTTGGCAAAACTTCTCATTTGTGGAGTCTTAATGCTAAACCCATCCTCCTGTCTCATACCATCATTAATTACTAAAGATTTTCATTATTTATAAGGTTGTAACCTGTCACACAACTATCTCTATATAAATGAATACATTTTGTGTCCTGTTTTACCCTGACTCCATTTCTCAGTGTATACATAAACTATAATTTGGGCAGTGTCAATTTATTTTTTCTTGAAATGTACCAAGTTCCTTCCCACCATGAGACATTCATCCATGTGGTTTTCTCTATTAGAAATACTCTTCCACCCTCTCTTCACCTGCTTAACTCCTACATAATCTTCTTCAGTTTTCAACTTGACTCTCATTATTGCATAAATGCTAGTTATTTCTACTAAACAATTGTTGAATCTCTATACAGTTCATTTATATCTTTATTATCAGGTCAATTAAATACTTGGTATAATAACTTTCATCCTTCTAAACTATTAGTCTAAGAAGGTAGAGATGCAAGGTAGTGAAGATCTTAATAGTGAAGACTGTAATCGGACTCGTTGAGTGAAAATCCAGATTTCTCACATAGCAGCATTGGGCAACTTTGGGAAAATTATTTCCTTCAAAATTTCTAAGTTTACTCACCTGAAATAGGATGTGCTTCACAGGGTTGTTGAGAGAAGCAAGAGAGGTAATTCATGTAAATCACTTTCAATAGTACAGTTAAGGCAGGAGAATAGGATCTGGAGGCAGAGAACATAAGGCCGATTCAGGCCATTTACATAGGGTGTACACCAAGTAGCCAATGGAAACCTCTAGAGGGTATTTAAGCCCCAGAACATTCTGTAATGGGGATCTTGAGTCCCTATGCCCAGGCCTGCTCCCAACCTGTGGCATGTACTTTCATTCTCAATACATCTCTTCTTTTGTTGCTTCATTCTTTCCTTGCTTTGTTTTTTTTTTTTTTTTTTTTTTTTTACCAATTCTTTGTTTCAGACGCCAAGAACCTAGACACTCTCCACCCTCCACCCTCCACATTCAACACATGTTGGCTCTTTTTTCTTAATTTTTGTCAGGTACCTACTGAGCATTTAAATAAATATTTGTTGAATAATTTTTTTCTGAATTCATTACTTGATTTTAGAGTAATTGATAATTTTAGACACCAATAATAGCTGGTTATAAGGGTCCGACAATTTGTTCATTCAAGCATAGCACTTTGGTGGCCATATTTCCCACTATGCATCCGTGAACTTGTATAACAAATCCAAGAGAAATGCTGGTTATTAGTGAGGAAAGTCAATATCAGAAAGAAATTTGACATCACACTATGCTATTACTGTGTGTGTATGAGCACACTCACACGTGTGTGCATGTGTGTCAGTCTAGGTTGCACCGGAGACAGATGGCACACTGAAATTGGGAAGTTCAGTGTAAATTTAAAAAGGAGATGATTTACAAAGGTATAGGTAGGCTTAGGGGAAACTAACAGGGGATAATGCAAACCTGAAGCTGTTAAACGTTACTATGAAGGGGCAAAGAAAGGAAGCAGATAGTAGAATCTGTAGACAGAAACCACATAAAAGGCACACTAGCAGGAGCTGTAACTTGGCAAGGAGGAAGTGAGAAGAGTAATTACCTTGAGCCCACTCTCTGCCTGTCTTTTGATCTTATGCTAGTGACCCTCAATGTCTCAACCTTGAAGGGAGTTGAAGGTCATGGAAGTCAATCGATGATGCAATTCCATATAGGTTAGCATTTTAAGGCAGAGAGTACGGTGAAAAAATGGTGCAAATTGGATCTGATGGGGCAAATGGAAAATTTCCAACCCAGAATTTATCTATACAAGGAAACAGAATAATAGAAAATTTATATCATTGTTAAATTTTCTCCCTCTCCTTTTTCCTCTCTCTATCCCTTTCTGTCTCTTTTGTAAATTTTCTTCTCATTTCACACTTATCCTAGAATGAGTGTGAAATGTTAGATTGAATGTGAAACTTTCCTGTGTTCTAACCCTTCACCTGTCTTATCAATTCATTTTCTTTCTCATCTAGTTTAGGGAAAGAAAAAAATGTGTCATTTCAACAGACTCTTTTATCATCTATCTTTGAGCTTTTTTTTTTTTTTTTTTTTTTTTTGCCATCCGTCCGTCCTCCTCAACCTCACCTCACATATTTCTCCACTTCCTTTCCAGGCTGCTGAGTGCTGCTGGAGAACACCACACAGCTTTACACATTGGTACAAATACAAATTTTTGCTCTCCAAACTCAGGCATGCAATGCCATCATGAATATCTCCCTCACATATTCAGATCAGAATTATAAATCAAGGTTTTGAACCCTGACATTTAATTTATCCTAATGTCATGGGCCACCAAGTCAGCTAAAAGGTGTCCTGCTCTCAGAAGAAAATTGGTGCTTTGAAAAAAAAGTCACAGATTTGTGTTTTCATTCCTGCCTTTCCTTGGACTGTGTGAAGTGTTAAAATATTATTTAAAGGCAGATTATAAAATTTAAAAATACATAATACATGTATGTTATATAAATCATGAGTAATTATTCCAAAAATTATAGAAATATTGGGATACGCAGCCAAAGTGGTCCTTAGAGGGATACTCAGAGGGAGACTTAAAGTTTCAAATGTATATTTTAGGAAAAAAAGAATGATCTTATGTTATTGCTGTTGTTGTTGTTGTTTTGAGACAGAACCTCCTCTGTCACCCCCGGCTGGAGTGCAGTGGCATGATCTTGGCTCACTGCAACCTCCACCTCCCGGGTTCAAGCGATTCTCCTGCCCCAGCCTCCTGAGTAGCTGGGATTACAGGTGCACTCCACCACACCCAGTTAATTGCATTTTTAGTAGAGACGGGGTTTCACCGTGTCAGTCAGGCTGGTCTCGAACTCCTGACCTCGTGATCTGCCCATCTCAGCTCCTAAAGTGCTGGGATTACAGGCATGAGCCACTGCACCCAGCCCAAATCATTGTTTTAAGTAAAAGAATGAAGAAGAAAAACCTGTGATTGAGGGGTCCAGTTCCAGGCCAAAATCCTATGTGTAATCTTTCACGTTCAACCATAGGTAATGCAAGGCTTTGCCTGCCAGGCTTCTTGAGTCAGCCCTCCCCACCCCAAACTTCGTGCATAGCTGGGGGAAAGCTGCCCTCCTTAAATGCATTGTAAGGATGTATGCCATGCTGTGCGCCAAAACAATGCATGTAAGCCCTCCTTCATATAATGAATGTAAGCTTTCCTTCATAAAACAGCACAGCATTGCAGTTTTATGAAGGAAGTTGCAGTCACAAACTCAGCCACTCCACTCCTTCCTCTCCCCTCCCCAAGCCATGCTCCTAGGACTATCTGTGTTCTTAGCCCTAGACTATATGAAGGCCTCTTTATCAGGGACCGTGTCTGGGGCACATTTCTCCACTTTAACTCAGTATGTTTCCACTCCTAGCCCTTCCTCTTCTCCCTCACCACCTTCCCGTGGGGGCTTAAAGAGGCAAGAAGCTTTTATTCAATTCTCAGCCGAGAGGCAATTATCATCATCTACACTGCACCTATCTGACCCTCACCTAGTGCCATTCCACAGGGAACAAAAAAATGGAACATTTGGGAGTCAGAGCTTTTTTAACCTCTTTCTTAACGCTGCCACCGTAAGTAAATAAAGCCTTGGTTCATACTGTCTGTCTCATTGTCTTAATTGACCACTTCAACACCTGTTTGCTTGACAATAATCAACTTAGTAGATGCATTAAAAAAGCACTTGAAAAATTCAACAATATGAACAGTATTCATAATTAAAACTCTCAGCAAACTTGGAATAAATAAAATTTCATCACCCTGATAATACATATCAATAAAAATACTACAGCTACATCATACTTAATGGTAAAAGAATGAAAGCTTCCCTGGTAATATTTGGAAAAGAAAATGGAGGCAATTGCACCCACTTCTATTCAACATTTTATTTGTCCTAGTCAGTACAATAGAAACAGCAAACAATAATAGGTTAGTAAATTTTCAGGATGCAAAAATCTATATATGAACGACAATTGGTTTCCTTTATGTTAGCAATAACCAACTGGAAACTGAAAGCAAATTATAATTTATAAAACATTGTGAACATAAGTAATTCAAAAATCTAAGCTGTTGGAACTCCTTAAATGATTTTGAGCCTTAAAGGAATTCTTATGAGGACTGAGTCAACTTTACAGGTAGCTATAACCTAAGCAACTGTGTGATCTTTGTTTTCTCTGATTATAGATTAAGCCTTCCTCACATGCATTATTTTGTAAAATGTTGTGAATGGCTGAAGGGCACCGGGGAAGACATCCTACCTATTATTGTTGACTTTTACTATAGATTAACCTCCTTCTTACCTTTCTCACACAAAAACTTCATGGTTATCACATCACCTTAAGATGAAATGTTAAATAAACACTTCTAAGTTGGAAAGGAAATGAAAACAAGCTATAGAGAAAAGAAAACAAGCCATAAAGAAAGACTGTAACTAACTAATTTATTGTAACCCAAGCTAACCTTGTATTAAACATGTTGTAATCCTGTTAATATTTTTGTTTGTTCTCCTATATAAGCAAGCACTTAACTTTTAACTTTCGAGCACTGACCCCATTTCTCTGGAATCTTTTTCTCCCAGATGTCTATTCCTAGCTTTATGCTTAAGTAAACTCTTTAAAACTGAATTTCGGCCTGATGCAGTGGCTCACGCCTATAATCTTAGCACTTTGGGAGGCCGAGGCGGGCGTATCACGAGGTCAGGAGATGAAAACCATCCTGGCTAACACGGTGAATCACCGTCTCTACTAAAAATACAAAAATTAGCCGGGCATGGTGACGGGCGCCTGTAGTCCCAGCTACTCGGGAGGTTGAGGCAGGAGAATGGCGCGAACCCGGGAGGCGGAGCTTGCAGTGAGCTGAGATCGCGCCACTGCACTCCAGCCTGGCAGACAGAGCAAGACTCCGTCTCAAAACAAAACGAAACAAAAACTGGATTTCGACTCTTTTAATTATTTCAGGTTGATGACATAAAACACCTAAAGTAATTAGGGATAAATTATGTCAACACATTTCAAAACTTGTTCAATGAAAACTCTAAGACATTGCAGAGAAAATTAAAAGCAAAATTTTCTCCTTTGAAAGATACCAATGAGAAAGTAAAAAAGCATGCCATAGACAGGAAATATTGATGATATTTGGATATGCATATTTGTATATAATTCTAATAAATAAATGTAATTATATATAGTTGATAAAAACCCATATACAGAATGTGTAAAAAATTCTAACAACTTGATAATAAGACTAAAAACCCAATAAAATGTATGCAGACTGTCCAAAACAATAGCCTCTTCTAATTTTGTATAATAGCATTTAAGTCTGTGAGGTTTCTAGGCTTCTGTTGACCTACCTCAAGCTCACTGATTCTTTCATTAGTCATGTCCAGTCTATTGATGAGCTTATCACAGATGTTAAAAGAAAAACCTTAGACAAATAAATGTAACAGAGTTTAATTGAACAAAGAATGATTTGCAAGTCGGGCACCCTCCTGTACTAGAGTAGGCTCAGAGAGATTCAGCTCAGCCATGTGGTAGAGAAAGATTTATGGACAGAGAAAAGAAAGTGACACAGAAAACAAGTGAGGTACAAAAACAGCTGGATTGCTTACATCTTGGCATTTGCCTTATCTGAATATGGTTTGAACAGTTGGCCACTTTTGATTGGCCAAGACTTGGTGACTGGCACAAGAGTAGGTTACAGTCTGTTTACATATCCAGTTAGGTTTTAGTTCCCTATGTACAGAGAAACTTTTAGGCCAAACTTAAAATATGTGAAGAAGCAGCTTTAGGCTAAACTTAATTTAACACAGAACTTCTCCATTTTTATTTCTAGCATTTCCTTTTGATTCTTTCTTAGAATTTTAATCTCTCTAATAACACTACACATCTGTTCCTACAAGTTGCCTACTCTTCCATTACAGCCCTTAGTGTATTATTACTCATGGTTGTTTAAACTTCCCGTGTGATAATTGCAACATCTGTGTCATACCTGGATCTGTTTCAGTGCTTCCTTTGTCTTTTCCCGCTGTGTTATTACTGTTTCCTCTAATGTGGCTAAGAGTTGTGCCATGGTTCATCTTTGCAGCAGCTGTGCCTCCCAGAAGCTTCATATTTTTCTGTTGTACTTGACTTTGTCTTGACCTTGGTCTCCAATAAATACTACTCCTAAGAGATAGTCTGTGTCTTTCACTTGTTTCAGTTATAATCCACTGTTATTTTATTGGAGCCTGGTGGGTGTGATAATAAAGTGTGGGAGTTGGAAGCTTCTGTAATATTTCTGTTGAGTCTCAGTCTTGTGACCACTACAAGCGTTTCTTCTTCTATAGTTTTTCATCCCACCCCTGCACTTAGATGAGATAGGAAGGCTAGAAGGAGCTGGAATGAGAAGAATATCCATCTCCCATTGCTCTGGGAAAAGGCTTTGTTTTGTAAAGTCTTTTCCCTGGATAATAGGCTTTCGTTATGGAGAAGTCTCTGGCAGAACTTCAGAATGATTTCTCTTCCTTTCTTCCTGCTAGAGACAAAAGGATCTTTTTCTCAGACCTTCAACCTTGAAAACCTGATGGATTTCCTGGAGATAAAACTCAATGAAAATTTTGCCACCTTCCTCAAGCAAGAATGGGGCTCCTGAGAATTTCTTTCTGACATGCTAGTTCACACTCAGTCTAAAGCAATTCTCCAAAGTTACCATTGCAGTATTCTTACCATTTTACAGGTCCAGCGGTTTTTGCTGGGTGGACAGATTTCACCTGTGACTTTTTGAATCCACCTGTCTCTTCAGATTTCAGGGAGGTAATGTGCCCTGCAAACTCAGTTTTCTGATGGATCCAAGAAGTCACTGATTTTTAGTTTGTTTGCTTTTTCCTATCAAAATGATGGGATTGACTGTTTCTAAGATCTTTTTAAGTTGGAGCTAAAACCGTCTCATAAATAATTTTAATGACCAAACATTTTTAAATTAATTATAGTTAATTTGGCTCACTTATAGTTTGTTCAATGTTTAGTTTTAGGATTTTTTTTAAGCAATATAAATAATGCAGGGAGCAACAGTGTTTTTTATATTATGAATTAATTTAAACTAAACATCTATAATTAAAACCATTGTGTCCAAGTTTATGTATGTAAAAAGTAAAGTAGAGGTTCCTCTTCAAAGAGATTTTCCTCTCCATCTAATTAGGAATAAATAGTAACTTCTCTTAGAAGCAAAATTTATTCAAGGACCTGTGCTAACAATCTTAGATATCTGCTAACTGTAATAAAGAAATCAATGTACTTTGTGTTCTTAGCTCCCACAATTTAGCCTGAATACTTGCCCTGCCATGCTTATATTGGTCCAAGCAAGCATTAGGTCATAGCCGGTTCCTCTTCCTTATCTGGAGGTGTTTTTACCTTTCTCAGCTTTCCACAAGTTACTTCCTCCTTCCTTTGTTCTCCTCTGCTTTTACATCTTTTAGAAAGTTCTAAGTTGCTAGCCAATTAGGACAAATACAGAATATGAGCTCCCTTTCCAGCCAATGGAAACTGGACACAGCAGTAGGGTGGATGTGTCAGGTTATAAACAACCCTGTCTCCTTTGTTTGGTGTACTCTGGTGGCAAAACTGCTGGCAAGTGTACCCTTTCTGCAGAAGGTAAAAAAAATAGACTTGCTGAGAAAATTAAATTTATGTTCAAATGCTATTTCGTTATGGCACTGGGGAACAAGCATTTCTAACATGTATATTATTATTTCAAAGTCTGCATCCATATTGGCCTATAAAACTTATATTACTCTGGGCTTCTGAAAAAGTTAATAAAAGTGCCCTGTTATTATTGAAGCTTTTGAACAGTGCACATTTTCATTTAAAATTTGACATCTATTAAGTATAATATTATTTGATTACTAATATAACTAATTACTAAAACATTGGAGAATGCATACATATGATGATATTTGTATTAACTATTTTCTCTTTTTTGACTAATTATTAGCTTAGTGCAAAAGTAACTGCAGTTTTTGTCATTACTTTATTTCTTTTTTTTTTTTAGATGAAGTCTTGCTCTGTCACCAGCTGGAGTGCAGTGGTGCCATCTCGGCTCACTACAATCTCTGCCTCCCAGGTTCAAGCGATTTTCCTGCCTCAGCCTCCTGAATAGCTGGGATTACAGGTGTGTGCTGCCACACTGAGCTATTTTTGTATTTTTAGTAGAGTCAGGGTTTCACCATGTTGGCCAGGATAGTCTTAATCTCCTGACCTTGTGATCCATCTGCCTCGGCCTCCCAAAGTGCTGGGATTACAGGTGGGAGCCACTGTGCCCAGCCTGTCATTACTTTCAATGGCAAAAACTGCAATTGCTTTTGCACCAACCTATGTGTCCTGTACCCATTTTCATATTGGGATCTTAAAAGACTATCAATATTTAAACATTTTCTATGCATTAAAATATTAATCCTTTGTCATATTTATTGAAAATATTTTATGTAGCCTATTGTTGTCTTTAATTTTGACATAATATTGACTTTGAAATAGATCAATTTCAAGTTGTGTGTATTCGGTATGCCAATGCCTCCCTTTGTAACTTCTCCTATTACTTCTAAGTTTAGAAAGTCCTTCCCAATCTAGACTAATGACCTTTTAATAACAATGGTGGGCTGGGCACAGTGGCTCATGCCCGTAATCCCAGCACTTTTGGAGGCTGAGGTGGGCAGATCATTTGAGGTTGCGAGTTCGAGACCAGCCTGGCCAACATGATAAAACCCTGTCTCTACTAAAAATAGAAAAATTAGCCAGGTGTGGTGGCAGGCACCTGTAATCTCAGCTATTTGGGAGGCTGAGGCAGGAGAATCGCTTGAACCCAGGAGGCAGAGGTTGTAGTGAGCCAAGATCATGCCACTGCACTCTTACCAGCATGACAAGAGCGAGACTCCATCTCAAATAAATAAATAAATAAATAACAATGGTGTATTAATCCATTTTCATGCTGCTGATAAAGACATACCAGAGACTGGGAAGAAAAAGAGGCTTAATGGACTTACAGTTCCACATGGTTGGGGAGGCCTCACAATCATGGCAGAAAGCAAGGAGGAGCAAGTCACATGTTGCATGGATGGCTGCAGGCAAAGAGAGAGCTTGTGCAAGGGAACTCCCATTTTTAAAGCCGTCAGATCTCATGAGACTCATTCACTATCACAAGAACAGTGCAGGAAAGACCTGTCCCCATAATTCAATCATCTTCCACTGGGTTCCTCCCATGATATGTGAGAATTGTGGGAGTTACAATTGAAGATGAGATTTGGGTGATACAGCCAAACCATATCAAATGGTGACATACATTATCTGTAATTTTCTGACCTTTTTTTCCACCATTTTAATAATTATCATGCCACTGGAACTTCAGTGGGGAACACCTACTAGTATTTTCATGCTTTTTAATAGTCTCCATCCTGTTGGTACCTCTTGACACTCTTCTTGGTGATTTTATTTGAACTTCAGAAGTTCCATGAGAAATGTCTTTATATCCTGAATTATAACCCATTCCAATTTGTTTTGTTGATATCACATTAAGAGGAAGAGTCAACCCATATGATTGATTGTGTGCGGTTTCACTTTCTTATCAAACAAATGACAAACTCTTCTATGAAGTTTCTTCTTATTCTGCAATTAACTCAGGGAACACTAAAATAAATTATTTACTTCTAGTGATTTTTTAAATGATAATTCATAATTTTTAAGCTGTGTCCTATAACAGCCTGATTCATATGTATCAAGATTCCATACCCTATACAAGCATATTATTTTTCTTCTTTTGCTCCCATGATATGTTGATATATATTGTACATATTAAGTTCAAATGAAAGAATAAGTCCTCTTACAACTATCACTTTTTTTTTTTTTTTGAGACAGAGTCTTGCTCTGTCACCAGGCAGGAGTGCAGTGGCGTGATCTCAGCTCACTGCAACCTCCTCTGCCTGGGTTCAAGCAATTCCCCTGCCTCAGCCTCCCGAGTAGCTGGGACTACAGGTGCACACCACCACGCCCAGCTAATTTTCGTATTTTAGTAGAGACAGGGTTTCACCATGTTGGCCAGGATGGTGTTGATCTGACTTTGTGATCCGCCCGCCTTGGCCTCCCAAAGAGCTGGGATTATAAGCATGAGCCACTGCGTCCGGCAACAACTATCATTTTTTATACCAGATTAACATACAGAGATTGCCATATATTATGTATTTTAAAAAAAGCCACAATGTCCGTAGTATTTCATTTCCCAATGTACTAAAAATATATAGTGGATGTTTGTGACATGTGAAGGCTATCTATTTCTCAACAATTTTTCTGTATTTTGGGCAATCTTTAACTAGGTCCCACCTCTCACAAGTAAAATGGAGGCTAGGTATTTCTAATGCCTCTCCTCCACCAGGCTGGGTAAACTGGAGACTTGAAGTCTTGAGACTTGAAATGATTCCCATTGGTGTATAAAGAATGACAGTGGCTATGGCAAACAAAGTGGTGGTAGAGTTTGTTCATTGCTGAGACTTGATTCTATAGCCTTCCATCTGATTCTGTAAGATCTGACATTGCTTCAAAAACTTACTCTTATGCTTAAGCTAATGTAAGTTAATTTCTGATTATTGCAAAAAAGCAATTTAATCATACAGAGGGATACACTGAGGCCAGGTGTGGGGACTTATGCCTGTAATCCCAACAGGTTGGGAGGCTGAGGCAGGAAGGTTACTTGACCTAGGAGTTTAAGACTAACCTGTGCAATATAGTGAGACCTTGTCTCCACAAAAACTTTTTAAAAAATTATCTGGGCATGGTGGTGTGTGCCTATAGTTCTAGCTACTTGGGAGGCTAAGACAGGAGGATCACTTGAGCCCAGGAGGTCAAGACTTCAGTGAGCCATGATCATGCCACTGCACTCCAGCCTGGGTGACAGAGTGAGACTCTGCCCAAAGAAAAGAGAGATACTTTGATACGTACGTGATTTCTTATATCAGAAATAGCACTCCAAAAGGGAGCCAAATCTGTCATGTTTTTATATCAAAAAGGAAAAACTAACTTACCATACTATGAACATTAAAAATCACTTGTATGGCTGCATATCAAGAAGAAAACATATGAAACAACAACTCTTTTAGATGATATTATACATGTCTCTTTTCTTAGATACTGTCATTTGCATGACTAGGAATTCTTCAAATTAATTTTCAGTTTATAAGAAAGTCAACCTACATTAATAAAAATACAGTTTACAAGCCAAATATTATTAGAATCATATTTACCTTTGCCCAGGAAAAGATGATCTAAAATGACATTTTGAACCAAAGCAATTTGGCAGCATATTGCTATGGCTTCTTTTATTTAACCAAAACATATACCACAAAAGATTATTATTAAGATTACTTTGCACATTTATTTTAAGGACCTATGTAATACTGAGGTTTTCCATGGAATGCAATATTCATATGAATCTCAAAGGAGAACATATGGAGATTAATTTGTGGTTTTGCCAAGTTCCTTCAAATTCAAAATTTTGCAGTATCAAGAGCCAGTGAGAAGTTCTATATTTAAAATCTAAGTGTGAAGTTATATCATTCTTTTAACCATTTAAAAATATTTACTGTTATTTTTCTTTGAAGAGGAATGCAAGACAGAGTTCATACTATCAAGGAACTCTCAATATAGTAGCAGAGTTGTCAGGAGCTAAGGCTCTGTGTCAGGAAATGTTTCCTTGAAGAGGTAGGCTTGTGCAGACTCTAAGTATATGATTTCTGAGGGAACAAATACATAAGAGGTAAGAGAGTCTGGGCTCAGATAAAGACAATAGGCAAACTCATGGAAATGCAAAAGGCCAAAAAACATTTTCAGAGAGTTGCAAGTGATGTGACTGAGTATACAGTCTAATGGGACTAGCAGTGAGAAATAAGATGGCAAGACAACTTTTTTCAATTTTTGTTGGATATTGGATTCCACTAATAATCTTAGGAAAGCTGACTCAACTAGAAAAGATGCATACTACATTTTATTAAGGGTTTATGGGCAATATTATGTCCATCCATTGACTCAAAATTATATACAGCTGGTTATGCTGTGATGCTTCCATTCTACTTTATATGCACCAGGAAACATAAGTGATTTTAAAATGGGACAAGATAGTACAAGAGGTTTATATGATGTCATCATGCATCCAAATGACAGTGACACAAGTATTCACCAGCATTATTTACCAGGTTACTGCATCTTGTCAGATGATACATTATGACTTCGTATTGCCTTGTTATTGCCTCTATTATAGCTAACCTATGCCTAATTGCAATTTTTTGGTTGGGCTGGCTTCTGTCAATCACTCTTTGGGCTTTAGGCTGGGGACACTGTGTTCTCCTTTATTTTATTTCATCTCAACTAGGAACACAGACTCTTTTTCTCTATCCCCACAGCAGAACCAATGCTAAGGCCATAATTTTAATCAGAGTTTAATGAAATGAAAGTTTAATTCTCATGAATGAGAATTACAGAACAGAGAGGAAAGTAAAACTTCTGGCCAAGCTTGGGGCTCCTCATCAATTTCATCCAATATTTTCCTAACAACTCTTTCAGGGCTCTTGTGCACTTAGAATTTGAATACATTTATTCTATTGCCCAGAAATAGAAGCTTCTCTTCTTCATATAATCTCATCAAAGGGATCTTTGATGAGATTTATTCCTTATTCCAGTATTAATCTTCGTAGATTGACTGACACTGAGAACATTAATTCTTCTCAGTGGGGTGGTGGCCTCCAATGGGAGAAATCAACAATTCTCTTTCTCCTATGTGTGTATGCCTTTGCACCTATGGTGAAGGGGGGAGCCTGTTTCTCCACCCTTCCATCACAAATCTGAGCGGGCCTGTGACTTGCCTTGATTAACACAATGTGGCAGAAGTAAGGCTCTGTCAGTTCCTGGGCTAGTTTTCAAGAAAGAGACCTTGAAACTTCTGATTTCTTTAAAACCAGCACTGTATAGGATGTCTGATTACCGTGAGAGCATGAGCTGTGCTGAATCTCCAGCTAGCCACAATGAAAAGCCTTTTGGAGAGAGAATGCCAGTCAACCTCCCAGCTGTTCCAGCCTTTCCAACAGAGGTATCAAACAGGTGAGTGATAAAGCCACTGCTATGAAGTGAGTTATGTCTCTTCCCAAATTCATATGTTGAAACCCTAATCCCTCAATGTAACTGTATTTGGAGATACGGCCTTTAGATATGTAAATAAGGGTGAATAAGGTTATAAGAAAGGAGCCATAATTCAAGAAAATTGTGCCCTTATAAGAAGAGGACAAGACACTAGGAACACACAAGCACAAGAAAAATTTACACAAGAACGCAGTGAGAAGGCAGCTGTCCGCAAGCCAAGAAGAGAGGCCTCAGAAGAAACCACACCTGCCAGCAACTTCATCTTAGACTTCTAGCCCCCAGAACTGTGAGAAAATACATTTCTGTTGTTTCAGCCACACAGTCTGTCCTAGCAGTCTAATACTGCCACCTCAGAAGTTTCAGCCCAATAGACACCAGATAGAGCAGACACACTGCCCAGCTGAGCCAAACACAGACAGCAGAATCATAGAAATAATACATTTTGTAGAATTTTCTTATGTGGTGATAGATGACTGCAACAAGGGTAAAATCTACCCCTATCCACAAGGCATTTGTTGGTAAAATGGCCTTGACAAACATTTCTTGCTAAGATTTGGGACATTTGGTGTTATTCATGAATACCTGTTACAACTCACTACTCTCAGACTTTGCTATGGTCCCTAACTGAATAACTGCATTTGACAGTGTGGTTTATTATAATAATACTTCATAATTTGTACCATAGTTGCCTTTTGGTGGGGGATGATTATGCTTCCTAGAATAGGATAAGGTATTAATTAAATAACTGGTGAATATTATTTGTTATTAATTATTTATGATTTTAAAAAATTCAATTTAATAAGTGAAATTGGCATAAACTTTTCTTTTGGAGGCTAAGAATCACTAGTATTAATTCGTGAATAACATAATATAGCAAGGTAAAATGAATCTGAAGTTTTCCAATTTTTTTCTGTACTGTGGAACAGATTAGGGAATATATTAACTACATGTTCCCCAAATAATACAAATAGATCATTAATTGACTTTCCAATTACTTTAATGCTTTTTTCTATATTTTCGTGTCAATAAGAGTAATTTTTATTTTCCCAAAAATTAATTTATTTCACAAAGATATTTAAATTTTTGGTATACCATGTGGGATATTTTCACTGATTCTCAATCATACCTGCAGTATGTTTATTTTCTCTGATTCTGTTATGTTTTGTGTGTGTGTTACTTTTTATTTTCTTGATCAAATTTTAGTTACAAGAAATGAAATTTGGAGTTACTTGAGATGTCTCCATTTCAAAATATTTTATTTTATTAACTTCTTTTACTTCTATTAAGTCTTTCTATATATCTTTTTGAGTTTTAAAATTTTGTCTTAATGTATGTATACTGTGAATGGATAGTGGGAGGAGTGGTTGGAGGGAGGAGTAGATGAATGGATGGGCAGGTACCTCTTTTAGGCTGTACATTTTTCTTTCCAGTACTTTAGCTATCTCTCCTGTTCTGAACTGAATGCCACCCCACTCCGCCATCTTAGAGAACCTTTAAGGAACTAAGTAAGGTTAAAGGCAGTAATAAGGGTGGGACCCTTATGAAATAGGAGTTGTATCTTTATAAGTAGAGTGACACCAGATCTCTCTCTCTCTCTCTCGCTGTAAGCACAGAGGAAAAGGCCATGTGAGGACACAGCAAGAAGGGTGATTTGCAAGCTAGGAAGAGAGTCTTCACCAGAAACCAAATTTGCTAGTATCTTGCTCTTGAAATTCAAGCCTCCAGAATCGTGAAAAATAAGTTGTGTTGTTTAAGCCACCCAATCAGTGGTACTTTGTTATGGCAGCCCAAGCACACTAAAGCATCCCCAGTACCTGATATGCATCATTTTAATTGCTTGGGTTATTATTAACTCTTCTTGTATTTTCCTGGTTCTTGGAATAGTTTCTTTGCACATTCACTCATTCTGTCACTTTATGGACTCTTACAGACATTTTTGTTTAAACAGCGTATTATCTCAGTAAGAAATTTGGAGTTCAAGATGAATAAGTAAATTTTCCAGGGTTTAAAAATACATTATTGCTGGTCTAGGTTTGAATTGTTAGGCTATTTTACTTAATTTTATTCTCATTTAAAACAAGTAGCCAGAGGAAAAAATTGTGAAGTACATATATTAGGAGGATTCTCTCCCGGCTCCATTATACTAAGAGCTGGTTACATATGTAAGATAATTGTTTACCCATAAGGCCCATGGAATAATATCCTGTCCCCATTGAAAGGAATGTGAGAAAGTAATTTATTACTAACTGGGCACTGAGGTATTTGATGTCTTTCACTTATCATAACAACTAAGTAAACAGTCTTTAGTTTACAAATGAGGAAACTTGATTCAGAGGTGTTAATTTTCCAAGCTTGTACTGATAATGGACACAGTATATAAGATTTGAACTTAGATATTGCTCCAAAGATTCTGATTTTCCAGGAAAATTTCCTTGTAGTAAGCAGAGTAAAATTAGCTGTCAAAACAGGATGCTTTCTAACCCTCCTGTAAGTGAATTTGTCATTTGGAGCATATTTTATTTGTAAACATTTCAAATTTCTCATTTGTGAAAATGCCAACCATCCATACCTGAAAACTTTACATTTCATGAAGCAGGCTGTAACGTACCCTTCAGTGACTTGGGGGTTAAAGTGGGCTTTTCAACAAGCAAGGCAACACTGACCTGCAGGCAGAATGCTTCAACAAATCAGTCAGATTTGCTTCCTGGACTCATGTCTCCTGATGAAAGTCGCTGTCACAGAATTACTTTTATTTTGTGCTCACTGTACCAAATTTTATTAATTTTTTAAAAAAGTTTTAGATGTTTCTGATTCCATAGTGTTTATTATCCAGTTCTCTTAGCAAAAAAAATCTGGTATTTATAGAAAATGCAGAAGACAAATGATAAGCAAATATATATCCCTCAGAGAAAAAGATGCTACATCCAGATATTATTATGCAAATTTGCCAAGCAAGGTCAAAGTGTACTAGTGGGGAAGATAGAAAAGGAACAGTTAAGGATATTAATTCAAATCCTGAGAAACTGTTTACTGATAGGAAAGGTTTAGATACTAAAATGAGGTAAAATCGATACAAAATTCTACCATTTATCTATTAATTGCCTGACTTTGGGTGGGTTATTAAACTTGGTTTTTATGTTTATAAAATTTGTATAACAATATCTCTCCCTAGGGTTGTTGGAGGTTTATTTAAATTATGTACCTCTGTGTTTTGCTCTATCTGTGTAAAAACTGAAAAGTGATTCAGAGAACAGAGAGCAAAGCAAATAACATTGGTTTAAAAAGTGTAAAATATACCAGGAATGAGAGAGACTTATCTCCACTAACCAGGTGGGAATTGGAACCAATGTCAAATTAGCTAAATATCTCAAAGGAAAATACTTAAAACATAGGTGAAAAAAGATAAGAGAATTCTGAAGAAATAAGGGATCCTTTTCTTAAAGGATAAAAAAAATTCATGATATTCCTGCCAGTTATCTGATGGTAATAAAATACAATGAAATGATACGCTAACTCAGGTGGGGTATCTGATGATTGGCAAATAGGGAATATGGAAGTAAAGAGGGAAAACATCAGACGAGGAGATGGAAGCAGAAAAGTGGGAGAAGACTGAATATGTCTATGGGATGTACAACAGATTTCCTCAGAGAAATGGAATTACCCCTGCCTGAAGTTGGTCACTGGCTCTCTTAAGGGCAAAGAGTCATAAATGAGGTTAAACTGAGAGTGGTTGATGTTCAGAAATTATAATGTGAATAGGTCTCCATAATACTGGATATTAAAAGATCCCTGGAAATTTATGCAGGAGCCCCAACCTTTCCTGAGGAATGACTAGGAGATGGTCCTTATTCTCAATCTTGATTTGCTGCTAATGATTTGGGATCTTGAGGTTTGTAGTACTGCTTGGCTAAGTATTGATGCCTAGTTGAGTTATTAGTGGGTGCCCAAATTATATTTTTTAATCTTTTCTGATTACTGATAACATAAATTCTGTGACTTACAAATTAATCTGATGGAAATGATTAAGATAAGACGTAAGAAAATTTTTAGGTATTTGGCCAAATATCTTAAAGGGTAGGTCATCTTTAAATAGCACTAATAATGACTCCAAAATTGTATGAAAATATTAAAACAAATTTCATACGTGCATATGGGAATACTTTTCTTAATATTTTAACCACCTCTGTATTCATATATATATATATGAATATGCATACACAAACACATAGCACCACTAGCACCTCACATTATTCATTAGAGAAGAATATAAAAAGCCAACAACATCGATCAGTATCATTGAACTGCTCATCTTCTGTTAAAAATACAAGGAAATGACTTACATAATGGCATATCCACAGCACAAGTTGAGATATATATATAAGGCATTATGAAGAGCTCATCTTCATAAATGGCAATCAAAACTGTCATTAATAGAACTCAACTTATAAAGAAAGTGATGTATGGTGAAACTGACATATTGAAGGGACTTGCTTAAGTATTGAGTGTGGAATGTTGACTTTCAACAAAAGTATAGAAGTTCTGTCTTGCCACACTAATTGGACCAAGCTCAGCAGTTCTTAAATTCTACATTAAACAAATACTTTCTGCATATTCACTGTAGCAGCCAATTACATAATGCATTGTAAATTATGGTTAAAAAGACTGTTTTCTTTTGAAAGTGTGATACAAGGCAGGCACAGAAGAGAAGCAATCACCATTGTATTGCTTCCTTTTCATAGAAGAAGTGTGTTTAGAACAGTTAGCAAAATACGTGGATCTCATTGGCATCTAACATTCCAATCACCTGCTATTCAACAATTTTTCATTTTCTTGATGTGCTGGATTTTGCAATGTTTGTTAGTGTGCAATATGTCATCTCAATGTAGACACACCAGTATTATATGATCTCTTTCAGTTTTGTGCATGGGAGTGTTAACGTTGTACCATAGTATTGCAGCTACATTTTCTGTATCTCACTAGTTTGAAGGAGTTAGTTGCATCCTTAGAAGTCCAAGTGAGACTGAAGGTTAGAAACCGTGAGTCCAAGTAATATCCAATTCATTTAATAATTTGTAAAAAATTTCTGATGAGAAGATCCAGGCTTTATTTGTGACATTCCGTGTTAAAAAATCCCATTGTAAAGAATTTACTCAGATAAATTATTGAAGAACAGGATGAATTCATTGATGTATAACTTTAATAAAATATATATCGCCTAGGGTCACAGGACAAATCAATGTGTTATAAAATACATACTATGCTCTCACTCATATATTCTTATTGATATTTTTATTCATGAGGAATAAACAAAGGTGCATGCTGCTATTCTTCACAGAGAATAAAGCATGAGAAAGATATCAAGGGGTTATTATGGTCAACATTTCAATTGTGTGCTAGGCAAAGACTGGGCCTTAAAACTGTATTTGAGTAAAGAATGAATAACTAGAATAGAGATTGGATTCTGGAAGCCAACTTTAGAATAATAGGCCAAAGTTAAAACCAAGTTAAGAAACAAACGAAAAATAGGTCAGTGAATTGTACAAGAAGGTAACACAGATTCAGGAGTCAGCCCATTACAAGGGTGAGAACATCTTTTCAACTTGTCATCTTTCTAGCTTTTTCTAAATCTTACACTGAGGCACTGTATTGTAAGGCATTTTTTTTTTTTGCCATTAACTTATGGCTGTAAAGCTCTGGAGGGAAGTAAGAGGTGGCAAGGGAACAAAGCAGGGTAGGTATGAAAATGTAAGCATGAAAAATGAATGAAAGATGAGAGAAGGGGTCACTTGGGCATCAGTTGAGTGTGACAGGCTCAAGCTCAAATGGAGCTCTGGCACAAAGTTGACTGTATCCCACAGGTTATCATTCCAGATAGCAGCAGAGTTCTGGTGGTTTGCTAGTAGCCAGCTGATCAATGTATTTATGCCCTAATTTATGGCTTATCATTAGTCTGCCCCTCAGAGACATTTAATGGTTATTTTTTGGTGCTATTTATTTATCTACTTATTTATTTTCCTGCAGAATCATAACACAAAAGTTATATTATCTCAAACAGCTGAAAATGCAATGTTTGAACCCCTAGTTTCCCTAGCCTTTCCATCTCATGCCAGAGTGGGGGCTGGTACACTACAAAATTAGAACGGCCAGGGTTGAAAAATGAAAATTACTGTAAAAATATGCTACTGGTACCAAAAGATTTGGAATTCAGGCTTTGATACTGACGGAAAAATGGTTAATGTTTCTGAAATGATATAACTTAAAAAGTCTCAACAGATATAGGTTAGAAAACTTGATGTCAAAGACAGTGGATCCTTAAGCTCTCCCAGAATGCAGTGGGCAACCAGGGGCTCCCTGGTTGCCCAGGCTGTCATGGGATTCCTAGGGTGTCACTTTGCCAGCCAGAAACCTCTGTGGCTGGCGGTGCCTCTGCTTAGGTTTTGCATGTGCTCGCTGGGCTCATTCCACCCACTCAGCCCAGCAGCCCCTGCTCGGCTTGTGCTACCAGCCGCATCCCCTATCTGCCATGGGCAAGCCAGGCGTGGAGCAGTGAGGGATGTGTGAGCAAGTGAGTGCAGGGTCTGGCCACTGCACACAGCCAGGTGCTCCGGCTGTGGCAGAGGGGTGGGCAGTTCCAGGCACTGGCACAGGCACCAGCTCCATGAAAGACTGAAGCTAGACCAGGCATATTAAAAGCAGCTTTGGCTGTGGGCACCAGCATCTAGACAAGGGGAATGCAATGGTGCCCAAAAGCAGAGCCCCAAAGAGAGTGTCACAGCCCTAGTTCAGGGAGACCTGATGTCTGTGCTCCCAGAAGGGCTGCAGCTCTTTTCTCCTCATAACTCACAATGTGGTGAGCAGGGGGCATATTTCAGCCCTGTTTGTGTTACAGCTCTTTCATTCTCACCATTCAGCAGGTCCCAGTTCTTTTCCTGCATCTAGGAAGAATGAGATACATGGACAATTTGAGGGTGAGGAAGGCAGAGAGGAGCTTCATTGAGTGACAAAACAGCTTTCAGGAGACCCAAAGTGGATAGCTCCTTTCCATAGGCAAGTTGTCCTGATGGGGTTCCAGCTCACAGAGGAGAGGAGAAACATGGCAAGTAGCTCCTTTCTGCAGGGATGTTGTCCTGACGAGTGTGCAAGTCTGGCTGAGTCCAGGGTTTTCATGAGCTCAGAAGAGAGGAAGCACATGCTGATTGGTCCATGGGCAGCCACGAATGGGCCTGGAAAAAGCACCATAAATTCTCACTCCCCATGACGGACTCTACCTAGAACTGGCAGCCCGGCTCCCAGGCTTCAGGCCACCCCTGGCTTGAAGCTGGGGCTTCACCAGGGACCCACCCCTTTCCACTTAGGAACCTGTCTGCCTCCTGCTGCCATCAACATGCTGTTTCTGGAGCCCAGGCTCTTCACCCCAAAGGGCACCTATAAGGCCTGTGCTGAGCGTCCCTCAGCCCCTCCATCCCACCTCCTGCCTCCCTCCCTGAGCTCTTCAGTGTCCAAAGCTTCAGAGGAGGCTGAGGCAGCAGGAGACCTGGAGTGTCAGCGCCTCCCCGAGGGCACGCACACCCGCCAGGTCACGATAGTGCATGGGCTCAGCTTCAACTTTGCTTCAAAATTGAAGTGGGCACCAAGAGAGGGGAGAGGCCAGGAAGCAGGAGAAGGCACTTCTGAGCCTGTGGGGGCAGGGAGCTTCCCGGACCCCCAAGAGTGCAAGAATGCCCTGGTCCAGAGCTGCAGCTGGGCGGTTGCAGCTGTGTCCAGGATTGTGGGGCTCTCGCCTCACCAACTCAGTTGGGGGTGGAGCTCCCGCCTGTTCCCAGACCCCACTGGCTCCACAAAGCATGCAGCCTCAGCGGTGCCTCCCCACAGCAGCTGGCATCCCCACAATGGCTGTTCTAGACAGGCTGGTGCCACCATCAACATCTATCTCAATGAGCTTTCTCAAATAGAAAGCTGTAACTTTCACTCATATTTGTTTACTGTTTTCCAACATTTATAACCACCACCCCATTTTCTAGTATAGCATCTGAAAACTCAGATATTTACATTTTCATTCTCCTTTATGGCTGGACATGATTAGCATGTGACCTGATCTTAGTCAAGAAACCCAACAGCAAGCCAGTTGTGATACTCTAGAAAAGGGTACCATCCGTAATTAAAAGTGACTGCTAGGAGAAAAGGCCCTCCTCATCAACCAGATGTTGACATACCTGGCTATAATATCTGGAATTCTAGAAGTCTTGATATCCTAAGGGAAGGCTAATTATTTCTCAGGGTGGTAGAACAGAGAAATGGAATAAAATTTCAGTGAATTGCTAAAAATGTAATTATAGAAAAGTCACTGTTTGTAATAATAATAATAACTAAAGGTACCTGAGAATGGCTCTAATAAAACATATGCAAAAATTGGGTATAGGCAGATGCAGTGGCTCACACTTGTGATTACAGCTACTTGGGAGACTGAGGTGGGAGGGCCAATTGAGGCCACAAGACCAAGGCCAGCCTAGGCAATATAGTAAGACCCTATCTCTATTAAAAATAAAAAAAGGAAAAAAAACCTCTTGATATAGAAAAATCATTGAGAACCATAAAATAAGACCTAAATAATTGGTGGTGTATACCATGTTTATGAATGGATTATTTCTATTTTGCGAAGTGAACATTTCATCCAGATTATTATGCATCTTTATTATAAAAGCTATCAGAAACTTTGTGACTGTGTGCTTGTGTGTGTGTGTGTGTGTATGTGTGTGTGTTTGAGAGACAGAGAGGAAGATGGTGTGGGGGAAGAGGGAGAGAAGAGAGAGAGAGAAAATGAGACTTCAAAAGTTAAAGGTGAGTATAAGAATTAATAAATAGAAAAAGGCAAAAATGTCTAAGACAATAAGACAATATAGTCAAGGTAGGGAACTCATCCTACCAAATATTTACTTATTTTAAGCTGCTATCACTAAGACAGTAAACTTTAGGGCATAAACAGAAAAGGAGAAAAGTAGAAGAGAAAAGTAGATCTCATGTTAAGTTTTCTTACCACACACAGAGGTAGAAGAAAAGTTAGAAAGATGATGGACATGTTCATGGTCGTAATGGTGATGGTTTTGTAGTGTATACTTATCCCCAAACTCAACAAGTTGTATACATTAAATATATATAGTTTTTACAAGCCAATTATTCAATTTTTAACAAGAATGTCAAGACCATCCAATGGTAGAAAAATAGTCTTTTCAACAAATAATACTTGTGCAATGGGATGTCCAAATGCAAAAGAATAAATATGAATGTCTCTCTCTCATCACAAACAAAAGTCAATTTAAAATTGGTCAAATACATAAAATAAGTTGTAAAACTATAAAATTATTAAAGGAGCACATGGGATTACATCTTCATGACCATGGGTAAGGAAATGAATTCTCAGATATGACATAAAAGCACATGGAACAAACAAAAGACAAAAACAAATTGGACTTCATCAAAACTAAAAACATTTGCTTTGAAGAACATTAATGAAGTTAAAAAACAATTTATAAAATAAAGAAAACATCTGCAAATTTTATACCTGATAAAGAACTCGTAAGTAGAAGCCATAAAGAAATCTTAAAACTCAATAATTAAGACAAGAACTCAATCAGAAAATTGGCAAAGTAAATGAATAGACTTTTTCTCAAAGAAAATTTACAAATGGTCAACAGCACATTCAAAGATGCTTGATATCCTTAGTCATTAGGGAAATGTAAATCAAAGCCACAATGCAATACCACTTCACACCTACTAGGATGGTTATAACCAAAAAGACAGGAAGTAACAAGTGGTGAAGAGAATGTGGAGAAATTTGAAATCTCATACACTGTTGGTGGGAATGCAAGATTGTTCAGCCACTTTGGAAAACAGTTTGGCAATTTTCCAAAATATTCAGCATGAAGTTACCGTGTGACTCAGCCAGTAATCCATTCGTAAACATTTACCTAATAGGAATAAAAATGTATGTCCACACATTAATTTGTACAAAAATACTCATTGCAGCATTGTTCAAAATAATCAAGGTGGAAATAACCAAATGCCTATTAACTGATGAATAAATTTTTTTAAATTGTATATGCATATATAATTTTGTACTGTAAAATAGAATATTATACAACCATAAAATGGAATGAAGTATTGCTATATGCGAAAACATCAAAGAACCTTTTAAACATTGTAAGTGAAAAGACTCAGTCACAGAAGACTGCCTATTTTGATTTCATTTATACTAAATTTTCAGAGTAGGCAAATCTGTAAAGACAGGAAGTAGATTAATGTGTGTTTAGGACTGGGGAGACAGGGTTGGGTGAAATTTTTTTTCCTGGGGAGTAATAAGAATGTTCTAAAACTGATCATGGTAATTATTGCACAATTCTATGAATATAATGAAAACCATTGGCTTACAAATTTTGAATAAGTGAATGGTATGGGATATGAATTACATCTCAATAAAGCTGCTAAAAATAAAAGAAAATTGACTGAGCATGGTGGCTCACGCCTTGAATCCCAGGACTTTAGGAGGCCGAGGTGGGAGCATCACTAGAAGCCAGGAGTTCGAGACCATCCTAGGCAACATGGACATAGAGACCTTATCTCTATAAAAAATTTAAAAAATTAGCCCCACACAGTGGTGCATGCCTGTAGTGCCAGCTACTCGAGAGGCAGAGGTGGGAGGATAGCTTGGGCCCAGGAGATGGAGGCTGCGGTGAGCCATGATCACACCACTGAACTCCAGCCTAGATGACAGAATAAGACACTATCTCAAATAAATAAATAAAAAGTAAATAAAGTGAAATACATTTGTAAAACAAAAATCTCTTCTTATTTTCCTTTATTTTATTATTCTGATATTAATAAGCATAGATTATTAATGGGTATGGATTTAATGAAAAATAATTAGATAAACTAACTTTTATCATGCTATTGAAAATATCACTAAATGAACATAGCTTTAAGTTGTAATTTAGACTGTCTTTTACCTCCAGATCTAGTTGTATGTAATATATTTTAAATTCAATAAGGTGTCTTTTGGAATTTAAAGGCAGTATAATTTTATCCTTTCTTTGGAGGCACTTATTTTTATATTTTGAAGTCTAAATAAGTAAATAAGGGCATTTCAGACCTAGAAAATTAGTACAGCTTAGATTTTTTAGTGTTTACAAAACAAATCTATACTTAAAATGACTTGTAAGCTATAAATTTTGTTTTCTCTTAGTTAATAACATTATTCCTTATGTTTTAAGCACATGACATGCACCATTTCTGTTTCTATAATCCGCTGACAGTGATGCGAATTTACATTAATTTTAATTTTGTATCATTTTGAACATTTATTTTGTGTCACATTTAAAAATCAACATTTGAAATAATACTATGGTCTACATAGTTGGACCTCAAGAATCAGTGTGAAGGATAAGGTGGAAAATGTAAATGATGAGAGCAGAAAGGTCTTACTTGAGTTGGTAGAAATGTATCTGTCTTTAATCTTTCTTTGAGAAGAAAGTTAAATTACTGAAAATCTGTATTTAAGAAGTAATTCTCATAATAGGCCACTGCAAAATACTGATATGGGTGATTTTTAGAAAAAAAATATCATGTAGTCTATCTAAACATGAATCTGCTCATAGGGATAGAAATAAAACCAAATATTAAAATATAACTGCAGAAAGGGGGTGGAAGTTTTAAACATAAATTATTGTGGTCATATTTTTATTTTACTTTTTAGATGTCAGCCTGTGTAATGTTAGCTTTCTTCATCAGTGATCTCCGAATTATTCTGATCATATTACATCTGTTGATAAAGCAATTTAGAGTTCTCACTACTCCACTGAACTTTTTACTGTACTGAAATTCCTTTCAAAGAAGAGGCTTAAGTTATGGAACTTTTAAGAGTCTATTTAAAACTGAGTTAATGTCTTGCACAATACTTTGGCAAAAGCACCTTAAGAATTAAGAGAAAAAAGTGATTTTCAATTAGCAGCTTTTTTTATACAATGAGATATCACCTCACACCTATTAGAATAGCTATTATCAAAGAGACAAGCAATAACAAGTGTTAGTGAAGGTGTGGAGAAAGGGGGACTTGTGCACAGTTGGTGAGAAAGTATACGATGGAGCCATTACAGAAAACGGTATGGAGTTTCCTGAAAAAACTGAAAATAAAACTATCATATCCCTCTTTTGGGTTTAGACACAAAGGAAACGAAGTCAGCACCTTGTAGAGATATCTGCACTCCCATGTTCAGTGTTACCCACAATAGTCAAGATGCAGAAACAACGTGTCAGTTGACAGATGAGTCAATAAAGAAATTGTGTGTGTGTGTGTGTGTGTGGACACAATCACAATATAATACTATTTTGCCTTTAAAATAAAAGAATATTCAGACATTGGACAATATAGATGAACCTAGAGGAGATTAAGCTAAGTGAAATTATCCAGATATAGAAAGAAAAATACTGCATTATCTCACTTGTACCTGGAATCTAAATAAAGTTGAATACATAGAATCAGTGTAAGGTAGTGGTTACCAGGGTGGGATGAAAAGATGTAGGTCAAAGGGTACAAAGTTGCAATTATGTAGAATGAAAAAGTCTAGAGACCTAATATACAGCATGAGGATGATAGTAAATAACATTTTATTGTATCATGGAAATTTGCTAAGAGAATAGATTTTAGGTGTTCTTACCACAGAAAAAGAAAAGACAGAAAAAGTAACTAGGTAGGATAATAGGTATGTTAATTTGCTTGACTGTAGTAATCATACACACAATACACACACACACACACACACATCATATTGTGCATCTTAAATATATACAATAAAAATATTTTTTAAAAAGTTGCAGTGTATAAAGTCTTCTCGTTCTGGTATATTACTCAACTTTCCAAATCGCACATATGCATGATTCCAGATGCCCCCCCACAGATGTACACATATCCTTCTAAGCTTCTTGAACTCATTAACAGTAATACCTTGAAAATTCTATTAGATTCTGGAAAAATACCCATACTGTTTTATTTATGTAAACTATCCTTGTAGGTTATGTTACTGGGACTCCTAAATGTGTTAAAACAGCATTGTATCTTTCTAGTAAATAAGAGGGGACTCCAAAAAGTTCATGGAAAAATGGAATTAAAAGTTAAAAATAGTCTGGGTGTAGTGGCTCATGCCTGTAATCCCAGCACTTTGGGAGGCCAAGGCGGGCGGGAGGTCAAGAGATCAAGACCATCCTGGCCAACATGGTGAAACCCTGTCTCTACTAAAAATATGAAAATTAGCTGGGCATGGTGGTGCACGCCTGTAATCCCAGCTACTCGGGAGGCTGAGGCAGGAGAATCATTTGAACCCGGGAGGTGGAGGTTGCAGTGAGCCAAGATTGTACCACTGCACTCCAGCCTGGTGACAGATCGGGAGTCCATCTCAAAAAAAAAAAAAAGTTAAAAATAAAAATATAAACTTTGTTTCTCAACATAAACACTATCAAGTTTAGGATATTTTTGTAAGCAATGTGATGTGGTTTGGCTGTGTTCTCATCCAAATTTCATCTTGAATTGTAGTTCCCATAATTCCTGTGTATGTTGTGAGGGACCTGGTGTGAGGTAACTGAATCATGGGGGTGGTTACCCCATGCTGCTGTTCTTGTGATGGTGAGTGAGTTCTCATGAGATCTGATGGTTTTATAAGGGGGTTTTCCCCCTTTTGATTGGCACTTCTCCTTACTGTCACCATGTGAAGAAGGACATGTTTGCTTCCCCTTTTGTCATGATGGTGAGTTTCCTGAGGCCTCCCTAGCCCTGCAGAACTGTGTGTCAATTAAACTTCTTTCCTTTATAAATTACTGAGTCTCAGGTGTGTCCTTATAGCAGCATGAGAATGGACTAATACACAATGATACCAGCCATTTAGTTCATCCCTAAAGAACTGAGGGTCCTGGGAATTTAATTGTATGAACACAGTTTTTTTTTTTGTTTTGTTTTGTTTTTTTTTTTGTTTTATTAACTGAAAAAATATTGGTGACCTTTACAGATTTTTTTAAGATTAGGAAACAAGAAGAAGTCAGAAGGAACCAAATCAGGACTACAAGGTGGCTGCCTAATGATTTCCCACTGAATCTCTTGAAAATTGCCTTTGTTTTATGAGAGGAATGAGCAGGAGCATTGCTGTGGTGGAGAAAAACTCTCTGTCGAAGCTTTTCCATGTGTTTTTTTCTGCTAAAGCTTTGGCTAACTTTCCCAAGACACCCTCATAATAAGCAGATGTTATTCTTTGGCCTTCCAGAAAGTCAGTAAACCAAATGTCTTGATCACGCGAAAAAACTTTTGCTGTGCACTATTGACTTGTGCACTCCTGCTTTGACTGGGCCACTTCCACCTCTCAGTGGCCATTACTTTGATTGTGCTTTGTCTTCAAGATTGTACTGGTAAAGCCATGTTTCATCACCTGTTATAATGCTTTGAATAAATCCTTCAGGATTGTGATCTCACTTATTTAAGATTTTTATTGAAAGCTGTGCTCTTGTCTACAGTTGATTTGGGTACAAAGCTTTGGCACACATTGAGTGAAAAGTTTGTTCAACTTTAATTTTTCATTCAGAATTGGTTAAGCTGAATCAGTTGAGAGAATAACAGTGAAACAGAAAAAGAACTAACACAACTAACTCCATTTTTGTTTAAAGGGCTTTTAACTATTTCTGTACATAGGCAAGGATAATTTAAGAGCACTAAGATAACATGCAAAAACAGCAATCACATAGTTTTAAAACTAACTCTGGAAAGGAGAAGTATGTAAACCTTTAACAACGTTTTGTTAAACATTTATAGGAACATTGTTACCTGACTAAGGATGAAGAAATTCTCAATCTCCTTGGAACCTTACTGGTGCCTATATGTCTGTGGTTGTTGATCACCACTTGATCCAGATTACCTCTTTTTCCCCCTTCTCTAAACATAAAAAGAGCCCTGAAATTTGTAGTGACCGAAGATGGTTTTTAGGACGATAGTCCACCATCTTCTTGGTTTGCTGGCTCTCTGAGTAAACCTGCTTTTCCTGCCACCAACTCTGATCTCTCTCAGGTTTGGGCTTCGAGTGGCAAGCAGCCAAACCTGTGTTGGAGTACAAGATGTCTATGGTGTTGGTTATTGTATCTCTTCAATTAGGGCATAAACAAGATTAATTATTTTCCTCACAAATTGAATTGGATGGTCTGCCCCTGCAGGCTTCATCCTCAACATCATCTTGTCCTTTCTTAAAGCAAGCTATCCATTTGTAAACCGCTGATTTCTTTGGGACATTGTCCTCATAAACTTTTAGTAAAACATCAGTGATTTCACTATTCTTCTATCCAAGCTTCACTATAAATTTGATGTTTGTTCTTACTTCAATTTTAGCAGAATTCATGTTGCTCTGATAGAGGGTTTTCCAAATGATACCTTGTTAGTGCCTCAAACTAGATCTTGTTTAGACATCTTATAACATGTTAGTACAAGTTCTGTTTAGTGCAAAAAATAATTGAAATCCATGCATAGTTTTTTCATAGTATGGATTTTCTATGAAGTTTTTGAAAACTCCTCAAATTAGCAAGTTGTCTATTATCTGATGTTTGTGGATAGTGAAAATAGTTATTTTTCCAAAAGGAAAAATAGAAGCAATTACTTGATTGAGAATACATTGGCTAATTTTATATAATGTATATACAAATTATATAAAATTTGATGAAATTATATAATTTTATATAATAAAATGTTAAATGTATATTTTATACATTATATAAAATTATATAATTTTATAATTTTATGCTGCTTAACTGAGAAAATGTTATAAATTGTATTTTTTTTTTTTTTGAGAAAGAGTCTTGTTCTGTCGCCCAGGCTGGAGTACAGTGGCATGATCTTGGCTCACTACAACCTCCACCTCCCGGCTTCAAGCAATTCTTCTGCCTCAGCCTCCTGAGTAACTGGGATTATAGGTGCCCACCACCACACTCAGCTAATTTTTGTATTTTTAGTAGAGACGGGGTTTCACCATGTTGGTCAGGCTGCTCTTGAACTCTTGACCTCAATCAATCCACCCGCCTTGGCCTCCCAGAGTGCTGGGACTACAGGCATGAGCCACTGTGCCCAGCCATAAATTGTAATTTTAATTTTTCAAGCATAAAACAGCATATCTAAATCTTCAGACTGCTACACAATGGTAGCTATAAACTAGAAAATAATCCAGACTTTAGGAGATGAATCAACTTTAGACTATGTTAGGATTGATTTTGATTTTTTAGGTCCATAAAGCAAGCACATACAAAATGAGCATGGACATTTGCGTTAACGGAATCGTTGTCCCTAGTGTCAAATATTTTGGGAAAAAACATTTAGGACAGGGAATAAAACTTCTGCAAGTAGGCCTTAAAATTGTGTTTGAAATAAAAATCTTTCCTTTACCTGGGACCTGAGGTCAGTTTATTCGGGTTTTGAAAGCCTGGAGTAGTTTTCCTGGTCTAGGATGTGGGATCCACGTGGAAAATAAGATTATGACTCCCTAAGGTGTTGTGGGGTTATGCAGTAGCTTTACTTTATTGGATGTGCCTGTGTGTTTCTGTTATCTTAAATGCTCAGTAAGTTCTTGTTAGTTGTACATCCCACTCTAAGTTGTTTTATGGGATGTGAGATGGTCAAAAACAACTCTCTAACTGCCTAGGAGAGCATTGCATCATCCCACCACAGAAACATACCATGGATACTCCTGGAGACAATCAAAAACTGTGTGAGGGATAGCAGCAATCATTAATGAAAGGCAGCTTTGAGCAGCAAGGTGGCAATGCCTCAGGGATCTTGTGTTGTAATGTTGTAAAGACAAGAAGGCTAGAATCAGAAGACTTTCTTCTAAAAAACTCAGATATAGCTAAAAAACCCCAAAATTGTTAGGTTAAATCCTAGCAATTTTGCTGGTAGACAATTGTGATATCATATTTCAGGTAATTTTTTTAAAACATTTTTATAGAGACTGGATCTTACTATGTTGTCCAGACCTGGTCTCAAACTCCTCAGCTCAAGCAATCCTCCCACCTCAACCTCCCAAAGCGCTAGGATTACAGGCATGAGCCACTGTGGCCAGCCCTGGTTCAGGTATTAAACAAAAAGACGAAGCTATATTTTTACGGAAAAAAACTCCGTTTTTCTAGTATAATGGTTGGAAGTATTGACATACATTTTAGTACATAAATAAATCTGAATTGAACTAATTTTTCCATTAAGAACAAAAGTTATTATGGATCCTATATGACAATCATAAATATATATTATTTTCCAACATTCGGAAGAAACCATTTCCCAATTGCTCACAAGTCTTACAGTAGCCAAGATAAAATTGCCTTAGAATAACACAAACATCCCACAAACTTTAATTTACTTTTGAACTTTTAAAACTGGAAACTTGAAAACTTTGAGGAACTAATGTGCTGCATACAGAAGAATGTGAAATAATGATTTTTGAGAAATTTAATCTGTAAATGTTACAGTGTGTCTCTGTTCACATTTAGTAAGCCATTTCACAGTTCAAAGATTTTACTGTGTAAGTTATTTTTACTTATAGTTCTCCTCACAGGTAGGAAGCAACTTAGGGCTAACTGAAATATGCATTTTAATTGTTCAGCTCTTTCTCAGTTTTGTCAGCTATTTTACTTAGTCTATGCTTTTATGAATTTATTTTTTCCGTGGTGAGACAATGAAAGAAAGGGAAGTCCAATCAGCTTAAAACATAGATGTATAAGATTTGAATGAATGTATTTAATAGAGTAAAACTCTTAAAATAGGTTCATGAAGCATATACTTCCCAGAGGAATTCAAATACACTTATGTCCTGTAGAAAAACATTCATTTGAGGAGACCAGGTGTTTGGGAGTTGTTTTACACTGGACTGTGTTTGAATCATTTGAAATCTAATTGAAGCACTTTTTCTGGTTACACACTAGCTTTTAGCTTCAAAGTTCTTTAGAAATAGCAAGTAATCTTCTTCCTGTCACATAAGTGGAGGATGAAATGGAAGCAAAGAAGTTAACTTGTTTTTCCAATGCTACAGAGAGAAGTAGCAGCAGGCAGGCAGATTTCCAGTATTTCCTGCATCACTTTAATTCCCTGTGTTTTCATATAATACGTTATAAGATTCAGTAGATGGTAGCAAAATAACTGCTTGTGTTAGTCTGTTTTCACATTGCTGTAAAGAAATATCTGAGACTAAGAAATTTATAAAGAAAGGAGGCTTAATTGACTCACAGTTCCACATGTCTGGGGAAGCTTCAGGAAACTTACAATCATGGCAGAAGGGGAAGCAGGCACATCTTACCTGGTGGCAGTTGAGAGAGAGCATGTGTGAGTGCAGGAAAAACTACCAATTATAAAAGCATCAGATATCGTGAGAATTCACTCACTATCATGAGAACAGCGTTGGGGAGACTTCCCCCATAATCCAATCACTTCCTTCCCTCAGAATCACTTCCCTTTCTGGACATGTAGGAATTACAAGTCCCTCCCTCAGAACGTGGAGATTACAATTTGAGATGAGCGTTGGGTGGGGACACAAAGCCAAGCTATATCATTGCTGTTTAAACTTTCTCAGTTGACATTTTCACTGAACATAAAGTCAATGTTCAATAAAAAATATTTCTAAATTACAGTGTTCAAAGAAAAATTTTAATTTTGTTTTATGGTAAACCCCATCAATAAGAACAGGTAAATATATATGTATATATATTTGCATATACATAATGTAATATATATGTGCATTAAATATTTATGTATATATACACATATATATGCTATATTTATATGTAATTCATATATATATACATATATGCATTATAATGTTTTGACTTATTAGGGCTTTAGAAATTGCTGATTCTCCATAGAATCACAGTGAGAATTTTTTGTTTTTTCACAAGCATTACTTCAGGCAGGAAAATGCAAGATTTTTATTACCCCAGTTGAGTATACTAGACATTTTGTCATAGTATTAGATACAATTTATTAGCATTAACACACTACAAACGTGTGTTACCAGAGTGTATGATAAAAAAAAAAACCCTGCGGAATATGCCCCAATACATAATTTACATTAAGGCCATAGGGCCCTTTTATCCTCCAACACCAAAGCAGAGTGCTAATTTGTTCCAGTTGATAACTCAAATGTCATTTGTCCTTAAGGCCCTCTTAGCATTATCACAAATATATGAAGAAACAACATTAGATTTGGTAAAAAGAGAAATGTATCTAAGGTTGACAGATCTATGTATAATAGTTTAGGGATTATATAATTGTGCTAGTTATGTCTCAATATCCATTATTTAAATTTTCCATTTATTCTATTGAGGCTAAATTCTGGGATTCTGGGAAGTTCACAATCAACGTGTCAGCATTCTCTGTGTTTGGCGAGAGCTTTTTTCCTCATACATGTCAACTTCCAACTGTGTCCTCACATAGCGGAAGAAGTAGCTAGCTCTCTTTTCAAGGGTACAAATCTCTGTCAGGAGATTCTGCCCTCATGATCTAATCACCTTTCAAAGGCTATAGCTACTAATACTATCAGGTTTGGAGTTAGGGATCAACACATGAATTTGGGGTGGGGTATGCAATTATTTAGACCATAGAACATTTAGTTACAGATAATCCAAATTGTACTTAGACACATTGGCAGGTAAATAACAGACATATGCAAAAACAAACACACACAAATACATAGATCTCTAGAAACATATACATACCATGTTTCTTTGCCTAAAAAATAATTTCATTTGATTTTAAATTTCTTTCTATGTATTCAAATATCCACATAAAACGCATCTTTAGAAAAATATTTCATATGTATAAATCATCTAATATTAGCTGTGATGTCAGCCAAATAGATTTAAGAAATAATTTTTTTGGTTCATAATTTATTTTAATTTTAAAAGATATAAGAAATAATTTTTTTGGTTCATAATTTATTTTAATTTTAAAAGAGAATTAGAAGGGCAAATATTTTCTTTGGATTTTTCCAAAGAAAATCCCAAAGAAAATTCCCTAGAGGCCTCATCTATTAATCAAGTCAGACTATAATATGCTACAGTAACAAACCATCCTCAAACCTCAGTGGCTTAAAACAATAGTTTACTTTTCCTCACATTATCTGTCCAACACAGGTAAAGAGAGAGTTTGCGCTACTCAGTCCACCTGGCCTGATGGAGGCTCTGCCATCTGTAGCGGTTTCCTCAGTAGTTAGCAGCAGGGTAAGAAAGAGCAGACAATTACAGATTGGCTTTTCATTGCCTCACCCTGGAAATTAGGAATATCATTTTTGATTGCTTAAGCATATCAGAGTCATATTGTTTGCATGGACCATTTTACACTTCAGACTTAAAAAAAGATAAAAAGGTAAATATGGTCCACAAAGAAAAACTTTAATGTTTTTGTAAGGCGTATGATTAAAGATAAATATGTTTAATATAAACTAAAAATTGTGAAGTATAAGTTTGAAAATGCTTAATGAACTAATAGTATATAGAAGTGAAGAGTATATGTAAAGATGACCCTCTTATAATTAAGTAAGGTTTATCCCAAATATGCAAGGAATGTTAGGGCATATATTAGTAAAATATATAACTTTGAGAAATAAGATAAAATAAATAATGCACTAATCTGATATTTGAAATTTTAATAAAATCTAGCACTCATATCTTATAATTATTAGACAAGACGGGTAAATATTTTAGTGTGCTATTCAATATCATGCCATTCAATATCATGATTAAGCAGTCAACAGGTTAATTACATTAATATTTTTCTTCATTTATTCATTCACCTTGGTCTAATTCATTGACATTACAAATATGCCTTGATACACTACTGTGTGATAGATCTGTTTTAGGTTCTAATAGTTCCTGCTTTTATGTCATTTGCATTCTAGCTGGGGGAGAAATATTAAAGTGCTATGAAGAATATAAAACCCAGCAGCAGGATGGAAAGTAAGTGAACAGATACATTAGACAAAGGTGTCCATCAACCTCTGTCTCAGGAAGTGATATTTAAGCAAAGACCTAGATAACAAGAAGATACTGAAGTATGATTATAGATGAGATTTCAGTATAGTTCAAGGACAATTCAGGTAACATTTTCAGATAATAAATAAAAGAAAAACAAAAAGCTCACTTGTATTTTAATATTGAGATAAAATCTCTGCCCAGTGAAACAACATGTAAAACAAAAATGTTATCAACATTAGAAACAAATTAAGAAGTCAGAAAATTTAGTGAAAGTAGAGTTTCAATACATGAGAAAAACTACAATTGTAATAGAGAAACAAGCTCACTCTTTTCAAAACCTCAGCCTGCTTCTTCAGAGGCAGGGTAACTAGCCCTACAAGCAGCAGTTGGCATTGGCTCCTTGACTCTCACGGAGAGGACAAAGACCATACTATTCACTCAGATAATTTGTGAAATATATGCATTCCCTTTCATTAACTACATAAAACCAGAATGAACATAGTAATATCAAAAGGTTTGATGTTCAACTTTTGTTAAAAGTCAGGTTGAAAGAACTGATATATTTAAAAGACACTTGCAGTTTTTAATTGGACTACTCCTTATTTTCTTTCAGTTTCTTTGATGCAGGCCAAATGAACCAAAGGCTGACTACACTGTCCACTTTGTTTTTCTCCCCACTTTAAACTGTGACAATAAACCTACACTTTAGCACCATCACATTGACTGACGTTAAAGACTGTTGCAAAAATCAAATCTAACAAGCAACTGTCTATACCACCTGTTATTAAAAAGATGTAGCTAGCAACATTTTTCACATCACTAATTTGGCTCCACTATGAGATCCATGTCTAAAATTTCTTCTTAACAAAGGCCTTGGAAATGATTTTTTTTCTTCTGAGAAATCAGTGCAGTGTGAGCCTGATGGATAAAGTGAGTCACATAGCTGAAAATGTATCTATTTTGTTTAAACTAGATTTGCAGTTCAACTTTAGTTTTGTAGAACATTGGCTAACATACCTAAATTATGTATTTCTCCTCATGTTTAGTTGTTTCTTCTTTTTGTATTTTTTATTCTAATTTTCTTATCAATTTTTTTCTCTTAAATTGACTTAATTTATTCAAGACTTCTCATATCTTATGTGAAATCAAGTGGATCGTAATAATATAAATAAAGCAGAAAACTATTGCAACTGCCACTTTTATTCTTTCAGGCATAAAAAAGAATGTATGAATAAAATCTCTCATGAAAAATACAAATAAATTTTATGAAAATAATGTTTCTAGTGCCAAGTCTAATTTTGAAGTACTTGGAATATGGCATAGAATTCAAATATTACGTTGTGGATCAGGGTCTTCAAATATAGTGTACTAATATAAATAGGAGAGGAACTTCCAGATAGCTCAGAAATTTACATTTTTAACAATATTTATACAGAAAGAAGGAACAGTCTTTTCTCTCCTTGCAAATTTTCAGTTAAATCTCCTATAATTGTCCTACTATGGGGAAACATGTAAAAAATCTTGTGACCGGAAGAGTAAGTCTTGGGCTGTGAACCTTGCAATTCATTCATTAATATTTTTGCAAGTCTTTCAGTGTTTATTATCCTTTAGTTAATCTGGGTGCCTAATTGCCCCTTATGTCCCACACTAGCCAATAGAATGTCTACTGAAATTCCACAATTTCTGCATACAAGCTATTCTCAGATACTGAATATCAACATTTAATAAGTGTGAAATCCTAAATTACATGGATAAGCAGTAATATTTATAAATCTTGGAGCACAATGGTGAAGAAATACTGATCAGGGTGATTTTGACTATAAATATCTGCTTCTTATGTGATGAATCCAGATTATCTCCCACAATTTGGATTGAAGCCACTCTTAGACAAATTTTAAGTCCTGTTCATTAATGGATTTAATTTAATTCTACTATATAACCCAATAGAATTTAATTTTGAGCTTCAGCCAAATGACTCTGAAGCTTATCAGGTACGATAAGCAAATAAGACTTGCAAAAAGAATTTTAATATGGAAGGGGGGCATTAGCCATCTCAGAACTAATTTTAATAATATGAAGCTGATATAAAATTAGAGGGACAGAGCAATAAAACAGAATTGATAGCTAGGAAATAAGACCTATTATGTATCAGTTTATCACATGATAAAAGAGAAAGCACAAATCAAGGAGGAAAGGAATTTATATTAACTAGTATTGAGGCAATTGGCTAAATACTTGGAAAATTATTAATTTATGATAATAAAGTTATAGTCATATCTTTCAACAAAAAAGTATTCTAAATGAACAAAAATTAAATCATTTTGGGTAGATTCCTTTTTAATAATAGAAGACATTAAAAAGCAAAAGATGGAAACACTTTACAAAAATTTAAAACTTGTATATGTAAAATAGTGTCAAAATCCACAGATCAAAAAGATGGGAATACATTTATTGTAACGACATACATTATTTATTACATAAAAAGTATGTACACAGCAAGAAGATGCAAACACTTTGACTTTAATTGAAAAGTGAGCAAAGATAATGAACTTCTGATTTCCTTAGTTAGTTATACAAGCAGCAAACACATAAAAATGACGTGCCTCCCTACTCAGAGAAAGACAGTTTAAAACAGTCAGAAAAAAAATGGCATAGGCTTGTAAGTGTTAATAAGACCTTATTTTGAGAGTGGTAAGTGGAATATTATTTTATAAAGCAGTTTGATAACATGTATCCTCTTTAAAATGTTTCTTTGTCTATCCTAGAATTTTTATAACTGCTTAATGATACTGAGAAATAATCATTAATTGGAAACATTAATAAACAAAAACTATATTAAATGTAGTTTTCTTTATAACAGCAGCTTTTGGAAACAGCCTACCTTTCCAAGGACAGGAAAAAGGCTAAGTACATTGTGATGAATCAATTTAATAAAATTGCATGTAGCCTTTGAAAATGTTAACTGTGGTTAGGCAATGTTATTGAAGTGCACTGGGAAAATGCTTATTAGCTGAAGATATTAAGAAAAGAAGGACTAAAATAATATCTAATATGATTTCAAATACAGTCACGCACCACATACCATTTTGTTTAAGGATGAACTGCATACACGATGGTGGTTGCATAAGATTATAATGGAGCTGAAAAATTCCTATCTCCTAGTGACACTGTAGCCAAGGTAGCTGTTGTAATGTCCTTACATTACTGTTTGTGGTGATGCCAGTGTAAACAAAGTTAGTGTGCTTCCAGTCCTATTACAGTATAGCACATACGGTTATGTACTGTACATAATACTTGATAATGATAATACATGACTATGCTGCTGGCCTACATATTTACTATACTATACTTTTTATCATTATTTTATTTTATGTTATTTTATTTTATTTTCTTGAGACAGAGTCTCGCTCTGTCGCCCAAACTGGAGTGCAGTGGCACGATCTCGGCTCAGTGCAAGCTCTGCCTCCTGTGTTCACGCCATTCTCCTTCCTCAGCCTCCTGAGTAGCTGGGACTACAGGTGCCCACCACCACCACGCCCGGCTAATTTTTTGTATTTTTAGTAGAGACGGGGTTTCACCGTGTTAGCCGGGATGGTCTTGATCTCCTGACCTCGTGATCCATCTGCCTCGGATTACAGGCGTGAGCCACTGCACCTTGCCTAACATTATTTTAGAACATATTCTACTTATTTAAAAAAGCTAACTATAAAACAGCCTCAGAGCCTCAGGCAGGTCGAGAATAAGACATTGTCATCATAGTGGATAGCTGCATGTGCGTTATTGCCCCTCAAGACCTTCCAGTGGGACAAGATGAGGAGGTGGAAGACAATGATCCTGAGCCCGTGAATGCTTAGGCTATGTGATGGTTCATATTGAGTGTCAACTTGGTTGGATTGAAGGATGCAATATTGATCCTGAGTGTGTCTGTGAGGGTGTTGCCAAAGGAGATTAACATTTGAGTCAGCAGGTTGAGGAAGGCAGACCCACCCTTAATCAAGTGGGCACCATCTTATCTAATCAGCCACCAGCGAATATAAAGCAGGCAGAAAAATGCAAAGAGACGAGATGAGCCTAGCCTCCCAGCCTACATCTTGTTCTCATGGTAGTGAATAAATCTCACGAGATCTGATGGTTTTATCAGGGTTTTCCACTTTTACATCTTCCTCATTCTTCTCTTGCTGCCACCATGTAAGAAGTGCCTTTTACCTCCTGCCATAATTCTGAGGCCTCCCCAGCCATGCAGAACTGTAAATCCAATTAACCTCTTTTTCTTCCCAGTCTCAGGTATGTCTTTATCAGCAACACAAAAACAGACTAATACAGTAAACTGATACCACTAGAGTGGGGCGTTGCTGAAGATACCTGAAAATGTGCAAGCGACTTTGGAACTGGGTAACAGGCAGAAGCTGGAACAGTTTGGAGGGTTCAGAAGTAGACAGGAAAATGTGGGAAAGTTTGGAACCTCCTAGAGACTTGTTGAATGGCTTTGACAAAAATGCCAATAGTGATATGAACAATAAGGTCCAGGCTGAAGTGGTCTCATATGGAGATAAGGAACTTCTTGGGAACTGGAGCAATAGTGACTCTTGTTATGTTTTAGCCAAGAGGCTGGTGACATTTTGCCCCTGTCCTAGAGATTTGTGGAACTTTGGACCAAAGAGAGTTGATTTAGGGTATCTGGTGGAAGAAATTTCTAAGCAGCAAAAAACATTCACAAGGTAACTCAGGTACTGTTAAAAGCATTCCATTTTAAAGGGAAACAGAGCATAAAAGTTGAGAAAATTTGCAGCCTGATGATACAGTAGAAAAGAAAAATCAATTTTTTGAGTAGAAATTCCAGCCAGCTGCAGAAATTTGCATAAGTAGCAAGGAGTCTAATATCAATACCCAAGACCATGGGGAAAATGTCTCCAGGCCATGTCAGAGACCTTCATGGTAGCCCCTCCTATCACAGGCCCACAGGCCCAGGAGGAAAAGGTGGTTTTGTGGGCCAGGCCCAGGGACCCCAGGCTATGTGTAGCCTAGGGAGTTTGTGCCCTGTGTCCCGGCCACTCCAGCCGTGGTTGAAAGGGGCCAACATAGAGCTTGGGGTGTGGCTTCAGATGGTGGAAGCCCCAAGTCTTGGCAGCTTCCACGTGATGTTGGGCCTGTGGGTGCACAGGTCAAGAATTGAGGTTTGGGAACCTCCGCCTAGATTTCAGAAGATATATGGAAACACCTGGATGCCCAGGCAAGTTTGCTACAGGGGCAGGGCCCTCATGGAGATCCTCTGCTAGGGCAGTGTGGAAGGGAAATATAAGGTTGGGGCCTCTACACAGAGTCCCTACTGGGGTACTGCCTAGTGGAGCTGTGAGAAGAATGCCACTATCCTACAGACCCCAGAATAGTAGATCCGCAGACAGCTTGCACCACGTGCCTGGAAAAGCCGCAGACACTCAATGCCAGCTGGTGAAAGCAGCCTGGAGGGAGGCTGTATCCTGCAAAGCCACAGGTGCAGAGATACCCAAGAGCATGGGAACCCACCTCTTGTATTAGTGTGACCTGGATGTGAGACCTGGAGTCAAAGGAGAGCATCACTTTGGAGCTCTGAAATTTGACTGCCTTCCTGGATTTCGAACTTGCATGGGCCCTGTAACCCCTTTGTTTTGGCCAATGTCTCCCATCTGGAATAGCTGTATTTACCCAGTACCTGTACCCCCGTTGTATCTGGGAAGTAACTAGCTTGCTTTTGATTTTACAGGCTCATAGGCGAAAGAGATTTGCTTTGTCTCAGATGAAACTTTAAACTGTTGACTTTTGGGTTAAAGATGAAAGGAGTTAAGACTTTGGGGGACTGTTGGAAAGGCATGATTGGCTTTGATATGTGAAGACATGAGATTTGGAAGGGCCAGGGGTGGAATGATATGGTTTGGCTCTGTGTCCCACCCAAATCTCATCTTGAATTGTACTTCCATAATTCACATGCATTGTGGGAGGGACTCAGTAGGAGATAATTTGAATCATGGGGGCGGTTTCCCCCACACTGTTCTCATGGCAGTGAATAAATCTCATGAGTTCTCATGGTTTTATCAGGGGTTTCCGCTTTTGCATCTTCCTCATTTTTCTCTTGCTGCTGCCACGTAAGAAGTGCCTTTAGGCTCCTGCCATGATTCTGAGGCCTCCCAAGCCATGTGGAACTGTAAGTCCAATTAAACCTGTTTTTCTTCCCAGTCTCAGGTATGTCTTTATCAGCAGTGTGAAAACAGACTATCCAGCTCTCCTGCACACATTAGTATAAAGATACAACACAGAAATCAGGAGCGCCAATTAATGTCAATTATAACGTATCTTCTCTGTCACCCTGGCATCCTTAGGGGAATAGCTGCAGAATTTGCTTCTTTTTACATCCTAGAATTGAGGAATTTCATTGTTATTTGAGTTTGAATCCAGTCAGTATATGAACACAAAGGTTAAATGAGGGCTGTACAAATTAAAACTTATAATAGATCATGGTGTTTTCTAAAATTACTTATACCACTAACTTTTTGATTTATGACAATGAAAAGTATAGGCATGAGATCACATGTATAGGCATCTGTAAAGATTTTGAAATGTGCCAAACCTAGTAGGAAATGTAATTTAATATTCTTAAGCATTGGTACTGAAAAAATTTTTAAATACATTCTGTGTTTACACAGCATTTCATAGCATATTTTCAATTGAACTGATGCCACATTTGAAAACAAATGAACACAATCATTTTTCAATGTCAGGATACTATCTTTCAAAATACTTTTTGGTAACTTTTTTTAAATGGAAGAAATAACAATCATTTATTTTGAATTATGATGGATTATTTGTCTACACCTTATTTGATTTGCTTTTTTAAGACATTGTTTTTCTTTTAATTCTTTTACTTTAGAAGAAATGAGAGATAAATTAGTGAATACTGTGGAAATGTTCACACTTAAAAGTGGAGAAGGCTAGTTTCTTCAAACCTAACATTTTTTTAAAAAAAGACGCATTTATTTCATCAAACTAAATAGCAGTATGAACACCTTCTGTGTATCCAACACTACACTCTCTTGAAAGGCCTCAAAAACATTCTTTTTATATATGTGCATTCCAGTGACCAAGCTATTAGGATATGATTTTCTTTATGTTTCCATTATATTTGGCACTTTTAATGTTTCTTATTTTCTGAAGTTCTCTTTCCCAAATTTTTTTTTTGACACTTCTCTGGATGATTTTCTGTCTGCCTTACATCTATCAGCTGAGATTCAGGGAACTCAGACTACAGCAAGGAGTAAACTGGGAGTCAGTTTCATGACAGCCATGTGCAAATCATAAGAATCCTTCGAAGTTACATAATATGGAGTCAGGACCACAGAGATAACTGTCATTAAAATTACCCATCTCTAACTTTCCTGTCTCACCTAAGGTGGGGAGAAGAGTCAAAAAATGAAAAAACAAAGAAACGCATGTGAAGTCCCCAGTCCTTGAAAAGAGGCTCAATAAAAGATTGAAATTTAATGATAAAATTATTGAAGATTTTCTCTACACCATTATTTAATTCCTCTGAGAAGTGCTCAGAGTATAGTATGTAGCTATAAATGTATTCATTTTTTAAAAAATGGCAGATAAATAACCTAACTCTATACTTTAAAGAGCTAAAAAAAAATGATCAATAAAATTGACAAACATTTAGCTAGACTGGCTACAAATAAGACACTAATAAGTAAAACAAAAATGAAAGAGAAAATATTACTACTGAATTTACAAAAATAAAAAGAATTTTGAGAGAATACAATGAACAATTGTATGGCAACAAATTAGAAAAACTAGACAAAATGGATAAATTCCTGACAACATACAAATTTTCAAAACTACTTCGCAAGTAAATTGGAAATTTGAGCAGGCTTATAAAGAGTAAAGAGAATAATTCATTAATAAAAACCTCCCGACAAAGAAATGAGCCAGATTGTTTCACTAGTGAATTATACTGGAGATATTTAAAAGATTTGACATTAATGCTTTTCAAATTCTTCCAACAAATAAAAAAAAAGTAAAAGCATTTCCTGACTCATTCTATAAGATCAGCATTACTGATAACAAAGTCAGGAAAAGATAGCACAAAAGAAAGAAAACAATAGACCAATATCCTTTATGAAGACAGATGCAAAAATCTTCAACATAACACTAGCAAACTGAATCCATAGCATATTTAGAGAATTGTTCACCACGAAGAAATGAGGTTTATCCAGGAATGCAAGAGTGGTTAAACATGTGAAAATCAATCAATGTTATACATCGTATTAACCGAATGAAAAAAAAAAACTCACATAATTGTCCCAATTGACACAGTAAAAGTATATGATAAAATTCCTTTTATGATTTAAAAAAACACTGAAAAATGTAGAAACAGAGACATTTCTGCAAAATGATGAGTATTTATGAATAACTCAAAGCTAACGTTATATTCAACGGTGAAAGACTCCCTATGATCAGGAATAAGAGAAGCATCTCCCTTTCTTTACTGTTGCTCAATGTTGTACTGAAGGTTCTAGCCAGAGAAATTAGGCAAGCAATAAATAAATAAATAAATAAATAAATAAATAAATAAATAAATAAATAAAAAGGATCCATACTGGAAAAGAAGTAAAATTCCTCTTTTTGCAGAAGACATGATCTTACCTATAGAAAATCCTAAAGGACCCACACAAAAAAAAAACTATTACAGCTAAGCGAATAATTTAGCAAAGATTTAGAATACTAGATTAACATTCAAAATCTAGTTATATTTCTATACATTTATCAAGAAAGAAAACAGTTCATTTATAATAACACCAGAGTAAAATACGTGGGAATAAATATAACTGTGGTGGTACAAGATATGTAAATTCAAAACTACAAAATATTTTAGAAGAAGTGAAATAAGACCCAAATAAATGGAAAGCTATTATGTGTTCATGGATTGTAAGATGAATATTGTAAAAAGGGCAATACTACTAAAAGTTATCTACACATTCAATTCACTCTTCCGTCACAATTCCAACAGCTTCTTCCTCCAAATAGCCAAAAAATCTTGAAAAAAGAATGATGTTGGAAGAGTCACATTTCCTAATTTCAAAACTTCCTGTAAAGTTACAATAATCACCAGATGTGGTGGCTCGCACCTATAATTCCAGTACTTTGGAAGGCTGAGGCAAGAGGTTTGCTCGAGCCCAGGCATTTGAAACCAGCCTGGGCAACATAGCGAAACCTCACTTCTAAAAATTTTTGAAAAATAAAAAAGCTACAATAATCATGTTTGATATTAGCATAAACATTGCATATACTGATATATATAATTGAGTATGCAGAAATAAGCCCATATATCTACAATAATTTCTGTCAAGGTTGCCAAGATCATTCAATGGGGAGATAATTGTCTTTTCAACAAATGGTGTTGGAACGAATAGGTATCAACATGCAAAAGAATGAACTTAGACCCTTACTTCAATTCACATACAAAAAGCAACTCACAATTGATATAAGGGGCAAATATAATAGCTAAAATCCTACAATTTTTAGAAGCAAACACCGTGGTGAATCTTCATAAATAGGACTTGATGACGGTTTCTTATAAATCACATCAAAAACACAAGTAAGGAAAAAAAGAGATATATTGAGCTTTATGAAAATTATACTTTTTAGTGCATCAAAGAAAACTGTAAACAAAGTGAAACAACAACCTACATAATGGAAGAATGTATTTGCAAATTATATATCTGATAAGGGATTAGAACTCACAATATAAGCAGAACTCTTAAACTCAAGAAGAGCAAAAGCAGTCAGAATTTAAAATGAACAAAGAATCTGAATAAACCTTTCTCCAAAGAATATTTAAAAGTTGCAAACAAGTACTTGAAAAGAAGCTCAATATTATTAGTCAGGGAAATACAGGTCAACACCACAATGGGATATCAATTCACACTGGTACAGATGACCATAATAAAAGAAAATAGGCCAGGTGCAGTGGCTCATGCCTGTAATCTCAAAACTTTGGGAGACCAAGGTGAGGGGATCACATGAGGTTGGTATTTTGAAACCAGCCTGGACAATGTAGCGAACACCTAGCTCTACAAAAAATTGAACAGTTAGCTGGGCATGGTGGGGTGCATACCTGTAGTCTTAGCTACCGGGGAGACTGAAGGTGGTGGAGGATTGCTTGAGCCCAGAAGTTCGAGGCAGCAGTTAGCCATGATTGTGTCACTGCACCCCAGCCTGGATAAGAGAACGAGACCCTGTCTCTGAAATACATAAGTGAGTAAACAATGATATAACTAAATAATAAACTGGACCAAAATTTTAAAATGTTAACCAAAATTATGGAGATATTGGAAGACTTGTACATTGCTTGTGGGACTGTAAAATGGGACAGCCACTGTGGAAAATAGTTTGGCAGTTTCAAATGCCAAATATAGAATTACTATATAACTGCACAATACAACTTCTGGGTATATAAGCAAAAGAATTAACAAGTACTCAAACAAAAATTTTCACATGTGTTCATGGCTGCACTATTTCCAATAGCCAAAAGTGGAAAGCAACCCAAGTGTTAATCAACAGTAAATGGAAAAATAAAATGGAATTTGGCAATAAAGAGAGAAAAAGTACTCATACATACTACTACATGAATGAAGCTTGAAAATATGCTACTTGAAAGTAGCCAGACAAAAAAGATCACATATTATATTGTTCCATTTATATGAAATATCTGGAATAGGTTGATCAATAGAGACTAAAAACAAATCAGTGATTTCCAGGAGCTAGTGGGAGGGAGAAATGGAGAATGACTGGTTAGAGGATATGGAGTTTCCTTTTGTGCTGATGAAAATGTTCTTGAACTTAATAGTGTTCTAAGACAAGAAAAAGAAAATATGTACACAAATATGAGGACAACTTACCAAAAAGTTAGGAATTAATGTAAACCCTTTAAATCTGTCATTCATTGCTAGTAGTATTTTTAATGAGCTTAATCAGCTCACTTAGGTTATTCCCTAATACATTAGGGACTCTGGAAAAGAAATTACATAAAATACTTTCATTTTTGAAGATGTTTCTATATCTTATTCCTCCCCCTCTCCCAATTCTTACTTGCCCTAGCTATGCATCATCCTGAAATATGTTAAAAATCTGATAGTGTTAGTAAGAAATACTCTGGAAAGCTGCAGCACTTCATATTCTTACTAATGACTTTCAGGTCAATTTGACTTATTGGACCATTCTAATTAGCATAGCTGTACAATCATGCATTGCTTAATGATGGGGATACTTTCTGAGAAATGCATCCTTAGGCGATTTCATCACTGTGCAAATATCACAGAGTATACTTATGCAAACCTAGATGGCATAACCTACTACACATCTAGGCTATATAATAGAGCCTATTGCTCCTAGGCTTCAAACCTGTAGAACATGTTACTGTACTAAATATGGCAGGCAATCGTAACATAATTGTAAGTATGTATGTAAACATATCTAAACACAGAAAAGGGACATAGAAATATGGTATTTGAATCTGATGGGACCACTGTCATACGTGCTGTCCATTTTCAATTGAAATGTCAACATGGGACATATGACTGTATTCTCTGGCCATATGAGTTTTCCAGAACAAAAACTTGCTTGAAGTTCTCCTAGTCACCTGAAATAGTTACTGCACTGTACCTAAGCAAGTAGGTAATTTTGTATGAACCATTTGTTCTAGTTCTACTGTAACAGCAAGTTTCCTTCAAATGAATTAAAATGTGTCTGTAGGTATCTTCTGGAGATAACAATTTTGTTTTCTACTCATATTATGAGTCTGCCCTTTATATGCATAATGAAATTCAGAAAATGTTTACTTGACAGAACAGTTCCTGGCAGGTTTTATGAATTATAAATATGTGTGAATTATGATTCATAGAAATGCAAGCCCAGAAACATTCTAGGTAGATCTGAAGCTCTGAGAAATCCTGATGATAAATAATCTAAAGCAGTAAAACCGCAGAAGAGTGTTCTTTAACTGGATTGAAGTGGTCCACTTAATAAAATAACTGAGCCATCTCAATAACACAGTGAAACATGGGTAGCATTTGTAAATACCAAATTTTCTGTTATTTGGTTTCAAATTGGAAATATTAAAACTTGGGCAAAATCACAGCTTCTTGTACTGTAAACTCAGCACACAGCTTCTCCTTTCCTCAATTCCCAGCTTTTGGTTTCGTTAAATTCTTGGTGACCTACTTATCACCAGCAAACTGAATCTTTATTTCCTTGCCTGTGAAAGAATTCCAGGAGAGAAAGGTAAATAATCTTGCAAAACATGGACAAGGGTTATCATCATGCTTACTGCAACCTTAGACTTTATTGGTTTAACTCCAACAGCTCTTATTTACACCAGGTCTTTTTCTACCTTTAGGTCTGTGTGCAGACATTTTAAGAAAATAAGTCCTTTAGAGATGTCTAGACTTGAGGCTGATGATCCTTCATAAGACATTTTTAAAACCCGGAGAAAGTCACAAAAGATCCCTGGCTTATTGATTTTAGCCCAAGAAGCTGCTGAGGTTTGGCTTCATCATATAACTTGTCAGTGGCATGATGAAAATTGCGAAAAACATAAAAAATAGTTTTAAAATTAGTTAAAAATAAGTTACTGTTGGTTATCTAAAGTAGTTGCACTGTACTTAAGCGGATTCTGATGTATTTTATTTTAATCAGTGTTCTTTCAGGAAAATGCCAAGACTTTAAAATTATATTCTTATTAGAAGCTCTTAAATGTAGGTTTGTTTTTAAATCTGAAGATATTTTGTAGTTGTTAGTATTCCTGAGTGTCTGAACTGCTGTTCTCAACATTTACAGTTATTCTGATCTCCTTGTTCCAAATCCCTTATTAGCAATGTTTGTAGAATAGAAATGAACTAGAATTCATATCACATGCAAGGATCCTCACAAAATAAAGCATGCTATATTAATGAGTTTATATAAGATTGTCCTTGAAAAGTAGCTTATACAATAGTTTTTATATTTTTATTGTAGCAAAATAAAGTTTGCTACAAATAAATATTTTGGAAATTACTAGCCAGAGGCAATGCCTGCCATCAAATAGCCTAAATAAGAAGAGTTTCATGCTTGTACATAGGTGTGGGTTTGTATTGTGTATGTGACATGTTGCATTATTGTACAGATGGTATGTCATTATGTATTATTGACTAAAGGAGTCTACATATATTTTTAAAAGAACTATCTCCTGATAATTCTAGCTGCAATAAAAGAAAGAAAAAAATTGATTTTCAGAAACATATACTTGAGATATGACTAGCATTTTCTGAGGATGTCATCATATTTTTATTTATAATGTTGTCAAATAAAGGATTTAAATATTCAATAGACAAAAGTCTACCATTCCACTAAAATTAGAATTCTCCTTTTAAATTGTGGTAACAGAATGTTGCCAGATATCTGTGTGGCCAATTCAGTGATTCCTACCAGTGGTTCTCAAACTTTTGCGAGTGTCAAAATAACCTGGAGTTTTGTTAAAACATGTATTGCTTGGCCCCACACCCAGAAATTCTGAATTACTAAGTCTGGGGTGAGGCTTGAGAATGTTCTGACAACTTTCTAGATGATCCTGATGCCTGGTTCAGGGAACATACTTTGAAAACCACAGATCAATTCTGAAACAGAAATCATCAATAATCTTGTACTAAAACAGAAATTCGAGAACAAAGAAAAATTACAATTTTTTTGTAAGGAAAACAGTCAAAAACATATCCAAACACATTCATATGATTGCATAACATACACAATCACAAACACATTTTTTTAATCAGGTAAACTGTTGAGTGTTAGTCAATATATTACAGCTCCTTGTAGAAAGTTAAAAGATATAAAAATAATAAAACACCTGTATCTTCACTATTTTATGTATGAACATATATGTATCTAGCTACCAATCTAGCTAGCTAGCTACCAGTCACCTACAGTCATGCAACACATGAAGGTGTTTCAGTTAACAATGGACAGCATATATGACAGTGGTTCCATAGGATTATAATATTTTATTTCTACTGTGTGTTTTCCATGTTTAGATATGTTTGGATACTACAAATACTATTTTGTTACAATTGCCTACGGTGTGAAGTAGAGTAACATGCTGTACAGGTTTGCAGCCTAGATGTAATAGGTTATACCACATAGCCTAGGTGTGTAGGAGGCCATACCATCTAGGCTTGTGTAAGTGCACTCTGTGATATTTACCCAGTGATGAAATCGCCTAAGGACATATTTCTCAGAAAGTAACCTCATTGTTAAGTGACACATGATTGTATTTAGAGTCATTTTTTATTATTCATGGTAGTTAGGAAATATAAAGTTGCTGCAAACACTGAATTTGCAAATACTAAACCATTGTTCCTAAGGGAAACACAGGGTTAGGGCCCTGAGAGCTCTGGTTATATTTTCATATAACCAGATTTTATATATATTTTCAACTGATTCATAAATGGCCTTATTTTATGTGTGTTTCTATTTGAAGACATCTTTTAAAATACATAATGTTGGCTGGTCACGGTGGCCCACACCTGTAATCCCAGCACTTTGGGAGGCCAAGATGGGTGGATCACAAGGTCAACAGTTCGAGACCAGCCTGGCCAATATGGCGAAACCCCGGGTCTACTAAAAATACAAAAATTAGCCAGGTGTGGTGGCAGGTGCCTGTAGTTCCGGGTACTCAGGAGGCTGAGGCATGAGAATCACTTGAACCCGGGAAGCAGAGGTTGCAATGAGCCGAGACCGTGCCACTGCATTCCAGCCTGGATGACAGAGCGAGACTCTGTCTCAAAAAAAAAAAAAAAATATATATATATATATATGTAGAGAGAGAGAGAGAGAGAGAGTTCATTAACATTGAACTGATGGCCAACGGCACTATGTGTCACACCTGAATGAATCGTATCTATCTAACAAACATATACTCTCTACTAGGCACATCTCAGCCTTCTACTTCAACACTATGTTTGTGGGTCATTCTAAACCAAATCACCAAAGTATAAAAAAAAAAAAATGTAATAGGTATGGCACTAAGTAGAATTCCAAAAGGACACTTGTCTATAGTGTAAGAACTAAAACAAGAAGGCAGAGCATCTCCTGGTTTGACCTCAGTAGGCAACCTGTACTTTGGGTAATACATTTTTGCCAATCTGCACATGTCCATCAATGACTGTGAAAGTGCAGCAAGTATTAATTTTGTTTTCACAAAAAAATTTTAGTGAGTAGGAAAATCTTCAAAAATGGGCTTGGCAAATAATGAGGATATAGGTATTTGGATAGACAGAAAGTGAGAGAGATAGAAATATATATATTATATACATTCAGGTATATATATATGAGACATATATATATGTGTGTGTGTGTGTGTGAACTAGGAAATGTATGAACTTGGAAATTTGCGAACAACATACCTGGTTTTATTATGACCTCATCACTGATGAGTTTTAAAAAATGTCTATTTTGGTAGATTATCCATTTTTTTCTCATTAAGTCTAAACATCTTTCTCTTATTGCTTTCTACATTCTAGGCATTCATTTTCTTCCCACGAACCTTGTGTTTTCATTTGTTTCTGGTTTTATCATCACATGTGGCCCTTATTTACAAGATACATTCTAATATCTACTCTGATATTGTATTAGTAGCATTCATATACCTAGCATTTTTTTCTCATTTTACTACTTATTTTGAATAATGTTTATGGCATTTGTGACATATTATAGATTATAGTTTATACAGTCAAATCTATTGATTCTTTTAAAAACCATTACATCAAGTTTTTTCATTAAAAATCATTTAAATGTTTATCAATATTTTCTTTTGGTATGTAAATATATTTTCTATTTACATTTAATTTTTTAATTTGGAATAATTTCATATATGTTATGAGATAAGTCACTGATTTGCATTTTGTTCCTAAATAAAGACCCTCCCCCAGCTGTCTTCTCAATACCAGGTCTTCCTATGCTCTGGAATGTTTCCCTAATTTCAGTTTTCTCTTTCTTCTATCCCCCCCATCTTCTTCCCTCTACATATTAATTTATGCAGCATTTATGCAGACTCAAGTAAAATCCATGTTTTGAAAAAACTTCTGTCTCACATATTTTAATACATCTTTTACTGCCTTATCTGTTTCTTCTCCTTTAGAAACTCTTTGACATATTTAATGGTTCATTTGTTCATTGTCTTCAGTTTCTCATCTCCACCGTATTCTCAAGACACCTCTTTGGCTTCAAATCTAGTTATTCTACTAAAAGCTTCTATTGAAAAGTAATTGTAAGACAACTTTTACTAGATTTCAGCACCATTTGATTAAAAAAAAATCTTGAGCCATCTTTCTCTGGCTTCTACACTGGCATAATCTCAATGTCTTCCTTCTCCTCTCTGACAACTCCTTATCAGTCTGATTTGCTTGTTCTTTCTTTGAGTAATCATCAGATGTTTGAGATTCTATATACTCTAAGTAATTATCTTTTCTCAGTCTTTATATCCCCCAATGGACCGACTCCAGCAATTTCCACCATCAACCGTATTCTGACAACTTTGAATTTTCAACACCAACTGTAAAAAATTTTTGAGTTTCAGATTCACTATTAAGTTGCATACTAGACACTTCAAACTTAATATATTTGAAATAAATTACACGTTATATTACTCAAATGTTTTTCTATTCCAATATTATTTATCTCATGAGAGCTGCCATCATTTACATAGTCACTCCATCCAGAAATATGTAAGTCCTTTTCTTTCACCAACTACTTATAGTGGGTCACTGAGTTGTGTCAATTTAAATTCTCAGATATACAATTATTGTCAATTAAAAATACAAATTTTAGGCCAGGTGCAGTGGCTCACGCCTGTAATCCCTGCACTTTGGGAAGCCAAGGCAGGTGAATCACTTGAGGTCAAGAGTTCAAGGCCAGCCTGGCCAATATGGTGAAACCCCGTATCTACTAAAAATACAAAAATTAGCTGGGCGTGGTGGAGTGTGCCTGTAATCCCAGCTACTCGGGAGGCTGAGGAAGGAGAATCACTTGAACCCGGGAGGCAGAGGTTGCAGTGAGCTGAGATAGTGCCACTGCATTCCAGCCTGGGTCACAGAGCAAGTCACTGCCTCAAAAAAAATTAATTTTTAAAAATTTTAATAATTCTCAAATCAACTTCTTCAGTCATCAATGATCTCACACTAGTTTCATTCAATATAATTACTCATGCAAATCATTTTCTTCTTTAATTATTTCCCCTCATTCCAGAAAGAATCATTATTGAACAATGCAATTTAATTATTCTACAGTTTCCTCACTTGAAACATTTTGGTCAGTTCACATTGCTCTTAGGACAAACTTAGTATTTATAGTATGATATAGAGAATTCTGTAATATCCGATATTCTACCAGACTTGTTTCTGTTTTAAATATCTTGGCTATTTTCAAATGAAATATTCATTCAATAATAATCATAATCAATATTGAACTCAATCTAAATATTGTGCCCTACTGAAACTTGAAAGAAATTTTCCATTAGCAAAGTTTAAACAGTTGCAATATAATTGGATAATGTAGTCCAAAAAAATGACTTCCTTCAAAATAGAGTAATAATTTGGCTATAAAAATACTTCTATATTTGTTAAAGTTATGTATAAAAGTAGACACACTCACACATATGTGTTCTTAGTATATAGCTGATTTGATAGGCTCAGAATATATGTGTATTAAACACTCTGTAGTGGATTAAAATTTCTGTAATCCTATTAGTTTCCAATTTTATAGAAATGATCACATTTGTTTTGGAGTAATTAATAACTGCAGTGATTTTTTTTAAGTTGAATATCTTATAAAATGTTTCTCTATGGCTATTTCTGAATCTCTCTACTCAACCCTACCAGGCATAAGTTGATATTTTTGGTAATCAGTTGATGATTTTGTATATTGGATATACAATATTCATACATGAAACATTTATACTTTTCTCTTTCCAAAAACGTAGTATTAAATTAAATTGATTTGAATCTGACAGTGGTTTAGGTTTCATGCATGAGCTTGTCAGAGGTCACACATGGAAAAAGATCAGATGTCTTTGAGAGAGCACTCAGGCAAGTATTCTGGACCCATAAATGAGATATTTTTTGAAAATATTTTAGAGATGGATTATCAAAGAATCAAATCCATCAAAGTTTTGAGTTAGTACACTCTAATTTTTGCTGTGCGCTGTCTTATATGTGTTTTTGGTTTCATGCAAGTCAAAAAATATTGTCTATGGGCCAGGTGCGGTGGCTCATGTCTGTAATCCCAGAATTTTGGGAGGCTGAGGCAGGCAAATCATCTGAGGTTAGGTATTGGAGACTACCCCAGCCAACATGGTGAAACTGTGTCTCCATTAAAAATACAAAAATTAGCCAGGCGTGTCTCCAAAAAAATACAATACTGGCATGCACCTGTAGTTCCAGCTACTTGGGAGGCTGAGGTGGGTGAATCACTTGAGCCCAGGAGGCAGAGGTTGCAATGAGCCAAAATTACTTCACTGTACTCCAGCCTGGGCAACAGAGAGAGATTCTGTCTTAAAAAATATTATATATATGTAGTCTATGAAGAGTATCGTTTCTCTGTCTTGCCGTTTCAAGAATAACAGAAACAAACTACATCCTCATTTGTTTTTACTTTTTGTATCAGACTTTATGAAAATGTTCATCAACGTATAATTATCTAAATCCTCACCAGTTTTACTTTAAAATTACCTTGTAGGTGATATGAGTCTGACATATGCACTGTAACATCAACAGTAAGTCTGACGATATTGGTAGCTGAGAATGATTACCTGTTTAAATACTTGAGTTTCTAATCATTATGCTTACTTTATCTCAATTAACAACATTGTTGACTATATGCTTAGATGTCATGACAAGTAAAATCAATCTTCCAAACTTAATTATCACCTCCATAATACCTGTGTTAGGTGAATTTGCAATAATGAATACAAGAAAACATTAAAAAGAATAACTAGTCACTGTTAACAATTAAACGATATTGGATTTTTTAAATCTGCAAGATCATGTAACTAGTATTTGATGAATATGGAGTGGTTGTAAATTATCATTACAAATTTTATCTGAACATTCTAAATAATAATAATCATATGTCATATGTTATTTGTAATACTTCACAAAAGACAAATATGCAAGTATGGAGAGTAGAAAAAGAACAATTAGTGAATATGAATTTTGGTAACATGTGATTTCAGGATATTTGGGAAAATCATTGCCTGAGTAGAGAAATCACCTTCAAAGCTACATTTTTATATTTGTATACAAATGGAGAATGAGACAGACACAGGAAAATATTAATGTGGTCTGAAAAATGCTCCTTCGAGATTTCTTTTTCTCACACAATTTTGCCAATAGCAATGACACAGTTTATTTCATTCATAGCATTAATATGTATGAAAAATATATTGTGTGTATAAATACTAGAATAAGCAAGATTACTGGGATGGCATTCAAACATAATCCTTAGGCAAACATAAGCCAATTAGTGTAAAGCAAAGCATCTGAAAAGTGGATTCATCAGAACTAGCATGATATTTATGTAATAATTTTCCTTAAGTCTACAATGAAATTTAATTGTTGTTTCACTCAACAATAATACATTCTGACAGAGTTTAGCCTTTGAAAGTCAAAATATGCTTCCTTTGAATAAAATCTTATTTCCAAATTTATTTTTTTACTGTATCTGCTTCTATTAAAATGTCAATTATTAATTAGAAATTATCTTGGCTCTCACCAATTATCTTTGAATGACATTAATTATTTCTTAGGTTTCAACGGATTTCTTCCATTCTTTATCTGGTGAATTAGCTTAATACATTTTATATTTTTTAATAGCATGACTTACTTTATTTTCTTTTTTGAGACAGGGTCTTGCTATGTCAACTATGCAGGAGTGCAGTGGCATGATCCCAGCTCACTGCATCCTTGAACTCCTGGGCTCCTGTGATCCTCCCACCTCATCTTCCCAAGTAAGTTGGACTACAGGTGGTGTGCATCACCACACTTGGTTAATTTTTTCATATTTTTTTGTAGAGTGTCTCCCTATGTTGCCTAGGCTGTTCTGAAACTCCTGGGCCAAAATGATCCTCCTGCCTTCGTCTCCCAAAGTTCTGGGATTACAGAAATGAGCCTCTGCACCTGGCCGCATATGATTCTTTTCTATAGCTTTTCCTCAGTAACACAAGATTTAACCTTATACACTTTTCCCAGTTATCAACATAGAAAGACAAAGCAGTAATAAATGAATGAAAAAAACAAAAAAGAAGAAAAGTAAAAAAAAAATGGAAACAACACAAGTGAAAATAGGAGAAAAAATTTTAAAAATAATTTTTTTCACTATATGTTAATTCCCTATTGTAGCTAATGTCTTATGAGAATAAAGACTGTGTGATGTTTTTATTTGTTTGGGTCATATATATCATATTGTTGATTTTTACATTTTTCCTGAAAACATGCAATTGAGTTTCTGTGTGTAGAGTTAGCATTACTGTTATTGAAGTTTTCAGAGGGCTTCTCTGACCAATTGTGTGCTGCAGTAACAAGAGAGATGAAAGGACTTCTAAGGAAACAAAATTGCTTATGTCCCAGGATTTTATCTTTGGGTTTGCCTTTCCAGGAAATGGATTTGATCTCTCTGGAGTAAGTTTATGCCTGCCATAATTTAAAAGATTCCCAAGAGACCAGCATATAAACTACAGTTTCAATTTGTTGGTTAAAATGAGAAAAACAATACTGTCAAACAGTGTGGAATGTTCATGACAGCAATGTGCTGTCATGCATCCACCGAGGAAACATCCTTTGAGTAAAAAGCATAGGGGGGCTTTCAGACCGTGAAATCAGAGACACGAGAGATGAGTAGATTGTATTTCATATTAGAATCATTGATCTGTGTTAGTCAAATACAGTCATCTTTGCCTGGATATATCCTTGCTCATGGAATTGTGATGGTCCTAACACTGTTGATAATATTTTATATGTCTGTGATTAGGAAATAAAAAATGGAACTAAAATGCTGGAAAATGATAACATTCAAGATAGATTTAATCAGAGATAGAGTTCCAAATTCTTTCTCTTTTGAGGGAGGGTAGTTAAGATAGATGTTCAAGTTAAATAAACACAATAATTTTTAATGAGTATGCACTGAAAGAAAACTCATGAATTATATGGTTTCCAAAGTAGTGTTTGGAGAATGTGTATGAGAAGTAAAATAATTCCAAGAAGGCAAGAAAGGAGGACATAACCTGGGGAAAACTCAATCTATAGTAAAGCAATATATGAGATATCAATATATGATATATTCACTTCATTCCAAATATATCAATAATAGCAGTAATCTAGATATTCATATGGATCAATTAACTATTTAAAAGACAATAATTTATAAATTATATTTAAAATATTGTCTCCAGTTAATGTTGACAAGAAATATATCAAAAATAGAATATAGAAAATATTAGATAGAAATAGAAAATGAATTGGCAAATTCATAATCATATTTAAAAGATTTCAACATTTGCATTATGTTGATCATTGATAGGTAATGTAGACAAAAAATAAGACCATCTACCACTAAAAGAACATAGTTAAGTACATTAAATGCACATATATAAGATTATTTTTCAAACATTTGAGAAGGTAGTTTTTTAAGCACATATGTAATGTTTATGAAAATTTATTTTTTATTAAGATGTAAAACTTAGCCCAAAACGCTTCCAAAATGGTATCATGCAGAACATATTAAAATGAATTTAGAAGTTGCAGAATATCTATCCACTGGAATACTGATAGCATTGAAAATAAAGTATAGCTGTGTAAAATAACATGGATAAATGTCAAGAAACAATTTTGAGTGAAAAAGGCACATGAGAATAATTCATGTAGTATATCATTAATATAAAATTGAAAACATACAAAGTATAACAGTATCCTATTCAAAACACATTTATTTTCAGTAAAACTATTTTGAAAACAGGAGAATGATAAAAACAAAATTTAGAAGTTTATTTGTTATTGAAGGGAAGACAGAAGGTTTCAAAGGCATTTGAGTTTTTAAAGTCATTTGTAGTGTTCTTATTCAACTGAGTCACGATTCACAATGTTAGTTTTACATGTATGTTATCTCTTAGATAGATAAGTTGGTAGATGGATATAAAGATAGACAGCTATATTCAAAAGACACATAGAGCTATGAGTTAGTTAACACTCTTACCATTCCTATTCCAACTAAGCCATTTTAATTCAGTGCAATTCTGTCAGCTAATTTTACATGTGAAGTGGCCTGTGTCACTGATGCCAAGATATTTGGCTAAATGTTTTTTCTTGTTTTGCCTATTATACATTATTTCCGAGTGTGACAGTGCCAAGTGACCTGAAAAGCTGCTAGTTTTGAGTGGAGCCCAGAACAGCAGAAGGCTCTGCAACAGGTCCAGGCTGCTGTGCAAGCTGCTCTACCTCTTGGGCCATATGATTCAGCAGATCCAATGGTGCTTAAAGTGTCAGTGGCAGATAGGGATTCTGTTTGGAGCCTTTAGCAGGCCCTCATAGATGAATGGTAGTGCAGGCCGTTTGGATTTTGGAACAAAGCTCTGTCATCCTCTGCAAATAACTACTCCTTTTAAGGAACAACTCTTTACTGAGCCTTCATAGAGAACTGAATGCTTAATCATGGGCAGCCAAGTTACCATTAACCTAAGCTGCCCATCATGAGCTGGGTGTTACCTGGCTCACCAAGCCATAAAGTTGGACTTTCACAGTAGTGATGCATCATCGAGGAAGTATTACATTATGACTGGGCACAAACAGGCTCTAAAGGCACAAGTAATTTATATAAAAATATAGCCCAGATGCTCATGGTCCTTCCTCCTCCTACACTGCTTCTGCTCTCTCATCTGCACCTATGGCCTTATGGAGAGTATCCTATGATCTGTTAATAGAAAAAGCAAAAACTTAGGCCTAGATTACAGATGATTCTGCATGATATGCAGGCAATATCCAAAAGTGGGCAGCTGCAGCACTATAGCCCGTTTTCAGGACATCTCTAAAGAATAATGGTGAAGAAAAATTATCCTGATGGGCAGAATTTCAGGCAGCACACTTGGTTGTTCACTTATCTTGGAAGAAGAAATGCCCAGATATATGATTATATACTAATTCATAAGCTGTGGACAATAGTTTGGCTGGACAGTCAGCAATCTGGAGGAAACACGATTGAAAAATTGGAGGCAAGGAAATTTGGGGAAGAAGAATTATCTGAATTTCTGAATTCAGATAATTCAGAATTATCTGAAGATGCAAAAAAACAAAGAGTGAAGATATTTGTGTGCTTTGTAAATGCTCACTAAAGGGTCACCTCAGTGGAGGAGGATTTTTAATAATCAAGTGGATAGGATGATTCATTCTAAGGTTACCAGTCAGCCTTTTCCTCCAGTTACTCCTGTCATTGCCCAGTGGGCTCATGAACAAACTGGCCAAGGTGGCAGGGATGGAAGTTATGCATGGACTTGGCAACATGACTTTCACTCACTAAGCCCATCCTGGCTATGGACACATCTGAGTGCTCAATCTGCCAACAGCAGAGACCAACACTGAGACTCCAATATGGCATCATTCCCTGGGGTAATCAGCCAGCTACCTGGAGGCAGATTGATTACATTGGATTACTTCCATCATGGAAGGGGTAGCATTTTGTTCTTACTTGAATAGACACTTACTCTTGATATGGATTTACCTTCTCTGCATACAATACTTCTGCCAAAAGTACCATCTGTGGACTTACAGAATTCCTTATCCACCATCATGGTCTTCTACACAGCATTGCTTCTGATCGAGGAACTCACCACAAAAGAAATATGACAATGGGCCTATGCTCATGGAATTCACTGGTATTATCATATTCCCCACCATCCTGAAGCATTAGCCTTCACAGAAAGGTGGAAGAGCCCTTTGAAGACTCATAGTGCCATCTAGGTGGCAAGACCTTGCAAATCTTGGCAGTGTTTTTCAGAAGACCGTATATGCTCTGAATCAGTTTCTAACATATGATGTTTTTCCCATAAGGATTCACAGATCCAAGAATCAAGGGATGTAAATAGAAGTGGCACTTCTCACTATCATTCCCAATGACCCACTGGCAAAGTTTGCTTTCTGTTCCCACAACCTTATGCTCTGCTGGCATAAGGCCAGAGGGAAAAATGCTTCCACAAGAAGCACAGCAGTGATTCCACTGAACTGGAAGTTAAGACTGCTGCCTGCTAACTTTGGGCTCCTTGTGCCTCTGAATAAATAGGCAAAGAAGGGGGTTACTGAGTTGACTTGAGTGGTTTATCCTCACTACCAATAGAAAGTTGGACTACTACTCCGCAGTGGAGAATAAGAAAGCATGTCTATGAGTATTAGCATGTCCTTTGATTAATATTAATGGATAATGACAACAACCCAAGCCAGCCAGGACTGCTAATGAGCCATATACTTCAGGAATAAAGGTTTGGGTTCCCCCATTAGGTTGAGAACCATGACCAGCTGAGGTGCTTACTGAAAGAAGACAAAGGAAATACAGATTGAATATTGAAAAGGATAATTATTAATACTAGCTATGACCATGTGACCACTGAAAAAGTGAGCATTGTAACTGTCATGAGTATTGCTCCTATTTTGTTGTTTCCATTTGTGTGTGTAATAAATATCTTTGTTTTTTTCTTGTCTTATTCCCTTATCATCTAACTAAGATGTATTAACTTTATATCATATTAGTTAAGTATAGTCTATTTTACCTCATAGTATTTATATCACAAGATATCAAAGAGAATACTAAATATTACTCACGTACTTTATCTCCTTTTCTAGGAAGGAGTTGGTGTGGTTTTGGTTGTGCACAGGATCACTGTGTCACATTAGGCAGAATCATGACCCAGTTACTCTCTTTATTTGGAGATTACTTGTGGTTTAAGGAGACACAGATGAATGCCACGTTGAAAAAGGGTAGACTTTTAATAGTTAGGTTTATATATTATCTTGACTGAGTCATAGGATGCCCAGATATTTGGGTAATCATTATTTCTGTCTGCAAGGGTGTTTATGAATGAGATTAGCATTTGAATCAGTAGGCTGAGTAAAATATATTGCCCTCAATGTGGGTGAACAATATTCATTTCCTTGAGTACCCAAATAGAACAAAAGTATGAAGGAAGGGAGAATTCACTCTCTTTGCCTGACTGTTGGGCTGGAATATTGCTCTCCTGTACTTGGGCTGAAATTTAAAATAGCAGCCTTCCAATTCCTAGGACTTTGCTCTAGATTTGGGTTAGAATTTATACCATTGGTTCTCTTGGTTCCCATGGATTCATACTCAGATGGAACTACACCATCACCTCGCCTGGGTTTGTAGCTGATAGACAGCAGATCTTGGGTCTTCTCAGCCTTCATAATTCTGTGGACCAATTTCTTATAATAAATCTCTCTCATAATAAATTGATATACAAAGTTTATATGTATAATATATATTATATATAAGCCTATGTTAATTATATATAATATGTTAATATAAATTAATGATATATAATATATAAATTGTATCTAAAGTATATATTAATTATATATAATATATAAATTATGTATATTCTCTATGTATTAAATATATATTATATATAAGCTTTGTATATATTTAAGATATATTTATATATATAAGGGTTTCTATATATATAAAATGTCTCTTTTGGGTTCTGTTTCTCTGGACAACTATAGCAGTCTACTAGAGACTGAAAAATAGGAGCTTTCATCATTTGATTTTATTTTCTTCAATAGTTTCATTTTTAAATGAAATTATTTTATTGACATCTTTTTCATTCACAATCATTTTTCTTGCCTTTTGTTTCTTTCTATCAGATAAGAATGATTAATTGGCTTATGCAATGAAAGTTTCCATATAAAAATGCATAGAACAAAACATATCAAGTATTGGTTTTTGAGTTTCACAATGGAATTTTGAAAATCATTTTTTCTAAAAAGCATTATTTCTCAAGAAAACATATTTTGTGTTACAAAAGCCATAGCCTAGAATAGCTATGGACATAAATGTATTTTATAAATTAATACTAAGCAAGAATACTACAATAATAGCCAAACAAACAGAGAAAGGGTAGAAAATGTGGAGTTTCATGCCCCCCAAAAAGTTAATCATTTGTACGTATGCCTGAGAAAAAGGTTTCTAACCTGCTGTACCAGGGTTAATTCCTGGGGTAGAGATAGATGAGTTGAAGAATAAAATCCGAGAGGTAGTTGTGGGGCTTAATTTGTTTGGAGTTTGTGACCAGATTCCCAAATGGATTTTCAAAGAAAGGACTCCTACACACTTGACTCTCTCGGAGGAGTAGAGTAGAAAGTATAATACAGTGTATATAAATTATGGGGAGCTGATAGTTTTAAATTTCCTCACAGCCTCAGAGAAGAGCAGGAGGGCAATAAAACACTTTCCATGTCCCCTAGTGGTGTATCAAATTAACTGAGAGTGCATAAGGTCTAAAGTGACTGTGTAGCTACGGTCAAAAGAATACAGCTGTGATCCACATGGGCCCTTTGTTGTTGTTGTTTTGTTTTGTTTTTTTCTGAGATGGAGTATCGCTCTGTCGCCCAGGCCGGAGTGCAGTGGCGCAATCTTGGCTCACTGCAACCTCCGCCTCCCAGGTTCAAGAGATTCTCCTGCCTCAGCCTCTTGAGTAGGTGGGATTATAGGCACATGCCACCATGCCTGGCTAATTTTTGTATTTTTAGTAGAGGCAGGGTTTCACCATGTTGGTCAGTCTGGTCTCGAACTCCTGACCTCGCGATCTGCCCACCTTGGCCTCCCAGAGTGCTGGGATTACAGGCGTGAGCCACCGCGCCCAGCATTGCATGGGCCTTTTGAACTGAGAACTTGGGAACTTATGGGAACTTGTATGCCCAGATAGTACCAGCATGGATAATGATGATAAACAAAATGTCCTCCTTGTAAGCCATTCTCTCCAGGAAATTAGATTTGATCCCTAGAAGAGGTGATGTTCTAAGAGTGGATACTTGTATACAATAAACATAACTCAATTAACTCAGACTAAGTTACTTTCTTCTGGTGGAATGAAAGCTTGAATTATAAATGGATTCTAGTTAACAAAAAGAAAAAAGATAGCTATTAATGTTTCTTAAAAGCCAAGATTTTTGTGCAAGAAAATTTATGTTCAATATAAAGGGATTTCATGCATAGAAAATTTATCTGTTACATTTTTTAATTATAAAAAAAGCCTGATAATAACTTCTCTTCTTTGTGTCTTCAGTTTGTCTTGAAGATTAAAAAAGAGAAACAAAAAATCTAAGTGCTTGGACTAGCTAATGACTTCTGTTTATTCCACACAATGCCCTTCCCAGATAGGATGTGACAATTGGTTGTTTTTCCATTGTAGTTTTTGCTACAATAAAATTGAGGGTTAGGGATGTGATATAGCTAATTTCCCCAAGACTCTTGAACTGAGGCGTGTGTCTTGGCTTATCCAGTCCCTGCTTATCAAATGAGCTTGCAGTCACTATCAAATTCCCTAGAAGATCACATTTTTGTGATCAATTTTTGACCCAGAGGCTACAATATAGATGTTTTCATCAGCAAGCAATATGACACCACTCTTCATGTTCAAAAGGCTCAATTTTTATCTAAGTCCATGTGTAAGGCTATTGAAAAACATGAAGTTGTTTTATAATTTTTGTTATTTAGAAACTGGAAAGCAATGGCAATATTATTTTTAGTTAATACCAACATCATTTTAAGATTGAAAATGATGCAAAAATTCCAATAATATTTCTATAGAGAGAATTATACTTGATTTGTCCCTAGAATATCAAGAAGGCTGAAGTAGCTAAAACAAAATGAGAGATATGGAGAATTAGGCCAAAACTGGGGACCAAATGGGGTGTCCAGATTCTGTATAAATGAATAATCCATTGAAACTTTAAATTGTAAAATCAAAAAGAAGCTATTGGATTATTTAAACTGTGAAATGATATGATTGACATGTTTAAGAATCACCCTGGTTGCTAGGTGAAATATTGACAATGGAGGATACTGCTGAAGTAAATAAGTCAGTCAGGACTTCATTGCAGTGGTCCAAGTAATTGATATTGCTACTAAATTTGTAGAGAAGAGAGTAATATTGAAATCTAGAAATCTTTTTCAAATAGAATTATAAAGATATTTGCATTTTGTATATATTGAAAAACAATGTTGTATTAGTACAAACATTGGTAGATAAGTACATAATTTAGAAATCAATGGTGTAAGAATTGATAGAATAAAAGGATGGCAGTATATATATATATATTCCAAATTAATTAAATACAAGAAATATTGAAAACTTTCTGAAAATTAGGAAACGATTTTGGAAAAAAAAGTGATATACTCATCTGTCTTAGATTGTTTTGGTGTCTACAACAAAGTACCATGGACTGGCTGGCTTATAAACAACAGAAATTTACCTCTCATGGTTCTGAAGACAGAAGTCCAAGATCAATGTGCCGGCAGATTCAGTGTCTGATGAGGGCTCATTTCCTGCTTCATAAATGGAGTCTTTTCACTGCCCTCAAAAAGGTGGAAGGGCACGTCAGTTCTTGGGTATCTCTTTTATAAGGGCACTAATTTCATTCTAAGGCCTCTACCCTCCAGCTCTCAAAAGGCCCAATCTCCTAATGCCACCATCACCTCAGGGATTAGAATTTCATATGAATTTGGGAGAGGGGAAGGCAAACTTTCAGACTGTAGCATTATATCTGACCAAAATAAGATGCAGGTATAATAATTAATAATTTTAAAACATATAAAGAAGAAAAAATGGTGTCTATATATGATTTTTGTGGTAGAAAACACAAAATATATTTCCCACACAAAATAATAGTTTCCTAAACATATTAGTAGTTTTAAGGCCACACACTCATGAAAAATTTTAAAACATTTTAGGTCAAAAATAAAATTAAAAGGTACCTTGTAGAATAACAAAACCTTTAGACGAACATGACAAATAACCATAATCTTTTTTATACTAAATTATCTTACCTGGCACTAAAACAAATACTAACTTAGCTATTGCAAAAAAGAAAGCTGGGCATGGTGGGGCAAGCCTGTGTTTCTAGCTACTTGGAAAGCAGAGATGGGAGGATTGCTTAAGCCCAGGAGTTCAAATCTGCAGTGATGGTGTCTCTGCACTCCAGCTGGGTGACAGAGTGAGATCCTCTCTCTAAAAAAAAAAAAAATCAAAAAACAAAAAAGAAGAAAAAAATAAAGAAGAAAACTAAAATATTATAAAAATAAAGGAAAATTATTTATCAAAATGCACATAAAAATCCAAACCCCTTGCTTATTAAATGTATGCAGATGAAAGCAGCAATGTTATATGATGATGATGTGTCCAATTTTCAAAATACTAATTGTCTCATAAATACCTAATGGAAATGTCAGTTGATATGGGCTTTTTAGAGACCAATGAGAATGTTTTAAAATTACGTTTGTATTTTATTGAAAAGAAAGAACATATTCAAGAATATTTTTGAAACTATTATATTGAAACATTGGAAATAAACACTTAGATGGCTTTAAATAAAGTATGGCACAACTATAGGATAAAATATTAACCATTAAAATATATGGTTTTCAATGAGTATTTAACCATACCCATTGACACAGAAAATGCATGGGTGACAGACAATCCCTGAATGCAATGTTACAGATAAAATGCAGAATTTAATATGATTTTAGCCACATTAAAATCATGCATGTGCTTAGATAAGGAAATGTGTACAGTAGCACTATATAGAGAGTAAAATTTGCACTGCAGTCAGATTACCACGGTTTAAATCCCAGATCTGAAACTTGTTAGCCATGCTATCTTGGATAATTTATTCTGTGTGACCTTGGCTGGGTTAATATGTGCCTAAGGTTGCTTCTACATAAAAGGGAATAATAGTAGTACCAGATGCTTTGGGAAAATAAGTTGCAAAATTTCTGTGGCAATATTCAATAAAAGAGAGCCAATAACAGTGTTTTATATTTTGTAGACAATTTACATTTTGTATATAGCAAACATTTCTCTACCCATCAAGTTAAAAAATCAAATATTTACTGCACTTTGAAAACCTTTTTCTACCCTTCCCTCATCATATTCCTTACAATTTCTTTCCAAAAGCAGGCATTCTAATTAATTTTACATTAATCTTTCTTTTGAGTTATATCTAAATTGCTTTTTTTTTTTTTTTTTTTTTTTTGAGACAAGATCTTGCTCTGACACCCAGGGAGTGCAGTGGTATAATCATGGCTTATCGTAACCTCAAACTTCTGGGCTCAAGCAATCTTCCTGCCTCACCTTACCAAGTAGGTAGGACTATAGGCATGCGCCACCACAGCTGGCTAATTTTTAAAATATTTTTGTAGAGACAGGGTCTGGCTATGTTGCCCAGTCTGGTCTCAAACTCCTGGCCTCAAGCAATCCTTCCACCTTGACCTCCCAAAGTGTTGTGATTACAGGGTTAAGCTACTGTGCCTGGCAGTGGTTCATTCTTTTTTTTTTTTTTTTTTTTTTTTTTGAGACTGAGTTTCAATCTTGTTGCCCAGGCTGGAGTGCAATGGCATGATCTCGGCTTACTGCAACCTTTGCCTCCTGGGTTCAAGCAATTCTCCTGCCTCAGTCTCTTGAGTAGCTGGGATTACAGGCATGCGCCAGCCCGGCTAACTTTGTATTTTTAGTAGAGACGGGGTTTCTCCATGTTGGCCGGCGTGGTCTCGAACTCCCAACCTCAGGTGATCCTCCTGCCTCAGCCTTCCAAAGAGCTGGGATTACAGGAGTGAGCCACCGCGCCCGGCCCCGTGCTTCATTCTTAATATTACATTTTTAGGATTCATCACAGTTGACACATATAGCTTGTTGATCCATTTTCACTGTGCATAGTATTTGCTGAATGAATACATGCTAAATTGTTTATTCTAATAGTGATGACATTTAGGTTGTTTGCATGTTTTGAGGTATTACAAAAAATGCTGCCAAGAACATTTCTAGTGCTGGTCTCCTGTATACCTATGTCAAAATGTCCCTAGTTACCTCCCTAGAATTGGAATTGCTAGGTTGTAGGTAAGACACATGTTCACTTCACTGACCTCAGGTTCTCCTTGGCCTTTGGCTCCACTGATTTCCTTTCTTTCAGTATTTACTTTGTTGGTATCCCAGAGAACCATCACTAGATGGCCTAGCCCTCTTCCCATCTCAAACACACACTTCTACTCTCAAATAGACACACAGACACCAAGACACTCTCCTGAAAGATACAAAGACAGTACTAGGCTACTCAGAATATTCAAAACAGAGACACTTGCAGGAAGTGAAGATTTCCTTGCAGTGCCAAGTGTTTCAAATTAACTTACGTCTACCAGAAAATGGTGTATTCAAACTACACTTTTGTAGAATCCAAGTGGTCCATCTAGCTCACACATTTCACATTTTAGGTTATTGGTGTTGAAAGTTCTCTTATCCCCCTCATAGGGCATGCAATGGGGGTGTGGCTTACTTCTTCAGTGCCCTGTGGCTCAAACCTCTGCGTGGAGCATGCAAACGGGTAAGGCTGTGGGGCTCTGACCCCATGGGGGCATGCAGGGGTGAATGATTATAGCTTCTGAAGCCCCAGTGAGCGTGTGTTATAGGGTACTCTTTTAGTTTAGCCACCCATAGTTGGCTTGTGTTAGTCAGCTCGATTAGACCTCCTGTCTTATCACAAGGACAAGGCTTTCTGTATCCCAGGGTTTCTTGCCTTGGTGTACCAGAAGAATCAGATCACACATGGGCTTGGAGAATGAGTTTAAGGTTTTATTGAGTGACAGTAGCTCTCAGCAGATGGGACAGCCAGAAGGGAGATGGTTTTCCCCTGGAGTTGGGCCGCTCAGCAGCACGAACTCTCGTCTGACCACCCTGGTCAAAGTATGCATCATTCCACCAGTCGATGGCCTTCGGGCCTGTTGGTGTGCTCTTCTGCTAACGTGCTCTGACATCCAGCCCCTTTTGTCTTCTTTAGTTGATGTGTTCCTCTGGATGTCCAGCTGCTCGTGTCTCTGCCCACTAGGGTCTTGGGGTTTCCATAGGCACAGGATAGGGGCATGGCAAGCAGGGTGGTCTTGGAAAATGCAACATTTGGGCATGAAGGCAGGAGTCCCTGTCCTCACCTAGGTCTGTGGGTATAGGCCCAGGGGTGGAACCCTAGCGAGGGGACCCGCCTTTCTCTACCCAACACTTCCCTGCCCCCTTCTGTATCAGTGTGACAGTCTTCTTCTTTTTCCCACCTATATCCGTGTTTTAGGCATGAAGTAAAAGAAAAGATAATATCTCAAATGGCATAGTTTTAGGGCAAGCCCCTTTTTTTGTTTAAGCATAACAGAATCAGTTTATTATCTGCATAATTGTTGATGATATATATGCCATTAATTCATAAAATTCAACCAACTCTCAATAGTTCAACCACCATCAGCATTTCCTTGACTGCTTTATGATATGGATTGAGTGGGTTGTATCTTCATTCCAGTTTTGTTTCAATGATACTGGGAGACATGCTCAGGCTTTCAAATTACTGCAGCAAAGCAGCTGGAAAAATTAAAGTGATTTTGCTGTGGACCAAGATAAACAAATCATTTTCACACCCTGTTTTCAGCTTTCATTCCTTCAAAAATATATAGGACAGCAGTTTTTCTTTCTGGTATATTAAGACATTAATTATACTCTGGATGAAAATAAGGAATGTAGAAAAAAATGTGCCAAATATTACTCACTGCATTTGAACACGGATAATTAACAGACAATCCAGACAATATATCTGCTCATAGTCAATACTTTTATCGTATTTTTTTTTTTTTTTGGCTGGGAAATGTACACACTTTAGTTTCTCTGGTTCTCTGAATAACTGCCATCTATTTCTAAGCAACAGGAAAAGAATCTATGTGAAACTTCTCAAAAAGTACTTTCTGGCCAGGCGTGGTTGTTCACACCTGTAATTTCAGCATGTTGGGAGGCTGAGGCAGGTGGATTACTTGAGGCCAGGAGTTCAAGACCAGCCTGGCTAACATGGCGAAACCCCATCTCTACTAAACATACAAAAAATCAGTTGGGCATGGTGGCGTGTGCCTATAGTCCCAGCTACTTGGGAGGCTGAGGCACAAGAATTGCTTGAACCCAGGGGACAGAAAAGAAAAGTACATTCTTTGGACATAGCTTCATTGCAGAAAAAGAAAAAAAATCACATCAAAGCAAATTCATCTCTAACTAAAAATAACTAGGCTATGTTGGTTTAGATGAATTATAATTAAGAAATAAAACAGGAGAACAGATAAAGGAAACAATAGATATCACTTTAGACTGTATGTATTTTAGACGACTATTCTTATTAAGTACACACTATAAAAATGTTTATATAATTTTATGAATCTTTTCTCAAAGCAGTACTACTGAAGAAATTCTAGGTTTGCCTTGACCATGCAGAGGGACAATCACATGATTTACCAGAGGGATTTGATGCATGACTTGTGGTAGACTGAAGTATAAAGACCTTAAAGGACAACGTGGTGATGAGCTCGGGGGTTGGGTGGGGTGCTGAGGAGTTGGGGGATAACCGATGACAATTGTGCTTACTAAAGATGAGAAATAAAACAAGACACGTCATTTCTATTCAGTAAGAAATAAACTTGACTGAGGGTAACAGAAAATCGAACTAATGAGCTTATCTCGATTGGTTTTTCTTTTTCTTATGTAACAAGAACTGAAAATTATTTGATCAGGAGCTAGTATGGTGGTTTGGGAGTGCAGTTGATGACAAGATACTGTCAAAATGTTTGCTTTGTCTTCTTTGGAATGTGGCTTATAGGCTCCATCTCATTACTGCATGGTTACATGATAACTGCTTTACCACCAATGTCTCACCTGTGTTTTAGGTGAGAATAAGTTAAAGGACATTGCAGCCACAGCTTTCACTTTTATAAAGAGCTTTCCCAGATGACTCCCCCAATTACTTCCACTTTCATCTTATTTTTCAAAAGAATGTATTGCAACAGACATTTTTGTTCTTATCTTTTGAAAGAACTACTACTACAGTCATCAGACAAAATGTACTGAAGAGTGTTATTTAAGTCAAGTTGGAAAACAAGCTTTCTAATAATTAGGAGGAATCAAATGGTAAATTTGAAGGTTTAAGATGCAAAACAGACACTTAAAAACTAAGAAAATAGAGGTAAGTAATAAGATTGTGAACAGGAAATTACATAAATTTAATTGGAAACATTCAAACTGAACAAAACAAAGGAAAATATTAAAATGGAGACTGAAAAATTAAAAAAAAACCTATACTATACATAATCATTAGAGCCTACAAAAATAATTTTCATATGTGCCCATGTGTTGAAGTTGCAAGTCGCATCATAGTATGATGAGGCTGATAAGATATTCTAATTTTAACATTTTAATAATTTAAATATTTTAGATTTATTTGTGCAAGAAATTAATTTAGTGAAAATCTTCTCTCCTTTGCTGTCCAACCATTTATTCACCCATAAAGGCAACACATAATATCACTTTTTTATACATTCTTTCATAGATATTCTATTCATCAACAAGTAAATGTATATGTATTTATTTTCCCTTATACAAACAAGTGGTAGAATAATATATTATGCACTGGTCTACATTTTGTTATTTTGTTCAATTGATATATCTTGAATATAGTTTATATAGACTTTTCTTAGTCTTTTAAAAAGTCATACAGTGTTATGTTTTATATACCATATTTATTAAACAATTAATGAACCTTACGTTTTCTAGTTTTCTATTGATTTTACAAGTGATAATGCATATATGGTAAATAAATATGAATGATACATTTCTGAGGGAAATTGCTTTGTCAAATAGCATGTTTATTTGTGATTTTGATAAATCTTGCTAAATTGCTTTTTGTAGAAATTTTACTAATTTGCATTCTCATTTGCATACATAATAGTGCCTATTTTCCTACGTCATTTCCAATGTATTGTGCTATCAGTTATTTGTTTTTTCTCAATGTAATAGATAAAAATTATATCTCAATGTAGTTTTATATGCATTTATTTTATTGTGGATAGGATTGGACTTGTTCTTATTAAGATACATTTTTATTCATTTTCTATGAATTTTCAGATTTTTTCTATACTATTTTTGACTTGTTTACCAGATTTTTCACCAGGAACTCACTGGTGTCTTCAAAACATATTTTATATCTGGGAGAAATTGTCACCTCTAATTACTCTCTATTTTTAGAATTTCCCTGGAAATTCTTGCTATTTATTTTCCTTACGAACTTTAATATTGGCTTATATAATTCCAATTATTCTAGCAGTGTTTTAACTGGAATTGTAATAAATTTAGTGCATTAACTTAAAGAAAATAGTTGTGATGGTTAATTTTACATGTCAGCTTGGAGGATGTCTTTAGATGAGATTAACATTTAAATTGGTGAACTCTGGATAAAGCAGATTCCCTCCCTAATGTGAGTGATCCTCATCCAATTAGTTGAAGGTTTGAATAGAACAAAAACCGTGGCCTCCAGAGCAAGAAAAAATTCTCTAGCCTACCACCTTTGAACTTGATCTGCACCATCAGCTCTCCCTGGTCTCCCACACTGCATTATTTTGGAATTGCAAGCTTCCATAATTACATGATCCAATTCCAATTCCTCATAATAAATATTTGTGTGTGTGTCTGTGTGTGTGTGTCTGTGTGTGTAGAAGGAGAAAGAGAGAAAGGAGAGAAGGAGAAAGAGAAAGATAGAGAAATACACAAAGAGACACACATCCAGTGGGTTCTGTTTCTCTGGAGAGACTTGACTAATGCAATAGTCACATACATCAGGCAGTCAAAAGAATGATGCTTTTTGTCTCTTTCTGCTTTTCTTTTTAAGTTTATCCCTAGGTACATTATGTCTTTTCTTCATTTCACACTTGACCATTCACACTTTCTACCTAGCACTTCAATTTGCTACTTTCTATTTTTTACTCCTATATTCAACAATGTCAAGTGTCTTTCCATTTACCCAAATATCTCTGTCTTTTTGCTTTTTGTTGTATTTTCTACTTCTCTATATATTGTACACTCAGATATATGGAGCTATTTTATTGCCTTTTAGGAAGATTATAAGATAAAAGCAATATCATCAACATTTACCTTCTTATTTACTATTTTATATGCTCTTCTTTTATTTCCCTGTAGATCGAGATTCTACCTGGTATCACCTCCCTTCAATCTGAAGAACATGCTTTAGCATTTCTTGTAGTGCAAGTATACAACTTTAATTTGTCTGAAAAAAATCCCATCACCCTCATTTTTAAAGAAAACTTTCAGTGAGTACAGGATTGAATTCTTTGTTGACACATTTGATTATTTTGTTGATCTCAAAGTTTACTTACTCTTCTGTCATCTCCAATGCACTATTAATCTTATCCAGTGAATTTTTTATAATGTATTATAGTTTTTCATTCTGAATTTATTTTATTTGGTTCATTTTTATAGGTACTATTTCTCTGCCTAGGACCCTTATTAATTCACTCATTAAGATTATATTTAATTTTTTCTTTAATTTTTTTTACTTCTTTAAACCTTTTTATAACATGTTTTTAGATCTTTATCAGCTAAATATATTTCAGATATCTTAGGGTCCATTTCTGTTGACTGCTTTTGTTCTTGATGAGTGTCACATTTTCCTGTTTATTTGCATGTCTTGCCATATTTTATGGTATATTGGGCATTCTTGATTTGTGGAGATTCTAGATTCTAGTAACTTTCTCTGAAGTACATTTATTTTTGCTTTAATAGGTATTTCAGTTTTTGGCATGTCGCCTTAAACTTGTGTAGCCTTGTCTTTGAGCTTTTTAAAGGGTAGAAGTCTAGTAGAAATAGTGTTTTCTCTAATATCCTTTAACTTTAGAGGATTCCCAACCATTTTCTCCCCATAACATTTTACCAGAAGTTTTTTTTCTTCTATAAGTGTGTGTGTGTGTGTGTGTGTGTGTGTGTGTATATGGGTGTGTGTGTGTTTAAGGAGGATCTAGAGTAGGCCCTATTGTAGGGTGTGGTTCTTACTTCTAAGGTACAGCCTTCTGGTATTTCATTTAGATGTCTGTGATGTTAACATGTTAACAAAGTCTCAGTTGAATTAGATCTCTGATATTTCCAATCCCATCCCAGTAGCAGATACTTCCTAGTAAGCCTCATTTAGTTGTACCTTGCATGTGCTCAGCACAACCCTTGCTCAAGGTTTCATGAAGACCCTTCACATACAGTTCTCAGACCCTCACACATCCAGTGTCCTCCTCTCCACTTTGTTCCCGATAGATTAGAGCTATGTGAGCTCCCCCAAACCCTGTGACTGCTTTTGCAGCTCTACAGGAACAACAGGCTCTGAGCCCAGCATCCAGCTCACTGTGCTGCAGCTATGTAACTTTTCCTAGGCAGTTATGATGCCCATTTGTAATATTGTCTTCTTTCAGTGATCTGTGTGTTATACTATCTACTGCCTATGATAGTTTCCTAAACAATTTTTCTCAGTTGTTTTTCCTGGTGTGTTTTATACTAGGAGATTTCAATGAGGTACTAAAAAGAAAATCCCTGCTTTAATTTTTACATTCATATTCTCAATCCATTGAGAATATATTCTTGTGTGTAATATAAAAAAGGATAATTTTTCTGCTATCTTTTTGTTTTGGTATAATTTTAAGCTTTCAGACATTTGTGTATTATTAGTTTTTTAAAAATAGTTGTTTATCACAGAACAACTTAAAGTAATTCTTTTTTACTATTTATTTAACATGTTGCCTTTTTATGATTTATTTCCATACAAAATTGAATCAATATCTGGATTTCTATTCTGTTCCTTTATACACCATGTCACAGTGTTTGAATAGTGGTAAGACCTTCTCCCTTCTCATTGTTCTTTTTTTGCAGTATTTTTCTAGCTATTCTTGTCTTGGTTGTTCCTCCATGTGAACCTAATAATCACTTTGTCTTGCTGTAGTAAATAAGAAACCCAGTGATGTTTTTAATTTAGAGATCATAATTTATAAATAATAAACTATAATTATATATATTTATTATAAATTAATGTGGAGAATGTTTAACATCTTTATAACTTTAAGTCTTTTGTCAAAAAAATGGTAATTTTTTCATTTTACAAAATGTATTATCTTGTGTATGTTTTTTCAATGTTTTAGAGTTTCTTTTTGTAAGTTTTAGATTTTTTCAATGTATACATGTGACATTTTATCTTACCTCTAAAAATTTTTGCCATTGCAAATGGGGTCTGCTCTTCATTATGTATTCTGTTTTTTTTAATATACATGAGGGCTATTAATATTTGTATGTTGATCTTATAAATGAATTCATTAAATTCTCTTGCTGATTTTAGTTTTTCCACATAGTCTTTTAAATTTTCCACCTATAACAATATAATTTTCAAATAAATATATTTGTTTTAATTATTAGGACTCTACTTGTTTTCTTTTGCCTATTGTATTGGCTAATAGAGTAATACAGTAATAGTGAAGATGGCAGCATCTATGTCTAATTCCTAACTTTAACACAGTTATTTTTTAAAACTCTTGTTAAATTGCTGTTATTATTTTTAAATGCATAGTCTACCTCTGCAGGAAATAAAAATGATGACAAATATTTGGTTTTCTTTAATTGACGTGGGGTCTAAGCTCCCTTCCTTTGAACCTAGACTATTATATGACTGCTTTGGCTAATTGATTACAATAGAAATAATGTTTTATCAGTTTCTAGGCTTAGTATTTTAGAGGATGGCAGTTCTAAGCCACAGTGAAGAAAATGTAGTTACTTTCCTGGGGAGAATGCCTAGAGAGGTACAGGAAATGAATGGCACCCGGGTGATTCGCTCTCAATCTTCTTTATGGCAATATACCAGTTATATGAGTGAAATTGTCATAATATCTTCCAGACCAGCCCAGATATGAGATGAATACCCTGAGTGATCATAGTCAATGATATGAAAAATTGATATATTCTCCAACAAAGTCCTGCACTATATTTCTGACCCACACAATCATGAGATAATAAATTGGTTGTTTTGTAAGTTTTGAAGTAGTTTGTTACATAATGATAGATAGACACCATGGAAATAGCAACATGCTTATCCCTGTATTTCTTTAATATAATTCATTATATTAATATATTTCATAATATTAAAACACCCTTTCATTCTTGATTATTAAACATAATTATTTTATTCTTTTTGCTATTTAAAATTATTTAATATTTTAATGCTAAAATTGCAATATTTTTACAATATTATAATCAAAGATCAGATTTTATATTTTTAATTAGAATTAAAGATTTTTTGTGAAATATTTGTCATATTTTCAAATTAAAGTCATGCTCACTTCATGGAAATGATTAGATAGTTCTTTCCTTTTCCATGATGTGGATAGTTTGAGATTGTCTATTCTTGAATAGTTTTGTTGATTTGTTCTAGAAAAATATAATATGGAGAGACTTTTTGACTATATTCATTATTTCTTCTCTTTTTGAGAATTTTTTAAGACTCTGCCTCTACTGAAGACAATTTGGTAAATTTTATTTTCCTACAAAATTATTAATTTCTTGGATTTTCAAGCACATTTGCAAATTGTTAGAAAAGTTGTTTTCTATGTTTTTATAAAATTTCTTTTTTTACATGACATTTTACCTTATAATTTCAAATATTGTGTATTAGCACTTTCTTCTCTTTCACTTTTTAATTAGGGTAGCTAAGTGTTTTGTTTTTTAAGAGCCAACTTCTGGAATTGTTACTTTGCTGATTTATACCTTATTAAATTTTGCTTTTATTTTCGTCATTACTTTCTTCTGCTTTCTTTCAAACCTATTCTGTTGAATATTTTTTAGATTTTTAAATTATGTTTTATAATCAAATTATGTTAAGTTTTATTGATATAGGCATTTGATGCGATGCATTGTCTCTAGCTAACTGCTTCATAAAGAACTTGGAAATTATTTTAAGTCATGCTTTTTATAATTTTAATTTTAAATAGTTTCTGGGGAAGTGTGGTTTGCTTCACATACTATATTGCTGATGCTACCGTCTTACTGCCAACCTCTCAAGCTTGCTTTGAAATCATGGTAGTGTTATTTTGTTGTTCTTATTGAATGGGTGCTCCAAGTCACAATCTGCATAAAATGCTTGACCTGTTTCAGGTATTATCTTTTAGTGGGGACAGTTGTCCTCTTTTGTGTTTCATCAAGTAAGTCACCCCTGAAAAAACTGCCTTCTACAGACTTATATCCAAATGCTTCAAGGAGGAAAAAGATTCAGAGAAGAGTGTTTGATCTGAATAAAAAGAAAAGTACTTAGGGAATTAGAAATAAACAAATTTTCCAAAATATAAAAGGAAGGTTAGTAATATTTCTATATTTTTCAAAGAGAGATATGATTTTTTTAATTGACACACATGTAACTAAATGAATATATCTGACATTGTTCAATATATATTTTTATCACTATTAGTATCATTGCATATCTGGACCAGTCTTTCATATTTTTTTAATTTTTTAAATACATTAAAAAAGTTGAAAAGTCAAACCACTTTAAAAGGATATACATCTTATATATCACTTATGGTGAAACCGAGATATTTATTTGGTAACTCTTAGATTTACGTTTTCATATTTGTTTTTCTCTTTTCCATATGTGCAAAAAATACAATGCTGAAAAAGAAATATTCTTGATGTAGTGATGTGATTCATAAGCCTTCTGTTTTACTTCTAGATTTTTTACATTGATTTCTTTTACTTGGCTTAATAGTACATTTAGCAAACATAATCTTAAAAATTATTTTAAGAACAAAAGTCATGCGCTGATTTTTCTTTTTGTTGTTGTTGTGATTTAGATTTTTTTTTTCCTGGAAATTTTTTCTCTAGAAATTAATCCATTTTTAACCTAGGTCTTTTAGCAAATTTGTAAACATTTTAGGCCCTAGGTAAAGCATTAAAAGCCTGTCTAAGGGATCACTGGGAAGGTAGGTAGAATTCCTGAATTGTCTTAATGTTAATTATTTTCTGTTCTTTATTGTCATATACTGTGACGTTTTCTACAATAAAATAAGAAAGTTTTAAACCATGTTTTAAAAAGATTAGCAAACCCGCTTTTGAAGAGCTTGCTCAGTATACTTCAGTCATCTGGACCTCCGTAAAACAAAGAACTTGAACTAAACGATATGAGAATTCTTCTGTGCAGTCTTATGGTTTCTTATTTCAAGAGGTAGAAATTTAAGGCTGCTCTTATCCTATTGCAATTAGCAAAATAAAATGAGGTGAACACAATAGATAGTTATTTACCATAGCTCCTAAAATCAACATCCAACCAAAGGCTTAATTTTGATTTTTTTAAAATCCCTGTCTCATTGGGAAATAAACTTGAAATCACAAAATGGGTTCATGATTAAAGAATTCCAGTCAACTCAAACACAGTCAGGTATTAATGTATGACTCTACCAAATTTATGTGTCTTTAAATTTATTTGATTTCCTGAATATGTTTATAATGTTCTATATGAATCTTTGTTTTTTGAGTTCTGGAATTGAAATCTGTCTGCCCCATTCCTGTTCTCTCTCTTTCCTGCTATCGGTATCACATTTCAGGCAATCTTGAAATTATCTGTATTCCACCTTCATCTTCCATTAATGTTTATCCAGTAATTCATATGTCCTAGAGAGTCCACCACCCAAAGTTTGTACCAATTTCCGAAAATAAATCTAAAATTCTTAGTGTAGTGCTAGTGTCCACTCAGATCCATGTCAATTTGCCTTTATAGCTTTCTTCAAAGCAAGTTTCCCATCATTTGCCCAAGATGCCTACTTTCTCTTCCCTGGTGTAACTTTCCTTCTACTCACTACACTTTGACCTTTATTAACATATCCCCTTTCACCTGAAATGCGTTCCACTGTGTTCTTCTTTCAACATTCCACAAAGGATCTGGTTTGGTTCTGTGGCCCCACCCAAATCTTAGCTCAAATTGTAATTCCCATGTATCGGGGCAGGACCAGGTGGGAGGTTCATCGGGGATGAACCAGATTGGTTCATCAGGGTGGTTTCCCCCATGCTCTTCTCGTGTTAGTGAGTGAGTTCACATGAGAGCTAATGGTTTAAAAGTGTAGTACTTCCCTCCCATCCTGCCACCGTGTAAGATATGCCTTACTTCCCCTTTGCCTCCTGCTATGACTGTAAGTTTCCTGAGGCCTCCCCCACCTTGCAGAACTCTGAGTCAATTAAAACTCTTTCCGTTAGAAATTACCCAGTCTCAGGTAGTTCTTTACAGAGGTGTGAAACGAACTGATAGAACAAAGCAACCTCCAGTTCATATACCACCTCCTTTGTCTTGGACACTCTTAGCTAAAGATAATTTTCTCTTTGCTATATGCTTTGACATTTTATTTTCCGTCTATTTGTTAATTTGTGTTCATTTTGCCCATTTAGAACATGAAGGTTCACTAGATGTTCCTGCCACATGTGCACATTCATGTTTTCACTTAATCTCCACAATGATATTGAAAAATTGGGCCTATTATTATAATGTTAAAGATGAGACAAATGAGTCTCAGAAAAGTGATCTAAATTGCTAATGGTGAAACTACTAGTAACCACAGTGGCAGAACTTATACTCATGTCCTCTGAGCACACATCGTGTGCTTTCTCCACCTTATTTCTATTACTGTAATTCCCAGCAACTGTTTATTATAAAGGAGCATTCTCAGAGAAATTGTTTTTTCTAAATAAAAATCTTCAAGGAATAGGTGACATAGGAAAGCATAATCAGCTGTTCCCTGAGAAAGTCTAACCATTCCATCAATATACCAGGTGTCCAGCATAATACTATGTCATATAGAAGGCATATGAGACATAATTTCTACATTCTAAGAAGTTAAAACTAACTGGGAATATTTGGCCGACCTTAATAAAAATGCAGTATATTATATTCTCCTTCAATTTATTTACTTAGTTATTTATTTATTTTATTTTTTTTGATACAGAGTCTCACTCTGTCACCGAGGCTGGAGTGCAGTGGCCCGATCTCTGCTCACTGCAAACTCTGCCTCCCAGGTTCAAGTGATTCTCCTGTCTCGGCCTCCCATGTAGCTGGGATTACAGTCATGTGCCACCACACCTGGCTAATTTTTGTATTTTTAGTAGAGACAGGGTTTCACTATGTTGGCCAGGCTAGTCTCGAACTCCTGATCTCAAGTGATCCGCCCACCTTGGCCTCCCAAAGTGCTGGAATTACAGATGTGAGCCACTGTACCCAGCCTCTCTTTCAATTTAATAATTTTAATTATTCCTTCTGCTACTGAATAAAAGCCATTTGCAGAAAATATTTTTATTTTTTTCAGAAAATATATTATATCATAGCCAAAGAAATTCAAGAAATTTTAACAGAGAGAAAAAAATATATATCATTTGAGCAAAAGAGAAAGAGTTTGTCTAAGTAGTAAAGAATAATTTAAACATAAGTATGTAGTCTTTGAATAATTATGATGCCTCTTTGTTGTAATCTCCAAAGAGGAAGGGATAGGCTGACAGCGGGTAGTAGTTGGTGAACAGGGATATGAGAGTATTATCAGAAAATGCAGTCTTATTTTTGCTCTTTTATCATTTTTCTCAATCAGTTAGGAGCTTTTGGTTATACTGAATTTAAAATGCACTGAAAATCACTTTTAAGACAGAAAACCAGTAAGAGAAAAATAAAAGTAGGAGAGCTTCAAAATATTTTGAAATGACATACTTGTGCAAGAAACTGAAGTTAAGGAAGATAATCCTTGTTTATCCCACATCCTTGATTAAGTATGCAAAGCATATTGTTGTGGATTCATCCAAATATGGCATGTACTTTACATTAGTTCCATATAATAATCTCTGAATGAAGTGGATTGTGTTCCTAAAAAGTGTGAATCTATTATAACCTGAACTTTTAATTGAATGTCATATTTTACACTGTACTCTTCAGTGTCTTTTGCAAAAAATGCCATTATAAAATTTTAAGAAGAGTTTCTCTCCAAAAGTGGTATATCTTTAGAGGAATTATTTTGATAAAAAATTGTTAACAAAAGAGTTATTATATGAAGTAAGCCTGTTTGAAATTATGTATTATAGCAATTAAAAGTTTGGGAATTGAATTAAGAAAAGAAAAATGTATATACATATTACTGAGTGTACTTTAATTTATATTACTTTTAGTATTGATACAATTGTTTTCACTTGGAGGCAGCAGTGGAAAAGGTGTCTGAAAGCTGCATTAAATGTCCAACAACGTTATAGTGTGCAAGTGCTAATTGTGAGATCTTTTACAGGCGTGTACAGTTTCCCTTCTACCAGTGAAGTTTTTATAAAGAGTGTGATGACAACAATGTCATCTCACCTTTCTCCATTTTATCTTAACCTCAAACCTTTCGTAAAGGCAAAGATTTAAATCATATATATTGTGAGGTAACACAATTTTTTAAAGAACTAATATGAATACTTCCCAATTGTAAAAAGAAACAACCAAAAAACACTAAAATAATGTTTTAAATCATTAAAAAAAAATCACTACCTCACAAATTAAACTAAAAGTAATTTTCTTGCAAACCGTGTCCCACAGATAGCAATCCATGAAAAAAATATTGTTTTAAAAAAAAGGAAGCGGCTAAAACACAAAATAAGCGTAGAAAATTTCTCCTTTTCCCTTTTGAAGATACATGGTACATTTTATCGTATTAAAAGTTAGGACAAATCCTGCTCCAGAAAAGACTTACTATGCTTTTTAAATCCAATACAGTAATCCCCGCTAATCTGTGGTTTCACTTTCTGTAATTGCAGTTACCCACAATTACAGTTTGGAAATAGGTGACCAAAATCTCTCAATCCCCCAAACCCTAGCCTCTGGTAACCATCATTTTTCTGTTTCTGAGTTTGATTTTTTTTAAATTCCACATAATAAGTTAGATCGTGAAGTATTTGTCTTTTTTATTTTATTTTTTATTTTTTGGCAGGAGGAACCTGCATTTTATTTTTATTTTTTTAAATTTTACTTTAAGTAATAGGATACATGTGCAGAACGGGCAGGTTTGTTACATTTCAGTAATGGAGAAGGAATAAGTTGAAGAGATCTATTGTATATCATGGTGACTGTGGTTAATAACAATATATTGCATACCTGAAAATTGCTAAGAGAGTAAATTTTGTGTTCTGGCCACAAAAGTTACGTCTGTAAGGTAATGCATATTTAAATAGCTTGATTTAGCCATTCCACAATGTATACGTGTATCAAAGCATCATATTGTAAACCATAAATACATGCAATTTTGACTTGTCAGTTAAAAAAATAAATTAAAAATTTAAAAAAGAAAATAGGTGGATACAGTACAATAAAATATTTTGAAAGAGAGTGAGAGCAAGTGACAGAGTGCCCACATTCATATAACTTTTATTATAGTATATTTTTATAACTGTTCTATTTTATTATTATGTATTTTTGTTCATCTCTCACTGTGACTAATTAATAAATTAAACTTTATCATAGGTTTGTAGGTGTATGAGAAAACAGCATATATAGGGTTTGACATTATACACAGTTTCGGGCGTCCACTGGGAGTACTGAACACATATCCTGTGGATAAGGGAGGGCTACTGTATTTGCCAAACTCATTTTAACTACAAACCAATCTAAGAATATTGTATAGAAATACTGTTTTCCACAAAAGGCTTGGGTAATTGATGAAAGAAATGAAGGACTGCTTCTCCTTCAAGGAAAGCCCCATGAATAATATTGTTCACAATAGATTATTTGGTAATTTGCATATTAAGATTTCAAAGAAATTTTATGTTTCAAAACTGTAAAATGCTGGTATTCTTTTAGGAGTCAAACTTCAGCCCATCCAGCCACCATCTGTTTGCTAAATAAAGTTCTATTGGAACATGGCCACACACATTTGTTTGTGTATTTTCTACAGCTGCTTTCATGCTGTAACTGCAGAGTTGAGTAATCTATGAAATCTAAAACATATACTAATTGGTGCCTTAAGAATAAAGTTTGCCCATCTCAACTCCATATATTTTTGACAATCAACAGATCAGAAGATGAATTTGTCATATTTTAAAAGTTAAGGTGCACAACTAAATCATGGGCCGTGTATGTTCTGTGGAAGTGGGGTCAGAAATATTTTTATGCAAGCTCAAGATAGCACCCAGAAGAAAAATTCTGAGACCAAACATTTTACCACCTTCTATTTTAGATGATTGCACATGGCCATGATAATTTTAGAATGGGAAATTTTCTGATGTATTAATCAATTTTCCCCAGTGATCATTAAAAAAATTTCAATAATACACTCGTAAAATATCTAATTTAAATTGTAGTGTTAATCTTGGTGAGCAATCACGTCATCCATCCTGACCTTTTCAAATAGAAATGTCATGTGTGTGGTTGCAGATCGTGACAAATGAAAAGTAATGTTTTGTATATCACTTATACATTTTGGTATGAGAGCATTAGCCTTGTTTCAAAAGGTCATCTCGTAATTTTTTAAAAATGACATTTATTTTGCCTTTGCAACATCAATTTAAATAAATGTTTATTATGTCTGTCTATCATGAGATCTATTAAGATATAGATTCCTAGCTCATCAAATTAAAAGATATTTTTCATAGAAAAGAAACCGCCTAGATTTCTGGGAGAAATGAAATAATGAATAAAAATATAAAGATAAACTTCCAATATAAGAGGGACCTAAAATGAACTATGAGATATCTACTCATGTCAGAGTCCCTTTATATACACAAATCCTGTCAATAAAAATGACAGGGACAAAGATATACACCATTTTTTTAAAATAAACATTTCTAAAAGCCTTTTCCATTTTTTTTTCACATCACAATCACTTGAAAAATTATAGACAAAAGCCTTTTATTCTTATCAGGAATCTACTATATTGTTGCTACTATACATAAATCCTCTCAAATCACCATAACATCCTTTTATTTGAGAACAGCATGAATAACATAGCATCTTCTTGTGACCCAAGTGGAATTCATAAAATTGTTAAGTTCTTTTTCTGAGATAAGTTGTTATTTGGAGAGTCTTTGAGGAGTCTCAAGGATAAAGTAAATGTGAATTTTTATCCAGGCTCTATGTTTTGCTGGTTCAAACAAAACTTCAAAGCCATAGTTTGCTCATCCAAAGGAGGGGTAGAATATTTGCCTTGAGAACAATGGGACTTTTAACACAAAAATTAAATGATACCTGCAAAGTACATATTTCTCTCTGAAAAAACATGGGAAACAAGGTCACAATGGAGAAGTGTACCTATACATTTTGATTCCCTAAAGCGATTGGTAAGCTTTTCTTGAAGACAACATATGTAGTTGGCCCAATTTCTAGATATTCCTTGGCATAAAGACAATGCACAAAATTTAAAAAGAAAAATCCTTGTTTATCATGTTAATAAGAGAATTTAAGCAGATCTGGCTAGGATTAGACAGCCTGGGTGGGGCTCAATCAGCCAGTTCTCAGGAATTAGTCAAATCAAGACAAGGAACACAGGGAATCACCAGTCCACTGTGATGAATTGAAAATTCAATATCTTAGATCTGAGGCTTATATTAGGAGTCTGGGTAGAGAAAATTACAAAAGGTAAGATTGTTTCAAAGCAACATTGGAAAATGTATAATTCACAGTGAGTGTGAGTCTACCAACAAAAGAGAAAGGGAGGGAGAGAAAGAGAGAAAGGAAGAGAGGGGGAATAGTTACTGCCCCTTCACTTGCAGTTTATTTACTTATAAGCTAGCCCTGCTTACCAAGAGGCTGTGTGAGGCACACCTTGAGACACATGAGAGGGACTGTCAGAAGCCAACAGGAACATTAGAACATCAGGACTATCAGAAGCCATGGAACAGTTCACTCCACTAAGTGGGAGTAATTCTAATTCACACGTGTTTTATATTATTTTATTCTTACATTCAGCAAACTTTTTTACATTTACTTTGAGCTAGATACTGGAGATATAAATGTATACATATAGAATTGCTGTTCTCAAAGAGTTTTCAGTCAAAAGAAGAGACAAGCCAGGATACAAAATTACAAAATAATGTCATAAATTGTATTATAGTGTTCTTTAAGCAGAAGGAAATGGAGTATTTGACTCAATCTTTAAAGTCAGGCCAAAAGAAGCTACATTAAATGGATCACTATCTCTGGTAGGGTCCAATGATTTAATGCAAAAAATACACAGTACATCTTTTTGGAGTCATATTATGTCTGCATGTATTCATCCTAAATAAATGAACTATTTTGGAGCAAACATGCTAATTATAGTGTGGTGTTTGTAATCCAACTGCCTATCCATACTGAAATAATAGGAAAGGATTCCAGTTTGCTGCTCAGCATATTATTTACATACTAAATTATCCTGCAGAATGAAAGCCAGTATGTAGGGTATTGGTCTGGTCTATTAAAAAAGTGACATTTCAATTAACTTTCTCAGAAGACCACCAACTTAAACTCAGCCTTAAAAATCAAGGGAGTTGAATATGTCAGTGTGATATAGTTGAAGGGGAATGAGCAAGACCACACAGTATTCCCATTTTCTCAGTTCTCCACATCTACCTAGTAAATGAGATCAATGAATTAAGCTTCAACTTTTGAATAGTATCTTCTATATCTATTTATTTAAAAGGCATTCATGGAACAGTTCATTAAGAGTTTTCTAGTGCCCTGAAAGCCCCCATTTGAAATATCTGTGTACCTAGATTCAATTGGGCGTGACCATACAATATTATGATAAAGATCATGGTAGGCAACTAAAGCTTCAACCTTGTGAAAGCTCAGTCCCTGATAGAATATTAAACATCCTCTGGAAACTAATGGAGTTATTTGAGCCATAATGATTTTTTTTGTAAGTAGAATTTTAGAACACATTCTACTGCAGCATTTATTTCTGCCTACCTTAAGTGTGTTCCCACTCTATTAATGGTCAGAATGCCAATTTTTCCTCCTATGTCAATCTAAAAGTGTTATCACTGACAGTCGGCTGTCATCCTAAAATGTACATGTGGTTGATTAGTCATGGTTGCCAAAGTAACCATCCTGATGTGTGTTGGTTGCTTTTAGGAGTTTATCATTAGACACCTGAAAACCTTGACTGCATGTAAATAATAACAGCTATCGAGATAACGTCTTTGTGCTTCAAATGGTATTGTCTAGTGTTGAGACTCAATAAATATGTGATAATGCTGAGCTTTTATTCGTGTTTTTAGTCAGTTGCTATCAAAACCCTTGGTAGGAATATATTGATTTTTAATATATTCTTAAAGTTCTACTTTCTAAACAGGGAACTCAAGTTAAAATATTTTATTTATAGCGTTTTATGTCAAACTTCATACAAAATTTTCCCGCAGCATTTGACATTGGTTAAGGCAATTCCCCCCAAAAAGAATCAGTCCTGAAATAATCTCAGGCCTCTAACCTTTCCTCTTCTTTTTTTCTGCTGAGTCGCTGCTCCAAAATTCTGGATCTGCCAGCGATAGGATGAACACTAATGATAGAACCTATACTATTTCCCCTTCCCAAATTTCACCTTTGCTTTTTACTCAGAAAGTTAGGGTCATAGGCTTTTGATATTTTGACTTGTGCTTTTGCTTTGCATCTTCATTTTATCTATCTATCTATCCATCTATCTATCTATCTATCATCTATCTATCTACCTTTTCTGAGCCTTGGTTTTCTTATCTATAAAGTTAGATAAGGGATTGCTCCAAGAATAAATTGGTGAAAATAGATTTACAGAATTTAATACAGTGCCTGAAACATTTTTAGTTTTAAAATAATTATGTATACTATCAAAAGTGAAATTATCCATTTTTAGTAGAATTAACTGTGGTTTTTTTTTCTACCTGTGTTGGTAAATGGTTAATGAACAATAAGTAGCCTTTTAATGAGATACATTAAAATTACTTTAGGAAGGTTGTTTTTTTGCTCTCTAAGCATTATGTAAATTTCTAGCCTACCAAGTTACAAGAATCCTAGCATTTTATGATGACTATTTTTGGATAAAGGCATTGTGTTTTCAGGGGTCTCTTCTTAAACTACAGTGTACTCAGAGGTGTGGCACATTAAGCTGCTATTTGCTAATAACACTTTAGAAGAAATTAGTTGGTGTCACAGTTCGGAAAGCTCCAGCACCATACACTAAGATGAAGTTTTGGGTGCAAAGTATTTATTAGGGATTAATACCTGTGAAAGGTAAAGAAAGAAAGATTGGTTAGAGGAAGAAGTCATACTCTGATGTATGTCTGTCAAACATTCAGCCAATGTGAGGGAAGAGATCAGGAGCAAGTATTACCTGTCTAGTTGTCCTATTTGGAGCTGAAATGACTGTACCTTTATGTCCCAGCCTTTTATTTATCCAATGTGGGCTGCCCAGGGAAAATCATGACCTCTGGCAAGGCTACTTTCTGAAGCAGAGGCTGATTATAAAGGAGCTGAATGTTGATGGCTGTCTGCTGATCACATTCCTGCAGCATGGCAGTTCTTTCCTGACAGGTGGCATGTATCTATATCTATCATACTTAGACTAATTAGCTATCTTTTCAGAGAAGTGAACTGGGCCTAGATTCAATGAGATGCCAACAGACATACATTTTGTTGAGAGACTCAAAACAACTGCTTTCAGTGAGTTGATTCACATTTGTTCACATTGTGTGCATCTTACCCACTAGGGAAGCGTAGGTACCTAGATTCACAGAGCAGAGATAGTAAGGATAGTAAAAGAAAAGAGAGAAGCCCCAAAAGGGAAGGATGAGAATCAGCAGTACATTTCCCTTGCACCAAGTCAACACAGTCACACATACTTAGGGGCATCAATTCTTTTTTTTTTTTTTTTTTTTTTTTCAGACAGAGTCTCGCTCTGTCTCCCAGGCTGGAGTGCAGTAGCACAATCTCCGCTCACTGCAAGCTCCTCCCAGGTTCACGCCATTCTCTTGCCTCAGCCTCCCGAGTAGCTGGGACTATAGGCGCTCGCCACCAGGCCTGGCTGATTTTTTGTATTTGTAGTAGAGACGGGGTTTCACTGTGTTAGCCAGGGTAGTCTCTATCTCCTGACCTTGTGATCCGCCCGCCTCGGCCTCCCAAAGTGCTGGGATTACAGGCGTGAGCCACCGCGCCCAGCCAGGCATCAATTCCTTACCTCTTCTATCTTTCTGTTTAGTAAGTGACATCTTGTTTGACCAGAGTTTACCCATATTTATTCTTTCATTTTTTAAACCATGTTATTTTTACTGTTTCAAGAAAAAAAAAGTCTTTTTGTTGGTGGCTTTCCTGTGTTTTCTAGAATTAGAAAATCATTTTCTAAGAGCATTAGACATAACCAAAATGCTTCATCTCTGTAGAACTTTGTAGCAAGTAGGGATGTGGGGAACTGTGATTACAATGAATTACAGAAACCTTGTGTGCAAGACATGGGAAAGTGTCAATACTCCTGCCCAGTGCACTATAGATGCTTCTATGGACCCATACAGGGCTGTTCTTCCAGTCTGTATGCTTTCCTTAAAAAAAAAAAAGAAAATAAAATAAAAGAAGACAGGAATGGAAATGATGTGCCATTATTTTCTCCACCTCAAATTTCATCTTGTAAAAGTTTTGTTTACCTTTTTTCAATGCTGACGCAGAGTGATTTAAAAAATGAAATCAGGTATCAATGAACTCAGGATAAAAAGCATCACGAGTTTTACCACCCTGACAAGTCATTGCATAGGCATCAGCAAGCTTTAAAAAATCACAGTGGTTAGACAACATAATTTGCATTGCCCAATATCTTGTAAAAACAGCTAAATGTTTTATTTCACAGACTTCCTTCTCAGGTTGTGTCTCAGTGATGTTCACTTATTAAGTAGCATCACAAGCCATGAAAATATTCTCCCCAGGCACACACAGCTCACTAGAATTTTTGTTCTCAAAATATTGATTTCATGATTAAACATTCCATCAGATAAGAACTCTAGACCTGAGCTTTAGACTTTTCATACTGGGTTGCATTTATGGTTTGAAAAGTCTTGAAAATTATCTATTTCAATTAATGAAATGTAGAGATACTGTTCTATCACAGAGATTAGATTTATTCCCAAGTTCCCATTGCTCATAAGAGGCTAGTGTTCTGTGAAATTTATGATAATGCTTAGTTTCTTAAACTTTGTTATGTGGCCATATGCTGCCATTTATACGTCTGAAAAGCATGGCTGGAAATTATGAGGAAACAGAATTGGTATATGACTACTTAGGAAAATGCACACAGTCATTTTATGACTGCTTTTGGTAACTGTCTTTTTCCCACAAACAGTTATGCTTATAAAAGGATGAATTTTCTTTAAAATTTTTTTGTTTTTCTTCATTCACATATTAGGCATGAAAGAGGAATTTTCTAAATTTGGTTTATATTGGCCAACACAAGTTAAATAACAGTGTGAGGTACTTAAACTTTATGCTGGCATCTGAATTTAGTCTCTCTACTAATCAGATACTTTGCAATACTTCATATCCTTTTTAACTTTCCCCATTATCTGGGTGACAAACATTTTCAAGCACTTTTGTGACTCTTAAAATCATAATATGCTAGACCTTTTAATAGAGTAATTTTAAGTTATCTTAAACCCTTCAATATTGTTTCTAAATTAATGAAGTCTTCAAATTAAATATCAATTTACAATTATACATTTGAGATTGGAGTTACTTTTTAAAATTATCTTCTTGAAAGGTCAAATTGTCTTAAACAATTAAAATAGTTGAAATGTAAATATTTATACTTATATTTCCTAATGTAAATTATTAATAACCTGGAGTCAATTGTATTTTGAGTGATTCTAAATTTTCATAAGTTTTCAAATGCTTACCACTGCAATCACAATTATATAAGCCCAAATACTGTGAAGGGCTGCTTTCCTAAAGCAATGTTTTTGGACCTGCATCTTTGAGTTTCTAAGTACTTAAGAAACAGGACGATTGGCTAGGATGCAGTTGAACAATTTACTATAACACTGATGATATAGGTGAACCCTATTTACAGTTGTCAGACTCTGTTACAGAAAGATGAAGTGATGATGCTGAACACGTGCCTTAGATTTAGAACCTATGTTTTTAAGTAAAACTATATGTAACTGGTAACTGATGGCTATAGTTCTTGGTTGTAATATTAATTTTGTTGCTTTTAAGTTCTCCAAGTTAATTAACTGTTCCCTACAACTCTAAAGACTTTTGAACTTGATAGAACTCTTATAATATACATCTCATCTCTTAGAACCACATAAGGCTTTCAAATATTAAAATCATGTTCCATTAGCATTGTCTGTTTCTCATGGCTTCCGTATATTTGGTGTTATCAAAATGTATTTTTCTTAGCAATGACAGTCTCCTCATTCTTCAGAGTGTTACTCTAGGTTATTTCTGTTTATGCTGTAATAGAATTTCAAAGTTTAAATGTAATTTTAAAGTGCATCTGGTTGATTGACTCATCAGGTGACAAAGAATCACTTTTAACAAAGGAAAGAAATCTGTAGTATATTGTGACATGTACATTTTAACTATTTATTGTTATAATCGTTTATTCATAGTCATTGTACTGAGCTTTTTATTTGGGTGGCCATATAATTTATTATCCAGTTACGTAGTTTTTGAGAGTAAAAGAGGGAAAAATCACTAATTAATAATTAGGACTGTCCTGAGAAAACTGAGACATATTGTCACCAATGGTGCTCAATGATACTTAACTGAAATGTTTAGAACATTTTCATTCACAAGCAATTCTGTAGAGCACTGTTTTTTACATTCCATGCCCTTTTGAACATTTTTAGTCAGCTAAATTTAAATGCCACTGTAATATGTAAAAATTTTCAAGTAGGGTTGCACTAATTGAATAGGAGACTGCAGACCTGAAGCCTATACCCACACCATCCTCTTTGAGGTACACCATGATCCCATAGGCACCAGCATAAAAATATGGAGCTCCAGAAGACTATTTACAAACCACTGCGTTAATGGAATAAAAATAACACTTATCAAACACCTATGAAATACCAGCCAATATAAATGGTATGGAAATGGAATTGCAATTTAAATCTATGTTTAATTAATTGCAGACCCTCATTCTTATTTCTCAGAAGAAAATGCATTTTTGTAAGCTTCATATCTTAGAAACTTCTATCATCATTGTCACGTATCTGTCAGGTCACCTTAGGTTATGTTACACCAATAACAAGTAACTTCCAAATTTCAGAGGCATAAAACAAACAAAGAAACCCAAAAAGTTTTTTAAAATAAAATGTTTATGGCTTACACTATATATCTATTGCAGTATGCCAAGACACTCTATTTATTTTAGTTCCTGAGATACATAGGCTATTGGAAAATCTATCTTGACATATACTTCTGTGATTCCAGAATCAAAGAAAGGGAAAATGGCGAAATATTCATTGCTTCTTATAGTTTCTGTCTGGAGATAACAAATGTCTTTTTCTTTCACGTTTCATTGGCCAGAACAAGTTGAGTGTTCATGGCTAAGTCAAACAGAATAAGGTTATATAATTCTTCCATAAAGATGATCCTCAAATAATGTAGTCACTTTACCAGGATCTTATTTTAACAAAATCTATGTTTTTGAACTTGTAATTGATATTTCTTATTCTTTCCTATGGGATCAAATGTCTTATGAGAGCCCTCATATATTTAGACCCACCCAAAGTCCCCAAAATATATTTTGACTCACTTTCCATATCCATCTAAAATTTCTTCTTTTCCAAATTAAACATTTCTAATGTCTCAACTGCTCTTGAAAAAGCATTGTTTAAAGCAGTGCTTCCCAAATCTGAACGTTCATTGGCATCTTCTGGAGGTATTTTCAAAACACAGGTTCTGATTTAACAGACCTGGATAAGGACTGTAATGGAGATTTTTGGTTTGTGTTTTAACTAAATGGTATCTTGACCCAATGTTGAGTCTCTAGCTACAGGTGATTCAGTTCTTTTTAGCAGCTAATGAAGTTCATAACCCCCACCATTTCCATTAAAGAGCTCTCACCTTCGTGGCCACTATGCTCCAACCCAAATCACTCTGGGGCCAGGTTTCAGACAACTAGGAATAGCGCTATGCTTTGGAGCCTGGAAAATTATTCAAATAAGCCAATCCATAGGAAGCCATTTTTCCAACAGCACATGCTCACTTCATTTCTGATTGTCACATTTTTGTAATTCTTGCAATATTTCAAACGTTTTCATTGTTATTATATTTGCTATGGTGATACGTGACCAGTGATTTTTTTTTATTATTGTAATTGTTTTGGGATGCCATGAATCACGACATTATAAAGAAGCAAACTTAATGGATAAATCCTGTGGTTGTGTGTGTTCTGACTACTTCACTCACCAGCCATTCCCTCATCACTCTCCCTCTCCTTGGGCCTCCTTATTTCCTGTGACACAACAATATTAAAATTAAGCCAATTCATAATCCTACAATGGCCTCTAAGTTTTCAAGTGGAAAGAGGAGTCACCACATATCTCACTTTAAATCAAAAACTAGAAAGGATTATGCTTAGCGAGGAAGGAAGGCATGTCAAAAGCCAAGAGAGGCTGAAAGCAAGGCCTCTTGTACCAGTTAGCTAAGTTGTGAATGCAAAGGAAAAGTTCTTAAAGGAAGCTAAAAGTGCTACTCCAGTGAACACACAAATGATAAGAAAGCAGATCAGCCTTACTGCTGATGTGGAGAAAGTTTTAGTGGTCTGGATGGAAGATCAAACCAGCCACAACATTCCCTTAAGCCAAAGCCTAATCCAGAGCAAGGTTCTTAACTCTCTCTAATTCTATGAAGGCTGAGAGAGGTGAGGAAGCTGCAGAAGAAAATTAGCCTAAGATAAAAATAGTATTTTTGGTCATTCACTGCATATCATTGAATTATCTAATATTCCAACATGTTTATAAATGCTGTCATTAAATCTTACTTTCAATATATAATACTTTAGCTCTTTTTCTCTGTGATTAAACATGTTTTTATAATTGAAATATAATACCATAAGATAACCATTTAAAAGTATACAGTTTAATGTGGTTTGACAATTGTATGCTTTCATGTAGCTGTCTTTAATATCCAGATATAGACAACCTCCATTTTAACAAAAAATTCCCTCATGCCCACTTAAAGTCAGTCTTCACCCTATTATATAAATACTGACTTGTTTTCTGTCCTTACAGTTTTTGCCTTTTCTAGAATGTCACAAACAGGGAATCACACAGTAGATTCATGTGATTTCTGTAGAAAAAATGATGCTTGCAATTTGTCTGAAGACAAACCTATTTTAATTAATATGATCAAGTGAACATATAGTTAGAAGGAATAAGTTTTAATGTTCAAGATCATAATAGGGTGACAATACTGAGCACCAATGTAGTGTATATTTCAAAATATCTTGACAAGAGGATTTGAAATGCTCCCAACACATAGAAATGAAAAATACTCAAAGTAGTAGATGTCCTAAATACTCTGACTTAATCATTATACATTCTATGCATGTAACAAAACGTTGCATGTACTGTCAAAAAATGTATACGGTTATTATATATCAATAAAAATTTTTAAAACATGATCAAGTATTACTGTTGAATTAGAGTAATCTCTGGGAAGTACATTTATATAGTTTCCATGTTCTGTGGAAAATTCTCACTAGATAGAAAAACTAATGCAAAATTAGTTTAACAAACCAGATGTCTTACAGAATTCTTGAGAGTTATCATGGCAGTGTCAAGCAACATGCTAGCACTTTGGCTTGCTTTTTAATCACAAAAATAACAGTTTTATAGGTACTGGGTGAGCATCAAGAGAACTGGCAAATTCTAGAAGAGGAGAGAACAAATCTATATGCTGAGCAAGGTCAATGGCTTCTTCCCCTCCGTCTTCCCATGAGGGACTGAGCTTACCCAAAATCTAAAATGAAAGCCATTAACTAATACTTAAAGATTAATACAGAGTTTTAAAAAATTAGTAGGAATTTAAATTTAAAAATTCACTCTTCATTATGTAAGTATTGTCCTTTAATGTTGAATTAAAAATTGACCTACCACCAGAAAGGTAATAAAAACAGGAACAAAAGAAGCCAAATGTATTACAGATGAATAACATAACCACACTGAAGGTAGAAGGGAAGAAAAGAGCTAACCCAAATAACATTGGAAAAAAATATTTTGACCAGATACTCTAAAGCTAAAGACACAAGAAACTGTACACACATACTGTCATATAGTTAGTAAATTTGTTTCTCATAAGAGTGTAAGTGAGTAATTCTGAAATGACTTTACACACATATATTGTTTTATCAGCATTGTAGAAAAAAATTACAAATAAAGAGGAGGGTCTTGTTATGTTGAATTAGAATTAAAAGTATAAGTAAGAACTCATACACACACACACACATAAAGAAAGAGAGAGAGAGATTGAGGGAGAGAAAGAATTGTGTGGATGAGTATTTATACATACACTTTACAGTATTTATACAAATGTTCTTAGCTCTGTACACTGAGAGGCATTGATTTCCCAGTAACAGTGAGCATACCTAGCATCCATGTGTTGGTTTGTAAGTGGTATCCAAAAAGAGGAACTGGGGCTCTGTGATGGTTAATTTTATGTATCAACTTGTCTAGGCCATAGTTCCCAGATAATTGGTCAAGCACCAGTCCAGATGTTGTCATGAATGTGTTTTTAAAATGAGATTAGCATTTAAACAGTACATTTCGTGTAAAAAGGTTATCTTCCTTAATGTGAGGGGCCCTAATATAATCAGTTGAAGACCTTAACAGAAAAAGACTGAAGTTCCCAGAGGAAAAGGCTAGTTCTATAAGCAGACTGCCTTCAGACTTGAGTTGCAATATGAACTCTTCTCTGGGTCTCTAGCCTATGGGCCTGCCATGCAGATTTTTGGACTTGCCAGCTCCCATAATTGTGTGAGCCAATTTCTTAAAATAAATCCTTCTATACGCATATATACACACATCTTAGTAGTTCTGTTTCTTGGGAGAGCCCTGACTGATTAAACGTCTTTGGATGAATGGCTGAACTCAAGGCTGATTTAGGGAAAATACAACATGAGCCTAGAGCATCTTGTGTCAGAAAGTAAGCACATGTTCAGAAAAAGGGGGTAACATGTTGAAAGCACACATGAGTCAACCTTAAGGAGCTACTCATGGCTAGAATTGGAAAATTTTGAATAGCAAGATAAATGCTGATAGTAATTATTATAATCCATAGAATAATAGAAGCGTATATGGATCCACACTGATAGCAATACATTAATTGCTATCAGTATTTAATCATGTTTTAATGATAGCAATACATTATTGAATAAATAGATAAATTATGAGAGAGGAAAGATCTTCCTAACAAAATGATTTTGATTAATAAATTTAGGGGTAAAGGGAAAGTATAAAAATCACCATTAAGCAAACATCACAGTAATGATTGCTGCAAACAAGACACACTGATGGATGCTAAATTTAGTGGGCTGCAACTTGAAAAGAAACATATTTTTTACAAGGATTATCTTTCTGGGATGTTTTTAATTATAAAGGAAAAAAAACTGTAGATCAATACTCTTCAAAAGTGTCAAGGTAATGCGATACAAAGAAGGAGGAACTGTCACATATTGGAGGACACCAAGAAGATATATGCACAGTGTGAAAATAAGATTCTGGGTTGGATACCGAAATAGAGAGAAGTGGAAACTGATGAAATTCATATAAAATCTGTTGTTTTATATGAAACATTTTCTCGTTTTTATAATTATTTATGGTTTTCACTATTATTAAAAGTTATACTTGCACACAATATAAATTGGGGGTAAAATAGTTCTACAAGGGTCCTTGTAGCAATTCACACATCCTAAATTCCCTTCTAACCTGAGGCTACCACTTTCAACTCTGTTTGACGTTTAACTGTATATGTCCAAATAATATACCTATTTAGCTACTCCTTGATTATTTTCTAAGTTTTAAGCATTATATACTATTATATACTGCCCCTACCAGAGAATATTAGAAGGTAGGTCTTTTTCAACCCTTTTCAAGCCCCTAAACCACCCCAACACATGTAGCCTCCCATTTTCCCGTATATCTAGTCTAGTTAAATTGCAATTTTGATTTTTGTTGATTTCAGTATTCATGTTGTAAGTATGAAAACATTACTTAAGCTGAACCATCTATTTTACTATGGCCATTGAAAAAATTTCCTGCTTCAATTTTTTTTTCCTCTGGAGTTAATAATTATCTTATTTTTAGGGATGCAGAGAAGGAAGGTTGCTTAGTTTTTGATGTATTTTTCACTTATTTAATGCTAAACATTCTAACAATTGTCTAAATCTTTCCCCAATGTCTTCATTCATGAATTATTCTATCAAATCAATCTAACTGAGGAAAGTTTTCCTGGGGCCTTCTCTTCTGCTCCAGTCTGGTACACAGTTGTTACCTGTCATCTCTCTTCACTTATTATCTTGGCTATTTCCTTCTGTTGCCTTTTGTCTTGAATCTCTTATTTTATGCACCTTTTGTACATTACTTTCTTGACTTCAACCTTGTTGAAACCTGAATCTGGTTCAGCCTCGTTTAGGTAGTGCACAGTTTTCAGAAACTTTCTAAGGAAGGATACTGGAGGAAATCATTTTATGACCTTTCATGAATGACTTTTGTATCGCCACATAACAGATTGTCACATAGTGGCTTAAAACAATAGTTCCATGAGGTCAGGCAGCTCAACTAGGCTTTATACTCATGATGTCACAGGCCAGTATAAATTTCTTAAGACAATGACGTCTTATCTGGAGGCTTGGGACAAAGACCTCAGTAAGCTTCATTGGATTCCCCCATTGTTAGTATCTTTATCCCTTTTATTTTGGTCTGTTCAAATTTCCAGGAGAAAGATTTTTTTTTTTATTTTTTCCCTAACAGTTTAGGCTTAGGTAACTAAATTCTGAGAAACTAGGAAACCTCAACACACATTATTCAGATATTCATATAACAACCTGATTTCAGTACAGTATCACCACTCTAAATTATTCATGATCTCCATCACTCCAGACACTACTTTTACTGTAACAGTGAACTAAATCTCTATGGGAAAGCGGGGTGGGGGGATCAGACTCTCTGTGAGTATGGTAGATGCTGGACTCGTTAAACCAAGTCTCCACTTTTATTTACGTATGGGCACACATGCACACACTCACACACACATGCACACACACATACAATCATAATGCCCTCCTTGTAGGAGGAGATGCTACCCATCTCTAAGTCTTTTGAGGGATCTGTCAACTAAATTTTGTTGTTCCTTAGCTTTTCCCATTTCTGATATATAATTTGGCTGTATCAGATTTTCTAAATCACTTATGCTTTGGCATGCCTTCCATCTTTCCCAATTATTCTTTTCTTGCTCTTGTCTTGTCTGTTCTCTTCATCATTGTGCATTCCTGAATTTAAGAAAAGTCTCTTTTCTTTTCTTTAAAAGGACATTGAGGAAGAGGTTTGTTCAATATACATGTTGAATCACTGTATTTACTTGGAGACCCTCCATAATTTTAAACAAATATTCTTTTTCATTTGCAGAAAAATCCACTTATAAATAGTAAAATATAAAGAATATGAATAATAAAATATATAATGCATGAAAAATGCTGTCATAATCCCACTACAAAATAGCAACTTTTAGTAGTTTTTAATACATATTTGTAGATGTTTTTCAAAATAAACATTCTAGAAATTGATTTTGTCAAAATAAAGCCACTAGTACATATAAATATACAGTAGCAAAAAATTGGAAACTATTTAAATATTAATAGGTGAATGGACAAATTGTGATATATGCATTATAAGAAATGGTATAGAGTCATGTACTGCATAATGACATTTTGGTGAACAACAGATTGTATATATGATGGTGGTTCCATAAGATTATAATGGAGCTGCCCTATACAGCTGCACCATTGTTTATCTTTCTTACTATATTTTAACTGTACCTTTTATACGTTTAGATACACAAATACCACTGTGTGACAACTGCCTACAGTCCTTTGTGTAATAACATACTGTACACCTTTGTAGCCTAGGAGCAATAGACTATACCATATAGCCTAAGTGTGTAGTAGGCTAGACAATCTAGGTTTGTATAAGTACACTCTAGGATGTTCACACAATGATGAGATTGCCTAACTATGCATTTCTCAGAACCTATTCCCATTGCTAGATGACGCAAAACTATACAGTCACTAAAAATAGTTTGTGTCCTATGCATTCACATAGAAAAATGCCCAACAGGTATTGTTAGGTGAACAAAGATCAATATTTAGAACATAATAAAATGAGTGTATATTTATTGATAGATGAATTATATATATATATAAAGCTAAGACAAATTTCTATATGACATAAAAATTTAGAAAAAAATTAGGGTTTATCACTATGAGTGAAAGCTGAATATATACACACATACAGAAACATGAAGGTATGTGTGTATGTATGTATATATTCATATATTTCTAGTGTGGAAGAACAAAATAATCAGCTATTTTGTGTTTTTAAAGTATGTTTCTAAGGATTATTTTAACACAAGAAAAAGAAAAACTCATAATTACTAACTAGGAAAATAATATGTGACTACATAATTTTTGCAGAGAATTTTTAACTATAAAATGAAAGGAAAAAATGTAAAAAAACTCTTAACTACATGCAAATTAACTCTGACCAAAATCATCCATACAATAAAAGCCACAAATAATAATGAAAAACAGAAATCGTTTTAAAACAGTAAAATGATATACCCAAACAGGAAAACATATTTGCAAAATTATGACCAAAATTTTGATTATTAATATTTACATGCTTTCCAAGTCAATAAATATTTGTTTTTCCTATACAAAAGTTAATTAGGATAATAAGAGACACTAAATAAAGAAGATAAGCAAATCTCCTAATTTAAGAAAAATATTCAAACAGCATTAAAAAGATATAAACAAATAAGATATGATTTTTATCGTTAGATTGGCAAAAAATTAGCGAATTGTGAATAATGAACTTACTACATATTGTTTATGGGTTCAAACTGGCATAATCTTTCTAAATAGAAATTTGGCAATTTAGGTAATAACTCAATGGTATTAAGTGTGTGAATAATGTTAAAAAATTTATCCTAAGGAAATAAGTATAAAAAAACACACATTAGCATTGGCTAGAAAAGAAAGTATTAAAAGTCAATATTTCCACACATTAGGAGAGTGGATATAAAAATTATAGCCCATCCATATAATATGATACTGTATAGCTATTAAAAGTGAGTATATATATCCATACTTGGCATAGAAGTATAAATTTTTGGTGTGTGTTTTATGATATCAATTATATTTTAAAAAGTGAAAAGACACTATATACACTTAGTGAAATAACTGACAGATGATAGATAACATTAATCATGTTTATCTTCAGTAAATATATCAAGACATTTTATTTAATTTTTGTGTTTTCATCTTTTATTTTAAATTCAAAGGGTTTGTTACATGGGTATGTTGTATGATGTTGAGGTTTAGAAATGGATAATCCTGTCACCCAGATGATGAGCATAGTACCCAATAGGTAGTTTTTCACTCCAGGCCACTTTCCTCCTTTCCACTTCTCATAGTCCTCAGTTTCTATTATTCACATCTTTATGTGTACATGTACCCAATATTTAGTTCCCACTTATAAGTGACAACATTTGTGTTTCTGTTCTTATGTATATTTGCTTAGCATAATGGCCTCCAGCTGCATCCATTTTGCTGTAAAGGACATGAATTTTTTATGGCTGCGTACTATTCTATGTTGTATATGTACCACATTTTCTTTTTCTTTTACCATTGATGGGCACCTAGGTTGATTCCGTGTCTTTGCTATTGTGAATAGCACTGCGATGAACATATGAGTGCACGTGTCTTTTTTGTACAACTATTCATTTTCCGTCTGGTATATACAGAGTAATGGGATTGCTGAGTCGAATGGTGGTTCTCTGAGATACCTCCAAACTGCTTTCCACAGTGGCTGAACTAACTTGCATTCCCACCAACAGTGTATAAATATTTCCTTTTTTCCTCAGCCTTGCCAGCATCTGTTAGTTTTTGACTTCTAAAAAAATCACCATTCTGACTAGTATAAGACAGTATCTCAATGTGGTTTTGATTTGCATTTCTCTGATGATACAGTGATGATGAGTATTTAGTTTATATGTTTGCAGTTTGTATGTCTTCTTTTGAGAAGTGTCTGATCATGTCCTTTGCCTATTTTTAAACTGGATTATTTGTGTTTTGCTGGTTGATTTAAGTTCCTTGCATTCTGCATATTAGGCTTTTGTTAGGTGCATATTTTGTGAATTTTTTCCCATTCTGTAGGTTGCCTTTTTATTCAATTGATAGTTTCTTTTGCTTTGCAGAAGCTCTTTAGTTTAACTAGGTCCCACTTGTCAATTTCTGTTTTGTTTCCATTGCTTTCGGGGACTTAGCCATAAATTCTTTGCCAAAGCTGATGTCAAGAAGGATATTTCCTAGGTTTTCGTCCAGGATTTTTATAGTTTGAGGTCTTACATTTGTATCTTTAGTACACCTTAAGTTAATTTCTATACATGGTGAAAGGTAGGGGTCCAGCTTTATTCTTCTGCAAATGGCTAGCACCATTTACTGAATAAGTCCTTTCCTTCACTGTTTATTTTTGTTGACTTTGTCAAAGATTGGATCATTGTAGCTGTGTGGCTTTATTTCTGGGTTTTCTGTTCTGTTTCATTGGCCTGTCTATTTTTGTACCAGTGCCAGGCTGTTTGGGTTACTGTAGCCTTACAATATAGTTTGAAGTTGGGTAATGTAATGCCTTGGGCTTTGTTCTTCTGGCTTAGGATTGCTTTGTCTATTCAAGTTCTTTTGTCATTCTATATAAGTTTTAGAATAGTTTTTTCTAATTCTGTAAAAAATGGCATTGGTATTTTGATAGGAGTAGCATTGAATTTGTAAAATTGTTTTGGGCAGTATGACCATTTTAATGATATTGACCTTTTAAGGACAGTTTAAAAACATGTTGGTCTCATTAAAGAAAATTTTCTAAAATTTCCTAAAATTTAAATTACTCAGTAATTCCATGAATTACTTGAGTAACAAACAATTTTATGCAACCTAAAGAAATGTCCAACTGTGACTTTAAGATAATCAAAACTAGATTTTCCTTCATGAGCCTGACATAATCAGGTGAAATCTTTTGAAGAGGTTCTAGAGTTCAGTGATTCAGAGCCATGGATATTCTCTCTCTCGCCCTCTCTCTCTCTCTCTCTCTCTCTCCTTCCCTCCCTGTTTCTCTCCAACTCCCTCTTTCTCTTTCTCTCTTCATTATTGGCTTTGAAGAAGCAAGACTCTATGAATTCCATACCTATAAGGTGATAAATTCTGCCTGCCAACAACCAGAGGAATCCTGCAGTCAGATTCGTCCCTATTTAAGCCTCCAGGGGAGAATACAGCCTGGCTGACACCTTGGTTTCATTATTTATCTTGAAACCATGAATGGAAACTCAGACCTAGACTGCTGACTTAGAGAAAGGGGGTGTTTCAAGCCGCTAAGTTTTTGGTAAATTGTTACCCAGCAACAGAAATCATGCATAGAGAAAAAATCTGAAAGGCTAAAATAACAATAGTTTTTTCTGCATACAAGAAATGTCAGGGTGAAGTGGGGTGTCATGAGTGAGAGTGTAGGTGATTAAATGGAACTTGCATTTTTTACTTTATAGTTTCATATCGTTTCACACTCTTCTGTACATACCATTTCTTAATTTTTAATTTAAAAGTAAATAAAAGACTTAGAAAGGTAAAATGCAGGTGATGATCTAAGGAAACCAAATCTAGGCAGATAAAAACTTATTTTTCTCATTATTTCAATAGGTTGTCTGTGAATTTTCACTTTTTTGACACTGTGTTATGTCAGTGTCATCACTCAAGGTAGTAGATTTCAATGAAGAGCTATTCACAGAAAGGTGAAGGATTACTGGAAACCCACAAAAGTTGTGTGAAAGGTTACTGGAAATCAACAATGAAAAATCTTAGGGCTATCAAAAGTAAATAACTGCTACTAACCACCTATGCAAGGTTACCAGAATTCAGAAGAACTATCATCATGCTGTCCAACAGGAGTTGTGGCCTTTGGTTGAAGAACACAACTGTAGTCCCCCAGAAAGTAAACAGGGATAATAAATATTCTGATCTTACTCTGTTTTTAAGTCTAATCTCCTACAGTTGCCTTCCATTTAACAATCTAACCAGAAGGCAGGCATCAAAGGAAATGCTGATGCAATATATAAAGATTAGCTTGGAGAGGCATAATCAAGGTGAAAAATGGATTTGGAAGGGCGGATAGGAGAATATATCGAAAACCATTCCTTCTGCCCTTCACATGTACTACTGATATTTTACCAGATCCTCTCAAAAAGGTTTCCACAACAATGTAGCACACACACACACACACTTCCACAGATTGGCACTTGTTAACTACTACATAATTATTAGTTTCATTCGTCATATTCTTGCCTGATATGTATCATGGTGACTATCATCTGTGCATTTTATATAAAGTGTTATAGAAGCGGAAATAAAATGATAAATTTACATAAGTCATTGTTGTTATAAAACCTGCTTCTCTGCTGGTTGTAAGGCAAAAATTGATAATGACTCTCAGGATATTTTATATATGTTCCATTGACCTCTTTCCTTCTATAAGGACCTTAGCTAGACAGGGTTCTTTAAACAGTGACGTGAACCACAGATCCACTCCTACATGATACAAATTCTTAACTACTTGTTTTTACTGAGTTGACATTTTTTTTTTTTTTGACAAAAACTCTTGGCTAAGGGAATACTAACAAATGCCTCAATGAATCTCTTGGTTTCCAGGTGTAGTCTTCCTTGCCCTCATTAACTATCAAGGCCCAAATTCTTCTTGGAAATTGAAATAAATATCCTTAGCCAATATCTCTTTCTCTAGATACTGGTTTAGCGAAATGAGAGAACAGAAATAGTGATTGCATTTCTTTGTGAAAATCTTCCTGTCCTGAGTTTTATGACCTTCTAATTCACCGAGCCCAAGGTCACAAATTATTTAAGTCATTTATTAGGTATAATCATAAGGCAGTCACTGTAAACACCATCTATTGGTTTGCACAGCTGTCCTGTGGGCTTTGTGAGAAATACAACTCCATAGAGCCTATATTTTAAGACACATACCACATCCTGTGTATTACCTTAGTAGGGCATCAATCTATTCCAATACTTAGTATCCCATGATTAATTAGCCATCATTAAAGATGACTGTAAGTCAAAGCTCTCTAATTAGTACTCAGTCTCTGTGGCTCATAGTGGCCACTGTGCCCACTTTTTCTCTGATGTTGAAGCACAGCTACCTAGTGTCTGCTACTATTAACTTCTATAGTCTCAAGGACATTAAAAGATATGGACTCCTTCTTAAAAGTTGTCATAGTGGTTTCGTGGTTTCTTTTTTCCCGCCCATTTTGTTATGTTTGTTATCGAAAGCCTTCACGTTTTTCTTTTTCCTGAGTATGTGCTCTCAGGTAATTCAAGGCAGATGTTTCATGCTGCACTCCTTAGAATTATAATCTTGGCGACTAAATGCTACAGTGTCTTGATTGCCCAATGTTTTGTCTCTTCCTGAATCTTGTATCCTGCAACCACTGGTAATAATTTGAGAAATATGAAGTGATCACATGCCACAGATTACCTGTGTCCTGTTTCTCCCTGCCAGGTCAGTTTTCTGCACACTCTTCAAACAAGGAAGGAAGCCAATCCTATACATCAGCTTTATAATTCAATTTCCCAGTGCCATTTCAGTGTAGGTCCAGATCCCAGCAAGTTAAGTACGTTCAAATATGGTAATTTGGAAGAGGTCAACAAAGAGAACATTTACAAAGCTATGGGTAGGGTTACATAAAACCAAAAAGGGATTGCAAGGTATATTAAGACTAGCAACAGAAAACAGCTTACACCACTCTAGATTGCAAGGGTCAAAGAATGTGGTTATTAAAAATGTTATAAGAGACAACCATCAAATAGATGAATATATTGCCCATCAGAGTGGAATAAATGCACCATCTCACTCTCCTTCTGCCTTCCAATTTTTTGGCAGTGATTTTTATTACTTGACCTCAATAAGAAACCAAAGTGTAAGAGAGCATACTTTTGCAGTCTATAAAAGTCGGTTTCCCAGGGCATGGAGAAGGATGGAGAAGGGTCGGGAACTGGTCTGAAATAGCCAACAGGGAAAATACAGAAAGCCCAGTTTCTGAAAATTATTCCATTCTCATATACCTGAAAGTGTTAGTAAATGCTTCTGGAAGAGGGTTTTTTTTTTCATTTAAGATTCATTAAACTATAATAATGAATGAATGTGTAAAAAAGAAGAACTTCTATCTCTATTACATGGTCTACCAGAAAACATTCCCTCTTTAATAGAAAACAAAGGAAAGGGAATTCTAGGAAATATCATTCAGCCTAGTCAAGTTAACGTTTGACAAAGTCATCACACTATACCTATTATAAACTTTATAATCATTCACATCTCTTTAAAATATATTTTACTTCCAAATAAAGACAACAATATAATGTTTTTATCCGAATGATGCAATTGGCCTTGTGGAAATGATAACAACTCCTTCCCAGAAGATGTACACAAAGATCCTGTTTTGTCTTTAGGTGATGTTCATTCCTCTAGTTGATTCACACATAAATATTCTGCAACAGAAATACTAAGAGTAAAGTTAAATACCATTAACAAATTCTATGTTATGTATGAGGAAAATGTGAGAGTAGAAAAATATTTGGTTAACATATATACAAACATATTTAAATCAAAGTAATGAATATATTTTCTTTCTTTCTTTCTTTTTTTTGTTGAGACAGGGTCTCATTCTGTCATTCAGGCAGGAGTGTAAGGTATTTTTTTTTTTCTTTCTTTTCTTTTCTTTTTTTTTTTTTTTTTTGAGACAGGGTCTCATTCTGTCATTCAGGCAGGAGTTTAAGGGCATGATTGTAGCTCACTGCAGCCTCAAATCCCTGGTCTCAAGGGATTCTGCCACTTTGGCCTCTTGAGTAGCTGAGATTACAGGTGTGAGCCACCACATCTGGCACACATTTTCATAATTATTTTAGTTCATACTTCTGAAACTAGTGACACAGTCATAGCTGGTATTTATAAATGGCAGTTACAACTATCTTCTTCCAATACCTATTCTACATCCACTTTGCCATGACTTAGAATGAGTGAAAGATAGGGTTAAATAAGGAGGGATATGTCTTTATTTGTACTGTTTCTTAATGTATATTCATCTAGAATTTACGAGGAATCAGGTACAGTGTTCTTTGTGTCATACTGTCACTTCCAGGGAGTAACAGAGAGAAGCAGATGTTTCCAAAGCAATTTCATCAACAACAAGTAAGAATTCAACAGATGTCATCTCTTCTAAAAGTTAGCATGACTATCTCTTGTTTATATTTTCTTAAACTCTCTCAGATATCTCCTAGAAAAAGTACAGTAAAAAGTAAAATTGGCATTTTAGTTAGGTACGTCTTTTTTACTTTTTTTTGTTTATTTTCTATTTTATTTTGTTTGTTCGTTTGTCTCTTCTTTTACCTAGTCCACCGCTTACCTCTTTCCTCCCATAAAAGCCTGTCACAAACTAAGCTTCACATGTGAAAATTTTGTCAGTATCCTTTGAAGACTTTAATCTATGAAATTAATTAAAATATGTACAATATAGAAAAAAAACAGGCTTCTTTGGCTCTCCATTTGAGATTTCTCTACACTGAATTATTAATTAGAAATACCTGTGTATAGATACAGTTATTCAGATGGCCACTGATCTACCTCTTATGGCAAATATTTGTCTTTCACTTCTACCAAAAATATCAGGTTTTCGTTTTAGCTTTAGAAATAAAATTTTATGCCCACGTTTTCTGCCTGCATTCTTTTACTGTCAGTCATGACCAATGACACAGACTATGATTTCGAAAATGACCTTGAACATATGCCTGCTATGTTTCCCTATAGTCTTTTTATTTTGTTGCTTTTGTTCTGACATCTGTAATATTTATAATAAGTCACTGAAATTTTCTTAAAATTTAATACCATATATATGTTTCCTTTTGCACAGAAGATGAGAGATATTAGATAGGCAAACACTGATAAGGCAGAAAGGACCTCACTCAAGTGTTATATCTGTGGGGAGATAGAGCAGTGAGGAGTCCTAGGCTGTCAGAAGTAGCATGAAGGGTGTAAGAAAAATTGCTCTCAAAATAATAATTTGCTTGAGAATTTAATCTTATGTGTGTATAGAATGTCAGATAAATATGTAGGGAAGTGTTAACAGTACCTCTTTTTATTTATTTTACATTTTATAAAACAATAAAAAATAGAACTTTGCCTCTGGATAGAAGTCTAGTAGTCTCAAGAACAGGAAATCTGTAAGACCTAAATTGGATTTCTGCCTGAATGCATTTCTTCAGTACTATATTGAACCCAAAAGTTAAATCCCAACTAATTGAAGAGTTCAATTCAAGTCCTGTTCTTCAAGACAAGTAGCTCTAAAGTTAATACCTCCATTGAACACAATAAGAGATGCCTGCTATTTTCTTGTGTAGTTTCAAGAAAAAAAAAAAACCCAGATGGCAATATTGTATTTACCTGAAACATAGAAAGAAATACAGTAAAGTTTTTGCCCAATTTTTAGAATACCCTATTATGTGGTATGGAATAATCATTGACTTTATTCTTATAGTACTAATAATTTTTAGGAGCTCAAAAATATTCTTTGTGATAATGTTTTCAGAGATTGTACCTCTCAATTCATGCTTATTTTATGGTGAGGAACTTACTAACACTATTTTGGAACAAATTTATAGTTTCAAAACCAGTTCATTTAATATTGGGCCCTTTACAATCACAAATAACCTCGATAAATATCAAAGGTGTTTTTTCGTTTTTTTTGCACATACATAATTGGTGACAAAAATGAATCCATATAATTAGTTCCTGACTTAGTGAAATTGTGGTAGAGTTGAGTGATGCTTAAATATGAAATAATTAAACCTTAGAGCTTTTGAGACTTCTTTTGCATGAATGAAAGCTTATAGCAAAAACAATTTATACAAATGCAAAGCATTTTACAAAATATAATTAGATGTAAAATTTAAAATGAATAGTTACATAGCTAAATGCATATCCCAAATAATATTTACTTCTACATCACTTTAGAGTTAACAAGGCACCTTCTCATATATTACCACATTTGACCATCATAACAACTTATTTCATTATCATTATCCTTTTTATGCAGATGAGAAAACTGACCCCATGCTGTAGAGCTTGAAGTGGCATAACTGGACTTAAACACAGATGTTTTAATTCCATGCAACTATTCTGAATGCTAATAGAATGAATTTAACAAAGATGTATCGTGCACACCAGTTCTGTGTGCAGCATCACACTCTGCATTGGTAGTGCAGCAAAGAAGTTGCTCTTGAGATAATTGTTGAAATACCTTGTAAAAAAATAAACATAACTAACACATGTAGCAAAGAAGCATGAGGTCAATCAGCAGCCCTGTATGTCAGCTCCTTTTGAAAGTAAACCTTGCTTACTATATAAATTGGTAGCTTTTCTCCTTATAACTAAGGATAATGGAGGGCTTTTTAATATGTCCATTCAAAAAGCAAATTGAGACTATTGGTGTATTATCTTTGAAGTGCTACCAATGTCCAATATCCAATCTAAAAAAAAAATCAGGATTTATTATGTTGCAATGGTGGAAATAGCTAAGGATCACAGAAAATTAGCACAAACTTCTTTATTAATATTTTTATGGTGTTCATTCTGCCAGAAGAAACCCACAAATGGCACCTCTGTCTGTTCCACTGGCATGAAGTTGTAACATCTAATAGAAGTGAAAAGATATGTTCATTTCCCCAGATGCTCCATAGAAAACTCTGACATGTCCTTGTTCACAGAGCAGAAATAAACATTTATTTCAACCATGGAAATCTCTTTGGGGAATTTAGATTCTGTGGCTATTCTGTTTTGTGATACAACACAGGTTTTATTCTACCTATTCTTTTTAAAATAAAACCTGTATTCCATGGTACATAACGAAGTGGCTCTTATTGATGTAAATCACAGTCTTATGTGTATTACTTCTAAATGTCTTATTAGGTTGGCCTACCTATAGTTACTGAGTCTGTGTTATATGAAACTTTGTATTCCTCTAAACATGAAATTATCCAAGAAAAACAGATATGATGTGTTTTCTGTTTGATTTTCACCTTTATGCTACTGAGCTCAATCCCTATAATCTGTAGTCTCACATCATGGATGAATTATCTTTTGGAATCAAAGTCTGTCATTTCTGGTGCATTATGCTTTATGGAATAATCTGTAATTTAAGAAAGAGACTTCAGTGGCAATCTAACATACGGCATACTATCCTAAGAAGACCAATGCTTATCTTACATTGCAATTAAAGTTGTTTAAAAATTGTGATGTTAAGTCTTTCAAATATGTCCAAACTACATAAGTACTATCCTAAACACAAATTGTAGCCATTGGCAGCCATACACATATAATTTTGATTAATTATATTGATCAAGTCTCATTTCTAGCAAGTTGAAGAGAATCTCAAGTGTCTATCTATATGCAGTTTGTTGGCATTGGGTAAAGAATATAACAAATTTTTCTTCTGCTTATAGGATTTTAAAGTGGAAATCAGACAACATAGTTCGGCATCATTTGAAATGCAAAATAATGTATGTGGTATTTGTGGTCTTTTCAAAACTTTGGTGAAGTGATTTTCTCAGAGTCTTTTTCATTCTACATAAGAGTAACTAGATACAAGGTAATGCATTGTTTTACCTAGAAGCCAGATCTTTCAGCTGGTAAAGTGATTTGGAAAGTATTGCTTATGAAAGCAATTTGGGCAACCCATTTTGATTAGAATACTAAAGAAGAAAACCTATAAGCATTTCAATAAATAATATTTATGTACTCATTTAGGAAACAAATTTATAAGAAGTTGTTGAGATGTATTCACATAAATAAACACTTCTTTAAATCTATTAGCATATCTTAGCATAGTATGAAGCCAAGTTTTAATTAGGAGGAATGGCCTGTGGCTGTGGATTAGACACTGGCTAAGAGCTGTGAATCTGAATCTATACTCTTTCTTTAAATTAGTTTAAATATATATTGATTTGTTACAAATATTTGGGGTCAAATATGTTTTGAATCTCTTGTTAATACATCACCAATTAAAATATATTGGCTATTATTGAATATTTCTAAACTGCAGTGTTACTCCCAGTATTTTCTTGAGATGCATGTGAGATTTAAATAAGTAGAGTTTAAAGGAGTAATCATAAAGAAACAAACAAGCAATCTTTATGGAGCTGTTTTTGTTTCACAAAGTTAAGGCCCAGTCTACATTGTCGAGTAATCAATAAATTTTGAGCAATTGGGTAATTTAGCTATTTTAGTAGTAAATATCTGACTATACTAATTTGTTCTTTTATGTCCTATAATGTTACCAGGAAATTAAAGTTGTATTCTTATGGCTAGAATATAGAAAATAGCAAGAAAACAACACTGCCTTTTAATCCTTTTCATCCAACCAATGTAAAGCTCAGCACCTTACACATTATACAAATTAAATAAATGTTATCTCATTTTTAAAAACAAAGATTTTTAACCAATTTTTAAAACAGTTGAAGTTAGCTGGTAGGTAACTTCATGGATTTTTGATATGTAGTATAGAGAATTGGTACAAGCCTGGATTCTGAATCTGTTTTTTTCAGGTTCAAATCCTGGCTCTGGCACTTATTGATCTCAAGTGTATTAGTCATTTGTGTCTCAGATTCCTCAATGTAAAATGGAGCAATACTATATACCTCAAAGGGTTGTTGTGAGAATACTTGAATGAATATGTGCGAAATGCCTAGAACAGTACCTGCACATAATCAGTTCATTGTGTTACCTATTATTAATTATAATTAGATACAGTGGACATTATTCTATTTGCTCTAAGATTGTTGGAATGTGTCAAAGTCATTATTTGCTGTCTTTTTTTGGAGTAACTCACTGTATTTGATTTCTGAAACTCTGATTTCTGATCCTTTTATTTGCACTGCTATTATTCCGTTTACATATTGGCAAACTGGGGATTCTATTAGTAGCTTACTTCAGACTTTTTTTTTTTTTTACATGGTAAGGGCTAATAAAATATATGACACTTTTCAAATAAAGAAATATATGTCTTCTAGTAAATCAGTAGAGAATTGCATTTAAACATGTGTAACATCATTCATCTGAGTATCTTAAAATGGCCTTATGGACAAGTATGATTCTATTTAAGAGCCAGAGAAAATGAGATCTGAAATTACTTTTTCAAAAGGTCAAAAGGCAGAAAGCTAGTAACAAAATTGAGGTTTCTGAATTTGTACTTGAGCAGCCTAATCAGTAAGCTTACCTGAGTCTTCTCAAGTTGTCCTAATGACCTAGATGGGTGAACAGTTAATTTTCCACATGAGTGCATTAGACATAGGACCACTTTTCTCCATCACTCTCTTTGGCTCTTCATTGTCTTTCCCACACTGATTTCCAAGAAGCCTGTGTGTTTCTTTGATGAGAAGTTTCTTGCAAAGCTGAAATAAGCTGAATAACTTTTTCCTAGTGTACACTGGAATTGTCCCGGTTTTTGCACAGACATGGTCGGATGAACTCTCAGAAAAATGGATGTAAAGCCTCTCTAGATATGGTATCCTGGACAGAAAGACCTTTAGTCTCCTCTCTTGCTACATGAGATAATCTTCTCTGGTTAATGTGGATTCCAGGGAAGGGGTTCATAACAATTGCATTGCTTCTGGAGGAACTTCCCTTAGTCAGATAAGGGAAAGTTCACAGAAAGCTTCTCTGAGAGTTTTAGGGGAGAAACAGGGTAGAGAGACGGGGTGGTAAGACAAGTTCAGAAAGATCTTCGTTCTGAGGCTGCTTCTTTAGTTCAAAGTACTTAGCATGTCAAAGTGCCACACTTTGTAGTGCCATTTTCTGAGCTTCAGCACATCTGTTGTAGACTTCTTTTTCTTTGTACCTCCAACGCAAGCAAGGTATTGATATATCTTTTTTCACTTACCTTACATTTTTTTCTCAAAGAGATCTGCATTTGCTCTGTCTTCATCTTCTGATACATTCCATGAGTGCCCTTTTAAGACTTATCCCATGTCTTTTCAACCTTATATTAACCTCACTTTTCCTGTCTCAAATTGACTTCACATTGAATTACCAAGTATTTTATATCAAATCTACATTATCTTGTAATCTGGAGCTAAAGGAAATCAGGGTCTTCTCATGCAGAATTGGGTTTATGCCAGCTTGAGGTTTTCAGAAATCCAAATAGTCCACCAATATATTTAAAGCTGGGCTCATAAACCCCTAAATAACTCCTTGTTGAACCAGAGATGTGATGATCTGATGTAGGTCATGAACTCCTATGAAATTGGGTGTCAAGAATCCTGTGTGTCTGTGTGTGTGCAAATATGTATATATACATATATCTCATATGTATGTGTATGTGTGTGTATATATAGAGAGAAAAATATGTGTAAGTATATATAGAGAGAGATAAAAATAGATGGCTTTTATAGGAGAAGTTTTACTGCTTTCATCAGATTCTCAACAAGATCCAAGACTCAAAAGAAGAAATGAAAAATTTGAAATATATATGTAATATAGGGGTAATAGAAAAATCATTTTAATAAATAGGAAAGGCTTTTTCAAGTGCAAAGAATATGATATTGATAATAAAAACTTATGGAAGTGATCAGAAGAGTATTCATTAGAGACACTATAAACATTTGAGCTGGATATAAAATGATGAGTGGCATTTACCTGTGTGGAGAGTAGGGGAACATTCAAGGAAACTGTTTCTATTTCATTAAAAGCCTGAAGAAAAATTTTGAAAAAGGGCCCACTTACAGGATAGCAATGCTAATAACTTCTATTTTTATCATCACTGACTACATAATCAGTCCTGTGTAAACTATATTATATAGATTGTTTAGTGTTCACTCTACCCCATAAGACAGGTACTATAGTGTATTTAATTATCCTATTTTACATATAAAAAACTGATGTTCAGTAATGATAGTAAGTTGATACTTATGATATATTAATAACCAATAAGTGGACAAGGCAAAATGTAAACCTTAACCATTAAACTCTGCCTAGCCAGTGCTAGCTGGAGTGGTTGGTTGATTTTATTATGAAAATAGAAATAAGATTCTGCAGGAATTAAATTGGCACATAAATAAAACCCTATTCATCTTTCATTCAAATTTAGTTAGCTTGTTAATAAGAATCCACATCATCAATGACATCTTGGTCTGCTGTGACTGAAAAGCTGTTACCATTGATTTCAAATGTATAAAATTAGTATTTAACAAACTATTTTAAGCCTTTTTTCCCTTTTAAATGACTAAAAGTGTTCTTTAATAATGGAAATTCTTGCTAGCCATTGTCTTCTTTACCATGTTACTGTCTTATAAGATACCCTTATTAAAATGCTAATTAAAGCTCTGAAAAAGTTGAAGAAGTTCTGCAACTCATTTTAAGTAAGAATAGATATTAACACCTTTCACTTTGTGATAATGTGCCTTGTCATTGCTAAATAATATAAAGCTGCTTTTTTCTTCATATTTAACAAAATGAGTTGGAGACAAGCTGCTGACCTTTTAATAAGAGTCTCACTAGAACACTGAGTCAGAAAGCAAATTGAATTGGTAAGCAATTATTAGGGATTATACTTAGTTTTGGACTCTAATCAGTGTGAATGGAATGTGCAGCTACCATAGACATGGTTGGAGTTGAATCAGGAACTTGTATTATTAGACTCTACAGAATGCTTGTATGTTGAAAGGACCAGAAGATATTTTGTCAGTCTTATAAGACTCTAAGAAATAAAACAGATGCTAAATGCCTAAGTATAAAATGATTTTTTAAAATTAACCTGCTCAACATTTTTTCATATATTAAATGATTCAGAATAGAAACTCATAGTATTCCAGCTCATTGTAAATATCTTTATCTTCCTTGAAATAAACAAACTGACAAAAAATAATCCCAGAAATTTTAGAGTAGAAGGTGATGATTTTACACTTGTTATTTTGTAGAAACTTACCTCATATTAGTCAAAAGGGCTCTCCTGCAGAAAATCGTTTTGGGATTTTTCAAGCCAGCCACTGTTTCAGTGTACTGCAAATGTCAAGGCACCTCCAGCTTTTACTAAACTAAATGAACATAAGAGTTAGCCACAGTTAAAAGGTAATAATTTTTTTTTCCCATTTTTCCTTTAGGGAAAGGTTCTTGCTCTATCCCCTAGATTGGAGTGCAGTGGCACAATAATGGCTCAAGCAGCCTCCAACGCCTGAGCTTAGACAATCCCAGCACCTCAGCCTATTGAGTAGCTAGGACTGCAGGTGCATGCTACCACACCCAGCTAATTTATTTTTTATTTAATTTTAATTTTTTTAAATAGTTGGGATCTTGCTATGTTGCTCAGGCTGGTCTTGTACTCCTCCTCTCTTATTCTTTAAATCATTTCTAGATTACATATAATATCCAAGACAAGGTAAATGCAATGTAAATTGTTGTTACATTGTATTATTTAGGGAATAATGACCAAAAAAAGTCTGTACATGTTCAGTACAGATGTGACCATCCACTTTTTAAAAAAAATTTACAATCCATTGTTGGTTAAATGTATGAATGCAGAACCCATGGATACGGAGGGTTGACTGTATTTTTATGTTACAGAAACTTCCAGCACTGCAATGTTATCAATTTCTCTTATGTATAAGTTTCTATTTTTGTATACTTAGTTCTTTAATCAATTAAAGGTGAACTTCGTGAAAATATAAGGAAGAGTCCTTCATTTATACATCTTTTATATTTTTGCACTGCTTATAGTGTGTTTAGTTTTCTTATAAGACCCTGTGACCATTGTTTCATTTCCCACCAATTGTTCAGATATACATAAATATTTTACATATACGGTAAAATTTAATTTGTCGAATTCTTAAGAAATCTGGTTGAGATTTTGATTGTTTAAATTTAAGTAATACATTTAGGGAGACTTGGTATATTTTTTATATTGAGACATTGCCACCAAAAAGAAGGCATGTCTTACCATTTATTAACATCTTACATTTATCATTAATCTTTCATATTTTTCTTTAAATGGTTTTTGGACATGTCTTTGAAGATTAACTTATAGGTGTTTTAAAAATTATTTTGTTATTATCAAATGTTTAATTTTCCCCAGTTAGTAGTTGCTGCTATTAGAAAGATCTTTTAATTTTTTCATTTTTAATCACACTGACTATTTTATTAGTTCTTATTCAAAGAGACCCTTCATACAATACCTCTTTATTGATCTAGAGCCCTCTGATATTGACCATGCATGTAATACCCTCTTCATTCTATTGTGAAAATACTAGTATTACAAATTTTGCCTATTAATTATTGTTCTTACCTAAGTCACACTAAGATCTTCGGCCATCTTTCTTAGTGAGATACATATTACAGTCTTGCAGTATATGAATCCTGACGATGGGTGAATGCACAGATAAATGAGAAAACTTGAATTTGAGAGTGATTTTATGTGATTTCATGCCAGTCTCTTAACCAGTCTAAGGTTTTTTTTTTTATTCAAATCTATAAAAGGTGAGAAGAAAAATAATACCTATATCACAGGTGGTTTTATGGAACAAGTAAAATAACTTTTTAAGCTATAAAATAATAGAAAAATATCTCATGTTATTTCTATTACTATAATACTTTGGCTATAAGTAATGTTATGCCTATAGGATTTTTCTTTTAAAAGTTCTTTGGTTTGATACATCTTGAGGGTACATTTTTCTTAGGTATTCTATATATTCCTTTATAGAAAAAAATACTGGGCCAATATAAGTGAAAAGTGGAAATTAAACTTCAGAAATTTCACACCACAAAATAATTAAATGTTACCTGTCTATACGTAGAAATACACTATATGTTTCTTTTGCCTAATTTAAAACTTACATGAATTTTAGTTTTCACATTTTAATCCTAGAGAGTAACATGATGGGTAACTGAAAGTGGTCAATTTGATTTTTTAGTTTATTATCACCTTACTGTGGCTTTTCGCAAAGTTACTTAATCTGTCTCTCTTTTGCTAATTGTAAAAAAGAAAAATAATTGTTGAAATAACTATGGCTTAAACAAAAATGGATGAGCTAACCATATGGAATGTAGATTTTTTACAGATATTAAAATGTTACTTTAGCAACAATAATAATTTTATTTCAAGGAAGACTGATGAAATGTAAATTTTGGTCTTAAAAAAACACTCCAACAGGATTAGTAAAAAGGCCTATAAGATCTTTCAAGACCCTGACTACCTCTTTCAAAACATCATTTCTTGAGTAAAAAGTAATCAGAAACATTCTGGGTTCCTCTTGAAATTGATGTGATCTAAAAAAAAAAAAATTAACACAAGAGAAATAAAAAAAGATGTAAGAAATTTGGGTCAAACTTAAATGTCAACAAATCCTCTCCTTTGTCAGGGACATAAAAGATGAAAATGTTTAGACTTTATTTAACTTGAAAAGAGCAATGCTTTAACACTTGGAATCTTCACTATTTTACTCTCTATTACTTTAGAAAATAAAAAAATCTCAGAGTAGGAAGAAACATTAGGGTTATCTATTCCACTGCGGTCAATGACTTAACCTCTTTTATTGTATTTCACTCGAATGTTGGCTTATTTTCCTATCTACTCCCTCACACAAATTGTTTCAATTTGGAAAAACTGTACTGGCTAGCTATTGCTTATAATGATCTTAAATTTACTTCCTAGAGATGTCTTAGATCCTAGATTCAAATAAAGTAAAAGCAGAAGAAAGAGCAGCTGAAGCTACACAGTATGATGTTATGTGATAGATCTGTACCCTTATGTTTTGCAGAGAAAAGAACACAAACAAAATGAGAAAATTAAAAAAGAAGACACCCAGAAGGGTAATTGTTCTCAGTACTTTCTAACTATAAGAAGAGGCATTGTAATTTAAACAAAGGTGTCATCCAGGAGACAGGCATGCCTTTGGCATGATCCTAATATATAGTCCTTAGAAAGACAAGTAGAAGGAAAACACCACCCCTCACATACAATCTATAGTTGGAAAATGGATAAATTAATACAGATACAGACCTAGCAATTTATGCATACGTAAAGTTCTATGGCTTTATCTCTATATCTGCAATCATTTTTATATTACAGACACAGAAATTTTTCACGAGAACATGCTGGTATTTGAAATGTTCCAAAAAACCTGTTCCATTTAAGTAAGCCTATCTTAGTCGATTCCCCCATCTTCCAAAATCATGACGCAAAACAAATATCAACTAATGACAGAATCCAGAAACAAAGCTTTTTAGAGAGACAAGGAAAAGCATGGTAGTGGAGAGTAAGTTGCATCAGGCCAGACACGGTGGCCCACGCCTGTAATCCCAGCACTTTGGGAGGCCAAGACAGGCAGATTACCTGAGGTCAGGAGATCGAGACCACCCTGGCTAACATGGTGAAACCCCATCTCTACTAAAAATACAAAAATTATCTGGGTGTGGTGGCACATCCCTGTAATACAAGCTACTCGGGAGGCTGAGGCAGGAGATTTACTTGAGTCTGGGAGATGGAGGTTGCAGTGAGCTGAGATCATCCTACTGCACTCCAACCTGGCCGACAGAGCAAGACTCTGTCTCAAAAAAAAAGAAAAAAAAGTTGCAAGCATCTGAACTCCAGGCCTTTAAAGGGAAAATGTTAAGTGCAAGGGATGGTTCCCGTTTTCAAGAGATTGGGGAAGTTGGCATGTTCCTGAGGCAGAGACTGCAGCACCAGGGGAAAAGGCAGGGAACAAGGGTTACCTAGAAGCTGAGAGGTACATTCTTACTCACATGATTTATGGAGGAAGAGTTTTCTGGAAGGGGGAAGTGAGATAATAGGACAGGCCAAAGAAGAGACATAAGCAAAAGTGTGGTCTCAGTTGAAGACTAGCCTCAGCGTGATCCAATGGCAACTCAGGAGTACAAACTGCCCCAACGAATTGGTCAGAGCTTGAGACTATCCTTTGCTACCCCAATACCAGGCCATCATTAGTTTAGGGATATCCTGGGGCATACTTAGGGTTGGCCTGACATCCCAGGCAAAACAAAAGACAGTTTTGAATAAAATCAGAGGCATATAGGATGTAGGAAGAATTATTTACAGCCTCAGAGTATTAGACTTTAAGTGTTGAATAATTCCAATCAAAAGTCAGAGTTAATATTTTGGTTTTTAGTACTGGTGTGGGGGCCTATCAGGTATGAATGGTGCCTACATGTCCTTTTCAAATGAGCAAAATTTTAATATTTACTCAAAATCGTTTGGTTTGAGCATTGCACTCATACCTGTGGACAGGAGAGATGGGATATACTGATTGACTTTGAAAGTCTGAGTCCTTTGTCCTGGTAATGGGGTCCACTAATCCAGGACCATATGGATTATTAAAAAGAGGTATAGAAATAATGGGAAAATGAAAGGAAAAGTGGTTGTCAGAAAGCAAGCACATGTCTGTTACTATTACCCGGTACACTCTTGTGTTTATTGACTGGGGTACAGAGTCCAAGTGAGACTCAGACATTCCAAGGAAAAAAAATGCCTGATGTCCTCTAACCTTCAGTCCAGAGCTCTTTCTATCATGCTGATTTCTTCACAATCCCTCTGCTTAGTTTCTTCTAAACCTTTCTAATAAAATCGTAGGTCATTTTCCATTAGAGTTGTAAAATACTAGTAAGTAAATGAATTCTTAGTTGTATTCTACTGCTCATTTTCTTGTGTTAATCACTGCCTTGCATTAAGATCATCTTTCCACAGTGTTTTAAAGAAATTATAGACACCTGGTTCCATTTTCACAGGTTCCTGTTTCAGAGATTCAGGCTAGAGTATGGATGCTTATATTATTCAAGGCACTCTACAAGTGATTGCATGCCAATTAAAACTTCTGTTAGGTTGGTGCAAAAGTGACTGCGATTTTGACCATTACTTTCAGTGGCAAAAATTGCAACTACTTTTGCACCAACCTAATCATATCTATGTTTGAAAATTGCTAAAATCAAGGAACCTGCATAAAGAGATTGACTGATTTTCTGTTATATTCTGGAACAGTTCCTTTAAGATGAGTGTTTAATTCAGCAATTATATATTTGCAAGTTTTGATTCATCTTACATGAAAGGCCCATAGGGCAATTATCACCAGGCTTCTATAAGTAGCGGCAGCCACATTACAAGTTTAGGGAAGGCGTTCTTGGCCATCATTAAAGAGTGAAGCAAAACTTCACTCTTTAGAAACAAGTTTTAAAAATATTCCTTTCTAATAGTATTTCTTTTATATATAATATTGGGGAGTGATTTCTAAGATTTTAAACATGAAAATAAATAATTATACACTGTGGAAATTCCTTTCTCTTTGGATATCTTGAAGATAGAATAGTTAGAAATATTAAGAAACAATAAAAAGTAATATTAAAGCTCTCTTCTACAACACAGTTCCAGTTTGAAATAACTGGATTTTAAAATGAAATAAAGAGAGAATATAGTCTGAGTGAGATTGAAGGCTATGCTAAACTGTTCATTGTCAGTTGTTTTATAAACTTAATTTTCTTAGCATGAATTATGTTTTACTTTATTAAAATTAATAAAGTATGTAAAATTTTACATATCTATAAAATATAAAAATTAATTCATGCTAAAGTAGATAAAAGTAAAGAAGAAAAACTGAGCTTATCAAAGCACCACAACTGTCCAAAATAATAGAAAGCCAATTAACATCTCTGATGAGTTAATTAAAATACATATTCAAAATGGGTTATTTCACTTAAATTGATTATTTGTTGTTTTCTTTACCAAACTGCTGTATATAAAGTAAATTGTATTGTCATCTTTAAAATGTTAGAATATTCTGAATATTAATTAATAAATATTAAGTTCATGACACCAGTCAATTTTTAAAAAATTGGAAAGTATTTGTTTCTAGATGTTTCTTCAATATAAGTCTAAATTGGTCGTGAGTCATTTAAAGAACTCACTTATTTTGGAAAATAAACTATTCTGCTTTTTAGAAGTTACAAAGTACCAGTTAGCAAATCTATTTATAAATCCAGTTCATAAATGTTCTCCAAAAATTTCAGATAAACGAAGCTCCCTCTGCTTGGTTTTTAGAATACTTAAATTATTTATGATAATTTTAAATATCTGGTAAATATTTTCCAGTACATTACTCTCTTTAATCTTCTCTTTCTAGCTTATTTTAATTTTGCTTTCTATAAATAATTAATAGGTATGTTAAAAGACTATAACTACAGTCAATTCATCAAGTTACCTCAACTGTTTCCATTTGGGTAGTTATTTGTCACATTTAATCTACCTTTACAAAAAATAGCATTGAGAAAATTTAAATACACACACACAAACACCACACAGTTTAAAGGACCATTTATTACCTCAAAACTACAAGGTAAATAGACAACTAGGCAAATAGAATCAATGACACAGAACAGACCATTTAGTCTCAGCATGTGTAAAAGCTTCATAGGAATAATATGTAGAGATAAAACTCTGGGAGTAAGAGGTGAATTGTCCAATACTGGGTTGAGAAAATTGAAAAGACATTTAACGATTAATTCAGATACACATTTTACTTTAGGCATTTTACAAACCAGAAGAATGGAAAAATTTGCAATAAAAAAGAAGATTTATATAAGCATTAATGAGGAAAGTTTTTGTAAGCATTGGTAAAGTAATGAGACAAAGGCAATAGATATGACTTCATAAATTTTTAATATTCGTGCACATAAAATATACACTTTAAATTATAATTAAAGGAAAACAAGTTGGAAACTAATTTTGAGTTAAATATAATTGTTAAAACATTTAAGTACTCTTAAAAATTGATAAGAAGATCACCACATCTTCAGGATAAAACTAGTCACAGGCTCTAAAAGACATTGTCAGGAAAATACATACAATTGGTCTTAAGCTGCATAATATATTGTCACTGGTGATTATTTTGTACCTATAGTCTGTGAATTTACTCTCTATCCACTTTTAAGCCCTCCCTAAATAATCCCATTTATACTTGTGCCTTCAGTTATACACCCAGGGCCCTCATATTTGTATCTTTGGCTGAGAATTATTTTTCGTGCTTCAAATGATTCATGAATGTAAACAAAACGAAGTTTTTCCCCACAGTTTCTTAAAAGTAGTTCATATTTAACAAATCCAAAATATATTACATGACCCAGTCACTCACAAAACTTATTCTTCTACGGGTCTCCATTCATCTCATGATAAAAGCTAGAAAATAGAGTCATTATTGACCACTCTTCCATCATCATGAATGCCCAAGACATCTCCTGGTCCTGTCAAATGTACCTGCAATTATTTCCAACTTTTTTCTCATCTACCTTTTCACCTTGTCTCCATGCATTCACATGGGCTTCATTCCAATTTATTTTCTGCATTAAAAAACATAACTTTGTTTAAAAGCCAAATTACATGTTGTCATTCTCTATTTAAATCTCTTTAGTGCTTCTCATTAAGATCCAAGGAAAGGATTTAAATACTATCTAGTTTTTATGCTTATATTTTATATTCACCTATCTCTCCAATCTCATATCACCAAAGAACAATGCTCTCTCCTACCCCAGATCCTTTATACACATTATTCTTCCCAGAACATTTTTTATCTGCTTTTTTTGTGTCTAATGGCTATTACTCCTCTTTTAGCTCTAAGTTCACTGAGAATGTGTCCATGGCAGTTTTACATGAACCAGAGATTTAACTTCCCTATTATGATCTCTCATATCACCTTGTACTCTCCTCCATAGCACTGACCACAGTTTTACAACTGTAACTGTAGCTGTTACATTTATTTTTATGATTGTTTCATTTATGCCTATCTTTTTCCATTCACTGTAAATTTCAGAAACTTAGCTACTCATGCTCTCTCTCTCTCCAAAAGATAGGAAACCAAAAAACCTTTGATCTACAAGTAAATGAAATAAAGTCTGTATACAACAATGGGATGAAAAAGAATAATTGGATTCTATTCTGTAAAAAAGAAATGGAAGTATTGCCTTTAAATATTTCCACTGGGAGTAAAACTTAGTACAATCTTTTTTGGAAACCATACCAACTAAAAGATAAACCTTAAGAATAGTCACAAGATTTATTCTAGTAGTTTCACTTCAGATATTGTAATTTTTACACTAGAAAAAGATGGTGCAGGTTCTTATTTAGTTGAATGAGAAAAGAATAAAATCCAAAGGAAACATTCAGAAAAACTATCAGTGTTGTGAATGAATATACACACATACACAAACAAGAAATCCATTTAAATGTTATGTACTATGACAAAAGTAATACAAACATTCTACAGGTTTAAAAAATATGTTAGGCCAGTCGCGGTGGCTCACGCCTGTAATCCCAGCACTTTGGGAGGCCGAGGTGGGCAGATCATGAGGTCAGGAGATCAAGACCATTCTGGCTAACACGGCGAAACCCCTTCTCTACTAAAAATATAAAAAATTAGCCAGGCGTGGTGGTGGGCGCCTGTAGTGCCAGCTACTTGGGAGGCTGAGGCAGGAGAATGGCGTGAACCTGGGAGTCAGAGCTTGCAGTGAGCCGAGATTGCGGCACTGCACTCTAGCCTGGGTGACAGAGCGAGACTCCATCTCAAAAAAAAAAAAATATATATATATTTTAATGATAAATGTAATAAATGAGACATTGTTATAAAAGATTTAAAGTTTTAGAGATGGTTAAAATTATGCATATATACACAGTAATAAAACTAAGATTAAAATAAAAAATACCAAAAGGTGAACAGCAGTACCTGCCTCTGATTTTTATAGTGATTTTTTCCATGTATTTTTCAACAAACATGACTCATTGCTATAACAAAAAATTGTTTAAAAATCCCCAAGATTTGCTATTTCATATTTCATATTACTTTAAGGAAACTGGTCTAATAAGTTAGTGACAAGATTAATTCAACCTGAATAGGCTATTTTCTGCTTTCAGAATGTATGTTTTCCACTTGCCATGAATTCTTAGATTCAATAAGGACCTCTCTGCAGGTTTCCTAACAAATCTTTAGATTCATGTCAGGTGTACATTCTGATTTATATACATTAAGATTACTTAAAATCAGTGAAGCAAACACAGTCATGATTGCTAAATGCCAAGTCACAGAAATTCAGTATTAGTCCCACTAACTCTGTTCATTTCATATCTTAAAAAATGTTGATAGAGTTGGGGAGAAGAAAAATAAAAAGTCAATTGGGCATAGAATAATTAAATTGTGGGTGAAGCTAGAGATTGTTTCTGTCCCGTGAAGCCTTGACAATATTTGGGCAGTGTCTCTGCATTTCATATTTTTTAACTTACTTTTTCCAATAAAAATGATACATATTTATTTTCCAGTTAGGGAAACTTTTACTGGCTGGGACTCTTTTAAAATATGAAGTCTAGTCGCATTTTAAAAAGTAGCTTTTCTCATTAGGTTAAAAAATCAGGCCAGATAATTTAATCAACACAAACATTATTAGGGATACCCATAGACAAGTCTCATTAATGAAAAGAACCACCACAGAAATTTTAGACAATCCCCTTTATTTCTGATGAGCTAGGAGAAAGACAGAATACATTCCAAATAACATATTCCTTGGTGAACATACAGATTTTTTAAAACTATCACCAGGAGATCATAGTACAAAATATAATTTAGACTGCTAATCCACAAGAGACAAATTACTTACTATTACAAATTACTTCTTAGCTTCCCATTAGCTTATATAAGTTCTAATCATAGGAATGAGTAAAATCATGAGATTCTATGGTCCTTTTGCCATGTATGCTTGCTGTGTTGTAATAGTTTTGTTAGAGAAGATAGAAAGCTTACCACTCAGTGCCATAAGTGAGAAGGAACAACAACAAAAAGGACTGTGGCCAGACATGGTGGCTCATGCCTGTAATTCTAGTGCTTTTGGAGGCCAAGGCAGAAGATTATTTGTGGCCAAGAATTCAAGGTTACAGTGATCTATGATTGCACCACTGCACTCCAGCCTGGGTGACAGAGTGAGACCCTGTCTCAAAAAAAAAAAAAAAACAAAAACACACATACACACACATATATATATATATAAAGAAAAATAATGAATGTGGAATGCTGTCATTGTCAATAAAATAGCATATAGAGGAGAAAAGTTACCTACAGAGATGATGGTGTGACTTAGTTTTGTACATGGAGATCAATTTCAGATTTTGTTTTCCTTTCAGAAAGAAAGAATAAAAAGCATTTTAAGAGATAAAAGAGGCTTTTTCACAAGAATAAAAAGTTGAATTTATAAAGTACCAAGAAAATACATCAAATCAAAATATATATGCATCCAATATATGGCTTCAAATCATACGAAACAAAGATAAAGAGAAACTACAAAGAAGTAGCCATATTAACAATCATTGAAAGAGAATTGAAACTTACGTAACTGTGCATTCCAGTTATAGAAGAAAAAGTTGAAAAAAATAAGAAAGGGCAAGGAAGATTTGAGTAAAACCAAAATTTGCAGAATATGTTTTCTTCAAGCACATATGGGCCACTGATAAAAAGTGACTAATTGCAGGTCTATAAACCAAACGTCAACATATGGTTAAGCACTGAAATCATACAGAATATACTCTCTAATTGCAGTACAACTGAATTAAAAATGAATAAAAAATAAAACTAAGAAATCTCCAAATAATTAAAATCTAAAAAATACAATTCTAAATAATACACATTTCAAAGAAGCTGCAAAAAAATAAATATTTGAAGTAAATGACAATGAAAACAATCCATACATTGTTTGTAAGATACAGAAAAACAATTTCTTGAAGAACTTTGTTAAGTGAGTATATTACAAAAGAAGAAACATTGAAGATTAATGAGTCAAATATCCACCCCAAGAAGTTAGGCAAAGTTCAATAAAAAGAAAATAAGAATAAAAGGATCCAAAGTAAGTAAAAATGTACAAATAATAAAGAATAAAGCATAAATAAATAAAAAGCAAAATAAAAATACAAAAGAGAGGATCAACAAAGTAAACTATTAATTTTTTGAAAAGACCAGTAAAAAAGATAAAACTCTGGCAAGACTAATGAGACAGAGAAAAAGAAAAAGAGAAAGAGAAATCTTATCACTGATATCAGGAATGAATAAGAAAATTTTATTGATTCACTTTAGGCCCAGCAGAAAATAAGACAATAAGACATTGTGAACGAATTTATTTCAGCTAAAATGAAAAACTAAATAAAATTGACAAAGCTTTTCACAACACATATAAAACAAGCAATATAGAAAACTTATGTAATTATATATTTAATACAGAAAAGAAATTAGTAATTTTATATTTTACCATTGTGAAAATTTTGTGACTTAATGTTTTCATTGGGAAAACTTACCAAATATTTGAAGAAACCATATTTCAAATCTTAAATAAATTATTCCAGAGACTGGAATGAGGAAACACCCCTTAAATCAATTTAAATGGTAATTATAACTTTGATATTAAAACTGAGAACATCAGTACAGGCAAAGAAAATTACAGATAAACTAAAAGATACTAGATATAAAATTCTAAATAAAATATGAGTAAGCACAACGAACCAACATAGAAAGAGAATTCAACATTACCAAGGTCAATCCTAAAAAAGCCAATCAACATGTTGCATCCCATTAACAAGCTAAAGAAGAAAAATCATTTGAGTATCTCAGTAGTTTTAGAAAAAATTATCTTATAAAATTTATGTTACTATACGAATAGAGTGGAGCTTACTTAATTAAACAAAGATTTTTTTCAACAATAAACAGAGAAGCAAAAACATAACAAAACAAAACAAAAAATTTTAGAATCATCATACTGAAAGTGAAACATTAAAATATTTTCTCTGTACAAATAGGGACAAAAGAAAGACTCAAAATTACTACTTCTATTCAATATTGGAAAATGCTGTAAAGAACTAAAATAAATTAAAAGTATAAATATTGCAAATAGAAAATCTCTAAATGTTTACAGACAATAGGATTTTGTGTGTGTGTTTAAAAATTCAACAGACTCTAAACATTAATTTTTCAGAATTAATTGGAAAGTTGAGCAAACCTTCTGGTTTCTAGTACAACATTCAGAAACACACTACAAAGAAAAAGATATAATTTACAGTATATGAAAAATATCAAGTACATAGTAATAAATTTGACAAAAGGTGTACTTGAGTAGAAAAAATAAAAGTATAAAAATTTAATGAAAATCTTTAAGAAGGTCTAAAAAAATAGATTTATGGCATAGATTGCACTACAGAACAGTGAGTAACCTATAGTCTTTTCAAGTAATTAATGCAGAGGCATTTAAGTACTGATATGAAAATTATTGTACCTCCAATTTATACTGCAAAAATTCATTCCAAATAATGTATAGATTACATGTGAATAGCCAAACAAAGCTTTTGTAATACAACATAGGAGGCAATCTTTATGAATCCATAAGGGACCAGTTGAAAAGCATTATTCATTAATTATGTTTATTATTACAAAGTATGAGGAAGATTCCTTAAATTATTCAAAAGCATGAACATTGACCTGAAATGATACTCATGATATATAAAATGAGAAGAAGAAGTAAGAATAATAAATCCATAGTAATCAATGCCATTTGGCATTGACACTAAGAGAAGAGTATAGATTATGAACAGAATTAAAAGTCCAGAAATCAACTTTATATTTATGGTCAACTGACTTTTGACGAAAGTGCAAAGACAATTCAATAGGAAAAGAATAGTCATTTCACAAATGCTGTTGGAAAAATTATATATCCCCATTGCAATATTTTTTAATTAGAAAAAAGGGGGGAACCTTGCACCTCTACCTAACATTATATAGAAAATTTATTAAAAGTGGATCAAAGACCTAAATATAAGAGCTATAACGATAAAAACAAACAAAAGCATCTGGAAAAAAGAGAAATAAATTTTTTGACCTTGGATAAGGCAAATAATTCTTATATGTAATACCAAAATAATAATTCTTATAGGAAAAAAATTGATAAACTGCACTATACCAAAATTTGAAACTTCTGCATCTCGAATGACATCATTATGAAAATGAAAAATATGAGTGAAAAACTAGGAGAAAATATTTTCCAATCATATATCTGGTAAATAAGTTGTATCCAGAATATACAAAAATTTTCACCATTCAATAGAGAAGAAAAAATTTAAAAATGGGCAAAATAGTTGAGTATGTATTTCACCAAAGAGATACACAAATGACCCATGTTATTATTATTATGACTGCTTACTAAGCATCTACAATTCTCCATACCTTGTTAAAGATTCTCGACATTCCAAAACTAAAGATATTGCCTCTGTCCACCATTTTAAACGGCAAGAAAGTTTGAAATCTTTCTGATAAATACATACATATGGTGATAATGGAGCTAGAGCAAGGGTTTTTGAATTTAGCCTGAGAGGGGAGAGGGGTTTATCCAGGAGACACCTTGTTTCCAAGGAGACAAGACAATTGACTTCAACCTTAGAAGAGTCAGTTGTCTCAAAACATGTAAACTGGGAGTAGTCGGTTTAGTTTCACTTGCCTACTTTCATTAAATTATTTTTTCTTTTTGGCTCTTAATGCTCTTATTCCTTCTGTATTACCTTCCTCAAAAAACTAAGCCATTGGTCTTTATCTTCTGTGTAAAGTTTTCAGTTATCATGTCTCAGGTCCCAGGGTGGCTTGCTGCGTGAGGAAATGGTCTTCATGTATTAATACCAATAGACTCAAAAGGCACATCAGACTTTTAAGGTTGCGTACACCTATGGAAACTTGGACAAAAAAAAACCTTATAAACTTGCATAATGAAGTTCTCTCATTAAGCTGCTCCTATTTTAGATAGAAAATAAATGTACATTAAATTAGATTTATATTACTGTATTTAGTTGCCGGGTCCATTCCACAGACCCTGACCGAGCGACAGATGAAAGCAGTATTCAGACACAGGTATCCAGTGAAAGAGCAGGCTAGGGGACTGCCGGCACTAGGGGCCAAAGAAAGTTAGCAGTCTCCATAAGCCAGAGCCACTTGTATTTATTCAGTACAGATTTAATGACAAAGGCTTGGAGCCAACACAACCTGTGGATAATTAACATTGCCGTCCCCCCTTCCAGGGAGCAGTCTTGCAAGGGGATGATCAAAGGTCAGTTTCCGGACAACATAAGTAAACAAATTTATCTAGATAAACTCCTTTACACTCCTTTGTTGCCTACTTCTTGTCCTCAGCCTCAAGGTAAAAGAATTAGCCTCCTTCAGCTTTTATTCTCTCCCAAATCTTTGCAAAACCTCCCAGCCTTCAAAGAAGGTTTGCGTCTTTCCCTATAACTTTTCTTATAGCTTTTCCCACCACCCAGATCGATATCCTACATTTTGTGATGATACATACCCTTTTCTTTCTCTTTGTATAGATACAACATAGATTAATTTAGTATAAGGCATACCACTTTCAGAACCAGCCTCAGAACTTAGTGACTGATATGTTCTTCATCGAGCAAAATCATCTTTGAATTTGGAACACATCTTAGTGGATCCATGTATTAGCCATGTGATTTTCAAATATGTTACCTAACTTCTTTGAACGTAACCTGATTTTTAAAAGGGAATAATGTTACCTACTTTATCAGGATTGAGTCAATCAAGGTTCAGTCAGGAAAATAGACACCACCTTATCTGTTATCAATAGAAAGGGTTTAAATGTTGTGCTTAAAAAACAAATGGAAGATCTGAAACCACTGTCAACACAACAGAAGTATAGGGCTATGAAGAGCTCACTCCACGGCCATAGCAAATTCAAGATCTCTGCGAAGCTCATCCAGATAATCTCAGCTTGCAGCAATGATGCAGGTTCTTCTCAAACAGCTCATCTGAGTTACTTTGAACCTTGTAGCTGTCCAGGAGCAACTGTCTCTGGAGCATAATGGTCTCTCTTTGTCTCCTGCATTTTATGTATCAGACAGAATTTCTCATTTCTCTCTATGTAAAAACCATAAGTGGAAGTGAATTCACTAGAACTCAGTTCCTATTTTTCCTTGAATCAGGGAGAATTTAGAGGGGATGGTGCTGATACCAACTTTGTAAGACAATTCAGCACTGGTTATTGAGATATTAAGTAAGATTAAATGAAAGGGGTTTAGTATGTAGTGTCACAGTATATATTTAATAAGTGGTGATTATTATCATGAAGTAAAGTTCTAAGATGTTATATTCTCCCAAAGCAACCTAATCTATACTTAATAATTATTTACTGGAAAGACTGAATGTCCGCTCTAATTATTTATTGACACTTCTAGATAGTTATGTATGCCATTTTTGATTTTATATTAAATAGCTAAATTAAGACTATAGGAAAAATTGCCTTCATTATGATTTGATAGTGCTTTAATATATAAAAAACCAAGGCTTATACTTTCAACATATTGTAACTACCATTTCTAAATCATAAAAAAAGAGAAAAGATCTTTCCAGTATGGTGTACTTTAGTAGGAAACTGTATATTAATGGTTACATTTATAACATCTAAGAAAAGTTGAAGAGGGCGCTTTAAATTCACTGCTTCTTAATTCTTTCAATATTCTTAACAGCCCATTTATTCTACTGTATCATGAGAGTTCCATTAAACCAATACATTAAATTATTTCAGTGAAATGTTTAAGGCACTTTTAAAATAAAGGCTGACTTCAAATTTTTTAGAGGCATTGTGGCTGACATTGAATAACCAGGATAGAACTGATAATAGAATACTTCACAGGGTACAAATACCTTTAGCAACCCTCTATAATTAGCAATTTAATTGTAACCTACCCTTCAGAAGATATCCAAAACCCTATATTCAGCTTACGAATAATGCATTGTACTCAAATTATATAGTGAAGTATTGAAATTTACAGAACTACAAACTATGCTTTCATTTAATATTTGAATGGATTAACAGTATTAGCAACAATTTAAAAAATGACATAACTGGTATAATTATGTATACTAAGTAATTTAATATCTGCAGAAGTTCATGAAGTATGTACAATAGTGATCATGGTTTTTATGTTGATGAAGAAATTGAATCAAAGATGACTGAAATAACTTGCCCAGTATACAAAGCAATCAAGTGATGAAACCAAGAAATTAACACAGCAGTTTGATTATGTAACTGTTTATTCTAAACAGTGTGTTTCTATAATAAAGAATATCAGGCCTACCCAGACTCTCATTGCTCAGGTGAGTGTACTGAGGCCATACTTCCAGATTATTAGTCAATAATCTTATTATAATTAGAGAGATGACAGGATTACTATATTTTCTAAGTATCCTAAGAAAACCCTTAGCATCCTTACTATCTTTACTATCTTCAGGTAAAATCTAATATAAACTTATTTTACAACCTGATGATAAGTAGTAAAACAGGGATAAGATCGGAATGTGAAAAGTGAAAAAGAGAAAGTGGTGGGAGACTATTATTTTACATTTTACAGATAGGTATCTATGTTTTCCAATCATTTATTTACCAATAGTATCACAATAATCTTTAAAATAAGTTGTTGTGGCACAGTCCAGCCACTAGTCAGGCCACACTGAAACCACTAAGGAGCTGTGTGAAAGCTCCTGGACCTTTGTCATCTTCAAAATTAGCAAACTCCAAGTGATTTTAGTTTATCAATTGGAATATACTTTAGGTGGTTTCCTAGAACATGAGAGAACAATATTTATAGAACACCTGAGAATATTTTGAAGATTTTTACTTCTTTATGTGAGCAAAAAATGATAGTTGCTCTTTTGGTGGTAGTTCAGACTTCTATAGCTTAAAAACTTGAAGTAATGACCAGCTGATATAAACCTAATGAACTGACTTCACCATCTGATAGTCAACTTCTAGAAAGCACTATTATTATATGATAAGAGATAATGTGGGTTAATTAAGATTATCAAGCTTTTACATAACTTTGGGAACTCAAGGACTGAAACATTTCAGGGTTCACTGCTTTCATGCCAATGTAAAAGAAAAAATGAAGACATACTTAAAGTGTAATTCATTCTAAAAAGTTTACTAATGGAATTGCAAGAAGCTTTAATTACATCTAGTTTGCTGATTCATTTTCAATGCTTTTTTTCTTTGTGGATTTTAAATCAGAACATTTTAGAACCATGAAAATCTTTCAAAGAACATCTGATTCAGTTCTCCTAACATTTGCCTACAGACACTCAGATACTATCACTTCAAGTGCTTATTTAATTTGCAGATACCTGGACTCCAACCAAGACCTAGAGAATCAGCGTTTCCGAGAAAACAAAAAAAAAATTAAGAAAAGCTCAGAATATACAGTTTAGCAAGATTTTCAGACTGATTCATAAGTACAGTACATGTTAATAACTACCAACATGGTACAACTCCTCACTTTACATATAAATAAATTGAAGTTCTGAGAATTTAAGAGATTTACCTATGTTATACAGCTAGAATCGGAAGCAAAAAGACATTATTGAATGCCTTAAATGTCCAGTTAGTTTTGCTTCCATAAACCCCATGTCCTTCTAGGAGTATAGCACAAACTAAAATTTGACTAGGCAAATATTTATTAATGGGCTGTAGGTAGAAGAGTTATTCAAAGCAGTATAGATATACTAAAAATTAGAATGAAACGATTTACTGAGATTACTATCAATCAATTTCAGCTATTCATACCGGGGTGTCCTAAGAAGTTTATTATTTCCTTGTTATCAAGAAATAATCCTTTAACAACTAAATGGAGAACTACTTATTTAACAATTAAGGGAAGGGGGAATCAGAGCTTTGCTGAATTGATTAATTTAATGGCTGGAATTAATGGTTCTCTGTAATCTTACCCATTAAAAATGTCCTCATGTACTAATTGTGGGCTTGCCCATATGACTCTAACTAAAATAGTGGAAGAAAGAGTATTAGATTAAAATGAAAGATCTAGGTCCTCATTCCAACTCTGTTACTTGCTACTAATTAAGTGAAATTTTATAGAAATCTACTGAGGGACAATGTAGGACTCCTTCACCGCACAGACTAATTTTTTCCTACTGTACTCTTGTGTCCTCCTAGTGTAGTGTCCATATCAGAGTGGACTCTCCTCAGATGTCACTGCCATTGCAAAGAACATTTCCAAGATGTGGCTCCCAGTTATACAGAAGTCTGTTGATACACAATTGACTAAAATACTGCTGTCTTAGAAAAAAGACTTCTTTCCTTCCATTGTACTTTCTAGCAAAATATTCAAATAAAAACGAATGGGATTTTTATTTACCTTTATGAGTTTTAGAATTTCAAAAATATATTTTTATGCTTTTTTTCTAGAGGACTTGATTTACCTATTCTTTTCGTTGCAGAGGAAACTTAAATGTGATTTTCCAAAAATCAAGGAATAATTAGGCATAATTAATCACTAGAAACCAAAGGAAGCAATCAGAGATAATTAGACAAGATCTCATATTTAAGTCAGTTGAGCAGTAGCAACTAATTTTTGTTTAGTTCATATCCTGAATATGATGTATTTTTCTGGTAAAACAAACATCACCAGAATACAGCATCAACATTCAACATTTTTGGAAAAATAAAACTTTAGTTCTTATATAATGTCATAGAAATTACTTCTGTATTACTCTGTTTTCACACTGCTGATAAAGACATATCCAAGACTGGGCAATTTACAAAAGAAAGAGGTTGAACTGGACTTACAGTTCCACATGGCTGGGGAAGACTCACAATTATGGCAGAAGACAAGAAGGAGCAAGTCACATCTTACATGGATGGCAGCAGGCAAAGAGAGAGCTTGTACAGGGAGATTCCTGTTTTTCAAAGCCTTCAGATCTCATGAGACTTATTCACTTTCACAAGAACAGCACAGGAAAGACCTGCCCCCTACAACACGTGGGAATTCAAGGTGAGATTTGGGTGGGGACACAGCCAAACCATATCATCTTTTAAGCAAAATATCTTGAAAATTAAAGACTTACATTAGAAATTTTAGAAAGAATTATTTGACAAAAATTAAACTGTACCACAACAATAACTAGATTCTAGGGTAAACTGATTTTTCCAATGTGTGGTTGAATTCAATGGGACATAGCATCACAACTGAAAATACAGATGTACTGCTCTGGCAACTGAGTAGCAAGAAAAGAATGTGTTTTCTCTGCATTCTTTCTCCTGTATTATATATGCTCATAGCTGGATTTCCTCTTTCACTGCGGTGAGAACTCACATTTTTGGCAATAACTTTTTGAGAAAAATTCAAGAATGAGGCCAACTCCCCAAGCAGACTACAGGGAAAATTTGCATTAAACCCTAGTTAGAACCTACAGCCAGTAGCTATAATCAGACGAGACCCAGGCATTCTTTGTGGTGAGATTCTGTGGTCAGATTGCAATCTGTACTGCATTTGGTAGAGCTGACACCCAGTGCTGGGAATTCAGTCTTTCAAAGCTGTGCTTCTTCATTCATTGCAAATGAAATAAAAATCCTAAAATTTAGGGGAAAGGAGCAGAACACAGACTTATAGAATTACTTTCATTGCTATCAGATAACATAAAAGCTCTGAAAGAAGTCATAGTAAATATACACTATATTTGAATACTTTATAACTGTATGGCTTTTATAGTACTCTTTATAGTTCTTTAATCTTCCAAATTACCATGATGCCATTCGTTGATATATACCTCCTTCCTCTTTATTCAAGAATCTCTGAATAAAGATGGGAGCTTCCCTTTTCATCAGAAAGGCCAAATGAATTTTATCTGTGCTTGATGGATTGCACTTGTTCTTCCTTCTCCTCCCTCTTCTCTATTTTCTATATTCAACTTTATCAAGCTATAACTGATAAAATGCACCTATTTAAGGTATACAGATTAATGCATTTTGAATTTTTTTCTAAATTGTAATGCATGTAACCACTCAAGTAACCAGTATTCAATCAAGATAGATAATATTACTTTTATGCCCCAAAGTTTCTTTATGCCCAAAGGGAAAATGTCTACAGAGATTTCCAGGCCTGAAAATATGGAGATCTACAGGCACCATGAGGATTGCCTTTCCTTATAAGCTAAATGAGAAATAATTGGAGACTCTGCAGCAAAGGAGTGACTTATTTGACTTAGCTGAGGGTTTGTATAATCAGCAGGTTGAATGAGATATGATGATGCTCCTGTTCATAGTTTACGGGATTAAAAACCTGCTTTGTGTTAAAAGAGAAAATTTGCTGGGAATGCATAAACATAGCAAGTAACAATGCTTCATGGTAATGTTCATTAAAGCTCTACCCATATTTTTAAACAGAGCTGCTATAAACAGAATAATTAAATAAAATTCAAAGAAAGAAGCTGAAATATTTTAGCAAGTCTTTTTCCTAACACCTTTCTCATTTTTGAAAAGTTTACCTTCTTGTTGACTATACATATTTTTCCTTGCATTTTTGATATTGGCTAATGTCATTTTTAGGATAAACTTGAGGTTTTTTATATTTCTGTTTAAGCCTTTTATATAATCAGGGCATCACAATTAAGGTGTTCTCTCACTCTGTGATAATATTGTAACCAAGTCCAAACTTGTCCTGCTCACCACACAACAACCATTTTCAGGGTTTGCTGGCTCTCCGAAATAAAGTTGCTTTCCTTGCTCAAACAGGAGTTTGAGGAAGAAGAGCAACTTTATTTTGGAGAGCCAGCAAACCCTGAAAATGGTGAACTGATGTTCTAAAAAACTGTCTTAGGTCAGTAAAAATTTCAGGCTCTTATTATGTTAAAGGCAGGAGGAAGAGAAAGGGATTGTGAACAAGAGGTGACCAATGGCCACAGGCATTTGGGTACCAGTGAGGATCAGAAGAGGTTTGGAACTTCTTCATCCTTGGTCAGGTCACAATGTTCCTATAAATCTTTAACAAAACATAGCTAGTTGTTTACATATTTCCCTTTTAACCCCAGAGTTAGTTTCAAAAACTGCATGATTATTGTTTTTGTGTTTTTTCTTAGTGCTCTAAAATTATCCTAGCCTATGCGCAAGAATGGGTAAAGGCCCCTTAAACAAAAATGGAGTTAATTATGTTAGCTCTTTTGCTGATTCATTGTTACAATTCCCCACTGTCAAAGGCTCATTCCACAGTCTTGTAAGGTTAGGGACAGTGGGACATCGTCTCTCATCTGGGCGCTTCCTGCTGAACATGGTCAATGTGGGGCAACTGTGGAAATGAAACTATTTGACCTGGCAGCAAGTTGGTGTTCAGGACCTTATACTTTCCAAATCTTTAGAAGGACCCTATCTCCCAATCAAAAAGGACGTAGGGACATGTCTGTGGGATGAGTGGTCCTGCTAGAAGCAAACTCATGACATGTAGTAAGCATAGTACCTAGAGTGTTAACATATGTGGCAATTGCTATATCTCTTAAAGCATCAGTTGGTTTTTCCACTGGGGCAGAAACCTGGACTTGGCCTACCATATCATATTTCAAGGGGACTCAACTTTAGCCTACATTGGGGAGCCACTCTAATCCACAACAAGGCAACCAGCAATGACTTATCTCAAGTTAAATTAGTTCCTCAACATATTTGCTCTTTTTTAAAAGATTATGGTTAATCTTTTCATCAATTGTTGTCACCAAGATGCCCATCTAAAGGTTGTAGAAAAGAGTGAGTCACAGTTTCCCCTGACATTATTGTAATCATCATAGTCTTTGAATCAGGGGATAGATGAGTGTTAACTACAGAATCTGTGGCCCCCGTAGAAGAAAGTCAGATGTTTGTACCAGCTGGGTGTGGTAACTCACACCTGTAATCCCAACACCTTGGGAAGCTGAGGCAGGTGGATCACTTGAGATCGGGATTTCGAGACCAGCCTGGGCAACATGAAATCCTGTCTGGCCAACATAGTGAAACACTGTCTCTACTGAAAATACAACAACAACAACAAAAATAGCCTAGCATGGTAACAGATGCCTGTAATCTCAGCTATTTGGGAGACTGAGGCTTGAGAATCACTTGAAAGCAGGAGGCGGAGGTTGCAATGAACCAAGATTGTGCCACTGCACTCCAGCCTGGGCGACAAAGCAAGACTCTAACACACACACACACACACACACACACACACACACACACACGAAAGAAAATAAAATTTAAAATGTTAAAAAAATAAAAGTTTGTATCCCACTGTCAGTTGCACCTGGGGCTCCTGTGGAGATACAAGGATGGGTTGGCTAAAAATATGTATTTAACTAGTTACAGTAGGATCTATATTCATGGAGGTGATCCTGACACATGCATATTGAACAAACATGCATGCAACATATGACCCTGATTACCTTGTGGTGGAGACTTAATCCTTGCCTGGCATGGCTTTAGACTTGTTTATAGTTTCTGTCTTATTTCTAAAAGAATCTGTTCTGTCAGTCTTATAATCTCTATTTTAACATTAACTCTGATCAGTTGATGTGTCTAAACCATAAAATAGAAGGTATAATGATGCATATTTTACCTCCTGTCCCATAAGTGTTGGGAACTAAATTGTTAAGACACTTTTGGAAAGGCCAAAGGAGGCACTTACATTGTCTTGCCTTGGCCAAAGAAAGTGTCCATTCAGTTGGTGGGATGTTAGGATTTTATTTTTATAGTTTACATTCTTCCTTTTTCGTCAAGACATGCCAGAGGCAACATCAATTGCCAAAGTTTTATTTAGTTTAATGTAATTGCCAGGATGGTGTGGCTACCTGCCTCAGATCCATTATGTCACTTGGTGGGACCCCTATGGCCAAGTGGCTTAGAGTCAAAAGACTTACAGCCAATGAAACATTCTAGGCCATATGGGAATGGAAGTGGCCAGAGGGCCATTAACCAATACAACCCTTTTAAGTAACATAAGAGTCAAAAACCCAAAGCCAAAAAGAATGGTTACAGGATTGACTTGTCTATAAGTTCTGTGTGTTGACTCATCAGCTGTATGGGCACTTGTGTACTTGTCTTTGATTTGGAAGTTCTGAGCTAATTTCATCCCTAAAAACTGGCACTTAACAATCTCATATGTCCACCTCTTTCACGATAGTCCCTGGGCTTAGAGGGAAGGTGGTTGATACTGTATAGCTTTAGCAGCAGTCTGTTGGCAAAGCAAAATAGATGGGCCCAGTGGGATTGAACAGTTTTCAAAATCTGGAGATATTAGATGAGAGAGAAATGTAATCTTTATTGTTTTACCCAATTTCTGTAAGTCCTAAATAGCTCAAAAAGAGAGAAAAAAAAGGTTTTCTTAGCTCTGTAAAACCAAACATAAAGAATTAGCAACATTTCAAAAAAAAAGGTCAAAACCCCTGTCTGATTTTGACAATGATAGGAAAAGGAAGCTCACAGATAGCTAAACATTCAAATTATCTAGAATCTAGGACTCAGATTGAATGAAAATTACTAAATGAATCTCAGTATTTTTTAATGCAGGACTGTTCATATGTCTCACGAGGTAGTTACTTTGATTGTTATGTTTTCTCAGGTCTGAAGATAAGCCTGTGGTTAACTAAAGTTTGGTGTCAGATACTGGCAGGAGTTGGTGCCATCTTTAGATAAGATCTTTGTACTCTGAATCAAAGCCCTGTAACTTAACAGCACAGGATTAGTTAATAGCACATGATAAAGGACCTTTTCAAGGGGAGTGGAGGTGGTGATACTGGAGTTTATGATCTAACTGGAAGTTGTGAAAAGGATTCTTCAACCTCACAGTAATTTAATTTGTATAGCTTTGATAAGTCCCCAGTAATAAGTCTAGTTCAGAGACTTAGTTTAGAGTTTTGATTTTGAGGATGTTTATCAAAGGTGTTAAAAGGCTTGCAACATTTTATCAACATAGAATAATAGTTACTCATTTAGGCAAGAGTGATAATCAAAAGACTTTACAAGCAATACAGAAGAACTTACATCAATATAAAAGCCTTAACCTTTTTAAAGTTTTTCTAAGTAATCAGAAACCTAATAAAGACAGCATAGTAATTATCTTGATAAAATGTAAACTCTTGTTTCTTAACTTGATTATGAAAAAAGCAAAGAAAAACCTGCAGTGTGACTGCTTCTCCTTATGGGAAGCCCATTTAGATAACCTAGAAGTCAGACTTGATAGTAAAGGTATTTGACATTAACCATACACAGGGAGTGTGTTCAAGGTATGAGTATAGCAGGAGAATATATGACTCCTTGTAACTGCATGAGAAGTTTCCCAGTTACATGAAATGATTCAGAAATATGAAGAAAAGCAAAGAGGACAAAATCAAGTTAGATTTTTGGAAAACATTACTTTTTAGACATTCAAGATGAAGCATTTTAGCATCAGGCCACAACAACAATTAGAAACAGAGAAAAAGAGTTACAGGAGCTAAGATAAAAGTTGAGAGAGAGTGATCATCTCAGGCCTTTTAAAAGGGAGAGAAACAATGAAAATAGTGATACACAGCAAAAGCTGAAAATTCTTTTGTGTTTTTTTGTTTGTTTGTTTGTTTGTTTCGAGACAAGGTCTCACTCTGTTGCCCAGGCCCGAATGCAGTGCAGCAGTTGTGGCTCTCAATGCAGCCTTGACCTGCTGGGCTCAAGCAATCTTCCTACCTCAGTCTCCTAAGTACCTAGGCCTATAGGCACATGCCATCATGTCCTGATAATTTTAATTCTTTTAAGTTTTTATGAAGGTAGAATCTCACTATGTTGCCTAGGCTATTCTTGAGCTCCTGGCTTCAACCAAATCTCTTATCTCAGCCTCCCAAAGTGCTGGGATTATAGGTATGAGGCACAAAGTGCTGGGATTATAGGCATGAGCACCTGGCCAAAAGTTGAACTTCCAAGATATAAATCTAAGGAGTTTTCAAAAGGAGACAGGTGATAGAATTAAAAATAAAAACCTCTTATAATTTTATTAAGAGTAAATAAATACTTTCCTTTATAATTATAACGAACTTACATATACAATTCCTTTCATAAATTCCATTTCACAAACCTTATCATGACTTACAGAGACCATTTATGACATGTTTGGACTTTGTGTTTTTCCCATACTTCCCTCTCTTTTACAAAACCAGTCATTGTACTGTAGGATAAAAATTTAGCATACAAGATCCCTTTCCATACAAAATTATTCTTTTTTCTTTATAATTTTCCCTACAAAAATACATCTTCATATCCTTAAGTATCTTTGCATTATTCCTACTTGTTTCTTCCTACCTTCTTTCATAACTTTTAAATAGTCTACAAATTACATAAATTACCTCTTTTCTTAATAAAAACACAACTTACAGAATTATGTATTAACTAGAACTCTTGTTCTTAGTAGCCTTAAATTTTAGGAAGCAGCAAATTGTTACCTGCCTCTCAGATGTTAACATTTTATAGATGAAACCACTCCACAATTTTTAGTAACATGTTTTCCATATGATAACACTTTCTTAATTGAAAATTACCCAGACATCCAACAAGCATCTACTATTCAATTCAAAATAATTTTAAGATTTTAAATTACAAAATTTATAAGTGAGCATGTATCCCATTTACATGTACTTATTTATTTATTTATTTTTGAGACAGGGTTTTGTTCTATTGCCCAGGCTGGAGTGAAGTGGCATGCTCATGGCTCACTGTAGCTTCAACCTCCCAGACTCAAGTGATTCTTCCACCTAAATTTCCTGAATATCTGGGAACACAGCTGTGAGCCAATATGCTCAGCTAAAAATATTTTTTAAATTTTAAGAAAATTTGTTTAGAGATAGGGGTCTCACTATGTTGCCAGGGCTGCTTTTGAACCCCTGAGCTCAAGCAATACTTCTACCTTGGCCTCCCAAAGTGTTGGCATTACAGGTGTGAGCCACTTTACCCAGAAATTCATTAATATTAACATTTTATCCAAATTATTTCTGAAAACTGAGATATTAGACAAAGCTAGTCATCATTTCAAGTTATTTTCTTGTTAACCATTTAGTGTACCCTTGGAATACCAAGTATTCACCTAAGAAAGAACCTTAAAGTGAAACACATGAGCATCTTGCTGATAACTCAGAAAATTCAGGTGTTTTTATTGAATTAGCAATCTTAAATTAGTCTTATTTGTCAAAAAATTCACATAAACAAAGATTATTCTTTTTTTGGTTGGGTTTGTAGTCTTATAACTTTTGTGGTTGTGCCAACCCCTGACACCTTAAAATTTCTAGCAGAGGCAAAATATAAAATAATCTGTAAGCCCACATAAAAAATATATGCTTACAATTCCAAAGGCATTTCTAGTTTTGTTTTACTAATAATTTTAAAATTATTTTTATTTATGAAAGATTACTAAATTTATGTGAACATGAAAAGCATTTGGATTTACTTAATTTGTGAGTAATCATTTACTTATAAGCCAATTTGGCAACATGCTGGACATGACTTTAACATAATACGTGTACATACACATATGAACACATATACACACAAAATCAAAGATCCTGTATCTTTTACCTTGGAACTCTAATCATATGACAGCATCACAAAGTCACCAGCCTATAAAAGATATAGCTGGATCCAAATTATTTCTGACAAAATTGAGACCTGTCCACATGGCTAAACTTTGTCTGGTTGGTAATCCAGTGAAGGTTGTGGACCAAAATTTTGGGTCAAGCACATTTCAGGGAAGTTTAATAATTTAGAAAAGCCTCTTTTACCACCACCCCCTTTTCCCTTCAGTTTCAAATGAGTTTGCAGTGTTTATGTTTTAGCTAGAACTGACTTAACTGTATAAGAAAAAAAAAATCTCCAAGTAACCTTGAATTGGTGTCAGCATAAACAGTGAGTTTTATCCCAACACCAATAGCTTACAAAGCTATTTCCTCTCACAGTAGATTCAATGTAGGCAGAAAAATAAAGAGAAAAATAGATAGAGAGCTTTAGAAGACTTTACTTAACTCTATAGTTGCAAGTTAACCATTTGAGCTCTGAATTTTTCTTGCTGTAATTTGCTGATCAGTTTAAAATGTGCAAAAAAGGGCCATAATATATAACCATCTAGAGTCCCAGAAAACCTGGCATGTCTTTTAACTTTCCCATTTTTTTAAAGATGTAACCCAAGAGCCCACAAAGACAACTGGAAGACAAATGCAAATGAACTGGTTCTCAAATTGGGTAAAAATCTAATACCTGGCTGGGCACAGTGGCTTATGCCTGTAATCCAGCACCCACCCGAGGTGGGTGGATCGCAAGGCCAGGAGATGGAGACTGTCTTGGCTAACATGGTAAAACCCTGTCTCTACTAAAAATACAAAAAAAAAAAAATTAGCTGGGCATGGTGGCAGGTGCCTGTAGTCCCAGCTACTCGGGAGGGTGAGGCAGGAGAATGGCACGAGCCCGGGAGGCGGAGCTTGCAGTGAGCCGAGATCATGCCACTGCACTCCAGCTTGGGCAACCGAGGGAGACTTCATCTAAAAAAAAAGAAAAATCCAATAGCTATTCCCCTCTCCAATAGGGTACTCCAGTCAATACACAAAGTGGCTTATTGCAAGGAAAAACCCAAATACAAGGTAAAAGGAGCTGTTAACTCTACACACCAGAGTGGCCTACTCTGTCCTGGAGCATGTCAGCTTCCCCAGACACACCGCTTTTCCTAACACCAGTGAAGTGTTGCAGGCAGCTGATGCTGGGAAGAGGAAAGAAGGGAGATCCCCCAAGCCAAAGCAATTTTGGCAGCTGGGGTGTCTCTAGAATCCCAGCTATGGGGTCAGCTAGCAACAAGTAGCTTGCATTCAAAGTGATTGATGCTTTGCTTGGTAGTGTGAACGCTGCTGTTCCCAGTTGCTCCATCTGTTGGATACCAGGCAAGCTAGACCACTTGAAGTTTACAATCCCATGTTGGGCACCAAAAATTGTAGCTTAACCCGGGTTCAGCTGCTTGCTGCTCAAAAGCCAAACTCGAAAGAGAAGTGTTGATGAGAGGAAATGCAGGTTTATTCAGGAGCCAACAACCAGAGGATATGACCAACTAGTGTTGCAAAACTATCTCAGGTTTCTTAGGGTGGCCAAAATGGTTTTAAAGGGGAATGAGATTTTGTAATTATGAATATACGTATTTTTTTTTGAGACGGAGTCTCGCTCTGTCACCCAGCTGGAGTGCAGTGGCACCATCTCAGCTCACTGCAACCTTTGCCTCCTGAGTTCAAGTGATTCTCCTGCCTCAGCCTCCTGAGTAGCTGGGATTACAGGTACGTGCCCCCGTGCCTGGCTAATTTTTTTGGAATATACACATTTTTAAAGGGAAATGGTGACTTGCCCAATAAAATGCTTAAATTTAGGTTAAATATGTCTCATAAGTATTAAAGGCAGAAATATTTTGTTGAATTATTATACTACTCTTTTTTGTATTTCATTTATGAATGCAAAGTATCTACTCTAATGCAGGGGTATCCAACCTTTTGGCTTCCCTGGGCCACACTGGAAGAAGAATTGTCTTGGACCACAAATAAAATACACTAACACTAACAATAACACTAACAATAGCTGATGAGCTGAAAACAAAAAAATCACAACAAAATCTCATAATGTTTTCAGGAAATTTATGAATTTCTTTTGGGCCACATTCAAAACTATCCTGGGCTGCATGTGGTCAATGGGCTGTGGGTTGGACAATCTTGCTCTAGTGTATATCAAGATTTAACTTTTAGAGGCATTAGTATAGGTAATATTAAAAATTAGCCATTATATACACATACACACACATGCAACACACATGCATACACTGTGCTAGCATATACTATTTATTTATTCAGCAAGCATATTTTGAACAAATCTGTTAGATTTCCTCAAATTTATTATATAATTCTCATATTAAGATGAACTAAGTTTATATGTAAGATAATTCAGAAGAATGCTGGATTAAATACCAACTCTAATATAATTGCTTCCTATGAATTTTATTTTTAATTTGCATAGAAGTATAACCTGAGGCAGAGCGTAACATTGTCTCCACTGTTGCATGGATCATGATGAGATTTTGCCACACCAGGTCCTCCTAGGCTTTTCAGTTTTACTTTGGCCTCTTGGGATTCTAAAAGGCACTAGCATCTGTGAGCAAAGGTGAAACTAGGTGCAAAGCATCTAGATTCTAGGCACTGAAATCGGCTGAAGGACACCTACAGCAAATACGTGTAAGGACATCTTGAGCTTTTTGTGGGAGTGTACAGGCATTGTATACTAGCACACAAAAGTCAGTGCTTAAAGCTGAAGAGCCCACTGTCTCAGAAAAAGATGAAAGCCTTGGGCTTCATATAGAAGGCAAAACTGGAGTCATGTGACTCTAAGGCAACACACAGTGCTATAATCCAGTAGAACTGTATATTTTTTCATCAAGTCTAACTTGCCCAAAAACAATTCTCCCTTTGTATGTAATCTTAGAGGGTGAGGGAGGCAAATTTCTTCTTTCAAACCACAAGGGGAGCATTTAATTCAACTGAACAAAGACAATAATTCTTCCCCTCTTGACCTAAAGGAACAATAACAGTTTGCAAAAGCAACCAATTTATAAGCCCCACAGGCTCAGAGCAAATCTGGCTTTTGCATTAGTGCCCAGAAACTCACATTTAATTATGGGCCTTGAGAAGGAGTAACTGACAAAGCCAAATTAACAGTCTCTTCCTTAGATTTGCTGTGTGAAGTAATTCCCAGTTGCTTCTTTCTTGATTCCATATGCAATTGGAAATCTAGTGGAAATGTCCCCTCTTTAACCACAGGACTGATAGCTTTCCTCCTCTGTCATGCATCAGGACTTGTTTCCATCGCAGCCACTTTGGGGAATGAAAAGAGCTTACATGATACTCTTTCTATAGGTGAAATTTTAAGAATGAAGCATTAGCGTTCACTTGCACAAGAACAAGGATTGCTTGGATACATTTTCTGTAAAGATAGGGCCTGTGTTCTCTTTATATAACAAGGTGTTAAGCCATTTAACAAAGGCTCTTCTTACTTCAGGTTGGCTCAGAATCAAATATATTCCCTGCCAACATTACAATCTTAGGCAGATTGCTCTCTATTAGCTCACAAAGGTGCAGAGAATCCTACTCAAGATTTTGCATTTATATTGTCATTTCTGCCCTGAATTACATATCAGGGCTGCAAAAGAGAAACCTGTCACATGTGTGCTAATTTCTCTATTAAAGTACCCATTTTGTAGCCTGAGATCCAGAAGTATGAATATGGAGGGCTGACAGCAGTCCAGGTACCATGTAAATAATTTTTCAGGGGATTCCTTAAATTCCACAATTTTGAGGGCTCAAATTTGGAGCCATCATTGCATTGACTGTGAAATACAACTCAGCAAGAAGTATTGCTAACTGAAAAACAAACAAAAACCAAGGCTAAATCATAGTTTTCACAACTGTCCTGTAATTTACCTCAAAATTCGTGGAACTCTTGCTTTCTGTTAAATTACTCACTGAATGTGAAATATTTTCATCTATTCCTGTGGTAAAATCATAATCTCTATTCTCTTTCAAATAGAAATCTCCAGAATTAATTTCACCTTAAAGGCCTATACCTATAAATCCTAAATGACTACCAATTATTATACATACATAAAAATTATTATAACCATTTTTGTGGCCACTATTTTTATTCCATATTCCATATCTAAGCAATGGTTTTATCAGGTTCCCAACTGGAAAAATGTAAGCTTCATCATGCTTTGCCTCACTTATGTAATGGTCACAAAATTATATGGATCTCATCTTACCTTATTTACAGCTCTTAAAATTCTTACCTCCTCCCACTACCGCATCATTTCCACTGATAATAATAAAAAGAAGAAAAAAAAACTCTTTAAAATAATGATTTATTTACTTTTTAACTTTTCTTTTAGGTTCAGTCCAGGTTTGTTATATAGGCAAATATATAACAAGTGCAGATTTATTATATAGGCAAATTGTGTGTTGTGGGGGTTTGGTATACAGATATGTTTCTCACCCAAGTAATCAGCTTAATAACTGATAGGTAGTTTTTCAATCCATACCCTCCTTCCACACTCCCCTGTTACGTAGGCCCTGGTGTCTGTTCCCTTTTCTGTGTCCATATGTACTCAATGCTTAACTCCCACTTATACATGAGAATATGTGGTATTTGGTTTTTTCGGGGGAACCATCCCCCAATATTTCAACATAGGTTCTTTCTATTTTCCCTAAGTGTCGGCTGGTCTGAGAAATAAGGAGAAAGAGTACAAAGAGAGGAATTTTACAGCTGGGCCGCCGGGGGTGACATCACATATCAGTAGGTCTGTGATGTCCCACCTGAGCTGCAAAACCAGCAAGTTTTTTTAAGGATTTCAAAAGGGGAAGGGGTGTATGAACAGGGAGTAGGTCACAAAGATCACATGCTTCTGAGGCCAATAAAGATCACAAGGCAAAGGGCAAAACAAAGATCACAAGGCAAAGGGCAAAATTAGAATTACTGATGAGGGTCTATGTTCAGCTGTGCATGTATTGTCTGGATAAACATCTTAACAGAAAATAGGTTCAAGAGCAGAGAACCAGTCTGACCAAATTTTACCAGGCTGGAATTTCCCAATCCTAGTAAGCCTGAGGGTACTGCAGGAGACCAGGGCGTATTTCAGTCCTTATCTCAACTGCATAAGACAGACACTCCCAGAACAGCCGTTTATAGACCTCCCCCAAGGAATGCAATTTTTTTTTTTTTCCTAGGGTCTTAATATTTAATACTCCTTGCTAGGAGAAGAATTTAGTGATATCTCTCCTACTTGCACGTCCATTTATATGCTCTCTGCAAGAAGAAAAATATGGCTCTTTTTGCCAGACCCCACAGGCAGTCAGACCTTATGGTTTTCTTCCCTTGTTCCCTAAAATCACTGTTATTCTGTTCTTTTTTAAGGTGCACTGATTTCATATTATTCAAACACACATATTTTACAATCAGATTTCATTTTGTTCAAACACACGTTTTACAATCAATTTGTACAGTTAATGCAATCATCACAGGGTCCTGAGGTGATGTACATTCTCAGCTTACGAAGATAACAGGATTATGAGATTAAAGTAAAGACATGCATAAGAAATTGTGAGTATCATTCAGGAACTGATGAATGTACATGAAATCTTCATAATTTATGTTCAGAGATTGCAGTACAGACAGGCATAATAAATTATAAAAGTATTAATTTTGGGAACTGATAAATGTCCATGTAATCTTCACAATTTATGTTCCTCTGCCATGGCTCCAGCCAGTCCCTCCGTTTGGGGTCCCTGACTTCCTGCAACATGATTTTCTCTTCCCGTATTAATTTGCTTAGGATAATGGCCTTCAGCTTCATTTGTGTTGCTGCAAACACCACTATCTCATTCTTTTTATGGCTGTGTAGTATTTCATGGTGTGTATGTACCACATTTTCTTTAACAGTCTATTGCTGATGGGCATTTAGGTCTATTCTATGTCTTCATTATTATTGAATAGTGCTGTGATGAACATATGTTTGCATATATCTTTATGGTAGAATAATTTATATTTCTTTGTATATATACCCAGTAATGGGATTGCTGGGTCAAATGATAGTTCTGTTTTTTGTTCTTTGAGAAATAACCAAACTGCCTGACACAATGGCTAAATGAATTTTCATTCCCACCAGCAGTGTATAAAAGTGTTCTCTTTTTTCTTCAACATTACCAGCATCTGTTATCTTTTGACTTTTTAATAATAGCTATTCTGAGTGTGAGAGGATATATCTCATTGTTGTTTAGATTTGATTTCTATAATTGTAAGTGATGTGGGTGATTTTTCATATGCTTGTTGGCTGCATGTATGTCTTCTTTTGAGAAGCATCGGTTCATTTCCTTTGCTCTTTCTAGTAAGGTTATTTTGTTTTGCTTGTTAAGTTCTTTATAGATTCTGGATATTTGGCCTTTGTTGGATGCACAGTTTACAATTATTTTCTTCTATTCTGTAGGTTGTCAGTTTGCTCTTGATAATTTCATTTGCTGTGCTGAATCGCTTTAGTTTAATTAGGTCACATTTGTCAATTTTTGTTTTTGTGGCAAAGACTTTTAGCATCTTCGTTATGAAATCTTTACCAGGGTCTATGGTATCTTCCAGGGTTTTTATAGTTTTTGCATATAAGTATTTAATCTATTTTGAATTGATTTTTGCATATGGCCTAAGGAAAGGGTCCAGTTTCAGTCTTCTGAATTTGGTTAGCCAGTTATCTCAGCAACATTTATTGAATATGGACTCATTTCCCCATTGCTTGGTTTTGTGAACTTTGTTGAAGATTAGATGTTTATAGGTGTGGGACTTTATTTCTTGGCTCCCTTTTTCTTCCATTGGTCTGTGTGTTTGTTTTTGTACCAGTACCATGCTGTTTTCATTACTGTAGCCTTGTAACAGAGTTTGAAGTTGGGTAATATGACGCCTCCAGCTTTGTCCTTTTTGTTGAGAATTGCTTTGGTTACTCAGACTCATTTTAGGTTTCATAGGAATTTTAAAATAGTTTTTTTTTTTTCAAATTCTGTGAAGAATCTCATTGGTATCTGATAGGAATTGCATTGAATCTGTAAATTCCTGTGGGCACTATGGCCATTTTAATGATATTGACTCTTCCTATCCATGAACATGAAATATTTTTCTTTTTTTTTTCTTTTTTCTTTTTTTTTTATTATACTCTAAGTTTTAGGGTACATGTGCACAACGTGCAGGTTTGTTACATATGTATACATGTGCCATGTTGGTGTGCTGCACCCATTAACTTGTCATTTAACATTAGGTATATCTCCTAATGCTATCCCTCCCCCAACCCCAACCCCACAACAGGCCCCGGTGTGTGATGTTCCCCTTCCTGTGTCCATGTGTTCTCATTGTTCAATTCCCACCTATGAGTGAGAACATGCAGTGTTTGGTTTTCTGTTCTTGCGATAGTTTGCTGAGAATGATGGTTTCCAGCTTCATCCATGTCCCTACAAAGGACATGAACTCATCATTTTTTATGGCTGCATAATATTTTTTCATTTGTTTGTATAATCTCTGATCTCTTTCAGCAGTGTTTTGTAATCCTCATTATAGAGAGCTTTCACCTCCCTGGTTAGCTGTATTTCTAGGTATTTTTTTTTTTGTACATATTGTGAATGGGATGGTGTTCCTTATTTGGCTCTCAGCTTGTATGTTCTTTTTATATAGGGATGCTAGTGATTTTTGTATATCGATTTTGTATGCTGAAACTTTGCTGAAGTTGTTTATCAAGTCTAGAAGCATTTGTCATTTCTGATTGTGTTTATTTGGAACTTCTCTTTTTAATTAATCTAGATAGCAGTCTATCAATCTTATTTATACTTTCAAAAAACCAACTTCTAGACTCATTGATTTTTTGTATGGTTTTTCACATCTCAATTGCAGTCAGTCAGTTCTGATTTTGGTCACTTCTTGTCCTTTAATAGCTTTGGGGTTCATTTTCTCATGTTTTTCTAGTTTCTCTGTGTTTGATGTTAGGTTGTTCATTTGAATTCTTTCTAACTTTTTGAAGTGGGCATTTTGTGTTATGAATATTCCTTTCAACACTGCTTTAGCTGTGTCACAGACATTCGGCTATGTTGTGTCTTTGTTTTCATTAGTTTCGAAGAATTTCTTATTTTCTGGCCTAATTTTATTGTTTATCCAGAAGTCATTCAGGAGCACATTGTAAAATTTCCATGTAATTGTATGGTCTTCAGCGAACTTAGTGTTGATTTCTATTTTTATTTTGCTGTGTGATCTGACAGTGCACTTGGTATGATGTCAGTTTTTTTTTTATTTACTGAGAATTGCTTCACGGCTGATTTTAGAGTACATGCCATGTACAGATGAGAAGAATGTATACTCTTGTTTTTTAGTGGAGAGTTCTATAGATATCTGTTAGGTCCATTTGGTCAAGTGTCTAGTTCAGGTCCTGAATATTTTGATTAGTTTTCTATATCAGTGATCTGTTTAATAAGGTCAGTGGAATGGCAAAGCCTCCCACTATTATTTCTCTCTTCTGGCTCAGAGAGTTTCTGCTGAAAAGTCTGCAGTTAGCCTGATGGGGTTACCTTTGTAGGTGATCTGCCCCTTCCTTCTGGTTGCCATTAACGTTTTTTTCTTTCATTTTGACCTTGGGAAATCTGAAGATTATGTGTCTTGGGGATGTCATCTTGTATAGTATCTCACAAGGGCTCTCTGCCTTACCTGAATTTTAATGTTGGCCTCTCTAGTGAGGTTTGGGAAATTTTCATGGACAATATCCTCACATATGTTTTCCAAGTTGCTTGCTTTCTCTCCCTCTTTCAGGAATGTCAATGGGTCATAAATTTTTTCTCATTACTTGATCCCATATTTCTCTGGGGTTTTCTTCATTTTTTTCTTTATTTTTATTGGATTGAGTTAATTCAGAGAACCAGTCTTCCAGCTCTGAGATCCATTCCTAAGCTTGGTCACTTTGCCTATTAATACTTGCAATTGTATTGTGAAATTATTGCAGTAAGTTTTTCAGCATTATCATATCAGTTTGGTTCCTTATTAAAATGGCCATTTCTTCTTTCAGCTCTCGTATCATTTTATTGTATTCCTTAGATTCTTTGGATTGGCTTATGGCTTTTCCCTGAATCTCAATGTTCTTCATTCCTATCCATATTGTGAATTCTACATCTGGCATTCCAGCCATTTTAGTTTGGTTAAAAACCATTGCTAAGACACTAATGCTGTCATTTGGAGGTAGGAAGACACTCGGACTTTTTTTTTTTTTTTTTTTTTTTTTTTGAGATGGGGTCTTGCTCTGTTGCCAGGCTGGAGTGCAGTGGCATAATCTCGGCTCACTGCAACCTCCGCCTCCCTGATTCAAGCAATTCCCCTGCCTCAGCCTCCTGAGTAGCTGGGACTACAGGCACACACCACCATGCCCAGCTAACTTTTTTGTATTTTAGTAGAGACGAGCTTTCACCATGTTGGCCAGGATGGTCTCGATCTCCTGACCTGGTGATCTACCTGCCTCAGCCTCCCAAAGTGTTGGGATTACAGGCATGAGCCACCATGCCCTGTCTGGCTTTTTGAGTTGCCAGAGTTCTTGCACTGGTTCTTTCTCATCTCTATGTGCTGATATTCCTTTTATTTTTTAAGGTGCTATCCTTTGGATGGCTTTTTTTTTTTTTTTTTTTTTTTTTGCCTTTTTCTTCTTTGATGTCCTCGGAGGTTTGATTGTGGTATAAAGTGGGTTAAGTTGACTGGTTTTGCTTCTGGAACATGTTAGGGGACCAAAGCACACCTCAGCACTCCTGGGCTGTGTACTCTAACTCTGGGGCTGGTAACAGGTCCCCAGCTCTGTTTTCTGGCCCCTGGTGGTTGGGAACTTGTTGTGATGGAGGGCCTGAGGAGTTCTCAGTCTGCTGACCACAGCACTTCAGTGGACGGTGTTGGCCAAAGCACTTCATCTTGGCAGTGACAGCAGAACCCATGCTCACTTGTGTGTCTCAGCAGTCACAATGGCACAGAATGTATACTCTGTTATTTTTTGGTGGAGAGTTCTGTAGATATCTGTTAGTTCCATTTGGTCAAGTGTCTAGTTCAGGTCCTGAATATTTTGGTTGGTCCTCAACAGTGGCATGTTGGGGTGCATGTGCATTGGCTTTGGTGGGGCACCAATGGGAGTGGGGTGGAAGCATTCTTGCACATGATTGCAGTGGTGGCATAGCAGGGGTAGTTTGCTGGCAGAGACAGTGTTGCCAGCATTCATGCCAGTGCTGGTGGCATGGTGGGGTGCCTGCATGTTAGTAGGGGTGGGACTGAGAGTTGTGCTCCCACTGACAGTGGTGAGATGGCAGGATGCATACACACATGTGCACTGAAGAGTAGGAGAGGTGAAGTCTAGAAACAGACACTTCAAGAGAGAGGCAAAGAAAACAGGAATTTATGCTAAATGGGGTGGTCAAATATACATATTTAATAAGCTATAGGAGGACTCATGAATATTTATGAAAGGAGAAACATGTGCATGAGGAATTGAGTGTTATGACCCTTCATGGGTCCCTGGACAAAGAAATGGTGTGTTAGTATGATTTGAGTGTGAAATTTCTGGCCCTTCAGTGTAAAAAGGTGAAGCAGAGGACATAAAAATCCTCACTGCACATTCGCATAGACTGGCCAGAACCCCACTCTGTGGTCATTCTGCAAATAAAAGGAGGGGCAACATCAAGTGTTTGGTTGACATCAGTGGTAGTGGAGTCCTCTGAAATGGCTGGTTTTCTTTTAGCCTTTAGGGAATAAAGCCTAATGGGAGTTAGCGAGAGAGGAGTATAATGAGGCATGTCCAATCTCCTATCCTGCCATGCCTGAGAACTCTGTTTTCAAGGTTTCTCTGGTGTCTCCTTGGTCAGGAGAAGGTATGCTCAGTTGGTTGGGGGCTTAGGATTTTATTTTTATTTCTCACACATGTGAGTGAGAACATATGGTGTTTAATTTTCTGTTCCTGACTTCTTTCACTTAACAATGTCCTTCATTTCCATCTACTTTGCCACAAATGACAGGATTGTATTGTTTTTATGGTTGAATTGTATTCCATTGTGTATATTACCACATTTTAAAAATTCATTTATCTGTTGTTGGGAACCTAGGTTGATTCCAAATCTTACTATTGTGAATAGTGCTGCAATAGACATCGGGGTGCAGATGTCTCTTCAATATCCTTGACTTTGAATAAATGCCCAGTATTGGGATTGCTGGATCATATGGTAGTTCTACTTGTAGTTTTTGAAGAAACTTTATACTGTTCACCATAGCGGCTGTACAAGTTTACACTCTCACCAAGAGTGTATAAGTGTTTCATTTTATCTGCATCTTCACCAGCATTTTTTTTTTGTCTCTTTGATACTACCCACCCTAACCAGATGAGATGATACTTCATTGGTCTTTGAAAATATTTAACAGTTTAAAAGTGCAGGCAATAAAAGCAAAATAAACAAATGGAATTATATTAGACTAAAAAGCTCCTGTACAACAATCAGCAGAGAGCAAAGACAGCCTATAGAATGGGAGAAAATATCTGTCAACTATTCGTCAGACAGGGGATTAATATTCAGAATATACAAGGAATCAAACATTTATATGGCAAAAAAAATCTAATTTAAAAATGGGCAAATTATCTGAACTGATGTTTCTCAAAACAAGACCTACAAATGGTCAGCAAATATATAAAAATATGCTCAACATCACTAATTATCAGGAAAATACAAATCAAAACTACAAAAAATTCACTCTCTCAATTGCTTTCCCTGACTCTAACAATATTATTGCCCTCAAATTAGTTCTCCACTCTTATATCCAAACGACCTTTAAAAAATGCAAACCTGATAATGCCATTCTCTAGCATCAGATACTTAGGCACTTAGATAATTAATGCCATTCCCTTGCTTCAGCTTCATTAAGAAAAAAAATTCAGAGTGGAGGGAGAAGGTATCAACTAAAATTATACAAATATAAAATGTATTAATTTCATTACCAGTCATGAATAAGTACAGTACTAGAAAAGAAATAAGCCTATATTATACAGAAACATTGATGTAAAAATATTCCAGATAAGCGTTAGATAATGAATGAATTCTGGATAAGTATTAGATAATAAAAATTCCAGATAAGTGTTAGGTAAAGAACACAGATATGATTTAATACAACCTATTAATATAATTAATTACATTAAAAACTAAAGAAGCTAATTATTATCTCAATAAATGTAAAAGGCATTTCTTAGTGTTCAATAAATATTTATATTAAACATATTGGAAAATAATGGAATAAAAATAAACTTCCATAAAATAATATTTTTATTTTTGCTTTTTACTAGAATCTACAATAAAATTACAGTTTATGCTATAACTTGAGACACATTTCTTTAGGAATAAGGAAAAGGTACCTATAACCAAAGTTCCTCTCTTATGTAACACCATATTGGAATGCTTTGTCAATAATAAGGTAATAGCCTAAAAAGAGAGATATAGTGTGAGTTTTGAAGGGAAATATATAATTATCATTTGTAGCTGATATATATTTGTAGCTGATAATGAAGGAAAATAAACAGATACAGTATTTTTACTAATAAGAGAGTTAGCAAGGTTGCAGAATATATGATCAATGTACCAACACAATAACAGCCATTTGTTACAGAAATAACTAATTGTAACAAAAAACAGTTTTATAGTTTTAGGTTTTATTTCCAGCTATAAATCAAATTATAAATTTTGATGAAGTTAAACTTAATTTGGTTTTATATGATGTGAGTATTGCATGAAGTTAGAGTAAGTGCTCACTTATTTCTACAAGGATAGTCAGATAACTCAATACCATTTGTCAAAAGACTTTCTTACCCCATTGCATTGCCTTGGCACCTATTTGTAGATTTTACATCTATCTATCTATCTATCTATCTATCTATCTATCTATCTATCTATCTATCTATCATCTATCATCTGTTTTCTCCAATAACAGAGTGTCTTGATTCCTGTATCTTTATACTAAGTCTCCAAGTGAGGTGGGATAAATTCTCTTAACTTTCCCTTTATTTTGGGAACAGCTTTGGTTATTTTCTAGGTGCTTTGCATTTTCACATACATTTTAGAGTATACTTGGCAATTTCTACCAAAAAAATAGTAAACTGCTATAATATTTACTGACATTTGGAACTACAACTCAATTAGGAAAGAATTGACATCTTTATTTTTATTTTTATTTTACTTTTTTGGATGGAGTCTCACTCTGTCGCCAGGCTGGAGTGCAGTGGCACGGTCTCGGCTCACTGCAACATCTGCCTCCCAGGTTCAAGTGATGCTCCTGCCTCAGCCTCCTGAGTAGCTGGGACGCTGAGTAGCATGCCACCACACCCAGCTAATTTTTGTATTTTTAGTAGAGGTGGCGTTTCACCATGTTGGGCAGGATGGTCTCGGTCTCTTGACCTTGTGATCTGCCCTAATCAGCCTCCCAAAGTGCTGGGAATACAGGCATGAGCCACCATGCCCAGCCAAGAATTGACATCCTACAAGAATACTGAGTCTTCCAATCATGAATATGGTATATCTTCACAATTGCTTAGGTCTTTTAAAAAATTTCTTTAATAACATTTGTGTAAAGTTCATTAATGCTTTTTCTTAAACTTAGTTCTAATTGTTTTTGTTGTTGTTGTTTCTAGGCTTTACTGTAAATTAAAGTGTTTTCCTCTCTTTATTTCCCAGTTTTTTGAATCTAATGTAAAATAATATAGCTGATTTTTGTATAGCAATATTGTATTATCTAATCTTGCTTTTTCTAAATCTATTGCAATGATCACGTAACTTTTATTATTTGTTGTTTGATATTATAAACTTCATTGTGTGGTTTTCAAATGTTTAAAACCTTAAGCCCTTTAAATAATTGCTGCTTGGTTGTAATATACTATTCTTTTCATATACATTGAGTTTAGATTTGCTAATATTTTGTAAATATATTCATTCATATTCATAAGTGAAATTGATCTGTGCTTTTCACTTTTGCATCATGTTTGTAAGGTTTTCATATTAGGGTTATGTTGCCCTCAAAAAGCATGTTAAGAAATTGGACAACTTAAATGAAATATACAGTGACCATTCCTCCACAACTTGCTAAAATAGTTAGTATAAGTTTGGTATTTTTTGTTTCTTCAATACTTGATAGAATTAATCAGTAAACTTCTTTAAGCCAGAAGGATTTTCCTATCTGTGATTTTTTTTCATGATAAATTCCACTAACTTCATAGATAAAATGACTTTCAGAATCTATTTTTATTTCTTATGTCAATTTCAGTAAGTTATATTTTTCAGGAAATACACATATTTGATTGAACTTATAAAAATTATTGATGTAATATGGTTTAGTCTATTAAAATCATTTTAATGTCTATCAGACCTATATTTAAAATATTTTATCCCTGATATTGAGTTATTTGTGTTTCCTCCTTATTTTTCTTGATCAATTTAAGTAGCAGTTTGGTAATTAGCTGATCTTTTCAAAGAACCAGTTTTTGCATTGTTAATCTTCTAAAACATGTCTGTTTTATTATTTCATCAATTTATGTTTTTTAAAATTAGACCCCCATCTTATTTACTTTTGGCCTACTTTGATCTCCATTTTATTTTCTTTTATCTTGAGACTGTTTATAGGAACATATTTATAATTGTTGTATCTTCCTGATGAATTGTCTTACTTTTTATTGTAAAAGATCTTTATTTATCTCTCTAGTAATATTCATGATATTGGAGTCTGCTTAATCCTTTATTTAAATGGATACACCAGTCCTCTGATGTGTACAATTTGTGTGGGTTTATCATTTTTCTTCCATTATATTCAACCTTTCTGCATATTTATATTTAAAATTGGTTTCTTGTAAGCAGCGTACAGTAAGATCTTGCTTTTTTCCTTTCTAATCTATTCTGCCAATCTCTTGCTTTTAATTGAAGTATTTAGATGATTAACATCTGATGTAAAGATTGATGTGGTTGAATTTGAGTTTATCATTTTATGCTTTATTTCCTGTTTGCTCCATCTGTTTTGTTGTTGCTCCAGTGTTTCTCTTTTACTGCCTTCTTTTGGCTTATTTGTATTTTTCTAATTATCCCTTTATAATTTGCCTATTTTCTTTCTGGCTTTCTTAAAAATATTATTATTATTATATATATTTTTTGAGATTGAGTCTCACTCTGTCACCCAGGCTGAAGTGCAATGGCACAATCTTGGCTCACTGCAACCTCTGCCTCCCGGGTTCAAGTGACTCTCCTGCATCAGCCTCCTGAGTAGCTGGGATTATGGCCATCCACCACCACCTGCAGCTAATTTTTGTATTTTTAATAGAGACAGGGTTTCACCATGTTGGTCAGGCTGGTCTCAAACTCCTGACCTCAGGTGATCAACCCACCTTTTCCTCCCAAACTACTGGGATTGCAGGTGTGGGCCACTGCGCCTAACTGCTTTGAATTATTTCTTTTTTAAGAGGTAGCTCTGGAAATTGTAATCTTCATATTAAACTTTTCACAGACTATTTAGAATTAATATTGTATCGCTTCACAGAAAAGATAGAAACCTTAAGAATGAATAAGTTCTTCTTCCCCATGAACTATTATGTTATAGTGCTTATATGCATTCAATGTATTTGTATTTTAAAAACTTACCAGCAAATATTAACTACATTTAAAATACATATTAATTTTGAAAACTTAAGAGAAAAAAATGTAGTATTTTATGTGTTTCCACCTATTTCTATTGATCCTCGCTCATTCCTGAATATCTCTGATTGGCCCTCTAGTATTAATTCTCTTCAGCCTGAAGAATTCCTTTAGCATTTTTGTATGTAGCAAGTCTGCTGGCAATTGACTTCATATAAAAAATCTTCATTTTGCATTTACATATAAATAATATTTTCATTAGTTATAGAATTTTATTTTCACATTTTTCCTTTAAAATCTTTTTTCACTGTTTTCTATCATTTAGTGTTTCTTATGTGACACCTGTAGTCATTTATACTAATGGATATGTTCTACCATGTGTCATGCGTTGTGTCATTTTACTCTAGCTGCCTTCAGATGATTTTCTTTATCTCATATTTCTATTATTTTTATTAAGATATGTCTAGCCGGGCGTGGTGGCTCATGCCTGTAATCCCAGCACTTTGGGAGGCCGAGGCGGGCGGATCATCAGGTCAGGAGATCGAGACCATCCTGGCTAACATGGCAAAACCCCATCTCTGCTAAAAATACAAAAAATTAGCCGGGTGTGGTGGCGGGTGCCTGTAGTCCCAGCTACTCCGGGGGCTGAGGCAGGAGAATGGCATGAACCTGGGAGGTGGAGTTTGCAGTGAGCCGAGATTGCGCCACTGCACTCCAGCAGCCTGGGTGGCAGAGCCAGACTAACGCCTAAAAAAAAAAAAAAAAAAAAAAAAGATACGTCTAAAAGTGATTTTTAAAAATTTATTGTTTGTTATTCACTGACATTTATAGTACACACCACTGTGCAATAAAATACACATTCTTCTCAAGTATACATTTAACATTAACCAAGACAGATACTATTTTTGGAGAAACTTTAAAAAATTTAAAAGACTAGAAATCATGCAATGTATGTGTTGTTATGATAATATGTTTAAGTTAAAAAACAGTAATAGAGGCCAGGCACGGTGGCTTACACTTGTAATCCCAGCACTTTGGGAGGCTGAGGAGAGCGGATCATGAGGTTAGGAGATTGAGACCATCCTGGCTAACACAGTGAAACCCTGTCTCTACTAAAAATACCAAAAAAAAAAAAAAAGAAATTAGCTGGGCGTAGTGGCACACATCTGTAGTCCTAGGTAATTGGGAAGCTGAGGCAGAAGAATTGCTTGAACCTGGAAGGTGGAGGTTGCAGTGAGCCGAGATTGCGCCACTGCACTCCAGCCTGGGCAACAGAGACTCTGTTTCAAAAAAATATATATTATCAGTAATAGGAAGATAACTGAAAAATTTCCAGTTTTTTGAAAACTAGCAAAAGTATTCTAAGTAACTCATGAGTCAAGCGAAATTCTCAAGATAAATTTGCAAATATTTTGGAGTGAATGAAAATGAAAATGCAACAGATCCAAATGTGTAGAATTATTCTAAAGCATTGTTTAGAGATTTCTTTTGGTTTCAAATGCATATAGCAGAAAAAAAACTGTGTCAAATCAATAAATAAAATTTTCACCTTAAGAAACTAGAGAAAGGATAGAGGATTAAATTCAAAATTACTAGAAATAAGAAATAGGCCAGGTGCGGTGGCTCGTGCCTGTAATACCAGTACTTTGGGAGGCCGAGACTGGAGGATCACCTGAGGTCAGGAGTTCAAGACCAGGCTGGTCAACATGGTGAAACACTGTCTCTACTAAAAATACAAAAATTAATTAGGCGTGGTGGTGGTCGCCTGTAATCCCAGCTACTTGGGTGACTGAAGCAGGAGAATCACTTGAACCCAGGAGGTGGAAGTTGCAATGAGACGAGACTGTGCCATTGCACTCCAGCCTGGGTGACAAGAGTGAGACTCCACATCAAAAAATAAATAAATAACTAAAAACAACAAAGAAATTAAAACTTGAGATGAAAATAATTAAATTGGAACAAAGAAATAATTGAAAAAATCAGTGAAATGGAGAGATATTTTTTTGTTAAAACATCTATAAAACTGAAGAAACTCTAGCCAAACTGAGCAAGTAGAAAAGGAGTTAAGACAATAACCAATATCAAAAATAAAGAGGGGCCACCACTATGGGCCACACAGCCATTAAAAGTATACTAAGGTGTGCTAATTTTCTAATGCAATAAATTACCACAAACTTACTAGCTTAAAGCAGTAGATATTGATTCCTATGGTTCTAGAGATCAGAAGCCCTCAAACCAAGATATCAGCCAGATTGAATTCCTTCTGAGGACTCTAGCAGAGAATCTGTGTCCTTGCCTTTTCTAGTTTCTAGTGGCTGCCTGCATTCTTTTGACCCCTGCTTCCATTTTCATATTGCCTTATCTTTTATTTCTGTTACCACATCATGTTCCCTGATTCTGACCCTACTACCTTCTTTCTCTTATGACAACCCTTATGATTAAGTTGGGTTCCCCTGGATAATTCAGGGTAACCATCTCATCTCAAAATTCTTAATTAAATTACATTGGTATGGTCAATTTTGCCATATAAGGTTGCATATTCACAGGTTCTGGAAATTAAGATGTGGAAATCTTCAGGGGGAGACATTATTCTGCCTGTCATATAAAGAACTCTGCAAAAAGCTCTATGCTTATAAATTCCACAAATAGTTGAAGTGAACTAATTCCAAAAAAGCACAAATTATGAAAACTCACTTAGACAACAGATAAGCTGAATAGTCCTGTATCTACTAAAAATTGGATTTGTAGTAAAAATATTTCAATCAAAGAAATCTTCAATGGTGAAAAATTTCAAACACTTTAGGGAGAATTACAGCATAGTTACAGTTACAAACAGCAACTTTCAGAAAAAATGAAACAATACTTCCAAATAAACTTTATAAGGCTAGCATTACATAAATATCAAAATCAACACAGAAATTACAATACTAGAAAACTATAGAGCAATAATATTTATGAACATAAACTCAAAAATCTTTAGCAAAATGCTAATACATTTATTCTATCAACATATAAAAATAATTTTGAACAACAGTTTTCCCCATGAATGTAATTCAACTTATCATCCAAAAATGATATGTCAATCTCAAAAGATGTGGAAGCATTTGACAAACTTTAACGTTAATTCATGGTAAAAATTCTCAGCAAACTAGGAATACAGTGGAACTTCTTTTTATCTAATAGAGGGTATCAATAAAATGCCTTTAGCTGTGATGTTACTTAATAGTAAAAGACTGAATGCTTGCTTATTCTCTAAGACTGGGAACAAAGTTCATATTCAGCATTGTATTTTAAGTTTTAACCAGTGTAATAACACAAGAAAAAGAAAATGAATCCACAATAGAAAGGAAGAAATAATGGTTTCAACTCACAGGTGATATTATTATATGCATAGAAAGCCCAAATAACTCATAAAAACTTCAAAGAAGTTATACATGAGTTTTCCAAGGCTGCAGAGTGCAAGGTAATATACAAAAAATAATTATATTTTTATACATTAGCAATGAAGCAAATTATTTCAAATTATAAAATTAATAGCATATATAAAATCTCCTAAAACTAAAATACTTAGATATAAATAAAAGTTTTCATGATATATACACTGAAAACTAGAACACACCAATTAAAAAAAGCCTAAATACTGTATGGAGAAGTACAGCATTTTAATAGATTCTAAGATTTTATATTGTCACATTCAATATAATGCTAGTAAAAAATCTCATTAGGCTTTTTACTCACAATAAACTTTTAAAAGACTTACCCTAAAGCTCTACTACTAAAGGAAATATTGGCCGGGCACAGTGGCTCATGCCTGTAATCCCAGCACTTTGGGAGGCTGAGGCAGGCAGATCATCTGAGGTCGGGAGTTGGAGACCAGCCTGACCAACATGGAGAAATCTCGTCTCTACTAAAAAAAAAAAAACAAAAAAATTAGCCAGGCATGGTGGCACATGCCTGTAATCCCAGCTACTTGGGAGGCTGAGGCAGGAGAATCACTTGAACCTGGGAAGCAGAGGTTATGGTGAGCCGAGATCATTCCATTGCATTCCAGCCAGGGCAACAAGAGTGAAACTCCATCTCAAAAAAAAAAAAAAAAGAAAGAAAGAAAATATTGAGTTTTGGATTAAACTTTTCTTCCACAGTGTATTTGCCTTTGTCTGCAATAGACTTGAAGGTACTATCAACCAAAAACTTATTCTAAATTATGTTTCTCCTTGAAGTTTCAGGTCATAAATCCAGGTGGATGTTAACCCCGAATCTAAAATGTAAATTTGTGGTTGAAACATTTCATGATTTTTTTTTAATTCTCCCAAAGTCAAAATTGGAGCATGCATGTATCCCCAGTTACTACTTAGCTCCACTCACTGAGGATTTTGTAATTTTGAAGTCTTAGCTCCATTTAGACATCTCAATCCAAATTTTAATTCTGCTTACAAATTTGGCTTTGTTATTTGAGTCTTTTATGTTGACCCTTTGGTAAATCCCAGCCTCTAGACAGCCAGGGATCAGTAGATCTATACAATATAAATGCTATTTTTAGAACTACTTTATCTTTATAAGTTCACAATTTTAAAAATTGTCTCCATAAAATTATATTAATTTTGCATCATATCAACTTTAAATACATATATGCCAACAGTTATGAATATGATCTAGAAGTTTCACAAAATTTTCATTTCACTATGTTGTGAGAAATGGCAGTCCATACCTTTCCTTTTAAGGAAATCTAAAAATTTCTCTAGTGCATATGATACAAAGGTAGAGGGGTATATATGTATGTGTGTGTGTGTGTGTGTCTGTGTGGTGTGTGTATAATAAGCAATAGTTTCTTCCTTTAATAATCTTTTACTCTAAAAAAGAAGTAAATTTAATTACTTTTGATTTGGGACACGGATTTTATATTCTGTAATTTTCTCGTTTTTGATGGCTAAATATTAAAGATGATAGAATAATCTTATTATTGCTCATCAAATCAGAGTTGCTTTTCATTCTACAAATGTACTTCTTCAAGTATACGTTTATTCTTCAAATATTGGAGTGAAATTATCACTTTTATAAATTGAAGAAATTGATATGTTAAATTATCTCTTCCCCAAATAAAGTTTATTTTCAAAAGATTTTGTACTTGCTGGAAAGTACATAATTATTATTTTGGAAAATTACGTTATGTAATGCTTATGAACAATAAAGGATGTTTTTATTCATTCAAGTAGTAGGGAAAAAATGAATGTGTCATTTGAATACAAAAGTGTCATTTTATCAAATATAAATGTGTGAAATTCTTAACATTTTGTTTTATTCTTTGATGGTATGCATTTCCATTTTAGAAAAAGAATTAGTACAATGTAATTATAGCATAAAAAGAAATGTTGCTCCTTATTAGGCATTCATATCAGATAAAGAATGTCTTAGGAGTGGTAATATAGTTAGAGAGGAGCTACAGATTATACACGAAACTTGCCTTGAAATTTCATTCCCATATCACCCATATTTTATTTACTTGCAATGTACATTTTATCTGGGCAAGTTATAGACTAAGTCAGTCAAAGAGGTTCTATATAATCCAGTCAATACAATCAGAGAAAGTATGTTTCAACATGAAATAATGTCAAAATGTATTAAAATGGCACATAACATTCACAGATTGTTTGACAGATGTTTTAAATCTCAGGTTATTTACTTTCAAATATGAGAAATGTGTACAACATTTTTAAAGAAGATGCTATTTATAGTGTGCTAAATGATACCTCTTTGCTCTTGCACACTTTCAAGTTTTGTAAAGTACTCAAGCTCGGTAAAACATTCAAATGAGTCTTTGCTTTTGGTTCGGAGCTTTGGAGAAATGGCAGTTCCTCATCTCTGCCAACCTCATCCACTACTTCTTTTCTCTTTGGTTATTATTATTATTTTTAATCATTCAGAATCCACCAGTTTGCTTCAGATATTTCCTGGCTACATCTTCTCTTGTTTCTTCACTGGATCATCTTTTCAACCTTCTGCGGCAATAGGGACATTCTTGAAATGCTCATTCATTTTTCTAATTATCATATCCTTCAATGTTTCTCACATCACATTTTTAGGATGCCCCCCATACTTATATATCTAATGCCATCAATAAAATTCACCTAGTAAGATTAGCATCTTCTTAGAAGATTCATCTTTCTTTCCAAATTTTTTCCACTTACTTATTTCCTAATCTTTGTTCATTATATCCATATTCTCCAAAGGCCTGAAATTTCAAAGTCATGTTTAATGTTACTCTTTTCTTTATATTGTTCACTTTCCCCATTGAATCAGTTACAAAGATATGCTGGTTTTCTCTGAAGAAAGCCACAGGCTTCTTCATCAGCCATTTCCACTGCTCCATCCAAATCCAAGTCTCAGAATCCTTCTTTCCTTTAAGTATCATCACTGTGCAATCCATCTTAAACCTATTGCTAGCATTATCTTTCTAAAACAGTTTTGAACATATCACTTCTCTGTTTAAACATTTTCCTATATTATAATGCCCTGGTACCATTGTATGTTACTAGAGATCTGTTATTTACCAAAATTATCTTCAATTGTTGGCCTTAGAAACACACTACCCTTGAACCAAATTCTACCTCTGCTGTGTTCCTTTTGTTCCTCTACCACTCTATCTCAATGCCTTTGTCACTCACTCTGCCTGAAATATACACTTACAGTTGTTCTCTCACTTCCACTTGTTGAAAAATTTATTACCATTTAAGGACAAATACAATGTCACCATCTCCATGAACCTGTCCTGAATGTATTAATCAGTAGCAATATCACCTGTTGTTTACTAAGCCTAAACAATATTTGATAGGATAATGATATTGAACCTATATTATTTCCTCATTAACTCTAAATTCCATACTTTGGGAGCCATTTATACTGCACTTAGGAAAGTAGTGTGAATGCAGAAGATGGTCAAAGATTAAGTAAAGCAAGTATCTTTTAGGAAGGAATCCTTGCTTATGGACAGTTATTGTAATTATTTCTAAACTGTATGATTTTGTCCCTTTTGTGAAATTGTTGATTTTTTTCAGATGCTTGTTAGCAAAAGAGAGACATAAAATTGCCTTACTGAGACACCTTGTAAAGAAAAATTTAAACTAACAAAGACTATCAGTGTTGTTTCTCCACATTTGACTTTCCACCTCTCCTGTTCTTTCTTTTTACATTGGCATGGCTAAATACTAAATGCTAGTACTTAGTAGCATAGTACAGGTGCTCAAACATTGGCCTTATAAACTGGATCCCTATGTTCCTGTTTCAGCTTGGCTACTAAAAATCTATATGACCTGGAGCAGTCACCTTGCCCGTTCCTATTTGTCCTATCTTTAAAATGAGGAATTGGACTTTATTATCTCTTGATTACTTTCAATATCAAAATCCTACAATTATTTTTAGTGATAAAATCCTACAATTATTTTTAGTGATAAAATCCAGATTTAAATTTCTATTTTAAACCAAATTTCTCAGGAGTTCACCTAAAATGACATCAAAAAACACCACAATGGATCGAGTTCAAAAATCTCCTGTATCAGGCCAAAAAAGAGAGTGGTTTATCATAGTCACAGTGAAAGCTGCAACCCTTTTCCAGTTGGGTGAAAGCCACCAAATAACTGATCTTGCTCAGCCGTGGCCACTGCTGACTCAGGCCTTAATACAGCTAGCAAGTATCAATGTACACATAAGTTATGATTTAGATCTACTACAACTATTAAATGCCTTTGAAAGTGATGACTAGGAGCCACTTCAAGAGGCCAATGCAATTCATTCCCGGAAGAGCTTACAGAGCAAAACTTAATATCCTTTACTTTCAGTCCCCATTGCAACTGAATTTCAAATCTATGTATAATTAAACCAAATCTTTGATTTTTCTTATAACAATAAACTATATAAGGATTTACCTAGTGCTGTTCATTCTGAAGTCAGAAAGTCTTTATGGAAAAATCATTTGTATATCCATTACAAGCTCTCCAAACTTCCTAATAAAAGGTTGCACACACTTTGCTGTAAGATGCCAGGTTTTGGGAAGTGTGAAACATATTCTGACAGTTTAATTGAAATAGCTATTGAGCATGAAGGCAAAACACCTGTTGAGAAGGGAAATAAACAACAGCAAAAATCCCTGCTGAATTTTTCAGACAAAGTAGAGAAAATCAGAAGGACTCTTTATTCAGTGATAATAAATTCATGAATCAAGTGGGACAATTGTTATGAGAATTTAGGTATCAATCATTACTGTTGATCTACCGTCCTTTACTGAGCCTTCAGTTGCTTCCTTTACCTGACTTATTAAAGTGGTATGAGAATGCAACAAAATAGTAGAATATAAAGCTTACATACCTAGAAACACTAGTCATTAAATATCAACTGTTCTTTGAGAGACATATAGAAATCAGAAGATTTCAAATAAGAATCTGAATTTTGCATTTCTTTAGAAAAACTACGTGGGGGGCAAGGCAGGAATTCTTGTGTTTCCTTCAGCCTGAATGGCAAAACCATGCTGGACTTGAGTTACTGGTTCAACACTTTAGCGTATATTTTGCATTATGCCTACTGCCTTCAACATTTTACCACTGGACATTTACACATTTGTTTATGTGATGTTCAAAATAGCTATTACCAGCCATTTTATTTAAAAGTTTATCAGTCTACATATATTTTAAAACATGTTAGAATAAAACCACGTATCCTCATGCCACCTTTTAAATCCTCATAGTTGGTCAAGCTAGAGATTTTTACTATAAGGTACTAATTTCATACTATTTTTAAATTTCACGAGCCCTTATATTTTCTAGATATAAAAAGCACATATGTGAGGCAGTAACACATATATTGAAATTAATGTTAGTAAACCACAATCAAATAAAAAAGTTCAAAACTATAGACTAGAAGGTGTATATCTTTCACATAGATCTTGAATGTAACAGTCAGCTTTGATTTTACATGAAAATGTTAAAGAGATAATTATGGCAAATTACTTCAATGTACTTGACATGTATATCCTGCCCTACTTTCTAATCTAATTAATTATATCACACTCAACTGTTGAAATAGAAGTAAATGGTGAAACATAAGGATCTTCCTGAAGTGTGAACAAAAAAGGACAAGATTAAAAAAAAATCCCTCCTTCTGAATTTTCTTTTTTTTGTTTATAATTGACACATAATAATTGTACATGTTTGGGGGTATACTGTGATGTTTCAATAGATATATGCATTGTTTAATGATCATATCAGGGTAATTAACATACCCATTACCACAGCATTATCATTTCTTTGTGGTGATAACATTCAAGATCTTCTTCTCTAGCTATATTGAAATATATAATACACTATTTTTAGCTGTAGTCACTCTGCTATGTAATAGAACACCAGAATTTATTCTTCCTATCTAACTGTAACTGTGGTCTCATAGAAATAAAGAGTAGAACAGCAGTTACCAGAGGGTGAGGAGAGAAAAGGGGATGGGGGATGGAGAGAGGTTGGTCAACGAGTAAAATTACTTTAGATTCCACATATGAGTGAGCTCATGCAATATTTGTTTTTCTGTACCTGGTTGATTTCACTTAACAGAATGTCCTGCAGGTTTATCCATGTTGTCACAAATGACAGAAGGTCATTCTTTTTGTAGCTGTATAGTATTCCACTGTGTATGTTTAGCATGTTTTCTTGATCTATTTGTCCATTGATGGATATTTAGGTCAATTTTATCACTTACATAATGTGAATAGTGCTGCAATAAACAACATAGAAATGCAGATATCTCATTGACTTCTCATTTTATTTCTCTGAATATATACCTCACAGTGAGACTGCTAAATCATATAATAATTTTATTTTTAATTTTTTGAGAAACCTTCATACTGTTTTCCATGTCTGTACTAATTTACATTCCCACTAACAGTGTATGAGTGTTCCCCTTTTTCTTCATCCTCACCAGCATTTGTTATTTTTTTGTCTTTTTGATAATAGCCATTCTAACAGGTATGAGGTAATATCTCACTGTGGTCTTGATTTGTATTTCCATGATGATTGGTGATGCTAATCGTTTTTTGTCAAATATCTACTGGCCATTTGCATGTCTTTATTAGGTTGAGTTATATTCCTGCTATACCTAATTGATTGAAAGTTTTTATCATGATGGGATGTTGAATTTATGAAATGCTGTTTCTGCATCTATTGTAATGGTCATATGTTTTTTGTACCTGATTGTGTTAATGTACCACATTTATTGATTTGCATATTATAAACCATCTGATACAGGTTGGATATTTGTCCCCCCAATCTCATATTAAAATGTAATTCCTAATGTTGGAGGTGGGGCCTGGTGAAAGGTGATTAGATCATAGATATGGATTCCTCATTGACTGGTGCTATCCTTGTAATTGTGAATGAGTTCTCATGAGATTTGGTTGTTTCCAAGTGTGTGGCACCTCCCACTCACTCTCTTGTTCTTGCTTTCACCATGTGATGTGCCTGTTGCCACTTCGTCTACCACCATGAGTAAATATTCCCTGAGGCTTCCCCAGAAGCTGAGCAGATGTTGGCAGCAGGCTTATACACCCTGTAGGGCCAATTAAATCTTTTTTAAAAAATAAATTACCCAGTCTCAGGTGTTGGTTTGTAGCAATGCAAGAAGAGCCTAACACATCATCCTCAAATTCCTATGATGAATCACACTTGATCATAGTAAGTGATCTTTTAATGTGTTGATGGATTCAGTTTGATAGCATTTTGCTCAGGATTTTTGCCTCTATGTTTCAGAGATACTAACCTGTAGTTTTCTTTTATTTTTGTGTCATTATCTGGTTATGGTGTCAAGGTAATGCTTGCCTGATAGCATGAGTTAAAACATATTCCTTCTTCTTCAATTTAACATAGTAGTTTTAGAAGAATTAGTATTAGTTATTTGATAGTTTGGTAGAATTCAGCAGTGAATTTGTCAGATCCTAGGCTTCTCTTTGATGGGAGAATTTTTTTTTTATTACTGATTCAATCTTGTTACTCATTATTTGTTCAGGTTTTCTATTTCTTCATAATTCAGTCTGGATTCATTTTTTCTAGCTTTCAAATTTCTTGATTTATAGTTGTTCATAAAAGTCTCTTATGATCTTTGTATTTCTGTTGACAAATTCTGTGTAATATATCTTTTTTCTTCTCTGATTTTAGTTATTTGAATCTTTTCTCTTTTGTTCTTAGTGTAGCTAATTTCTTTTGATTTTCAAACAAAATTGTTTTTCTTTGATGGTTTTCTTGTATTGTTTTAAAATCTCTGTTTTTTTTTTTGTTTCTGCTGTGATCTTTGTTATTTCTTTTCTTCTACTAATTTTGCATTTGGCTTTTTAGAAATTTTCTAGTTCCTTGAAGTGCACCAGATGGTTTTTAATTGGATATCTTTTTACTTTTTTGATGTAGGAATTTATTGCTCTAGTGTTTCCTCTTTGACATACTTCTGCTATATCCCATAGGCTTTCATTTTCTATCTCCAGAAATTTTCAGAAATTTCTTTTCTTAATGGGGATACAAGAGCGTGCTGTTTAATTTCCATGTATTTGTAAAGCTTCCACCATTCCTTCTGTTACTGATTTCTAGTTTTATTGATTTCTGGTATTATTCCATTGTGTTTAGAAAAAGTACTTGATGTGATTTTTATTTTTGAAAATTTTGTAAGATTTGTTTTATGACTCAGCATAGTCTATTCTAAAAACTGTTCCACGTGCACTTGAAAAGAAAGTGTATTTTGTAGTTGTTGGATAGAATGTTTTGTAAATATCTGTTAGGTTCATTTTATCTACAGTGCAGTTGAACTGTAGATAAACTGATGTTTCTTTGTTGATTTTTCTCTCTGGATCATCCATCCATTGCTGAAAAGGGGAGTGATAAAGTTTTCCACCATTATTGTCCTGCTGTCAATCTCTTCCTCTAGGTTAGTATTCGCTTTATATATTTAGGTGCTTCAGTGCTGAGTGCATGTATATGTACAAATGTTATAACAGCTTTGTCATTACATAATAATCTTCTTTGTATTTATTTTACAGTACTTGACTTGAAGGTTATTTATGTAAGTATAGCTATTCCTGCTTTTTATGGGATGTGCATTTGTGTAGAATGTGTTTTTTCTTTTCTTCACTTTCAGTCCATTTGTATCTTCATAAAAGAAGTGAGTTTCTGTAGGCAGCATATAGTTGGGTGTGGGTGTAGGAGGGCTTTGTATGTCTGTGTGTGTGTTGTGTGTGTGCTTAATCCGTTAAACAACCCTATGTATTTTAATCAGTGAATTCATTTATACTCAAGGTTATTATTTCTAGGTAAAGACTTTACTGTCATTTTGTCACTTTTTAAAACTGTTTTGGAAAGTCTTTCTTTTTTTTTATTATGCTTTAAGTTTTAGGGTACATGTGCACAATGTGCAGGTCTGTTACATATGTATACATGTGCCATGTTGGTGTGCTGCACCCATTAACTCGTCATTTAACATTAGGTATATCTCCTAATTCTATCCCTCCCCCCTCCCCCCACCCCATAACAGGCCCTGATGTGTGTGGAATACTATGCAGCCTTAAAAAATGATGAGTTCATGTCCTTTGTAGGGACATGGATGAAGCTGGAAACCATCGTTCTCAGCAAACTTTCTTTCATTTTTCTGTCTTTTTTTGTGGTAAAGTGATTCTCTCTAGTATGCTTTGGTTCAGCACTTTTTATTTTTAGTGTATTTATCGTAAGTTTTTACATTTTAAACCAGTCTTTTTCCAAATTTTGGATTTTTATATGTAAATTTACTTCTTTTTACATGTTCTTTCTCTTAAACAATTGTTGTTATTATCATTAATTTTTTTTCTTTTAGATACTAAAAGATGAAAGCGATATTATATAAAGATATAAGTGACACCTATGGTTCCAGCTACTTGGGAGGCTGACGTGGGTAATTCATTTGAGCCTGGGAAGCAAAGGTTACAGTGAGCTGAGATCACACCACTACACTCTGACCTGGGTGATAGAGTGAGATGCTGTCTCAAGACAAAAAAAAAGAAAAGAAAAAAAGATGTAAGTGATTTATATACACTTACAGTTTCTTATTTTTTTGGAGGGGAGGGGGCAGAGTCTCGCTCATTCACCTAGGGTAGAGTGCAGTGGCATGATCTCAGCTCACTGTAACCTCCGCCTCTTGGGTTCAAGCGATTCTCGTGTCTCAGCCTCCAAGTAGCTGGGACTATAGGTGCATGCCACCATGCCCAGCTAATTTTTGTATTTTTAGTAGAGACGAGGTTTCACGATGTTGGCCAGGCTGGTCTTGAACTCCTTACCTCAGGTGATACGCCCACCTCAACCTCCCAAAGTGTTGGGATTACGGGCATGAGCCACCACACCTGGCCCAATTAGTTTTTGAGTGTCCTGAATTTGTTTACTTACTATGACCAATGAGTTGTATACCTTAAGATGTTTTCTTTTTACATATTAGCATCCTTTTCTTTCAGATTAAAAAACTTCCCTTAGCATTTTAGTAGGTCTAGTGTTGATGAATTCCCTCAGCTTTGGTTTATCTGCAGAAGACTTTATCTTTTCTTTATGTTTGAAGAATACCTTTGCTTGGTACAATATTCTTGGTTGGCAGATTTTTATTCTCCTTCACTACTTTGAATATATCATATCATTTTCTCCTTTCCTGCAGGGTTTTTGCTGAGAATCTGATGAAAGCTGTATTAGGGCCCTGATTAATGTGATATGTCTCTTTTCTCTTCTTTTTTTCAGTATTCTTTCTTTGTCTTTGATTTTTTTTATCGTAATTTGAAGGGTGTTGGGGAATTCCTTTTGAGTTAATTTGATTAGTAACTTCTATGTTTCTTGTAAGTGGATGTTGTTTTCTACATGTAGATTTAGGAGGTTTTTAGCTATGATTTCCTTAAATATGTGTTCTAGGTCTAGTCTCCCTTTTCTCATTCAGAAACTCCTATTTTGTGAAAGTTAGTTTACTTTAAATAGTGTCCCACACTTCCTGAAGGTCTTCTTCACCATATTTTTTCTTTTTTCTTTTTGCTCCTTTGATTAATTTCATGTCTTCAAGCTGTTTCCTCTGATTATGTCTACTGTAAAAGCTTTCTATTGAGTTTTTTCAGTTCAGTTATTATATTCTTTATTTCTAGGATTTATTTGGGCTTTAAAAATGTTTCTTTATTTGTCAAATATCTCATTGTATTTATGGATTGTTTTCCAAATTTTAGTTAATTTTCTATTTATATTTTATTGTGATTCCCTGAAAATTTTAAAGTAGATTATTCTGAATTTGGAATTCAGACATTTTATAGATCAATTCTTCTGTGTCCATTATAGAGCTTTGTTTATTTCTTTTGTTGGTGTCATATTTTCCTGATTTTTATTAATCCTTTTATCTTTATATTGATGCCTGTGAATTTGAGGAGATGGTCACCTCTTTCTGTTTTTGCAGGTGTTTTTTGTGGTCTTAGATCATTACAACTTAATATCAGAACTTAACTGCTGTCCAGCTTTTGACTCCTGAGTGGGGAGGATTTAGTGTATATCAGAATTTAAATGCTGCACTGGAGTGAAATCACTGCTCTGCCATTGTTTGTTATTTGGAAAAGACTTATTGTGAGCACCAGAACTTACTAAATATTTCAGCTGCTTCTGGGTCAGGGGAAGGTGCCACATAAACACAAAAAAGGACTCAGGCATTTCCAGGGCTCATAACCTCTGCAGTGCTATGAGACTTGACAGTCTCCTCAGCATGGCATTCCTGCTGAGCAGAATGCAGAGCAGCTACCAAGAGCCACAGGACAGTTGCTGCAATCAGCTCTCCTGATTTTATCTTCAGTTCACTCAGGTCATTCAGCCCTCCTGGAACTCTCAGTGTTTTCCATGGGATGAGACCCATGTAGACATCCCATGAAGCCTCCTCAACTGATAGGGAAATTGAATGTTTATTTTCAACTTCCAATTTCTTCCAACTCAGACATCCTAAATGTATAGAAATTTTCTGTGAGCTGTTATGTGGCTTGGGGTAGTGGGTGGCATATTCTAAAATCGTCATTTATCAGTCACAGCTTCTCTCATTTCTGCAGGCTCCATCAGTTCCTCTGCTTCTCTCTCAAGTTCTAGTAACTTCAGGTTAGTTTAATTGTCTTTGAATAGTTACTGCTTATACCTTTGTAGGGGAAGCAATGTTAAGTGTCTTCTATTCTGTTATCTTGCTGGACAGATTTTGTAAGTTGTGAATATAATGTACAGCTATCTATTAGAGAACTAGAAAAATATATACTTCTTAGCTGACCAATTTTAATGATTTTGGCTGTACTATAACAAACTGTTTTGAAGTTTAAAGTCATGTATTATGACTGAACTGAATAATTCAAGTTTTTTATGGTTTATATTTATTTATTCAAAGTATCATTTTGTTCATGGATTGTCTTCTTGATTTTGTTGAGTTGTCTACCTGAGTTCACTTATAGCTCATTGAACTTCTTTAAGACTTACAGTGGGGGAAAAGTAGTTCAGAAAGTAGGAGAGTAGAAAGGATAATCCTGAGGGAAAAAAAATGAAAAGAAGAAACTTTTGCAAATAAATTGATCTCACAGTGTAAGAGCAATCTTAGAAAATAGGGTTTGGTCTGAAACTATTTCTTGTTCTACCATAATTATTTATATATTACAGATGAGATAAAACATTATTGAACTTCTACACAGAAACCACCAGTGCTGATTTTTCTAGGCATTATAAAGAAAAACACACTTAGATGGTTCCTATGATCTTGTCATCTATTTCAGTCAATGTTAATATTGAAATCCTCATTTTCAATGTTCTCCCCAAAACACCTTTGATTTTACATTTATGTTAGGCATGAATGAAAGAAAAAGGATATTCTGTTTATTGGAAATGGATCATGAATAAAAATGGTTTTCACAACCCTAAGGCTAGTTGTAGAGAAGAGAACTGAATTTGCAGTTTTGGCTGAACTAATTGGTCCCTTTAATCAATGGGAAATGTGGGCTACAAATGTCATGAGCTAAATAAGGCATATCTATGTTCTAATCCTATCTGTAACACTTACAACTTTGGAGAAGATAGTAATCTTTCTCAACCTGCATTTTTTAATTGATACAAGGAAAGTAATAACATTTTCAGTAGCCTAAAGTTGTTATAAATATTTGTTGAGATAAATGTAAAATATATAGAGAGCTTAAGGTATAAATTGCATTAAATATATTTTTATTTTTAATGATGGCATAATTAATGATTTTAATAAACTGAATTTTAATTATTAAAATGCAAAAAATGCAGAAAAGAACAATAATTCTTCAAACTCTTACTGTTCAGAATAAATAATTTCTTAAAATCTTGCTGTATTTCCTTTGGATTTTATCATTATGTATTTACTAAAAGTGATATATGATTATTATATAAAGTTCAAATAAGAGAGAAAAATATATAATAAAATAAAAACAATTTGTATCACAGCATAAAAATTATCATTTACTTTAGATTAACCTTATTACTAATAGAGATAGACATGAAAGATTATATGATTGGAAAGAAGGTAGCCAAGTTTAAAATCCAGGTCAGCTAACATCTGAGCCTGGAGTTCCTCTTTAAAGAACATTTATTCTCAACTTATGATTTCTGAGGAAATTTGATACTATGTTTCCAAGTTGTGATTTTTATTTGTACATCACACTATAATATAGCTATCAGTAACACTGATGTCAATCATCGCCTTTGGTTTTATAGCCCATTATTTTCAATTACTTGTGTAGTTTTATTTTATGTATTAATAAAAGAATTTTACATCTTTAAATTACTATTTTCTTCTTATAGCCAATAAGTCTTACACTCTAAAAATTTAAAAACTTTCTGAACCAGTTGATTATAATCATCCACTATAAACATTAATCACCAGGCCAAGAATATGTCTTAGTTTATACTGTATTTAGTGCTATGCATGATATCTTTTTTTTTTGAGATGGAGTCTCACTCTGTCACCCAGGCTGGAGTGCAGTGGCATGATCTTGGCTCACCACAACCTCTGCCTCCTGGGTTCAAGCAATTCTTCTGCCTCAGCCTCCCTTGTAGTTGGGATTACAGTTGCCCGTCACCATGCCCGGCTAATTTTTGTATTTTAGTAGAGATGAGGTTTCACCATGTTGGCCAAGCTGGTCTCGAACTCCTGACTTCAGGTGATCCACCCTCCTTGGACTCCCAAAGCGCTGGGATTACAGGCGTGAGCCACCGCACCCAGCCGCATGATATGTTTTCAACATTATATATGAAAGAGAAAAAACACATTTACCAAAATCTTATGTTGTAATAAATATTCTTGCTTTGTTTTGGTTTTCTGAAACCTGTGGAAATACCTTAAAAATTTCTAGAGGTTTTGGAATCTGTGTTATCCCTTTTGGCAGAAGTGTCACAATCTCATAATTTACTATGAAACTGACCACGGGTTTTCTGCAGTTGCCATGTTCTGAGCAGAAAGGAGAGAGGAAATTGTTTTGTTTAGGCTGTTTTATAAACTCATCACAGTTGAACTAATCTGATCAAAACTCATGGTTCAAACTCTATATATATATCATGCAGTAGTTGTTGGATTATATATATAAATATATATATATATAAATCTCCTTGATTATCCTATGTCCTTAATCATACTGTAAGTTTTAGAAATGTAAGAAATTTAAAGCAGACCAATTAATTTCTCTCACTGTACATTTAAGCCAACAAGGGCCCAAAGAAACACATTCCATAAGAGTAAGGGACACAGCTAGTTAGTGGCAGAACTGGGCTGAAAACCAGAAGGGTATCTTGACATCTAACCAAGCCCTCTTTCTTTTCTTGCTGTTGTTTTACTGACCACATTTCTCATTTTCTTTCCTGTTCTTTAGACCCAGGCAGAACTTCTCTTAATTAACATTGATAGATTGACCACTGGGACTGTGCTGGGTGCTATTTTCTCATGTAGCTCTATTTCATGAGGTTTACCTATTTTTTCATCATATTAACTTTAAACCAGTCTCTCACAGGTTTTTTAATACTTCTTAACAAAATTATTGAAGATATGGAAATTATTTTTGCTAAAAAGTCAAAAATTTATTTCAATTAAACACAAGGATAACTCTATATTGAGTTGGGTTTTTGCTAAAGATCTAGTTTTTTTTATATTGGCATCCTTAAGTAAATATTATCTAATATGTATACATGATGCCATCCAAAGTACTGGAAACATTTGCTAAAATGCTTACATAAAATATTTAGTCTTTATTTTAAGAATTTATGTCTGATACAGGGCAAAGTCAGCACTGGAAGATTTCCTCATATTAAAATAAGAGTTTTTTTTAATTATTCAAAGTAAGCTCAATAGAGATCCAGGGAATTTTTCCAAACACAGTAGAAGAAATACTTGATAAATTTTAAACTTTATTAATTGACAAAGACAATTTGGCAAAAGTTTATAATTAAATTTTTTGGCCAAAAAATAAATATAATTACTATTGTCAGCAACAGCAGCAGTATCATTAAAAAGGAATATTTTACATATCTTTTCGGGACTCAATTATGTTTTATTGTTAGAAATACCTCCTTAGGCAAACTCTGATTGACAATGAGTTTGGCATATCTCAGCTTTATTTTGATGACATCATCAAATGTAGCATTGGGAAGAGAGGTGTATAGTTGACTCTTGTGTGCCATTATAAACTGGCTCCAGCAAAACACTGCATAAATAGTAACTTTGCTGTAAATATTACTGGATAACATTATATTAGTATAGAATTCTTGTCATATTTCACATATGAGTTATTTGAACAGACTCTTAATGACCTTTCAATACAATGGAGAAAGACTTACGTTCTAAGAAGAAAAGAGATAATGTAACTGCCCAAGGGGTTTTCCTTGCCCTCTGCCTAGACAGAGCCGATTTATCAAGACAGGGGAATTGTAATAAAGAGTTTAATTCATACAGAGCTGGCTGTGCAGGAGACCAGAGTTTTATTATTACGCAAATCAGTCTCCCTGAAAACCTGGGGATCGAGGTTTTCAAGGATAATTTGGTGGCAGGGGTTGGACAGTGGGGAGTGCTGACTGGTGCGGTGAGAGATGAAATCATTGGGAGCCCCAGCTGTCCTCTTGCACTGAGTCAATTCCTGGGTGGGACCACAAGACCAAATAAGCCATCAAGTACAGTGTCTGTAAAATATCTCAAGCACTGATCTCAGGTTTTACAAAAGTAATGTTATCCCCAGAAGCAATCTGGGGAGGTTCAGCATCTTGTAGCCTCCAGATGCATGACTCCTAAATCATAATCTCTAATCTTGTAGCTAATTTGTTAGTCCCACAAAGGCAATCTAGCCTCCAGGCAGGAAGGGAGTTTGTTTTGGGATGAGGCTGTGGTCATCTTTGTTCCAAAGTTAAACTATAAACGAAGTTCCTCCAAAAAATAGTTCTGCCTAAACCCAGGTATAAATTAGGAGAGCGTAGAGGTTAGAAGCAAGATGGAATCAGGTAGATCTCTTTCATTGCCATAGTTTTCTCAGTTATAATTTTTGCAAAGGTGGTTTCAATAAGATCTTCCACACTGTATCTCCTGAGTTGAGAGGCTTTAAATATAAAGGTGAAAGAAAAGGTTCTTTATTTTTACTCCAAATATAATTTCTTCTGTTTTGTGTAAGCTACAATATGAACTCTGAATATCTATCATTCTGATGTGCTTTTAAAAGGCAGTGGGGGTGAATAGAAACGTAAAAGAAGCTGTAAGCTTCAAGACAAAATAAGAAACAAATGGCCTGTATTTAATTCGTAAATAAGATGTCACCTCCAACATATCTTCAACAAGCAGGATTCTCCCAGAAAGCAAAAGTCTCTCATACAAAATCTTTTCTTGTTGCACATATGGAAGATTTTGCAGTTACAGTTACTTTGTATTCTATTCCATAGAATGCTATCAGTTTTTGGTTAGATATATTTAGAACAATAGTTATTAAGCTGTGATTTTTGGCTCCAAATTTCACTGTAACCCTCTCAGCTGGTCCAATAAAAAACTTTTTCTTAATAATGCTAAGAAAGTATTTGCCTTTCTCACTGTGTATGCATTTGAATTCATGATACAAAAGCAGTGATAAGTAAAATCATTGATGTGTTATCAGGAATTGAGGCAGTGATACCAAATAATTTTTCCCACCACACACGTGAAAAAAAATACCTGTTTCACCTAAGAATGTCTTAGAAAATTATTAATTTTACTAAATCTTTTAATTTGAAAGCATGTCTTTTTATATTCTATATGATGAAAATGAGAAATATATATAAAGTGCATTTCTGCTGCCCATCCAAGTATGAAGATTGTATCAAGAAAAATAATTGTGCAGTTGTTTGACTCGTGAGCTGATGTAGCTATCTGTTGATACTAAACACCATCTCCACTGACCATCCAATGACCATCCAATGACCGTCAAAGTATTGTTATTCAGAATTTAGTGTTACGAAGTTAAGGAACAGAACTGTTTACTTAAAGGAAAACAACTAACAGTGTGTGTTGCAAATAATGAAATTTTAATTTCAAGAGAAACAGAATTTTGCAAAACTTTTATCCACCATTATGAGCTTGACAGTTTCTCAGTACAAGAAAATGTTTCTGATGAGCTCAATGGTGATATTAACATGTGATTATTAACATTTAGCCTAGTTAAGGGTATCAACTTTTGTGAAATCTACACAACCCAGTAAACTGATAATTTTTCAAATGATCAGTGACCTTACCAAAAATTCACTTTATATCTAAGATATATCAGTCAAATTAAACAGATTATGAGAAGTTCACTGATACAATTTTCATTCCAAATTGCAACAAATCTTTAAGAAACTACTATTTGTAAAGCTGGGTGTAACATCAAATTGGACTAACTGCACCAATCATAAGGCTTTTAAAATACTCCTCCCTTTTTCAATTACATGTCTATGTGAGTCCAGATTTTCTTCACATATTAAACCAAAACAAAATATCACAACATATTGAGTGTAGAATCAGTTGTGAGTTCACATATATATTAAGAGAATGAGAGATTATATACACTGGGCACAAAGAAAGTATAAGACCAGCAAATTTTTTATTGATTTAAGATTTTTTTTTTGCCATCAGGTAGACTATATGAAGAATTATAAACCATATATCTTCCTCTAGAGCTATTGTTTTAAGTATGTTTTTGCATTCATCTTAAGACTTCAGTTTTCTCTTCCTGTGTAATGGAATATGTTGAAGGCTCATAATGTGCTAATAGTCAATGTAATGATTTGTAAACTATATTTTACAACTCATTGGAAAATATAATAAATAGAGTAATAAAATATTTGGGCACATTGTCCAATATATTGCATGTGTTTGTTGGTTTTTGCTGATTACAAATCTGTACAGTACTTTAGAGTCTTTTACAACAAGAATACTTATCAGGACTGAAGCAATAGCTTTGATTAAATTGATGAATCTCCAGAACAATACTTAAAATACATGAGGGTTAGATATTTTGATAACTCAGGTTGCTTAAGATAAAAAAACAGCTTTTGCATGGAACTTAACTAGAATTTACTGGTAATATTAACATCGTTTATTGTGGAAATTTACTAGGTCAGCCTTCTTACTCAAAGTCATGTTAATGAACAGTGAAATTTAATCCAACAAATATTAATTATGTATGTCACAATTAGTGGACTATAGGCTGCGAATTACTGTGAAGTCAACATTTAAAAAAAGAAAACAGTATCCATAATGCAAATGTAAAGGAAAATCTGGGTATACTTTTTTTCATTATGAAGTTTGGGGCACAAATAACCTAGAAACATTTCAAATTAATGATTTTATTTCTTTACAGACTTAACCTAAGAATCTGTGGGAAAGCATCAGTGCCATTAGTAGGCTGCAATTTGTTTACTTTTTATAATTCATTTGTCCCTGTTTATGAAAATATATTATTAAAATGGAAAATAAAACTGAATGCAATTGTGAAAATAAAAAACACTTTGAATTTATCTGTCCCTTATATTCTGTCAAAAATTTCCTTGCATAATATAATTTTTACTTCTTCCAAAAAAAGTCAGAGGGTACAATAACAGTTGTATAAGTGAATTTATACAAAATATTTTTCATTCAAAAAATAGTAAAGTTTAAGTTCAATAACTATTATGTCAATACCTACTTAAGTTAACAATATGCTAAACCACAGTTTTTCTATGAGAAAACTGACTTAAAATTAATTTTAAACAGACATTTTATGTCTGTATTTTATGCAGACATACAATAAATATTTATCATTGACTCTTATGGGCTAAACACTATTAGATGTTAGAAGGAGCAGAGAGATGAATAAGAAATTACTTTCCACACAGAGTTAAATATCCAATAAACATGGTCTCTAATTTTTTCCAATAGATTAACATTATCCTGGATTGATGCAATTGTTCCAAAAGTGAGCTCTTCAAACATACTTAAAAACATCAGTACTTTTATTTATAGGTTTTTAGCAAAGCATTTGCTTCTGAATAATGAAAGAAAAATTCTAGCAGTGGATATTTTTAGGTCAATAACTATGCAGCTTTTAATCTACTTTCAGCATTTCTAAAATAACAGAAGCTATTCCTAGAAAATCCATTATATTTTTCTGTTCACTGAATTTGTTGAATAATGATAAAGGACTAAATTCACTTCAGTTTTAACTCCCCCTCTCTTTCTTTTGGCCAGAGACAAGAAATCAGAAATAAATATTGAAGTACCTAAAATAATTCTCTTCTGTTTCAGTATTCACAACTTCTTTTTTTAATCTTTACTTTTACTTTATTTTATTTTAGAGACAGGATCTTGCTTTGTTCCCCAGGCTGGAATACAGTGGCATGATCATAGCTCACTGCAGCCTCATACTCCTGGGCTCAAGGGATCCTCCCACCTCAGCCTCCCCATTAGCTGGAATTACAATGTGTGCCACCGCATCTGGCTAATTTTTTAAATATTTTTTTGTTGTTGAGACAGGGTCTTGCTATGTTGCCAGTCTGGTTTTGAACTCCTGACCTCAAGTGACCCTCTGGCTTTCACCCCACAAAGTGCTAGGATTACAGGTATGAGCCATCATGCCTGGTCCACCACAATTCTTTTAAATTTACCCTTTTACTCAATCTTCCTTTTTAAAAAAAACTATTATCTTATTTACCTTGGGTTCTGTAGTTATTAGGTAAATTAAAAATTACTAATTGTAGACTAAGACAAAACAAAGCAAAATAAAAGTCCACGAATCTTTACAACAATTTGAAATAATTGAAGGACTACACACTATTTAGAGAAACAAATTCCTAGCATAAATATCTTGAGGAAATTTAGACCTAGTCTTCCTATATTTATTTTCTGTTTTAAAAAATATCATTCAAATTTCATCCACATAGGGGTGATAAGACATATTTCACAGATCCATACTCATTCATTCATTAATTATTAAACATCTACAATGTGGTCAAGAGAGTATAAATTATTAAAAATGAAACATTAATATGAATCAGATGTATTAGTTGCTTGCAGCCTCATAACAAAAAGTAGACATGCATTTATTCAGATGTATTGCAAGCATAAATAATGACAAGATCAGGGATACAAGAGATGAAATTCCAGATCTTAAGAAGTTTATTAGCTAGTGGTGAGAGAGATTTAAATATGTACAATTTTAATACAGTGTGATAAAGTATTGCAAATAGAACAGTGCCTAATTTTCATAAAGTTTTTAGGTTTTTAGGAGAGCTTCCATAATGTCAGAAATGTTTTTTTTTAATATAAGAAGCAAATTAGCTGTACGTTCAAAGAAGTACAATGAATGAAAGAAAGGATTAAGTTCTGGCTGGGCACGGTGGCTCACGCCCGTAATCTCAACACTTTGGGAGCCCGAAGCGAGTGGATCGCTTTAAGTCTGGAGTTCAAGACCAGCCTGACCAACATGATGAAACCCTGTCTCTACTAAAAAACACAAGAATTAGCAGAGCACGTGGCGCATGCCTGTAGTCCCAGCAATTCAGGAGGCTGAGGTACAAGAATCGCTTGAACCCCGGACGTGGAGTTTGCAGTGAGCCGAGATCGTGTCACTGCACTCTAGCCTGGGCAAGAGAGCAAAACTTCCTCTCAAAACAAAACAAAACAAAACAAAGAAAGGATTGTCGTTTTAAAACGATGGAGAAAATACTCAGTTTCTGAATGAGTGACACTAGAGAAGTCAGACTGCATGGGTGTGAATCTGTATTACATCACTTACTATTCTGTGTGACCTTGAGAAATCAGCCCCGTTCTGGACAGAGTAGGGAAAACAATAGTACTGATATCAAAGACTTATTTTAGAGATTAAATGCAGAGGTAGAGATAAAGTGCTTAAAACTATGCCCAGCACTCAGCAACTACTCAATGCATACTATCATTACAGGAGCTTATATAAAATATTACTTTCTTTTTTTAATCTTTTTTAAATTTTTTTATATATATTTTTATTATACTTTACATTCTAGGGTACATGTGCACAACGTGCATTGATAGACTGGATTAAGAAAATGTGGCACATATACACCATGGAATACTATACAGCCATAAAAAATGATGAGTTCATGTCCTTTGTAGGGACATGGATGAAGCTGGAAACCATCATTCTCAGTAAACTATCACAAGGACAATATGACTTTCAATTGGAGAAGGGGTGGATTTATTAAAGAATTCACAGATACCTATCACCCAGATTTTTGTTTCTAATATAATTCTCCAGTAAAATGAACCAAGGCTCCTTGTAGAAATGGCACGTTCTAGGACTTAGCAAGAATAAATAAACATAAACAACAAAACAAATAAAATAAAACATAAACAACACCATAATGATGGGGATATGTCAAAGAGACACAGGAGCCATTGAAAGAGTTCCCAGTTGTCAAAACTGAGACAATTTGAGCAACACAATAAAGTGCTATTGGATTATAACCCAAATAATAAAATAAATATCAGGGAGTCCATACAGATATAAATAAATGAATAAATTAATAAATGGGAGAGAAGAGACAATACTCCCCTGCAGAACAGTTTCAAATAATTTATGTAGATATTTGCCCTCAAGGAGGTGGAAAATGACTCTCACTTTTTTTAGTTTGGATTTTTAAATGGTGACTTTCTTTCACAGAATACAGTATGGCAAGAGGAAAAAAGGAATGACTCTAAAGCGGTGAAACCTGACAAGCACTACCTCAGGTCAACATCAACAGTAATGTCATGTTGAAAATATGTACTTTTTATATAATTTGATGAGAATGGCACTTTAGCTCTGTGGCCTTCTTCCAAAGATCACATAACCCCAGTCTGATCAAGAGAAAAACATTAGATAAACCTTAATAGAGAAACTTAATAAATGTCAAACAAGTCAACTAAGATAAAATGTGACACTTCCACCAAACGTCTTTCCAAAAAAATACCTGTTAGCTGACTCCAATCACATCTCCATTACTCTTCTTGTAAAATGTGAATCAAGCCCAAACATGTAGCATTTATTGACCAACATAAAAAAAATCTCTGGACTTTGGAAATGGTCTTTTAAAGATATTTCTATGCCTTGGAGCCATTTGTGACTCAGTAAGAATGAGTTATGTTTATGGGTAAAAGAATGAGTGAGAATAGTAGCACACATAAAAAACAAAAGAAATGGTGGATGAAGAAAATTGAAAATGGGAACCCAGCAAAAAAAATAAATACTAAATCAGGGCAAGTACATAAAAAATGTGCACAAGTACAAAAAGGGATAACCCGTTATGATATTGTATTTTTTAGCTCCAATTGTCTTAATTTTGTGTGTGTGTGTGTGTGTGTGTGTGCATGTGTGGAAGGTGTAGGTTGCTGTTGCGTTTTCACATATAACAATGACAAAAGACGTGCCTCTAATGTTCTCAATCACTTGAGGACTAATTTTAAAGACTGCAGCGGGATGCTATCGTAAGTGATCTGTGCTACATATTTCTTTAGTGCCCATTATAAACCAAATGCCATTTGAATACTTAAAGGTGAAAGTTCCTGAATTCATGTATTTTCTTGGTCTTCTGAAGCACCAGAGTTTTATAAGAACAGAAAAGTAAACATTGGTTTGCACCTCTTGAACCCCACACTTGAATACAGGAAAGTTCAGTTAATGGTATCTCAGTATGCTGCACGTTATGTGCAAGTCATATGGCATAACTTAAGATGTGTGTGAGTTTGAAATATACTGATACAAGAAAGCTTTTGAAAGTTTGTTGACGGTCTGCTTAAAATCATTTCCAAGAGAGAAATGTTTCTCAAAAAATATTCTCAGTAAGCAGAAATAAAGGGACGCTCATTCAAAGACAGGAAGCTGTGTAAAATGCTCTGTCCTCTATCCCTCTCTTGTAACTCACAAAGCACCTTAGTTTAGAAAAGGCTGCAATAAAGACACTAGTTTTCCTTTTTAATTTTTACTGTAGTCTTTTCATGAACTTATTTGGCATGTTTTACAATTTATTTTTTAAATAATAATATCCAGAGGAATTATGTTCCACCATTTACACGATGGAAAACATTGCTTTTATTATGCAATAGAAAAAAAAAAGAAATAAGCTGAAGCCAGTGTTCTGGGGCCAGCAATGCCTTTGCCAAATCGTGCAAACTTGGGCAAATCCTTTAAGGCTTCCGTGTTGTTTCTTCATCATACATTACCTTAGATATAGGATTTTATTTCGGAATACCTTTTGTTCAGAGTTGCATTGTGCAATGTAACCTCATAATGGAGAAAACTCCCATTTACTCTTCACATTATCGGCCACAATGTTTTTGGATCTTATGCACCAGTACTATTTATTAATTAATTAATTTATATAGGTGGACCACAATGGACGGCCAACTTATATTTTAGGAATATGGAATTCACAACAATATCCAAAACCTATTATATCATTGTCAGTTTATTAATGAAAATGTACCAACATCAAATTTTTAGAAAAGAGAAAACTTAAGAATAAGGAACATAAATTATATTAAATAAATATATTCACTGTAATTATATTCTTATGTTGCAAACAACCCAACTTCAAAAAGACCAATGCAAGGCCAAGGGATGGAACTTTGAGAAGTATTGCTTCTCCAAATATAGGTATCTAAATTCTCATAAAATTCCTGATTATAATATTCCATATTTGAAATGTTTCTAGTATTTATTAATAGTACTTTATGTTGCTATTTACAAGTGAAATAAGGAATATAGTAATTCCAACCTTTTAATTTAACTTAGTTCCATTTTGCCAAGGATTAAGAGGCTGTACACATTAAATCCTTCATATCTTTTGGACCTTATTAGAATTATGTGTCAGTTACAACAGCTTAAACACTTGAGATATTATAGCATTAATTGTAACCCCAGTATGGTTTTTCTTCCTTCTCTCTCTCCCTCTCGCTCTTGGTTGCTGACTTTTAGTTAGGTGCATGGACCATAGCTGCCAACTTTACTCACAGCCTTGGCCTCATGACTAAGTTTGGAAAAATGATATTTGAGTAAAAGTCAGGCGTGTGATTTGTAGGTCACCTGTTTAAAAATGAAGCCTCTTAGCCAGGCATAGAGGTGTGCACTTGTAGTCCCAGCTACTCAGGGGGCTGACAGAAAAATTGCTTGCACCCAGGACTTTGGAGATGCAGTTAACTATGATTATGCCACTGCATTCCAGCCTGAGTGACAGAGCAAGACCCTGTCTCAATAAATAAATAAATAAGTAAATAAATAAATAAATAAATAAAATGAAGCCTTTTGCCTTTAAGCTTCCTCTTTTCTTCTTCCCACTAGCAGACTGGATATAGCGGTGGCTAGCTTCAACCATTGAGACAAGGACAACTCTATGAAACGGCATAGTAAGAAAATAAAAGAAATACAGGTCTTCGAATGGCCTTATAGAGCAGAGCTGTTCTGTTTTGCACCACTCAGCTCTGTCTCATGAGAGAGAACTGTATTAATGTTTTATTTAAGCCACTGTATTTTGGAGTATCCTTACTACAACATCTTAACTTTAACTAATGCAGGTATTTAAATAGCAAATAATTTCAGTCATTGTAAACAAAATGAAACAAAAATGGAAGATAGAAAAAAATCACTACTATTTAAAAGTTCAATTTATTAGGTTTATACTTTTTTCTGCTTAACTTGTGAATTTACTGAAAATAAATGCATTTTGTGATTAGCAACTTGATTAGGAATTTAAAAATTTATGAATTAGTTAATCCAAAATAGTATTTAAGGCCAGAATAAGCAGATACGGCAGTTAAAATATCCATTTCAGGTATCTGTTTTATTAACAAAGGGCATGTTAAAATTATAATTACAGAATAATATTAGTTATTCTTAATAGCAGCCAAATAATATATTTTTATACAAACCCTCCTACATGAAAATAGAATTTTAGATTGTGTCTTTTGTGAAACTAATTTATTTAATGTAAATAAATTGATGTATTTAGTAACTATTATGTGCCACCAATATTCTCAGTTCAAATATTGTTACACTTGGATTTGTGATCAAATCATTGTTCACACATAAATTGGGGTTTTACTTCTAAAGATGTGTTGTGGTTGTGCAAGTCTATGAGAAGTTATTCATGGACAGACATTTAATAATCTGCTTAAGCAAAGTACTAAATGTGAGATTTCTGGGTGTAACCCATCCTGTGTGGGGAAAACATAAATGATAATTTGACCAACTTTAAATGAAGATTCTTTGTGGGCAATATTACACCAGTTTTTTTTCCCAACTGAGAAATGCAGCAATTAAGAAGTATACATGGGAAAACATAAACATCAAAATATGACATTATTTCTGGTTGACCTTAACAAGAGAATGTGACTTCTAATACCCTACCCAGGATAGCTACCTAATTTATTGGGCCTATTTTGAGACAGGGATAGCAGAATATTAAACCAAACGTTGTACTCTTCTAAGCATGGGACTCTGTACAAGTGCACAGGTCATGTATCCATGAAGCTAGCCCTGAATTTCTCTATATTCACATATAAATAGTGGAATTCATTTTTCAGAAGAATATCTTTCTATTGCAGCCACAAAGGGAATTCTGACTTTCTTCCCACTTGTCAATCACAGTATGCCCTCAAGGCCAAGAGGGTCTGAAGGGACCAAGCTTTGGGCTAGATGTGGAGAGAAGGGAGATGTTCTCTCTATGCTTCCACAAAGAAAATGATTCTACTTTATGGGCTAAACAGTGTGTGCTAAAGGGAGAGAAGTACTTCTCCTCTCAATTTACAAATTTTTGTCCACTTGACATATTGGATTTGGTAGTAAATGTGTTTCTTTCCTGGCCATGGGAAATTCCTGGTCAGCCCCAGGAGTGCTAAAGTTAGAGGGTTGGGGCTGGAGTTAGGGCATAATATTAATTCTGTTCCCCTATCTCCAAATTCTCAGTCAATTGGGTAATTTAGAAAAAAAAATAGGAATCCAAATATCAGTTTCTGTGTATATTACTAGAAGAAGTCTATTGAAGAACTTGGTTTGAACTGAAGGTCAAAGTTAGGTTTGATACTATCCACCCCCGACTCCACCCCTGCCCCACAAAATTCACCTCTGTACTTAAATGTGGGAAAATTTGGGTCTCCATAGCAGACACTTTCCAAACCTGCCATATAAAAGATCTTGTCTTGTCTCATCCTACGTTCTAAAACAAGAGATTTGTGATATTAACAAAGAAAACTGTGGACACAGTTATAGCTGACTTAAATCATATTCCTGTTATTGGGACAAACCTATCAAAATGAATGGAAGAATGAAATCATCTTTCCATTAAAAAGACTAAAGTTCCAATTTTATAGGATAGTAGGAATCTGAGGAGAAAAAAAAAAAAAAACAACTACTAAATTCTTTCTATGTCACATAGCTCCAGCACCTTGGCAGGCATCTGAGTACTATGGACAAGGAAGCATTTGCTTTCCTTTCGTTTCCTTTCCTTCAACTCTGCCATGGTAGCACAAAAATAGCAGCTATAGTAATATGTAAACAAACGTTATTTTAAAAAATTGGCTGCAGGCCAAAATTTGCTGATCCGTGTTCCAGAACTATTAAATGACTCAATTTAGGGAATGTTTCCCTAGGATTTAGAATACATTCAGTTGTGAATTTTCTTCATATTTCGTGAGCTTAATTTTGTAAATCATGAAATTAAAATTATCAAATAAGAAAATTGTCATACATTTTGAAGAGTTGTATTTGATACAAAGTATTTAATAAATGGTGCTGGGAAAACCGGCTAGCCATAGGTAGGAAGCTGAAACTGGATCCCTTCCTTACACCTTACACAAAAATTAATTCAAGATGGATTAAAGACTTAAACGTTAGACCTAAAACCATAAAAACCCTAGAAGAAAACCTAGGCATTACCATTCAGGACACAGGCATGGGCAAGGACTTCATGTCTAAAACACCAAAAGCAATGGCAACAAAAGCCAAAATTGACAAACGGGATCTAATTAAACTAAAGAGCTTCTGCACTGCAAAAGAAACTACCATCAGAGTGAACAGGCAACCTACACAATGGGAGAAAATTTTCGCAACCTACTCATCTGACAAAGGGCTAATATTCAGAATCTACAATGAACTCAAACAAATTTACAAGAAAAAAACAAACCACCCCATCAAAAAGTGGGCGAAGGACATGAACGGACACTTCTTAAAAGAAGGCATTTATGCAGCCAAAATACACATGAAAAAATGCTCACCATCACTGGCCATCAGAGAAATGCAAATGAAAACCACAATGAGATACCATCTCACACCAGTTAGAATGGCAATCATTAAAAAGTCAGGAAACAACAGGTGCTGGAGAGGATGTGGAGAAATAGGAACACTTTTACACTGTTGGTGGGACTGTAAACTAGTTCAACCATTGTGGAAGTCAGTGTGGAGATTCCTCAGGGATCTAGAACTAGAAATACCATTTGACCCAGCCATCCCATTACTGGGTATATACCCAAAGGACTATAAATCATGCTGCTATAAAGACACATGCACACATATGTTTATTGTGGCACTATTCACAATAGCAAAGACTTGGAACCAACCCAAATGTCCAACAATGATAGACTGGATTAAGAAAATGTGGCACATATACACCATGGAATACTATGCAGCCATAAAAAATGATGAGTTCATGTCCTTTGTAGGGACATGGATGAAATTGGAAATCATCATTCTCAGTAAACTATCGCAAGAACAAAAAACCAAACACCGCATATTCTCACTCATAGGTGGGAATTGAACAATGAGAACACATGGACACAGGAAGGGGAACATCACACTCTGGGGACTGTTGTGGGGTGGGGGGAGGAGGGAGGGATAGCATTAGGAGATATACCCAATGCTAAATGATGAGTTAATGGGTGCAGGACACCAGCATGGCACATGTATACATATGTAACTAACCTGCACATTGTGCATATGTACCCTAAAACTTAAAGTATAATAATAATAAAAAATAAATAAATAAATAAAAGAATTAAAAAAATGGCGGAGAGTGAAGAAAATAACCAAAATTTAAATTTTAATTATGCCAGGCATTTTGGCTTAGAAACCATTTAGAAAATGACTTCCATCAGGAAAAGAGTTGGTTTAATGAATTAGAGCATTAACACTAAGAGCCTTACGTTCATGACTCAACTGTTATTACTCTTGCCATTTGCAAAGCTTGCTTAGGGCTTCGTTTTTGAGACAAACGAAAAAAGGATTTAACTCCGCTGGTTCCACAGACATTAATGGAATCCATTCATCTACCTTGCCATGCTCTGCCTAGAAATTTACTCTTTAAGTCTTATATTTACAACTTTAAGTATGGCCTGTGAGCTTGCCTTAGGGTTAAAAAAAAAAAAACAGACAAAAACTGAATTTACTAACTCTGATTATTTAAAAATAATTTCCATGAAAATGTGATGTGTTAGTTGCTTATTCATAAGATACACTTCCTGGACATAGTTTCTCACATTCAGACTCTAACCTTCAAGACCAAATGAGACAAAGAATGAGTCAAATTTTCCTTTGGTGCTAATCTCCATTCCTCCCTTCTAGAAGAAACACTAGTTCTTTCATTTTAAAAAAGTTGAACTGTACAAAATTCAATGTGCTCCTCAGATGTTAGCTAAATAATTTTTTAATGTTTCAATGAAAACAAATGCGTGTCAGAAACATCTTGAAGAATCCATATTCTAAATATAGAACTGCATTTTCTCATTAAATTTCTGTATCTATATCAAACTGGCAATGTTAGATAAATTCCAAATTAAGTAGATGTTATAAGTAGACTTTTTAAAGGGGTAAAAAGAATGTTTACTTCTGAAAGGATACATGGAATAGTCAAAAGGAAAGAAAATAGTTTTAAAGAAATAGCCTTCAGTGCAATCAAGGTAAATTTACCATTTACTACTGAAACTGTGCCTCTTTCAGGATATCAAGCTGGGAAAAGTTAGCCAGTGATATTTGTAAATATCACTGTAAAATATCCAGTAAATATTTGTATTATCAGTCAAATATTCACAGTCCCTTCATTTGTGAGGATCTTACCTGACCGTTGGCATGTCACTTGTAGTGCCTCTTGAGAAAGGAACATATAGCTCTTCACCCAGTTGATGTTAGGCTTGGTCACATGACTTGCTTCGGACAATAATCCATGAGCACATGTGTCACACACTGTAGAAAGTAAAAAAGTTCCCTTCAAAGCTCGTCTTGGTTTAAAAATAAAATAATAGACACTAGAAATAATAGCTTCTTACTCTAAAGCCTCCTATCAACTATTAGTTCTTACACTTTAGCCCAGTTAGTTGCTTTGTCTTACCCAGGCATGTCTGGACAGGCCCAGGCAAGTCTTAGCTCATAGCTTATGCCTCTTCCTTATTTGGAAATGTTATTGCTTCCTTAAACCTTTCATAAGCAATTTTCTCTCCTTCTTTGTTCTCCCTTGCACTTACCTATTTAGAAAACTTTTAGGTTATTAGCAAATCGGGTATCAGTTTAAGACTGTGAGGTCCAGCTCCAGCCAACGGAGGCAGGACACAGCAGTAAGGACAAACCAAATGCGTAAGGGATAAATATGTCTGCTTTTCCTTTGTTCAAGTGTGCTCTCGCCATTGTTGCATCTGTGAGCAGCACCCTTTCTGCAGAAAGTAAAGGTTGCCTTTCTGAGAGATTCTTTGTCTCTGTGCTGACTTTTCTTCACAGTACTGATTATCTATTTTTAACACACATAATATCCAAGTGGCAGTAATAAGACCCATGATGTTTCTATAATTTGCCTTTCACTTTACCTATGCTATATGATCAGCATGTATCATATCTAGGCTGCTTGATTTGAGCAAATCTGACCTGTAATCAATCTACAGAATCTGACCGCCATATAGGTAAGAAATAAACTTTGCTATTTTATAAGCCAATGAAAATATGAGGCTAATTATTATTGTAGCATAACACACACACACACACAAAGACTCACTGATTAATCACTCATTATATAGATAAGATGTTGCAATTGTATGGTCACTGAAATTACAAAAGCTAAAGAAGTCAGGTTACTAACAGTATTGATAATAATTGTCACTTTTACTTATAGTAAAATAGATTTTTTTCCTCATATTTGTATATTCTGGAGCTTTCCTGAGATTACATAGAGTACCACTGTATTACAAAGACTCAATATTCCATGTTGACTGAGAAATCCCTTTGCTCTATCCTGCCAGTATTTAAAGGGTCTCTATCTTCAATAGAGAAATTATTTCTATAGGTTTCCCTTTCAGAGTAATTCCCTGAATTATGTCACATCACTTCTAGGCTCAAAACCCTTCAGTGCATTTCCATCTTATTAAGGCTAAAATACAAAGTTGTTACCATGGCCTTCAAGGCACTACATGAGCTAGATCCTCTCTTATCTCTCTAAACTCATGTCCTTTTACTCTGACTACAAAATACTTTTTATTACCTATATCAACCTCCTTCTTTTGTTTTTTAAATACATAGAACATGCTCCAACTTTAGGACTTCTTACTTGTTTGTTCTGTGTGGAATACGAAATACTACTCACTCAGACTGGACCATCACTCTCCATCTCCTGATTTTGCATTCTTCTTCATCTCACTTATCACCACTTTTCATATTACATACTAAAGTGTTTTCTCTCTCATTCTCTAGAATATAAGTTCCATAAAGGCAGTGACTTTTTCTGTATTTTGTTATGGCTACATCCTAAGTGCCAGGAATAGTGCTTGGAACATAACAGATAATCAATAACTTTTTAAATATATGTGTATTTGAGAGTAATAGATTCCATACGGTACAATATTAGAAATAATGCTAGCTATAACTGAATTTACCTTTATTGCATTGAAGGTTATTCCTTTAAAATGATTTTCTTTCCTTTCAAATATATCTTTTAAATGTATTTATCTGGGTATCACTTCATTTCCCCAAAAAAAGTAAACTGTTAGCAGCAGTTTAACTGAGATGTTTACACTATTAAGAAAATATTAAACAGAAGTATTACTAAAGAAGAAATAGTACTGAGAATCATAAGAATAATAATAGATATCTTAGATCATGAAATTGTTTGATTTCAATATAATAGCTAACCTAACCATTACATAATAACAATTTTTATTTAGTACACCCACATTACTTAATTTAAATGAGCAGTATGTCAGTATGAGTCAGTTGACTTGTGGTTAAGTCTCTTTTTTCACATATGAATTATATGGTTATCCCTAGCTATAAGGAATGTATGAAAGGAAAAAAATGAAGTCAAAGAAATTTGAAGTGGATTAAATCGGTTATCATAATTCAACATATTAAGTTAGAAAAGCAGTAATGGATTGTCTAGGTACATTTATAAGAGTCAATGAAAAAGAGGGAAGCAGGGATTATGTCAAGATACTTCATTAGCAAGAATTTGGGTGAAAGTTATCATTTTAAAAATTCTAACTTTTTAAAATTTTAGTTTTAAGGTAATATTTTCAAAATGTTCTATAGGCAAAGATGTGACAACTGAACAAGGGGAAGTTTGCGGAATAATTTTTTTTATTTTAGTTATATTAAATTTGCAATGGAAGGCTTGAGTTCAGGGTTATCTAGGATAGGTTAGAAATTTTGGTTTGGAAATAGAAGTTCCTAGAAGGGACTAAAGAAAAAGAATAGAGAAGGATTCAGCGCCAGGACCTGAAGAAGTCCATCACTTAAACATTTACTCAAGTAGGAAGAACAAACTATGGGGACTAAAGAGGAGTGACCAGTGAAGATTAAAAAAAATGGTGTGTAATAGGAAGAAATGGGTAGTCAACTGTGTTAAATCTCTGACAAGTATAATTATATGAAAGTTGTAAAAGTGAATGGAAGGATATGTCTTCTACTTCAAAAATCTTGAATTGTTAAAATAATGTAAGAATGATGAGGCACCATCAGGCATTGTACTTTATGTAATATACATTTATAAGACATATTCAATATGAGAAAGCTTCTTAGGAAAGAATCTTACTGGATGAAAGGGGACTAACAACGAGATCTTGAAATGAGTGTGAAATCGTCAAGAGAAATTGAGGGGTAGGGAAGAGAAGAGAGAAAACTGATAAGAGAAATGAAAGGATGCAAAGGCAAAACTCGTTTCTGAAAAAAATGCCTTTCTTAGGTGTGAATTTCATTAGTAATTAACATAAAACTGTTTAGACAGAGCTCACTGTGTGTTAGGCTTTGTGACAATGACTGTACATGTCTGTATTAAGCTATACAACTATGGTAATCAGGTAGGATATATTACAATGTTAATGATGGCAAAAATGAGAAGAAATTTAAATAAATCTAATAAATATTAAACTTTTATATGTCTAAGAAATGTTAGAAGTATCAACATTTAATTTGTTTAAGATTCCAAGGGGTTCTACCTCTTAACAATGAGGTTACTTGGCTAAATTATTTTATTGTAAATGTCAGGGAGAAAAGTTATTCAAATAATACTCTCTGGAAGTACATCCTAGCCATAAAAATGCTAGACTGTTTTCTCTGCTGCATTGTTTGTCTCTCTCTTTTTTTTTTTTTTTTTTTTTTGAGAGGGAGTCTTGCTCTATCTCCCAGGGTGGAGTGCAGTGGCCTGATCTTGGCTTATTGCAACCTCCACCTCCCGGGTTCAAGCTGTTTCTGTCTCTTATTTTCTGTTTTACTTCAGGTGAATTATCAACACATTTCCACTCAAATAAACATATTGTATATTTTAAAAAATTTTTCATAATTCAATTTCTCAATTCTATCAATAGGACAAGCAGCTTAATGAGTTAATTACAGATATGAGCTTACTTTTAACCTATGCTTGATTTAAAAGCATCTACATTTTCTTCTTACAAGCTTTAATTGAATAACTACATAAAAATTATTTTACATCAAGGATACTTCTGAGTGAGTTGGTGTATGAAAGCTCTATTCATAACACAAGTTCACAGAGATTAAGTCAGCCAGATTTTATATGGCAGGAAGCCATCATAAATGCATGCAGGCGGTTTGACACACAGACCATAGGCATTGTGTAAAGAAAACTATGAATAACTATACTGTTCATAAACACTGAGACTTACTTCTCCATGACATTTTCTTGAGCAAAAAAAGTCCCTTAGAGACATGAGCTTTTATAAACCCATTAAAATGATATCTTGTAAGCTGTTGCTTCCATTTTCTAAATACTTGCTCAGTTTTTCTGGAGGCCTGTGGTATATTTTTATCTGGCATGTAGCTGACTTAAATATCTTAATACATTCAAATGCAAGGGCCAGCCTTCAATTATTATTTTATAATTTAGAAGTGAACTTTATGACTATTTTCTTCAAGCAACTTATTTCTTCATCCAAATGGCTCCTGAATAATTATGTATTATCTTACACACTATATGGATGGAGTATAACTAATATCTCTGCAGACTGGCATATGTTCACCACAGTCGACATTATTGCCTTTGAAACAAATGGCTCTGATTATTATAGATAGATATGCTAATCACAGACTACACGGTAAAGGTGAAAAGAAGAGTATGTATTTTTTCAGAAGGCACTTACAACATATAACATTACCTCTTATTGTTCTACTCTCAAATTTTACAAACTTAACATTGACATTTTTAGCAGAGGAAATATAAATTGACAAATTTTAAGTCTGGTAATCCTGCTGAGCCACAATTCAACTCAGACTATTTTACAGTGTTGATACATTTTAATATGGATATGCTCCCTTAAAAATTCCACCTTCCACCATGATTTGAAGTTTGCAACAGGATTAAAATTAAGTGTTAATATTCTACACTCATATAGACAGGAAATTACCTACAATGAAACCAAAGATACAAAATGAATGGCTAATCTATGTATTAGAGGCTAGCTGTGTATATTCAATGTTGAATGGGTTCTATTTTCTTGAGAAAAATTACTAAAATCACCAAGCACAAAGGTGTAATCAACTGAAATATTCACCTAAATGGTAGCAAAGAATTGTTACACATCCATTGTATGCCACCATGACTTTTAAAACCTACATAAAGTTTACAATTTTTTACGTTTTTTTAATCACATGAATGCTTATAAATTATATATAATACACTGTTTTACAGTTTAGGCATGGTTATGATTCTATGCAATGGTACTGGTGCAAATTATGTTTAATAGCAACATCGCAATATGTGTGTTATGATATATTATTATTTTTTTCTTTTTGAGACAGAGGTCTAGCTCTGTCGCTAGGCTGGAGTGCAGTGGCACAATCCCAGCTCACTGCAACCTCTGCCTCCCGGGTTCAAGCGATTCTCCTGCCCTTGCCTCCCAAGTAGCTGGGATTACAGGCACGCGCTGCCACACCCAGCTAATTTTTGTATTTTTAGTAGAGACAGGGTTTCACCATGTTGGCCAGGATGTTCTCTATCTCCTGACCTCATGATCGACCCACCTCATCCTCCCAAAGTGCTGGGATTACAGGTGTGAGCCACTGCACCCAGCCATGATATATTCTTAATAGCTTTATTGAGGTATAATTTATATCTCATAACATTTTCTCATTTAAAAAGTATAGTTCAAGGACTTTTAGTGTATTCACAGAGATTTATAACCATCACTACAATCTATTTTAGAACACACCAGATAAAATCTCATACCCATTACCAGTTACTCCCTATGTCCCAACCCAGACACATACCCTCTCAAGCTTCTGAAAGCCACAAATCTCCTTTAGTTGCTATAATATTTGGGGCCTTTTGAAGAACATTTTCTTTTTAAAATTATATTTTCAATTGATAGATAAAATTGTATATATTCATCATGCAAACATGATGTCTTGAAGTACATACAGATTGTGGAATGGTTAAATCTGGCTAATTAATATATAAATTACCTCACATAGTCATCATTTTTATGGTAAGCAAATTTAATATCCACTCTCTTAGCATTTTTAGGAATACAATTTATCATTATTAATTCTAGTCACCATGCTACACAATGAATCTCTTGAATATATTCCTCCCATCTACCGACCAACCAACATCTTCCCAACCCCTTCACAACTTCCACAGCCCCCTGGTAACTACTATTATTCTACTCTCTATTTTCATCTCCTTCTCCTGCTCTTTTCTTCTTCTTTTCTTGCTATATTGCCCAGGCAGGTCTTGAACTCCTGGGCTCAAGTGATCTTCCTGCTTCAGCTTCCCAAAGTGCTGGGATTACAGGCATGAGCCACTGTGCCTAGCCCTACTCTGTAGTTCTGTGAGATCAACTTTTGAAGATTCCACGTAGAAGTGGGATTAGGCAATATTTGTCTTTCTGTACCTGGCTTATTTCACTTAAATAATGTCCTCCAGTTTTACCCATGTAGTGGCATTTTATGACTGAATAGTATTCAATTTTTTAGACAAGCCACATATTATTTATCCATTCATCTGTTGATGAACGCAGGTTAATTCCATATCAGTTATTTTCAACAGTGCTGCAATAAACAGAGAAATGCAGATATCTCTGTGATGTACTGATTTTATTTCCTTTGGATATATATTGAGTAGTGAGATTTCAGGATCAAATGGTTTTTTCAGTTTTTAATTTTTCAAGGAAACTCCAAACTATTTTTCATAATAGTTTTACTAATTTACATCCCCACCAATAGTGTGCATGGGTTCCCTTTTCTCCACATCTTCATGAGCCATTGTCATCTTTTGTCTTTTTGATAATAGCCTTTTTAACAAATATGAGGTACTACTTTGTTGTGGTTCCAATTTGTATTTTTAAGTGATTAGTAATGTTGACTGCTTTTTCATATACTCACTGTTCATTGTACATCTTTTTTTGAGAAATTTCTATTCAGGTCCTTTGCTTATTTTTTTTTAATTCAACTTTTATTGGAGTCTAAAGCAAAGTTCTGTGTTCACTTCCTTCTCTTTCTTCCAAGTGGATCGTATTTCTTTTTGTGCTGTACAGTCTGGGTACATGTGCAGGATTGTTACAAGAGTATATAGTGTGATGCTGAGGTTTGGGCTTCTATTGAGCCTATCACCCAGATACTGAACCTCCCAATAGGAGGTTTTTCAGCCCTTTCCCCTTCCTCCTTTTGGAATCCCTAGTGTCTACTATTCCTGTTTTATGCTAACGTGTACTCAAAATTTAACTCCCACTTATAAGTGAGAATATAAGATAATTGGTTTTCAGTTTCTGCATTAATTCACTTCAGATAATGTCCTCTAGCAGCATCTGCATTCCTGGAACTCCTACATATGTTATTTGCTTCTTTTATCTTGTTGCTTTCAGTATTCTCTCTGTTTTTTGTCAGTTTGACTCAGTTTAGTTTTATTTGGATTGAATCTGTTTTGGTAACTTTGACTTTCCTGTACCTAGATATTTACATCTTTCTCCAGGTTTGGGATGTTTTCCACATTTCTCATTCAGGTCACTTATCGTTTCCTTATTCTGTTAAATCGTTTCTCTGAATTTTATTGAAGTCCATTAAGCCTTCTTAAAACAGTTATAATGGATTGTCAAACAGTTCATATATCTTCATTTCTTTCATGCTGGTCACTGGCATGTTATTCTATCCCTTTGGTCATGGCATGTTTCCTTGATTGTTCTTGATCCTTGTAGCTGTACATTGATTTCTGTGCATTTGAAGAATTAGGTAGCTATAGGTAGTTATTCCAGTTCTGCTGACTGGTTTTTTTGGAAAAGCCCTTCAAAAGTCTGTTCATCCAGGCAGAGTGAAAAAAGAAAGAAGAAAGAAAGAAGAAAGAAAGAAAGAAAGAAAGAAAGAAAGAAAGAAAGAAAGAAAGAAAGAAAGAAGAAAGAAGAGAAGGAGGGAGGGAAGAAGGAAGGAAGGAAAGAAGGAAGGAAAGGAGAGAGGAAAGAAAGAAAAAAGAAAGAGAGAGAGGGAGGGGGAGAGAGATATAGACAAAGAAGGAAGGAAGAAGGAAGGAAGAGAAAAAGAAAGAGAGAAAGAAAGAAAAAAGAAGAAGGAAGGAAGGAAAAGAAAAACAAAAAAGAAAGAGAAAGAAAGAAGAGAGAGAGAGGGAGGGAGGGAAGAAGGAAGGAAGGAAGGAAAGGAGAGAGGAAAGAAAGAAAAAAGAAAGAGAAAGAGAGAGAGGGAGGGGGGAGAGAGATAGAGAAAGAAGGAAGGAAGGAAGAGAAAAAAGAAAGAGAAAGGAAGGAAGGAAAAGAAAAGAAAAAGAAAAAGAAAGAGAGAAAGAAAAGAAAGAAAGAAAGAAAGAGAAAGGAAGGAGGGGAAGGAAAGGTAAACTCCACAATGACTATGAATCTTTGTAGGTGGGCAAATATAAAGGATACATTCCCTGAGTCAGTAAGAGTGTCCTTTACCAAATACCATCCGGCAGCATGAGAAGCATCCCAGATAGACTGTTTTTCCTAATGTGGTTGTTGAGTTTCCTCTTTCTTGGCAATTTAGGGTCACCTTAGCTATGGCCAATATTCCAAGTCTACTTCAGCCTTCTTGCACTCCAATGTTTCTCATGTATACATTAACTATCTAAATTTTTCAGTGTCCTATTCTGTTGATGGAACCAACAATGCTTTCTGATATGTGGGAACAAACTATGGGCTAGATGTTATGTTGTGGAGAGAAAAGAAGAAAAACACCTATTTTCAGGCAAATAGTTTTTCCCAGCAAAAAGCTTTTCTGTCGTATTGGTTAATAATTTACCCTGATTGACTTTAATCCAAACTCACTAAGCTCCAGATAAAGTGAAAAGTGGCTGATCCACTTGAAGACAAAAAAATCCAGAAGAACATATGGTAACATTTTATTTATTATTATATTAATATATGGGTAGTGTAACCATATTATTTATTGTCCAAATTTTGAGATAAAGAGGGATCATCTGACATAATATAAGGCATACAGTTATAAACCAGGATATATGACCAATTTAGTTACAGGTAAGAAATTCCCTTTTCCTTCTCAGGTTGGTGCTAATGGATAAAATACACACTATGTCTTCTTGAATGTGCTTGTTCTAACTCCTAACCATCCTTAGTAACTTCACAAGGAAGGAAGAATGACTTCAATTAATAAGATTTGGTAAACAAGTAACCACGCTGTCTTCTGATCTACTTTTCTAGATACTTTGCTGGGACACAGAAACATTCTTCTCTATTACAGTCATATAGATTTGGTCCAGTTTTTGTCTTTCAGGACCAGAAGAGAGAATAGGTCAGGTTAGGTCCTTCCATCCCCTATACAAACATTTAGGGGAATTTTAGCTTTGCAGAAGAACTTTAAAGAAGGTCCCAAGTTCTAGATATCTTCATAGACATATCCAAACAGTGTTCTCCTACATAGATTTGCTACTATTGTTGGTATTTCAACTTTTTGAATCATGTGCCTATTTTTCAAGTGGGCCAGTATGTTAATTTAGAGCGATTTTCATAACTGCTTCAAGGAATTTTGTTGGTAAAACTACATTTTATCTACCTGCAGTGCAAAATTCAATGACATTTACATAGTGAAAATGTTATAATGAAAAATTTAAAAGTGAAAATTACCTAATAGTGAAATGCTCTTCAATGGTATTGCCACAGTAAAACAAACAAATGAAAAAAACTTTCTTATTAGGATATAGATAAAAAGGTAAACAATCCTATTTTAACATGGGGCAAAGGATTTAAATAGACATTCTCTGGAGAAGATATACAAATGTCCAATAAATATATGTAAAGATGCTCAATATTATTAGTCATTAGGAAATAGCAAATCTAGAACTTCTTGTTTTGAAATAATTTATATTTACTGAAAATTTTTGAAATAATACAGAATCCCCATATATTCTTCAGCCAGTTCATTACTTTTAAAACACTACATACCATGATATATACAATTATCAAAACTTGGAAATTAACATTGAATAGTTAATAGAATACTATTAACTAACCTGTGGACATTATGTGAATTTTGCCAGTTGTTCCACTACTGTTATATTGTTGGACTTAGATCCTATCCTGGCTCTTACAATGTACTGTATCATCATTACTTCTTAGTCTTTTTCCGTCCTTTATATGTTTCTCAGTCTTGTTTTATCTTTCATGGCCTTGATACTTTTAAAAATAACTGGCATATTATTTTGTAGAATGTCCTTCAATTTCAGTTTGATATTTTGATGTTTGATGGCTTAACCAATGTTATGCATTTTTAGAAAAACATAACCAAAGAAGCTACGTGGTGTCTTTTGAAGTATATTGTATCAGGAGTTATGTGATTCTTCATTATAATGCTACTATTTTTTTCTTTGTATTTAATAAATATTTTATGTGGAGATATTTTAAGGTGATGCAAATATCCTGGTTTTCAATATTTCTGTACTCATTAATGTTAGATTCCATTCATTATTTCTGCCTGGAATATTATTACTGTGGTATTTGGCTGATGGTGATTTTCTCTTTCCATCAATTCTTCTACACTTCTGAATTGGAAGTCTACTTTGAGGAATAACTATTTCTTGCTATGATTTATTTATTTATTCTTGTATCTATTCATTTATATATTCATTCAATTATTTATGTAAGTATGGACTAATTGATACTTATTTTGTGAGTTATAATTCCTTATTGTCATTATTTTGTTGTTATAATTATGTAAGATTGGTCAGAACAAATAAATTCCATCTTTGTCCCAATTTTGATTAGTCATATATACACACTTACCACCATCCTATTGCTGGATTTTTCTCAGTCATCTTATAGGTGATGAAACTAATTCTTTAGTAGATACCTTAAGATGGGTACATGGATGAAATGGAATTCTCTAAGTATTCTGAAAACTGCTTTTTTTCCTCACAATAACCTTGATATTTGATGGAAAGTATAATTGCATATAAATTACTTTATTCAGATCTACTTTTATTAAGTTAAAAAATACTTTCCACTTCTGTCTTATTGTGCATGTTGTTTTTCATTAATCCTTTGCCATTTTAAGTTTTTTCTGTTGTTTTTGAAGTTATTTGACTTTTTTTGGCCTGGAAATAATGTCGAATATTTTATTAAACTAATATTTTTACTATATTTCTTTGTTCATTTTGGTTTTATTTTTCCAAGTACTTGATGAACCTTTCAAATATGTAGAGTAAAATATTTTAACTGTGACAGTTTATTGTATTAAAGTTTTAAGTATTTTTTTCTATTGCTTTTCTTTTTCAATAAAAATGTGATTCTTTATTGTCTTCCATTTTTATTACCTTATTTTTGAAACTTTTTATGTCTGTATCTTATTTTTTTTAGCTTGACTGATTCCTGCCTTACTTCAGTGTTGCTTAATAAATTTTTATTTTAGTCTAGTCTCTTTTGGAAAGTCATTACTCTGTAAACACAGCAAAATCAAGACATATACTAAATTTTTTGTTTGTTAGTTTTTATGGTGGATAGAGAAGTCATGTCTCTTGAATTTTTAGTTATTTTTTGTCTTTAGCACCATAAATTTTTCCCTTAAGCACCTAATTGCCAAAAGTTGTTTCTAATTCTCCTTTTTCATTTTTTTCCTCCTCCAGAAGCTACAAAGTTTTATTCAAATTAAATATACTAGTAAGTCCTTTCCCTTTATCTATTCCCTGGTCTTCCCTGAAACTTCTATAGTATTTTTAGACTTAGGACCAATTATTCTTTCTGACTGTGGTTTTACATTAAAATTAGGCCCTGTTGTTTCCTGCATATTTCTCCATTCCATGCATTTTTCTTACCTGCCTTTGCTTCATAGAGTAGGAGCACTAGAGTTCATGTGCCATAACTTGGCATTTTTTTCGCCTTTTATACTTTTAGGTAATTTGACATTTGGGCATTTCTTGTCTTGAAATTATGCTGAGGTTTTCCTGTAGTTTTATTTTTTTCTCCTCATTGTTCTATATTTGTGGGGAAAATAATTGAAGATAGAGAGCTAGACAGTCATTGTTTTTGGCTAGCTGGAAGTCTTAATATGATAATAATTCATATATGATTCTTTAAAAAATCAAAATTTATTAAGGAAAAGGGCTTAACACATTTAAGATTAGTTGAAAGGAGGATAAAAATAGTACATGTGGAACAAGACAAACTGTAGTATTCCTGGAATTATTGCATAACTTCAATTTTTTGTTAGTGTTAGAATGTTTCAGACACTTTCCAAACACACAAAGAAAACTATAAAAGCTTTAAAATACTAATGAATGGTTTTCCTGTTAAAAGGAACTTAACAGATGTAGCTGAAGGAAACTTTATTAAGTCTAATATCTTCATCAAAAAGCACCATAATAGACCAGCTCTATTAGAATGTCCCCAAACCAAACACTCAATATTTAGTTGCTGTACAACTAAATCTATCACCAATAAATTACCCATAAGTTGCAAACTGTGTGACTTAAAACTGAGATAGACAGATATCTCAATTCTAGAAAAGAAAAAGACCACAACAAAGCAATGGTTAGAAATGAAATTAGCCATTTGCCTACTCAAAAGACCTCAGTTTCAATGGGAGACATGACATTGTACTGAATTTATTCTTTAAGATGCCTAATAAAATATTCAAATACAGAAAACTCAACTCCATCCTAAGTATGTGGCATTTGATTGGTTTGAAAAGTAAACACCAAGGAAAGAGGAAAGAATGAAAATGAAATATGCTCAAAAGAAACCAAGATTAGTGGGTCATTAACTCCAAAAATCTCCAGTCACTTGGTTGTCATTTATAACTTAAGGCTATATGCATTCTCTTGCTCTCTTTGCAAGTGTATAGAAATTTCTTCCAAATATCTAGAATTATATCATTTAAATCAATCAACATTTTCTGAGGCCCTTCATTATGCTAGGTGTAAGGAAGTGAGATACAAAGATAAATAACAAGACTTATTACTCATCTTTTTTCAGAAAGAGTTTTGAGGGGTATGACCATGAGTCTTATCTTCAAGAGTCTACCTAGCATTGACACAGACTTATATACAAGACAAAATAGAAAACATACAGTTATGGAGGTAAATATGTTGTAGAGTAATATTAGGTAGTGAGATGACCTTTACAGCAGAAGTGTACTTGAGATGGATGCTTAAGAATGGATAAATATTTTAGCCAGATTAAAACATGAGCAAAGGACCTGGATAGACAGTTTTCCAAAGAAGACATACACATGACCAACAGGTATATGAAAACATGCTTGACAGACAACTCATCAGGGAAATGCAAATCAAAACCACAATGAGATATCACCTTACACCTTTAGACTTAAGAAAGTCTAAAGATAAAAAAATGTTGATGATGATATGAACAAAAGGGAACACCCGTATGCTGTCGATGAGAGTGTAAATTGGTGCAGCCATTATAGAAAATCATATGAACATTTCCTAAATTGTTAAAAATAGAACTATTATAGGGTCCAGCAATCCCACTTCTGAGTATACAGGCATACCTTGGAGAAATTGCACATTCCATTCTCAGCCATCACAATAAAGCAAATATTGCAATAAAGTGAGACACACAAAAATTTTGGTTTCTCAGTGCATTGAAGTTATCTTTACACTACACTGTAGTTTATTAAGTAGCAAAAACATAATGTCTAAAAAGAACAATGTACATATCTTAATTTAAAAATACTTAATTACTAAAAATGCTGACAATCATCTGAGCCTTCAGGGAGTCATAATCTTTTTGCTGGTGGAAGGTCTTTCCTCCATGCTGGTGACTGCTGACTGACCAGGGTGCTGGTTGATGAAGTTTGGGTGGCTGTGACAGTTTCTTAAAATAAGACAAAAGTAAAGTTTGCTGCATCTTGACTATTCCTTTCATAAAATATTTCTCTGTAGCATGTGATGTTGTCTGATAGCATTTTACCCACAGGAAAACTTTTAAAATTGCAGTCAATACTCTTAAACCATGCAACTACTCTATCAACTAAGTTTACATAATATTCTGAGTTGTTTTTGGTTATTTCATCCATGTTTACAATATCTTTACCAGGAGTATATTCCATCTCAAAAAGCCAGTTTGCCCATGCCTATGTCCAGTATGGTATTGCCTAGGTTGTCTTCCAGGGTTTTCATAGTTTTGGGAACCCTCATGATTTAATCACTTCCCAAAAGGACCTAAGTTTCAACATAAATTTTCAAGGGTGCACATTCTGCAGTTGAATAACAATTGGAGAAGATTGCATTACCCAATATTATATTTATTATAGTTGTATACTAATTAATGCAGTGTGATAGTGAAACAGGAATACAGAAAGAAACCCATGCAACTGAATAGAGAATTAAGACATAAACCTATGCCCAGGTAGAGTTTGAATATCATCAAGATAGCTTGCCAATCAGTAGTAACAGACTTACTATTAAAATGTAGTTCTAATTTTAAGAAATAGTCTACCCAAATGGAAAAGAACCAGAAAAATCATTCTGGTAATGTGACAAAACAGGGTTCTATAACACCTCCAAAAGATCACACTAGCTCCCCAGCAATGGATCCAAACTGAGAAGAAATACCTGAATTGCCAGATTAAAAAAAAAGAATTTTAAAGAATGAATAAAGCCTGCAAGAAATTTGGGATTATGTTAAATTATCAAAACAAAGAATAATTGGTGTTCCTGAGGAAGAAGAGAAATCTGAAAGTTGGAAAACTTTTTTGTGGGAATAAATGAGGAAAATTCCCTGGCCTTGCTAGAGATGTATACATCTAAATACAACAAACTCAAAGAACTCCTGTAAAATTCATTACAAAAAGATCATTAGTAGACACATACTCATTGGGTTACTAAAGTCAAAGAAAAGAATCTTAACAACTGTGAGACAAAAGCATTAGGTAAGCTATAAGGAAAAATCTATCAGATTAACAGCTGATTTCTCAGCAGAAACCTTACAAGCCAGAAGAGATTGAGGTCCTATCTTTAGCCTTCTTAAACAAAATAATTGTCAGCCAAGAATTTTGTATCCAGCAAAAACTAAGCTTCATAAATGAAGGAGAGATGACAAAAAATGCTGAGAGAATTCGGCACTACCAAACCAGCATTACAAGAAATGCTAAAAGGAATTCTTTTTTTTTTTTGCATAAAGGAATATAAAACTATTTATTAACCACTGTTCACCAGTATTTACAACAAAGTAAACAATATACAGTTGGATAACATTTTGATTACTACAAAGTTGTTCTTCCTGGCTTTTGCTGAACCAGTAAAGCAAACTCAAGATTGAGCCTCCATGTAATGAATTGGGGTAAAGAAAAAACATGCAGGTCAATAGGTTAGGTTACAAAAGGTTGTTCACACATTTATGACAGCAGGTCCTAAACTGCCAACACCTCTAACCATCTGATTAGGTTTCTATGAGCTAAGTCTTACATATTCCATTCATCATGACCTTTTAGTCAATGTAGCAACAGGGATTCCAACATTTTGCTAAGGAATGGCCCGCTAGGGAAATTTTTAAATGTTCATTTAACTTAGTTTTGTTTAGCTAGTTAAAACACACTAGCATTTGTCTAGTTTCCTCATCTGGATGAGGAAACCTGCTGTGATGGCAGTGATAAAATTTTTCCTTTTAGGAATTTTGCAAATAAACCACTGCAATTATAGACACTTTAAAATTATCCAATTTAAATTGTCCTATTCTAAATCTTGAAACAAAACCTTGAAATACACTGAAACAGAACCTCCTTAAAGCATAAATCTAACGGGGTCTGTAAAACAATAGCACAATGGAAAAAACAAAGTTTTTAGGCAACAGCTAACATGATGAATAGAACAGTACCTCACATCTCAATACTAACATTGAATGTAAATGGCCTGAATGCTCCACTTAAAAGACACAGAGTAGCAGAATGAATAAAAATCCACCAATCACGTATCTGCTGTCTTCAAGAGACTCACCTAATACATAAGGACTCACATAAACTTAAGGGAAAGAGGTGGGAAAAGATATTCCATGCAAATGGAAACCAAAAGTGAGTAGGAGTAGCTATTCTTATATTAGAAAAAACAGATTTTAAAGCAACAACAGTAAAAAAAGGCAAAGAGGGACACTGTATAATGATAAAATGATTAGTCAAATAGGAAAATATCACACATGATTATCTCAATAGATGCAGACAAGGCTTTTTGATAAAATTCAATGTCATTTCATCTTAAAAACTCTCAATAAATTAGGTATTGAAGGAACATACTTCAAAATAGTAAGAGCTATATATGACAAAACCACAGCCAGCATCACGCTGAATGGGCAAAAGCTTGAAGCATTTCTCTTGAAAAGTGGCACAAGAAAAGGATGCCCTCTCTCACCACTCCTATCCAACATAGAATTGGAAGGTCTGGCAAGAGCAGTCAGTCAAGAGAAAAAAATAAATGGCATCCAAATAGGAAGAAAAGAAGTCAAACTATCCCTGTTTGCAGATTACATGATCCCATATCTAGAAAAATCCAGTGTCTCAGCCCAAAAGCTCCTTAAGCTGATAAGCAACTTCAGCAAAGTCTCAGGATACAAAATCAATGTGCAAAAATCGCTAGCATTAGCTATATGCCAATAATATTCAAGTTGAGAGCCAAATCAGGAATACAATCACATTCACAATTGGCATGAAAAGAATAACATGCCTAGGAACACAACCGACTAGGGAGGTGAAAGAACTGTACAAGGAGAACCACTTCCCGAAGAAATCAGATATGGCAGAAACAAATAGAAAAACATTTCGTGCTCATAGATAAGAAGAATCAATATCACTAAAATGGCCATTCTGCCCAAAGAAACTTATAATGTCAATGTTATTCCTATTAAAGTACCATTGACATTCTTTACAAACTAGAAAAAAACTATTTTAAAATTCATATGGAACCAAAAAATAGTCTGAAAAGCAAGGCAATCCTAAGCAAAAAGAGCAAAGCTGGAGACATCATGTTACCTGATTTTAAACTATACTACAGGGCTACAGTATCCAAGACAGCATGGTCCTGGTACAAAAACAGACACATAGACCAGTGGAACATAATAGGGAACCCAGAAATAAGACCACACACCTACAACTATCTGATTTTCGACAAAGCTGACAAAAACAAGCAGTGAGAAAAATATTCCCTATTCAATAAATGGTGCTGGGCTAATTGGGTAGCTGTATGCAGAAGATTGAAACTGAACCCCTTCCTTATACCATATACAAAAATTAACTCAAGATGGATGAAAGACTTAAATGTAAAATCCCAAACTATAAAAACATAGAAGACAACCCAGGCAATACCATTCAGGACATAAGCACAGGCAAAGATTTTATGAGGAAGACACCAAAAGTAATTGCAACAAAAGCAAAAATTAGCAAATGGGATCTAACTAAACTAAAGAGCTTCTGCACAGCAAAAGAAACCATCAACAGAGTATATAGACAACTGACAGAATAGGAGAAAATTTTTGCAAACTGTGCATCCAACAAAGGTCTAATATGTAGCATCTATAAGGAACTTTAACAAATTTAAAAGAAAAAAAGCAACCCTGTTAAAAAAGTGGGCCAAAAGGCTGGGCACGGTGATTCATGCCTGTAATCCCAGCACTTTGAGAGGCTAAGGTGAGCAGATCACTTGAACTCAGGAGTTCAAGACCAGCCTGGGCAACCTGGAGAAACCCCACCTCTACCAAAAAAATATAAAAACTTAGCCGGGCATAGTGGTGTGTGCCTGTGGTCCCAGCTGCTTGGGAAGCTGAGGATTGCTTGAGCCCAGGAGGTGGAGGCTGCAGTGAGCCCAGATCACGCCACTGCATTCCAACCTCAGTGACAGAGTGAGACCCTGTCAAAACAAAAACAATAAGAGTGGGCAAAGGACATGAACAGAGAGTTTTCAAAAGAAGAAATACACTTGGCCAACAATCACATGAAAAAAAAACTCAACATCATTGATCATTAGAGAAATGCAAATCAAAACCACAATGAGATACCATCTAACACCAGTCAGAATGGTTACTATTAAAAAGTCAAAAAATAACAAATGCTGGCAAGGTTGTGGAGAAAAAGGAACACTTATACACTGTTGGTGGAAGTGTAAATTAGTTTAGCATTGGAGAAGACAGTGTGGCAATTCCTCAAAGAACTAAAGACAAATCCCATTCAATCCAGCAATCTCATTACTGGTTATATACACAAAGGAATATAAATTATTCTATTATAAAGACACACGCATGTGTATGTTCATTGCAGCACTATTCACAATAGCAAGGACACGAAATCAACCTAAATGCTCATCAGTGATAGAGAGGATAAGGAAAATGTTGTACATATACACCGTGGAATACTATGCAGCCATTAAAAAGGACAAGATCATGTCCTTTGCAGGGACATGGATGGAGCTTGAGGCCATTATCCTTAGCTAACTAACACAGGAACAGAAAATCAAATACTGCATGTTCTCACTTATAAGTGAAAGCTAAATGATGAGAACACATGGACAAATAGAGGGGAACATCACACACTGGGGCCTTTCAGAGTGTGGGGGATGAGAGGAGGGAGAGGATCAGGAAAAACAACTCGTGGGTACTAGGCTTAATACCTGGGTGAGGCAATAACCTGTACAACAACCCCCATGACAGAAGCTTACCTATGTAACAAACCTGCACTTGCATCCCTGAACTTAAAAGTAGAAAATAAATTTAAAAAAACAAAGTAAAAAGTAAAACAAAACAAAATTCCAAATGCTATAGCCATTGTGCAGATAGCTTGACAATTTCTTATAAAATTAAATATGTGCTTATCGCAAAGTTAAGAAACTTGCTCCTAGTTTTCTGCCCCAAAGAAAAAATAGTGTATTGAAATGCTCCTGGAAGCTTTATTCACAAGAACAAAGAAAATAAAACAATCCAAAAGTTCTTTGGCTGCTGAATAGGCAAACAAATTATGCAATATTTATAGAATGGAATTCAACCCAGCATTAGAGAGGAAAGAACTACTGATACATACAGCAACATGATCTTGAAAATATCATGCTAGGTAAAAGAAGCCAGACACAAAAAACTTTCGTTTATGTGGAATTTTTAGAAAAGGCAAAACTGTAGCAACAGAAAGCAATCAGAGATCAGACCACAGTGGGCCAGGGGAATGTTTGCAAAAGGGCACTGTGAAATGTTGGGGAAATGAACATGTTCTATATCTTGGATTGTACCCTTAAAAGGAGTTGATTTTTTCTTATGTAAGTTATATTTCAGTAAAGCTCTCATAAAAAGGGAATACTTATTACCATAAATAATTAGAAAAATACAGCATAATACAATGAATCAAAGAAAAATTCATTTCTCATCATACAACTATTATTAAGATCTGTAGTAAACTTTTAATTGAAGAATAGAAGACTATATAGAAAGTGAAAAATCATAGTTGTGCAACTCAATGAATTTTTACAAACTGAACACATACATGTAACCATAATCTATATCATGAAACAGAACATTGCTAGCACTTCCAGACGGATACTTCATGCCTCCTTCTGGGCAGAAACCCTGTAATCAGTAACACCAGAGCTTAGTTTTGTCTATTTTGAATTCTCTCTGTAATATATAAAATATATAAATGTATATGCAAGTGAAATCACATGGAAATATTTATTTTATATATGGTTTCTTTAGCCCAAAAATGCCTTTGCAAGATACACCCACATTGCAAAGTTGCGGTTTGTTCATTATTATTTTGTAGTTTTTCATTGTATGAATATAACACAATTTATTAATTCTGTGGTGAATGATCACTGAGTTATTTACAGCATCGGAGTTTTAAGAATAAGATTTCTGTGAACATTCTTGTGTCTATCTTTAGATGAATAGAATGTATACCTGTTAGGTATATACATAGGAGTGGGATTGCTGCATTTACAGTATGCATGTAAGTAAATTTTATAGATATTTTCAAACAGTGTATCAATGTATTATGCCAATTATACTCTCACATGCAACATAGGAAGATTTTTGTTGATCTACATAGTAATGTTTTAATATTTTTACAGAATAACTCCAAGTTGATTTTTTAAATTTCTATAACTCTTAATAAAATTGGGTCCACATGGTATACAGAAAAAAACATTAAATTAAAAATAAAAGGAGGCTGGGAGCGGTGGCTCATCTCTGTAATCCCAGCACTTTGGGAGTCCCAGGTGGGCGGATCACTCAAGGTCAGAAGTTCAGCAGCATGGCCAATATGGTGAAACTCCATCTCCACTAAAAATACAAAAATTATCCGGGTGTGGTGGTGCACACCTGCAATCTCAGCTACTCTGAAGGCTGAGGCAGGAGAATCCCTTGAACCCGGGAGGTGGAGGTTGCAGTGAGCTGAGACATGCCATTGCACTCCAGCCTGGGTGACAGAGTAAGACTCCGTCTCAAAAAACAATAAAATAAATAAATAAATATACAAACAACAAGAAAAAGAAAATAAAACAATTTTAAATAAAAAAAGTTCTTAGGTTTATGTGTCTGTGCAAATATATAAACACATATATATACCTATATGTATATATGTATATATACCTATGTGTATACACACACACTATATATATACACACACACACACACACTTGGAGTGAAAAATATATTTTCTCTTCCATGGAAAGAAACATACTTAAAAAAATGACAAAAGGTACAAACCAGAAAGAAATAGGGTTAAAATTAACAATTTTATTTTAAAAAATTGTAAGCTATAGCTAGTTAAATCAACATGAATACCTTAAATGTACACTATTGAACAAAAAAGCAAATATATAATTTGATATAATTTTTTTGTGTTGTTTTTGAGACAGTATTTCACTCCCCTTACCCAGGCTGGAGTGCAGTGGTACGATCACAGCTCACCACAGCCTTGACTTCCCGGTCTCAAGCAATCCTCCCACCTCAGCCTCCCAGGTAGCTGGGACTATAGGTGTGCTGCCATGCCCAGCTAATTTTTGTATTGTTAGTAGAGATGGGGTTTTGCCATGATGCCCAGGCTGGTCTCCAACTTCTGGACTCAAGTGATTCTCCTACCTCCACTTCCCAAATTGCTGGGATTACAGGTTTGGGCCACTGCAACAGGCTTTAAAAGTATTAAAATAAAACAATAAAGTATTTTTTTTAGATAACTTGTTTTAATCATAAAGAAAATTTTTAAAAATGGAATACTTAGAGAAAAATTAGTAGAGAAGTGCACATAGGAGACTCCAAGGTTAATAGTTATATTTCTATGTTAAGTCAGACAATGGCATATGGTGTTAATTTTATTCTTATTCATTAAATTCAACCTATAAATTAAGCATAATGTTTTAAAAAGATACTTTATTAGAACAGTTTTAGATTTACTAAAAAAATTGAGGAAACAGTATAGAGAATCCACATACCCTACACCTGGTTTCTTCATTATAAATATCTTAGATTACTATTGTACATTTTTTTAAAATTAATGAACTAATATTAATATATTATCATGAACTAAAGTTCATATTTTATTCAGAAATTCTTAATTTTTACCTAACGTCCGTTTTCTCTTCTAGGATCCCATCTAGGATACCACATTGCAGTAGTAATTATCATTAGGTTTCCCCTAGCTGTGAAATTTTCTCTGTCTGTCCTTGTTTTTGATTATCTTGACATTTTTGAGTAATATTGGTCTGGCGTTTTGCAGAATGACAGAATTTTCTTGGCACATTTGTCATGATTAGATGGAGGCTATAAGTTCTTGGGGGGATGACCACAGAAGTAGGTGCCATTTTCATCACATCATACCAAGGGCACATACTTTTAACAAGACTTATGACCACTGAAGTTGATCTTGATCACCTGGCTAAGGTAATGTAATATATACATTTTAATGCCTAATATTTTTATTATGTAGTATTTTCTAAGGTCAGAAGAGCAAAACAATGTTAATTATCCATGGAGAAGGAATTTTACAGTTTTTAAGTTACCACTTGCTCAGCTTCTCTTCCCTAGTAGAGTCTTGTGTCTTCCTTTGAAACTAACTCTAGAAAAATAAATTGAGTTTAAAACTACCCATTGTTACTCCCTATCAAACATCAATAACTTAAAAGAATAACAAATATTCATGAATGTTTTTAGGGAAGAGCATTGATTTTGACCTTATAGATTGATTTCAGGTTTGCAAATGATGTCTTAGATTTCCATTATTAGATTTCATTTTCCCTGTTGTGCCCTAGACATGGGGTCAGTAACCCTGGGCTTTAGTCTCCTTTACTAGATTACTTTGTAAAAAAATCAACTTTATCCTTTAACAGCTCCATTTTATCATTTTCCCTAGAAAAGCTCTCTCAGAAAGTCTAAGGGGGGTGGTAAATTCAACAGATATGAGGACTTGGCCTCTCCCCCTCACTCCTGGAATGCACCTGCACCTGTGTGGCAGTCATAGTTATGTCTATGTGCACTGGCAGAAGCTGCCACAGGAGCAGTTTTTGTTTCTTTTTTTTTTCATACTTTAAAAAGAGCTGTACAATTTTTTTTTGTTTACAAGATTTATGGATTGTGTTATTTATATTGCTTAAATTCATGTTTGGTGCAGAAAGTCGTCTAAATTCTCAAAATAAATCTTCCAATATACATTCTCTTTTGACACTGGAACTTTAGTTCAATATTGCTAGGTGACAATCAGTAAGGTAATGAGCTTCCAAATGACGAAACTAAGCAGAAGAGACCAAACATCTTCTCAAAGATAATGCCAAATAATGTGTTAAAAAAACAGGATTAACACATCTTTTCCTGTTTTTCTTCTTCCCATAATAACTTAGATTTTACACTGTGCCAAAGTAGAGCAGATAAATGTAGCTGTCTTAACATTATAAACAGTACCTGGTGTTCATATACTGCTTCAAAGTTCCAAGCTTATTTTAGTAAAACTAAAACATCATAAAAGAGCCCCAGAGGTCTAAACATATTCCTATATAACTCTGCCCCTCTCCTCTTGCTGCCTTCATTTCTGTTACCCACATTCTGCCCTGCCTGTTATCTGTTGCATATGATTTGTATCTTAGCCAGGCATTTGAATCAGTAGTTTGTCGAACAGCAGTGGACGGAGTGACGGAAAGGAATGGAACCAGTGAAAAAAGAAGAGCAAGAAAAAAACATTATTTTTTCTTTTAAAATTATATGCTATACTGAGGGGAGGTTTCAAGATGGCTGAATAGGAACAGCTCCAGTTTACAGCTCCCAGCATGAGCGACGCAGAAGACGGGTGATTTCTGCATTTCCAACTGAAGTACCGAGTTCATCTCACTGGGGCTTGTTGGACAGTGGGTGCAGGACAGTGTGTGCAGCCCACAGACCATGAGCCAACGCAGGGCGAGGCATCGCCTCACCCAGGAAGCACAAGGGGTCTGGGAATTCCTTTTCCTAGCCAAGGGAAGCCATAACAGATGGCACCTGGAAAATTGGGTCACTCCCACCATAATACTGTGCTTTTCCAACAGTCTTAGCAAACAGCACACCAGGAGTTTATATCATACGCCTGGCTTGGAGGGTCCCAGACCCATGGAGCCTTGCTCACTGCTAGCAGATCAGTCTGAGAACTAACTGCAAGGCAGCAGGGAGGCTGGGGGTGGGGTGCCCGCCATTGCTGAGGCTTGAGTAGGTAAACAAAGCAGCCAGGAAGCTCGAACAAGGTGGAACCCACCACAGCTCAAGGAGGCCTGCATGCCTTTGTAGACTCCACCTCTGGGGACAGGGCATAGCCGAACAAAAGGCAGCAGAAACTTCTGCAGAGTTAAACGTCCCTGTCTGACAGCTTTGATGAGCATAGTGGTTGTCCCAACATGGAGTTTGAGATCTGAGAATGGACAGACTGCCTCCTCAAGTGGGTCCTTGACCTCCGAGTAGCCTAACTGGGAGGCACTTCCCAGTAGGGGCCAACTGACACCTTATATGACCGGGCGCCCCTCTGAGACAAAGCTTCCAGAGGAATGATCAGGCAGCAGCATTTGCCGTTCCGCAATATTTGTGGTTCTGCAGCCTCCGCTGGTGAGACCCAGGCAAACAGGGTCTGGAGTGGACCTCCAGCAAACTCCAACAGACCTGCAGCTGAGGGTCCTGATGGTTAGAAGGAAAACTAACAAACAGAAAGGACATCCACACCAAAACCCCATCTGTAGGTCACCTTCATCAAAGACCAAATGTAGATAAAACCACAAACATGGGGAGAAATCAGAGCAGAAAAGCTGAAAATTCTAAAATCAGAGCACCTCTTCTCCTCCAGAGGAATGCAGCTTCTCACCAGCAACGGAACAAAGCTGGACAGAGAATGACTTTGACAAGTTGAGAGAAGAAGGCTTCAGAAGATTGGTAATAACAAACTTCTCTGAGCTACAGGAGGATGTTCGAACCCATCGCAAAGAAGCTAAAAATCTTGAAAAAAGATGGGACGAATGGCTAACTAGAATAAACAGTGTAGAGAAGACCTTAAATGACCTGACGGAGCTGAAAACCATGGCACAAGAACTACGTGATGTATGCCCAAGCCTCAGTAGCCGATTCGATCAACTGGAAGAAAGGATATCAGTGATTGAAGATCAAATAAATGAAATGAAGCAAGAAGAGAAGTTTAGAGAAAAAAAGAGTAAAAGGAGAGCAACAAAGCCTCCAAGATAAATGGGAATATGTGAAAAGACCAAATCTACATCGTATTGGTGTACCTGAAAGTGACAGGCAGAATGGAACCAAGTTGGAAAACACTCTTCAGGATATTATCCAGGAAAACTTCCCCAACCTAGCAAGGCAGAACAACATTCAAATTCAGGAAATACAGAGAACACCACAAAGATACTCCTCAAAAAGAGCAACTCCAAGACACGTAATTGTCAGATTCACCAAAGTTGAAATGAAGGAAAAAATGGTAAGGGCAGCCAGAGAGAAAGGTCAGGTTACCCACATAGGGAAGCCCATCAGACTAACAGCTGATATCTCAGCAGAAACTCTACAAACCAGAAGAGAGTGGGGTCCAATATTCAACATTCTTAAAGAAAAGAATTTTCAACCTGGAATTTCATATCCAGCCAAACTAAGCTTCATAAGTGAAGGAGAAATAAAATCCTTTACAAACAAGCAAATGCTGAGAGATTTTGTCACCACCAGGCCTGCCTTACAAGAGCTCCTGAAGGAAGCACTAAACATGGAAAGGAACAACCAGTACCAGCCACTGCAAAAACATGCCAAATTGTAAAGACCATTGAGGCTAAGAAGAAACGGCATCAACTAACAAGCAAAATAACCAGCTAACATCATAATGACAGGATCAAATTCACACATAACAATATTAACTTTAAATGTAAATGGGCTAAATGCTCCAATTAAAAGACAGACTGGCAAATTGGGTAGAGTCAAGACCCACCAGTGTGCTGTATTAAGGAGACCCATTTCACGTGCAGAGACACACATAGGCTCAAAATAAAGGGATGGAGAAAGATCTACCAAGCAAAAGGAAAATAAAATAAAGTAGGGACTGCAATTCTAGTCTCTGATAAAACAGACTTTAAACCAACAAAGATCAGAAGAGACAAAGAAGGCCATTACATAATGGTAAAGGGATCAATTCAACAAGAAGAGCTAACTATCCTAAATATATATGCACCCAATACAGGAGCACCCAGATTTGTAAAGCAAGTCCTTAGAGACCTACAAAGAGACTTAGACTCCCACACAATAATAATGGGAGACTTTAACACCACACTGTCAACATTAGACAGATCCACGAGACAGAAAGTTAGCAAGGATATCCAGGAATTGAACTCACCTCTGCACCAAGCGGACCAAATAGACATCTACAGAACTCTCCACCCCAAATCAACAGAATATACATTCTTCTCAGTACCACATCGCCCTTATTCCAAAATTGACCACATAGTTGGAAGTAAAGCACTCCTCAGAAAATGTAAAAGAACAGAAATTATACCAAACTGTCTCTCAGACCACAGTGCAATCAAACTGGAACTCAGGATTAGGAAACTCACTCAAAACTGCTCAACTACATGGAAACTGAACAACCTGCTCCTAAATGACTACATAACAAAATAAAGGCAGAAATAAGAATGTTCTTTGAAACCAATGAGAACAAAGACAAAACATACCAGAATCTCTGGGACACATTCAAAGCAGTGTGTAGAGGGAAATTTATAGCACTAAATGCCCACAAGAGAAAGCAGGAAAGATCTAAAATTGACACCTTAACATCACAATTAAAAGAACTAGAGAAGAAAGAGCAAACACATTCAAAAGCTAGCAGAAGGCAAGAAATAACTAAGATCAGAGCAGAACTGAGAGATAGAGACAACAAAACCCTTCAAAGAATCAATGAATCCAGGAGCTGGTTTTTTGAAAAGATCAACAAAATTGATAGACCACTAGCAAAACTGATAAGAAAAGAGAGAAGAATCAAATAGACACAATAAAAAAAAGATAAAGGGGATATCACTACCAATCCCACAGAGACACAAACTACCAACAGAGAATACTATAAACAACTCTATGCAAATAAACTAGAAAATCTAGAAAAAATGGATAAATTCCTGGACACATACACCCTCCCAAGACTAAACCAGGAAGAAGTTGAATCCCTGAGTAGACCAATAACAGGCTCTGAAATTGAGGCAATAATTAAGAGCCTCCCAACCAAAAAAAGTCCAGGACCATACGGATTCACAGCCAAATTCTACCAGAGGTACAAAGAGGAGCTGGTACCATTCCTTCTGAAACTATTCCATTCAATAGAAAAATAGCAAATCTTCCCTGACTCATTTTATGAGGCCAGCATCATCCTGATACCAAAGCTTGGCAGAGACACAACAAAAAAAGAGAATTTTAGACCAATATCTCTGATGAATATCAATACACAAATCCTCAATAAAATGCAGGCAAACCGAATCCAGCAGCACATCAAAAAGCTTATCCACCATGACCAAGTGGGCTTCATCCCTGGGATGCAAGGCTGTTCAACATACGCAAATCAATAAACATAACCCAGCATACAAACAGAACCAATGACAAAAACGACATGACTATCTCAATAGATGCTGAAAAGATGCCTTTGACAAAATTCAACAGCCCTTCATGCTAAAACCTCTGAATAAATTAGGTATTGATGGGATGTATCTCAAAATAATAAGAGCTATTTATGATGAACCCACATCCAATATCACACTGAATGGGCAAAAACTGGAAGCATTCCCTTTGAAAACTGGCACAAGACAGGGATGCCCTCTCTCACCACTACTATTAACCATAGTGTTGGAAGTTCTGGCCAGGGCAATCAGGCAGGAGAAAGAAATAAAGGGTATTCAATTAGGAAAAGAGGAAGTCAGATTGTCCCTGTTTGCAGATGACATGATTGTATACCTAGAAAACCCCATCGTCTCAGCCCAAAATCTCCTTAAGCTGGTAAGCAACTTCAGCAAAGTCTCAGGATACAAAATCAATGTGCAAAAATCACAAGCATTCCTATACACCAATAACAGACAAACGGCCAAATCATGAGTGAATTCCCATTCACAATTGCTTCAAAGAGAATAAAATACCTAGGAATCCAACTTACAAGGGATGTGAAGGACTTCTTCAAGGAGAATTACAAACTACTGCTCAATGAAATAAAAGAGGACACAAAGAAATGGAAGAACATTCCATGCTCATGGATAGGAAGAATCAATATTGTGAAAATGGCCATACTGCCCAAAGTAGTTTATAGATTCAATGGCACCCCCATCAAGCTACCAATGACTTTCTTCACAGAATTGGAAAAAACTACTTTAAAGTTTATATGGAACCAAAAAAGAGCCCTCATTGCCAAGACAATGCTAAGCCAAAAGAACAAAGCTGGAGCATCACGCTACCTGAATTCAAGCTATACTACAAGGCTACAGTAACCAAAACAGCATGGTACTCGTACCAAAACAGAGATATAGACCAATGGAACAGAACAGAGGCCTCAGAAATGATACCACACATCTACAACCATCTCATCTTTGACAATCCTGACAAAAACAAGAAGTGGGGAAAGGATTCCCTATTTAATAAATGGTGCTGGGAAAACTGGCTAGCCATATGTAGAAAGCTGAAACTGGATCCCTTCCTTACACCTTATACAAAAATTAATTCAAGATGGATTAAAGACTTAAATGTCAGACCTAAAACCATAAAAACCCTGGAAGGAAACCTAGGCAATAGCATTCAGGACATAGGCATGGGCAAGGACTTCATGTCTAAAGCACCAAAAGCAATGGCAACAAAAGCCAAAATTGACAAATGGGATCTAATTAAACTAAAGAGCTTCTGCACAGCAAAAGAAACTACCATCAGAGTGAACAGGCAACCTACAGAATGGGAGAAAATTTTCACAATCTACCCATCTGACAAAGGGCTAATATCCAGAATCTACAAAGAATTTAAACAAATTTACAAGAAAAAATCAAACAACCCCATCAACAAGTGGGCGAAGGATATGAACAGACACTTCTCAAAAGAAGACATTTATGCAGCCAAAAGACATATGAAAAAATGCTCATCATCACTGGCCATCAGAGAAATGCAAATCAAAACCACAATGAGATACCATCTCACACCAGTTAGAATGGCGATCATTAAAAAGCCAGGAAACAACAGGTGCTGGAGAGGATGTGGAGAAATAGGAATGCTTTTACACTGTTGGTGGGAGTGTAAACAAGTTCAACCATTGTGGAAGACAGTGTGGTGATTCCTCAAGGATCTAGAACTAGAAATACCATTTGACCCAGCCATGGCATAACTGGGTATATACCCAAAGGGTTATAAATCATGCTGCTATAAAGACACATGCACATATATGTTTATTGCAGCACTATTCACAATAGCAAAGACTTGGAACCAACCCAAATGTCGATCAATGATAGACTGGATTAAGAAAATGTGGCACATATGCACCACGGAATACTATGCAGCCATAAAAAAGAATGAGTTCACGCCCTTTGTAGGGACATGGATGAAGCTGGAAACCATCATTCTGAGCAAACTATCACAATGGCAGAAAACCAAACACAGCATATTCTCACATGCGGTGGGAATTGAACAATGAGAACACTTGGATACAGGTTGGGGAACACCACACACCGGGTGCTGTCATGGGGTCGGGGGAGGGGGGATGAATAGCATTAGGAGATATACCTAATGTAAATGACAAGTTAATCGGCGCAGCATACCAACATGCCACATGTATACATATGTAACAAACCTGCACATTGTGCACATGTACCCTAGAACTTCAAGTATAATAATTAAAAAAAATTATATGCTATACTTTCTTATATCACTATCCCTATCCTACTCAGTGCAGTTTGACAACTGCCACCATACTCTTTGCAAATTCCACCATAAACCCATCATTCCACCATATTTCATTTTTATACATAAAAAACTCTTTTTATCTTTTCACATGTGTCAAAATTGACTGTATTAGTCTGTTCTCATGCTTTTAATAAAGACATACAAGAGACTGGGTAATTTATACAGGAAGGAGATTCATTGACTCACAGTTCCACATGGTGGGGGAGTCCTCAAAATCATGGCAGAAGGCGAATGAGGAGCAAAGTCACATCTTAATGGCGGAAGGCAAGAGAGCATGTGAAGGGGAACTCCCCTTTATAAAACCATCAGGTCTCTCGAGACATATTCACTATCGCAAGAACACCACAGGAAAGACCTGCCCCATGATTCAATTACCTCTCACTGAGTCCCTCTCATGACACATGGGAACTACAGGAGCTACAGTTCAAGATGACATTTGGGTGTGGATACAGCCAAACCATATCATTCATCATATCTTGATAACATTATTTTTTCTTGGGATCAACACAGAATTTATTTTTTTTTTACTTTTCTTTAATGTTCACAGGAATGAAAGAGAAGACCAACATGTTCTTTGCTTTTTTACTGATGCTTCTAGTCCAGACCTTTATTCTGCGAACATGTACTAACAACTTCCTTTTTGTCATTTTTCCTAGAAAAGTTCTCTCAGAATCTTTTTAGGCAATTCAATGCCATTCTTCATCTTGTTTATTGCTGTCTTTTCAATCATAGTTTACTCTTTCATCTTAATTGATTTCACCACTTGGATTGTAGTACTTGATATAAATCCATTTCCTTTTATTGATTTTACTTATTTTCATGTATTCAGCAAAGAGACATAGAACACCTGCTATATGATACTGCTTTCCCCTCAACTATAAAAATGACCACATTACATCCCCTGTATGCCCATGCTTCTGCCATTCCCTTTGAATTTCCCTGTTCCCTACCAAGTTTCCAAGTTATCTCCCTTCTTTGTTTCACAGCAGGATTTTAAAAATATTTTTCTACTTTAACCACATTGACATCCCTAATACACATTTATAGAAATGCATATATTGAACAATCTAAACAAATATATTCTTTAAAACCTATGAAAACTATTCACTCAATGCTTTCTGATCCAATACTCTCCAGATCCAGTAACCTTTTTCCAACATTAAAATCTCATCTAGGATGAGCTATGCTGTGCTATCATAACAACTGAAATCTTGAATCCCAATGATGTATTAATACTTTTTACTCACTTATGAAAAGACAAATACAGGTGGATATTGCTGGTGGTTTTGTTCTCTTGAGTAGTTCTCCTTCATTTATTGATTCAAGGGCCCAGCCTTATTCTGTGCTGTGGTTTCCCCATCTTCAGTTATGCCTTAAATGTCATCCTGGTGTCATTCAGATAAGTAGGCATGAAAGAAGCAGGGTAGAAGAAATGAAGTCATGTGTAGTCAATACAGCAGCTTTTCATTGCTTTAGACTTATCATTTTCACTCCTTTATCAAGAACTTGACTCATGGTTCAATGCAGATTGCAAAGGGATCGGGAAACGGAGTTGGTCTGTGTTCCTGGAAAAAGAAAGGCCAGTCTCTGTCATAGCTGCTCTACAGCAGCTTCTATTTAAGCTCTCATCAAATTGTATTATAGTTATGGTATGTGGTCTGTTTTTCTCTCTTAATCTTTAAATTCATGAAGGTAAAAGGCCAAAAATTAAACTTTTTCATACTCCCAGAGGTTAGAATAGTGTATGCCTCATACTAGGCACATAATAAATGCTACTCATGGATAATAACTACTTTCCTCTTTTACTATATTAATATTTTAAGGTGTGGACTACTTGCTATTTCTTATTCTTTGCCCCTTAGCGTCTTACTTTGTTTTCAAAATCTCAAAGCCTTCCTGTTTCTCTAGATGTTTACATACTTTCATTCCACAAAAATAAAAAGTCTTCAATATATTATCAATGGCTCATTTTTTCTCAGTAAACCCATTTCAACTACTACATACATGTTTGTAACTCACTTGTATACCAAAAGCCTTTAAATATCTCCCAATTTCCAGCCCTACCTCTGTAACCACCAATAAGACAACATTTACTTTATATCCCTTGTATATACTTATTTATTTAGCATATCTAAGACATGACTAATCTCTTTCCTACAACTTTTCTTTTTCATTTCCTATATTTTGTAATAGAAGCATTGACTTCCAACTGTCCAAGACTACATAAACAAGAATAAGCATATATTTCAGAGAAGAAAAATTTAGTCTTCACATTTTCTTAGAGTAAGCACTATTTATTTGAAAAGAATAAGAAGGTAAAATCTCAGGATATTTTCGAACCCCCAAAAGGTGATCACTAAATTTGTTTTATTTTTGAGTTGCAAAAAAAAGTGTTTGAAAAAAAATAAGAAGTAAAATGCTGTGATATGACAAATAATATTTAGTTCAATACAAATGAATTAAGCACAAGATTGAGATGTGCATGCACACGTGTGTGTGTGCATGTGTGTGTGTGTGTGTGTGTGTGTGTTTAAAATTGTGAAAGATTCAGTTTAATATCAGAGCACTATCATTTTGGGTACAGGCTACAACCAAGAGAACCAAAGCCTAATAGAGCAGCTTAGGTTATGTTTAGCTATGTTGACTGAACGTAGCATGTAGATTCTTGACATTGGGAATTATGAGTAGGCTTAAGTTGTATCCTTGACTCCAAGGTGAGCAAAGCAGATGAAGCTCTCAGAGTTGTTTTATAGAAGCATTGGTCACATTTCCCAATGTATAAAGAGTTTTCAAGAGGAAGATACATGCCCCTGATGGCCACTGAAGAAAAGCATACTTTTTTTCTCTCTGACTAATGGTCCTGATTATTATGGGATAATACTATTATTTATTTATTAGAAATGTTACCAATAGAAATGTTAATAAAATTGCAATATTATCGGATTATTATGGAATATGGTTGTTACTGTAATATGAGGAAACTGAATTTGTAAGGAATCAATGAATACATTATAATGCTAAATTTATGTTATTTTTAGCATAGACCATTCCTTTCTTTGGATTTGTGTTATCTCACTATCTTTACTAATTCCTTGGTGCTGGTAAATATTTAGTGGTCATTAAAATATCCTAAAATTCTGCATGCCAAGTTGATATCTGTCCTTTATAATCAACTTATTCTAAACAAGTCTGCAGCTTTTAGGGGAGCATTGTGGAGGCAGCAAAACTTTATTTTTCATGACTTGACTTTTGCATTTGTTTTCTTTTTCCATAAACTCTGACAAAGCTGAACTATACTGTGAAATAGTCAAATACACTGCTGACATGTTTGCTGAAGTTCCTAATCTTTTCTCTATTTTTTCTATTAGATCCTTAAAGTACCAGTTCATAAATACTTCCTCTCTCTGCAGCATTTTCTCAGGTATATCTTTCCACAAAACTTTTTTCACTAAATATTAATTAACAAATTATATCGTGAGAACCCATCCCCAATATTTCAACATAGGTTCTTTCTATTTTCCCTAAGTGTCGGCCGGTCTGAGAAATAAAGAGAAAGAGTACAAAGAGAGGAATTTTACAGCTGGGCCTCCTGGGGTGACATCGCATATTGGTAGGATCATGATGCCCACCTGAGCTGCAAAACCAGCAGGTTTTTATTAAGGACTAAAAAAGGGGAGGGGCTGTACTAACAGGGAGTAGGTCACAAAGATCACATGCCTCAAAGGGTAAAAAGGAGAACAAAGATCACATGCTTCTGAGGCCAATAAAGATCACAAGGCAAATGGCAAAGTCAAAAACTCCTGATAAGGGTCTATGTTCAGCTGTGCACATATTGTCTTGATAAACATCTTAAACAACAGAAAACAGGGTTCAAGAGCAGAGAACCAGTCTGACCTCAAATTCACCAGGGTGGGGTTTCTTCCAAACCCTAATAAGCCTGAGGGTACTGCAGGAGACCAGGGCGTATTTGAGTCCCTATCTCAACCACATAAGACAGACACTTCCAGAATGGTGGTTTATAGACCTCCCCCCAGGAATGCATTCCTTTCCCAGGGTCTTAATTATTAATATTCCTTGCTAGGAAAAGAATTTAGCGATATCTCTCCTACTTGCATGTCCATTTATAGGCTCTCTGCAAGAAGAAAAATATGGCTATATTCTGCCTGACCCCGCAGGCAGTAAGACCTTATGGCTGTCTTGCCTTGTTCCCTAAAAATTGCTGTTATTCTGTTCTTTTTCAAGGTGCACTGATTTCGTATTGTTCAAACACACGTTTTACGATCAATTTGTACAGTTAACGCCATCATCACAGTGGACCTGAGGTGATGTACATCCTCAGCTTATGAAGATAGCAGGATTAAGAGATTAAAGTAAGAAAAGCGTAAGAAATTATAAAAGTATTAATTTTGGGAACTGATATATGTCCATATTAAAATGAAATCTTCACAATTTATGTTCCTCTGCTGCAGCTCCAGTGGGTCCCTCTGTTTGGGGTCCCTGACTTCCCTCAACAAAATTATTTATTAGAAATATTACTAATAGAAGAGTTAATAAAATAACTGCAAAGAATTTTATTCAGAAATTTTTATCTATCTCTACAATGCCAGTAAGTCTCTTCTGGAAATTTTGTAAGCTTTTTTTTATATAGGTTTTACCTTGTTTCAGTTTACAAATATTGTTGTTTCACTCTTTAAATGTGAAGTTGTGTCTTCCATGTATGTTTTATTTAACAATAGCTTTAACTTAATTCATTTTTAAATTGTCAAAACATTTATTTTGAAACTTATTGAAATAGCAGCAGAATTTTCATAAATTTGTGGCTTTGTTTGCTACTGTTGAGATAGTTACAGTGTATTACAACATTTCAAGTTAGAAAATCTGAGCTTAAATTCTGCTTCTTCAGCTTACTATTTCTGTGGAGGTGAACCTCTAAGCATCTATATTCCATTCTTCTTTACACAAAAACTAAGAATATCATAGTAACAGTTTAAGCATTAAATTATTTTGACATAAGATTTTTTTCAGTGCTGCTTTGCCAGCCAGAGACCTCTGCAGCTGGCAACACCCCCACCTGGGCTCTGCTTGGTCCTGGGCTCCTGGGTGGAGGTACCTGGCCCATTCAGCCATGTGGGCTGCACTTGGCATGCACCCCAGCCAGATCCCGTGCTCAGCCTGCAGCTAGGCCAGGTGTACCCTTGCCCAGCTGTGTTACAGATTGTTCAGTCCTTCTGCCTCGCTCAGGCCCATGGCTCTGGGGCTGACCCAGCCCCACTGCTGCTTCTTGTTGTGTGGGATGGCTGCCCAGCGCTAGTGGAGGGCAAAGGGCCACAGTGTTACATTCTTTCTTATACCTGCATTTGGTGCATCCTGAATTCTTGTCCCATGTCCAAGAAGAATGAGGTTATGCTGACAACTGAAGGGTGACAAGTACAGAGAAGAGTTTTATTGAGGGACAGAACAGCTCTCAGCAGAGAGGGGACTCGAAGTGGGGTGGTCCATCACCCAAAGGCAGGTAGTCCTCCCACCACCCAAATGCAGGTAGTCCCAACATGTGGCTGAATCTGGGGCTTTTATGGACTCAGAATGGGGGAGTGCATGCTGAATAGTTTGTGAGTATGCCAAAAAAGGTTAAAAGAAAGGCACCTCTTAAAGGTGGGCATGACAGTGTAAAAAACCAATTAGAGAAGAGTGGGTATTTGTAAAATAGGTGAAGGATGGAGATCAATCAGAGAAAAGTGCACCAAATGGGAAGAGAGGTTCTCAATCCAGTCCGTGGACTTATCCGGGACTTGTAGCCAGGCTTCAAATTGTTTTCAGCTTGAAGGTTGGGTTTCACTGGGGACCTGCCCCTGTCTGCCTAGGATTTGTCTGTCTCCTGCTACTATTGATTTTACATATGAAGCATTTAAGCCTTTTGAATTTTATTCAAAATTCATTTATTTATCCATTCCTTCATTCTTTTATTCATTCACCTATTCATGTATACTGTGATAATGCAGAATGTTCACCTGAGCAAATTGCTTTCTGGCAATAAGTTCAGATAATACAAGCACATTTAATATTTCATCTCAACACCAAAAATCCAACATTTTCAAAGTCCAGAAAATCTAACAATTTCAAAGCCCAGAATAAAATGCTGAAAAGGTATAGTGATTAAGTGTGGAAAGAGCACAGAACTTAAAACAGCTGTCTGGAATATCTGTTGCCTTCATTCTGCATCACGTATCAAAGACTGAAATTAGGAAAACACACCGTAAAGATGGGACAGATTGGCACAGGAATAGTTATGGCTCCTATTATGTTGTTCCCATTCACTCAGCAGTAAAGAACATTCTTGATCATTTTCTCTTTAAACACTCTCCTCTTTTGATACATCACTCTCTTGATTTTTGTCTTTTTTTATTTTTTATTTTTTTTGAGGCAGGATCTAGCTGTTGCCCAGGCTAGAGTGCAACAACACAACAATGGCTCACCGCAGCCTCAACCTCCTGGGCTCAAGCAATTCTACCTCCTCAGCCTCCCACGCAGCTGGAACCAAAGGCATGTAGCACCCCACCTGGCTAACTTAAAACAAAAATGTAGCAGTGGGGGTCTTGCTAGGTTGCTGTGGCTGGTCACAACTCCTGGGCTCAAGCAATCCTCCTGCCTTGGCCTCCCAAAGTGCTGGGATTATAAGCATGAGCCACTGCACCTGGCCCAACTTTTGCCTTCTTCTATGCTATCTCTTGCCAGTTCTAAATTCTCTCCCAAAGTATTCCAAGTCCTTCACTTGTCTACAGCTTCCTTTTCATCTTACACAGATACCCAAATAGTCATCTCAAACTAAACATGTCCAAAATAGAGCTATTAATGTCTCCTGTCTTCATTCTCCCCTGTCCATTGTGTCCCCTCAGATTGTTTAATTCTTTTGTGCTTCTCCTCTCGGTAATTAGTAATATACCCACAGTTGCAAAAACAAATACTAAGATGCAGCCTTGATTTATGCCTTTCCCTAATTCTTACTACAATAAATCCATCATCAAGTTCTTTCTACTTTACATTAAATATGCAAATATAATATTTGCACACATACCACCTCTGTCCTTTTGTCTCTGTTTCCATTATTGTCATCCTTGTTCAGGCTGCCATCATCTCTCCCCTGAAATATGTGATAACCTGTAACTGGTTTTCCTGGTTGCATACTTACCCTCTACATTACAACATCAAGACTAATCCTTGTAAAATACGTATTGGATAATATCACTCCCCTGCTTACAACAATAAAAGTCAAACTACTTACATATTGTCAGATAATAACCCATGTAAAGCACTTAGCATAGTGTCTTACACATCATAGGCCTTAAATAAATATTAGTTCTCTCTTCTCTCCCTCTTTTCTGTACACTTTTATCTTTCCATATGGCCATTTGTTAGATCCAAAATGTTCTTTAAAATTGCTATTAGATGTTTTCTTAGTGCAGCTTTACCTAAATTTCTTGCTGATTTTGTCCAAAGGAGTTATTAATTCCTCTATTTCTATGCTACCACAGCTGGATGCCTGGACTTCTGTTATAGACCTACTGGCAATGATTTGCAATTTAAAACAGGAATGTTAAATATAAATGATGACATATATGTGATTTCCTTAAGAGCAAATCCATGTTTGACCTATTTTTGCACCTTCAGTATATGTGACATATAGTAGGTATTCACTAAAAGCTTCTTTAAATGACTAAAACACTTTACAAACCTAGTAATACAATGGAATCATTTGTTTTCTTAAGTAGGTCATAGATAACATAGGAAAAGGTATATAAAACTAGAGAGAAAAGACTGGGAATAGACAGTCACAAAGTAACTATTCCATAGAGCATGACAATTCAACTTTAAAGAAGGTGAAGGAATTATCAGAATGTTGGGAGTATGCTTAATACTTGTTTAAATCAAATTAAAAAACTCAAGATATTTTTTAAACATAAGCTAGGCACAGAAAGCCAAATATTATATGATCTCTTTAATGGAAGAGGTTTATGTGGAATCTAAAAACATAAAACTCATAGAAACAGAGAGTAAAATGGTTGCTGCCAAAGGCTGGGGGCTGGAAGAACTGGGGAGATGTTGCTTAGAGGACACATTTCAGTTAGGAGGAACAAGTTCAAGTGATGTATTGTACTTCATGGTGACCGCAGTTAATAACAATATATTGTATTCTTGGAAATTGCTGAAAGTGTAGATGTCAAGTGTTCATACCACAAAAATATATGACATAATGTATACATTAAATAGCTTGATTTAGCCATTTCACAACATATACATCTATTAAGGTATATGTTGTACTCCATAAATATATATAAATTGTATTTGTCAATTAAAAATAAAGATATGTATATAGAGAAAATACAAATAGGCAGAGATAGCTATTAAAATAAACCTTTTGATAATAACAATTTCAAATTCATAGTTAAATATGTAAAACACAGACTTCGGGGGGCAGGCAATCTGTACTTGATATCTGAGTGTTATCATTATGGAGCCAGTTTTATTTGACTTCAGCATTTAATTTACTTGAGATCTGAAAGTTCTGGAGAAGTTATACAGATAATATAACCAAAATGAGGTCTAGTATTTAAGAAAACTCTTTAAGAAATGTTTCTGTTGTTGCATTCGACAAATAATTTTTATTTATATTACATTACCTTAGAGACTGCCATCAGAAAGAACTTTTCTCTAAGAATGATGGAATGTTAAAAGCCCCCAAAAGGCAGTTAAAATAATCAGTTGAAACCTTAGGTATCTCCAAAATAAATAAATATTTATACTTAGTAAACTTAAATATAATCTTATTTTAGAAAACATTTATATTTAAATGTGTATATAACATGTACAATATAATAAGGTATAGATATGCCATGGCAATTCTTCTATCTATAGTAGGTTATTATTAAACAATTTTACAGCATAGGGCATGTCATGTTTCTATACTAAAAATAATATAGCAGTACTCGTTTTACATATGTCTTTGCTCAAAAATTCAATTTATTTAGAATAAATAGCTTAAAGGTTAATTTTTCAAGAATTCTTTTATTGTTTAAAATTTTGGTTAAATATCTAGATGTATATATTTCTATACCACAGAATAACTGATAATAATATATATACAAGAAAGTTTTGCCCTAATAAATGACCTAGTAATACAATATATGGTATAACTTTGGAGGGGAAAATTTAAGATTTTTATTTTCCTATTATGGATTTAGACACATCTTAATTAAATCAATACAACATTATATTATATCAATTAAGACACATCTTAATTAAATCAATACATTAAAATTATAATATTTGATTTCAGAATACTTATTATTTTTGATTACTTAATTATCAAGAATTAGGTATAGATGTCTTTTTTTATGTTTCATGTAAAAAAAGACGAAAAAAATTTATATTTTGCCACTATTGTTTTTAACAAATCATAATACTTAAAATGTTTGTGTCCATTTTATAATGTGGTTTTGATTGCACTTCTTATAGAATTCAAATAAATATATTTGGTTTTTATTAAATTTGAGGATCACTTTCTCTTAATGAAGAACTTAGTATTCAGAACTGTAATCCTTTTTTTTCTATATTTTGCTTTCTTTTGGTTTTTTTCTTTCCATGTCTTTTATTTGATGAAATATATCTCCCTCCCCTGTTTTTTAGAGTTTTTGTAATTTTGGTTTGTTTCACTACTCTTTGTTAAGCTATGCATTCTCTTTCTAATTATTCTACTTGTTAAATTTTTATTAAAAACAAAAATAGCAATGACATACTTTACATATTTATCAAATTATAAGCTCAAAGCATGAAATAGTATGTATTGACTTCCACATACATATGTTTGTGTACGTGTATATTATGAATAAATTAGTTCATCTCAAATATGAAACTTTAACATCTTTACCATTTTTTGGAATAGTCTAGGATTTTAGACACTTCTTAATTTTGTTTTACCTTTTATGTCACATATTCTTCATTAATAGTTATTAATATGTTGTATTTTCTAGCTGTTCTTGCAAAAAGTAGTTTTATTTTATGTTTCAACAGTCTCAGCGTCAACTGTGACACTTTCTGTGTTTGGCTTTCTTGTTTTGGAATTGCTTATCTTGATGTGCATCCCATTGCACATTGTTATGTTTCTCAAAAGATTATTTAAATGTTATGTGTTTTTATGATCACTCGTTTTTTGCTTTATGCATGCATTATTGCCTTAAACATTAAAAAATACTTGTTTTGATGTGCTTTTTATCTTTATATGTGAAAAATCTTTGCTGGCTAATGTGTCTTTTGTCACAATTGTTTCCTCCTTAATTCTCTTAATGAATTAAGAGAGTATTTCATTTTCTTCTGTCATTTTATGTGGTACAATGCATCTGAATCTGTCCTCATTTTTCTTACATAGGTTTTTCATTTTCTTTTTCTGCTTGAAATTGCCAACATATATCTAAATGTTGACCTACTTAGTATTATACTGACTTTGGTATTTCTTTATCTTTTTATATAGTTATCTTTACATTTTCAAATTAACTTGTTCCTAAGGCTGAAAGAAATAAGAATGAATGTTGCTTCTTTTTTTCCTTTTCTGATTCCTACATCAAGAACAACAATCATATCTTTGTTGGCTTTCTGGTATCTTCTCTCCATAATCATTCATTAATATAACTATTTTTATCTATTTATTGTTTCCTCCTGTACTTTTGCAAATGTTAACAAGCTTGCTCTCCTCTCCCTTTGTTGAAACTGGGTACTATAATTTTTTTCATTTTACGAAATTATACAATTTCATTATGTTAAGATAATACTGGTGTTGCTCTAATTGTTAATTTACAATGGTATTTTATTTCTGACATTATTTTTACTTTTCAACATCGTTTTTATTTTTTCTATCAACCATCTTCCTCTTCATCAGCTTTTGTATTACATGTCTTTCTTTTTCTATACTGTAAAACTTTAATTCTTGATTTTTTAAATATAAAATGATATCCTCTGAAATTCATTTAATTTCTTGCCATTATTATATTTTTAGATTTGTTATTCTTTTACCTGTTGTCATATATATACTTTCCTGTCTTTGTGCCACATAAATCACAAATAAATTTAATGATTATATGTATATATATAAAAAAGCTTTGAAAAATATTTAAACATTTTTTGAAGGCCATATAATTTTATTAACAATAACACATAAAAAGATAGTATACTGCTGTGTTAAAAATTAACACTTAATATAAATCTATTACTAAGCACTACAGCTTAAACATAAAACAACTTAGAAAAAAATTTAGAGAATTGGAATTTGGTAGATTCAGATTCATACCATGGCTCTAGAACTAACTAGCTGTGTGTGATAAAGTTAATCTCTCTGTGACTTCCTCACTTTCATTATCTTTAAAATAAATATAGTGAATTTATAAATAAATTATTTAAAATAAATATAGTAAAATAAACATAGTAATTTTTATATTATACTTATAAAGATTTATAATAATATAAACAAATTTAGAGAAATGCCTGGCTCCTAGTAAATTCTAAATCAATAGTAGATATAACAATTATTTTGTTAAAAAGTATTGAAAATGAATTAATTAATCCTGAAGCCTCAACTACCACATATTTATTTTTTTGTTATCCTATAGTTTCACTTTTTATTATTTTCTCTTCTTAATATAATTAGATTCTTTCCAAATTTTTTGTATTTCTTAATATTATGACTTCTGTTAAACTTTGCATGTAAAACAAACTCATTATATACATATTCTTATTTCCATGCAGTTAAAAATATGCCCCTATAAAACCATTGGTTTATAAGACGGATGAATACAAAATGGGGGGAAACCACTGGTTAAAAAAAATCATCTAATTTTTCCAAGCTTAGTAACATATCAACCAAGAGCAGATGGGGAGAGAATTTTGTATCCCTCCCTTTACTGACTAAATTTGCATCTTCAGTAAAACCTAAGTTTTTTTTTTTTTTAGAAAAGTCTTCAACAATACCCCCTACCCTCTACCTCCCAACCCATGCCAGATACTGTATTGTACCTGATAGCTGCTTGTGATAGTGCATGCAACCTTTCCTGGGTAATTAAAGAATACAAGCTTTAACCCTTTCCCTATATAGACTCAATAGTATCAGAATAGCTCTGATGAATGGGACCAGATACTAACTTGTTCAAGAAAGGAAAGGAGTTCCTTGGTAAAGAAAGGAAAACAGGGCTCTAGAAGGAAGAACTAATAATGCATCAGAGGATGAGTTTGGAGTGAAGGCTTGGATAAAACTTGACACTCACATCATGGGAAAAGTGGAGCAATGGGACTGGTCTCAAGTGTAGCATATGGCACAGACAGAAACTTCAAACTAACTTCTCTAGGTCTGTGGGTGTGTATAAGAATAACGGCTGTTGGCCAGGCATGGTGACTCATGCCTGTAATCCCAGCACTTTGGGAGGCCAAGGCAGGTGGATCACTTGAGGTCAGGAGTTCGAGACCAGCCTGGCCAACATGGTGAAACCCCATCTCTACTAAAAATACAAAAAATTAGCCAGGCGTGGTGGCAGCCACCTGTAATCCCAGGTAATCAGGAGGCTGAGGCAGGAGAATCACTTGAACCTGGGAGGTTGCGGTGAGCAGAGCTCACGCCATTGCACTCCAGCCTGGACAACAAGAGTGAAACTCCGTTTCAAAAAAAAAAAAGAAAGAAAGAATGGCTGTCTAGATGAAATAAAGAGCAGAAGCATTGGGAACTTGGGCCCTCAGTGATGTGGGATTACTACAGGAGGAGTATGTTACCCTGGCAGAAGAGAATGCCTCCCTTTCTCACATCCCTTTTGCTTCTCTCAGGGAAGGTGTGGAAAAGGTTTTCTCCCATCTCCCAGAGATGTATTTTTTGAGAAATTTCATCCCCTCAGCAGGCTTCAGAGAATAGCTTTTTGCTTTAGCTTTACTGCTGGTAATGATAAAGATGTTTCAGTTCTCTCTCTGAGAGGTGCTTGAAATGAGAGATACTGAGTAGATAATGGTACTGATCCTCCTTCTGGAAATGAATTGGCAATGATTTGGATGTGGCACAAGATACAAGCTGAGGGTATCTCATAAATCAACAGCTAATCTTCAGTTTGATGGTGTAAGCGGAAAGACTCATTAATTAAAAAACAGCCTCTAATGCTGCTTGTAGTTTCTCCATTTTTAAGTCAATGCATATAAATCCCAGTGTCAATAAAGAGGCGGAACTGATCAATCAGAAAAGAAATATAGAAGTAAGAATCGTAATGAGACTATCTACCCTTTGATGGGTGACCCTGAGGGAAGAGAAGGGCAATTGCACAGTAGCAAGATGAGGAATCAAGAGTTACAGCAATTTAATTTATTGAGATAAAAAATACTAATATCTAACACATATTATCAGCATTTCATCATCATCCTAAGTCTTTTGTTTTTATGTAATAATTTTTAATCCCCTTTTACCTCTCATTTTAAAGATGAGAACAAGAAGACATAAAGAGTGTCACCAAGGTCTTGGCAAGTTTGCCAAAGTCTCATATCTCCTAATCTGCAAAACTGAGATTTGTGCAAAGAAAATTTGGTTTCTGAGCTTGGGTTTTTAACCACTGTTACAGACTGAACTGTGCCCCTTCAAAATCCTATGTTGAAATCCTAACTCCCAGTACTTCAGAATGTGACTGTATTTGGAGATAGGATATTTAAAATGGTAAAATAAGATCATTAGAGTTGGTCATAATCCAATACGTCTTGTGTTCTTATAAGAAAATGCAATAAGAACATAGACATGCAGAGAGTTCATGTAATAATTGGTATTTATTATTATTATTATTGCTATAATAATTATTAAACAACGAAAAGAGTGAGAAAAGAATTCCGCCATTGAAAATGGACTCTTACTGCACTGATGCAAACAACTATATTGCCATAAAAATACTCACTGATAGTTTCCAATTTCTAGAGGAACCAGGCAGAGAGAAACAAATATGCTCCAAGTCTTGATCACAGGAGTATACCTTACTTTAATTATTAAAGGCCATAAATAGTTCAAAGTTTCTTTGACTCTGAAAAACAAAACATGGATCAGCAATATTCCAAGCAAAGGTTAAAAAGATTTGTTCAGTTTCTTTTCTTTTTTTTTTTTTTTTGAGATGGAGTTTCGTTCTTGTCACCCAGGCTGGAGTGCAATGGCTCAATCTTGCTCACTGTAACCTCTGCTTCCTGGGTTCAAGTGATTCTCCTGCCTTAGCCTCCCAAGTAGCTTGGATTACAGGCATGTGCCACCATGCCCAGCTAATTTTTTTTTTTTTTTAATTTAGTAGAAACAAGGTTTTGCCATCTTGGTCAGGCTGGTCTTGATCTCCTGACCTCAGGTGATCCACCTGCCTTGGCCTCCCAAAGTGCTGGGATTTCAAGTGTGAGCCACCGCTCCCAGCCTGGTTTCAGTTTCCTGAGTTCAGTCCATTTAGTTAACTCTTGTTTTGTTTGATATTCGTGAGCATTTCAGCTCCTTATGAGTCCTGTATATTTTTCTTTATTTTAATGTTACAATTTCCAAAGTTACCAGAAGCCTGTGTTTGAGACCACCTGTTAAAGTTCTATAGCTCATTATAAACCATCTTTGAGAAGGATTAAACAAGGCAACAATTGTCTGTGAATAGCCAAATGTCCAGGGTACTTACAGTTAGAAACACGATTGACAAAGAAGTTTAGTTATCTCCGTGGTTTACAATAACTTAACATAACGACCTTAATTATGATTGATAGCATATATTCAGCCATTAGAATTCTAGAAATCTCATACAATTTTGGAACATGTATTAGGATTATTCACCCAGATACAACCTAAAGAAGACTGAGCATAATTTTTGCAATCCCATGTACCTAAACATGTCAGATAATCCTGTTTACCTCTCTTCTCTGGACACTTCAGGGGCCCTCTGACATATTTGAAAAGCCAGGTGCCAGGGAAGACAATTTTGAAACTGAGGTTTGATTCTGGGAAGGCTGTTAAATGTTTGAGGTTTAAATAACTTGATATTATGAAATAGAATTCCAGGTTACCAAAAGTTATTTATTTTGCCAAAATCATGACTCAGAAATTTTAAAGAAGCAAAAACCTGTTATAACCCTTTACAAATGTGCCAAAGAGCAGATTAGCACCTTAGGAAAATCTTGTTATGCTTTTATTTCAATTTACAGAAAAACCAAACAATACCCTTTTCTGAATTTAGTCAATATGTTCACACAGAATCTCTTCTGCAAGATTAATTTCCACAGTTCTCCCACCACTTCTTTGAACCTTCAGCTTTTTCCTAATTTAACTCAAACAATCCTTTAACCCTAAGCAAAAGTTTACATTTCCATGCCTTCTTATAACCTTTTATTAAAAAACACATTTTACTGTTCTTACTCACCTTGCATGTAAATATATTTCTAGTAGTTTCAACTCCTAGCAATTTTGAACTTTAAGGTAAAACTTGGAGAGTTGCTTCAATTGTGTGCTAACTGCAACTAAGGTGTGCCTTCTTAGTTAGGGGCGTGGTTAGTTCCATATGCCGTGAGTGAGGCCCTTTAAGAGACAGGGGACATGCAGATATTGAATTAGAGAGGGCTCATCCCCTAAGGCAGGATTGCTAAACAAATCCTTGCCGCCAGAGTTATAAGCCATGGCCTCAGGATGTAAAACAAAATAGAGGATTTATTTCACAAGCAAAACCTTGCAGAGCATACAGTGATAGTTGGGGAGCAGAGGGAGTGGCCTAGTAAAGTGTCTTCTAAAAACAAACAAACAAACAAAAAAAAACTTTAAGGGTTTACTTGTTGAGGAGGTGGAAAAGGGAAGTGAAAAAAGGTTTAAAAATGCCTGGGGAATAACTTCTTATTCGTCTGCAAGTGATTTCAACAGCAGGGTTAAAGCTTAATTACTCTCTGATAAAGTTTAACCCCCTGGCAGGGGAAAAGGAAGGCTGCGGTGGCTTGTGTCTGAGAACCATCTAGCCAGCTGTGTGGGACCCTTGGGCCGTGCATCCCGGCCCGGGCACAGAGGGGAGGGGGAGTGAGGAGCCCCCGCTTTCCTGTCTGTCCTGAAAAAGGAAGGAAAAGGCCTTTCCCCCGACGACCCCCAACGGAGCAACGGAGTTTGGGGTCGTGTTTCCCCCACCCTCAGTAGTCTGAGGATGAAAATGCTTAGGATCAACAGTGAGAGGTTTTGAGTCCCCATTTCACTCACTGTTTCTTGAGCTCCCCTGTTGCGCGCCAAAAAGCGGGACTTTCCCTTAGTTCAGCTAAAGACTGGGTCCTTGTCCATTCCACGACCACGACAATTTAGGCTCATAGATGGTTTGAAGGGTGAGTAAAGCAGGGTTTTGTTGGGTGAAAAGGAAGGAAAAGGGGGAACAGGGACCCTCAGCTAGGCCAGAGGCCCCTGCTAGCGTGCTTCCCACCCAGCCGTTTGAATTCCAGGTTCCACACAGGAAGAGGAGGAGTCGGACTCCTGGCTGCTGCAAAGGGCACCAACTTCTGTATTTTCACTCCAGTGCGCATTCCCAGTGCGCAGGCTGGTTGGAGATTCTCCAGGGACCCCCTCCCACCTGGCTGTCTCACTTTCCGTTCTTGACATCAGACGTATTGAAATTCTCTGGGGACCTATGTGAAAAGTGAAGTTAATTGCAATGAGAGAACTGGAGTTTGGGAGCTAATCTGATTGGAGGCTGGCCACTGCAGGTGATCACATCCAGGCAACTGCTGTTTAATTAAGGCAATGCGATTAATCACATATGTCACTCACTGGTAGCAACAGATGACACTGTACAACATTCCACCTATGAAATAAACATAAAGTAACGTTTGGAAAGACAGAGACTGAGTTAGGTCTGAGATTCTCCTTTAACGTTTGAATCTGTCGGGTTTTATTTGAATTCTAAGGATACGTGAAGCTTTATTCTTCTTACTTTCCTGAGTATGCCCTCAAAACTATGTCATTAATTTTGAGTTCTTGTTTTAGTTTTTAAATGGAAACTTCACAAATACACATTGCAACTTTTTTGCCTTTTTTAGGTATAATATAAATTTAATAAACTACTCAGATTTAAGCTTGATGCATTTTGGCAATTGTACACACCCATTTAACCACCACTCTAAAGGAGATATAGAATTGTGCTGTCCAGTATAGTTCCCACTAGTCACATGTGGCTATTTAATCTTAACATTTAATTAATTAAAGTTAAATACAATTTAAAATTTACTTTCTTAATCACACGAGCCACATTTCAAGTTCTTAACAGCTCCTTGTCGGTGGTAATAGCCACTGACATACAGCTATTGGACATACTGGATAGCACATATTTGGAACTATGTAGAAAGTGATAGAAATGTCTTTGTAAAAATTAATAGCCAGCAACATTAGAAAGTGGCTTCTTTTACTCATAATAATTTTTAAATATATCCATAATATTGCATGCATTCCTATTTTTTTTCCTTTTTGCTACTATGTAGCATTCCATTTCATTGTTATGCCATAATTTGTTTAGCAGTTCTTGACTTGGGATAAAAACCTGAGTTAAAAATAAAAAAATAAGAATAAAAGTAAATTTTTAAAAATTTTGCTGTTCATGGAAGTTTGGAGTACTCTACTTTTAGCTATTAGGAATTAGGCTATCATGATACCTTGTAAAATCCTTTTTGTGAACATATGTTTGTTTTATTTCTCTTGAGAAAACACCTAGGGGTGGAATTGCTTAACCATGGAATAAGTGTAAATTTGTATTTATAAGAAACTCTCACAGGAAAAGAAATGTGTAAGAATATTATTCAGCAGTAAAATACTATTTCACATCCAAAAGAATGTTGGGGGGGACTGACAATACAAAATGTTGGTGAAGATGTAAAACAGATATGAATCTCATACGTTGCTGGTAGGAGGGTAAAATGTCATAGGTTCTTTGGACAACAATATCTTATTGTGGTTTTAATCTGCATTTTCCCATTGACTGAAGCTGTTAGACAGCTTTTCATGTGTTAATTGGGCATTCTTAGATCTTCTTTTGTGACATGTTCATTTATTTCTATTGCACTTAAAACAATTAGTTATCTGACATTTGATAGACAATTTTTAGGAGTCCTTTTATGTATTTTAAGTATGCTTATTTTGTCTGATATGTTATTGCATATTCTTTTTCAAGATTTATATCTTAACCTATGTAAATTATAAGGCTAAATGTCTAGTTAGCTATAGGAAGGTGTGGAGCACCAGATTAGAATTTTTTTTAAGTAAACCACAATGTATCAGAGAGTATGCTATAAGTGCAATGAGTCCAAAAAATATCGAAGCCAAGAGAAGTAAATAGGGGGTCCTCTATCCAAGAAACTTTAAAAAGTATAGAAAAGAACACAAAGGAAAGAAAAAAACTCCAAAGCCTGTAATTATTTAAAGATTTAATTTCTTATAACTGTCTTTTTAACATTTCTAAACTTGTATGGCAAACAATAGCATATGTTTAGACAATGGAAAAGATAAAATTCAATAATTGCTGTTTTTTTTACAAAATAAAATTGACCATTTACTATTTGGCATATTCGAATTATATAAATTATATAATAGATGCCATATTCAAGATGGCTGGCAATTTTAGCACAGAAAATAGAACAAAGACAACCAAATCTATGCTCTTATAATAATAATGATTTTTAAAAAGCCTCATATCTTTGGTTTCACTTATTTGTGTATAGAACTTCTAATTAGTAAAATTGCCAATATATTTTTATGAATCCTTTGGTTTTACCTTCTGGATATCTAGAAAACATAGATTTCAAATGTATAAATGATATTTAAAATTCAGTTCCAAATTTTTAAAATATTCAAAATATAATATTCAGAAGGTAATAGTATGTGCTTGCAAAATCTATTCATTTTCTCTTAACATTTTGGAGACGAAATCTTTTACTTCTTCTATACAAAAAAACCCATAATCTTTAATTTGGGCTGGGAGTCCCAATCTTTAACTTGGCTACATGTGGTCAAATTGCATGGCTCCCCAAACAGAAATGATTGTTATCCACCCCCACACAAAAACCCCACACATCCCAACAAACACACACACAACATGACATCAGAAAAATCTTTGGATTTTATCTAATATACATATTCAACATAATATACAATTCACCTGAAGCTGTTTATAAATATCTATTTGTCCCATATTCAAGTAAGAACACAGATGATTCAAGTATGCAGGTATAACAGTCAAATGTGTTCTCTCCAGTGTTATTTGCTGTTAAGTTTAAATGATAGGCAAGGAAGAAGTCAGAGCTAACAATAAATCTTTATTTTCTACTCCTTTCTTATTCATCATGCACACAGACACATCTATAGACACAACATAAAATCTGCACAGACACATCCACACAGTTACAAGCATTTATATAGACACACACACACACGCAAACACACACACTAATATAGCCATATATTCCTCAACTAATATGATTTTTCTTAACTTTCCACATGCCCCCTAGTTGTTCTAGTCTACTAGGCAGTCATTATAAGAAATAATTATTCTGTAGTTTGAACATATAAGTATAGATATTCTTAGTCTAACAGATTATCATATTGCCTGATTTAAAAAAACAAAAACAAAACTCAGTCTCAAAAGTGAACAATGTCAGATGCCACTCTTGGTTTTGAATATTACTTTATCCTAGTTAGGGCCACGGATGCACATTTTTATTTCAACTTTAAGCTATGAAATGTGAAGTTGTTTACAAAAATATATGGGAGTTCTATTGTTTGAGTTATAAAGTAGACCTTGATCTGAAGAATAGAAAGAGATTTCTAACTGTGCTCTCCAGAAACTGAAAAGCCTGGTCGTATTAAGAGTGAGTGTTCTTTCTCTGGAAGTACTGAAGCAGAAACTGCACAGTCACTACTCCTAAACCTTTCCGAAGGCATCAATCCATGAGGCAGCCAGTTAAATGAGATGCCCTCTGAGGTTACTTCCAAACTGTAGTTTCTGTAATTCTACCAGTTTCTCCTGATTTTAACATCTCAACAGTTTATCAGAGCGAAGTGTCTTCTAACATGATTGCTTTGCCTAATTATTTTTAGAACAGGTGAAGTTATATATACATAAACATTTTTTAAAAAGACATTAATAATTAGTTATTATCTCTAATTATTTACATATGACTTTTCTAACTGAGACTAAAACTTTTTTTAGAATTGTGTGCGTATGTTTTTTAAGAATATAGTTTTCAGTTAAAGTAAGACGACTGACCAAATTATTTGAGAGAAAGTAGATATTCAAAGAAAGAGTTTAGATCTTTACAATTTCTTTTCAGATGGAAGAAAGGTATTAACTCCTCCATCCTGTTTAGAGTAAGCAAAAGTTGTTATACCTTCAACATGTTCTGTTAATGAATTAATTGGGAAATACCTTTTAGTTTTTGAAATTCCAGGATTTGTGAGGTTCAAGTATAGAAGTTTTTGAGGAAGGCGAAATGAAAAGGAGCCCTGACTGCCTGAGGTGAAGATGAAAAAGTACGTTAAAAACATTCAAAAGAAACATAAAGGCAGAGACAAGTATAACTGGATTTTGTAATAGGATTGCTGAGATAGGTTCACGTTCAAAATCATATGAAGCATTCTGTTTTCTTGGTTACTGGTTACAAGAGATATTTTATAGGGAACTCATCTGCAACCATGGACACCTTTTTAATTAATAAAGAATATTCATGTTTTAGAATATCAAAGCAAGAAAAATTGCACAGACAAGTCATTGTTTTCTACGTAAAGATAAAAAATTGTTTCATGAATAAATTCAAGAAAATTGAGAGTATCCTATTCTATCTGCATAATGTGGCATTGAGCAAGGTATGGAGTTTTTATTGTTTTTCCATTGTTATTTTGAAAACCATTTAGAAAAAAATACCAGTCTGATTTTCTTTCCACAGGACTCAAATGACAATCTTGCTCAACCTGTCTTAATGCTTTACAGATTATTTTTGTACATTCTCATTGTATGCTTGGAGTACATTACTTATCAATTGTGCTCATGACACTTCCTACAGATATTTTATCTCTTCATGAAGATAGTAAACTAGAAAAATTATGCCATTCATTCTTTTTCTTATTTATTCCTCCAAAAATTCTTAAAATATTGCTTTATTGTCATTCTAAATATTTGCTTTATTAACCTACCCATAATGTCATATTTTGCTCTTTCAAAAGTAATACTAAGTTAACCACAAAGTAGACCTCTAAGCATGTATATAACTATCTATATACACCATACTAGATTTGTTCATGGTTGGTAAGTAGTATGATTTTGCCATTACAGCCAAAGAAAGCATGAAGAATAACTCATCCTTCTTTACAGTGAAAACGTCTCGAAGTCAAGAACCACTAGTTTTCATTTCTTCACAGAGATTACCATGGTCTGCTTAAGTATTATTTGCTGAATTTAATCAGAGTAACACTAGGATTAGTTAATGGCTGTGAAAACTATGAAATAGACTATAATTCTTTACATGGCAAAAGTATATGGTTCATAAACCTTTCAGTTCTGTTTTTCTATTTCTCTATTTCGGTAAGTGCCAGCCATAGGTCCTTAAGCATACCTCAGTTAACAATGGAGGATATTGGTAAGTTATGAAGGCATACATTCCCCAGGGTTTAGCTTTAAAGGTATCCATACATTTAATGGTCATTCTTGATTATTTGTGTGTGCTCATCAGAAATTATCATGGCTAGATGCTATTCAGTAAATTCCCATGGTTTTTAACTACTTCTGGAATCTAAGAACTTTGAAACTTCTCTTTATTTTGTGGCTTTCACTGAACTATGTACTATAAAAGATACACTAATTAAAACATAATGAATTTGTATACTCTACTTAATTTAGCAAATTGAGTATAAAATGAATATACAATGCATGTATACATTAGATGTAGAAGTATACATACATATTGTAGTATGTATACTACAAAAGAAGAGTGTTCACTATTTACATTTTAATATACAATATTTTCTAACACAATTTAGGCGTGTATATGTGTGTATTTGTGTGTGTGGTGTGTGTGTATTTTATAACACTACTAAACTCTCTCCGTAAGACCTTAGTGATTTAAACTTCAAGCACTGACATTTCAATGTTTATTTTTATTTTGTATTATTAATATTAAACCAACCAAAACTATGCATTTGCCTTTGTGTAAATAGATGATGGTATCACTGAAATTTTAGTAAGTAATTTCGTGTGTTCATATTAATGCTAGTCTGCTTTGCATTCCAAATCTCCCTGATCCTAATCTAACCCAGCACACATACAAACATGGGCTTGTGAATGTTCACATTCACATAGGAGTCCAAAATAGGCAGATTTCTTCATATTCACATAAGCAGAAGATGCTAAGAATTCTTATTATGTGTTGCTTTATTTATTCTTATCATTTGAAAGGTGATGTTGTTATAGAAAATTGTCTAAGTAGAATTTTTATTTTGCAATTTCCTTGTGCCCACAAGTAAAATACCAATATCTCTATATATTCAATATTGGATTTACGGAAAAGAAGACATAATTAAAGAAAAGGAAGATACTAAAAAATTTAGTAATTTCCCCAAACTGAAAAATCTATATTTCTGTGCAACAGGCTCTTTCAATAACAGATATGTGAAAATATAATCCTATTCACTCTGTCAATGAGATATTAAGAACTAGAAATGCCTGAATGACTCTAAGAATTTGAAATTCAGGTTTTATCTATCTCAATTTAATATTCACATAAAAATGCAAATTTCAACTGTATTTTAAGATAAGTATTGGTAAATATTTTTGAGTGTTTTCAAACATTCATTTGTGAGGGTTTTGTTTTTATGTTGTGATAATGTCTCATTATTTACTTCATTGGGTAATTAGAGGATGTATATATGGTCGCATAATATATTTCAAGTGTATTTCAGAGCTGACACTTATTTGTTGAATCATGTATGGTAGATACACAGTGTAAGCTAACCACGTTAATAAACTATACTATTATTCAGGATTCTAATCTGTGGAGAGCAGTCACAGGGTTCTGCAATGTAACCTTTTCAAGCATTCTAGAATAATTAAATCATGAAGGAAGGGAGTAGCCCAATTAATTGAGAGCTATGGCTGTATGTCTCTTACCCCTCAACATAGAAAAACAAACCCAACAACTGGAACTGTTTCATGGGTATGTCATTGAGGTTAGTAAATGAAATAGTGGAAATTAGGGAATTTGCAATTTCCTAATGACATATAATATAGAAAACTTTTTCATAAGCTTGCTTGTGCCTCTGTATGTTTTCTTTGGTGAGGTGTCTTTTTAGATTTTTGGCTCGCTTTTTGAATTGGGTTTTATTTTTTATTGTTGGGTCTTAAGAGTTCTTTATATATTATGGTATGTGTTTTTACAAATATTTTGATTTTTGCAAAACGCATGGCTTGTCTTTACATTTTCCTAAAAATGTCTTTTCAGAGCAGAAGTTTTTAATTTTAATGAAGTTCAATTTATCAAAACAGACCTGCCTCATTTAATTGGGCTTTGCTTTATTGCCCTTCACATATCAGCTTTTTAGAAATTGAAAGTTTGTGACAACCCTGCATTGAGCAAGTCTATCAATGCTATTTTTCCAACAGCATGTGCTCGCTTGTATCTCTGTGTGACATTTTGGCAATTTTCCCAATATAGAAAACATTTTCATTGTTACTATATGTGTTAAAGTGATGTGTGATCAGTGCTTATTAATGTTGCTATCGTAATTCTTCTGGGGTACTATGAACTGCACTTATATAAAACAGCAAACAAATAATAAATGTTCTGTACATTCAGACTGCTTTACTGACTGGCTATCTCACCCCCTGCTTGGACCTCCCTATTAACCAAGACACAATAATATTAAAATTCCATCAATTAATAACCCTACAGTGGTCTCTAAATGTTCAAGTTAAAGGGAGAGTCACACGTCTCTCACTTTAAATCAGAATCTAGAAGTGATTAAGTTTAGTGAGAAAAACATGTGAAAAGCTGAGATAGGTTGAAAGATGGGCCTTGTGTGCCAAACAGCCAACTTATGAATGCAAAAGAAAAGTCCTTGAAGGAAATTAAAAGTGCTACTTCAGTAACACAGGAATGATAAGAAAGAGAAAGAGCTGTATTGCTGATATGGAGAAAATTTTAGTAGTCTGAATAGAAGATCAAACCAATCACAACATTCCCTTATTAGGCCAAAGCCCAACCCAGAGCAAGGCCCTAATTCTCCCCAATTCTGTGAAGGCTGATAATGGTGAGGAAGCTGCAGAAGAAAAGTTTGAAGCTAGCAGAGATTGGTTTGTAAGTTTCAAGGAAAGAAGTCACCTACATAACATAAAAGTGCAATGTAAAGGAGCAAGTACTGATGTAGAAGTTGTAGGAAGTTATCCAGAAGACCTGGCTAGATAACATAAACAACTAAACAACCGATTTTCAATATAGATGAAATAGCCTTCTATTGGAAGAAGATGCCATCTAGAACATTCATAGCTAGAGAGGAGAAGTCAATGCATGTTTTCAAAGCTTCAACGGATAGGCCGACTCTCTTGTTAAGGGCTAGTAAAGCTGGGGACTTAAGTTGAAGCCAATGCTGATTTTCCATTCTGGAAATCCTAGGGCTGTCGAGAATTATGTCAAGTCTACTCTGCCTGTGCTCTATAAATGGAAAAACAAATCCTAGGTCACAACACATCTGTTGACAGCATGGTTTACTAAAGATTTTAAGCCCACTATTGAGAGTTACTGTTAAAAAAAATCCTTTCAAAATATTACTGCTCATTGACAATGCACCTGGTCATGCAAGAAGCCTAATGGAGATAAAAAAGAAGATTAATGTTGTTGTTTTGTTGTTTTTATGCTCCTCATATAACATCTATTCTGCAACCCATGGATCAAGGAGTCATTTAGACTTTCAAGTATTTGTATTTAATAAATACCTTTTGTAAGACTTGTGAACCCATAATATCTGAGACAGGTCTCAATCAATTTAGAAAGCTTACTTTGCCAAGGTTAAGGATGCACCTGTGACACAGCCTTAGGGGGTCTTGATGACATGTGCCCATGGGTACAGCTTTCTTTTCTACATTTAAGAAAGACATAATACATCAATCAATACGTGTAAGATCTACAGTCGTTGGACCTAGAAGGGCTAAGGGGTGAGGTTCCTGGGTCATAGGTAAATTTTAAAATTTTCTGATTGGCAATTGGTTGAAAGAGTTATTATCCGTAAAAAGGAATATCTGGGTTAAGATAAGGGGTTGGGGCTGGGCATGGTGGCTCAAGCCTGTAATCCCAGCACTTTGGGAGGCCAAGGTGGGCAGATTGCCTGAGGTCAGGAGTTCGAGATGAGCCTGGCCAACATGGTGAAACTTCATCTCTACTAAAAATACAAAAATTAGCCAGATGTGGTGGCAGACACCTGTAATCTCAGCTGCTCAGGGGATGGAGGCAGGAGAATCGCTTGAACCCGGGAGGTGGAGGTTGCGGTGAGTTGAGATCATGCCACTGCACTCCAGCTTGGGCAGCAGAGCAAGACTCCATCAAAAAAAAAAAAAAAAACTGATAAGAGGTTAGGGAGACCAAGGTTTTGTCATGCAGATGAAGCCTCCAGGTAGCAGGCTTCAGAGAGAGTATATTGTAAATGTTTCTTATTAGACATAAGTTCTTCGTTGACATTAACACTTGAGGAGTATAATGAGGTATGTCCAACCTCCTATTCCATCATGGCCTGAACTAGATTTTCAGACAAATTCCAGAATACCCTTAGCCAAGAGGAGGGATCCATTGAGGTGGTTGGGGGGCGCTTAGAATTTCATTTTTGGTTGGTAGACTATACCTGCTATAGATAGTGATTCCTCTGATGGATTTGGGCAAAATAAATTGAAAACCTTTTGAAAGGGATTCACCACTCTAGACACCATTAAGAACACTTGTGATTCATGGAAGAAGGTCAAAATATTAACATCGACAGCAGTTTAGAAGAAGTTGATTTAAACCCTCATGGGTAACTTTGAGGAGTTCAAGACTTCAGTGAAGAAAGTAACTGCAGAATTGTAGATGGAGCCTGAAGATGTGACTGAATTGCTACAATCTCATGATGAAAGTTGAATGGGTGAGCAGTTGCTTCTTATGGATTGGCAAAGAAAGTTGTTTCTGAAATGGGATCTATTCCTGGTTAAGATACTGTGAACATTGCTGAAATGACAACAAAGAATTTAGAATATTTTCTAAGCTTAGTTGATAAAGCAGTGGTAGGGCTTGAAAAGATTGACTCCAGTATAGCAAGTTCTATTATTGAAACTGCCATTGCAAAATCATAACTGCGAAAGTTATTTACAGTGAAAGGGATCTGACCTAATTGACTTCATCTTGCTTCTAACCACCGAGCTATCCTTGTTCATTGGTGGGTGTAGGCCAAACTAACTTTGAGAGGAACTTAGTTTATAGTTTAGCTTTGAAACAAAGTTGGTAACAGCCCTGTTCCAAAACAAACCCACTTCCTGCCTCGGGACTGGACTGGCTTTGCAGGACTATCAAATTAGCCACAAGAGTAGAAATATGGTTTAGGAGTTATGCAGCTGGAGGCTACAAGATTCTGATCCTCTGAAATTGCTCCTGCAGACAACATCTCTATTGTAAAACCTAAGAACTTAAGATATTTGCAGACCCTGCACTTGATGGATCAGCTGGCACTGCTCAGATTGATAAACTTGTTCATCTGGATTTTTGGCCCCCATAGAGAAACTGACTCAGCACAAGAGGACAGTTTTGACTCCCTGTGATTTCATCTCCAACTCAACCAATCAGCACTTCAGATTCACTGGCCTCCTACCCACGAAATTATCTTTAAAAACTCTAATTCCCGAATTTTCAGGGAGACTGATTTGAGTAATAATAAAACTCCAGTTTTCCTTACAGCTGGCTCTGCATGAATTATTTTCTTTTTGTTGTTGCAATTCTTCTGTTTTGATAAATTGACTCTGTCTAGGCAGCAGGCAAGGTGAACCTGTTGGGCAGCTACACTATGGGTAAAACGCTACCAAACAGCATTGCATGCTACAAATAAATCTTTTGTTAAAGGAAGAGTCAAATGATATGCCAAACTCCACTGCTGGCTTATGTTAAGAAATTTTCACAACCACCCAGCCTTCAGCAACCTCTACCCTGATCAGTCAGCAGCCGTCAACATGGAGGCAAGATCCTCCACCAGTAAAAAGATTACAATTTGCTGAAAGCTCAGGTGATTATTAGCAATTATTTTTGGCAATAAATTATTTTCTAATGAAGCTTTGTACTTTTTAAAACATAAGGCTGTTACATACTTAATAGATTACAGCGTAGTGTTAACGTAACTTTAATATGCACTGGGAAAGAACCAAAAAGCTTGCATGGCTCACTTCATTGTAATGTTTACTTTATTGTGGCAGTTTGGAACCAAACCTGCACTATCTTTGAGTTATGCCTTTTTTTTAAATTTCATGATGGTTTGGTCTTATGTTTAAGACTCTACACCCAACACAGATTTTCTCCTATGCTATCTTCTAGATTTTTATGGTTTTTCATTTTACATTTAAGTCTATAAGTTATCTTGTTAATTTTTGTAAAAACTATCAAGATTCCTTTTTAAAAAAATTTTATTGGATGTGTATTTGTTTCAGTTCCATTTGTTGGGAAGTCAATGCTTTCTCTATTAAATGACCTTGCTCTGGTAAAAATAAAGTCAATTAGGGTGTGACAAAAGAGCTTCCCTTGAGGACACGCTTTTGTTAAGGAGGACAGAAAGCTCTGAGTGCATTTCAAAATGGCTACTTTTCCCTTCCTTCTGCTGGAAACAGGAAGGGATACTTTTTTCTCATCTTCTCCATAAGAATCTATTTAGGCTCCTGAAGGTTAAGATTCATGAAAGTACTGTGATTCTCAGTAGAAATTTTCCTTGACATACAATGGGGTTACATCCTGATAAACCCATCATAAATCTTGTAAATTGAAAATGCATTTAATACACCAGACCTACAGAACTTAGCCTTGTTCACCTTAAATGTACTCAGAACACTCACACTAGCCTATAGTTAGGTAAAATCACCTAATACAAAGCCTATTTTATATATATATATATATATGTATATATAAAGAGCAAAAATATATATATTATATATACATATTATATATATGTATATATTTTATATATACATATTATATATATGTATATATTTTATATATACATATTATATATATAAAATATATATATTTTATATATATATAAGAAAAAAAGTGTCAAATATCTTATGTACCACATAGTCCTAGGCCAGGCAAAGATCAGAATTCAAAATTCGAAGTATGTCAAATTGTGATGGTTTGCAAAGTTGTGAAGTTGTAAAATCATTAAGTTGATTGCCCTTCTCTCTGGTTTTTATGGTGGCAGCTTGCCCTGTGACAGCAATTATTAGATAGATTTAAGAAGAGTTGTTCCTTTTCAAATTGTTCGATTATTTTCTTGTTGTAAGAATGAGAGTGAGAACTTCCAAGTCCCAAAACAAGAAATTCATTTTACTTTTTACCATAGTCTTGACAGTAACTTCTGGGCAACCTTATGTAAATCAGTGATATTGACTTCTAGGTTTTGTATGTATAAATAAAAATTGGACAAGATCGATATTTTCAAAATAAGCTTTATGATATTTTAGCAGACTTTAAAACAGCACACTAGTTGATGGTAAAATAAAATGATCACATATTTGTTAAAGTTCTTCAGAGGCAACTGATAAATAGCAGCCCGTTTTCCCATAAGACTTCATTTGAAAAATAGAATGGAGTAACATATGGAAGCTAAATTATAACTCATAGAACGCTCAGGCTGCAGAATGTTATTTCACATACACTGAGCATGTCTGCTCACTCAAACACAATCCCTAAATTGGGCAAATTATTCAATCACTGAAACCAAGCCACTCAGGTCTGGGGCAGCAATTTTCTAAGTAATAAAGTACCTGGCAGAGCAGTGGCATGTCCCTTTGCCTGAGGAGCAGTTTACTTCAAGAGGAAGAAAGGAAGAGGAGTGCTAGGCATACTAAGTTCTTGCTCCCATACTCACTAACCAAGTATCACTTCACTACCCTTCACTACCCTTTGGGACAAAGTGAGTAATGGTATAGTTAGAGGCCAGAAATAAGCTTAAGAAAATCCTGTCTATATAGAAAACAGTGGAGAGGGGGGAAATAACAGGGTTTAATAACTTTTAACATTGTCGAGCTTTTATTAGGCCAATGCTCAGAGATTTCCTGATAGGGTTAGAGTTTGACTTGCCAACTCAGATTTTCTTAAAACCTAAATAGATACCTCAAACTTATAGTCTGCAACCAGACTTTGCTTTATTATTTCCAGTAGAGTATGGTTTTTCCTTTGTAAATTCCTGTCCACATTTTTAGTAAGAGATTTCACCTGAAAGTTTAGATATTCAGCTCCTCATAAATCTTTAGGTGACAACACTGGGCCTTATTTTCAAATGGCAATAATTGCCTGCAACTGAGTGGCAGCTGTTCTCACTAGACAATGTGAATACTCTTCATTTTGCCAGTTTTCACCAATTACCCACTGTGTTCATAATGCTCTTACCCAGAATCTGCTTCATTCATTTATATATCTGTCCTTAGTAGGCATTTGGGTTTGTGATCGCTGCTCTAAAGAGAACTAAGCTTAGCCACATTTTAGCAACCCATCTCATCCATAGCCAGTGAAACTTGTTTGGAGTTATAAGTCCAGAAGACTCTGAACTGGGAAATCCAGTATCAAGGAGTCCAATCAGGTGAGTATCAGCTTGCGGCATCATTATACTGTGGAAGGCAAGAGGATGAGAGAGGGTAAAAGAGATCAAGAGATGGGGGGAGGAGCCAAGATGGCCGAATAGGAACAGCTCCAGTCTACAGCTCCCAGCATGAGCGACGCAGAAGACGGGTGATTTCTGCATTTCCATCTGAGGTACCGGGTTCATCTCACTAGGGAGTGCCAGACAGTGGGCGCAGGCCAGTGGGTGCGCGCACCCTGCGCGAGCCGAAGCAGGGCGAGGCATTGCCTCACCTGGGAAGTGCAAGGGGTCGGGGAGTTCCCTTTCCGAGTCAAAGAAAGGGGTGACGGACGCACCTGGAAAATCGGGTCACTCCCACCCGAATATTGCGCTTTTCAGACCGGCTTAAAAAACGGCACACCACGAGACTATATCCCACACCTGGCTCGGAGGGTCCTACGCCCACGGAATCTCGCTGATTGCTAGCACAGCAGTCTGAGATCAAACTGCAAGGCGGCAGCGAGGCTGGGGGAGGGGCGCCCACCATCGCCCAGGCTTGCTTAGGTAAACAAAGCAGCCGAGAAGCTCGAACTAGGTGGAGCCCACCACAGCTCAAGGAGGCTTGCCTGCCTCTGTAGGCTCCACCTCTGGGGGCAGGGCACAGACAAACAAAAAGACAGCAGTAACCTCTGCAGACTTAAATGTCCCTGTCTGACAGCTTTGAAGAGAGCAGTGGTTCTCCCAGCACGCAGCTGGAGATCTGAGAACGGGCAGACTGCCTCCTCAAGTGGGTCCCTGACCCCTGACCCCCGAGCAGCCTAACTGGGAGGCACCCCCCAGCAAGGGCACACTGACACCTCACACCGCAGGGTATTCCAACAGACCTGCAGCTGAGGGTCCTGTCTGTTAGAAGGAAAACTAACAAACAGAAAGGACATCCACACCGAAAACCCATCTGTACATCACCATCATCAAAGACCAAAAGTAGATAAAACCACAAAGATGGGGAAAAAACAGAACAGAAAAACTGGAAACTCTAAAACGCAGAGCACCTCTCCTCCTCCAAAGGAACACAGTTCCTCACCAGCAACGGAACAAAGCTGGATGGAGAATGATTTTGACGAGCTGAGAGAAGAAGGCTTCAGACGATCAAATTACTCTGAGCTACGGGAGGACATTCAAACCAAAGGCAAAGAAGTTGAAAACTTTGAAAAAAATTTAGAAGAATGTATAACTAGAATAACCAATACAGAGAAGTGCTTAAAGGAGCTGATGGAGCTGAAAACCAAGGCTTGAGAACTACGTGAAGAATGCAGAAGCCTCAGGAGCCGATGCGATCAACTGGAAGAAAGGGTATCAGCAATGGAAGATGAAATGAATGAAATGAAGTGAGAAGGGAAGTCTAGAGAAAAAAGAATAAAAAGAAATGAGCAAAGCCTCCAAGAAATATGGGACTATGTGAAAAGACCAAATCTACGTCTGATTGGTGTACCTGAAAGTGATGCGGAGAATGGAACCAAGTTGGAAAACACTCTGCAGGATATTATCCAGGAGAACTTCCCCAATCTAGCAAGGCAGGCCAACATTCAGATTCAGGAAATACAGAGAACGCCACAAAGATACTCCTCGAGAAGAGCAACTCCAAGGCACATAATTGTCAGATTCACCAAAGTTGAAATGAAGGAAAAAATGTTAAGGACAGCCAGAGAGAAAGGTCGGGTTACCCTCAAAGGGAAGCCCATCAGACTAATAGCGGATTTCTCGGCAGAAACCCTACAAGCCAGAAGAGAGTGGGGGCCAATATTCAACATTCTTAAAGAAAAGAATTTTCAACCCAGAATTTCATATCCAGCCAAACTAAGCTTCATAAGTGAAGGAGAAATAAAATACTTTACAGACAAGCAAATGCTGAGAGATTTTGTCACCACCAGGCCTGCCTTACAAGAGCTCCTGAAGGAAGCCCTAAACATGGAAAGGAACAACCGGTACCAGCCACTGCAAAATCATGCCAAAATGTAAAGACCATCGAGACTAGGAAGAAACTGCATCAACTAATGAGCAAAATCACCAGCTAACATCATAATGACAGGATCAAATTCACACATAACAATATTAACTTTAAATGTAAATGGACTAAATTCTCCAATTAAAAGACACAGACTGGCAAGTTGGATAAAGAGTCAAGACCCATCAGTGTGCTGTATTCAGGAAACCCATCTCACATGCAGAGACACACAGAGGCTCAAAATAAAAGGATGGAGGAAGATCTACCAAGCAAATGGAAAACAAAAAAAGGCAGGGGTTGCAATCCTAGTCTCTGATAAAACAGATTTTAAACCAACAAAGATCAAAAGAGACAAAGAAGGCCATTACATAATGGTAAAGGGATCAATTCAACAAGAGGAGCTAACTATCCTAAATATATATGCACCCAATACGGGAGCACCCAGATTCATAAAGCAAGTCCTGAGTGACCTACAAAGAGACTTAGACTCCCACACATTAATAATGGGAGACTTTAACACCCCACTGTCAACATTAGACAGATCAACGAGACAGAAAGTCAAGAAGGATACCCAGGAATTGAACTCAGCTCTGCACCAAGCAGACCTAATAGACATCTACAGAACTCTCCACCCCAAATCAACAGAATATACATTTTTTTCAGCACCACACCACACCTATTCCAAAATTGACCACATAGTTGGAAGTAAAGCTCTCCTCAGCAAATGTAAAATAACAGAAATTATAACAAACTATCTCTCAGACCACAGTGCAATCAAACTAGAACTCAGGATTAAAAGTCTTACTCAAAACTGCTCAACTACATGGAAACTGAACAACCTGCTCCTGAATGACTACTGGGTACATAACGAAATGAAGGCAGAAATAAAGATGTTCTTTGAAACCAACAAGAACAAAGACACAACATACCAGAATCTCTGGGATGCATTCAAAGCAGTGTGTAGAGGGAAATTTATAGCACTAAATGCCCACAAGAGAAAGCAGGAAAGATCCAAAATTGACACCCTAACATCACAATTAAAAGAACTAGAAAAGCAAGAGCAAACACATTCAAAAGCTAGCAGAAGGCAAGAAATAACTAAAATCAGAGCAGAACTGAAGGAAATAGAGACACAAAAAACCCTTCAAAAAATTAATGAATCCAGGAGCTGGTTTTTTGAAAGGATCAACAAAATTGATAGACCGCTAGCAAGACTAATAAAGAAAAAGAGAGAGAAGAATCAAATAGACACAATAAAAAATGATAAAGGGGATATCACCACCGATCCCACAGAAATACAAACTACCATCAGAGAATACTACAAACACCTCTATGCAAATAAACTAGAAAATCTAGAAGAAATGGATACATTCCTCGACACATACACTCTCCCAAGACTAAACCAGGAAGAAGTTGAATCTCTGAATAGACCAATAACAGGAGCTGAAATTGTGGCAATAATCAATAGTTTACCAACCAAAAAGAGTCCAGGACCAGATGGATTCACAGCCGAATTCTACCAGAGGTACAAGGAGGAACTGGTACCATTCCTTCTGAAACTATTCCAATCAATAGAAAAAGAGGGAATCCTCCCTAACTCATTTTATGAGGCCAGCATCATTCTGATACCAAAGCCGGGCAGAGACACAACCAAAAAAGAGAGTTTTAGACCAATATCCTTGATGAACATTGATGCAAAAATCCTCAATAAAATACTGGGAAACCGAATCCAGCAGCACATCAAAAAGCTTATCCACCATGATCAAGTGGGCTTCATCCCTGGGATGCAAGGCTGGTTCAATATACGCAAATCAATACATGTAATCCAGCATATAAACAGAGCCAAAGACAAAAACCACATGATTATCTCAATAGATGCAGAAAAAGCCTTTGACAAAATTCAACAACCCTTCATGCTAAAAACTCTCAATAAATTAGGTATTGATGGGACATATCTCAAAATAATAAGAGCTATCTATGACAAACCCACAGCCAATATCATACTGAATGGGCAAAAACTGGAAGCATTCCCTTTGAAAACTGGCACAAGACAGGGATGCCCTCTCTCACCGCTCCTATTCAACATAGTGTTGGAAGTTCTGGCCAGGGCAATCAGGCAGGAGAAGGAAATAAAGGGTATTCAATTAGGAAAAGAGGAAGTCAAATTGTCCCTGTTTGCAGACGACATGATTGTTTATCTAGAAAACCCCATTGTCTCAGCCCAAAATCTCCTTAAGCTGATAAGCAACTTCAGCAAAGTCTCAGGATACAAAATCAATGTACAAAAATCACAAGCATTCTTATACACCAACAACAGACACACAGAGAGCCAAATCATGAGTGAACTCCCATTCACAATTGCTTCAAAGAGAATAAAATACCTAGGAATCCAACTTACAAGGGATGTGAAGGACCTCTTCAAGGAGAACTACAAACCACTGCTCAAGGAAATAAAAGAGGATACAAACAAATGGAAGAACATTCCATGCTCATGGGTAGGAAGAATCAATATCGTGAAAATGGCCATACTGCCCAAGGTCATTTACAGATTCAATGCCATCCCCATCAAGCTACCAATGACTTTCTTCACAGAATTGGAAAAAACTACTTTAAAGTTCATATGGAACCAAAAAAGAGCCCGCATTGCCAAGTCAATCCTAAGCTAAAAGAACAAAGGTGGAGGCATCACACTACCTGACTTCAAACTATACTACAAGGCTACAGTAACCAAAACAGCGTGGTACTGGTAACAAAACAGAGATATAGATCAATGGAACAGAACAGAGCCCTCAGAAATAACGCCGCATACCTACAACTATCTGATCTTTGACAAACCTGAGAAAAACAAGCAATGGGGAAAGGATTCCCTATTTAATAAATGGTGCTGGGAAAACTGGCTAGCCATATGTAGAAAGCTGAAACTGGATCCCTTCCTTACACCTTATACAAAAATCAATTCAAGATGGATTAAAGATTTAAACGTTAGACCTAAAACCATAAAAACCCTAGAAGAAAACCTAGGCATTACCATTCAGGACATAGGCATGGGCAAGGACTTCATGTCCAAAACACCAAAAGCAATGGCAACAAAAGACAAAATTGACAAATGGGATCTAATTAAACTAAAGAGCTTCTGCACAGCAAAAGAAACTACCATCAGAGTGAACAGGCAACCTACAACATGGGAGAAAATTTTCGCAACCTACTCATCTGACAAAGGGCTAATATTCAGAATCTACAATGAACTCAAACAAATTTACAAGAAAAAAACAAACAACCCCGTCAAAAAGTGGGCGAGGACATGAACAGACACTTCTCAAAAGAAGACATTTATGCAGCCAAAAGACACATGAAAAAATGCTCATCATCACTGGCCATCAGAGAAATGCAAATCAAAACCACTATGAGATATCATCTCACACCAGTTACAATGGCAATCATTAAAAAGTCGGGAAACAACAGGTGCTGGAGAGGATGTGGAGAAATAGGAACACTTTTACACTGTTGGTGAGACTGTAAACTAGTTCAACCATTGTGGAAGTCAGTGTGGCGATTCCTCAGGGATCTAGAACTAGAAATACCATTTGACCCAGCCATCCCATTACTGGGTATATACCCAAAGGACTATAAATCATGCTGCTATAAAGACACATGCACACGTATGTTTATTGCGACATTATTCACAATAGCAAAGACTTGGAACCAACCCAAATGTCCAACAATGATAGACTGGATTAAGAAAATGTGGCACATATACACCATGGAATACTATGCAGCCATAAAAAATGATGAGTTCCTGTCCTTTGTAGGGTCATGGATGAAATTGGAAACCATCATTCTCAGTAAACTATCGCAAGAACAAAAAACCAAACACCGCATATTCTCACTCATAGGTGGGAATTGAACAATGAGATCACATGGACACAGGAAGGGGAATATCACACTCTGGGGACTGTTGTGGAGTGGGGGAGAGGGGGGAGGGATAGCATTGGGAGATATACCTAATGCTAGATGACGAGTTAGTGGGTGCAGTGCACCAGAATGGCACATGTATACATATGTAACTAACCTGCACAATGTGCACATGTACCCTAAAACTTAAAGTATAATAATAATAAAAAAAAAGAGAGATCAAGAGATGGCTGAACTTGCTTCTGTAAAAAACCCACTCTCAGGACAATGACATTAATCCATTAATGAGAGCAAAGCCTTCATGACCTAGTCACTTCTTAAACATTCCACTTCTCAACACTGTTGCATGGGGGACTAAGTTTCTAACACATGAACTTTGGGGGACACATTCAAATCTTAGCACTATCCCATATGCCTGGTCCATTTCTTTTATAACCTGCCCCTTTTCCTGATTTTCATTCTGACCTTGGACCCCAAAACCATTTATGTCTACATATCATGTCCTTGGGAACTTGAATCCCATATATATATATATATATATATATATATATGTAAAATCTCTGAATCAGCTTATTGGGATCCTTAGAACCAAGATGTCTAGAGTTGAAGGCTGCTATGCCTTCATTTTCCAAATAGACCTATGAATATCTTTCCCTCCTTCTGCCTACACCTGAAGTGAGATTGAGCCACACTTACTTATATTGCTATGTATCTTCTAGTCCTGAGGCAACGGTAGAAACGCAGGATTGTGAATCAAAAAAGCTGATCATTCTGCCGAACATGAAGGGCCAGAGCAGATGAGAAGCTAGAGAAATAAGGGCTAAGTGAGAGTAAGAAGTTTCTGGCAATTACTTATGACCAGAAATTTTAATAAGCATAAAATTATTCTGGCAGAGGGGAAGTCATATGTTTAAATAGAAGACTTTTCTTTTGTTATGGCTAATCCCAGAAAAGAGGACAGGAGCAGACCTATCCATGAACAATATGAGGTTATCTTAAAATTAAATATTTAATCTTTTCTACACTGGAACAGCTCCATTCTTTTTTTCTTTTTATGAAGATAGTGATCACTTCATTTGTACAGTTCCTTCCAATAATGCTCAGTTTTATCTGAACACTTAATAAAACTTGCTTTTGGTTACAGAATTTCCTTTTGCGCATTGATAAGATGACTTCTGTGTGAGTTTTCTCCAAAGCCCCCCACCCCGCCTTTTTAAAAGAAGGTGTGAGTCATAAGGGGCATTACTGAAAGTATTGACTCACTAATCTTTAAGATATCTCTAGGCTCTGCCTTCTCCTGACCATAACATTCTCAACACACAGAAGAAGACTTTTTTTTTTTCTTTTTGAGATGGAGTCTCACTCTGTCGCCCAGGCTGAAGTGCAGTGCCACTATATTGGCTCACTACTCGCTCCACCTCCTGGGTTCACGCCATTCTCCTGCCTCAGCCTCCCGAGTAGCTGGGACTACAGGCACCCGCCACCACGCCCGGCTAATTTTTTTTTTTTTTTTTTGTATTTTTAGTAGACACTGGGTTTCACCGTGTTAGCCAGGATGGTTTTGATCTCCTGACCTCGTGATCCGCCCGCCTCAGTCTCCCAAGTGCTGGGATTACAGGAATGAGCCACCGTGCCTGGCCAGAAAAGACTCAATGCTGTAACATAAAGCTGTTTTCTTACCTACAAAGGACAAAGAAGCAAACGTTGAAAATAGGTAAAGGTAGCATTCTCTAGATCTATAAGACAGTTGAACCCCTACAGTAGTATTTTTTCCCAAGTAATGCTACTGAGTGAGGGTTGAGGGAAATACCAGTGACAACTGGCAGGGTGGGGGCTGGGGAGATGGATTCATCTCACTAAAAACACTGCCCAGAGAGCTAGGAAGTCCTGAAGAGAAGGCTCCTGACATTTTTGGGTGGGGGCAGAGGCTGGGGGGAAGAAGCTGGGAAAAGGATAGGAGTGCTGCCTAGGCTAGGGATGCAGCTATTCATAGGATCTGCGTCCTTGACTCCACCTCCCTCTAGAGGCTGCAGTGCATTGACTGTGCACCAAGTCTGGTGTGGGGAGGGCAGATTTCCTGCGGTGCTTGTTGTGTTAACTCTTTCAAGGCAAAGTATATTCTTTTCCATCTCTGTGCCTTTGCTCATGCTGGTCTTTCTCAGAACCTCCCCCATCTTTTTCTTCTGAATCCTTCGTTTTCCTTGTTACGTATTTTCCGAACTTATATTTATGTCATCACTATTGACGTCTTTTGTGGGACATTTGCTTAAAACCTAACCTAGGCCAAGGAAAGAGTCTTCCGTTCTAGGTCCCGTATTTTAGAGAGGCCTGTTCTCCTTTCCCCCAGCCTCAGGCATGTTCAGTGTACCCAGAAATCCGGAGTTACCTGCCCAAAGGTCTTGATTGAATGGTGTGCACACCCCTGGGCTGGGCGGGTAGATAAGGAGTAGCTCTTCGCTGCGGTGATGGATGGAAGTTGAACAGGGCAAGCTGGGATGCACCTAGATCCTTTCTTTGTAAGTCTGAGCCTGGGGTAGTAAAAGAAAAGAGGCTTTTGGAATGGGAAGCTTAGGTCCTTTTACGTTTCTACCACTAAGTTCCCACAAGGAACTTACTGGAGCTCAAGTAATTGACATTTATACTGGCTTTCCATATGTTATAAAGAACCATGTTTTTTGACAATAGGGATCTAATACATGTTTAGCATAAAATTTGGTTAGTTTGATTTAGAACTTTTAAATATTTAGACAAATGGTGTTCAGGGCTCTATTTGCATTCTTGCATGAACCTTGCAAATGCTAAGAGTGGGCTCGTGTTTTTTAACATTTTTTCAATAGATATTTTATATGCTATCTCTAAATTTAACTATTTTCTTCTTTTCTGTGGTTTGAATATTTCGTATATACTTTTATCACATTTCCGTTTGGCATATTAATTATTCATCTTCATGGGTCTTTCCTCTATCTGGCTAATAGTTAAAGGAGAGAAAGCATTCTTTTCATTGCTATTCCCTTCTCTACCTACAATGATTATAGCACATAAAGATTACACACAACATAAAATTTAAACTCAGAGAATTTCTTCAGTTTTTACCTTCCTGAATCTCTTTAACAGTTTTCTCAGTTTCCAGTGCTCTTAGCTTCACATATTACTTTGCCTGTATTTTACTCTAATTAGAGTCTTAAGTTGATTCTTGAGTGTCCACTTTGTTACTGATGTAAAAACATAGTAATATATTCATTTTTCTTTCTTCCTGAGATAGAGTCTCACTCTGTCACTCAGGCTGGAGTGCAGTGGTGCCATCTTGGCTTACTGCAAGCTCTGCCTCCTGGGTCTAAGCGATTATCCTGCCTCAGCCTCCCAAGTAGCTGGGATTACAGGTGCATGCCACCATGCCCAGCAAATTTTTTGTATTTTTAGTAGAAAGAGGGTTTCATCATATTGGCCAGGCTGGTCTCGAACTCATGACCTCAAGTGATCTGCCCGCCTGGGCCTCCCAAAGTGCTGGGATTATAGGCGTGAGCTACCGCACCCAGTCATTATGTTGATTTTTGATATTATTCCTAAGCTGTACACTTCACATCTGGAAGAAATCCCTGTTAGGCTAACACTTTCAAGATGCAGAGTCTCAAATCCTCAGCCAGCATAATTCAGTAGTGGGAGATTGTACAAGGTATACAAGGAGAATAATCACAATGATTATTGTAATAATATAGCAAGAAGTCTTAGCATTATGTGCCACAAATTGAATGGTATAATTTGTAACAATTATGTGACTTACTGTCCACAGTTACTCTGCAATGTAGAAATCATTATTTACCTATTGAAGTTAAGGAAATAAATGTGTAAAGATTAAACTAATTTGCCTGAGTTCATATAGTTTATGAATAACATATGTAGGATCCATACCCAGATATATATTCCTCAAGCCCTCACCCTTTCTTCTCTATTTCTTTTGCTTAAAGTTATACTTTTAGGTCACTGCCTAACAAAATGCTTAATACGTAATTCTAGTCAATAAACATCTGTTAAATGCATGAATGAACAAATGAACAAGAGATGGATAGATGGATGAACAAATAAGTAAGTAGATTTATAGTTAAGAATAATATTTTTAAAAGTCATGTATGTGTAGAGGATTAAAGTTTAGACAGGTAATGAAGGTTCTTCATACCAATGTAGGAGAAAAATTTACCAAAAAACAAACAGAAACTTTTAGATTTCTTTATTAATTAGTATAAATAATTTTCTCCCTGCTGGAAATTATTCAAAGTAGAGATAATAATCATAGCAGAGAAACTTCAGTGTGCATACCACCAATCTAGGATGTTTCTTTAAAAATGCACATTCCTGGGGCTGGGCATGGTGGCTCACCCCTGTAATCCCAGCACTTTGTGAGGCTGAGGCAGGCAGATCTCCTGAGTTCAGGAGTTCGAGACCAGCCTGGCCAACATGGTGAAACCCCACCTTTATTAAAAATACGAAAATTAGATGGGCGTGGTGGCAGGCACCTGTGGTCCCAGCTACTCGGGAGGCTGAGGCAGGAGAATCGCTTGAACCTGAGAGACAGAGGTTGCAGTTAGCCAAGATCACGCCACTGCACTCCAGCCTGGGTGACAGAGCGAGACTCCATCTCAAAAAAAAAAAAAAAAACAGGAAAAGAAAAGAAAAGCATATTCCTGGGCTCCACTCCAGGAATTCTCCCAAGATAGTGTGGTAGGGCCATGCATAATATTATTTTAACAATTACACCAGATGACTCTGATGTAGAAATCCACAAACTATACTTTGAGAATCTGTTACTGAAGAAAGTGGACAAGATATAGTTTTTTACCTTACCCTTAGAAAGCTGGAAAAATAATAATTTAATTCTTAATCAAGTCTTTACTAGAATAATCCATTTATAGCACTTTTGGTTCATATCCCAATTTCATTTCCAAGAGTCTCATGAGTATCCAAAGCCACTGACATGGGACTGTTTATGCCGCACAGATCAGCATCACTGATGGTTGGTGGCTTTCTGGCTGCATTCCATGGCAATTCTCACGAGGTAGCAGCAAGGAGAAAGGCAGGTGATGACAGGACTTCTAGGCATCTTGGGCACTGCTCCATGGGGCTTGCTGATATCAAACTTTCTTTCACCTGATACCCTCTCTTTCTCTTTCTTTCCTTTCTACATCTTGTTTTTTTTTCCTTTAACTCAAGTATCTTTCATGTAGCACGGGAACAGAAAATACTCTTAAAAGTTTTATTTGAATCTACCTGTTATATTAATCACTGTTTTCTGAACTTAACAGACAAGTATTTGCAGTCTTCATTTTCTCATTCAACAATGAATGAACTCAAGCTTTATGCTTTACAGTCTAGGAAAGGGGAAGACACTCAGAACACAAGTAAAGAATTTACTACAGGGCCATGGTAACCCTTTAAGTAAAACTTTAAAGTAGCCAAACAAAGGACACTCTAAATAGGTAGAAAATAAATGGATAATTAGTATCCTGTCCTAGATTATATAAAGGATTCTGGTGGTGTGGCTAGAAAGGACAGAATGTATTAAAAATGAAGAAAGAGTGAGAAGCAATGACTCATTGGTTATTGGTAATATGGCTCAAATTTTCTTGAAAATACTAAGACTCAGATACTATCTTAGTCCATTTAGTGCTTTACAAAGGAATACCTGAGGCTGGGTAATTCATAAAGAAAAGAGTTTTATTTGGCTCATGCTTCTGCAGGCTATACAAGAAGCATGGTGCCAGCATCTACATCTGATGACTACTTCTAACTACTTTTACTTATGGCGAAAGGTGAAGGGGAGCCAGCATGTACAGAGATCATTTGGCAAGGAGGAAGAAAGAGAGACAGGGAGATACAAGACTCTTTTAAACAACCAGCTCTCTTGGGAACTTATAGAGCAAAAACTCACTTACCACTACTCTCTTTCAGGCAAAGCATTTATCTATTCATGAGGGATCTGCCCCCATGACCCAGACACTGTCCATGAGGCTCCACCTCTAACACTGAGGTCAAATTTCAAAATGAGGTTTTGAGGCATCAAGTATCCAAGCCATAACAGAGGCTAAAAGAAAAAAAAAGACATGAATACTGACTTGATGTTTTAAACAGAAAATAGCTATCTAAAGTTCTGCCAGGTAACTTTAAAAATTTTTGAAATTTATCTCCTCTGTATTACACCTCAGTGATCATGCTTAGATCCCATGAAAGAAAGACATGGTGGACTTCTTTATAAACATGATACGTTAAACACGCGTTTATCTCTGTTGCATTCTAAATCCTTTTAAATTAACATTGAAGACATTTTCAAAGGGAATACACGCCAAGTAAAAAGGAAAGGAGAGGCAACAACAGGAGTATTTTAGGAGGTAATAGGACAATAGAAAAGTGACAGCTTACTTAGCAGAATCTGTAACCAAAGCTGAGAGTGGAGCAACACCCGGTCACAAGGTTACTTGTCTGCAAAACCAAGAATAACTCAATAAGCATACACACCAAATAGCCCTCCAAGTGCCAGGGGACTTGAAAGCACTTAGCCTACCAGCTGCCTTCTCATCCGCCCACACAGCAAAGGAGAACTTTTCCCCAATCCAGTAGAAGATTGGCAGCATACTCTCTGTACAGATCGAATCTGAGAAACTCCGAATCCAGGAACAGTAGTTATTACTAGGGTCTGGAAGCAAAACAGAAACAGGGATTAATTGATGGACTATGTTCCAATCCATGGGGCTCACGCCCCTGTCCTGATTTTGCTGTCAGGACATTTGCTGTCAGGATGTTCTCCCCTAAGACTGGAGAATTCTCTTAGGGGAATTTACCTTCGCAAAGAAGGAAAAGAATCCATAGATTTTGAAAACCAGAAATCCTCCAATAATTTTATGAAAAGTTTTTCAAATTAATGTGCCACCTGCTAGCCAGAAATCTCTTTCATATACTTAGGGCTTCCAATCAGCTTTTTAGTGCTTTATTCGTAATAGAGTAGACAACCAAGGATTACTGGGTAATTACGATGTGGTGTGAAAGACAGAGACCTCAACAAACAAAAACGAGGAACTTACAACCAACAGCGCCAATTCTGAATAAGAACAATCTCCAATACTAAAATATCATATCCGGTGACATATATATGAAAGAAAATTTAGATATTTTAAAATAAAAGCCTAAATAACAGAATATAGTTATTGTACCTACAACATACAATGCAAGATTAGTAGATAATATTGATATCTGGATATAATGTAAGGGTAGTAGTGGATATCTACTTCTGAATTTCAAAATCCTTCAAATACAATACAAATGTATTCTATGAGAACATGGAAAAATAGAACAAATAAATTAGTACTAAATTAGAGTTAAAGTAGCTGAGGTTGATTACTGCTGTGGAGTAGGAATCAAGGAACAGGAAAGGCAGGGGAGGGAAAGGAGCAGGAGACTGCTGTTTTTTTGTTTGCTAATTAAGTCAATAAGACTATTTGATATTTAAAATCATTGCCATGTATTATTTGGTAATAGCTAATGTTACATTACAAGATATTTTATTGATATCCAATAAACTAGAAGTCTTCATAAAATGTGTCTATTATTGGATAAATAAAAGAAAGTGTTATTTTAGTCTCTGTTGCTGTTTTAAAAAAAACACAAAATAAAGTGACTGAGTACTTTTTAAATGATAAAAATGTATTTTTAAAAGTTTTTACAGATCTGGAAATTCCAAGATCGAGGTGCCTGTATTTGGTGTCTGCTGAGAGCTTTTTTGTTATGTCCTCACATTGTGGAAGTATGAAAGAGCAAAAAAGAGCTTAAGCTGGTTCCCTCCAGCCTTTTTGCGGATGATTAATGCATTCAAAAAGGTGGAACTTTCATGATTTTTTAAAAAGGTTTTATTTTAGGTTCAGGAGTATATGTGAAAGTTTGTTATATAGATAAACTCGTGGCAAGGGGGGTGGTTGTACAGATTATTTCATCACCCAGGTATTCGGCCTAGTACCCAATAGTTTTTTATTTGTTTTTTGTTTTTTGTTTTTTTTTGCTCCTCTCTCTTCTCCCACCCCCTACCCTCAAGTAGACCCCAGCGTCCACTGTTCCCTTGTTTGTGTTCATGAGTTCTCATCACTTAGCTCCCACTTACACGTGAGAACACGCAGTATTTGGTTTTCTCTTCCTGTGTTAGTTTTCTAAGGTCAATAGCCTCCAGCTCCACCCATGTTCTTGCAAAAGACATAATCTTGTTCGTTTGGGGGCTGCATAGTATTCCATGGTGTATATATACCACATTTTCTTTATCCAATTTGTTATTGATGGGCCCTTAGATTGATTCCATGTCTTTGCTATTGTGAATAGCACCACAATGAATATTCATCGACATGTGTCTTTATGTTAGAATGATTTATATTCCTCTGGGTATCTACCTGGTAATGAGATTGCTGGGTCAAATGTTAATTCTGCATTTAGCTCTTTGAGGAATCACCACACTGCTTTCTACAGTGGTTGAACTAATTTATGCTCCCCCAAAAGTGTATAAGTGTTCCTGTTTCTCCACAACCTCACCAGCATCTGTTATTTTTTGACTTTTAATTAATAGTCATTCTGACATGACATGGTATCTCATTGTGGTTTTGATTTGCATTTCTATAATTGTTAGGATGTGTAGCATTTTTTTCATATGCTTGCTGGCCACATGTATGTCTTCTTTTGAAAAATGTCTATTTGTATTCTTTTACCACTTTTTAACAGGGTTGTTTGGTTTTTTTTTCTTGCAAATTTGTTTAAGTTCCTTATAGATGCTGGATATTAGAACTTTGTCAGATATATAGTTTGCAAAAAACTTCTCCCATTCTGTAGATTCTTTAACTTGTGGATAGTCTACAAGTCTCTTTAACCTGTAGATAGTTTCTTTTGCTGTGCAGAAGCTCTTTAGTTTAATTAGACCTTATTTGTCAATTTTTGCTTTTGATGTGATCGCTTTTGATGTTTTTGTTGAAAAATCTTTGCCCATTTCTATGTTTAGGATGTATTGCCTAGGTTTTGGTTTAGGGTTTTTATAGTTCTGGGAACCCTCGTGATTTAATCACTTCCCCAAAGGACCCATCTCTTGATACCACCGCAATGGGGGTTAAGTTTCAACATAAATGTTCGAGGGGGCACATTCCAACCATAGCAAATGTGTAGCATCTGTTTATGTTATTGTAGTTCCTATTTTTACTGCAGTAACTGGATATATAGAGTCTGACCAGGATACTGCAGATGGCAAGCCTGCATATGAGAAACATGTAGCCTTCTGAGAATTACTGAGTTTTTAGACCACTGAGCTATGGATATCAAATGCCACATAGTAACTATGTGTGAACAATCTTAGGATGTGTAGTCTTACAGACTATGCTGTTTATAACAGGAACATGACTGTGCACAACACATTGAATAAATGTTATTCTTTATTTTACGATGAAGACTTACAGATGCCACATAAAGTCCATTCTTTAAAAATAAAGTGGACTCCAATTATGCTACATACATCAAACGAGAAGCAAGCAAAATTTAATTTACCAACACTGTTATGGTAGCAGATTTTTGGAGTCCTTTGATAAACTATTAAAGTATTTACTAAACTCTGGTTTCCTGGAAAGTACAAACAAACCAGAACAAATTTATTTTCTCCCTTAGGACAGAGAAAGCTCTGAGGAACATATTTTGTCTGTTTGTGCTGCTGTATTATAGATTTGGGACTAAGGGTGAAAAAAACAGGCTTAAAAGTGGTTTCCTGTGCTTCATGAGGCTTGCTAGACTTTGATTTGTTCCTACATGATGTCTTAATAAAGATGGAGATTTCCTCTTTAGTTAAAGGAAAGCCAAAAGTATTAATAAAGCGCTGCCCAATCTATTTTCCATAAAAAGCTCCAAATTATTCAGCAATTCAGAGCATACACAGCCAGGGGGAGTCTCTTCTAAGTAGCCAGCCTCAAGTAAATCATGCTTTCATACATGTATTTGTATGACACTGTCAGGAGACCTGATTCTTCTTACCCCACATATGGTGTTACTGAATAAATTCTTTCTACCCAGATGTCTTATTCTGGCAGTTATGAATAGTGTCTGAGTAACTCTCTGCTCTATGGTACCTGTATCTGAAGCTACTCCAGGTGATTTGTCAGCCGGCTTTTGTTCCTAAAGACAAATCCTTAAGAGACCAGTTTTATATTCCACACTCTGCTGGTTGGTCTTGTTAAAGACAAAATTCCACCAGACATGATAACATGACGAGCAGAGAGAAGACAATTTTATTCTGATACTGTTGCTAGCATGGGGCGGGTGTAGACACCCTGCTCCTCAGATACAAAAGCTAGAGAGTTATTAAGAGCTGGCCTGGGGGGGGAAACTAGGCCATCTGGGTTTGCCAGTTGGCCTTACCCAAAGGAAAAGTAAACTTTCTTTTCTTTTTTTTCCCTCTCTCTTTTTTTTTTTTTTTATTTGAGACAGAGTCTCACTCTGTCGCCAGGCTGGAGTGCAGTGGTGCGATCTTGGCTCACTGCAACCTCTGTCTCCTGGTTCAAGGGATTCTCCTGCCTCAGACTCCCAAGTAGCTCGGACTACAGGCGGCCATCATCATCCCCAGCTAATTTTTGTATTTTTAGTAGAGATGGGGTTTCACCATCTTGCCCAGGATGGTCTCGATCTCTTGACCTTGTGATCCACCCGTCTTGGCCTCCCAAAGTGCTGGGATTACAGGTGTGAGCCACCGTGCCCAGCTACTTCTTTTTTTTCATAGTAGGACTGGTTTTATGACTTGGAACATAGCAAGCCCCTTTTGTTCAAGTGGAAAGACTCCTATGCTCCCACTGGAACTGGGAGATAGGGGCACTATCTTCCTTGCTGTTTATATTTCACATTGTTTTTCCTTTTTCAACTTTCATTTTCGGTTCAGAGGGGACATGTGCAGGTTTGTTATATGGGTGAATTACATATCTTTGGGGGTTTGGTATACAAATGATTTCATCACCCAGGTAGTCAGCATAGTACCCAATATGTAGTTTTTCAACCTTCACCCTCCTCCTACCCTCCACCCTCAAGTAATCTTCAGTATTTATTGTTCCCTTCTTTGTGACCATGTGTACTCAGTATTTAGCTCTCACGTCTAAGTGAGTACATGAAATATTTGGTTTCCTGTTCCTGCATTAATTTGCTTAGGATAATGGCCTCCAGCTGCATCCATGATGCTGCAAAGGATATTATTTCACTCTTTTTTATGGCTGTGTAGTATTCCATGGTGTATAGGCAACACATTTTCAAAGAAATGGTTCTCAGGACCTTAACAAAGTCATTTTTGCATTGTAAAACAGGTAAGAGGCTGGGAGATGATTTACATGTATCTCAAAGGGGCAGAGGCAGGATTTACAATGACAAGTTTTGTAAAGTAAATGCTTTAAGAAAAGGGAGGCCAGCAGCCTAGAGTCAGGAAGAAACTTGTCTAAAGCGTAATCAAGTTGGAAGGAACTCTAAATCCATCTTGGTCGGGCCACAGTCACAGTCATTGCTCTGGACTCTTCTGTAGTTCTAAGTGGCCCAGGAAGGAGCCATCAGTGCTGCCTGGATTGTTGCTTTCAGTGTCTTTGTGTTGACTTTGCTGCCACCATCAGCAGTGCCTCATGAACACACACTCCATTCAGTTGTCAAATGATTACTTATTTAACACTTACTTTGTTCAAAGTCCTGTCCTAAGCTCTAGGAGTCACAGGTGCCCCTCATATTGACAGAGTGTGGGAATTCCCTGCCCTTGAACCCTCATTGTCATATCCATTGTGAACAAAATTCCTTCCTAGAACAAACAAAAACTTCTTTCTCTTTTCTTCCTTTGCCACAAAGGCAAAACCAAAACAAAACAGAAAACAAAAACAAAAACCCAGAAACTGAAATAAAAAAAAATTAAAAATAAAACCTGACAGAGCAGGATAACTGCCGTATCCACTGTGAAGGAAGCTTTATACTCTGGAACTCTGGGCCAAATAAAATCATAGTACAGGCTTTTGGAAACACATAAAAAATGGAAACTTTTTTGGCATAATGACAAATGGAGTTAAAAGATGGGGCTAAGTCTCAACATTAGAAATGCCTGTTTTTGCAGTAGGTTATTCCCAGTTGAGGGAAACCACCTCTCCTATATTCTTTACACTCATTTTCTGTCTGAGAATCTCTTCATACCTCAACACTTGCAAAAAAGTTTAAAGGGAAACTGTTTAGAACAAAAATGCCTGCACATGGGTCAGGGCCATGAAGAAGAAGAACAATGTGGGGAAGGTGGAGATGTCAAAAGAAAAAGGACCACAAGAAATGAGAGAAAACAAAACGATTCTCAGAGAAGCAGCTCTCTTATATCTCTCCATTGTGGATTTGTCGAAGTGAACCTACCACAATAAATAAATACTTGGTTTGCCCCATTTTCAGGGTTCCATATAAGAGCCTCCAGTAAGGGATTCTTTCTAACATTTTTGAGCATTTAAAGGCAGAATGATGTCTGATTAAGAATAAGAAGGAGAGAGAGGGAGGAGGAAAGAAAGAAAGAAACAAAGGAAAGATTTGAAAGCATCTGTTAGACTCCCTTTTTTCAAATGACAAATAAAGGGATCTCCATGTCAGGGTCTTTTCATTCTTCCCATTGCTAATATTTCATTGCCTGAAGAATTCTAAGGTTGACATTAAACTCACTGAATTTCTCACTACAACCGTCTGAGAAATAGCAGCAAAATTTTAAACTGAGGGAAGAGAGACACTTGCCCAAGGTCACACAGCTGGTAAGTAGCGAAGGCAGAAATCAAAAGCAGACCCTCTGGCTCAGATCCCCATGATTTAACACTAGGCTCCACAGTTTCATTAGGCACTACTTTTCTATTTGAAATGATGCATGGTGTAGTGTGAGAAAAAGTAGCTAATTCTAATATTAATTAGGGCTAGAATTCTAACGGTCCTCATTAAATCGATCCTCCTTCACCTTCATAAGCTTCCGTCATAGTTGATGCCTCTGATGAGAACAGAATTCCATTTATCCCAAACATCAGCTCTGTTATGCAATATTAGCCTCCCACAGTTTTATGTGGGGCTAATTTGTTATTATAATTATAATTATAATGTGATGTAATCTAATATCATCTGAGATTATTAGGTCCCATGTTCTGAGGAGTTGTAGAGCAGAGGCATCAGTTATCGTTGGTTCTTTTTGCATGTTTGCATGTAATCAAATTTAGTAGAGCTCTGTTGAGTATACAGAATGACATCTGAGAGACACAAATCCAGAGAAAGGGTCAAGAAAGTAAATGAAAACAAAACAAAACCAAAGAAAAAACAAAACGCACATTGAAATCAGTAAAGAGGGTTTGTCATATATTTTCCATAATAGGAAGAGGAAGCTAAAAAGTGGATAAAGCAGTCTATATATACTAAAATTATTAAGAGTCAGGCTGTCCACAGACACTGAAATGCACAGGAGAGCAAAGGATCCTTGTGACAGGTTTATCAGGCATAAAGACACCCAGAGTGGAGTTCAACATATTTTTCATACTCTGTTGGTTGACGAAGGTTACCTTCCAAGTTAATCCAAAATTAAATCCCCACCACACTCTCCCCAATACTATTAGTGTATTAAGGGGCCACAGCACAAAGGTAAAGATCAGTAAAGCTGGTAAATTATCCTTTTATCATTGGAAGAGTTTACATAAAAAATATTCATTCACAATTAAGTGACTGATACAGGAGTAGCTTTTATTCACCTGAGAGGATCACCAGGAGGGACATTACTTGACATAAGTCATGAAGAGGATTACATATTCATCATGAATACAGAAGTAAGGAAGGAGCTTGAATGAAAGCAAAGGAGGTCTAAAGAATTTAAAATATTTAGGCATAGCTGAATTAAAGTGTGTACCTAATGCTCATAGGCGATGGGGTTGTAGTGAAAAATAAGAGTGGAGAGATTTTTTTAAATTCCAGAACTCATAATGCCTTGGAGATCATATCTGTGTTTTGTGGTGTGCAGTGAAAGTGACTGAGAGCCACAACAGGGTTTTACTTTGGAAAATAACACAAATAAATTTTGATAATGTTAAATTAACTTTTATAGCTGGGGGGAATGCTTGGAGAGGTGCAAGATTGGAGGCAGAAACACCAGTCAGGAGATTGTAATGATCAAAGTCAGAAAAGAAATAAAGGAAAGATTAGGGGACTCTATCAGTCCAGGCATGATCATCAAAGAAAACTATTATAAAAGATAGATAGGTAAAAAGATAGGTGTATGATAGACAGATTAAAAATTGATGAGACAGAGATAGATATACTTACATAATTTTTTTTTTTTTTTTTTTTTTGAGATGGAATCTTGCTCTGTCACCCCGGCTGGAGTGCAGTGGCGCGATCTCGGCTCACTGCAAGCTCCACCTTCCGGGTTCACGCCATTCTCCTGCCTCAGCCTCCCGAGTAGCTGGGACTACAGGCGCCCACCACCATGCCCGGCTAATTTTTTTTGTATTTTTAGTAGAGACGAGGTTTCACCGTGTTAGCCAGGATGGTCTCGATCTCCTGAACTCATGTTCCGCCCGTCTCGGCCTCCCAAAGTGCTGGTATTACAGGCGTGAGCCACCGCACCCGGCCAGAGATAGATATACTTTCATAATTTATTAAAAGGATCTGTCCTTGTACAACTGTGGACATTGGCTAAAGAGTTTGTGTAAGGCTGCTGTCTTCTCATCTGATCCTGGAGCTTGACATCTGAGGTCAGTAAGTCAGAAAGGAAGATGGATATGAAATAGGAGAGAATGAGTAGAAACTAGAACTTATGAACGTGGGCTTGAACCCACCAGGACAAACTGGAACATGTTTAAGTGTCTTACTGCTTCTAACTTCAATGATGGTGTCAAAAGAAACTGGTGCTTTTCCTCATGAATCTAAATAAGTCCTGACCCAGGAGTTGGAGAAGTTGAAGAAAGTTCTGGAAGAAAGTGGGCTATCCAGCAGGTAAATGACAATATACATGAGCTACAACACCTTCTGTTGTTTCCTAGCATTAGACCTTTCTTAGCATTAGAAAAATAAATGGTTGTGGTTCACTTTTGCCTTCTAATCTTTAACATGTCTCCTGTGATCCACCGGAAGGAATATACAACAATGGGAATTCTGAGAAACATAGTTCATCCTAACCATGTAGGCCCAATACAAAGACATTAACAAAAATCGATATGACATGGTTTTATAGAGGTAGGATTGGAGTTGGGGCCTGATTAGATATGTTTTGTGGGGGGATGTGGTGAAGCAACATTAGAACTAAAGTATTTATTACATTTGATAGCTGCAGTTCATATAATGAGCATTCAGGGGTAGATTCTTCAAACTTAAAATTAAGAAATAAATGGGAATTATCAACAGAAAGAAAGAGCAGAGACAGGTGCATAGCTTTGGAGGGATCATGTTCAAGGTAGTAAAATAATTATAACAATAATATGAAAGAAGTTTGCATTTTAACGTAGTTATAGTCTTTACAGAAAGAGCCAAGTTGCAGAGGATAGGTTAGAATGCAGAGAAGACAAGGATAATCTGAAGAAACAATGATACATTGATGTTAGAGAATATTATATATAAGCACAAACACAGGGGAGAGAGAGGTGTCAACCTAACAAGAGACACATATACTCTGACAGTGAGAGAGAACAGAAGGTGAGGGAAGAGACTGTCACCAAATCGAATCACCAAAACATCCCTGAAATGTACAATTTTACACAAGTTCACTGATGTCCAAAAGAGTAAATGTCTTACAGTAAATGTCTTATACCAACTTCATAATACTATCAACTATATTTGTGTCTGTATAAACTTCTTAAAGTTTTATAAGAAACTTAAGTTTTATATAATATTTACTATTTTAGGACATTTGAAAACAAAATATTGTGTAATATTTTTAATATGTGTATGTTGCATGTATGTGTTTAGTAAACACTATGTGAATGGAGATAAATTCTAAATCATCACTAGGCTAACACAAATTGAAATTGTAAAGCTATTTCACATTAACTTAACACAGATTTTCAGTAATGTTATATAAATTTACACTTAGCAATGTACATCAAGAGTTCCTGGATTTGTCATGTTACCTTTCTATTGCAAATTGCATTTACTCTTCTGACAAAATCTTTTAAGTGTACAAAGTTAAAAATAAAAAAACTTTGGGGACTTTTCTAAAATTAAAAGAAAAGTTAATAACTTTTAAAGTTATAGCTAAGGAATGACAGTTAACTTTGATACTTGTTTTAGACAAAGAAGTCAGCTATTACTTTAAAATTTAAGGTAACATCCTTCTTTGCTCAAGAGTAAGTGAAATAATATAGGATGAATAATGTGTGCATTATAAGACCAAAATGTTCCCTTTTTTAAGCCATTAATAATGCATAAAACCTGTTGATAATCATGTTTTTTATTTAAAAGGAAAGTAAATTTGAAAACAAAAGAGACAATCTTAAAATTCTGGGTCATAACATATCTGCAAAATTGGCATTATCAGAAAAATCATTGTAAAGATAGCATCAAATAGCGTGCTATTCAGCATAAGCTTAAATCCCAACACCTCTGTGATTTAAAAAAAAAACAATAAAAATGAAACTAATAAAAAGTCTCTCTCCCAAACCCATCAAATGAGGCAGAAATGCATGTTTATTTTAATTTAGCAAAAGGGAAAACACTTGTCACTTAGATATGAAGTGAAACAAACAATTGTTTAGAAAAGTGATCATAAATTTGATCATGAAAGCAAAAGTAAATCATATTTAGTCATGTAGAACAATGAGATTTTTCATCAGTTCTTTTATGCCTTCATACATTTAAAACATTAGTTTGTAAATATTTTCCATTTGTCTTTTCCTTTCAAAATTTTTGGTGTCTGGTCAGAACACTACTCTTTTTTGTTGTACTTATTTTTGTCTTTTTTCCTTTTCTTTATTTTTAACATATATATATATTTTTAACATATATATTATATATATAAAATATATATTTTATATATATATATATATTTTTTTTTTTGAGACAGGGCCTTGCTCTGTTGCTCAGGCTGGAGTGTACAGTGGCGCAATCTCAACTGACTGCAACCTCTGCCTTCTGGGTTCAAGCGATTGTCCTGTGTCAGCCTCCCAAGTAGCTGTGACTACAGGCACCTGCCACCATGCTTGGCTAATTTCTGTATTTTTAGTAGAGACAGTGTTTCACCATGTTGGCCAGGCTGGTCTCCAACTCCTGGCCTCAAGTGATCCACCAACCTCGACCACCCAAAATGCTGGGATTACAAGCCTGAGCCACTGTGCCCAGCCCAACTTTTAAGTTCAGTGGTACATGTGCAGGTTTGTTACATAGGTAAATTTGTGTCATGTGGGGGTTTGTTGTACAGATTATGTAATCACCCAGGTATTAGGCCTAGTACTCATTAGTTATTTTTCCTGATTCTCTCCCTTCTCCCACCCTGCACCCTCTGATAGGCCCCAGCATCTATTGTTCCCCTCTGTGGCCGTGTGTTCTCATCCTTTAGCTCCCATTTATACGTGAGAACATGCAGCATTTGATTTTCTTTTCCTGTGTTAGTTTACTAAGGATAATGGCCCCCAGCTCCACCCATGTCCCTGCAAAGGACATGATCTCATTCTGTTTTTGGATGCATAGTATTCCATCAGGTAAGTGTACCACATTTTCTTTATCCAGTCTACCATCGACGAGAATTTTGGTTTAGTCCTCGTCTTTGCCATTGTGAATAGTGCTGCAGTGATCGTACATGCACAGGTGTCTTCATGTTAAAACAATTTATATTACTTTGGGTAGATACGCAATAATGGGATTGCTGGGTCATATAGTAGTTCTGTTTCTAGGTCTTTGAGGAATTGCCACATTTCCTTCCAAAATGGCTAAACTAATTTACACTCCCACCAACAGTGAATAAGCGTTCCTTTTTCTCGACAACCTCACTAGCATCCGTTATTTTTGACTTTTTAATAACAACCATTCTTACTGATGTGAGATGGTGTCTTGTAGTTTTGATTTGTATTTCTTTAATGATCAGTGATGTTGAGCTTTTTTTCATATGATTGTTGGCCACATGTATGTCTTCATGTGAAAACGGTCCTTTGCTCACTTTTTAATGGAGTTATTTGTTTTTTTCTTGTAAATTTGTTTAAGTTCCTTATAGATTTTGGATACTAGGCCTTTGTCAGATGCATAGTGTGCAAAAATTATCACCCATTCTGTAGATTGTCTGTTTATTCTGTTGATAGTTTCTTTTGCTGTGCAGAAGCTGTTTAGTTTGTTAATTTTTTCCTTTGTTGTGATTGCTTTTGGTGTCTTTGTCAAGAAATATTTTCCCATTCCTACTAGGTTGTCTTCCAGGGTTTTCATAGTTTTGAGTTTTACATTTAACTCTTTAATCCATCTCTAGTTAATTTTTGTATATAGTGTAAGGAAGGGGTTCTGTTTCAATCTTCTGTATATGGCTGGCCACTTATCCCAGCACCTTTTATTGAAATGCATTTCCTTTCTTTATTGCTGTTTTTTGGTCAGTTTTGTCAAAGATCAGATAGTTGTAGATGTGTGGCTTTATTTCTTGGCTTTCTATTATGTTCCATTGGTCTATGTGTCTGTCTTTGTAGCAGTACCATGCTGTTTTGGTTACTATAGCCCTGTAGTATAGTCTGATGTAGGGCAGCATGATACCTCCAGCTTTGTTGGTTTTGCATAGGACCACCTTGGGTATTTGAGATCTCTTTTGGTTCAATACGAATTTTAAAGTAGTTTTTTTTTTTCTAGTTCTGTGAAGAATACCATTAGTAGTTTGATAGGAATAGCATTGAATCTACAAATTGCTTTGGGTAGTATAGCCATTTTAACAATATTGATTCTTCCTATCCATGATAATAGAATGCTTTTCCATTTGTTTGTGTCGTCCCTGATTCCTTTGAGCAGTGTTTTGTAGTTCTCTTTGATAAAGTCTTTCACCTCCCTGGTTAGTTGTATTCCTCGGTATTTTATTTCTTTTGTGGCAATTGTGAATGGGATTATGTTCCTGATTTGGCTCTCACTTGACTATTGTTGGTATATAGGAATGCTATTAATTTTGTATTCTGAGGTTTTGCTGAAGTTGTTTATCAGCTTAAGGAGCTTTGGGGTCAAGACTATGGAGTTTTCTAGATATAGGATGATGTCTTCTGTAAACATAGTTTGACTTCCTTTCTTCCTATTTGGATGCCCATTATTTCTTTCTCTTGCCTAATTGTTCTGGCTAGGACTTCTAATACCCTTTAATATGTTATTCTGAGTTACATTTTTTATAGGAGACATATTGGTAATATTCTCCAATTTAAGCACTGTATCTAAGTCTCTAAAAACATCACTCTTCACAGATAAATATCTCCCTGCCACTATGCATTCTATAATTTTAATCATATTATGAGTCAGGATATTTTAAAGAAAAAGAGCTATTGGATTCATAAGTAATACATGTATAAAAATGATGCATGCAAAATAAAGTGGTTGATAAACGGATGAAGAAAAACTGTATATTTTGATACCCTCAGAAAATTATTAATGGGAACTGCAAGCCACTTCCTTCCAAATGGATTTCTGATTTCTAGGACTCGGGAAACATATTTTAACTGAGCTGTGAGTCCTCATATCAGAAGCTAAATACCTAGATTAATTCATCACATCACATTTCTATTCCAAATTAGCTGGAGATTCTGCCAGTTTCTTGGTGAGTCTAGAGGGACTTCTAAAGAAGTCAACAGCATTGACAAATGTAGAATTGAAGCTGAAGACAGCTCATGGAAATTGTTGATATGTGTCACTTCTAACATACACAATAACATATTGTTTATGTCCTTAGATTTCCTTTGACAAATAAAAAGTTTAAGATTTCACTAATTTGAATACCCAACAACCTTCTTGTTTTAGGATATTCTTTGGCAAGATTGTACATATACTACATCCATCATATTTTCATTGTGAAGAGTTTCTAAAAAGAAAACTATAACCAAGGAGAATTGGATCAAAATTCAAACTACACATTACAGCTGGCCCTTTTGATCCTAAATCTCTAAACAAATAGAAAATTATCTTTTGTTTAACAAATCTATAACCTTGAATACTTAAAATTAGAAGAATAACTATGAGTACTCTTTCAAAGATATTGTGCCATGAGATATGATTGAAGAAGAAACCATAGCACAACATATTTTCAGGAAAACTAGTGAGAGAAAGAAGGTGCCCCTCTGGATGCAAGCCAAGCAAGGAAGTGTTAGATGCTGTGAGCATGAAGAGCCTGGGGTAGACCTGCCTCCACTTCTGACTTCTCCTGCTTAAACCAAGGCAGGAATTGGTCAGACAGGATAGTGCCCTGTGAACTTCAAGAGGAATGGAGGAAAATGTATTTTTTGCTATTTGTTGCCCATTCTTTTTCTATATATTTTAGAATCAACTCACCATTTAACAATTAAAAAAAGAACTGCTGCAATTTCAGTGGGGCTATATTGAATCAAAAAATAAATTTAGAGTGAAGTGACATGTTTAAAATATGAAGTCTTCTCATTCATTAACAGCATATGTCTCTACATTTATTTGGGCTCTTTTTATTTTCTTCAACAGTGTTTTGTAGTTTTCACATTGTCCACTGGATTTATTCCTAAGTCCTGTGTATTTTTGATAAAACTAAAAATGGTTATTCAAATTTTTTTAAATGTTGCTGGTGTATCGAAGTAAAATTGATTTTTGCATAATAGTTGTTTTTCAAGTGAATTTGGCAAATCCACTTATTGATTCTAAGAGTTTCTTGCAGATTCATTTGGACATTTGCACAAGAATTAACTTTACCAATTTTTATTATTTTATTTCTTTTTCTTTCTTTATTCTATTGCCCAATTTGGTACAAAGTTGAAAAGAAGTTGATGATGTTAGGGATTTTTGCTTGTGTGTTTTTAACAAAGATTGGCCTTTACCTTTTCATCTTTTGATACCTTTGTCATGTTTATCTGACTTCCTAACAAGGTAGAAAGAGTTCCCTCTCTTTCTTCTCTTCAAATATTTTTTATAAAACTGAAATTATTTTGTCCTTAATATTTGGAATATAATTTACATCAGCAAAATGTTTTTGATAGAAGAAAAATTACATAATTATTTTATATACCTAAATGAAATCATATGGATCCCTTGACATGATATACTTACTATGTTTACGTTTATCACACCTATATCAATAATATGAATGGGAAAAGCTAGTTACAAAAATAATACTGTAAAATTTATGCAGAGAAAGGATCTGAAAAAATACCATGGTTTCTCTAGGGAGTAGAGTGAATAGGTTGTGAGAATTTTAAGTCATATCAATATACTGTAAACATTATAGTTTTAATAACTTATCAATTATGATTTAAAATGGCACAAACGTGAACTTTTCCATCTACTCAAGGATGGAAAGAAAAAGAGGAAGAAAGAAATATCCACACAAAATGGCTGAACACTGATCTCTTTTCTTTTTAGCAAGTACATTTATTGGCTTGATATTGTTGTAAGCGCTTAGAGACTGTTCCCTGAGCAGACTATGTGGTGTGGTGTTCCAACAGAGAGTTGTCTGCTGTTTTATGAGCAGAAGTTGTTAATGCCTGCAAATTGATGCTATTCTCCAGTCTCGGGTTATAAAGGGAAAGCAGATGTTCATGTGCAACTAACCCAAACACATTGAGAAAGGCTACAGATATTTTCCCATTTCAATTACCATAATTTAATGTCTAGAATACATGCCCAAAAGCTTTTCATGGCAGTGGATCAGCACATCCCATGCAATGCAAACCAAGTCCCCAAACTCTTCTGTATGCACTGCTCATTTTCAGAGATGAAAGCATTATACTGAATATGAGTTCAAACTGTTCTGAAGTGTTTTGTTGGTATATTTTCAAATATTACAAAGGTTTGTTTCCTAGTAGTTTTTATTATAGATTCCATAGAAGAGTTGTTTACCTTCTTGCACTTTCATATTGTTTTTCTTTTTATTGGTGTGTGATTGCTATGGTTGAATTGAATTTGCTAGGCCATTTCTTGAGATGTGACAATCATATCTTATGATTCTCTTTACAGGAAATTGTCATTAAATAGTTGAGGTACATTCTTTTGAAGCATGTAAAATAATTAACATCCTCTTAAATATAAGCAGCTTAATACAAAAGACAAAATATTTGATTTTTTAAAAAATAAACCAAATTAAACAAAAAGATCATTTTGATAAAATAGAAACATAAATGTAGGTTATATTTTGAACATATTATAAAATGTTAAAACATTAAAATATTTATGATGGATTACTTGCAATAAAGAAACTTTAAAATGAATATAATCTTGTTTTGTTTATAAAAAACACACCCATGCATATGCACATCAAAAGATACTAACAACAAAAATATGATTGCTTTGGTCATTTCCTTTTGGTGGGTATTATAAAAGCTTAGAATTTTTCTTCTTTTTAAGCATCTGTAGTTTATAAAATTTCTATTTATTTTCATTAAGAAAAATTCTATGTATCTAAACAAATATAGAAAATGTGCTGTGAAGTAAAATTTGAAGAAACATGAAACATAGGCGAAACTTTGATGCTACTTCCTTAATACCTCAAACCGTAAAATTTCTAATAATTTTAATTTGGAAAATATGCTCATTTATTTTTATAAGTGTATTCCTCTTTATCCAAATAACATATTCATTGCAAAAAAAAAGCAACTAAAAATCTCACTAACATATTAAGGAAGTTATTTGGATTTTGGTATATGTCTTTCACACAGTTTTATTTGTTATCATTGGAAAACCTAATTAAAGAGATGCATTCAGAGGGAAATAATTAGACATCAAATTTGGAAAGTAAGTCTATTATTTCTGACCTTGAATCCTTAATCCTTCTCCTCAAATGAACATTACCTGTCTATAATGTATTCTTCCAATGAGATTTGAGATTCTATGAATAAATAAGCATAAAGAGTCTGAGTGTGTGTGTGTGTGTGTGTGTGTGTGAGAGAGAGAGAGAGAGGAATGAGTATTTACAAAGAGATAACTTTTTCTTACAAAAATGGTTCATTATATACAGTGTTTACTATTATTCTTTCTTCACTAAAAGTGTCTCTTTTAATTTTTTACACTTTTAAAAGAGATATATTATTTTGAAATGATTGCATGTTGTTCTAATATGTGGCTCTAAAATAATTTATTTAATAGGTTCCTTATTATTAGATATTTTTGTTATTTGTTTTCTGTGTTTTTTACACTATAAAATTTGATCAGATGAATATTTCCTATGCATATATGTGACTATATTTACTGGATATATTTTTAGAAGGAAAATTTCTTGGTCAAGAATATAAACTTCAAAAATGATATATAGTGCTAAATTGTTCTTCATACATTTTAAGCAATATATGTCAATATATGACTATGGTATTTCCCATATTTTTGCTAACAGAGTATATCCTTTTAATTGTTAAACAAAGATTTTTAATTATAGTTTTAATTTGTCCTTCTTTTTCCTTCAGAGATTTATCATTATATTATTTTGTTAATGATCATTTGCCTATTTTTGCACATGTTCATGTGTGTTTATGGTGGGAGTGAGTAGCCTGTTTATGTTCTCTGCTCATTTTTGTATTTATTAGATTGTTTGATTTATTTTTTTCTCATGAGCTGTAAGCAATCTTTATGTACTAAGGTAATGTGTCCTCAGTGAGCCATATTCTTTGCAAATATTTATTCCTAGTTTTATTATTCATTTGTCTTTGACTTGGTTTATTGAATTGAGCTTAGTTCTCTTTCAAAGGAAGAATTTATTGAGCCAGCTGTTACCAGAAGTTGTCCGTTGAGAGAGTTTTCAGCTGTTGGCCCCTTCATGAATTGCCTCAGCTTCTAGTTACCCACTCTCTGCAAGGAAGGCCCTTCTGGAATAGCCATATCCAATGACTACTTCAGGTTGGGCTATAAATGGCCAACCTGATGGGCCATTTTAGCAACAGAGATCCTCATAAGGTCAGCTGAGACTGCCACTGGGCTTGCACTGCATTTTAACTTTTCCCTTTGCTCTCCTCTGCTTCCTTCCCTTCCCTTCAACAGATGTGGATCTCAAGGACACTCTTCAATAAATATCCTGCACACTAAATTCTGAATCAATGTTTGCTTCCCAAAGACTCAACTCGTGCCTCCCCCAGAACATTTATATAATTGAACATTTATAAAATCCCTTTGTATTTTGCCTTAATCCTATATATACCTCATCTAGAGGTAAATTCACTACTGGAGGAAATTGGTAATCTCTCTCTCAGCATGTGTGTGTGTAATATATTCACATACACTATATACACACTAAATATATACACAATATACACATTAAATATACATACTATATATGCTATGTACACACTATATATATTACATATACATACTATATATACACATGCACTATTTGTACACACTATATACACACTATATGTACATGCACACTATATATACACACACTCTTTGTATATATACACTATCATATATATCATATATAAACACACTATATAGTTATGTATATAGTATGTAAGTGTGTGTGTATATATGATGAACACAAGTTTTTTTTCAATTTTCTACAATCAGAAATTTTTTTTTCTTGCATATGTGTATGAGTTTCTCTGTAGCGTAGATAACTAAGAGTGGAAATGGTGGTTCATAGGAGGTGGGTGTCTTCAACATTACTAGAGAATTCCAAAGTTCTCAAAATGGGGATTACATATATGTTCAAATTTTAAAACACGTTGTCCAAATAATTTCTTGCCTATCTATGAACTTTGTAGTTGGATGGAAAAATTATCTTTCATTACATTAGATGCCAATTGCGCAGGAGTTAGAAAATGGCTTCGTCACATGAGCTCTATTAATGGCATTACCCTCCTTCTAGTCCCTGAGGTAGGACATCTGTAAGCCACCTTTGGAAGGCTTTTATTATTTCATAATCCATCTTCTAATATTCACACTTATTACTGAACATTCTTTTCTCTATTTATTTCTGTTATTGTTAATTTTATGTGTCTTCTTGATTGGATTAAAGAATACTGAGATAGCTGGTAAAACATTATTTTTGGTGTGTCTGTAAAGGTGTTTCTGGAGGAGACCAACATTTGAATTACTAGATTGAGTAAAGAAAATCCACCTCACCAATGTAGTTCCTTACTCAGTTCTTTACTGCCTAAATAGAACAAAAAGGTGGAGGAAGGATAAGTTTCCTGTCTCTCCTTAAGCTGAAACATCCATCTTCTTCTGCCCTTGGACATTTGAACATCAGAGATTTTGGTTCCCAGGCTCCAGGATTTATACTAGCTTCCCACTACCCACACCCTCCACCCCTGGCTTCCTTGGTTCTCCAGTTTGCAGATGGCGTATTGTTGGACTTCTTGGCCTCCATAATCATGCAAACCAATTCCCATTATAAATCTCTTGCTCTCAGTGCCTATATACATGTCCTATATAGGTTCCGTTTCTCTGGAAAAAACTAATACAACCTCATGGCTCTCATATAATAAGTTTGAGGTTCTGGCCTCAAACTTGTTATATGAGGGCCATGAGTTTGTATTTCTTACAAACATCATCAGCTTTTGTATTAACAAAAGTCTTTAGGCTATTTTGACTTTCTTAGGGCCTTGAAATTCAAGGCATTTTTACACTTGCTGTATTCAATTAGAACAAGAAAGCAAACAAACATTTTCAAAATATGGTCTTTCCAAGTTTTGCTTGAGAAAACAAGTTAAAACTGCATCTTCTCCCAGTTTCTCAGGCAATAAGTTTTACCTGGACACCATACTTTATCATTTTAGTGAGCATCCTTATCTGGGAGTCAAATGTGTTTGAGAAGAGGTACTTAGTGTCTCTGCAGACTCTTTACTACACCATTCTTGCTTTCTCTGCCATAAACAGCTCTTACTGAACTAAATCTCCTCTAACATAACAGCTCTTCCTCCCATTGCAATTAATAACCATGAAAAATCTAATATCTCTGCCTCATGGCCACTCCAACTGAAATAACTTTAGATTGCTTCTTAATGCAGGTTCAAATCCTTCCTACAAGCAGGCACATATATTTCTGCACAACTGGGTGTCACTGAGGTTCCTCTGAGAAGAATATGAAATGATAGAGTATGAAAGAGATGAGGTTAAATTCTGGCTTCACTACTTAGTGTTTGTGTTGGTATAGGTACGTGAATCAAACTTTTCAAATTTTCAATTATTTTATCTGAATAAAACAACATTTTAACTTGTTAGGCTATTTGTGAGGGTTAACTGGGAAAAATCATGCAAAAGTTTTCAAAGGCGTATCTGGCACACCGTAGGCATTTAATACATGATGGTTCTGTTTCTTGTTTCTTTTCTCTTGCATTCCAGCAATAATTTCTCAGATACCTGTAACTAATTGGTTAACTCTAATTTGATTTCAACTTATTTAAAATGAAATTTAAATAACAAAATATATGAGACTATTTCAAGTTTTCAAATACTTTACTGTAAATTAAAGTAACCATATTTAAATTGTTTACTTCTACTTCAAATTATTTCATTTATGTTTTTTACTTACAGGCATTCTAGTCTTGGTATCTATGTTAATATTCTTGACTTTCTCATATGTTCTGCCTACTTCTATTTATGTTCCATGTTGAATATGATATTTCCAATACACTTACATTCTTATACTTCAGTGTAAGCTCAAATATTTCTCTCACTAGTTCCAGTAAGATTTCTGGTTTCCAACATTTTGAAGATTCACCAGGTAACTTTATTATGTTTTCTCTGACTTATCCTGAAGAAAACCTATTTTTTAAGAAAACAATTTTAATCATTGTATTTAAATATTATCAGTGCCTACTGCTGGTGATTTCAAAGTGGGACAATGCATGTATGAATATATAACACTTTGATTTTTGAGAAAGCTTTCATGACTAATACTAATTTGTTTTCACATTACTCTCTGCCCTATAGAAAACAAAACAAATGATTCAGATGGGCAGCAATATATGTATCTATGCTGTTAGAAACAAATGCGCTTCTGAGTACACCACAAAAAAGATGTGCAAACTTTTATAAAAGTACATGGGAAAAAGTGAAAACGTTTTAAAGAAATCCACAGTTTGTCATCTAAATGAACTTTTAAAATGAGGAGGGGAGCTGAGAATACATTACATTTGTAGGTAAATGCTTCAAGAGAAAGAATGTTTATGTAATACTGAGTATGCTATGGACCACATTACCATTGCAGAGCGTATGTTCTTTGTAAGTAAGAGAACATAAACCCACTATATAGATGAAAATGGCGAAATTTGGAATCACATGAGAGACATGTTCAACTTCTAAACTTTAACAGATTCATAATGAACCTGCAAATTAAGAATTAACACCTGTTCTGTATCATTATCACTAGTAAAGTGCCGAGTGGAGACTTGTTTGTATGTGGGAAATGTTGTTATTTTTCAAGGTCAGCTGCTAATATGTATCATTTACATGAATGTTTCTATTAGCAGCCTCATATCAAATTAGGAGGATAAAAGTAGAGTGTGAATTCTTTGCCAATTTTTTCTGCTAGGATAAACTGGAAGAATTCTTTATCTAGACTCATGGACCAAAAAATATTTATGCTATTCAGAACAAAGTGATGGCAGAAGAAAAAATGATGCCTATTTTTCAGCAATGTTCAGATGAAGTATATTGGGTATTGGCCATGAGCATAGCAAGAGTGTTGAAAAAGTTGTCTCAGCACTTTTCAGGAGGGATCAGAGAAAGTAAATGAGCCTTATCGATCATCTTTCTCCTTGTGGATCAGAATACTGCCAAGTACGTTCTGAAGTTATAACATCCAGAATGAAATCCCATCATCAATTTACTTCAGAATATTAATGTGTCCCCCGTACATACTGATGACATGTTTGAGAGATATAAAGGGATAAAAGTAGGAAACAAAAATAGGTCATAAAGGAAGGAAAGAGGAAAGAAGAGAGGTAGGTACCCTAGAGGTAGTGGTTTGTTTCTGTCTCTTTATATAGTAAGCAACCAGAGGACCACTGCTCAGACAGGTACATATTGATTATTTTCAATGCCAAGTTTTCTGAGGATTAGGCTTCTATCAGAAGTAATTTAATTCTTCAGTTAATCCTAGTTGTTCATCTAGGATTTTTATAGTTTGGAGTTTTACATATGGGTATTTATTTTATTTATTTATTTTTATTATACTTTAACTTTTAGGGTACATGTGCACAATGTGCAGGTTTGTTACTTATGTATACATGTGCCATGTTGGTGTGCTACACCCATTAACTTGTCATTTAACATTAGGTATATCTCCTAATGCTATCCCTCCCCCATCCCCCCACCCCACAACAGGCCCCAGTGTGTGATGTTCCCCTTCCTGTGTCCAGGTGTTCTCATTGTTCAATTCCCACCTATGAGTGAGAACATGTGGTGTTTGGTTTTTTGTCCTTGTGATAGTTTGCTGAGAATGATGGTTTCCAGCCTCATCCATGTGCCTACAAAAGACATGAACTCATCATTTTTTATGGCTGCATAGTATTCCATGGTGTATATGTGCCACATTTTCTTAATCCAGGCTATCATTGTTGGACATTTCGGTTGGTTACAAGTCTTTGCTATTGTGATTAGTGCCACAATAAACATACGTGTGCATGTTTCTTTATAGCAGCATGTTTTATAATCTTTTGGCTATATACCCAGTAATGGGATGGCTGGGTCAAATGGTATTTCTAGTTCTAGATCCCTGAGGAATCGCCACACTGTCTTCCACAATGGTTGAAATAGTTTACAGTCCCACCAACAGTGTAAAAGTGTTCCTATTTCTCCACATCCTCTCCAGAACCTGTTGTTTCCTGATTTTTAATGAACCCCATTCTAACTGGTGTGAGATTGTATCTCATTGTGGTGTTGATTTGCATTTCTCTGATGGCTAGTGATGATGAGCATTTTTTCATGTGTCTTTTGGCTGCATAAATGACTTCTTTTGAGAAGTGTCTGTTCATATCCTTTGCCCACTTGTTGATGGGGTTGTTTGCTTTTTTCTTGTAAATTTGTTTGAGTTCTTTGTAGATTCAGGATAATAGCCCTTTGTCAAATGAGTAGAGTGCAAAAATTTTCTCCCATTGTGTAGGTTGCCTGTTCACTCTGATGGTAGTTTCTTTTGCTGTGCAGAAGCTCTTTAGTTTAATTAGATCCCATTTGTCAATTTTGGCTTTTGTTGCCATTGCTTTTGGTGTTTTAGACGTGAAATCCTTGCCCATGCCTATGTCCTGAATGCTATTGCCTAGGTTTCCTTCCAGGGTTTTTATGATTTTAGGTCTGACATTTAAGTCTTTAATCCATCTTGAATTAATTTTTGTATAAGGTGTAAGGAAGGGATCCAGTTTCAGCTTTCTACATATGGCTAGCCAGTTTTCCCAGCACCATTTATTAAATAGGGGATCCTTTCCCCACTTCTTGTTTTTGTCAGGATTGTCAAAGATCAGATGGTTGTAGATGTGTGGTATTATTTCTGAGGCCTCCGTTCTGTTCCATTGGTCTATATCTCTGTTTTGGTACCAGTACCATGCTGTTTTGGTTACTGTAGCCTTGTAGTATAGTTTGAAGTCAGGTAGCGTGATGCTCCAGCTTTGTTCTTTTGGCTTAGCATTGTCTTGGCAGTGAGGGCTCTTTTTTGGTCCCATATAAACTTTAAAGTAGTTTTTTCCAATTCTGTGAAGAAAGTCATTGTTAGCTTGAGGGGATGGCAGTGAATCTATAAATTACCTTGGGCAGTATGGCCATTTTCACGATATTGATTCTTCCTATCCATGAGCATGGAATATTCTTCCATTTGTTTGTGTCCTCTTTTATTTTGTTGAGCAGTGGTTTGTAGTTCTCCTTGAAGAAGTCCTTCACATCCCTTGTAAGTTGGATTCCTGTGCATTTTATTCTCTTTGAAGCAATTGTGAATGGGAGTTCACTCATGATTTGGCTCTCTGTTTATCTGTTATTGGTGTATAAGAATGCTTGTGATTTTTGCACGTTGATTTTGTATCCTGAGACTTTGCTGCAGTTGCTTATCAGCTTAAGGAGATTTTGGGCTGAGAAGATGGGGTTTTCTAGATATATAGTCATGTCACATGCTAATAGGGACACTTCGACTTCCTCTTTTCCTAATTGAATACCCTTTATTTCCTTCTCCTGCCTGATTGCCCTGGCCAGAACTTCCAACACTATGTTGAATAGTAGTGGTGAGAGAGGGCATCCCTGTCTTGTGCCAGTTTTCAAAGGGAATGCTTCCAGTTTTTGCCCATTCAGTATGATATTGGCTGTAGGTTTGTCATAAATATCTCTCATTGTTTTGAGATACATCCCATCAATACCTAATTTATTGACAGTTTTTAGCATGAAGGGCTGTTGAATTTTGTCAAAGGCCCTTTCTGCATCTATAGAGATAATCATGTGGTTTTTGTCTTTGGTTCTGTTTATATGCTGGATTACATTTATTGATTTTCGTATGTTGAACCAGCCTTGCATGCCAGGGATGAAGCCAACTTGATCATGGTGGATAAGCTTTTTGATGTGCTGCTGGATTCGGTTTGCCTGTATTTTATTGAGGATTTTTGCATCGATGTTCATCAGGGATATTGGTCTAAAATTCTCTTTTTTTGTTGTGTCTCTGTCAGGCTTTGGTATCAGGACGATGCTGGCCTCATAGAATGAGTTAGGGAGGATTCCCTCTTTTTCTATTGATTGGAATAATTTCAGAAGGAATGGTACCATCTCCTCCTTGTACCTCTGTTAGAATTCGACTGTGAATCCATCTGGTCCTGGACTTTTTTTGGTTGGTAAGCTATTAATTATTGCCTCAATTTCAGAGCCTGTTATTGGTCTATTCAAAGATTCAACTTCTTCCTGGTTTAATCTTAGGAGGGTGTATGTGTCCAGGAATTCATCCTTTTCTTCTAGATTTTCTAGTTTATTTGCATAGAGGTGTTTATAGTATTCTCTGTTGGTAGTTTGTGTCTCTGTGGGATTGGTGGTGATATCCCCTTTATCTTTTTTTATTGTCTATTTGATTCTTCTCTCTTTTCTTCTTTATTAGTCCTTGTAGTGGTGTATCAATTTTGTTGATCTTTTCAAAAAAAACAGCTCCTGGATTCACTGATTTTTTGAAGGGTTTTTGTGTCTCTATTTCCTACAGTTCTGTTCTGATCTTAGTTATTTCTTGCCTTCTGCTAGCTTTTGAATGTGTTTGCTCTTGCTTCTCCAGTTCTTTTAATTGTGATGTTAGGGTGTCAATTTTAGATCTTTCCTGCTTTCTCTTGTGGGAATTTAGTGCTATAAATTTCCCTCTACACACTGCTTTAAATGTGTCCCAGAGATTCTGGTACGTTGTGTCTTTGTTCTCGTTGGTTTCAAAGAACATCTTTATTTCTGCCTCCATTTTGTTATGTACTCAGTAGTCATTCAGGAGCACGTTGTTCAGTTTCCATGTAGTTGAGTGGTTTTGAGTGAGTTTCTTGATCCTGAGTTCTAGTTTGATTGCACTGTGCTCTGAGAGACAGTTTGTTGTACTTTCTATCCTTTTACATTTGCTGAGGAGTGCTTTACTTCCAACTATGTGGTCAATTTTGGAATAAGTGTGGTGTGGTGCTGAGAAGAATGTATATTCTGTTGATTTGGGGTGGAGAGTTCTGTAGATGTCTATTAGGTCTGCTTGGTGCAGAGGTGAGTTCAATTCCTGGATATCCTTGTTAACATTCTGTCTCGTGGATCTGTCTAATGTTGACAGTGGGGTGTTAAAGTCTCCCGTTATTATTGTGTGGGAGTCTAAGTCTCTTTGTAGGTCTCTAAGGACTTGCTTTATGAATCTAGGTGCTCCTATATTGGGTGCATATATATTTAGGATAGTTAGCTCTTCTTGTTGAATTGATTCCTTTACCATTTTGTAGTGGCCTTCTTTGTCTCTTTTGATCTTTGTTGGTTTAAAGTCTGTTTTATCAGAGACTAGGATTGCAACCCCTGCCTTTTTTTGTTTTTCATTTGCTTGGTAGATCTTCCTCCATCCTTTTATTTTGAGCCTGTGTGTGTCTCTGCATGTGAGATGGGTTTCCTGAATACAGTGCACTGATGGGTCTTGACTCTTTATCCAATTTGCCAGTCTGTGTGTTTTAATGGGAGAATTTAGCCCATTTACATTTAAGGTTAATATTGTTATGTGTGAATTTGATCCTGTCATTATGATATTAGCTGGTTATTTTGCTTGTTAGTTGATGCAGTTTCTTCCTAGCCTCGATGGTCTTTACAATTTGGCATGTCTTTGCAGTGGACGGAACTAGTTGTTCCTTTCCATGTTCAGTGCTTGCTTCAGGAGCTCTTGTAGGACAGGCCTGGTGGTGACAAAATCTCCCAGCATTTGCTTCTCTGTAAAGTATTTTATTTCTCCTTCATTTATGAAGCTTAGTTTGGCTGGATATGAAATTCTGGGTTGAAAATTCTTTTCTTTAAGAATGTTGAATATTGGCCCCCACTCTCTTCTGGCTTGTAGAGTTTCTGCCGAGAGATCAACTGTTAGTCTGATAGGCTTCCCTTTGTGGGTAACCTGACCTTTCTCTCTGGCTGCCCTTAACATTTTTTCCTTCATTTCAACTTTGGTGAATCTGACAATTATGTGTCTTGGAGTTGCTCTTCTCAAGGAGTATCTTTGTGGCATTCTCTGTATTTCCTGAATTTGAATGTTGGCCTGCCTTGCTAGATTGGGGAAGTTCTCCTGGATAATATCCTGCAGAGTGTTTTCCAACTTGGTTCCATTCTCCCCGTCACTTTCAGCTATACCAATCAGACGTAGATTTGGTCTTCTCACATAGTCCCATATTTCTTGGAGGCTTTGTTCATTTCTTTTTATTCTTTTTTCTCTAAACTTCTCTTCTCATTTCATTTCATTCATTTGATCCTCCATCACTGATACCCTTTCTTCCAGTTGATTGAATCAGCTACTGAAGCTTGTGCATGCATCACGTAGTTCTCATGCCATGATTTTCAGCTCCATCAAGCCCTTTAAGGACTTCTCTGCATTGGTTATTCTAGTTATCCATTCGTCTAATTTTTTTTCAAGGTTTTTAACTTCTTTGCCATGGGTTTGAAGTTCCTCCTTTAGCTCGGAGTAGTTTGATCTTCTGAAGCCTTCTTCTCTCAACTTGTCAAAGTCATTCTCCGTCCAGCTTTGTTCCATTGCTGGTGAGGAGCTGCGTTCCTTTAGAGGAGGAGATGTGCTCTGATTTTTAGAATTTTCAGTTTTTCTGCTCCGTTTTTTCCCCAGCTTTGTGGTTTTATCTACCTTTGGTCTTTGATGATGGTGACGTACAGATGGGGTTTTGGTGTGGTTGTCCTTTCTGTTTGTTAGTTTTCCTTCTAACAGGACCCTCAGCTGCAGGTCTGCTGGAGTTTGCCAGAGGCCCACTGCAGACCCTGTTTGCCTGGGTATCAGCAGCGGAGGCTGCAGATCAGCGAATATTGGTGAACAGCAAATGTTGCTGCCTGATCGTTTCTCTGGAAGTTTTTCCTTGGAGGGGTACTCGGCCGTGTGAGGTGTCAGTCTGCCCCTACTGGGGGATGCCTCCGAGTTAGGCTACTCGGGGGTCAGGGACCCACTTGAAGAGGCAGTCTGTCCGTTCTCAGATCTCACGCTGCATGCTGGGAGAACCACTAATCTCTTTAAACCTGTCAGACAGGGACTTTTAAGTCTGCAGAGGTTTCTGCTGCCTTTTGTTTGGCTATGCCCTGCCTCCAGAGGTGGAGTCTACAGAGGCAGGCAGGTCTCCTTGAGCTGCAGTGGGCTCCACCCAATTTGAGCTTCCTGGCCACTTTGTTTACCTGTTCAAGCCTCAGCAATGGTGGGCGCCCCTCCCCCAGCCTCTCTGACGCCTTGCAGTTTGATCTCAGACTGCTGTGCTAGCAATGAGCAAGGCTCTGTGGGCATAGGACCCTCCAAGCCATGTGCAGCATATAATCTCCTGGTGTGCCATTTGCTAAAACCGTCGGAAAAGCTCAGTATTAGGGTGGGAGTGACCCGATTTTCCAGGTGCCATCTGTCACCCATTTCCTTGGCTAGGAAAGGGAATTCCCTGACCCCTTGCACTTCCTGGGTGATGTGATGCCTCGCCCTGCTTCTGCTCATGCTTGGTGCACTGCACCCACTGTCCTGCACCCACCGTCTGGCACTCCCCAGTGAGATGAACCCAGTACCTCAGTTGGTAATGCAGAAATCATCTGTCTTCTGTGTTGCTCACGCTGGGAGCTGTAGACTGGAGCTGTTTCTATCTGGCCATCTTGGAACCGCCTCTACATTTCGGTTTTTAATATACTTTGATTTAATTTTTGTATATGGTGAGAGATAGGAGTCTAATTGTATTCCTCTGAAATCATGTTCTTTGAGGAAACATGGATGGATCTGGAGGTCATTATCCTAAATGAGCTAACTCAGAAACAGAAAATCCAATATCAGATGTTCTCACTTATAAGTGGGAGCACAACAGATACACATGGACATGAAGAGGGAAGAATAGACTGTGGAGATTCCAAAAAGGGGAAGGGTGGTGGCGGGGGATGAAGGTTGAAAAATTATCTACTGCATACAATGTTCAATTTGGGTGATGGGTGCACTAGAAGCCCAACCCCCACCATTATACACGTAATAACCATGTAATAAACAAGCACATGTACCCCCTGAATCTAAAATTTTAAAACACTACAAATAATTTGAGAGATTCATGTAGGTATTAATAAATAAAATGCATATTGCTAATGTTCCAATGTTGCATATTAAATAACAATATGATTGCATTTATTAAAGCAATTTTCGTTTGCAATTTTTCAATGTTTAATCATATCTCTGCTGTTTCTAGATTCATTGAGGAAATCAATAGAGATAGCTCTGCTGTAAAAAAATTGTCAGTTAAAGAATCTTGTACATTTTTACAGTCCTTTAGGGATTAAATCCTTTGTTTCAATCTTAACTTTGTTAAAAGTTTTATTAACTTCAAGGTAGCCATATTTGTGATCTTCAACATTATCTAGTCCAGTTTGGAAGCACAGCCTGAATAAAACATATTTATTAGAGAAAACTTAATGATTTTTGATGTGAAAAACACTCTGATTGTAGCTGTAGAAATAAGGTCCTTTAGTGATAATCAAAACAATCTATGGATAAACATTTATTGTGTCAAATTTATTATTTCAAACCTTTTAAAAATATGTACCTTACACAAGGCAATTTGATAAACATTTTGAATGATGTGGACATATAAAATATGATCGCTGATCTTAAAGAGGTAAAGTCTCATAGAGGAAATGATACATATATCTGAGCGATGACAGTTCAAGATTAAAAGCTTTAAGGAACATGAGAAGCAGAATGATAAATAGGTATGGGAATTTAGAGAAGATAGGAAGTTTACGGGAGGGCCCACGGGAAGAAAAAAATTTAGCTGCTGGAAATGATGGGTAAGCAAGCTTTTAAAATAATATTTCTTTAGGAACACAAAGCACACACTAAAGTAAAATGAGCAAAACGAGGGTAAAGGAGAACTTAGCAGAAAATAATTAAAGCCAGAAAGAAGGGGCTGGTTATTATGAGTGATCACACTGCCCGCACCTTTCCCTCTGGCAAATCCAGAATCTCCTTTTCTGGTCTCTACTTGCTTTCCTGCTGCATTCTTCTTCTCTTCTTCTTTGAGAAACAATTGTCAACCCCCTTCTTCAAAACAGCCTCTCTAAAGTAAGAAGTACGATTGAAATAATCCAGCCTGCCAACCCATATTGGTTGAATATGAAAATATATTTTGCATTGCTGAAAACGTCTTTGTTTCTTATGAGACCTTTAATTTAGGGTTTAAAAATACCAGTAAGGTTCAACTATAATATGTTATAGTTGAAGTAATTGGCCACGTGTTTTGACTTTCTTTGTCAAAATTAACCAACTCAGAAGCTTCAGAGTGGAATCAAATATTGGTTTGGGAAGACAGAGGTGTGTGTGTGTGAGAGAGAGAGAGAGAGGAAAAGAGAGGAAGATAAATAGATAGAAAAGAGGCATGCCTCCTTCTTGTTCTATTATTTTTCACACATTTGCTTATTCAAAGCCTTTGCATTTATTGCAATTTTAATTTCATGTGTTTATTGACTTTTTTTCTGCTGGGCTTTCTGATTAAATAGTAAGTTTGCTTATTAACCATTTATCATCAGAACACGACATAGTACCAGACACATAGGAGTTCATTAATTACTTGCTAAAAAAAAGATCTCCAATTAGGTCCTGTAATGTTTTTGATGGTTTACCTTGAGATTCAGAGGGTACTACTGCCAGAATATATAAAGAATTACTATTTATTAAAAATCCACCATGTATCTCTACTGTATATTTTTACACTTATGTAATCTTCCTAAAAACATGTTAAGGATAAAATATGATATATCAATTTATCATTTTTCCCCAATGCATAAGTGGAGCTCAGAAAACCAGAAAAATGTTTCTGAATTATACCATGAATAAAAGGAGCCACAATTCTTGGATTTCAAGCTCACATCACACTTGGTAAAAGTCCATTGTATTCTGTTGATTTCCAGAGATTAGTGAGAAGGCAAATCACGAGGTAGATAAATGTGATTTCAGTAGATCAAAAAGATGTGAAGAGATGTGAAGTTAATACCACTGTAATATTTGTATATTAGGCTGGATATATAAAATTTTCGTTTTTGTTTTTGTAAAAACTTGTGAATATCAGTGCTTTCTGTTAATTCAACTTAGTATTTTATTCCAGTCCTAGAATCATTTTTATTATCATATACTTCTTCCAAATGCTATGGTCTAAGAGGAGAGCGTGATGATGAGTTCTAAGCTGTGGCTGTGCTAACGACTAACTGAAATAAAGTGGAAAGGATCACTAGAGTCATGGGTGTCAAGGCATTGCTAAGCAGCACATTGTGAGGCTCAATAATCTGGATATTAATACCTCTAAGAATACTAGCAAGCTACTTATAGCGAGATAGCTTTAACTGAGGGTTTGCAGTCAAGAAAGTTAAGAAAGAAGGTACTCTCTATTTCAGATGTGTGCATTTAAATATATATAATGTTTATATACACATACATATACACATATACATATATAACAACTGTCTAAAACTCTACCATTCAAGCCTTCAACTATTTATTAGTTATAAATCACCATATATTTTTCTAATGCTAGATAACATCAACTGTGATAGAAAGTTGGGGTGATTGCACATTTTTATTTTTTAAAAATTTGTTAGGTTGACAACATTTGAAATTTGTGTGAAAAGGATTTTGTACTATATTTAAATGACTTTTGTAAAAGTCATCCCCTATCTACATGGCACTGCTAATTGTAGCTAAATACAGAAAAAAAATACATATGCTATTAAGGCAAATTTCATTTAAAAGAGACGCACTGTATCCAATTGCGGGTATTAATAATTTCTGTCATTTATTATCATTGGTTCTCTTTCACTCACATCTACAAAGTCTCAACAGAATATTGTCATTAAATTACAAAACATTCTGATTCATTTGCTGGATGAGTTTGAAGTGAAACATAAGTATTGGTAAATTAGAAATTAAGCATTATAACTATCATATTTGGTATTTCCCCACAAGGAATTTTTTTTGGAGGGGAGGGAAATAATTTTAGACTTACAGAAAAATTTCAAAAATGGTTCAGCATTCCTGTACATCCTTCATTCAGTTTTCCCCATTATTTGCACATTACACTAATGTGGTACAAACTAAGTTTTGTCAAAGCTAATAACCAATATTGGTAATGATTATTTAACTATACTACATACTTTATTTATATTTCACTGGACTTTCCATTAATATCCTCTTTCTGTTCCATGATCCAACTGAGGTTACCACATTGCATTTAGTAAGCATGTCTTCCCAGACTACCCTGGTCTGTGATGGTTTCTGTTTTTCCTTGTTTTTCAGGACACTGACAATCTCAGGTAGTGCTGTCCAAGTATCCTGGAGAATGTCCTCCATTCTAGATTTGTCTAATAGTTTTCTCATGATTAGTCTGGGGTTATAGGTTTGTAGAAAAAAAGTACCAAACAGCTGAAGCACTCTTCTCATCATATCATATCAGGATGGGCATGATATCCACATGACATTACTGATTAATGTTAGTTTTTGCCAGTTTTCTCCACTGTAATGCTATTTTTCTTTTCTTTCTAAACTTGATTCACTGGAAATAAATCTTTTGTTTAATACATCTTCAAGAAGAAAGGGGTTTAAGACTTGTCATCATTGCATACTTATTTCTAACAAGACTACGCTACATCTGTCCTGGAAAATATTCAGATCCACCCTCATTTCAGTATCCTGTGTATATACACACATAAAAAATGTATATTATTATACACAAACACACAATACACAACACCTCCATGTGATTCACAATTTGGGCATAATTGGCCTATGGAATAATTGACATAGTCCAGTTAGAGTCATTTCTATTGATTCTTAAGACTGCCAAGGGAAAATATGTATATTTATATAAATCCTTCATGGAGTATCTGAATCTCTCAATAGATAATTTTGAGTCTACCACAAAGCCCAAGCATATTGCCCTGAAAAAACACAGAAGCTTTGTTTAGAAATATAGGTCTCCTTCAGATTTTGGCAGTGCAATCAACAAAAAAGCAGTTTACCTCCTGTGAGAAACATTGAAACCAAGGATAGTTTCATGAATAAAATCTTTTCTTGAAACCCCTTTCCCAGTCTGAGCCGAGTAAGGCCATCTTCTCCATATCCCTAACATCTCGTGCAGCACCCTCCATGTTCTTCTGGGATCACTGGTGTTTTATTTCACCAAGTAGACTCTGAGCTCCTAGAAGGAAGTGATGTGGTTTTGTTTATGTCTCCATGCTTAGCTCTTGACACATAGCAAATACTGAGTTGTATTTATATTCATTGAATAAATAAACCAATATCCTATGAAATTTCCATTAGAAAAATTTAAGACTCTACACAAAAATAGTGTTTATATTTAGAATCAATATCTTTAAATTCATTATACAATTTTATCACTCTAAAACCCAGTTAATAAGTTTACTATAGCAACACATCTGATTTTGATCACTGCTGCCTAGGATTTTTTTTTTTTTTTATCTCTCTGGCAGTGAACATCGTCTACTCTTCATGTTCCACTGACTTCTTCTAAACTTGAAGTCTAGATTGCAGCCCTCAGCCTGTACTGATTTTAGTTATGCTCCATTATCTGAAAATTAATGCACAGCAACTGTGTTGGGCTCAATGAATCTACCTACTTTGCAGTGTTCCTCTCCAGGAATCTCATTACCTCCCTGTCTCTGTGAAGTCAGTAGCTGCAGGAAGCTTCTGCTGCAGATCAAAGTTCATTCAAGCCTGTTATTCTATCTATGGTTGCTCCTGCCTTGAAGACACATTGTTCTCTTCTTCATTTATTTTCCACACACAGAAAATGCTGATATTAAATATTGAATAAAGGGAGTTTACATTATATTTTCCTCAAATTTCCCTTTATTAGAGTGGTGCTAATAATAAATATATATTTTGTGAAATAAAATACAGTGCTAAATAATTGACTTACAATAGTTCATTTAGATGCAAAATATAAGGGGACATATAGATTTTAAATTTCATATACTCCATTTTGCAACTAATGGTTGACTACCTTTATAAGATTCCAGATAAAGTAATTTTCTACTATTTAGGTTCTCAAAAATGAGAACTGGAGGTTGCCCTCAGAGCAGGGTGGCCAAGTAGAAACCTTTACCAATCATCTTCCCTACAGGAACACCAAAATGAACAACTATCCACAACAAAAAAAAAAAAAAAAAAAAAAAAAAAAAAAAAAAATCTTCATAAGAACCGGAAAATCAGAGGAGTGATCACAGTAACTGGTTTTAACTTCATATCACCAAAAGAGGCACTGAGGAGGGGAAGAAAGACAATATTGAATTGCTGATGCCACCACTCCCTTAATCCCCTGGCAGCAGCCACATATCATACAGACAGAATCTGTGCACTTGAGGGAGGGAGAGAGCAGTGATGGTGGGGCCTTGCATTGGAACTCAGTGCTGTGCTATCATAGTGGAAAGCAACACTAGGCAAAACTCAGCCAATGTGCACAGAGGGAGCAACTAGACTAGCCCTAGCCAGAGAGGAATTATCCACCACAGTGGTTGGAACCTGAGCTCCAGCAAGCCTTGCCACCATGGGGCCAAAGTGCTCCGAGGTCCTAAACAAACTTGAAAGCCAGTCTAGGCTGCAAGGACTTCAATTCTGGGGCAAGTCCTGGTGTTGTGCTAGGGTCAGAGGCAGCGACCTGAGGGACACACAAACCAGTGGGACACCAGGGGTACTTGTGTCACCCCTCCCGCAACCCCAAGCAGCACAGCTTGCAGCTTCAGGAAAGACTTCTTACTTCCACTTGAGAAAAGGAGAGGGAAGAGAAAAGAGGACTTTGACACACAACTTGGATATTAGCTCAGCCACAGTAGGATAGAGCACCAGGCAGGGGTTTCCATTCCGGGCCCTAGCTTCCAGATACCATCTCTAAACACACCCTGAGCTGGAAGGGAACCTGCTGCCTTGAAGGGAAGGACCAGTCCTGACAGGATTCATCATGAGCTGGCTAAAGAGTCCTTGGGTCCTGAATAATTAGCAGCATTACCCAGGCAGTACTTGCCATGGGCATTGAATGAGACTTAGAGCTGTGCTGGCTTTCAGGTGTGACCCAGCACATTCCCAGCTGTGATGGCTAAAGTGAAGAATTCCTCTGTTTGGGAAAAAGATACGAAAGAGTAAAGGGGACTTTGTCTTGCATCTTAGTTACCAGTTTGGCCACAGTGGGGTAAGTAGGGTACTACGTGTGCTTTTGGGGTCCCTGATTCCAGGCCTTGGCTCTTGTACAACATTTTTGGACTTGCTCTGAGCCAGAGAAGAGCCTGCCATTCTGAAAGGAGAGTTTCAGGCCTGGTAACATTCACCACAAGCTGATTGAATTGCCCTTGGGCCTTAAATGAACATCAGTAGAAGCCAGACAGTACTCACTGCAGGCCTGGGGTGGTGGTGTCTGTGGGCAGTGACTCTTCTGCTTGTGCAAATGGGAGGAAGAGTGGGAGGACTTTGCCTTGTGATTTGGATGTCAGCTCAGCTGCAGTGGAATAGAGCACCAGGTAGACTCTCCTAAGGTACCTGACTCCAGGCCTTGGCTCACAGATGGCAGCTGTGGACTCACTTGGGATCAGGGAGAAATCACTACCCTGAAAGAAAGGGCACAAGCCAAGCTGGCTTTGCCAGCTGTTGACTGTAGAGCCCTAGGGCCTTGAGAAAACATAGGCAGTAGCCAGGCAGTAGTTACCACAAGCTCTGAGTGAGATCCAGTGCTGTGCTGGCTTCAGGACTGACCTAGTGCAGTCCCAGTTGTAGTGGCCACAGGGATGCTTGTGTCACCTCTTCCCCAGCTCGTTACCTCAGCAGAATCCATTTGTTTGGGAGAAATAAGGAAGAGAACAAGAGTACGTCTAATGATCTAGAGAATTCTTCCAGATTTTATACAAGACCACCAAGGTTGTACCTCTACAAGTCTGTAAGAACCAAAGCATTACTGGATTTTGGGTGACCCCCTAATGCAGATACAACTACAGTGAACAAATACGTAGATCATAAAATCTGAGTCCCTTTGAATACTACCTGGAAAGCCTTATCAAAAAGGATGGGTACAAATAAGCCCAGACTTCAAAGACTTCAATAAATGCCCAGACGCTGACTAACATCCACAACAATCAAGATCATTTAGGAAAACATGACATTACCACGTAAACCAAATAAGGCACCAGTGACCAATCATAAAGAGGCAGAGGTATGTGACCTTTCAGACAGAGAATGTAAAATAGCTGTTTTAAGGAAACTCAAAGAAATTTAAGATAACACAGAGAAGAAATTCAGTATCCTATCAGATAAATTTGATGAAGAGATTGAAATAATTAGAAAGAATCAAGCAGAATTCTAGAGTTGACAAATGCAATTGACATACCAAAGAATTCATTAGAGTCTCTTTACAGCAGAATTGACTGGGCAGAAGAAAGAATTAGTGAGACAGACAGAAAGAATTGAAGACAGACTACTTGAAAATACACAGTCAGGGGAGATAAAATTCAAAAGACTGAAAAAGAATGAACACACCCGTGATATCTAGAAAACAGCCTCAAAAGGGAAAATCCGAGAGTTATTAGCCTTAAAGAAGAGACAGAGAGATGAGTTAAAAAGTTTAATTTAAAGGGATAATAAAAGAGAACTTCCCAAACCTAGAGAAAGATATGAATATTCAAATATAAGAAGGTTATAGAACAACAAGCAGATTGAACTCAAATAAGACAACCTCAAGACATTTAATAATAAACATTCCAAAAATCAAGGATAAAGAAAGGATACTAAAACAACAATAAACAAGAAACAATTAATGTATAGTGGAGTTCTAATACATCTGACAACAGTTTTCTCAGTGGAAACATTACAGGCCAGGAGAGAGTGACATGACATATTTAAAGTGTTAAAGGAAAAAAAATAAAAAAAGCTTTTACCCTAGAATAATATATCTGGTAAAAATATCTTTCAAACAGGAAGGAGAAATAAAGACTTTCCCAAGCAAACAAAAGCTGGGGGATTTCATCAGCACCAGACCTATCCTACAAGAAATGCTAAAGGGAGTCCATCAATCTGAAAGAAAAGAACATTAATGAGCAATAAGAAATCATCTGAAAGTACAAAACTCATTGGTAATAGTAAATGCACAGAGAAACACAGAAAATTATAATATTGCAATTGTGACATGTACACTACTAATGTCATGAGTAGAAAGATTAAAGATGAACCAATCAAAAATAACAACTAAAACAACGTTTCAAGCCACAGACAGTAATAGGAATGAATAGAAACAATAGTAATAAGATATGAATAGAAACAACAAACTTTAAGAAGTGGGGGAAGAAAGTTAAAGTTTTTATTATATTTTTCTTTGCTTTTTTTGTGGTATGTTTATGCAAGCAGTGTTAAGTTGTCATCAGTTTAAGATAATAGATTGTAAGACATTATTTACAAGTCTCATGATAACCTCAAATCAAAAAACATATAAGAAATATACAAAAAATAAAAAGCAAGAACTTAAAACATACCACAACAGAAAATCACCTTCATTAAAAATAGGGCAGGGAAGAAGGATAGAAGAAAGACCACAAAACAACTAGAAAACAAATAACAATATGGCAGGAGTAAATCATTAATTATTAGTAATAACATTGATTGTAAATAGACTAAACTTTCCATTCAAAAGACAGAGTGGCTGGATAGATTTAAAAAAAATGAAACAAGACTCAGGCATCTATTGCTGACAAGAAACACACATCACCTATAAAGACACACCTAGACTGAAAATAAAAGGATGGAAAAAGATATTCCATGCCAATGGAAACCAAAAAAGAGCAGAAGTAGCTATCCTTATGTCAGACAAAATAGATTTCAAGACACACACTATAAAAAGAAACAAAGAAGGTCATTATATAATGACAAAAGGGTCAATTCAGCAACATAATGAAACAACAGTAAATATATATGCACCTAACACTGGAGCACCCATATGTAAAGCAAATATTATTACAGCTAAAGAGAGATACAGAACTTAATACAGTAATAGCTGGAGAGTTAAACATCACACTTTTAGCATTGGACAGATCATCCAGACAGAAACTTAACAAAGAAACGTTGGACTTAATATGCACTATAGACCAAAAGGACCTAGTAGATATTTATAGAACATTTCATCCAATGGCTGCAGAATACACATTCTTTTCCTAAGCACATGGATCAGTCTCAAGGATAGATCATATGTTAGGCCACAAAACAAGTCTTACAACATTCAAAAAATTGAAATTATATTAAGTATCTTCTCTGACCACAATGGAATAAAACTAGAAATCAATAACAGGAGGAATTTTAGAAAGTGTACACACATGAAAATTAAACAATTTTAATTTCCTGAATGATCAGTGGGTCAATGAAGAAATTAAGAAATTAAAACTTTTTTTGAAACAAATGATAATGGAAACACAACACCAAAACCCATGGGATACAGCAAAATAGTGCTAAAGGAGAAGTTCATAGCTATAAGTGCCTATGTCAACAAAGTAGAAAAAGTTCAAATAACCTAAGAATGTATCATAAATAACTAGAAAAGCAAGAACAATTCAAACCCAGCATTAGTAGAAGTAAAGAAAAACTAAGATTAGTGAATAAATAAATGAAATTAAAATAAATAAAACAATACAAAAATCAATGAAATGAAAAGTTGGTTTCTTTTTTTTTTAAAGTAAAAATTGTAAAGTAAACCAGACTAAGAAAACAGGAGAAAAAACCCCAAAAATAAAGTAGGAGATGTAACAGGAAACATTGCAATCAATACTGCAGAAATTCAAAGGCTCATTAGAGGCTACTATGAGCAAGTATATGCCAATAAATTGGATAACCAAGAAGAAATGGATAAATTCCTAGAAACATACAACCTACCAAGATTGAACTATGAAGAAATCCAACTCCCAAATATACCAATAACAAGTAACAAAATTGAAGTTGTAATAAAAAAAATCTCATAGCAAAGAAAAGCCTGGGACCTAAATTACCAAACATTTAAAGAACTAACACCAATCCTATTCAAACTATTCCAAAAAAATAGATAAGGAGGGAATAGTTCCAAACTCATTCCGCAAGGCTAATATTTCCCTTTTACCAATACTAGACAAAGACACATCAAAAGAGAAAATGACAAGCCAGTATTCCTGATGAGCATTGATGCAAAAATCCTCAAGAAAATACTGGCAATCTGAGCTCAACAACACATTAAAAAGATCGTTCATCTTGACCATGTAGGATTTATCACAGGGATGCGAGGATGTTCAACATGTACAGATCAATCATTGTGATACATCATATCAACAAAATAATGAACAAAAACCATATGATCATTTCAATTGATGCTGAAAACCCATTTGATAAAGTTCAACATCTTTTCATAATAAAAACCCTCCCAAAACTGTATATAGAAGGAAGATATCTCAGCACAATAAAAGCTGTACATGATGGATAGTACCATAGTGAATGGGGAAAAATTGAAAGATTTTCCTTTAAGTTCTGGAACCCAACAATGATGCCCACTTTCACCACTGTTTCTGAACAAAGAACTGAAAGTCTTCGCTAGAGCAATCAGACAAGAGAAAGAAATAAAGGCATCCAAATTAGAAAGGATGAAGTCAAATTATCCTTGTTTGCAGATTATACAATCTTAAATTTGGAAAAACCTAACGATACCACCAAAAAACTATTAGAATTCATGAATAAATTCAGTAATGTTGCAGGATAAGAAAAATCAACATACAAAAATTAGTAGCATTTCTATACACCAATGGCGAAAAATGTAAAAGACAAATCAAGAAAGTAACATCATTCACAAACTTTCAAACTATAGATACAAATATAATTAAATAACTATAAATTAACTTATCAAAGAAGGAAAGATCTCTACAATGAAAACTATATAACATTGATGAAAGAAATTGAAGAGGACACACACACACACACACACACGATATTCCATGGACATGGATTGTAAGTATCAACATTGTTAAAATGTCTATACTACATAGAGCAATCTACATATCCAATGTAACCTATTTTAAAATACCAATGATATTCTTCACAGAAATAGAAAAAAATGCTAAAATTTATATAGATCCACAGAAGACCCACAATAGCCAAAGCTAAACTGAGTAAAAAGAACAAAGCTGAAGGAATTACATTAACTGACTTCAAATAATACTAGAGCTATTGTGACCAAAACAGGATGATACTGGTATAAAAGAAGACACAGACCAATGAAACACAATGGAGAACTCAGAAATGAATCCATACACCTACATAAACTAATTTTTGACAAAGGTGCCAAGAGCATACATTGGGGAAAGGACAGACTCCAATACATAGTGCTGGGAAAACTGGATATCCATATGCAGATGAATGAAACTAAACCCTCTATCTTTCACTATATACAAAAATCAAATCAAAATGGATTAAAGACTTAAATCTAAGACCTCAAATTATGAAACTGCTAAAAGAAAACACTGGGAAAACTTTCCATGGCATTGGACTGGGGAAAGATTTCTTGAGTAACACCCTACAAGCACAAACAACCAAGGCAAAAATAGACAAATGAAATCACATTAAGTTAAAAAGCTTCTGCACAGAAAAAAAAGTGAAGAAACAACCCATAGAAAATATTTGCAAACTATCCATTTGACAAGGGATTAATAACATGAATATATAAGGATCCCAAACAACTCCATAGGAAAAAAAATCTAATCCAATTAGAATTGGGCAATAAATCTGAATAGACACTTCCTAAAAGAAGACACAAATGACAAACAGTTGTATGAAAAAATGCTCAATATCACTGATCATCAGAGAAATGCAAATCAAAACTACAATGAGATATCTCATCTCAGTTAAAATGGCTTTTTTTTTCCCCAAAAAATAGGCAATAGCAAATGCTTGAGGAGGTGTGGAGAAAAGGGAACTCTTGAATATTGTTTGTGGGAATATAAGTTAGTACAACCCCTATGGAGAACAGTTTGGAGGTTCCTCAGAACACTAAAAATAGAACTTTTATATGAGCCAGCAATCCCACTGCTAAGCATATACACAAAAGAAAGATAATCAGTATATTGAAGAGATACTCGCACTCCCATGTTTATTGCAGCACTATCCCCAATAGTCAAGATTTGGAGGCAACCTAAGTTTTCTTCAACAGGTGAATGGATAAAGAAAATGTGGCACTTATACATAATGGAGTACTATTCAGCCATAAAAAGAATGAGATGCTGTTATCTGCAACAACATGGACAAATCTGGAGGTCATTATGTTAAATAAAATAAGCCAGGCACAGAAAGACAAGCTTCACATGTTCTCACTTATTTGTGGGAGCTAAAAATTAAAACACTTGAATTCTTGGAGATATAGCGTAGAACAATGGGTACCAGAGGCTGGGAAGGGTAGTGAAGCAGGGGAAATGGGGATGGTTGATGGGTACAAAAATATAATTAGATAGAATGAATAAGATCTAGTATTTTGTCCCACAACAGGTGATTACAGCCAACAATGATTTACTGTACATTTCAAAATAATGAAAAGACTAACTGAGCTGGGCACTGTGGCTCATTCCTGTAATCCAGCACTTTGGGAAGCTGAGGCTGGAGAATCACTTGAGGTAAGGAGTTTGAGACCAGGCTGGCCAACGTGGTGAAACCCTGTCTCTACTAAAAATACAAAAAGCTGGTTGTGGTGGTACATGCCTGTAGTCGCAGCTATTTGAGAGGCTGAGGCTGAAGGATCGCTTGAACCTAGGAGACGGAGGTTACAGTGAGCCAAGTTTGCACCACTGCACTTCAGCCTGGGCGACAGAACAAGACTCCATCTCAAAAAAAAAAAAAAAAAAAAGTACAACTGGATTGTTTATAGCATGAAGAAAGGATAAGTGCTTGAGATGATGGAATTATGGACACTCCACTTACTCTTATGTGATTATTACGCATTGTATACCTGTATCAAAACACTCACATACTCCATCAATATATCTATGTATCCATACGAGTTAAAAATTTAAAAAAATGCTTTAAGAGAACTGTTTCCATGTTCAAAACATGTGCTTAATTCTAAGAATTCTGAGAGGCTGAGGCTGAAGGATCGCTTGAACCTAGGAGACGGAGGTTACAGTGAGCCAAGTTTGCACCACTGCACTTCAGCCTGGGCGACAGAACAAGACTCCATCTCAAAAAAAAAAAAAAAAAAAAGTGCAACTGGATGGTTTATAGCATGAAGAAAGGATAAGTGCTTGAGATGATGGAATTATGGACACTCCACTTACTCTTATGTGATTATTACGCATTGTATGCCTGTATCAAAACACTCACGTACTCCATCAATATATCTATGTATCCATACGAGTTAAAAATTTAAAAAAATGCTTTAAGAGAACTGTTTCCATGTTCAAAACATGTGCTTAATTCTAAGAATTCTAAGAGGAGAGGTTCCTATTTTATGAGAGAAGAATTCAATGAACACAATGTGTACATGCACCTCCTAAGTGCATGGAGATATAACAAAAATATAATAGATGTCATTAATATTAATATATAATTAGTTGGAACTACTTTTTTCCCAAAAAAATGAGCCAGCTAGAGCTATTGTAATCCTAGATTTTTAAGATAATTAAATATTTTAGATTTCAAGAGCAGGGTGCTGCTGAACTATGAAAGGCCAGAAGCAGAGCCTAGATAATTGTCAGGAGCCTGGGATTCCAGAGAGCCAAAAGGCTGTGTCATTCTTCACTCTCTGAAAAGCTGCTTTCTCTGCTATTTAGTTTACACAGGGAGTGAAAGGTAGAAAGCACACAGTTTCCTGGCTTACATTACCAATGACCTGCATGGTTTGTGTCAGACATCCTCTCTGTTCCAATCAACCATGTCCAAGAGGAGGGGCTACTTAGCACAAATGTAGGTAATTGAAATAAACCATTGTGTGTGAGAGAAGAAATTAAGGGCATTATTTTTAGCTGGGCATATACTCTGTGAAATGATTACTACAATGTTGAAATTATAACGGCTCTTGATGCTTCTGGCTGGATGGAACGTTGGCCCTTACAAAGTTCTTCTTTCCAAGATAATTTAGGAAGCCCTCCAGGAGTGTCTTAGCCCCATCCATGAAAAAAATTATGGTTCCCCTGCTTTTTTGAAGTCAGCCAAACTAGAACTATGTGGCCACTGGCTTCCATAGCTCCATAGAGGTGCCAACTGCAACAAAATGCCATTGCTTCAGCAGCTCTCTGCTGTTAACCATCACAGACACAACTTTAATCCTGATTAAGTTGAAGTCATCCCATCATCATTGATATTAGCATTAGCCAAGCAGTGATATGGCAGCCCCTGGTCCTAGTGCCATTACAAGGTAATGCTCTGAATCAGACCAAGGTGTTTCCACTGGTACAGATCTCCAAGGCCCAGATCTCTGCTTATTCATCGTGGCTACTAATACTCTTATGAAATGCAAAAAAGAATTTTCCCTCCATATCTTCTTTTTCTCCTTGGAGAAGGGTACAGCAATGGGTTCAGTGAAAGACATTTTCATGTTTACCTATACAGTCTTTTCTTTTTATCTCCTTAGTGTGCCATTATCGTTCCAGAAACATCACATCTCACAACATGAAAAATGAAATATTCCATAATTCCAAAAGCTACATGGATTCACACTGTTGGGTATATTCCCTGTCCACTTCTTTTTCTGCCTTCTAATATTTTTATAAATATTGAATGATACCATGAATATGAAAGTGCTTGAAATCTATTGTGTTACATAATCATAAATATTTTTATGAGAAATTTCCATCAAGACTGTATCCTCTGTGTCCATACCCAATAATTCAATTTTACTTTCCAATGTTAGATTAAAATTTGTCTCCTCCCTACTTTGTTGGAAGGCTACTGATCAAACTTTCCTCTGAAAAGTCTATGGTAATCCTAAGGCAGGGAAGGCTCTGGGGAGTAGGAGCTTCCACATTCCTAGAAGCTAGAGAGAATATTTACATTTAGATCTTACTCTTTTCTTCCATAGCTCTCCATTTGTTTCTATATCTATGAATTTATTGCTAATAAAGTAAGTCATAATAATTTTCTCATAATTTATTTCTGTGAACCAAAGATAGGAAACTCCTAATTTAGAAATTTACAACCATCACACATGCAGATACCAATAATAAAATCTGAAAAAGGACAAAAAAGAGAAAACAAAAAATCTAATAATACAAATATGTTCAATATCACTGGCAGTAAATAAAATCTTTACTATGAAATCAGCAAAACAAAATATAATATTTGATGATGGCAAGTATGAATGAGGCTATTATCTACTATTTGTTAATGGAAGTTTATTCAATTTTTTCATGAAGCAATTTGGAAATATGTGCCAAGGGCCTCTAAATTGTTCATTTTTGAACTGATACTTTTAGTTGAATAACTCACTTCTAGGGGAAAAAATCCAAAACCTGGCCAAAATATTTATGCTAATACAGTATTTGCATAGTAAAACATTTGGAAACCAAATGAAATCTTCAACAATAGAGGAATGGTTAAACAATTATGCTCAATCCATGTTATGAAATATTGATCAAACAGAAGTATTTTTACAAAACATTTCAAGGAGATAGAAAAGTTATCTGGAATACATGGTGAGAGATTATAAAAATATAGCTTCTACATTCATATAAAATTTCACTTATTCATATTTCAGTCATTATTGAACACCACAATATATGTAACTTTTGAGTACATTTCACGTGTTGCCCAACTTACTTCTCTAAATAATACTATCATGTAAGTACAACCATGCATCACTTAACGATGGGGATATATGCATTTCTGAGAAATGCATCCTTAGGCGATTTCACTATTGTGTGAACATCCTAGAGTGTACTTACCTAGATGGTATAGGTTACTACACAGCTATGCTATACATCACAGCCTCCAGGCTACAAGCCTGTACAGCATGGTACTGTATTGAACACTGTTGGCAATCATAACACAGTGGTAAATACTTGTTTATCCAAACACATATAAACACAGAAAGGGTAATGTAATGTAAGATGCTATAACATTACAACAGCTATAGTGTCACTAGGCAATAAGAAACTTTCAGCTCCATTATCATCTTATGGAACAACCTCATATATGTAGTCTGTCCTTGACTAAAACGTTGGTACAAGGTACATGACTGTTTTATCAAAACCATTTAACTTAGTTTCAGAAAGACTGGCAATTTCGTTCCAGAAAGTTTCATCATAGTGGCCAATCTAATCATTGGCAAACCAGTGCAGTATTCACACTGAGAAAGTTTCAATATTAAGTTGTCCTTATCTGTCATGGTTGGTGTGACAGTTAAGTGTCAACTTGATTGGATTGAGGGATGCAATGGAGAACCCTGACTAATGCCAATTTTGATACAGGAGTGGTTCTAGAGGAACAGAATATTAAGGATGGAGTTCTTTTTGTGCTTTTAGGGTTTCTGAAGTTCGCTGCTTAATATGATTAAACTAAAAAATGCTAAGGACTCTACTTCTAATAGCATGGAGAACACTGATAGTCCTTGGCATGAGCTGTTTAGAGAGTTATGCAAAATAAATGCATTTGACTCTCCTGATTCACTGCTTGTGAGAGGCAAGGAGTTTAGTGACTCTATACGTAATAACTGACTGTATGTGGAGAACCAAGGAATATAATGAAGTTGGTTGGTTGCTCCTAAGTTCACTGGAAAAGGGATGAAAGAAAATGAACTCAGTGATTCTAACTCCCAGCTTCAGAAGCAGATACTGAGCCTCAAATCTGCTAAGGTTGCTGAGTGAGAGTCTTAACTCCTGTAGAGAAAGAGGTAAAATTGTGGAAAATCAGACACAAGTTCTTATCATGTGAGCAGCTGACCTGCAATGAAAAGTGCATGCACAGCCTCACCAGGTGTCTACTGTTAAAGTGAGGACATTGATTGGAAAAAATGGGACCTTACAACTTGGAATGGGGATGTGTGGGAGGACCTTGATGAAGCTGGGGATACTGAGTTGTGAACTCTGATGAACCATTTTTTGCCAGAAGAAACAGCTTTCCCACCCCCAGTAGTGGCAACATCCCCTCCCTGACCCACGCTGCCATCAGCCTTTCCACTTTTGTCCAAGGAGATAAACTCTGTGCTTACTAAGGCAAGAATGATAGCCTCCCCTGAGGCAGGTGCCAGGCAGGATAATGTTGATTTTCTTCAGGAGCCACCTCTAACACTCCTGTTTGCTTCTAGACTTATAACTAGACTAAAGTCCTGGCAGGCCTCTAGAGGTGAAGTTCAGAGCGTGACCCACACTTGAAAAGAAGTGCTTGAGTTTTCTAGTTTACAGAAGCAGAAATCTGGAAAACAGACATAGGAATGGATATTAAGGGTACGGGATAATGGTGGAAAGAACAGAGATGGATCAGGCTGAATTTATTGATTTGGGCCCACTAGGCAGGGATTCTACATTTAATGTTGCAGCTTGGGGAGATAAAAGTGTTTCTAATCATTTATTTGCTTGTTAGCTGAAATGTGGATTAAAAGATGGCCCACTGTGAGTGAGCTGGAAATGCCTGATCTCCCTTGGTTTAATGTAGAGGATGGGTGCCAAAGGCTTAGGGAGACTGGGATGGTGGAGTGGATTAGTCACTTTAGACCTACTCATCCCAGCTGGGAGGGTCCAGAAGATAGACCCTTGACAAATGCTTTGTGAAATAGATTTGTGAGCACAGTACCTGCATCTTTGAAAGAGCCCTGTAATTGTTCTTCTCTGTATGTCAGATCTAACAGTGGGAATGGCAGTCATTCAACTACAAAATTTAAATACAATGGGAATAATTGGATCCCGAAGTGGCAGGGGCCAAGTGACAGCACTCAACCGTCAAAGGCAAGGTGGGCATAGCTACCGTAAAGTACAGCGGAAGCAAAGCAGCAATCAGAATAGTCTCACTCCTGGAGAGCTCTGGCATTGGCTAATTAATCATAGAGTGCCTAGAAGTGCAATTGATAGGAAACCTACTACATTCCTACTTAATTTATATAAGCAGAAAACTTCCGGTTCGAGTGGACAAAACACTAATTTGAATCATAAAAACAGAGAACCACATCCTCTCAATCAATTTCCAGACTTAAGCCAGTTTACAGACCCAGAACCCCTTGAATGAAGGGGAGGCTAGGTCCCCTTGAGGAAGGACCCCAGTACACTACCGACAATTTATGCTGTTAATCTTTCTCCCATCTTTCCCCAAGGAGACTTCCAGCCTTTTACCAGGGTAACTGTGCATTGGGTAAAGGGAAATTATCAGACATTTCAGAAACTACTGGACACTGACTCAGCTGACATTGATTCCAGGGCACCCCAAACATCACGGTGGTCCTCCAGTTAAACTAGAGGCTTATGGAGGTCGGGTAATTAATGGATTTTTAGCTCAGATCCAACTTACAGTGGGTCCAGTGGGTCCCTGGACTCATCCTGTGGTCATTTCCCCAGTGCCAGAATGCATAATTTGCATAGACGTACTTAGCACCTGGCACAACCCCCACATTGGCTCCCTGACTAGTAGGGTGAGGGCCATTGTGGTGGGAAAGGCCAAATGGAAACCGTTAGAGCTGCTCTACCTCGGAAAATAGTAAATCAAAAACAATATCACATCCCTGGAAAGATTGTGGAGATTAGTGCCACCATCAAGGACTTGAAAGATGCAGGAGTGGTGATTCACATCACAACCCCATTCAACTCTCCTATTTGTCCTGTGCAGAAGACAGATGGATCTTGGTTAATTATAAGCTTAACCAAGTGGTGACTTCAATTGCAGTTGCTGTACCAGATGTGGTTTCATTGCTTAAGCAAATGAACACATCCCCTGGTACGTGGTATGCAGCCATTGATTTGGCAAATGCCCTTTTCTCCATTTCTGTCCATAAGGCCCACCAGAAGCAATTTGCCTTCAGCTGGCAAGGCCAGCAATATACCTTTACTCTCCTACCTCAGGGGTATATTAACTCTCTTGCTTTGTGTCATAATCTTGTTCAAAGAGACCTTGATTGCTTTTTTGCTTCCACAAGATATCACACTGGTCCATTACATTGATGATATTATGCTGAGTGGATCCAGTGAACAAGAAGTAGCAGACACACTGGACTTATTGGTGAGACACATTGGACTTACTGTGTGCAAGAGGATGGGAAATAAATATGACTAAAATTCAAGGGCCCTTTACCTCAGTAAAATTTCTAGGGATCCAGTGGTGTGGGTCCTGTTGATATTTTCCTTCTAAGGTGAAGGATAAATTGCAGCATTTGGCCCCACCTACAAACAAGAAAGAGGCACAACTCCTAGTGGGCCTACTTGGATTTTGGAGGCAACACATTCCTGATGTGGGTGTGTTACTCGGACCCATTTATTAAGTGTCCTGAAAGGCTGCCAGTTTTGGGTGGTGTCCAGAACAGGAGAAGGCTCTGCAATGGGTCCAGGCCACTGTGCAAGCTGCTCTGCCACTTGGGCCATATGGCCCAGCAGATCCAATGATGCTTGAGGTGTCAGTGGCAGATAGGGATGCTGTTTGGAGCCTTTGGGAGGCCCCCAAAGGTGAATCACAGAAGAGGCCTCTAGGATTTTGGAGCAAAGCTCTACCATTTTCTTCAGATAACTACTCTCCTTTTGAGAGACAGCCCTTGGCCTGTTACTGGGCTTTGGTGCAAATTGAACATTTGACTATGGGTCATCAAGTCACCATGTGACCTAAACTGCCTTTCATGAACTGGATGCTTTATGACCCATCTAGTCATAAAGTGGGTCATGCACAGCAGCATTCCATCATCGAATGGAAGTGGTATATATGTGATTGAGCTCGAGCAGGTGCTGAAGGCACAACTTAAGTTTCAGAGGAAGTGGCTCAAATGCCCATGGTCTCTACTCCTGGCACCCTTCCTTTTCTCCCCTGCCTGCACCAGTGGCCTCATGGGTAATTCTCTATGATCAGTTGACAGAGGATGAGAAGACTAGGGCCTGGTTCACAGATGGTTCTGCATGATATGCAGGCACCACCCAAAAGTGGACAGCTGTAGCACTACAGCCCCTTTCTAGGACATCCCTGAAGGACAGTGGTGAAGAGAAATCTTCCCAGTGGGCAGAACTCTGAGCAGTGCACACAGTTGTGCACTTTGCATGGAAGAAGAAATGACCAGATGTGAGATTATTTGCTGATTCATGGGCTGTAGCCAATGATTTGGCTGGATGGTCAGGGACTTGGAAGAAGCATGATTGGAAACTTGGTAACAAAGAAATTTGGGGAAGAGGTATGTGGATGGACCTCTCTGAGTGGTCAAAAACTGTGAAGATATTTGTATCCCATGTGAGTGCTCACCAAAGGGTGAACTCAGCAGATGAGGATTTTAATAATTAAGTGGATAGGATTACTCATTTTGTGGACACCACTCAGCCTGTTTCCCCAGCCACCTCTGTCATCGCCCAATGGGCCCATGAACAAAGTGGCCACGGTGGCAGGGATGGAGGTTACACATGGGCTCAGCAACATGGACTTCCACTCACCAAAGCTGACCTGGCTACAGCCACTGCTGAGCGCCCAATTTGCCAACAGCAGAGACCAACACTGAACCTTCAATATGGCACCATTCCTAGGGGTGATCAGCCAGCTACTCATTGGCAGGTTGCTTATATTTCCATCATTGAAAGCGCAGAGATTTGTCCTCACTGGAATAGACACTCTAGATATGAGTTTGCCTATCCTACACACAATGCTTCTGCCAAGACTACCATCCGTGGACTCACAGAATACCTTTTCCACCGTCATGGTATTCCACACACCATTGCTTCTGACCAAGGCACTTACTTTATAGCTAAAGAAGTGCTGCAGTGGGCTCATGCTCATGGATTTCACTGGTCATACCATGTTCCACATTATCTTGAAGCAGCTGGATTGATAGAATGGTGGTATGGCCTTTTGAAGTCACAATTACAACGCCAACTAGGTGACAATACTTTTCAGGGCTGGGGCAAAGTTCTCCGGAAGGCCATGTATGCTCTGAATCAGTGTCCAATATATGGTACTGTTTCTCCCATAGCCAGGATTCACAAGTCCAGGAATCAGGGGGTGGAAGTGGAAGTGGAACCACCCACCATCACCCCTAGTGATTCACTAGCAAAATTTTTGCTTCCTGTTCCCACGACATTACATTCTGCTGGCCTACAGGTCTTAATTCCAGAGGGAGGAACATTCCCACCAGGAGACACAACAATTCCATTAAACTGGAAGTTGAGATTGCCACGTGGACACTTTGGGCTCTTCCTACCTTTAAGTCAACAGGCTAAGAAGGGAGTTACAATGTTGGCTGGGGTGACTGACCCGGACTATCAAGATGAAATCTGTCTACTACTCCATAATGGAAGTAAGAAAGAGTATGCCTGGAATATAGGAGATCCCTTTGGGGTGTGTCTTAGTATCACCATGCCCTGTGATTAAGGTCAATAGGAAACTACAACATTCCAATCCAGGCAGGACTACAAATGGTCCAGACAGACCCTTCAGGAATGAAGGTTTGAGTCACTCCACCAGGAAAAAAAAACACGACCTGCTGAGGTGCTTGCTGAAGGCAAAGGGAAACAGAAAGGGTCGTAGAAGAAGGGAATCATCAATACCAGTCACAACCAAGTGACCAGTTGCAGAAAGGAGAACTGTAATTGTCGTATTTCCTCCTTCTTTTGTTAAAAACATATTTGTTCATGCATACACTTGTACTAAGAAAATATCTTCATTTTATTTCCTTTTTCCATTATCATGTGATATAAGATTTACTGACATCATATTAGCATTTAAGTGTTTTTAACTTTATGTAATAGCATTTGGATTGGGGATTGGTGCCTTTCCAGTTGTATGAAGGACAGTTGTAATATGTTAGGCATAATTATGACCTTATAATTCTCTTTATTTGAAGATTATGTATGATCTCAGGAGGTGTGTATGGGTTGGAGCTGACAAGGGGTGGACTTGTGATGGTTAATACTAAGTGTTAACTTGATTGGATTGAAGGATGCAAAGTATTGATCCTGGGTGTGTCTGTGAGAGTGTTGCAAAGGAGATTAACATTTGAGTCAGTGGGATGGGAAAGGCAGACCCACCCTTAATTTGGGTGGGCACAATCTAATCAGCCACCACTGCGACTGGGATAAAAGCAGGCAGAAGAACATGAAGAGATCAGACTAGCTTAGCTTTCCAGCCTACATCTTTCTCCCCTGCTGGATGCTTCCTGCCCTCGAACATGGACTCCAAGTTCTTCAGCTTTGGGACTCGGACTGGCTTCCTTGCTACTCAGCTTGCAGACGTCCTATTGTGGAACCTCGTGATTGTGTAAGTTAATACTCCTTAATAATCTCCCCTTTTTATATATATGTAGCCTATTAGTTATGTCCTTCTAGAGAGCCCTGACTAATACAGTTGGCATGAGGGCCTGCAGTATAAATTCATAGATTAGGCCCATTATTCCTTTTTTGTCCCATATTGCAGTGCCCTGATCAAGTACCCTATTATGAGTCATAAAAGCAATATCCCTCTCTACCCAAAGGTATGACAGAAGATAAGGCATCTTAGGCAAGCATAGTGGTGGTGAAATAGCTATAAAGTAAGTTTTTTTGCATATACGTTGTAGTTATATTAGTTACAACAAAGTTCTTAGACATTCTAATAACTCTGCTATTTAACATAAGCCCCAGAGATTCCTCATGATGTTTCCTACTCCTTGTGAAGGATAGAAGAATCATTTTCTCACAAATAAACCTATAAAAATAAGATAATGACCTAAACCAAAGAAATATATATACATTCTTGGGTGTGTAAGTATACATATGAGTGCACACACATACACCTATATATATATACACACACACACATATGTATATATGTAATATATTGTATACATTACATATATACAAATATATATACATATATATTTACATATATAGATTCACTGAATATATATGCATACTGAAATCAGGGGAAATCAATGAAGCACATTTTTTGGATATGATATCAATATATACAGATAATAAAACAGTCCCAAACAAACCGATAGATAGGCTAAATGCTGAAAGTGTTTTCTCCTTCACTAAGAAAGGTATACTATTTAAGAATTGCTAAATGTATTACCTTCATAAATTAGACTACTTATAGCAGATATTCTACTTTCTGTGTTGTACTACTCAGAATAGTATTTAGCAATAAATTACTCTCTGGTAGAAATCTCCTGTAGGCTTTACTTGTTAGAACTTTTAATTAAATTGCTAAAAGCAAACAATAACCCCCACCATATCATATGAGACTGTTCATTCCCCAAGACAATGAATCTAGCTTCTGTTTTTAACTGAAATAACCTCTCAACAAATATCTTTTTGACTTTTTTCTCATAAAAATAATAATAATAAAGAGAACTCTTCCAGAAAAAAGATTCTGCTGTAAAAGTAAGGGTATGAAAGAAGAATATTTTCTTCAGAAATATTACTAAAGTTTTCTGTCACCTAAAACCCGGTTTCTAGTTTCAAGTTTTATATCACCACATAACTTGAAGTTCCACATTATTTGTGTTTTCCATTTGTATAATAAGGAAAATTTAATAATTCAAAGAAAGGTCACTGAAAAAGTAATTTAGAATTGAGATCTCAATGCCCAGGCAAAGCACAATTCACTGGGTTAAGCTGTCCTTTGAAAAATGTGACTGAAAATACCATACAGAATACCAAACATGATCAAAGTATCAGATCTTCTTTAAGTTGACAAATGATATTCTTTTAGGATGGAAATTAGTTTTCGTCTTCTGACATATCAGCCCTTTATTCCATCCCATATTCTCTCAAATATTCATGTCAGGTTTGTCCTCCACTAATGAGAAGGTAATAATTATTGTAGTTGAATATCTGGCTTAAGAAACAAGTTTTCTACATTTTACCCAGGTTAGTACCGAAGTTGGTGTTGACAAAAGTTACATAGCTCTTCCTATTTAAGTTGTTTTTCATTGATAAAATCATAGAGGACTGTCAGAACAAACAAACTAAAGCATAATTAACTTTAAATAAATTAAATTCACAGGTTGGAATATCTTTTCTTTTATTCAAAACTGCCTGCACCAGCTCTACACCAGTCATTAGCTTCAGTACTATTCAAGAATACCATCTGTAATAAACACAAAAACCCAAGTAAATAACAAAATAATAAATGTAAGGCAAAAACATATAACAAATTCAGGCATTTTAATTATATAGTTACTACTTAAGGTAAATCATTTCATTATTTATTAAGCAACTAACAACATGATATTCTTTAAAATATAACATATTAACTAGGAAACTGAGAAAACCTAAATAGGACTACAAGATTTTAATTTACTTTTCTCAATAGATCAAGTAGACCCAGATTTACCAAGTTCCTAAATAACACACATATCTCCTGTTAGCCTTGAAAGAGCCGATCCTTCCAGATGGATCTTGAGTGGCTAAATGGGCCTATATTCAAAATGGGGTTGAGTGGCCATTTGCTGACTAGACGTCACCCATGTACTCTGCGTTCCTGGAAAAAAACCATGCTTAAGTAGCATAGGAACTTTCATAGCTGTCTGCTCTTGTTTACATAGTCTAGATCAAAGGCTGCTGGAAAGTCCCATTTCACCACCTAGACCTAACCAATAAACTGCAATCTGTGATCATTCTTAATGTCAGTGCACCTTTATTTTGTACTGAAGGCTGCAGCTCTGTTTTGCAAACTGCTCACTGGAATCATCTCTTTCTTTAAAAAAAAAAATCTTTTCAGTGGATTTATTAACACTATAAGCACAAATACCTGTGTATGTGTGTACATATATGTAGGGGTATACACAAATACATGTATACACATATATTTATGCTTTACTGTGAAAAATTTAATCACTCACTGGTTTATTTGTTAAAATTTATGGCTTTATTCTATTAATGTTTTGAGGAATCTACTATGTGCAAGTGATTCTAGGGCTCTAAAAATGAAGTATTGAAGAGGATAGATGAGTTACTGCTCTTATGAAGCTTGAAATCGGTGGGTTAAAAAGATAACTTGTATACAAGTTAACAAGTAAGATTATGACTGTGTGCTATTGTGGAAATAAAGAGGCAATGTGACATAACTGTGGAACCAAATGTCAATTAAGAAACTATGACCTATTCAAAAAATGGTGCTGAGAAAATTCACCAACAATTTTTTTTCTGTGTTTATTATTTTATTTTATTTTTTATTATACTTTAAGTTTTAGGGTACATGTGCACAACGTGCAGGTTAGTTGCATATGTATACATGTGCCATGTTGGTGTGCTGCAGCAATTAACTCTTCATTTAACATTAGGTATATCTCCTAATACTATCCCTTCCCCTTCCCCTTCCCCCCACCCCACAACAGGCCCCAGTGTGTGATGTTCCCCTTCCTGTGTCCATGTTCTCATTGTTCAATTCCTACCTACGAAAAAATTCACCAACAATTTAAACAAAAGTTTAACATCTGCCTCACATTATGCACAAATTCTGTGTGAAGTGCTAAATTAGAAAATTAGAAAAAATAGAAAATCTTTAGAAGAAATACAAAAAAAAGTTATTTTGGCTTCTAGCTAGAGGGGTAAAAGGAATAAAATTATATATGCAAATATTTCCCTGGTAATATAAACCTACAATTTCTAAAGGAAAACAATACCATAGAAGTTTTTTGTTATATATTAAAGAGATAAATTTTAGTGCCAAGTATTCATAAAGAGCTAGACTGAATCAGTTAAAATAGAATGTTAGGAAACAGGCAAAAGTTATGATGAAGGAAATAAATATAAATTGCTGAAAAATATTTGAAATTATGTTCAAATCCAAATCAGTTATTTTATAATAAATATCACACACAAACTTGAAGAAAATTCTTGAGAAGATATGAGATGAAGGGATGTTTACAGGGTTTTATGACAGCTTTGAATGATCAATTTTGAAGCAGCAAAGAATAAGGAATTTTCAGAGTATTCATATTATGAAGATCTTTTTAAAACTCACCTTGAATATATCACTAAAAAATTATCCATGAATTTCTTTCATTCTCTTGCCAATACACTTGAAAGTGTTCAATCTTAGAAAATAGGATCATGCAACAGCCTCTGGACTATGAAACAGTGAGAATATATACTTACAAGTAGATTCTCTAGGAACATTGGTTTCTCTTGTGGAAGAGCAGGGTGACCTGGTTCCTAAGCATGCAACAGAAGAAAGATAATAACCCAAAAGAAAATTAAGATCTTTAAAAAATATGCTGTAGATGGCAAGTGCCAAAAGTAGTCAATGTTTATGGTGCCTTTCCTTTCTTCCTACACTTACGGCTTCCAAAATCCTCTATTTACAATACTAAAGCTCTTTCTCAACCCTAAGAACACTTTGCCCTTTTCAAAGTGAGACAAGCCGAAGTCTTATTGTTGCTATAAACAATGTTAAAAGCTCTCCATTTCTCTTTCGCTTTTGCAATTCATTTATTGTTTTTCTTCTGTGAATTAAGTGGTAAATATTTTCTTTTATTCTGCAGAGTAATTGGTTAATACCTGAATCCACCAACACATCTTATATGCCATAGTGTAAGAAAAGAAGATGAGAAATAAAATTAAAATATATATAAATGTTAGCAAAAGAACAAGAAAGGAAATAGAAGTCCTCTGTAGTCCTAAATTTGTCACATGTTAATATATTGTAGCTGTTTTATTAATCATTTTCTTTCTTCATCATCTATTGCATTATAGTTTTGCCCTTGGCCAAACCTCTTATTCAACATTTATTTACATATTCAGATCAAAATGAAGAATAATTTATGTGTTATTAGATGAATGCCTGCTTTCATATGATGATTGGATTTTCTGTAATGAATAGAAGCTTTCTTAGAGTTGCCACTTTAATACATCTGTAATAATCCAATGTCATTCTCAGATCCTGTTGTGTTATGTACCCAGTCAAATGGAGATTGAAATGAGAATGCAGCAATAAATGCACTTCTTGTTTTTTTCTTTCTTTCTTTTTTTTTTTTTTTGCATCATTCAAGTCACGGAATAGAATATTATTGTCTTATTTTGTAATCTTCATTCTTTCATATAATATGCTTCCTATTTTAGAGCATTTGTCTTTGCTGTTCCCCTGGGAAAGCTCCTATCTCAGATGGCTTAATCCTCTGTGTTATTCAGCACTCCGCTTAAATTCCACTTCCTCAGAGAGGACTTCCTTGGTCATCCTTTCAAAAGCTGTACCTATTGTTTATTCCTTGCCCTATTCTTTTTTCTTTATAATATTTAGCACTACCTGAAATTATATATTGTCTGTCTCTTTTATTAGACTATAAACTCAATAAAGATAACGTTTTATTAAATTTACAAGTGAATTAGAATGCCTAGATTGTGGATAGGGCATGGTGGTTTACAAAATGTGTTCCCTAGATTAGCAGCATCAGCATCAACTGGCAACTTGTTAAAAATGTACATTTTGGGTTCCAACCCAGACCTACTAGGTTATAAACTCTGGGAGTGGCCTCAGCAGTCTCTTCTTTAAGCAGTTCTCCACGTGATTCTGATGCTCTCTAAAGTTTAAAAACTTATGTCATAGCAATGGCTGGTGCTCAGTAAATATCCTTAATGGCAACTTCACAAATCAGGAATTCACTGGGGAAATCCTCTCAGTTGCTGAAGTTATCTATTTCAACTCTACAATCGGTAACTGGGAAAATAATCCCAGGAAGGGTTTCGAGTCCTGTAGGATTTTCCAAGGTATGAATGAGGGTTAAAATTTCACTGATCATTTGATTGACCTTGTAAGTTCCTACATTGGTAGGGACACCTCACTAGCACTCTACCTACCCTGGAATTTGTGTTGGTCTAGATCCAAACACAGCATTTCTTAAAAGACTTGGTTTTCCTGTTTTATGGGACAGACACTCATACAAGAACAGTCACATGTATCTGAGATTAGAGTACTGATAATACACACTTGTATTGTTACAGAAGTGTTCCTCCTTAGGAGTACTCAAAATCTCCTCTCTAGCTGTGCCTGAGTTGTAGACGGACTCAAGAGTGGGAATGGTTTAAATTTAAAGATATAAAGATAAAAAGATGAAAAGACACATAAATCTATATAATTTTATACTACTGTGGCAACTCAGTTGATTCCTCTTTTATTTATTTATTTATTTGCATTACAGGTTTTTAATTTGAATTTTATAAGATACTTTTTGTTCCCAGGTATCTCCTGACTATTCACCATAGCTAGAATTTTCTTATTTTTATGGATATTTAGTTTTTAAGTAAAACAAGTTGACTCAATGACTCTTTGATTAGAGTGATATTTGACTTGAGTGATAAAGTCTCTCTTTGATTAGAGTGATGGAATCAGCTGGAAACTAGAAAAATAAATTTAGAAAGTAACCGGAAGGTATGCTCTGCCATTTTGGGATTTTTAGCTATCTTTGCATTAACTTTGAATAGAATTCAAAATACCTGGGAAAAGAGTGCCAGATTGGATTAGCTTACTTCACCCTTTCAAGATAAGGAACTCAGGGAACACTGAATTATAGTACCACCAAGAGTAAAAGAATGAGAAAGAGTTCGTTTCCCAAAACGAATTTCACTGCAGTTAAGAAAATTGTTGCTTGGTAGCCCAAAGCAGCAAATCTCCACTAATCTTGTTGTTTGGTGTTGACTACCCGGCACAAAGCCAAATATTTGAGCATATTTATACCTTTGAAGAGCTGAGTCTAGATCAACTTTTTTTCCATGGCGTTGTGGTCAGAAAGTATTTGTTTAACTTTGAAAGAGAAGGAAAGCAATATTGCTCTGTACATAGCTCATTTTTTTTCCTTTCAAAATTCCTTAAAAGCATTAATGCATTAATTTTCACCAATACTCCAAGAAAGAAGAAAGTGTTATTATTCTCATTTTTCAAGTGAGTAAAGGAAGACAGAAAGGGATTAAGTAACTTGCCAAAGCATCAGGTCCAGATTGGAATTTGTAAATTTAAGCAAATTTCCGTGTAGTAGCACTTTCCCTCAGTAAAAGCAAGAGGTAGGGGCTAGGGGGTTGCGGGGGTGGAGATTGCAAATACAGAGCTTTTTTCTGCAAATCATTTTCAGCTTGTCATCAAAATTCTGATTTTGCTCCTTGAATACACTAGCAGTAGGTATGGCAAAAAGTGTCTGCCAAATATACCACAGAATTGTAACACTATCCTTTGGTTCAATTTCTATTGGCACCTTTTGAAAAGCCCCGAGGCCATTTCCGCTGTGTCACAGAGCTCCAGTACAGAATTCCCAGGAACAGATCCCCTCTGTGAAGAAGACCGCAGGTTCTCCTGCATATAGCACTTAAAAAAAAAAAAAAAAGTATTCTGGCTGGTCTCGGGCTCTATGAGATACATCACCACACTGCTTGTCATTTTGGAGCTCAAAGATTTTTGAAAATTATTTTTTCATCCAGTAAATAAATCCCAAATATTTTTGGCATATTCTACTTTAACAATAGTCTAATCCATGGGAGTTTATCATAAACATTATTAATTGGACATGCTGGCAACATCATGTTCTGCTTATGAGGAAAAATTATATGACTAAGGAAGGCACAGAGTCTAACAGATTCTCAATTAAAATGAGGACAAACATTCCAAATACAGTGAAAGAAATTTCAAAATAGTAATGATATTAAAAGTAATAAATCAAAGTGTATCCAGATAAGTCATGCCTCACTTCATCCTTGCCCTTCAATATAGATGTGAATGTTGAAACAGAAAGCACTGTGATGGGTAAGAAGGTATTTCTGGTCTTATTCGGTGATCAATATTCCTTTCAATTCGCTTGCATAACCTTTCTAGTTTTCCTTTCCCATTTTTTAGAGGATTTACTCTGTGTTAGGAAATGCACTAAGTACTTTATCTGCCGAGTATAGACTCCCGTTTTTCCCCCTCTGTTCATATCTCACCTCCATAACTCACCAGCCATTTGAAATTAAGTAAGTTACTCAATCTCTCTATGCTACAGTAAACTGTAAACTGGGAATGATATGATTATCTCATAAGATCTGTGAGGAAAATAACTTAGATAATGCTCTTGCCAAATTTCCAGCACATATTAGGTGTTAATTTTACGTTAACTATTGCAGTTAAGTTTCATGATAATTCTACAAGTAGTATTGTATTTGTCATTTCAAAGATGAAGAATTTTGAAAAGCTTAAATAATCCATAGCTCCTTGATCTCATTTGCTTGCACCTAAATCTAGGCTTCAGTTTTTTTACCCTTATTCTGATTATCTTTGTTACTGGAAAGGGATCCCGATCCAGATGCCAAGAAAGGGTCCTTGGAGCTCAGGCAAGAAATAATTCAAGGTGAATCCATATAGTGAAAGCAAGTTTATTAAGAAAGCAAAGGAGTAAAAAATGGCTACTCCATAAGCAGAGCAGCAGCATGGGCTACTCGACTGCATTTACTTATTTCTTGATTATATGCTAAATAATGGGTGAATTATTCATGAATTTTCCAGGATGGGGTGAGCAATCCCTAGATCTGAGAGTTCCTCCCTCTTTTAGCCCATATAGGGTAATTTCCTGATGTTGTCATGGCTCCTGCTAACAGTCATGGTGCTGTCTTTTAGCATGCTAATGCGTTATAATTAATGTAAAATGAGCCATGAGGACGACCAGAAGTCACTTTCATCACCATCTTCATTTTGGTGGGTTTTGGTGGGTTTTCACCAGCTTCTTTACTGCATCCTGTTTTATCAGTAAGGTCTTTGTAACTTGTATCTTGTGCTGACCTCCTATCTCATCCTGTGACAAGAATGCTTAACCTCCTGGGAATGCAGGCCAGGAGGCCTCAGCCTTATTTTACCCAGCCCTTATTCAAGATGGAGTCGCTCTGTTTCAAACACCTCTGACACCTTGATTGATCATTTTGTTTAAACTTCGTTTTCCAGCTCTGACCTCAAACCCCTTCAACAATATGGCTTCCATTTTCATCCGTGAGCTCTACCTGTGATGACCTCGCCTGTTTTGGTACCTGCCCCTCTACTACCAGGAGAACCCTGAGCTCTGTGAGACCCAAAGATACAGCCTGCTTTCCAAACAGCCAACAATTCTTTCTATTGGAGGGGGCTAGAAAATAACAGCTTCATGGGTCTGTCTATACCAATGGCTCTCTGATTTTAGCCTACATCAGAATCAGTTGGAGAAGTTGACAAAATATATTTCTGGCTTCTATTTCCAGAAGATTTGGTATATCTAGGGTAATGCTCAAGAATTTGCATTTCTAAATTTACAGAGAATGCTGATACAGCTGCTCTAGGGAACACATTTTAAAAACCATTGGTCTGGGCCGGGTGCGGTGGTTCACGCCTGTAATCCCAGCACTTTAGGAGGCCAAGGCCAGTGGATCACCTGAGGTCAGGAGTTCAAGAGCAGTCTGACCAAGATGGTGAACCCCATCTCTAATAAAATTCAGAAATTAGCCGGGCGTGGTGGCGGGCACCTGTAATCCCAGCTACTCAGGAGGCTGAGGCAGTAGAATCGCTTGAACCTGGGAGGCAGAGGTTGCAGTGAGGCGAGATCACACCATTACACTCCACCCTGGGGGACAGAGGGAGATTCCATCTCAAAAAAAAAAAAAAAACAAGAAAACAAAAACGAAAACCATTGGTCTGTGTGTTTTTCTCAAAAGCAATAGAACATTCCTGTCAGAAATATAGCTTTTTTTCCCTCAAATTAAGAAATAGCCAAATCATTTATGTTAAGCTATGGTTTTTAGTGAGTTCCAGTTTTAATCAGCATTTGGACATATCAAGTACTTATTAATATTTACACTCCACAGCATATTTTACAGCTATTAATTTGAATGCTGCTAGCATGGTTAGAGTACAGTTATTTAAACTTGAAAATCAAAAGTGCCTGCATTAAAGAGCATCTTTCTCATGAGAAATTCAGTGTATTCCATACTAGAAAGTTACTTTCTCTGGTATAAAGATAAGAAATTAGTTTTATTTATAATATTTGCAAAGACAAAAGTAAGCAGTTGATTTTATCATTAGTTTAAAAACTATAAAAGCACAACCTGGCACTGTTATATTTTGAAAATTTACTTCCTATAATTTAACCAGTGATTTTAGAATATTTATATTATTTTCAATCTCACCTATTTCAGTAGTTTCTATTGGGAATAGTAGGTCTATGAAAGGATTACTTGGGTAAAAGACAACTTAATATTCAAACATATTTGGTAAATTATATACTTGGGCAGTCGAGTTTTCTGTGTTTTTTAGGATTTATTGTATATACCTAATTTGAATATCGTTCATTTTCAAAGCAATTCAATATAATGCACTACTTTAGTAGTTATTCAATGAATATAATTTAAACATATTTTTGTGCTTCATAGCCTGTGCTTTATTTTAAATAGCCATGGCAATTGTTCTGGCAAAAAACATAGTTAATGCAGATCTATAAATATTAAGATTTTAGGTAAAATTGATTTAATTATTTATAATTAAATATTTTAAAAATATTTATATTTCCCATTTCGGTATTTAACTAAATGCAGACTTACGGGATATTAGGAGCCTAAAGATATGCTAGCAACCTGCAGTTACCATTATGTAAATACTTATACTTCCAGATACTGAATAATGGGTATTACATTTGTGTTCAAATTTCTACTATAATTTTTTGTCTGCATAATTCTGTGAAAAGTGTACTTCCCACCTTCCTAGACCAAATTCCATGTTTTGAACTTCCTTTTTCTATCCTCTGAATTTGATCCTAACCAAATGTGTTTCTTGAATAACGTGTGTACAATATTGCGTTGTTAAATTAGGGAAATAATATGGGATTTAAATTTTAATTAAGGCAAACATCTGAGCCAAATGTTATGCAGCTTATTAAAGTAATATTTATGAACTGATTGTGGGATAACAGCAGTTAATTACTGCAGCTCACATTGTAAAAAATATCAAAGTCTAAGCTTTCTATAAATCATAATAATGAATTTTATTCACTCATTCATTCACTCTCTTGCTTACTCAATTAAAAAGACTGTTTTCTATAATGAAATGTGCTCTCTTAACATTAAAATAAGCGATTGTAATCTAGGGTTACCTCATGCTTATCAAAAGACTATTTAACTCTTTAAATCATCTTTCTATTTCAAAAGGTCTGCTTTTTTGCCAGACTTTAAGGTCTGCTTTTCATTCATTTATTTTTTCATTCATTCATTTATCAAACTTCTGTTGAATACCAACTTTAAGCAAGGAACTATTTGAGTTGAGATAAAAGAGTAATACATTTGTCAAGAAATGACATGCACATAGTTACTCTAAAGCACACTAGATCTTGAAGTTATATAAGAAATAATTAAACCAAAACCAAAAGATACTTGAATTCGCAGGAAGAAACTGCCTGCAGCTGGGAATGTTTAACATTTAGGTGCCACCTAAATCCTGTCATTATTACTGCAGAAACTCTATGGTACTTTGGGTCTTTAAGACATTATTCCATTTGAAAGTGCTCAGTTGATCCAATAGTCAGTGCTTTTGGGGAATTACATATAATTCCCAGCACTCCTAGCACTGAAGCTCGATTGCCTTCACAGACAAGGAAACATGGTTACAGAGATAAAAACATACAGACTTCCAATTCTCATTCTGGTGATATTCCCACTAGTACCTGCTGCCCTTTCATTAAGAGCATTTTCTGCATAAAAGACTTATGCTGGTTGTTCAGGGAAATTAAGATCAAATGGAGACCACTTTGCTGCAACCCTGAGTCTCTGGGAACTGCCTTTAAAATCTCTATAATCATGTAGGATGCAGCTTACAAAAACCTATATAATGTATGTATTAGCTTTGGTTAGAATTTGACACTGATAGTTTAAATTTCAGTCATTCCTAAGACCCATTTATGGCAGTTGGTTTTGTTTAGCTATATAGCATCTGTTTGACTTCAAAGGCAGTGCTCTAGTATTGCATCATTTATTCCCGAATATTTATTGAGAATAGTTTTTCAACACTGTACATTTTTTACTTGTAATACTAAATAATAGGAAGCTCAGAAAATTTACTTTTGCACCAATATTTTAAACTTCATTTATTTTGGAGAAAAATAAGATATATACCTAATATAGTATTAAAACTAATTGGACTTGTTTTCCTCATACCATTTTCCTCTAGGGATTACTCCTGAGCTACTCTTTATTAATAGTAAGCATGAATGATTTAGCAGCAGAATTGGAACAAATGCATATCCCAATGTAGAGCTACATCGAATAATCCCTTTATTGGATTTGTATTTTAGCTTAAATCTCACAAGTAACAATCACACTTTTTTTAAAAAGTATCCACATTTTATATACTTTTTAAAAAAAGTATCCACATTTTATATACGATGCAAGTAATGAAGCTAGTTCAACTTCATTTCTTAAGAAACCAAAATATTTCACACTTTTGACGTATTTTGATCACCCATTTGAGGTATGACTTAACTTTGTTTTGAGTAAACATTTAATTTACTGGAGGAACTCCAAAGCTATGATACTATAACACCATTTACCCAAATAGTTGCTCTAATGTTTTTAATGTGTCGATATAACAATGAGATATTTATAGAGATTCTACTTTTTATATTGTTTAATGTGAACCAAATGTCAATTTCTTCAGCTCTTATTGAATAATGACGTATAATCTGGGGGACTTATTTTATTTACTTATAAGAGTCTTCCTTTACAAATCTTTTTAAAAAATGTACATCCATGCTGTAATCATAGAGTAATAGAATATCACTCTCACATCTTATAAATAATAATGACAGCCACTAAAACTAGTGCATAATATCAAATAAATAAACTACCTTGAATTTTAAGTAAATTTTATTTTGATTAATAATAATGTTAAAACTATACAGAATGTTAAGAACATGTTTTAATACAAAGTTGTGCTAAATAGGATAAAATAAATAGTATTGGACTTTAGTCAAAAATAAGTATTTTCAAAAATAAAGTGAAAAAGCATATTATTGGAAAAATTGCTGAGATACCAGAAGACAAAAATATGTAGTCAAAGAAAATACATATTTTTAATATACAGTATTATAAGTATTTTAAAATTTGACTTAAAAAATAACTGTTTTTAAAATTATTTCTAATTTAATACCTAAAAACATATTTTATATATTTAGCCATTCTTCCATTAATGGACATTTAGATTAGTTCTAAATTTCACAACATCACAATTTTTGCCAGTCTAATGGGTGAAACATTTGAATATCTGGACTTCTGCTTCCAGGAATGGTGAACAAGATAATCTGAGCCAACCCTCCCAGTGAAAACAACTTAAATACTGGGATGATTTTTATATATAATTTTTATGTATAGTAAATTAATGCTAATTGAATTTATTAATTTATTATATTCATTATTTTCATGTTTGCATATTTTTAAAAGCCTGAAATATCAAACGGCGTGGTGTGAATCAGAATCCAAAAGATCATACCCAGTTAGAGTTACTTTTGTAGGAATTTGGGGAGCAGATTATATATAGAAATACAACAATGTGCATGTTTTCACCTTGTATACCATAACCTTGATAAACTCACTTATTAGTATTTGAATTGCTGTAGTTTAGATGTTTGCCCTCCTAAACTTCATGTTGAAATTTGATTCTTCATGTTGAAGGTCAGGCCTAATGGGAGGTGCTTGGGTCATGGGGGCAGATCCCTTATAAATACAAAAACATTAAAATCGATATAGGGCTTTACGAGCTATCTACTTCTTCTTGAGTAAATGTCTTCTAACGTATTTTTCCTTTTTTTTCTAAATTATCAAATTTGATGGCATACACCTGTTCATAATATTACTTTATTAATTCCGTATCTTTAGTATCTATAGAAAAGTTCCTTTTTTACTTCCGATTTTAATTATTTGAATCCTCTACTTTAATTCCTCTCATTGATTTTGTTTTCTATTGACTGATTGAAGCTCTTTTTAAAATTTATCTATTTTTCTTAATTTGCTTTTTCCTTAACTTCTTAAGGTAATTGTTTCAGACTTTTTGTCTCTTCTACCATAAGCATTTATTGCTAACACTTTCTCTCTGAACTTTGCTTTGGCTGCATCTTGCAATTTTTTATAACTTGTGTTTTTATTTTTATTCAATTCTAAATATTTTCTTTTCTAAATTTTTATATTTAAATAGCTTTGGGGGTGCAAGTGGTTTTGCTTATAAGGATAATTGTATATTAGTGAAATCCAGGATTTTAGTGTACTCATCACTGAATTCTGTACATTGTACCCAATAGTAGCTTTTTATCCCTTATCCTCCTCCCACCTCCCCCACTTCTGAGTCTCCAATGTCCATTATACCACTCTGTATGCCTTTGTGTAACCATAGCTTAGCTCCCACTTATAAGTGAGAATATGTAACATTTGGTTTTCCATTTCTGAGTTACTTCCCTTAAGAGAATCACCTCAAGTTATATCCAAGTTTTTGCAAAAGACATTACTTCATTCTTTTTGAAGGCTGAATAAGTAGTCCAATAGTAGTTCATTTTCTTTATCCAGTCATCCATCAGTGGGCACTTACGTTGATTCCATATCTGCAATTGTGAGTTGTTCTGTGATAAACATATGTGTGCAGGTGTCTTTTTGATATAATGACTCATTTTCGTTTGGATGGATACCCACCAGTCAGATTGTTGAATCGAAAGATAAACCTACTTTTCGTTCTTTGAGAAATCTCCGTATTGTTTTTCACAGAGGTTGTACTGATTTATATCCCCATCAGAATTGTATAAGTGTTCCCTTTGCACCACATTTAGGCCAACATTTATTTATTTATTTTTTTTTTATTTTGAGCAGTGTCTGGGCTATTATTACTATTATTTTACTTTTAAATAATGGCCTTTCTGGTTGTGGTTTTAATTTGCATTTCCCTGATGATTAGTGATGTTGAGCATTTTTCAATGTTTATTGGCCATTTGTATATCTACTTTTATGAAAAGTCTGTTCGTGTCATTTGCCCACATTTTCATGGGATTATTTTGTTAAGAAATTTTTGCGCCTATGATCATCAGGGATATTGGTCTGTAGTTTTATTTTTCCGTTATGTCCCTTCTGGCTTGGTATCAGGGTAATAATGGCTTTATAGAATGAGTTAGGAAGATTCCCTCCTTCTCAATCTTTTGGAATACTTTTAGTATGATTGGTACCAATTCTTCTTTGAATATCTGGTAGAATTCAGCTGTGCATCCATCCAGCCTTGGGCTTTTGTTTCGGCATATTTTTAATTACTGCTTGTTATTGGTCTGTTCAGCACTTTTGTTTCTTCCTGATTCAAGGTAGGGTGGTTGTATGTATCCAGAGGTATATTCATTTACTGTAGATTTTCTAGTTTGTATACATAGAGATATTCATAGTAGTCTCAAATGATCTTTTATATTTCTGTGGTATCAGTTGTAATGTCTCCATTTTCATTTCTAATTGAGCTTATTTGAATCTTCTGTCTTCTGTTTTGATTAATCTAACTAATGGTCTATCAATTTCATTTTTTGAAATGAACAATTTTGTTTCACTGGTCTCTTGTATTAATTTATTTTTTGTTTTAATTAAGTTTAGTTCTGCTCTGACCTTCACTTTTTTTTTTAATTTTTGGCCAGGGTTGGGTTTACTTTGTTTTTGTTTCTCTAGTTCCCAGAGGTGTGACAATAGGTTGTCAATTTGTCATCTTTCTGTCTTTTTGATGTAGTTGTTCAACACTGTGAATTTTCCTCTTAGCACTGCTTTTGCCATATTCCCAGCAGTTGTGATAATTTGTGTTACTGTTATCATTTGAAAAATTTTTAAATTTCCATCTTTCATTGTTAATCCAAAAATCATTCTGAGCAGATTGTTTAATATGTATAGTTTTGAGGTCTTCTTTTGGAATTGATTTCTAGTTTTATTTTGCAGTGGTCTGAGAAAATACTTGCTATGATTTCTATTTGTTAAAATTTATTGAGGCTTGGTTAGTAGTCTATCATATAATCTATCTTGGAAAATGTGCCAATGAGAAGAATGTGTATTCTGCAATTCTTGGGTAGAATGTTTTGTAATATCTGTTAGGTCCATTTGTTCTAGAGTGCAGTGTAAGTACAGTGTTTATTGACTTTCTACCTTGATGTCCTGTCTAGTGCTATCAGTGAAGTTTTGAAATCCCCCACTATTATTGTGTTGCTGTTTATCTCTTTTGTTAGGTCTAGTAGTAGTTGTTTTATGAATCTGGGTGCTCTAGAGTTAAGTGCATATATATTTAGGATTGTTATGGCTTCTTGTTGAATTAACCCTTTTATTATAATATAATTACTTTCTTTGTCTTATTTATAATACTTTGGTTCCTTTAAAGTCTTATCTAATATAAGAATACCTACTCCTGTTCACTATTGGTTTTCATTTGCATGGAATATTTTTTCAAAAGACTTTTTTTTTGTTTTTGACCTATGAATTATTTTGATATGCTTTGTTAAATTTCCAAATATTTTGTGATGTCCCACATATCTTTCTGTTATTGAATTCTAGCTTACTCACATTGCAGTCAGAGAAAATGCACTTTGTGATTTCAATCTTATTAAAATTGTAGGGAGTTATTTTATGGCTCACATATTTTATAGAAGAGTATTTTCTGAGAGAGTACATAGTCATGTTGCTGTGCACCACAGAGTGGAATTCTTTCAGGTCTTTGGGTCCAACTCAAGTCTTTCTTGTGAACACAAGGAGGGGATCTGTGAAAAGAGTTGGTCCATCAATGTCAAGCCAAGAACTCTTAAACCTTGAGCTTTCAAGTATTATAAACCCTTATAGTAGCGAACACTTAATCTTTCAAAATTCATTTTTTTCATCTACTCTATGGTGTTTCCATCTAGTGACCATGAGACTTCATTTCTTTTATGGGCTTTATGAAAAGTTTTTACTTTGTGGGCTATTCACCTTTTTTCTTATTGTTATGGTGCCTGCAACAATCTAATCTTGATTTTAATGTACTGATCAGAAGCAGAACTGGTCCAATACACTTTCTGTAGCATTATAAAAATAAGCATTACAAAAATAAAAACCATGAATCCCTTGAAATTTTTATTAGTATTTTTTCAAATAATGTACTTTATTTCTTGCTAATTGTGATTGAATGTTTTATATTCTTAAGTTTTTAATTTTTATTTCTGCAATATAAGAAAGCTATTGCTTTTGTAATTTGTTCTTTTATTTGCCATTTTCCTGGAGTGCATTATTAGACGTACAGTTGGCCCTCCATTTCCATAGGTTCTGCATCCATGGTTTCAACCAACCACAGATCAAAAACATTCACAAAATAAAAGTTTGTCTCTACTGAAAATGTACAAACCTTTTTCCCTTTTCATTATTCCCTGAACAATATAACAACTATTTACCTAGCATTTACATTGTATTAGCTATTATAAGTACTCTAAAGTTGATTTAAAATGTGAGGAAGGAGGTGCATAGGTTATATGCAAATTCTATGGAATTTTATGAAAGGGACTTGGGAATCCAAAGACTTTGGTATCACCGAGAGGTCTTGGAACCAATTCCCCATGGATACTGAAGAATGACTGTAATAATTTATGTTTTAAATTTTTGGAACCTCTGTGTAAGTAAATTTGTAACAAAAAAGTGACACATAATTTTGTTTATAAATTTTAGTTATTTTGTATAATGTCAAGAAATAGTAGTGATGTTGAAAATTCTTGTCTTGTTTCTTATTTTAGCAAAAATGCCTCTTTGGCTTTTATTTTATGTTCAATGCCTTTTGGAGGTTTCTGACAGGTTATATATCAAATTAAATAAAACTACATATATTTCTACTTTGGAAAGATATAATTAATGGCTGTTAAATGTTAGTGCATAGTTTTTGACAGACAGGTATTGTAATTATTTTTTCTTCTATTATTATTTTAATTTAGTAGTTTATAACAATAAATTTCTAAATGTAGACTAATTATAACCTTGAGGTAAGCACTACTTGTTCAGAATGGATTAATCTTTTAGTGTATCAATATTTAAAAACAACTTTTCCTTCTTAGTTTGTAAGCAAATACGTTTTCTGTTATGTAGTTGTAGTTGTAGTTTTCTTTTAGGTAATTGTTGTAGCATCAAAATTTTGCTAGCAGAGTATAATGGGTTACATTGTTTTATGTATTTTTCTAGTCTCTTATTAATTGTGTTTGTGTATGTGTTTATATATATATATTTCCTGAGCAGAAATATTGCCTATGTATGTTCTTGTACTACCGCATTACTTGTTTATTGTAGACAAACCAGAAATAAAATAATTTGTTTGCTGTGAAACATGCCTTGATATTTACTGTTCAGGGTATGTATATATGTTCTTGTAATGTGGAGGAAGCAAAATTTCTCCAGGAATACTATACTTTCGTTAAAGTATTATATGTATATAATGATAAAAGTATTATGATACATATAATAATTTAAATAGACACATTCTTATATATATTTGAATATATTTACATATATACAGATGCAAACATCAGAAAAATTTTTTTAGAAACCATCTAGAGTAACTTGTCTTATAAAGTAAAGTAGAAAATTTTTCTTTAAACGATGATAGTACCAGAGTAGTTGCTTCACCATGAAAACATAATAAAAACATGGTAGGCAGAATGATTCCCACAGATATCCACACCATAATACCTGGAACCTGTGAATATGTTTCCTTATATGTCAGTGGAAAATTTGCAGATATAATTATAGTTATAGACCTTATGAGGAGAATATTCCGTATTGTTTGAGTGGTCTGAATTTAACCACAAGAAAACTTAAAAGAAAAAATATTATATTTATTTGTAGTCAAAGATACACAACAGGATAGACAAGGGAGAGCAGGAAGTCAAAGAGATTGAAGCATGAGAAGAACTCAACTTGCCTTACTGACTTTGGAGGTGGTGAAAGAGGGTTGCAAGCTAAAGATTATGACAACATCTAGAACTGAGAATGGCCCCTGACTAAGAGACAGCAATGAAATGGAGACCTCAGCTCTAAAAGTACATGGAACTGAACTCTGCCAATAAGGTGAATGAGTCTGGAAGGAGATTCTAACCCAGAGGCTCCCAACAAAGAGCCTAAGGCAGCTGACGCCTTTGTTTTAGCCTAATGAGCTGCTAAGCATAGAATCCAGAAGAACCCAATAGAATTCTGACTTCTAGAACAATGAAATAATAAATGAGCATTGGTTTCAGCAGTTAAGATTATGGCCAGTTGTTAGCAACAGAAGACTAATACAAATGTTCAACAGATAGCTGAGGATTGTAAGAGTAGATATATGGGAAAATGATGAAATGAACTCTGCATTTTTCCTGGATTTTCACCTAGAGACACTGTCAAGATCTCAATGGAGAAAGTAAAGCACAAGTAGTGTGTAGTAATAACACGAAAGTGGAGTTAACAGAGATCAGCATCAGGGCTGCTGAAGTGAGTGGAGTTTGTGGAACAGACTACCAGAGAGAAGAGAGATATATGGATAAGGAGTTTCAGAAATTGCATGAGATTATTTTAGTCTTTGGCCAGTTACTAAATTGTACTTGTGCAGAACAAGATGCAGGAGGGCTTAGCAGGCAACAGCTTCTAGATGTCATGAGATAAATGAAAATTCTAGAGGTTTGACAGTGATGAGAGACATAGGACATCTAAATATATAAAAGAAAGAGAATATCCCAGGTACTCAGTTAATGGCCTACACAGATAGGTCTTAGAAATAGAAGAATAGGCACAGTGTCTCACACCTGTAATCCCAGCACTTTGGGAGGCTGAGGTGGGCAGATCACTTGAGGTCAGGAGTTTGAGACCAGCCTGGCCTACATGGTGAAACCCCGTCTCTACAAAAAATACGAAGATTAGCCGGGGGTGGTGGCAGTTGCCTGTAATCTCAGCTACTCGGAAGGCTGAGACAAGAGAATCACTTGAACCCAGGAGACAGAAGTTGCAGTGGGCCGAGATCATGTCACTGCACTCCAGCCTGGGTGACAGAGTGAGACTCCATCTCAAGAAAATAAAGAAAGAAAGAAAATCAAAAGAAATAGGAGAATTCTACCACTAAAATAAGGGGTTATATAAATAGGTCCTAATAAATTATAAAAACAAATATCAAATGAATCTAGTGAATTAACTACCTGTCAGAACAAAAAAGTTAGCACCATATAAAAAAATCTAGACATGCAACTACACAGTATTAAAAATGTCTAGTGTATAATCAAATAAAGCAGGGCATGTAAAGAAGTAGGAAAATGGTACTAGTAATTAGGAGAAAATGTCAAAATAAACCGACAAAGGGCTGACTCATATATTAAAATGAACAGGCGAAGACTTTAAAGCAGCTATTCTAAATATGTTTAAAAACTTAAAATATGTTATAACTAATGAACAGGTAAGAAACATAACCGGAGAAATAAAACAGAAGAAACTATAATAGCTAGACCTAACTGAAACGCAATGTTTTTGATGATAACAGGTCTCCTGAGATTAAAAAATCAGAATAAACAAACAAAAAACACACACAGATTTTGCTTATCTTTACATGTAAATAAGGGCGAAAAGATTCAATAAACTTAGAAATAAGCCAATTATTTATTCAAAATTACATAATTTGAAAAAAAGGCAGAAAAATTACACTATGAATAGCATTAACACAGCCACAAACTCCTATGAGAAAATAATCCAGTGATTTTTACATATTTTTGGTGGTCCATTGTAGAAAGAAGTGAAGGAAAGTAGGAAAGAATAAAGGAAGAAAAGGAGGGAAAGGAGGAAGAAAGGAAGGAAGAGAGGGAGGAAGGGAGGGAGGGAGAGAGAGAGAGAGAAATAGAGAGAAAGAAAGAAAAAGAAAGAGAGAGAAAGAAAGAGAAAGAAGAAAAAGAAAGAATGAAGAAAGAGAAAGAAAGAAGGAAAAGAAAGAAAGAAAAAGAAAGAAAGAAAGAAATGAGAGAGAGAAAGACAAAGAAAAAAAGAAAGAAAAAAAGAGGGAGGGGAAGGAAGGAAGAAAGGAAAGAAGGAAGCAAGGAGGGAAGGGAGGAGTGAGACTCCTGAGTTACAGTCTAACAAAATAGCTGTTCGTGTTAGAAAAAAAGTCCACGTAGAAACATTTGCTTGAGTTTAGTCTGGAAGCTGCTTCATTTCCATTGTTCGCTGAATTTGTTAATTTAAGACATAAAGTTTTATGATATATTCTTTTATTCATTCAAGGGGAGAAAAAGTTACTTTTTATAATGAATTTATTAAAAGGGAGGGAGTGTTATTACAAAAAGCAAAATAGCCATTAATATATTTGAACAAAACACTTATTTTTAGAAATGAGTGATGGGATGATGAAGTGATGGGAGAGATGGGCCTTGTGGCTTTGAAAGAAAAGAATATAGACAAAAATTCTAAAGAGAGATAGAGAGGGAAATTGACCCAACATACTGTTTGGAGGCATGGATTTAGAAGAAAGATAGGTAAGGAGGAAAGCTAGGGAAGGTTAAGAATAATAGCAGCAGTGATGTTGATATTTAAATTTAAAATGTTTCCTATTTTGTAGTGTTTCTCTTATTTTCTAAATAATATTTAAAAATTGTAATTCATGTGGAAAATATAGTTTTTTAAAAATTTAACAAATATATATTCACAAGTATTATGGAATTCTTGAATCAAAATTTGTTTACTTTATATTTGTTTTCTCATTCTCCTGTCCACTGTCCACATGAATTTCTTGCGTTTTATATTATCGCTAGAATATGGGTACCACATTGACATTTTTTTCTTGCAAATTGGAAATAAATTCTCCCCTAGATATTCAAACACAGATATACCTAACACACTATAGACTATAATGTGAAAATATTAAACTCCTTTCAAAAATAAAGCGTCATTCAGAAAGTCTTTATTTCATCCAACAAAACAGGTAAAAAGATAATCACGAAAATGATAATTTGCATAGAAAATCTGAATATTCTACATATGAGAGCAAGTTCTTGCCAAGCAATTCATAATTTAGGACATTTGGCAGGTGGTTTATTTTGGAATACATGTCTAATAGCATTAAATGTTTGAATCAAACAACAATATTCTGTTTCAATCGCATACCCATCAAATAACATTCTGAATAAAATTTGATTTTCTGTGCTAATTTGCCTACAGGGAGACAATACATGATCTCTATTGCAGAGAGACTCTAAGTTATAAATTAACAAATTGTCATTCTGATGTTTTTCATCAGCTTCAGAAGCTCAGTTACTAGGAACCCACCTTTAAGGAATGCAGAGAACCCTGATTTCTGGCAAGTCTTGTAAATGCAGCAAGATGGTGTCTGCCTGTGAGTACCTAAGAAGGAAGCCAATGGGTCCATTCCAGGCTACATTCTCATGTATTTTTGGTTATTGTAAGCCTTTCCTTCCCCAAACTACAATATCTATTTTGCGTTGTCTGTTATCATTTTATGTTTAATAAATATTTTTGTTAAAAGAATCAGCATGAATTATCTTGGATTAGAAAACATATAAAACCATTCAATTTATCTCTCTATTAATTTATTTCTCCAATAATAATTACAAATGTACTCATTCTTCTTTCTCTAAAATAAGATCATCCCTATTTTAATAATTTAGTGCAATTTTAAATGTTGAATAGTTAGTCATATTTAGAAATACAATTCACATTGAACCATAAAGTAAATATCCCTTGGGTATACAGTTTATAAAAATTTATCTTATCAATTTTATTTATATAATTTTACTTATTTGATATTTTAAGAACAAAATATATAAATGTCAACGAAAGAAACACCCATCCCTTGGAAATAGGATTCATAATAATTAAAATATCAATTATTTAAGTGAGGATTCAAATGTCCTGCAACATATTCAGAATTTCCTGAAAAGAGATTTGCATTATTGAAATAAAAATGTAACTTAGAAATTGAATCATTAAGCTATATTTTTAGTACAATAAGTATACTTTTAAGTATCTCACTAAAATAGAGATACAAAAGAAAATAAAAGTTTATTTGTTTAACATAACAAAAGTTCCGTATGTTTAACATAAAGGAAAATGTTTTGCTGTGCTTCAGAAATAATTGTAACTTTCTCTTTGTATAGGAATGGACATTTCTACATTATTTTGGAAAGTATATTCAACACCTAGTGAGATTTCATCACTCTTTATGAAATAAGAACACAACCTAATTTTCAATTCCACATTGCATCACGTAAGTCGTACATATTCTTTGGAAAGAGAATAATAGCTGAAGACCTCTGCTGCCCTTGACAATTTTAGATTTTTTCTTGTTTAAGTTTTGGAAACTTGGGTTGTCTCTTGTCAACATATGTGTATAAAGTCTTTTCAGAAATCAGAGTGTCCTGCAAGGTTTGAAACCCATGTGGATAATTTCCATGTGATTTATGCAGAAGAAATTACTCCTAAAGTTGAACAAGTTATGGGAATACATGCATCCCCTGACTTATGAAGGCTTTTGGAAATCTCATACATCTCAGACATCAGGAAACTTCCAAAGGAAGTAGGAATCATAATTCAAAACCTTTCCCTTTTGATAAAAACATTCACTTTAGGAAATGCTAATGAGTTATTCTAAGAACCACCAACCCTCTTCCATTGCAAATTCTCTTTATAGAGGATTTTGTATGTGGGTTATTTTTAATTTTTAATCAAATAAAAATCCTGACTTGAAGTTATACCAGATTCCTACTTCCCTCTTTTCCCCCTTCTTACTTTTGTTCTTTCTTTCCCACCCCACCTCCCCTCTTTTGTTTTTCAGACAGGGTCTCGCAGTGTTGCAATTCTCTTGCCTCAGCATCCCTAGTAGCTGTGAATACAGGCATGTGCCACCACGCTCGGCTAATTTTTGTATTTTTAGTAGCGATGGGGTTTCGCCATGTTGCTCAGGCTGGTCTTGAACTCCTGACCTCAGGTCATCCACCCCACCTCAGCCTCCCAAAGTGCTGGAATTACAGGTGTGATCCATCATGCCCAGCCAATTTTTTCCTTTTTTTCCTTCTTTCCTATCCTTTTTTCTGTGCAGCAAAATTTTAATAATATTTCGATGAGTAACAGGACCCAACCTAATTCCCCAGTTTCCAGACTGACTCGTGGGTGTCACAGCTCTTGAACTGAAAACACTGAGATGTGGAGAAACTGCCAGCATGAAAGAACAAAGGCTAATAAAAAGTTACCCTGAAACTGAGTGTAGAGCCTGCACTGGTGCATTCAAGGAATAAATTAATAAATTCCGAGCTTACCTTTGGTAGAAATCAGTGGCTCCATAACTTTTATCTTTCCCTAATCTATCAAGAAAGTATATCATACTGTCAGCATTCATGCAAAAACCATTACTCAGAGTAGACAAAATTCCCATTAAAAAGTGATTTTCTTGTTTTCTAACAAAGGAAGAAGTACTTATTGGACATGGATGCACATACGATGGAAATCGCAGGGGCCAGAGACCTGGGCTGGAGCAAATTGTGGTCTGGATATGATTAACTCTAGAAAATCTCAACTGTGGTTGCTGTCATAATTCCTAATACCTGTAGTATAAAAGAACTTTATAATATCTGACTAGTTGGCAACCTCAGTGTTAAATCTAAAGTTTGAGCATGAGGTGGACCTAGTTATGAACTTTTCACAGGTTGGGATAAATGATAAAGAGAAACATTTCTAGTAAAAATACTAAAGCCCACATCTGCTCTTTTCAGTTCCCACTTCCGACAATCTAATTCACTCTCTTGTCAACTGTAGCTTGAATGAATAATACTGATCTCCACATCTCAAGTTTAATGTCTATCCATTTTATCTCTCACACTGCTTCCAAAATATTTTTTGTAAAATAATACTTTTGTCCAGCTTACTAGAAGCCCATTAATAACTGAGTATATACTTGCTTTCAAAAACCTCCACAGTCAGGTACCTATATACCGTTTCAACCTTAATTTCTTCTCCTCACTTGCACACAGTTTCCAATCTAGTTTAACCGGGGTCCCACTGATATAAATACACTTTAATGCCTTAGGTTCACAGTGTTAATTATTTTCCTCCCAATTCGCAAACATCTTCTATAAATTTAAACTTTATCCTTTCTCAAAACCCAGTTTAGAGCCCCCATTTAACCGCAACTATCTGTGAAATACTTAATGCCAAAACATCCATTTCTTGTCTGTTTCTCCAGAAAACAGCTTTAAATTGCCTAAGCCTCATCTTTGCTTGCCAGTAGTTACAAATTTTGTATCTTCTAGGTGAGTTGATGTTCCAGTTAAACTTTTTACATGTACATTTACCTCCTCCACATTAATAATATGTTCCTAGTGTCCAGTTCTTTGCATGTATTAAATTTTCAGAACAGTTCATTTATTGATTTATGTATTAACCAATACAATTAGAGACACAATCGAGAAATATGAATTATTGCTACCATCGTGTATTACACCCCATCAAACTTCTCATTGCAAAAATAGACATGCCTGGATTTGGTTAAGTTACTAGAAAGATAACTATGTTACTATCAGATAAATATGTTACTAGGTCAAATAATCAAGCTTATCTAGTTAGCTAGCTAAAAATTCTCAGTAATTAACATTATGACATTTGTGAACAGCTTCCATAAACTTTTGAATTAGGGTTTTAGATCAGAAGAATAAAAAGTGTCATGGAAGATATGGCTGCATCTGCAGCTCCATAGGAAGAATACCTACCTGCATAACTATTGGTTACTGTGGCTAATTGAAGGTATGTGATGTCCACATTTATAAAGTAATACAAATTGTCTTCTGCCTCCGCAATCTTCTTGGCCTACAATCTTCCTCTGCCAACCCACACTGGAATGCAATTCATTTTTCAAAATCCACCCCAAATACTGTTATCTTCATAACCTACTTTTTTTTTCACTTCAGCTGGCCCTCTTTGAGCCAAATCACCAAAAAAACTCATTAATTATCCTTTTAAATGGGTGATTGACTTTAAAATATTCCTTCTGAAATGATTATTCACATTAAAGCATTTTCTTTAATTAGACATTAGGACTTCAAGCCTTCTATATTATAACTGTGTTTCTTTCCCTCTCACTATTCCAAACCCAGTGGAATTTCAACTGTCAGCTGGGGAGATTTTTGTCGGCAGAAGAGGAGAACCCTGCCGTACTTACTGTTAACCATAGTATTTGTCCATAGAAACAGAATGTGAGCCTTACAGGTAATTTTAAATATTCTAGGGGCTACATTTTTTTTTTTTTGAGACGAAGTCTTGCTCTGTCGCCCAGGCAGGAGTGCAGTGGCGCAATCTCGGCTCACTGCAAGCTCCACCTCCCAGGTTCACGCCATTCTCCTGCCTCAGCCTCCCCAGCAGCTAGGACTACAGGCGCACGCCACCATGCCTGTCTAATTTTTTGTATTTTTAGTAGAGACGGGGTTGACGCTACATTTTTTTAAAAAGCAAGTAAAATTAATTTTAATAATATCTTATTTAACTAAATGTCTTCAAAGCGTTCAATTTGTAATACATGTAAAATTTATTTGTGAGATGTTGCGCATTCTTGTGTTGCACTGAGCCTGTATAATCCTCTGTATATTTCACACCATGACACAGCTAAACCTGACTAGCCACATTTTAAGTGCACAGTGGCTATGTGGGCTACCATGTTGGCTAGTAGTTATCCTATTGGAAGTGTAGGCTAGAGGGTGATTCAAGGAAAGGTGGAACAGGTCAGAAAGTCTAAAATCTGTTCCCCACAAACAATCCCAGATCTCCAGAAGTGGGGGAAACAATCACAATGTAGGAGAAACTACATAAAATAAACTCTCGGCCGGGCACAGTGGCTCACGCCTGTAATCCCAGCACTTTGGGAGGCCTAGGCAGGCGGATCATGAGGTCAAGAGACAGAGACCATCCTGGCCAACCAACATGGTGAAACCCCATCTCTACTAAAAATAAAAAAAATTAGCTAAGCGTAGTGGCACACGCCTGTAGCCCCAGCTACTTGGGAGGCTGAGGCAGGAGAATTGCTTGAACCCAGGAGGCAGAGGTTGCAGTGAGCCGAGATCGCGCCACTGCTCTCCAGCCTGGGCGACAGAGCTAGACTCCGTCTCAAAGTTAAAAAATAAAAATATTTTTAAAAAAGTCTCAAAAGATTTTTGACCTTGCAAGAGTCTGTGTTACTTCCTCACCAGGTCTCTCATGATGAGATCTGGGATCCATGTTACTGGTTTGCAGCTACACTGCCAGGTTTCTTCAACAGAACTTTCTTCCTAGTAGAGCCTAACTTCTAATATTCCCTAAATACCTTTAAAATGACCTGAAAATATGATTTTTTCAATATCTGAGTCAAAAAACCCCAGAGACATATTTTATTAATTCTAACATATTGACTCTTCCTTTGTGTCTTTTAAAAAAACTTTAGCCCTCACTTTATAAAACTCCAGAATATACCTCTGCAAATTTAGTATTTTACTTCCTTTAAGTAGAAATTTTTTCTGAGAAAAATGTATGTTTCAGGGAAGCAGCCTCTTCGTTATGAAAGTTATTACTGCATACCAGACGAAAATGTCAAATGCATGGATAAAGATTCCAGAACACAGTGAAACCTCAAAACAGTAATACTTTCGTATTGAAGGGATTTTTAATCTTCTGTAAGCACCTAGAATTGTCAGTAATCACAAGGGGTAATGCAAGGTAAGTTTTAGTACTTCAAACACATTTCAATCTCTACACTTCATTTATTCCACAAATTAGTTCACTATAAATCTATCATTGGTAACAAATTTTATATACTGTTTCATAAAAATGATTTCTTTTATTGCTTTTCACATTTGGTGCACTTTTTTCTCTGGCTTTTCATACCCAAGTAAACATATATATCTTGTCATCCCATTGTGGTTCAAATTGTACAAAATCTCTCATCATCACTGGGGACAGTTTGACACATTCCATTATGCCAAGCACCATGTGAGTGCCTTATGTCCTTAGCATTTAGGTTTTATTAAAATCAGCATAAGGAAAACAAAATTTGATTTTGCCAAATAGCAGCAAATAAGCATGCTTAATGCTTTTAGAGTGAGTTAGCTAGGAATTAATTTAAATGAAATCATCAGCCTATTGAGAAATAAGAGTGACAGTTTATAAGCTTCTTCCTCTTGAATATAAATATTATTGAAATATAAATATAAATCAGCAGAAGAAAAACAGCCTGGGATAGTGATTCTAATGTTTCTTTTGTACTCAGTAACCAATCTTACTTGAATAGACACATGTAATTTCATAAATCAATATCTTTCTAACTTTCCTATCTTTCAGGGTAAAAAGACTCATAAAAATCTTTTTAAGGCATTCCCCTTGGAGCTAAGGAGTTATAGACAGTTTATCCCACTTTTTTTCTTTAGCAGTGATGGAAGTTGCTGGCCATTTATTTTCTCATTAATTTAGGTGTATATTAGATGGCAAAAATAATAAAATGACATGATGGCTTTATTAAAATTATTGCCTATAAAGGAGTTTGGATTGTGGATTCAGAATTATACATTTGTATTTACAGAAAAAAACTGGTATATGAGATACTTTATAATTTAAATATGTTTATAAAATCAGTTCAACTGTAGTGTTTCTTTTTAAAAAAATTTATTTAGATCATATTATTCATTTTAAACCAAACTATTATCCAGTCTGATAGTTCTCAACCACTGCCATCTCAAGTCACACCAGTTACTTATCCATGTACAGCACAGAAACAAAGACTTTTTTTTTGAGGAAGGGATATTAGTAAAAACATTATTAATCAATATTGTAAAAGCCCTCCTTCCCACCAATGTGACATTTTGACATCAATGGTGGCTGGTATATAATTTATTCCAAACTACTTTTCCATTGGCATTTACAATCATCATCATTGTAATAATGAGAAGAAACAATTTAAAATTCCTATTGCACTGAAGAATACAATTCACATGCCAATGCTGGAATCCAATTTGATATTTCTTTCTGAAGAGTAGTTGGAACACATCTATATAGATGTACACTGTACATCTATATACTGTACTATATATATATACACTGTATACACTATACAGTGTAAGTTCCCTTGCCTCAACAACTCCATTTTTGAACATTTTTCTTAATAAAATAAACAGCAATAGTCACAGAGGTTTGCCATAAAGATATAGTAAAAAACAAGAGTTTAACAATAATCAGACCAATGTAAAATTGCAATTCTGATAAGTCCCATGAAGAACAGCCATGTGTGCTTGCAATGGTAAAAATGACCTAGTTGCAGAAGTCTAAGAAGAATTCCCCTGTAGATGAATCCCAGTTTGACATCAGAAGCATGAAAACAAGCTAATAAACAAACAAAGGTAACCAGAGGTGTAATAGATTCTGAGGAAGGGAGTGTGAAAAGTACAAGCAACTGACAGAAATTCAGTGAAGGCAGAGTAAATGGGATGACACAAAACACAAAAGGAGGTGTCTTGAGATATAGGTGGGGACAAAGCTGATTTAGAACCTCACAGATTTTAGCTTTGAACAGTGGGAAGCCATTACTGGGCACTGACATATTAGATTTGTAATTTGAGAATATGCCTCTGGCTATGGTGATGACTTTAGAATGGAGAAGTCCAGACTGCATCAACCCCAGACTGCATCAATGCAGTTGCTATCAGAAATTGCCGTTGACCAGGTAAGAGACTGATGGTGGCTTGGGTTCAAATAGTAGAGACAGAGAGAGAAACGCCATTGGATAGATATCAAGATATATAATGTAGAAATAAATCACATGGGAGTGAGGAATTAGGAAGTGTTCAAGTTGATTCCCAAGTTCGTAGCTGTGGAAAGGGTTTGCTGGAGAGTTTTTCAGGGTCGACTTCAATGAAGATCATGGGTTTGCATTTAAAAATGAAATTTCAAGAGCCTTTGAGACATTAAGCAGGATATGGCAGAAAGGCTATATATATAGATATATAGATTGTGAGTTCAGAGAATTGGTCAGTGCTGTAGATAAAATTTTCTTATTTTTCTTTGTAGCAAATGAACTCTAAAACCTGAATTAGATTATCTAAGGAGAAGGTTTAGAGCAGGTAGTATGAGAACCACAGAAAGTACAGTGCCAAACTCAAATGAATTTCAAAATTTAATGTCAAGGTAGAAAAGGATGATCTTAGAAAGATGGCAATGAGAAGTCAGGGAAGCAGAAATAAAACTGCAGAGCCTTGTAACAGAAAACCAGAGAGCATTATACCAGATAATTTAGAGACAATAATTTAAGTAAAGAAAGAAGGAGGCATGAAAAGTGTTCAATGGTACTGGAATATTTGGAGGAAGAAGGGAGAAAAAATATATGTTGAATTTAGTGAGGGCATTGGCCAATGGCTTGGCCCTGAGAGCCTCTAGGGGGAAGGATGGTAATCACCCTTTATGGCATAAAAAACTAAATATAATGTGAATGTGCAGACAAAGGGAACAAAAACAATATATATAATTACAAAACAAAATCTTCAAAATATATTAAAAAATTCAAACAATTCTTAAAAGCATTTATGGGCTTAATAAATAATGTATATTTTATATTATATGGTTGTATATAATTGAACTATTTGAAAATATATCATGCATAGAAATAAGAGAAATACAGGTTATTCAGAAGAAACGTCTTCAGATATTAAGATTATGTAAATACTCTCTGGATGAGGGAGAAGGAAGGACCTCAAAGACAAAGTAGCAAACAAAAATGTATTTATTTATTTAAATAGTATTTTTATAAATGATATGTGTACTATTCTGCTAATGCATTATACCCTCTGAAAAACATAATGAGAATGTAAATTTATATGTCAAGACATGTGATTTCTTGTGTTTTTTTATTGTATGTAATGTTATGTGCTGACAAAGTGCTCATAGCAGAGTAGGAATCAAAGTTACCAGCTTACCACCTTCTTGTTTCATTCTTGAGCTTGCTTTATTAATACTATTTTAGATTTACTCGCTCCTTATAGAGAATATTTTTAAACCATATATTGCTCAATAGCTTAGTGGGAGATTTTTAGTATTTACATGAAAAAGTCTGTGGTAACTAGGATTAATATTATTACTAAACTACATCAAAGTTTAAAAAACTTCAGGATATCCTTTCATAAACTTTATCAAGGGTATGGAGGAAAAGCCAAGTTTTAGTCAGCCTTTTAATGAGATTTTGATATATTTTTATTGAAGGAATAAAAGAGAATAAAGGCACTATTGCTCAACCATTGGAAATTCTCTTTTATCCCTTTGAGCTTTATGTGCTGGGACTTGTGATCATCTGATACATGAATTCAGTTGATTTCATTGTATGTATTAATGTAGTTTTTTCTTATTTAGTTAAAATAATAAGAAAAATAGGTGTTTTGATATTTTCTTCTTGCACCACACTGGACTATTTTACACATTCCACTTTGAAAAACATCATTTAGAATAGCACAATATTACAAAAATATAATTTAAAAAACTAAACAGTGATCTTATATAAGGCTTAGGGGAGAGAGGATGATGATCAACAATAGGCTTTTGTTATTCTCACAGCAAGATTACCCTCCACAATTTCCAAAATTTCTTCCTCTTTGTTTTAGCACCAAGATATGTGAAGATCTGATAATTAGTCAACTACACTGGTATAGAAACTGGCTCTAACTTATAACAAACTGACCCACATTAAGACATCATATCAAGTAAGTTTTTTGTTTGTTTGCTGACTTTTTTTCAGACTAGCTTATTTAATGTAGCATGATCCATAAGTGGCTTGTGGAATCAATAAAAGGAATCCTTGTCTCCTAGCTCCTGACTCTCTGCTGATATTATTAAACTGCACGTGAAAACACACTGACCAATGCAAGCATGTACCCAGATACACACACACACACACGCACACACACATACACACACACACACAGAGTAAAGTAGAATTCCTAGATCTCTTTGTTAAAAACAATGCATACATTTTTGAAGATTAAAGAAAAAATTGGAAGAAATTTTCTAATTTATCCCCCAGTTTCCTGAATTTTACCTTAATTCCAGCTTAGCACAAAAACATGCTCTCTATGTATCTGTGATTTTAACAAAACATTAAGCTCATTAGCCATTTTAGCAGTTCTCAAAGCCTCGTAATAGATCCTTGTTCTTCCTCTTCAAAATTGCTGCCACCCAACAAAATAATTAGGAGTAATCCAATTTCTCTGAATAATCCAATTTCTCTGAGATTCTGCCAATATATTGTCACGTTAACATTAAATTTGATAAGCAGATTATGAATTCATAGCAGAAGTAAAAACATGAGTTGTAAAGGCAGTTAAGAAGGTTTGATAAGCACAAATGCCCTCTAGTCAGAGAGCTTGGGTTTAAATACTGACTTTGCCAAGAAAAATCCGTATGATTTGGATAAATTATTCAAATTCCTACCTCTTAGCTTCCTTATCTGTATATGTATCTGATAATTGTTGGAAGGAAGAAAGTGAGTTAATCTATGGAAAAAAGTCAATTTTATCAATAACTTAATACATTTTAATTCTATTAAATATGATGCACTTTATTAAAGATCATAAAATGATTGTTTTCCTTGAGAAGCTTAAATTTTTCTGCTTCTGTTCCCATGACATGGAGAAAAATCCCAAAACAATTTCAGTTGAATCATGTTAGGAATAAAATAAAATTTTACATCATACAAAATAATTTAAAAGACTCATATGTGTCACCATTACCCTCAATCACCTTGAATAGGGGTTCCATGGGTTGAAAACATCATGAATGACCCTTTGTGAAGAAGAGACCATGTCCACAATTGTCTCTAGAGATTCGGTCTCTATTTACACTCTCCTTTGACAATGAAGGCTCATAGTGGTTGATCTCAGGAATTCAGGATTGCAAAATATTTTTGTGTTAGCTTCTAACTAGTATTTCAATGCTAATAGCCTAATGGGAGATCTTTAGTATTTACACAAAAAAGTCTGTATCAACTAGGATTAATATTTATTGTAAAACTAAATAATGTTTTAAAAGCTTCTGGATATTCTTTCATAAACTTTATCAATGATATAAAGGAAAAGCCAAGTTTTAGTCAGTCTTTTAATGATATTTTTATGTACTTTTATTGAAGGATTGAGAATCAAATCAATGTCAAATGCAGAATTTTTTTCATTGTATCATCACAATCAAGTAATGTATGTGGTAACTAACATGAAAAGCAATTTTTCCAAAACGTTAGTGTAATGCAAGCATCAGTTAATGTTCCATTTCTATAATTTTAATGTTATTCCCTTTATATTAATAAAACTAAGTTCAAACCCTTTAACAAGCATTCCAACATTTTATTTTATTTTATTTTATTTTATTTTATTTTATTTTATTTATTGAGACAGAGTCTTTCTTGCTCTATCACCCAGGCTGGAGTGCAGTGGCACAATCTCATCTTGGCTCACTGCAACCTCCGCCTCCCGGTTCAAGCAATTCTCCTGCCTAAGCCTCTCAAGTATCTTGGATTACAGGCACCCACCACCATGCCCAGCTAATTTTTTTGTATTTTTAGTAGAGACGGGGTTTCGCCATATTGGCCAGGCTGGTCTCGAACTCCTGACCTCAGGCAATCCACCTGCCTCTACCTCCCAAAGTGCATGAGCCACCTCGCTGAGCCCCAACATTTTAAATTCATTAGAATTTACTAGAAAAAAAATCATATAAGTCAGTTAATTAAGTTGTGTGAGATACTTGAGTAGATTTTGGATCCTCTTTTTTTGTACCCACTTAGAATCTTAATCACCTAGAGTATTTGGTAATTTTTTCCAAAATAGATGCTTGTGTTTTTCTGCATTAGTCATAGAATCTCTTTTTCTCTCTGTCTTCCCTTCTCCTACTTACCTATCTGTCCGTTTTATCAGAAGAGTTCTTTGATGATTGAAGATCCTTTTAGGTTTTTGGTTCAGCATTACTAAGCTAAATCATGTGTAGAAAAGTTTATCAAATGCTAATACCTTCTTAGATTTGCATAACACTTTGAAGTTTAGAAAGACTGCTCATAATTACATACATAAACATATTTTGATCATTGTATATGCACCAAAATCCTGACATAATATGACAGACACACTTTAAGATGACAACGGATGAGTCAAATTCTTGTGAAATCCCCTACTGTTCAGTGTAGGAGAAACCATGATATCTAGCCGATAGAATATGACAAAGGTGATGGGGTGCCATTCTCTTGATTGGCTGTTATTCAAAGGCAAATATGATGGATTATCACTCCCATGATTACATTATGTTATAGAAGACTCAGAAGACTGGTGAGAGTTTCTCCTTATCTCCTTGAACTAATGTATGGAGAGGGCCAGGTAGCAAGAAATTGTGGATGGGTTCTGCAGCCTCTTTCTGTAGCCTCCATTCAACAGCCAGTAAGAAGCCAGCCCTTCTGTCATGTAGCCATAAGGAAATGAATTCTTCCAACAACCTGAATAAATCTGGCAGCAGATTCGTCCCCAGTGAAGCCTCCAGAGGAGAATGCAGCCCAATTGACACCTTTACTGCAGCCTGGTAAGGCACAGTGGAAAGGATGCAGTTTAGTTATGTCTAGATTTCTCACCTAAAAAAACTGAAAGATAATAAACCATTTCTATGAAATGGTTTAATGGTAAAGCTGCAAACTTGTGGCAATTGGTTATACAGTAAAAGAAAATTAATACAGTTAGATATAATCATTTTTATTTTACAGGCGTGAAAATGAAGATTTAGAGAATTCAAGCACTTTGCCTAAGATGACATTGCAAATGCGTTCCCAAGCTAGTTTTTTTTTTTTTTTTTTTTTTTTTTTTTTTGAGACGGAGTCTCGCTTTGCGCAGTAGGCTGGAGTGCAGTGGTACAATCTCGGCTCACTGCAAGCTCCGCCTCCCGGGCTCACGCCATTCTCCTACCTCAGCCTCCCGAGTGGCTGGGACTACAGGAGCCTGCCACCACGCCCAGCTAATTTTTTTTTTTTTTTTGTATTTTTAGTTGAGACGGGGTTTCACTGTGTTAGCCAGGATGGTCTCGATCTCCTGATCTAGTGATCTGCCCGCCTCGGCCTCCCAAAGTGCTGGGATTACAGGCCCAAAGCTAGTTCTTTATCCCCATTTTAACTTTTCTTTCTACCCCTCTTCCCACACCTTGTGAATATAGGCACTATTTTATTTTTTATTTTATTTTTTGTTTTTTTGAGACAGTCTTGCTCTGTCACCCAGGCTGGAGTGCAGTGGCGCGATCTCTGCTCACTGCAAGCTCTGCCTTCCCGGGTTCACGCCATTCTCCTGCCTCAGCCTCCCTAGCAGCTGGGACTATAGGTGCCTGCCACCATGCTTAGCTAATTTTTTGTATTTTTAGCAGAGACTGGGTTTCACCATGTTAGCCAGGATGGTCTTGGTCTCCTGACCTCGTGACCCACCTGCCTCGGCCTCCCAAAGTGCTGGGATTACAGGTGTGAGCCACCGTGCCCGGCCCTAGGTACTATTTATTAAATGACGGTTGGATGCTAGACAGTTCTTACCCTGTATAGACACTACCTCATTTAGCTTTATCCTTACCAAAACCTTTTGAAGAACCACTATCTTATTGTCTCCTTATTACAGATGAGAATTTATTATTGTTTTCAATTTGTAGATAAGGGGCTAAATACCTTCCTAAAAGTACAGAGCAAAAATACCAATACTTACTTAACTCTGAAAATCATGCCTTTAAGCATCATGTGTGACTCCAGTGCTTCTTTTATCATCCCACTCTGGCCTCAGGATATCACAGGTGCAGATGTAATGCTATAATTTATCCAGGTGTATTAGTCCATGTTCATGCTGCTGATAAACAGATACCCGAGACTGGGCAATTTACAAAAGAAAGATGTTTAATTGGACTTACAGTTCCATATGGCTGGGGAGGATTCCCAATCATGTCAGAAGGCAAAGAGGAGAAAGTCACATCTTACATGGATGGCAGCGGGCAAAGAGAGAGAGAGCGAGCTAGTGCAGGAAAACTCCCATTTTTAAAACTATCAGATCTAGTGAGATCCACTCACTATCATGAGAATACTGCAGGAAAGATCCACCCTCATAATTCAATAACCTCCCACCGGGTTCCTCCCACAACATGTGGAAATTGTGAGAGTTAAAATTCAAGATGAGATTTGGGTGGGGACACAGCCAAACCATATAATTTTGCCCCTGGCCCATCCCAAATCTCAAGTCCTCATATTTCAAAACCAATCATGCCTTCCCAACAGTTCCCCAAAGTCTTAACTTATTTCAGCATTAACACAAAAGTCCACAGTTCGAAGTCTTATTTGAGAGAAGGCAAGTTCCTTCCTCCTATGAGCCTGTAAAATCAAAAGCAAGTTTTGTACTTCTTAGAGACAATGGGGGTACAGCCATTCCAAATGGAAGAAATTGGCCAAAACAAAGGGGCAACAGACCCCATGCAAGTCCAAAATCCAGCAGGCAGTCCAATCTTAAACCTACAAAATGATCTCCTTTGACTTCATCTCTCGCATCTGGGTCACACTAATGCAAGAGGTGGAGTCCCATGGTCTTGTGCAGCTCCTCCCCTGTGGCTTTGCAGGGTACAGCCTCCTTCCTGGCTACTTTCACAGGCTGTTGAGTGTCTGTGGCTTTTTCAGGCACATGGTGCAAGCTGTTGGTTGATCTACCATTCTGGGGTCTGGAGGATGGTGGCCCTCTTCTCACAGCTCCACTAGGCAGTGCCCCAAGAGGGACTTTGTATGGGGGCTCCAACCCCACATTTCCCTTCTGCACTGCTCTAGCAGAGTTTCTCCCTGAGAGCCCCGCCTCTGCAGCAAATATCTGCCTGGACATCCAGGCATTTCTATACATCCTCTGAAATCTAGGCAGAGGTTCCCAAACCCCAATTCTTGACTTCTGAGCACTGGCAGGCCCAACACCACCTGGAAGTTGCTGAGGCTTGAGGCTTGCAACCTCTGAAGCTACAGCCAAAGCTCTACATTGGCCCCTTTCAGTCATGGCTGGAGTGATTGGGAAGCAGGGCATCAAGTCCCTAGGCTGCACACAGCATGGGAACCCTGGACCCAGCCCACAAAACCACTTTTTCCTCCTAAACTTCCAGGCCTGTGGTGGGAGGTACTGCCACAAAAGTCTCTGATGTGCACTGGAGAAATTTTCCTCATTGTCTTGAGGTTTGACATTTGGCTCCTGGTTGCTTATGCAATCTTCTGCAGCCGGCTTGGATTTCTCCTCAGATAATGGGATTTCCTTTTCTATCACATCGCCAGGCTGCAAAGTTTTCAAACTTTTACACTCTGCTTCCCTTATAAAACTGAATGCCTTTAATAGCACCCAAGTCACCTCTTGAATGCTTTGCTGCTTAGAAATTTCTTCTGCAAGATATCCTAAATCATCTCAAGTTCAAAGTTGCACAGATCTCTAGGGCAGGGGCAAAATGCTGCCAATCTCTTTTCTAAAAGATAACAAGATTCACATTTGCTCCAGTTCCCAACAAGTCCCTCTTCTCCATCTGGGACCACCACAGCCTGGATTTCATTGTCAATATCATTATCAGCATATTGATCAAAGCCATTCAACAAGTCTCTGGAGAGTTCCAAACTTCCCACATTTTTCTGTGTTCTTCTCAGCCTTCCAACTGTTCCAACCTCTGCCTGTTACCCAGCTCCAAAGTCGCTTCCACATTTTTGGGTATCTCTTCAGCAGTGCCCCACTCTACTGGTACCAATTTGTTGTATTTGTCTGTTTTCACGCTGCTGATAAAGACACACCCGAGACTGGGCAATTTACAAACAAAAGAGATTTAATTGGACTTGTAGTTCCAAATGGCTGGGGAGGACTCACAATCATGTTGGAAGGCAAAGAGGAGAAAGTCATGTCTTACATGGACGGTGGTGGGCAAAGAGAAAGAGCGCTTGTTCAGGAAACCTCTCATTTTTAAAACCATCAGATCTTGTGAGGCTCATTCACTATCATAAGAACAGCACAGGAAAGACCCGCCCCCATAATTCAATCACCTTCCACTGATTTCTCCCATGACACATGGGAATTGTGGGAGTTGCAATTCAAGATGAGATTTGGGTGGGAACACAGCCAAACCATATCACCAAGAGAATCTATGCTGATAGTATCACATCCCTTGACCTTCATTAATTTTTTTCTAACCAGTCACATAAATGAGAGAGGCACAGTATAACTCTCTTTGTATCTTAGTATCTAAAACCTCTCTTAATGGAATGGCAAATGTTTATGACCTTATAAGGGCTCTGATTTGTAAGTATTATTTATTAAAATTATATCAGATTAATTTGAAATTATAATTAAAATATGAAGAAAGCAAAGGATGCTCTTATATATCAATTTCAATTAGTGTCATAAGCATAGAATCATTAAAATAGATGAAACCAAGACAAAACTTTGTTCTTCAGAAGTTGATCTATATAAGAAAAAAAAATGCTGGTGAATGAATGCATATAGAAAGAATGCTAGTCATGATAAACAGTTTCTTCTTTTCAAACTCTTGAACAAGCAAGACAGACTTTTATGTTGCTCTTGTTCTAGAGAAAAAAAATTGTCAAATATTTTAAGGTGATATTATGGAGATAATAAAAATAAAGAATTTATTCTGTCATAGCATGTGGGGATAAAAAGCCATAAAAAAGGCAACTTACAGAGTATACCATTTCCTTTCTTCACTCAATTTGCAATATGCTAACCTGCTTAATCATTTTCTTAATATTTTTTATTTCTGTAAGTTACTGGGGAACAGGTGGTGTTTGATTACATGAGTAAGTTCTTTAGTGATGATTTGTGAGATTTTGGTGCACCCATCACCCAAGCAGTGTACACAGTGCCCTGTTTATTGTCTTTTATCCCTCACCACCCTCCCATCCTTTCCCCTTGAGTCCCGAAAGTCCACTGTGTCATTCTTATGCCTTTGCATCCTCATAGCTTAACTCCCACTTATGACTGAGAACATACATATTTGGTTTTCCATCCCTGAGTTACTTCACCGAGAATAATTGTCTCCAATCTCATTCAAGTTGCTGTGAATGCCATTAATTCATTCATTTTCATGAACAAGTAGCATTTCATCATATATATACATATATATATATGTATATATCACAGTTTATTTATCCACTTGTTGATTGATGGGCATTTGGTTTGGTTTCACGTTTTTGCAATTGCAAATTGTGCTGCTATAAACATCCATGTGCAAGTATCTTTTTTGTATAATGACTTCTTTTCCTCTGGGTAGATACCCAATAGTGGGATTGCTGGATCAAATGGTAGCAACATCAAACCATCTCTGGACTAGATCAATGTTAGGTATCCAGATATTCACTCTACATAAGAATGAAACTGCCATATTTTCAGCTGCAAGGTGAGAAAACTGTTTGAAACAGTAACCCACCACTAGATTGAGTGCAGAAACATCACATCTGAAATGCTTTCTTGCTCTTTGCTTTTGTGTCTCACTTCTTTAGAAATCAAGGGGAATAATTTATTTTATCAAAAAATAGAGAAAATAAGAGTAGGTAAACAAAGCGGCCTGGAAGCTCGAACTGGGTAGAGTCCACTGCAGCTTGAGGCCCACCTGCCTCTGCAGACTCCACCTCTGGGGACAGGGCATAGCTGAATAAAAGGCAGTAGAAACTTCTGCAGACTTAAACATCCCTGTCTGACAGCTCTGAAGAGAGCAGTGGTTCTCCTAGCATGGTGTTTGAGCTCTGAGAACGGACAGACAGCTTCCTCAAGTGGATCGTTGACCCCCAAGTAGCCTAACTGGGAGACACCTCCCAGTAGGGGCCAACTGACTCCTCATACAGCCAGGTGCCCCTCTGAGACGAAGCTTCCAGAGGAAGGATTAGGAAGCAATATTTGCTGTTCTGCAGCCTCCGCTGGTGATAGCCAGGCAAACAGGGTCTGGAGTGGACCTTCAGCAAACTCCAACAGACCTGCAGCTGAGGGACCTGACTGTTAGAAGGAAAACTAACAAACAGAAAGAAATAGCATCAACATCAACAAAAAGGACATCCACACCAAAACCCTGTCTGTAGATCATCATCGTCAAAGACCAAAGGTAGATAAAAGCACAAAGATGGGGAGAAACCAGAGCAGAAAAGCTGAAAATTCTAAAAACCAGAGTGCCTCTTCTCCTCCAAAGGATTGCAGCTCCTCACCAGCAACGGAACAAAGCTGGACTGACTTGGACGAGTTGACAGAAGTAGGCTTCAGAAGGTCGGAAATAACAAACTTCTCTGAGCTAAAGGAGGATGTTCGAACCCATCTCAAGGAAGCTAAAAACCTTGAAAAAAGATTAGACAAATGGCTAACTAGAATAAACAGTGTATAGAAGACATTAAATGACTTGATGCAGCTGAAAACCATGGCACAAGAACTACATGACTCATTCAAAAGCTTCAGTAGCCGATTTGATCAAGTGGAAGAAAGGGTATCAGTGATTGAAGATCAAATGAATGAAATGAAATGAAAAGAGAAGTTTAGAGAAGAAAGAGTGAAAAGAAATGAACAAAGCCTCCAAGAAATATGGGACTATGTGAAACGACCAAATCTATGTTTGGTGTACCTAAAAGTGACGGGGAGAATGGAACCAAGCTGGAAAACACTCTTCAGGATATTATCCAGGAAAACTTCCTCAACCTAGCAAGGCAGGCCAACATTCAAATTCAGGAAATATAGAGAACACCACAAAGATACTCCTTGAGAAGAGCAAACCCAAGACACATAATTCTCAGATTCACCAAGGTTGAAATGAAGGAAAAAATGTTAAGGGCAGTGAAAGAGAAGGGTCGGGTTACCCACAAAGGGAAGCCCATCAGACTAACAGCGGATCTTCAGAGAAACTCTACAAGCCAGAGGAGAGTGGGGGCCAATATTCAACATTCTTAAAGAAAAGAATTTTCAACCCAGAATTTCATATCCAGCCAAACTAAGCTTCATAAGTGAAAGAGAAATAAAATTCTTTACAGAAAAGTAAATGCTAAGAGATTTTTGTTACCACCAGGCCTGCCTTACAAGAGCTCCTGAAGGAAGCACTAAACATGGAAAGCAACAACTGGTACCAGCCACTGCAAAAACATGCCAAATTGTAAAGACCATTGATGCTAGGAAAAAACTGCATCAACTAATGGGCAAAATAACCAGCTAATATCATAATGACAGAATCAAATTCACATATAACAATATTAATTTTAAATGTAAATGGGCTAAATGCCCCAATTAAGACACAGACTGGCAAATTGCATAAAGAGTCAAGACCCATCAGTGTGCTGTATTCAGGAAACCCATCTCACGTGCAGAGACACACATAGGCTCAAAATAAAGGGATGGAGGAAGATCTACCAAGCAAATGGAAAGCAAAAAAAAGCAGGGGTTACAATCCTAGTCTCTGATAAAACAGACTTTAAACCAACAAAGGTCAAAAGAGACAAAGAAGGCCATTACATAATGGTAAAGGGATCAATTCAACAAGAAGAGCTAACTATGCTAAATATATATGCACCCAATACAGAGCACCCAGATTCATAAAGCAAGTCCTTAGAGACCTACAAAGAGACTTAGACTCCCACACAATAATAATGGGAGACTTTAACACCCCATAACTCAAAATATTAAGAATTATTTATGACAAACCCACAGCCAATATCACACTGAATGGGCAAAAACAGAAGTATTCCCTTTGAAAACTGGCACAAGACAAGGATGCCCTCTCTCACCACTGTCAATATTACACAGATCAATGAGACAGAAGATTAGCAAGGATATCCAGGACTTGAACTCAGCTCTGCACCAAGCAGACCTAATAGACATCTACAGAACTCTCCACCCCAAATCAACAGAATATACATTCTTCTCAGCACCACATCACACTTATTCCAAAATTGACCACATAGTTGGGAGAAAAGTACTCCTCAGCAAATGTAAAAGAACAGAAATCACAACAAACAGTCTCTCAGACCACAGTGCAATCAAATTAGAACTCAGGATTAAGAAACTCACTCAAAACTTCACAACTACGTGGAAACTGAACCACCTGCTCCTGAATGACTACTGAGTAAATAATGAAATGAAGGCAGAAATAAAGATGTTCTTTGAAACCAATGAGAACCAAGACATAATGTACCAGAATCTCTGGGACACATTTAAAGCAGTATATAGAGGGAAATTTATAACACTAAATGTCCACAAGAGAAACCAGGAAAGATCTAAAATCGACACCTTAACATCACAATTAAAAGAACTAGAGAAGCAAGAACAAACAAATTCAAAAGCTAGCAGAAGGCAAGAAATAACTAAGACCAGAGCAGAACTGAAGGAGACAACGACACAAAAAAAACCCCTCAAAAATCAATAAGTCCAGGAGCTGGTTTTTTGAAAAGATCAACAAAATTGATAGACCGCTAGCAAGACTAATAAAGAAGAAAAGAGAGAAAAATCAATTGGACACAATAAAAAATGATAAGGGGGATATCACCACCGATCCCACAGAAATACAAACTATCATCAGAGAATACTATAAACACCTCTATGCAAATAAACTAGAAAATATAGAAGAAATGGATGAATTCCTGGACACATAGACCCTCCCAAGACTAAACCAGGAAGAAGCTGAATCGCTGAATAGACCAATAACAGGCTCTGAAATTCAGGCAATAATTAATAGCCTACCAACCAAAAAAAGTCCAAGACCAGAAGGATTTACAGCCAAATTCTATGAGAGGTACAAAGAGGAGCTGGTTCCATTCCTTCTGAAAGTTTTCCAATCAGTAGAAAAAGAGGGAATCCTCCCTAACTCATTTTATGAGGCCAACATCATCTTGATACCAAAGCCTGGCAGATAAAACAAAAAAAGAGAATTTTAGACCAATATCCTTGATGAACATCAATGCAAAAGTCCTCAATAAAATACTGGCAAACCGAATCCAGCAGCACATTGAAAAGCTTATCCACCAAGATAAAGTTGGCTTCATCCCTGGGATCCAAGGCTGGTTCAACATATGCAAATCAATAAACATAATCCATCACATAAACAGAACCAAAGACAAAAACCACATGACTATCTTAATAGATGCAGAAAAGGCCCTCAACAAAATTCAACAGCCCTTCATGCTAAAAACTCTCAATAAACTAGGTATTGATGGAACATATGTCAAAATAATAAGAACTATTTATGACAAACCCATAACCAATATCATACTGAATGGGCAAAAACTGGAAGCATTCCCATTCGAAAACTGGCACAAGACAGTGATGCCCTCTCTCACCACTCCTATTCAACACAGTGTTGGAAGTTCTGGCCAGGGCAATCAGACAGGAGAATGAAATAAATGGTATTCAATTAGGAAAAGAGGAAGCCAAATTGTCCCTCTTTGCAGATGACATGATTGTATATTTAGAAAACCCCATTGTCTCTGGTCAAAATCTCCATAAGCTGATAAGCAACTTCAGCAAAGTCTCAGGATAAAAAATCAATATGCAAAAATCACAAGTATTCTTATACACCAATAATAGACCAACAGAGAGCCAAATCATGAGTGAACTCCCATTCACAATTGCTAAAAGAGAATAAAATACCTAGGAATCCAACTTACAAGGGATGTGAAGGACCTCTTCAAGGAGAACTACAAACCACTGTTCAACAAAATAAAAGAGGACACAAACAAATGGAAGCACATTCCATGCTCATGGATAGGAAGAATCAATATTGTGAAAATGGCTATACTGCCCAAGGTAATTTACAGATTCAATGCCATCCCCATCAAGCTACCAATGACTTTCTTCACAGAATTGGAAGAAACTACTTTAAAGTTCATCTGCAACCAAAAAGAGCCCGCATTGCCAGGACAATCCTAAGCCGAAAGAACAAAGCTGGAGGCATCATGCTACCTGAATTCAAACTATACTACAAGGCTGCAGTAACCAAAACAGCATGGTACTGGTACCAAAACAGAGATATAGACCAATGGAACAGAACAGAGGCCTCAGAAATAACACCACACATCTACAACCATCTGATCTTTGACAAACCTGACAAAAACAAGAAATGGGGAAAGGATTCCCTATTTAATAAATGGTGCTGGGAAAACTGGCTAGCCATGTGTAGAAAGTTGAAACTGGATCTCTTCCTTACACCTTATACAAAAATTAATTCAAGATGGATTAAAGACTTAAATTTTAGACCTAAAACCATAAGAACCCTAGGATTGCCTTTCAGGCATAGGCAATACCATTCAGGACATAGGCATGGGCAAGGACTTCATGACTAAAACAACAAAAGCAATGGCAGCAAAAGCCAAAACAGACAAATGGGATCTAATTAAACTAAAGAACTTCTGCACAGCAAAAGAAACTACCATCAGAGTGAACAGGCAACCTACAGAATGGGAGAAAGTTTTTGCAATCTACCCATCTAACAAAGGGCTAATATCCAGAATCTACAAAGAACTTAAACAAATTTACAAGAAAAAATCAAACAACCTCATCAAAAAGTGGGCAAAAAATATGAACAGACATTTTTCAAAAGAAGACAGTTATGCTGCCAACAAACACATGAAAAAATGCTCATCATCACTGGTTATCAGAGAACTGCAAATCAAAACCACAATGAGATACCATCTCACACCAGTTAGAATGGCAATCATTAAAAAGTCAGGAAACAACAGGTTCTGGAGAGGATGTGGAGAAATAGGAACACTTTTGCACTTTTGGTGGGAGTGTAAACTAGTTCAACCATTGTGGAAGACAGTGTGGCAATTCCTCAAGGATCTAGAACTAGAAATACCATTTGACCCAGCAATCCCTGTACTGGGTATACACCCAAAGGATAATAAATCATGCTACTATAAAGACACATGCACACGCATGTTTATTGTGGCACTATTCACAATAGCAAAGACTTGGAACGAACCCAAATGTCCATCAATGATAGACTGGATTAAGAAAATGTGGCACATATACACCATGGAATACTATGCAGCCATAAAAAAGGATGAGTTCCTGTCATTTGTAGGGACATGGATGAAGCTGGAAACCATCTTTCTGAGCAAACTATCGCAAGGACAGAAAACCAAACACTGCATGTTCTCACTCATAGGTGGGAATTGAACAATGAGAACACTTGGACATAGGGTGGAGAACATCACACATCGGGGCCTATCGTGCGTTGGGGGGATGGGGGAGGGTTAGCATTAGGAGAAATACCTAATGTAAATGATGAGTTAATGAGTGCAGCAAACCAACATGTCACATGTATACATATGTAACAAACCTGCATGTTGTGCACATGTACCCTGGAACTTAAAGTATAATTTAAAAAAAAAATAGTGAAAATAGAAAGGTTTTAATAGCAAGAAGTCAGTAAGACAATTACTGAGGTTGGAAAATGTTGTGACTAATATAAAGTCCTTGTGCAAGATAAAGGTACAATAATCATATCTCATTTACAAAGTTAAAGATGACCTAGCACATAAGAACAAGAATAATTTTTTTAACTTCTCTTTAAAACAATCTTATATGGTCAGATACAGTAAATTAATGGATTAAAATTTGTCTAAATAAAAGGCTGAAAATTCAGAGTGCTTATAGACATCATTATGTAAAATAATCTATAAATTTGAACGCATTTCAGGCTTTCAGGTATGAATTAAATTACAATAAAGTAAAAAACTATTATTGCCAATAGTAGGTTTTATGATACATTTTAGGAATTGAAAATGTATGAAGACGTATTTTTATCATTGTCCCACAGAAATATCTAATTAATTTGTTAATTCATGTTTTAGTGGATTCACAATACCAAAGTGAAAATTAGAAAAAAAAAGAACATAAAAATTATTAAAATATATTTAAAATTTATTTTTGTCTTTCATTTATTTGTACTTTCTGTTTGCAAAGGTGCTACAAATTTGCTAAAGAAAATTTACAAAATAGAAATATAATAGAAGAAAGCAAAAAGTTCTCTAATTATGCCATCATGTGACATAATCATCAATCTTTGAACAACTTTGTTCAGAACATTCTACATGTATTTATACACCTGGCAATATGTAAATGTATAATGCATATTTATTTTAAAATTTTACCATATGTATTAAATATGTACATTTAATATTTTAAGATATTGAAAGTTAATAAATTTATTTTGATCTATTAGTTTAATTTAATTTAAACATGTGAATTAAGTTTTACATAATTAATTAAACAAATTTTATATATTACTGCACATGTCCATATAATGGCTAAGCTGAAATATAAATAGATGCAACATTATTTATTTTAACAAGCTACTATTCAATAAAAAATTTTTTTTTTATTTTGTGTTATTATCAAAACCATAATGCCAATCTGTGCAGACAGACATTTTTGCACTCACCTCTATTTCCATTGTGGGTTAATTAAATAGTATGAGTTTCCCCTTGTACTAGTAAATTAAAAGGTAAAAGGTATGCTTGCTTCTTTAGAAAAAATTTTTTGATGGATATTATCAAATAGCTCTACCAAAAGGTAGTGATTTTTTTCACAACAAGTAGTTTTATTGGCTTTCCAATTCAATAAGCAAGAATAACTACTTTTATTTTAACATACTTTATTAGTTAGGTAAATGTCACATTTCACATGTTCACTTTTTTGTGGTGAAAAGGGGGAGCAAAACTTTTTAGTTTAATGCACTTGATTTTTTTAAGTCAAAGTTTAAGAAAAGTCAATATTTTATTTCTTGTTTATAAATTAACAACTATTCGTTTCATTTCCAAAATTTTTTTTTTTTATTATACTTTAAGTTTTAGGGTACATGTGCACAACATGCAGGTTTGTTACATATGTATACATGTGCCATGTTGGTGTACTGCACCCATTAACTCGTCATTTAGCATTAGTTATATCTCCTAATGCCATCCCTCCCCCCTCCCCCCACCACGCAACTGTCCCTGGTGTGTGATGTTCCCCTTCCTGTGTCCATGTGTTCTCATTGTTCAATTCCCACCTATGAGTGAGAACATGCGGTGTTTGGTTTTTTGTCCTTGTGATAGTTTGCTGAGAATGATGGTTTCCAGTTTCATCCATGTCCCTACAAAGGACAGGAACTCATCATTTTTTATGGCTGCATAGTATTCCATGGCGTATATGTACCACATTTTCTTAATCCAGTCTATCGTTGTTGGACATTTAGGTTGGTTCCAAGTCTTTGCTATTGTGAATAGTGCCACTATAAACATACGTGTGCATGTCTGTTGCTAATAAGAGGTATCAATTTAATTTTGAAACCATCAATTATTGACTGTGTTTCAGGCTTGCAACTCTGGAACATAATTTCTTTTTGTGTTTCTCTGAATTCTTCCAGTACAGGTACGTTAGCTGTGCAATTTGAACAATTGGCCTGACTTTTCTATAACTTAATTTTCCCATTTGGGACAATTGAGCTATTAACAATGTCAACCTCTTAGTTTTGTTGCTGGGAATATATACATACCAAGTAAAGCATTTAGCACTGTGCTTAAACATTGTAGCTTTTAATAAATTATTAATGGTTAAAGTAATAAATATGTCAATAATATATTAATATAATGATAATACAGCATATCTATTTTCGTTCGTAATACATATATGATGCTTATTACTTATGTCTAATAGGACACACAAGAATAGTTTCAAAGAAACAACTAAAGGAATGGTGAGAATTTTGCACCCATCTTCTTTCATACCCTTGATTTTACATTTAACCACCCTTTAAAGGTCTGGTTTTGATATCAGAGGTGGTCCACAAATCAAATTTGGGAAAATAGTTTTTTGAACTTAAGCTTTCCGGTTTTCTCACTTAGTGTGATCAGAATGACTTGTGTTAAAACTAGCTAATTTATTTGATTATGAGTTTACCTAACTGAGCTTCAGTTTTATAATCTGTAAAAATAGGATTTAAACTGTATAAAATTTGTAAAGCAAAATAATAAAGCAGTAATTTAAATTTTCAGTAACAGTTTTAAAATATGGTATTTATTTTTCCATTTCTTCATGCATAGACTGAGAACAAATATACAAAAACAGCATTTAACCACCAATAGAATAAACATTTTGTAATTTTTAAGATGTATTTTTTAAATATGCTGACTATAAATTACATCAGGCAAATGTTTAGGTGTACACAGGGAAAATCTACAAATGAAGGCAAAATGCCATACATTTTTGAAGTGTTAACAATTTAGTTTGAGAATCATAAAAACACATTATTTTCTTTCCCTATTACTCTGACATTTGAAAAGCTGTATTCATTTTGAAATTTATTAACTCATTATGCTACAAGATGAATCTAATACTCCTAATTGTTATTGGCAGAGGGAAAAACAAAGAGTCTATTTCAGTGTTTAATTAGGAATACATACAGAAATGTAACTTTATTAGCATTGCCATTTGTACAAGCTCTGCCTATTTAAAAAGTTATATTCCACTGAAATGGTTATTGTTGCTGTAGACATAATATAATAAACTTTAATGATGACACTAATATTGATTTATCATAATCCCAGGTAAAGATAAAATAGTAAAATAGGCATTTAAACTAAATTACTCAGTATTCATTTTATTGCCACTTCTATGGATGTGACAGAATGCTTTAATTTTAGTTCCAGATATGACAAGGCACTTCCATTACTTCTGATTTTAAGAGTCTGAGGGTGCTCTATGTGGGTGTTTCAAGTCTAAAAATATTTAAAAATTGAATTTCTCCCTGAATTTCATCAACTTGATTTTTTTAAAACAGAAAGAAATGTTCTCAAAATAGGTTTCTTAAGACAAAGCATTTTTGCTTCTTTTCCTCTGACTTCAGTGTTCATTCTGACTTACAAAAAGATAAATATATGTAGTATCCACTTAGAAGTGAACATATATATGTTCACTCACATATATATATAAATATATACATATAAATATATATATATATAAATGTTCTTCATACTTCATACCTTTTATTTCACTTTTGGTTAAAAAAATTATCTGTTACTAGAGATGAGTGACACTGTAAATGATCTTGAATATTCCTGAAATTCTTTCAAAAGATCACGTATTAAAAGAGTCTAAAGATGCCAATCTAAAATACATATAATAAGACTTATGATTTATGTAAAAACTCAAGATTTTTTAAAATTCAGGACTCATCTCCTGAGCACCTGCAACAGAGCAGCTAGAAATTCAAGTTTAAACAAAGTAAGATTTTTTCCTTTGAAAAGTACTGCTTTCTTATGTTCTCTTCTTGACAGCAGAAAATAATTGTATGAAACTTTGCAGTTAGGGGAATGATATTGTCTTATTGTCTATGAAATCTCTCTTAAGGCATTAATAATTAATGTCTCAATAATTAATAACTAAAAAATGTAATTTTTAATTATTTTTATGAATAGCATTAACATTAAAATTTGGAATATATAAAGAAAAAAAGTTCCTGACCTCAACGTGATTATAATCTATTCAGAGACATAGATATATTAACAAACATTTAATTCTGAAGAAAGTCAAATGTAACTTATGTGCATTTGGAGAAATTTTTCTCTTTCTCTTTCTTAATTCAATACTCCAATTCTTAGGTGTATTGAAGTCTTCAAATGCTTAGGAAACATAAGAGGCAACTTGAGGCATTTTACATGCCAACAGATTGATTTTAATTTAAATTAATAACAATTAGCCTAGAGATAAAACGATATAATATAAAAGTGAATGCAAACTCTATTGGGGACATACTTCTTCATCTCAAGATTGAGTAAGAAAAGCAAACAAGGTAGGAACTGGATGTATAAACCATCAGTATGCACTGCTAACATTATAAATTCAAGATCATAAAGAGAGATTGAAAGGGGAGGAAACATTTTTGCGACTGAAAAGAGTTCAAGCAAGATGAAGACTGAAAAGTATCTTGTCTTATTCTATTTGGCTGTTATAACAAACACCATAAACTAGGTAGCTTATCTCTGTAAACAACAGAAATTTATTGTTCATAGATCTGGAGGCTGGGAAGTCCAAGGTCAAGGTGCTGCTGGGTTCAGCGTCTGGTGAGGGCCTGCGCCTTTTATAGACAACGCCTTCTTACTGTACCTTAACATGATGGAATCAGCAAACAAACCTAGGATCTCTTTTTTTTTTTAACTTTTAAGTTCATGGGTACAAGTGCAAGTTTGTTACATCGCTAAACTTGTGTCATGGGGATTTGTTGTGCAGATTATTTCATCGCCCAGGTATTAAGTGTAGTATCCATTAATTATTTTTCCTCATCCTGTCACTCCTCCCAACCTCCACCCTCCTAAAGGCCCCAGTGTGTGTTGTTTGAAACTAATGAGAACAAAGATACAATGTACCATAATCTCTGGGACACAGCTAAGGTAGTGTTAAGAGGGAAATTTATAGCACTAAATAACAACCTCAAAAAGTTAGAGAGATCTCAAGTTAACAACTGACATCACAACTAAAAGAACCAGAGGACCAAGTGCAAGCAAATGCCAAAGCTAACAGAAGATAAGAAATAACCAAAATTAAAGCTGAACTGAAGGAGGCAGAAACACACACAAAAAAATCAAAAATCAACTAATCCAGGATATTTTTTTTTTGAAAAAAAAATAGACTAATAAAGAAAAGACAGAAAATTCAAATAAGCACAATCAGAAACAGCAATGCAGATATTACCACTGACCCCACAAATATACAAGCAACCGTCAGAGAATATTACGAACATCTCTATGCACATAAACTAGAAAATCTAGAAGACAGGTAAATTCTTGAACACATAACACCCTCCCAAGACTGAACCATGAAGAAACTGAATCCCTGAATAGACCAATAAAGAGTTCTGAAATTGAGGCAGTTATATATAGGACCTCTTTAATAAGGACATTAATCCCATTCTCTGCCCTCAGGATCTAATCCCCTATGAAGGACCCCATTTCTTAATACGATAGATAAGCCACATTGGGGATTAGGATTTCAACACATAAGTTTTTAGGGGACACAAACATTCAGACCATAACATGGCCTTTGAACAGATTAAAAGCTAATGCTGACTGTTTAGGTAGAGTCTTTTATATATATAACTATATATATAATATATGCATTGCATATAATTATTGTATACATTATTATATATAATATATTATATACATTATTATATATTCTGTGGATAAGGAAAAATTATATGTTTATTATAATTCTTATGGTTCAGAGAGACATGCATTTTTTATTTAACTGAGAAAAAATTTACAGCAGAGGAGGGATTTTCTATATGAAAAGCAGAATGATGGAGTAAATTTTTGGGATATAGTAGTTGGGCATCAAAATGACAGTTTGAAGAATTTTGGGGGCATCAAGTATGGTATCTCAGCATCATTTTCTAGAGAATATAGATGACTGTGAAAGAAAATTATTTTATGAGTAAGGGTGGAAAGTTGAAATTAGTTATCACAATTTTTTCCAAAAGACCCACACCTATAAGCTAGGAATGAAGAAAGGACTGGATGCAGACCTCAGGGACAGCATCAATATTTGTGGGTTTGCACAATAAGAATATAGTTACAGATTGCTTAAACCTGAAAATCAGGATACTTTCTGAGAAGTAGGGACTGTTAAGAGAAAAATAAATTGATAATTCATATTAAATTAGTAAAGAAAAGACGCATGATGACATAGTAGCCTAAGATAATGGAAATAGTAAGGAATTGTGATTAGAGAGTAGGTGGTTAGCATTTGTGATGTCAAAAGGGCAACAGATTTTGAAGAGATTAGGAGTTCCAGGGTTTAACCATAGGGATAGGTCTGGGCCATGAATGTAGAGAGTCAGTAAACATATTTAAGTTAAAATAGACAAACAGCTTTGAGGTTGTGGTTTTAAAAATGTCTATCCTGAACTCAAGTCATCCAAGGCTGAGATTGATCTGAAGCAGAATATTGAGAACTAGGTGCCAAAGCTATAAGGGAAGAACTGTCATAAATGTGATAGAACAGAGAGAAATATAGAAAATGAGCTTATATTTTATCATCCAAACTGAGATATGTGCACTGAATAAATGTTAAATTTGATAGGGTCCAGGACGTTAGATGTAAACTGGGACTGCCCCAGGAAAACTAGGACATAATGGCCACCCTTAGGTACCAGAAAATGGCATGAGTCTCAACAAGGATGTGGAGAAAATGATTGGAAAGTCAGAGGAATGAGAAACATGTTAAATGTTAGCCTGGCCACCCTAGCTGATGATAAAAGTGGAAAGGGAGAGACAGTAATGAGTGTGGGAGTGAAAGAGAAACTAAGACTCTGTGTGAGGCAAGTGTCAGTAGGTACAGGTGTGGCACATACATTCTGTCAAGGAATTAAAGACGTAACGGATATATGCGATGGAGATGTCTTCCTACGTACCCTTTGTTTCACCTATCATGGCACCACCTCACAATATATTACAATTATGTTTCCTTAAATCTATTTTCTACTGGACTGTGAACTCCTTGAGCATCGCTCCAAATTTTCTTCATTACAGAATCCCCAGGGTTTAGCAAAGTGCATAAGCTGTATTATAACAGAAACTAACGTTTTAAGTGAGTAGGTAAATGAAAAAGAATTGAACCCGATGTGCAGTAGGATAACGAACACTGAAGAATAAAGTATATGGTAACAAGAAAAACAATGATAATGAGACTGGTGAAATGACTGGTGCCTGAATTGACCTACAATGTAGGAATGAACTATCTCAAAGCTCTCACATTTGTTATATAGGATGATTTGGTGCCAGAAGTGGAAACAAACAAGCAAACAAAGAAACCACTAGAGTTTCACAAAACATCTAGATTTCCATTTAGTTCTTTAGGAGGACTGTCTGGTTTGGTGACTTACAAACCATTGTAAACAAAATCTTCTCAGATTCTAATTTGCAGATCTGTACATTAAAAAAAGAGATTTCTAGCTTTGTCCAAATAAGAACGGGCTAATCCCAGAATAATTTCTTATAATTTGGAAGGAGAGAAAGCTGGAAGGTTACAGAACGTTTTTTATTCAGATATTTTTGAAATCATTTTGTGTTTCCTGGGCAGCCAGCACTGGCCAGATGCAAAATGGTGGCCAAGTCCAAAACTGGCTATGGTTGGTGACCTCAAGGGGAGGAAAGTGGGAATAATAGAACAGAATGCAAGGGAAACAGACATCCATGTAATAATCCTGTTGTGGATTCAGAAAATATGCCAAGTTTTTTAGGTCTGAAGCTCAGGGAGAGTTAAGGTATGTGGATTTCCCAAATTCATATACTAAGGAGAAGCTCTGAGTAGTTTTCTGAAGATTTCCCTTGCAGAGAAGGGTAAGCAGACACTAGTTACTACCCAACCCTCTATTTTGCCTATGAAGACAACCCAAAATCTCGCAAAAGTTTTAAAAATTTTAATAGGAAATTGTATGGCTAAGTTCCCCTTTCCTCATTTATGTTATGCATTGATTTATTGGATCATTCATTTGTAACAGTTACTTCTTTGAAAAAAGCAAATGCTATTTCTGCCCTTATGAAGCTTCCATTCTTGCAAGGTGGAACAAACAGAAAAGATAATTGCAGTTAAAAGGAAATGCCGTGAAAAAAATAAAGCAAATAACTTTTATTTGTGTTAGGAATCTGACAGTGTAAAGATTGCCTTCTGCCTGTGCAGTGAAGTATGCAGTAAAGATTGGCAAAGTGCAAAATTTTAAATTTGCTTTAGAAAAATACATGACTCCCAGAAAAGTCTCTCTAAGACTCAGCATTTTCTAAGAGTGGTACTTATGTATATTTTAACGACCTGTTAAAGTCATAAATGCATGCTTTTTATGGCTTTAATTACAGAGTAAATTTCTTAATGTTATAAAATCCTGAATGGCTGTTGAGAAGAAATCCTCATAATAGTTTGATGGTGTTCAGACAATACTCAAAATGGCTATTAATGAGTTCTGTGCATAATGCATTTCCTGATTACTTACTTGCTTGAGGCAACTTGACATGGAAATGAAATTAACTGAACTGGCCTTTAATCCTGGCCTTAGCCCTAGCTAGATGAATGTGAAGTAACCACTTCGGTTCTTAGCTACTTATTTGTAAAATGAGAGGATGGTGTAAGAGGGGACCTTTACTACTCAATCTTGTGTTAGAGACTGGTTAAGTGATAAGAAAGGAGACTGGATGATGCCTTCCAACCTCTGTTGAGGGAGGGAATGCAAAGCAGCATCAGAGTGTGATGTTAGAGGGATACTGGCATTTCCAGTCAATAGAGATAAGTGGTCAAAATCTCTCAATCTCCCACCCTTTATTGCTGATTAAACTGTGTAGAGATGAAGAGTGGTCTCATTCAGAAGGACATGAAGATTTCTAAGTAATAGAGCCTTTAATGTGCTTTCCAATGCTGTAGGTTCTAAAATTTACTCAAAAATCTTCAGCTTTAGGGAAAGAACATTAATAATTATCTTTGGAGCTGTTTCTCAAGCCCTACTTCGTTTTGGTCTAAGTATCCTTATAATCCAAAATTTATCTGAGTATTTTATTGTACAATTGAAACCTGACAGATAGTATTGTATAGCCAGTAAAACCGTATGTGACTCTGTAGGAATGTGGTTTTACAGTGTCATCTTTTATGCATCATTTAATCTTAAAATAAGAATGAATGGGAAGAGAAGGTTGGTTTTCTCAGATGTGAAGTTAGTATGGATGAGGCCAGATGGGCCTACGGTCTGATGTAGGCCACAGTCAGTAGACTCTGCTTTACTCCTTACCATATTCAACTCTTTCATCATTCCTTGTCTTAATGATCTTATTTTTTAGTGCACTTTATATTAAGTCCCTATCTTTCAAGTATGGGATTTCTTTTCTTTTCACTTCCTTTAATATTTAAAGAGATTTCTTACTCTAACAATCTTGGATCTCACTTTTTGTTAATTAAAACCAATTCTACATATTTCAAAGGTGGAATTGTGTAGTATTATGTCTTCGTCCAGTTCTGTTGTGAAATTTTATATAACTATATACACAATACAAATCAAAGCATTAATTAAATAGTAGGTTTCATAAAACATGATGTATCTGTTACATGGAATTATATTTTTTTAATGGTCAAGACAGTTATAGGTCAGATATTGATTTTCTCTTCACTTGTAATTGTATGACGCATGCATCAGAATGTCCTGTGTTCCCAGATACTTGGGAGGCTGAAGCACAAGAATAACTCGAACCCGGGAGGCGGAGGTTGCAGTGAGCTGAGATCATGCCACTGTACTCCAGCCTGGGCAACAGAGCAAGACTCTGTCTCAAAAAAAAAAAAAAAAAATATATATATATATATATATATATACACACACACACATATATATATATATATATATATATATATATATATACACACACACATATATCTGTCCTGGGGTAAGATACATATATTGAATATTGAGTTTTAATTTTAAGTACCTAGTATTTATTATTTCATTTTCTGATTGAGTCTTAGATATTCTATTCACTTTTTTAAAATTTCAAATCATATTAAACAAAGTTATAAAATGGGTCAGCTTATCAAAAGGATCTAAGTATTAAAATGATTAAGAATGAGATTAATTGGTCACTTATTTTGTAGATGTCACAATAAGTAATTTCAGTATAATGACATTGGTCCATGATCTGCAGTTAAAAATTCATCATCTCTTTTTTCCCTATTTTTCTAAAATTTAAACCTTTAAACTCTTGGACAAACGCCACCCTTCATCTAGGTCTCAGAAGACTGTTTTCCACAGGACCATTTTGCATTCAAGACCTTAGTAAAACCAAGGGAGCTACTGCAGATGCTGGAAGAGGGTGAAGTTATTGCATCTTCTACAACATCAAGAATTCTTTCAGCACACAGTACTCCAGTACATGGGGGAATCCATTATTCAAAATAAATACTCAGAAAAGCAACACATTTTCTATCTTCAAAGGTAACCATAGACTAATCTTCTTATATAGACGAGATCACATATGAAAGAACATATCCAAAAAATCATTTAATAAGATAGATATTTCAGCTACGGTTTTCCAGAAATAGTGTTTTGGCTGGTTTGTGACGATTCTTGTTTGTTTTTTAAACTATCAATAGAACTCAACTTTACTTAAGCTAAACAAACAATTTCATGTTTCAGAATAACAAAAGCTGTAGAGAGACTATTCTAGTGCTCCTCTAACAACTTTTTTGTTTTCAAAACAAAAACATATATTTTAAGGTAAACTTACAGTAATTCTCAGGACTCACAATGGGGTATCTGTTACATCCTTGTATTGTACTCTACATTTAAGTGTATTGTATAACATAACAATGATTAGACTAAATGCAGGTAAGCACTTTCCCAAGGCATTTTTGCATTATATTATATGTTTACATTATTTTCCTTTCTATTAGAGTTGCAACCACAACTAGCACTCCAAAACTACAGGCTACCTCTTGAGGAAATAGAGAAGTCTCAATTATTTTTACATCTTAAAGCCGGAAATTGCCACTCTTCTTAGTAGCAAATTTTATTTTGCAATTTAAAAACTGGGGGAAGCTATTTTTACATCCTGTTTTGGATTCGATGAATAGCTGTCATTTTCTCAAATCATTTTGAACTTAACAGTCACAAAACTACCTGATTAGCAACCTGCCTAAGTAGAGTGCATGATAAGGCAGAAAAAGGAGCAGTATCTAGATGGGAAATTTGTTCTAGTTTGCTGCTTGCTGCTCAGTTGATTGAAAGTTCAGAATGAAAAAGCTGCTTCGTTGATGACAATAGGTACAGACTGCAACCTTTGAAATCAATGAAATCTGCCCTTTACCAGCAGGATTTTTGGATCCACCATGGATGTTTTTTCCCAGGCCCTCTCTATCCTGCATTCATGGAAAATGTTACCCTCAGCTCTTTTAATAATAAGAGTAGCCCAAAATCAGAGCAACTAACTTTGACTGACTCCTGGCTGAGCTGAGATGTGTGTTTTTATCTAGTAAATCAAAGTCATATCTTGTAACACAGGAATAATACATATCTTCTACCTTTGCTATGTCTTATAATAAAAGAAATCTTCAGGCCTTGATAGGAGAAATTTCTGATTTTTTTGCAAAGAGATAACAGAAGAAAGTCTCTTTGATCAGAAAATAACAGAAAATATTCCCCAGGGCAAAAAGATTTGAAAGGGCACATGTAGAATATACAGGTAAATGCAACTATACAGGGAAAGGGTTTAGTATTTGTGGCTTGTATGTGCACATGAATTTCCAGATATTTAAACTAGAATGGAGATAACAAATGAGTCTAATAAATTTAAAAAAATAAATTATAAATTTATCGTTAACTGATCTTTAAATATTTAACAAACTCCTCTTGAATAGGAATAAAAAAATTATCAGCATATAAGCAACTTTGCATATAAGCTTTGCCACTTTGCATACAAGCAAGACACAAAAATACATAAAAATTAGAAGGGAAAATCAATTAAAAATGCGGATCCAGAAAGGTGAAATAGCTACTCTTGTATAAGAAGAACGGTTTGAAACTATGTGAAGATTCAAAAATACTTCCCTTTCTCCCCACTACCACATCTGTCTCTCTCTGAAATCACAAAGTCAGATTTTCTAGGGTTTTTTTTTCTGTTTTTTTCAAGAAAGGGGGGTAAACTCATATATGTTGAGTTCCTACAATGTACTGAGGGGACACATATTACATTATTGAATCCTCAAAACAAAACTTACAAGGTATTAATTCTAAGAAGTAATGTTAATGATAATATTATAGTAAGCATGTTGCAAAAATTATCTAATAAAATCTTCACAAAAATACTCACGTGATAAATATTAACATCTACATTTTACATTTTTGAAAATAATCTATTATAGATTATGCATTAAACATATTTCCCAAGGACAACTTAACTAGAATCGGATACTACAAACCCATTGATTAATCTGGTATCTACCTATTGAACTCTTAAAGGAATCTATTTTTAAGAGACAACTGCCTTTCATTTTCTTTTATCACCACTTTAGGTTTCAAGCTCAGAGAACTAACTAGAATGTTTAATAAAGAAAAAAACGGTAAGTGTTAATAGATGTTGCCAGTGTGAGGATGATAGTTGCCAATTTGACAAGGTTTGACAGAAATTGGTGTTGCAGAATGAAGGAAAATTGGGGAAGCTTACCATTGAAGGCAGCCAGTCATGCTCATGACTAGTCACAAAGACAACCACTCATATGAATTGATGGGGAAGCATATTCCACTTGGTTTCAATCAAAAGAAAAAGCTCCAAATTGAGTCAAGGTTTTCTAACACTATAATTATACAAAATAATTTACTTATCAACAACTCCCTGATTATGTTGTGCATCTTACAAGTAATTCAACAAAACAAGTGCAATCATAAATTAGTAACCTCGAAATCTCTGTCAACTTAACATTTTAGATATATTGAAGAAATCCACACCAACTTCATAGTCTGTATCTGAAATTCATCACCATTTTATGTCCTATACATTAATTAATATACTTATAAACATAAACCTAGTTATTGGCCAACATCCTTTGCATTATTTGTATAGTTTCTTTCTCTCTGGAAACACATTACTCATGCTTTCTTTAAGGCCTTTCTTTAAGTGTATTAGTTTGCTACAGGTGCCACAGCAAGCTGCTAAAGACTGGGTGGGTGAAACAACAAACATTGATTTTCTCATAGTTCTGAAGGCTAAGAGTCCAAGACCACGCTATAACCAGGGTTGGTTTCTTCTGCAGGTTTCTCTCCTAGGATTTTAGATTGCCATCTTCACCTTGTGTCTTCATGTGGTTTTCCTCTGTTTCTATTAATCTCTTCTGCTTATAAAGACACCAGTCACGTTGTATTAGGGCACATCCATATAACTTTATTTTCTCTTAATTATTTTTTAAAGACTTTTGACTCCAAGTATCACACTTTGAGGTAGTAGGGGCTAGGATTTCAACATAGGAATTTGGGGTGGACACAGTTCAACCCATAACACTTAACGTGTTTTTATTTTCTAACTTGCTGTAGAACATTTTCTATGCAGTTTCAAATGGAGTGATCATAACAAAGCTATCCATATAGCTTTCCTCAGCACCTGAGCATACTGACAGAGTGGATATAATTTCTGCAAAGATTCTGAATGAAATTAGGGAGGTGGGGCAATCTGCTCCATCCTCTTTGAAATACTGCTTTTAGTGAGTGTAGACAAGTCAGGTGCATTCTTATTTACCAATATGAAAGTTACAAATTTTAAGGCACAATAACTGTGGAGAAATAATGGGGTTTCTTAGCATTTTTAGTAAAGATTTATAAAAGAAAATTACTCAAATAATTCCTTGCAATTTTAAATATTAAACAAAAGTCATCCCCAATGAAAGTGTACACCAGCAGAAATTATTTCAAATGCAAGTGCTAAAACATGACCCTTAAATAAGTTTGTGAGATGGAAAATATGCATTTACTGTCTGAGTTGTGAAAAACAAGACTCTGAGTTCCAAATGGGTAATTATGCTCCAAAATAGCCTCCAGGTCAGGCAAGCCCCAATTTTCATGTGCAATCATCTATCTGAATATATAATACTTAATCATGTGTAAGCATTCGATAGGGGTAATTTCTGTATGTCTCTCTCTTTCACAATATGGTCCTTTGTCTAGTTTATAGGAAATGTTACATGCATTTTCTGGGTTTTTTTGTACAATTAAAAAGGAAAATAGCAACAGCAAATTTTAAGCTGAAAACTAACAAAGGCACTATAGTTAATAGTAAAGATTTCACCTAAGAAGAATTTGCTAAAGCATTCTACTTGACCATTTTTTTTAAACTTTTATTTTAAGTTCGGGGTACATGTGCAGGTGTGTTATATAGGTAAAGTCATGTCACAGGAATTTTTGTACAGATTATTTTGTCACCAGGTATTACGCCTAGTAACTATTAGTTATTTTTGCAATCCTCTCCCTCCTCCCAGCCTCCACTCTGCAATAGGCCCCAGTGTCTGTTGTTCCCCTCTGTGTGTTCATGTGTTCTCATGTTTTAGCTCCAACTTGCAAGTGAGAACTTGCAGTATTAGGTTTTCTGTTCCTGTGTTTGTTTGCTATGGTTAATGGCCTTCCAGCTCCATCCATGTTCCTGCAAAGGACATGATCTCGTTCTTTGTTATGACTGCATAGTATTTTATTGTGTAAATGTACCATATTTTCTTTATCCAGTCTATCACTGATGAACATTTAGGCTGATTCCATGTCTTTGCTATTGTGAATAGTGCTGCAATAAAGATATGCATGCATGAGTCTTTATAATATAACAATTTATGTTCCTTTGCGTATATACCAAGTAATGTGATTGGTGGGTCAAAGAGTAGTTCTGTTTTTAGGTCTTTGAGACATCACCATATTGTTTTCCACAATAGTTGAACTAATTTACGCTCCCACTAACAATGTTTCCTTTCCTCTGCAACCTCACCAGCACCTGTTATTTTTTGATTTTTAGTAATAACCATCCTGACTGGTTTAAGATGGTATCTCATTGCAGTTTTGATTTTCATTTCTCTAATTATCAGTGACGTTAAGCTTCCTTTTATATGTTTGTTGGTTGCATGTATGTCTTCTTTTGAAAAGTGTCCTTTCATGTCCTTTGCCCACTTTTTAATAGAGTTGTTTGTTTTTCTTCTTGTAAAGTTGTTTAAGTTCCTTGAAGATGCTGGATATGAGAACTTTATCAGATGGAAATTTTGCAAATATTTTCTGCCATTCTGTAGGTGGTCTGTTTACTCGGTAAACAGTTTATTTTGCTTTGCAGAAGCTCTTTAATTAGATTTTATTTGTTAATTTTTGCTGTCTTCATCATGAAATCTTTGCCTATTCCTATGTCCAGAATGGTATTGCCAAGGTTGTATTCCATGGCTTTCATATGTTTGAGTTTTACATTTAAGTCTTTAATCTATCTTGAGTTAATTTTTATATATGGTGTAAGGAAGGGTTCCTGTTTCAATCTTCTGTGTATGGCTAGCCATTTATCCTAGCACCAGTTATTGAATAGGGAGTCCTTTCTCCATTGCTTGTCTTTGTTGGCTTTGCCAAAGATCAGATGGTTGTAGGTGTTTGGCTTTATTTCTGGGCTCTCTATTCTGTTCCATTGGTCTGTGTGTCTGGGCCATGCTATTTTGGTTACTGTAGCTCAATAGTATAGTTTGAAATTAAGTAGCATGATGCCTCCACCTTTTCTATTTTTGCTTAGAATTTCCTTGGCTATTTGGGACTTTTTTGTTTCCATATGAATTCTAAAATAATTTTTTTCTAGTTCTGTTGAAGAATGTCATTAGTAGTTTGATAGGAATAGCGTTGAATCTATAAATTGCTTTGAGCAGTGTGGCTATTTAAATTATATTGATTCTTCCTGTGTACTAGGAGAATGTTGGTTTCAGCTAACCAATCTGAATTTAAAAGAATACTCTTTGCAGTGAAGGGCACTTAAGCAGAGATTATCAGGACAGCACCAAGCTAAACTCTTAGTACATATATCTAGACCATTGTAATTAATATCAGGTCATTTATTTAATATGACTCTGTACTGTGACAGCATTTCCAGGGAGAAGAGCAGAATTGGAGAAGGTGAAGGGTGACCTTTGAGTATTGCCTTATATATTTATGTCAATGTAAACTTTCATATCAACAATGCTTTCATAAATGACTTATCTAATAATAAGTAAATATGAATAAGTAAAACAATATTACTATCACTATACAGCACTGCTATGGGGATTGGATGCAATGTATGTTAAAATGCACAGCAGAATACTTGGCACCTAGAAAACATTCAAACAGTTATTAAAATTACTACACTTAGTTGCTAGTTCCAATTCTACTTGACAATTTCTTTATCATAATTAGGGCTCAATCAATAAATTATAGCTTATTATTTTAAAAGTTTGTGCTGATTTCTGTATAAACATGACCAACTGAGTGTATGCATTTATCTTTCTATCTTTTAAAATTCTATTAAAATGATAGCTGTTGAAAAGAATAATCCTACAAGGATGCGAAGTTGTCATTTATTTTCTTTTATCATCATTTTCATGGAATATTAGGAGGGAGTGAAGATCAAGGACAGTGTCTGGTTTCAGACTCTGGTTAACATTTAACTAGAAATACAGAAGGAATTTAAAGCTAATTTAAAAGGTATGTCAAACTTTATCAAATAGCATATGTTAAAGATAAGAAAAGGAAAAATGATAAGTATGAATATCTATCACAATTTTCTAAACACTTGATTTGATGCCTCCAAAGTTGGCAATAAGTTTTCCAAGGGCCAAAGTGGAAGGAAGGATTGGTCATTCAAGAAATATGCAAGGCCCCACAAGATAAAGTTAACTAATTGTCCAGGAAAAGTACAGCTATTATTGGTATTATCGGTACCAATTTTGGGATACAATTTCTCCCATGGAAATGATGAAAAGTTATTGAGTTACATAAATAATAGCCTGGAAATATTCTTAAAATAAATATATCAGCGGGGTGGGTTGGCTCACTCCTGTAATCCCAGCACTTTGGGAGGCCGAGGCGGGCGGATCACGAGGTCAGGAGACTGAGACCATCCTGACTAACACGGTGAAACCCTGTCTCTACTAAAAATACAAAAATTAGCCGGGCATGGCTACTCCTGTAGTCATGGGACCTGTAGTCCCAGCTACTCGGGAGGCTGAGGCAGGAGAATGGCGCGTGAACCCGGGAGGCAGAGCTTGCAGTGAGGCGAGATCACGCCACTGCACTCCAGCCTGGGCGGCAGAGTGAGACTCCGTCTCAAAAATAAAAAATAAATAAATATATCAACTAATTTAATTCACAGAAAGAAATTTCAATATAGAATTGATGGCATGTTAGAGTTCATTAGAGGTAGTTCTGAAGATGCCAATAAGATAGAGTGTTTGGTGCCAAATTGACATTAAAATGTAATAAACTTCTGAGCAGTTTTCCAAAGTTTTAGATATTTTACTTTACAGATAAATGCCCATACATTTTCCCAAGAGCACAATACCATGTCAGGTGGCTTAGCCCATGGCAACTTTCACCTTCAACATGATACATTACTGGAGGTAGCCCATCCTCCCACAAATTCCCAAAACCTTTTTCTTGTGTCTAGATCACTAGATCAGAGTCTATTATCTCCTAATAAGAAGGCTTTAGTGCCTTTTTTTGTCAATAGACCTCAATTAGAACTATCCTAGTAAACATGATGAGTTTCAATTATATCGCACCACCAATGGGAAGGTACCAGGGCTTTAACTATTTTCTCCTTTGGAGCTTATTGTCATCACATGCAAATTTATCCATTTTATTCCTAGTGACAAGATTTATATGACAAGAAATTGTGAGTGCTCAAAAAAACTTTGAACGGATGTGATTTAACCCATAGCTAGACTGTCATGTAATAGTGAGTCCTGGTGTTCGGGCTGGGGAATTTGTTCTCCTTCCCCTTAAATGAGACCCCAAAGACATTAATCTCTAATGGGGAGAACCCTTTTCTGAAACCCTTCAAAGCCAGATATTCTATATCCACAAACATATCCCAGTGACCTTGGCAAGTAAATAAATACATAGTTGAACATAAACACGTCAATTTGAATGGAAGAAATTTCTTGTCATCCTCAAAGTGTTCTTCACATACTTACAAATTGACATCTACACAGTCGGGGTTTTTTTCATCCAGAAATATATTTCTACACATTTACATTTCATGTAGTTTTCTCATATGTCTTCTGTTAAATTTTGTAATTTCTAATGGAAGAATTTTACATATATTTTAATGTTTGTCTTTAGGTATGCTGTTTCTTAAGTCATTGTTAGTATAATTTTTTCATTACATTTTCTATCTGGTACCTTGTAATATAAGATTATTCTTTTTTTCATATAATTACTTTGCACATTTACCTTTACTAAACTTTATTTTTTATCTAAACATTTTAGTTATTTATCTTGGACATTCAGGATACATAAACAATGATCGTATCCATAAATGTCTAGATATTCATTTACTGTCAAAAAGCTTTCTTAAAGCAAAAACTTTTATATAACCATAAGCAATTGAATGACTAGAGATGTATTTTGCTGAGAAGTGGGTCTTTCAAAAGTGGACGGCAAAATAGACAGCTGATAAAGACATTAAAAACATATTCACACACATTTCATGGGATTAGATCTTAGATGTCATGATGAGCTTGCCTTCTCGTACCTCATGTACCTAGATCTCAGAGTTACTGTCATAACAGATATTATTTAAAGTTAGTCTTTTAAATACAAAGGATGAGTTACGGTATGATTTTTTAAATGTCTTTTGAAAGTTCAGAGATCTTTTTAAGACTCTGAAAAATTAGCATTTTAATATTCTATTAGGTTACTCCTTCTAAAGTCTAATAATGATATTTTATCTTCCATACTGGCAGTCTTCAATCCTGTGACATTAGTAAACACTTTATATGAGATTGTAAAGGTAATAAAGCTACCAGACAAAACCACTTTGATTTATCTTTTCTATAATGATAAATTACATATGACTGTGTCTTTCTTGATTCTCTTAATGCAATACACATTAAATAGTTGAAAAATACCACACACAAAATGTCAATTTTAAAGGTGTTTCTTTCATAAAATGATTTTTATTTATAAGACATGCATATATCTATTAAAACTCATAAAGTGTCAATAATCTTTTCCGTAATAAGCTTTTTGTCCCTATACTTTATCTCTGCTTTCATTACAATACTTATGGACAAAGCTTTGGTGTCTGCCATCAGTGTATTCTGCCTTCTCTAATTATAGAGCCCTCTCAATACTATGCTTAATTTGAATCCCTTTTTTGTCTTCAGAATTCATCTGTCAGTAAATTATAGTTTGGTGGTCCTGGGTGATGCATAAGATTCAGAATTCCATGAAAAAATGTGGTTTATTGAAAACTACAGTTAGTTTAAAATATTTTAAGGAAAAAATGAGTATTTTAATATAAAAATAAGTATTCCATAAAAAATAATTAATGGAAGAGTTTTGCTAACTTCCAAATAGTTTTGTGAGTTTAGTATAAAAATCAGGGACAGGTGTATACAAATTGTTCTGCTCATTTTTGTCCTTGATGAATATGAAATTGCTATAATGACATTTACAATTTTATTAACTCATTAAAGAGAGATGTGTGAGGAATACATAAGGAGCTCTTTATGGAGTCTGGTGATTTAATATTTTGCTTTGTGTTTAGCTGAATTTATCTGCACACTTTATAATAGATAAACAACATATATAAATATATGTTTGTCTCTGAACTCCAATACAAATTTATATTTACCTAAAGTCTGTTAAAAACAGAAAAATACAAATGTGAAAAATTTTCACATTTGTAGCTACTGGATGCAAAAAAATGAATAGTCTAAAAATTATTTGAGATACTTAATTTCACATAGATTTTTCCACTCAGAATAAAAAACTCTTATCAAAATTCCGAACAGCAAGCATTGATGGCTCATTATCAGAATTCCTAGACAGATGACTATATGTCTGGATAAGGGAGAGGGAGTGGATCCAGATAGCTTTACAAGTATGCAGATTCTTTTCAAGCAGCTGCCTTTATACGGCATGAATCTAGTGAAGGATTAGCCATCGTGATTGGGGACAAATGCAAAGAATTAGCCATATGATTATGAAGTGTACTGTAGCAGATATTGGGCTAAGAGAAATCCTGAGATCTGGGCCCAGCCCTGTCACTAGCTGTGCAAACCTAAGCCAAAAACGTAATCACTAGAGATATTTTCTTTAGTTTGTAAAATGAGAATATGACATAAAAGAAAAAATTAAAATGCTTTGCAAAACTGTAATGTACTATATAAATGAAAGGCATTCAATCGTTACAAAATTGTGAACAAGATTAAGAGTTCAAAGCTGATATTACTGTCTGGTTTAATGGCTTGCTCTGTCTATACCATCTAGGCTTTCACATAATTTTTTGGATGATCATTTTACCTCTTCACTGATTCCGTTATAATTTAATCATTATTATATTGATATTGTTTCTTTTTATCATTTTGTAGCCATTTTATTGAGGAGCCAAGCTTCCTACTCCTTCTCATTATTAGTATTTTTATCATGATGATGATGAGGATTTTAATAATTATTTCTACATACACAGAATTGGCTTGCATTGTTGCAGTTGTCTTTTTCTTTTCTTAATCTACTTTGAACACTCACAAACTTTTTAGCCAGCTTGTCATATTATAGAAATGACAGTTTTATAAGGAAGGCCATAGTGTTGCCCCGGCCTTTGGCCTAACAATGTCAGTTGCATACAGTTGTGATGCAGTCTGTGACAGTCACAGTGAGCAAGGGAAAAGGCAAAACAGGGTGTGAATGGAGCAGAGAGGGCACTAGCATCCTCTGCTGCAGGAAAAAAACAGCAAAATCCTCAGAAGAATGTGGAGATTATTTATGAGTGGGACACTAAATGATAATGATTACAATTGCTTATATATTCTCCCTATAATAGCTGATAATGGTGTGATTTGAATCATCTTATAATTTCAAATCCAATAGTGCCTCATCCATACAGGGTTTAAAAAGCTACATGCAGTAGGTTTAGGTAAAATTCTGATCAGTTAATTCCACTTTTATTCTGACTGTCAAAATACCAGTCTTTCACTGAGGAGAAAAAAGCTATGGCATCTACTAATTTGATTAATGGCCAGATAAAGGGATTCTTACTACAAAGAAAAAAGGTAACAATGATGAAGTAGGAAGTTGGTTGAATCTATAAGGAATTTTAAAAATGTGATTAAATTTTATTACTTATAACACATCATTTGATAGAAATACTTTGAAAGATGCATTACTACTTTTTTAAAGAAATGCACTTAGAAATAAAATTCTTATAATACCAAAATAGTTATATAAATATTTGAAAATTCAAATGTAGAAAATAATTCTAAAGAGCGATTAAATTTCAGATAAAGTGACCATTAAATTGAGCATTAAAATGTAGGTTTTAATTATATTCCCATCAGGGTAGTGGTCCTCAAATTTAGCTGCTAAACTATCTAATGGTAGTCTATTAAAAAGATAGAATTATAGACTTTGACTCTAGGGATGCTGAATCAATAGCTGCCATAGGGTCTAGAAAGTTGCATTTTAAATAGATATCTCAGGTGATAATGGGTTAAATAGACCCTATAATGCTCTGTGAAACACCTATTTGTTAGATAAATTGATTTAGAACCATTAAAATCTCATTAGAAAAGGTGAGTATTAGAGAAGTATAGAATAAAAGAGATTGGTAGGGATCACTCAAAAAATCCACAAAAGGATTCTGAGAAGTCCTAGCAATGCCATTTAACTACAGCTCATCATAAGCTGAGATATGAATAATAAAAGATTGTTGAATTTAACCAAGTTCATTCTGTTCTTTTTCATGAGGAAAGTGAATTACACCACTAATTCCTTTGATTAAACTTTTTCTTGTTTATTTTTCTTTTTTGATATGAATATCTCTACACATAGAAATCATTTGTTTCTTTGTTTTCTGAAAAAGACAAAGACAAATGCAGATGAAGAACAGTTGTTCTATACATTCTTTTTTTTTTGAGCAGAGTTTCACTCTTGTTGCCCAGGTTGGAGTGCAATGGCACAATCTCAGCTCGCCACAACCTCTGCCTCCCAGGTTCAAGCAGTTCTCCTGCCTCAGCCTCCCCAATAGCTGGGATTACAGGCATGAGCCACCACACCTGGCTAATTTTGTATTTTTAGCAGAGACGGAGCTTCTCCATGTTGGCCAGGCTGGTCTCGAACTCCTGACCTCAGATGATCCACCCACCTCGGCCTCCCAAGGTGCTGGGATTACATGCATGAGCCACCGCACCCTGTCTACATTCATATTTTTTAATTCTAAGAAGAAAAATAAAAGGAGGGAAGCGTGCCATCATCTTTCATGGGTGGAAGTGATTCCTGGTAGAGACTGCAGAGAGATAAAAAACAGTTAGCTTCTCTTCCATAATCTACACCTATTTCTTAAGGAAACAAAGCCAGTTTGGTAGACCAAGACTCTTCATCAGACTATTGATGACTATAACCTGCTATGGACTGAATGTTTGTTTCTCCCCAAACTTATATTTTGAAATCCTTATATGCAGTGTGATGGTATTAATAATAGGGCCTTTTTGGAAATAGGGCATTTAGGCATTTAGGTAATAAAGGTAGAGCCATTATAAGAAGAGACTCAAGAGCTGGCTTCCTCTCTCTTGCTTTGTCTGCATGTAAGGAAACAAGGTGAAGGCCATCTCTCCAAACCAGGAAGAATGACTTCACCAGATACCAAATATACAGATATCTTGTTCTTGGACTTCCCAGCCTCCAGAATTCTAAGAAATAAATGTCTGTTTTTTTAAGCTGCCATATAGATGGTATATTTGATACAGCAACCTGAACTAAGGCATCATCTTGATTATTTTAAGAATGAGTATGGTAAAAGTAAGATAGGTGTATTGTTTGGGAATTATATTTGATGAGAAATAAACATGAAAATCCTCTGGCTTTTGCTCTTTGTGTTTATACAGTTCAATCACATTCTAACTAAAATAAGAAATTTAAATACTAAAATAAGAAAATTATGTGAGAGTCAGCTCCAGGTTTGTCAAACACTCCAACACGCAGACATTGTATTCATTCATGAATGAGCAAAACAATAAATACAAATGTATGTGTTATATTTGACATATATATTTAGGACATATTAAGCACAGTGGACATAATGTGGTAGGATACAATGATGGACATAATGTCATAAAGGAGATAAACAGGTATTACACTCTAAGATAGAGAGTAACAGAGGTCAAATGAGATGCAGAAAGTTCTCTAACATCTCAAAGGACAAGAAAAATCATATGTACTTGGTGAGAATTGGAGAAGGCTACATCTGAAGAAAATAAATGTGAGGCTTATTCATGAAGATGACAAGCAATTTCTTTCAATGTAGATGAAGACTGATTTGCACATCTACAGCCACACCTTACATATTTCCCAGCAAAACTAGAAAATAAGTAAGGTGTGGGTGTGGATGAGAAAATAAATGAGCACAAGGGGTGAAGGGTGAAAAATCTGGTTGGAGCATAAGACAAATATAATGTCAGACAATGGACGCAGCCACCAATTCCCTAGAAGTCAGTAAATGTTTAGTTGTTGCTAACAACAGCAGAGTCATCTTATGACCCGTACCACATTATCTATCTAAAGTAGAGTCAGGATTTTCTACCAAAATATCAGGAAATATAGAAGAAATTATTTTTTGACGAGTTGAAGAGCTACATCTGGAAACTCATCTGAATGTGGTTTGCAGCATTATGTTCAGGAATTCCTCAGACTATATCAGCTGGAAATCCTGAAGTTGATAAATGAGAATTTTTTTTATATTTGTGTAAGTATAGAATTAGAAGATATTTGTGTAGGTATAGGATTGGAAGGTATAATTACCTTCTAATTATATATATACAATATATAAAGACATATATTAATATAAATAAATGAAGGTATATTACCCACATTATAATTATATATATGTTTGTATGTATATGTGTCTGTATGTGTATGTGTGTGTGTGTGTGTGTGTGTGTGTGTGTGTGTAAATTTCTCCAAGACTGATAAGCTGTATCAGGACAAGATGAAGGAACCTCTGGCTACTTTTAGGATAACTTAAGTCTGAAACTTGACAGAAAGTCTTATGATTGCATATGTGTACATATGTTCCTCACTCTACTATCCACTTCTGTAGTGTCTGTTAAGACTCAGGATGATTTAAATTTCTTGAGCAATGTTGTTGACTCCTCTGGCTGTGAATCTTCTTAATTGACTTATTTCTATGTATTTTAGAAAAAAAATTTAATTTCTCAAGGAAATATGTGTCCAGTCTTCTTCCATAAATTAATAATTTCCATTAATTTTTGTCAATACCATGATTGATCAATGGATCTGTTTTATAAAGAAAATTTGAAATGCCACGTGCTCTAAAAGTGGGATCCTATGCCCTTGTAAGTAATTCTGTGACAATTAATGGCTAGAAATCCTTAGGCAGTACAGATAAGCATTTGAAGATGCTAGAAGCAAAAGGACCAGGAAGCCTTTCTGTTTGTAAGAGTGCTAGTCTAGCACTTAACCAGCAAAGCTTCCTCACTCTGTTAAGGGCAACATGCAACTCTGTCAGAGATTAGCATTGGACTAAGAATTAGAGAATGAGAAAGCTAAGGCTTCTGGCCACTCTGGCACCATTGCTTACTACCAGCCCAAATTCCCAATTTTTTATCATTCTAGTTGCATAGAAATAATCAAACTCATGGAAAGGATAATTACAAGCCTTGAGTCACTCTGGAAAATAACACTCTCACATTCTGTCATCAGACCATAGGTTGAAGATTAGTTTTTCTACCCATAGCTCAAAAATGATTATCTTATTTTTATGAAATGAAAAGTAGATAGGAAACTAAAAATATCTCAAGAAAAGAGGTCTCCTGACCAAGTTTGAATGAAAGTGAACCTCTTGAATAGAGTAGCTTTTTCCCTTTATAGTCTTTCTCCAAGTATGCTTTAGATGATCACGGCTATTAGAAAGATGTAATTGTTGTAGTAGCACTGAGCCTACCCTTAAGAGATGGCATACATTGCTGAAGGAGGAGTAATAGATTTACCAGGGTCTAGGCAGACAAAAACTGTGGTCAATTGTGATTCTAAGAGGGAAAGAAAATTATGAGTGTGATATATGAGATAAATGAAAACAAGGTGTGCTAGGTGGCTACATCTTGGGGGAAAGAGAAATAAGGATGTGAGCATAGGATGAATAAGACTGTATACTAACCCATGGCACTGTGCTCCATTGCTACAATTGATTGTTTTGCATAAGATTTATATTGTATAATCAGCATGACCAGTTTATAGGTGGTGTTGCCTGTATTCTAAAGAGATGTCTTCTACACAATTAAAAGCAAGGTGAATGGACTGGCAAAAGACTTACTAAAAATTTACTGAATGAATAAATCAATAAACTATCAGCCACATTTGTATTATCTCATACTTGCAAAAACAAAAACAAAACACAAAGAAAATTACTGCTACTGCCTCAAAATGGAATAATTTGAGATGCTAAATAAACATACTTATGTGCCTATAGTTTATATCTTCCATCCATTCTCTACAATATACTGAGACTTGTGTCAATCATTTGTATGATCTTTATGGCATCACTGATCTTAGGAAATTCTTTAAACAAATTTAGATTCAATTTCCATATTTTACGTAACAAAAGTGCATAAGATCATCTCTAACAGGATTACCTTTTCTAATGGTCCACAATTCTTTTCAAATGATAACAAATGATTTATATCCTAGCCCTGCTTGACTTTGGCTTCCTTTAGGAAATTAATTGACAAGACCAAATTAACTTCTGCCATGCCACCTATGTGTCATAGAAATTGGTCACTATCAATTGAAGTCACAGATGGATACCCATTTGTTCCTACTCTATTCACCTTTGAAATTACTTTTTTTTTTTTTTTTTTTGAGACGGAGTCTTGCTTTGTCGCCCAGGCTGGAGTGCAGTAGCGCGATCTCGGCTCACTGCAAGCTCCACCTCCCGGGTTCACGCCATTCTCCTGCCTCAGCCTCCCGAGTAGCTGGGACTACAGGCGCCCACTACCACGCCCGGCTAATTTTTTGTATTTTTAGTAGAGATGGGGTTTCACCGTGTTAGCCAGGATGGTCTCGATCTCCTGACCTCGTGATCCGCCCGCCTCAGCCTCCCAAAGTGCTGGGATTACAGGCGTGAGCCACCGCGCCCGGCCTGAAATTACTTTTTATAAAACCTCTTGATATTGGGAACAAAGTAACAGCCTACTCTTTAGTCTTGATTAAGGCTGTCACACACAGTTGTACGCTATTTGCTCTGCACCAAAATTCTTGGCTAAGGGGACTAAAGGAAAAAAATGCCAACTACCTTCTCCTTGTCAATCCATATACCATAGTCAAAAGTTACTTGTGCAAAGGGGGCAACTTCTCTCTAATTGTACAAGGGATATGTTAATTCCACTTATTCATGCTTATACATTTGACATGACTTCAGTGACTAATAAACTATACTCTCTACATTAAGTGAAACTTTTGAGTCATATGTTCTAACTCAAGCTGTATTTGTGGTACTCATTTGGAAGTTGATTCTGACATTGAGAAGAATACTAAGGCACCATCATCAAAAAAATAAATATTCCTATTGATATTGTCCTTTTAACTACAGATATCTTCCAAAAACAGATTGAATTTTATATGCTTTTAATATATTTTTGTTTTTGTTTGTATGCATATGGATTTTCAGTCTGCAAATATGCATGTGTATTATAAAGTATAATATGTATTTATCCAATAATGGTTGATAGGATGGTAAAGAGAATAGCACTGAGGTGGGGTCTAGTTAATTTTCTTATGCTACCATATCAACCATGCAATTTCATCACTGTGTAAGTAAAGATTATCCAAATTCCAATGTACTTTCCATAATCGTCATCCTCCTGATTTTGAGAAAAGAAGTACTTATTAAGCCCTTAACAACTTGCTTGCAAGATAAAGTGGGAAGTCTTGTATAGCATGACTTCCTCATAAGAAGTTTTCAATCCAGTCAAAGTAAATAAAATCATACAGGGGTAAAAAACCAAAAAAGCTATAAAAGCCATCAATTGTGATACTGTTCAACTTCCCTTTTTACAGAAAATGAAAGTTGGCTGAGAGTTTGGTCACTTAACTTGTTTGAAATCACATTGATACTTGTGGCAGAGAAAATTAATTTTAACTGCACCGGACTTCCTCTGAGAGCCTGTTCTGTGTCAATCTCGTGTAGTGAATGAGTATGAACTTCCAAATGCTTAGGTCTGAATCTTGGCTGCACCAAGTACTACCTTCTGGGCTTTGAAATTATTAAAGATTAAATTAAACTAAGCAATTAAACTAACTTCTCTGAGCAATTAAACTTGCTTCTCTGTGCTGCTGTTTTAGCTTCTGTAAACTGGGGAAAATAACAGTACCAACTTCCTTTCTGTATGGATTCAGTGAGTTAAAATTTCTGAAGTGCTTAGACCAAGGTTTGCCATATAACCCTAATAGGAAACAAGCTCATCTGATTATGTGATGATGATGATGATGATGATGATGATGATGATGATGATGATGATGATTCTTTTGATGGCTTTGAAACAATCGGGTCATTTTTTACAGTTGAATATGCTAATATTCCCAAAAACACTGTAGTTGAATGTTTCAAAATAAACTAATCAAGAGAAATTACAAATGGTCATGAACTGTATTAATTTGATGAATCCCAAAGTTAATAAAGAAATTCAAATAGTATCTTTTTGTAAATGAGTTATAAAACCATCAACAGAACATTTCTAATGGTATCTATCCAAACATTTAAACTAAAACCAGTCTTTGAGACTTACAGAAACCGTTAAAGGTCCTACTCATATATACCAGAGAAAGCTATCAGCTGAGAAATTAGTACTTACAAATAACTACAATTGCACTTTTCTTCAGAATTTGATTTCACTTAAAGTAAGACAAAGTATTATGAAATTGCAAGAATTGTAATAATAGAGAGTGAAACTGAAGCTTTGCCTGAGAGATATTTTCAATTTATAGCCTTTGGTATGTAGCTTTCTTTAACCCTTTGCTCTAGTTTGCAAATTTTAATGGTCCTGATGGTTAAAATATGAAGTAACTTATTTAAAAATATGTATAATTCGCAAATTTGATAAATATAATTTTTGATTGTTCTGAGCTACTATTTTGCAGGAGGTTACTACAATACACTAAACATACTTCATCGACCATGTTGCTTGGCTCAAAAAGCTAAAAGGAACAAGGAATATTAATTATGATTATTTAGTTGATAATATCTTAAAATATCTCAAAAAAATGTTGGCAGCAACATCATGGAAAAGTGAGTACCTACGCTATTGAGAGGTGACAGCGTGCTGGCAGTCCTCACAGCCCTCACTCGCTCTCTGCGCCTCCTCTGCCTGGGCTCCCACTTTGGCGGCACGGGAGGAGCCCTTCAGCCCACCACTGCACTATGGGAGCCCCTTTCTGGGCTGGCCAAGGCCGAAGCCGGCTCTCTCAGCTTGCAGGGAGATGTGGAGGGAGAGGCGCCAGCGGGAACCGGGGCTGCGCATGGCGCTTGAGGGTCAGCTGGAGTTCCGGGTGGGTGTGGGCTTGGCGGGCCCCGCCCTCGGAGCAGCCGGCCGGCCCTGCCGGCCCTGGGCAATGAGGGGCTTAGCGCCTGGGCCAGCGGCTGCGGAGGGTGTACTGGGTCCCCCAGCAGTGCCGGCCCACCCGCGCTGCGCTTGATTTCTCCCCAGGCCTTACCTGCCTTCCCGCGGGGCAGGGCTCGGGACCTGCAGCCCACCATGCCTGAGCCTCCCACCCACTCCGTGGGCTCCTGTGCGGCCCAAGCCTCCCCGATGAGCGCCGCCCCCTGCTCCACGGCGCCCAGTCCCATTGACCACCCAAGGGCTGAGGAGTGCCGGCGCACGGTGCGGGACTGGTGGGCAGCTCCACCTGCAGCCCCAGCGTGGGATCCACTGGGTGAAGCCAGCTGGGCTCCTGAGTCTGGTGGGGACGTGGAGAACCTTTATGTCTAGCTCAGGGATTGCAAGTACACCAATCGGCACTCTGTATCTAGCTCAAGGTTTGTAAACACATCAATCAGCACCCTATGTCTAGCTCAGGGTTTGTGAATGCACCAATGGACACTCTGTATCTAGCTACTCTGGTGGGGACTTGGAGAACCTTTGTGTCCACACTGTATCTAGCTAATCTGGTGGGGACATGGAGAACCTTTGTGTCTAGCTCAGGGATTGTAAAAGCACCAATCAGCACCCTATCAAAACAAACCACTCGGCTCTACCAATCAGCAGGATGTGGGTGGGGCCAGATAAGAGAATAAAAGAAGGCTGCTGGAGCCAGCGGTGGCAACCCGCTCGGGTCCCCTTCCACACTGTGGAAGCTTTGTTCTTTCACTCTTTGCAATAAATCCTGCCGCTGCTCACTGGTTGGGTCCACACTGCCTTTATGAGCTGTAACACTCACCGCGAAGGTCTGCAGCTTCACTCCTGAGCCAGCGAGACCATGAACCCCACCGGAAGGAAGAAACTCCGAACACATCCCAACACCAGAAGGAAGAAACTCCCAACACATCCGAACATCAGAAGGAACAAACTCCAGACCCGCCACCTTAAGAGCTGTAACACTCACCACGAGGGTCCGCGGCTTCATTCTTGAAGTCAGTGAGACCAAGAACCCACCAATTCTGGACACAAAGGTAACTAATCCTATTTTAGCAAACTATATTACTTTTCGTGGGTTTTTTTTTTTTTTTGCATTTATAGATTTATTTTCTTTCCACATTTTAGAGAAATTTGAACGTGTTTACAATGTCATAAAATTTACGTGTTAGTTTCCTTAATGTAGGTTTTGACAATATAATTTTCTTTGGGATGTTGTCATCTTTTTCATGACACTGTACTTGTTTTATTCCTTCAATAAGCTCCCCTTCATAAGTTCTTCTGGCTGCATACGTAGAGTCTCTCAAATGGTGGCAATGTCAACATTTCCCCATCAAGTATTTCTACTGTAACTCAATTCATGTGCAATTATAATTTTATTTCCAACATTATTACTTTATTTATCACTATACTTTCACCTTTGTCGGCCAGATCCATGTTTTGATTATCAATTTTTGTGAAATGTCATGTCAGTTTAAGAGGATTTATCATCGGAGACAAGAAGGCAACAACAATACATACTTTGCTGTCTGTGTGGGAACGAAATAACAGGCACAATGACCAATTACTGGCAGACTTTAACAGAAGTGGCATCATTGGTCACTTATACTGTACATGTGTTACTTATGTAGTTATTTTTATGGGCTGAAGAACTGGCAGCAAAGATTACATTTTATTCAATTAATAACAGTTGATAACTGTTGGTAACAGAAATTTAAGCTGTGTTGTTGGAGGACTGGCACCATTTAGCTAAGCCATGGTACTTGAAATCTGTGCATATCAGGGCTGTGCTAAGTGAGGACTGCCTGCATTGCATGGTTTTCAGCATCCAGATACTTCCCATACTGGTAAGGTTTATAACAAATCATTGCTTGTTTTGATTTTTTAGCTATTATAAATGACATTCTTAATATTTTTCAATTGATTATCAGTAGTATTTAGAAATATAATTGCTCATTACTTTATTGATTTTGACCTGAAATCTTGTTATTACTCACTAGTTCTAGTTACTTATTCTTTTGTTATTGTTGTTAAATTATTCAGTATTTTTCTATTTGGGAAATTATTTTTCCTGAAAAAGAAGATATTTTATTTGTTTTTCTCCAAACTGTATGCTTTTATTTTTATTGCCTTGTTGCATTGCTTAAAATTCCCAGTGTAACACTGAATAAACAACCTTGCCTTATCTTACAGGAAAGCACACTATTACGAAGAATATTAATTATTGAATACAATACTAGGTATAGGTTTTTTGCAGATGCTCAATGTTAGGCTAAAAAATTCCTTTCTATTCAGAATTTTCTGTGGATTTTGAATCATGAATGGATACTCAATTTTGCCAAAAGCTTTTTCTGTATATACTGAGATGATCATATGGTTTTTCTTCTTTAGTCTCTTCACATCATAAATTACACTGATTAGGCCAGGTGTGGTGGTTCACACCTGTAATTCCAGCACTTTGGGAGGCCAAGGAGGGGAGATCTCCTTTGGTCATGAGTTTGAGACCAGCCTGGCCAACGTGGCGAAACCGTGTCTCTACTAAAAATACAAGAAAAATTAGCTGGACATGGTGGCAGGTGCCTGTAATCCCAGTTACTTGGGAGGCTGAGGTAGGAGAATCGCTTGAACCTGGGAGGTGGAGGCTGCAGTGAGCCAAGATCATGTCATTGCACTCCAGCCTGGGGGACAAGAGCCAAACTCCATCTCAATAATAATAATAATAATAATAACAACAACAACAACAACAACAACAACACTGATTGATTTTCTAACGTTAATCCTAAGCAGCCTTTCATTTCTAGTATCAACTCAATTTTTTCATGCTATCTTATCATTTGTTATATGTTGTTGCATTTGATTTGCTAATATTTTAAAGCATTTTGAATAACATTTATGATGAAATGGTTTATAGTTTTCATTTTTGGTGACATTTTGGTCTACTTTGGAATTTCAGTAATAGGGCCTCAAAAATGCAGTGAGAAATGTTTTCTACTCTTCTATTTTCTGCAAAAGTTTGTGAATAATTTCTATTTCTTCCTTAAGTGTTGGATAGAATACACCAGTAGGATGGCTACACCTGGAATCTGTTTTATTTTATTATGAGAATTATTGTTGGAAGGATTTTCATTATAAATTCAAGTTTTAAAATAGATGTAGAAATTTCTAGGTTTGCCTCAATTTCCTTGCAATTGAATAGTTGCAGCTAAGAATGATATGGCCTACAAAGGAAAAAAATATGTATAATGAGCTTTTTGAGTTTGTGTCATTCAAGCAATTAATTCATTTCATCTAAATTTTCAAATTTATAAGCAAAAGTTGCAATATTTCTTATTTTTCTTGTTGTTGCATTTGGACCTGTAGCTATGTTCCCTCTTTCATTCCTGTATTTTATTTTGTATCTTCTTTCCTTTTTTTATTGGTCAGTCTACTAAAGGTTAAAGGTTTGTCAATTTTTTTATTTCCTTTTTTTTTTTTTTGAGATGGAGTCTAGCTCTGTCACCCAGGCTGGAGTGCAGTGGCGTGATCTCGGCTCACTGCAAACTCTAACTCCTGGGTTCATGCCATTCTCCTGCCTCAGCCTCCCGAGTAGCTGGGACTACAGGCGACCGCCACAACACCCGGCTAATTTTTTTTTTTTTTTTTTTTTTTTATATTTTAGTAGAGACAGGGTTTCACCGTGTTAGCCAGAATGGTCTCGATCTCCTGACCTCGTGATCTGCCTGCCTTGGCCTCCCTAAGTGCTGGAATTACAGGTGTGAGCCACTGTGCCTGGCCCAGTACTTTTGTTTCTTTAAAGAAACAGCTTTTGGTTATTATTGATATTGTTTTCTCATCCTCAATGTTATTAATGTCATTCCATTATTGATATTATTCCTTCCTTCCGTTTTTAGTTTTAATTTGCTCATTTTTATGCAGAATTTTAGGGCAAAAGAAAGCTAATATAATTTATACATATGTGTATTCCTATGTTGTTGGGTAGAACATTTTATAAATACCAGTTTGGTCGGTTTTGTTGAGGGTTGTCCCATTCTTCTCTATCAATACTTATTTTCTGTCTACTTATTTTATTTATGGCTGAGAAAGAAATACTAAAGTCTCCAATTATGACTGTAAATTCATCTATTTACCCTTTCAGTTCTATCAGCTTTTGCTTCTTGTATTTTGAAAATCTCTCCTTAGGTGCATACATATTTAGTATGTTATGCCTATTTGGTAAATAGACATTTTATTATTATGACCTCTTTATCTCCAAAAATATATTCTTTTTTTGCAGTCTACATAGTTTGATATTAGTACAGCCACTCCTACTTCTGGTTATTATTTGCAATTATTCATCCTTTAATCTATCTACTTCTTTACATCAATTGTGGGTTTCTTGTTGAAAACATAACTGGGTCTTGTGTTTTTATACAATATGACCATATTTGTCTTTTAGTTGTGTGCTTAGACCTAAGGTGTCAGACTACAACCTGTGGCCCAGTTTACCCTGCTCAGGGGAACCTTTGTTACATCCATCTTCTTACATAGTGTTTAGGGCTGCTTATGCACTGCAATGACAGAATTGAGTAGTTGCAACTGAGACTAATATGGTCGACAAGCCAAGAATTTTAATTATCATACTGCTTCCAGAAAAAAGGTTGCCAACCTGTGGTTTACATTCAATGAATAATTAATGTTTATAATTGATATGGTTGTCAGTCCTATTTTTAAACCTTAAGAAGAAAAAACGCAATCTGTTTTATACATGTGGAGTTTTAAAATTTCTGTCGATGTTTCTTCTTTCCTGAAATTCCAAGTTTCTCAAGTTTCCCTATGGTATAATTTGTCTTTAGCCTGAAGATATTCCAGCATATCTTTTAGAGACAGTACACTTGTGAATAACTTCCTTACTTTTCTGTCTTCTGATAATGTATTCATTTAGCCTTCTTTTTTTTTGAGACAGGGTCTCACTCTGTTGTCTAGGCTGAAGTGCAGTGGGTCAGTCTTGGCTCATTGCAACCTCTACCTCCTAGGCTCAAGTGATCCTCCCTACTCAGCCTCCCAAATAGCTGGGACCACAGGTATACACCACCATACTCAGCTAATTTTTTTGCATTTTGTTGTAGAGACAGGGTTTTGACATGTTGCCCAGGCTGGTCTCAAACTCCTAGACTCAAGCAATCCACCCTCTTTGGCTTCCCAAAGTGCTAGGTTATAGGAGTCACCTTCATTCTTAAATAATATTTTCATTAGACATAGAATTCAGGGTAGATTTGTTGTTCTTTTCTTTTTCCTCAGAACTTAAAAATGTTATTCTACTGTCTTCTGGTCCTCATGGCGTTTGATGGGAAATCTTCAGTCATTTAAATTACCATGCCTCTTTATAGATGTGGCATTGTTTTCTAGCAGGTTTCCATATCTGTGTGTGTGTGTGTGTGTATCTTTGTTTTTAGCAGTCTGATTATGATGCATGTCTGGGCAAGGTTTTCTTTGCTCTGATCCCGTTTGAGGTCTGCTGACTTCCTTGATTCTGGAAATGTCCCCCACCAAATTTGAGAAATTTTCAGCCATTTTTCCCAGTATTTATTCTGAAACAATTTCTACTCTTCTTTTGTACTCAAATAACATGAATATTAGATCTTTTGTGATGGTCTCATTTCTCTATGTGTTTTAGAATAAATAAGCTCAATTTATTTTTCTTCAAGGTCACTGACTTTCTCTGTCATCTCCATTCTCTTTTTGAGCCCAGGCAGTTAGTTTTTTTGTTTTATGAATGCTGTATTTTTCAGTTCTAAAATTTCCATATGATTATTTGCTACAGGTTTTATGTTTCTGCTAGGTACTTTTATCTCTCAATTTATTTCGAACTTTACTTCATCAAGCATAGTTGTAAGCACTGCTGTAAAGTCTTTGAAATTTCCAATCTCTCTGTCATCTGGAATGGGGATCTGTGAATTGTCTTTCCTCTTGAGAATTGGTCATGTCTTCTTGCTTTCTTATACGATAAGTAACTGAATTTTGTACTGAAAGTTATGAATATTATGTTGTTTAGGATCCTTTGAAGAATGCTTCTTTTCTGGTTTCTGTTGGTTTAGTTTGGTTTTAGGAGGCAGTCAAAAACAATTTCAGACTGCAAGTTTTCTCTCAATCTTCTTGGAAATGGTGATTTAATATTATTTGAGTCTTTTTAATGCTGCTTTCATCCATCATATGCATGTGACATTCAGAGATTAGTCTGAAACTTCAGTGGTGGCATAAATTTAGTTCAGTTCTCAAAGCCTTTGCTTTGATACTTTCAGTTTGTCCCACGTATGCTTAGATCATGGTTGGGCCAGGACTTATGAAGGTCCACATGAAAGATGATTGGTAGCTTTTTACAGATGTCTTCTCTCCAGAACTTCCTCCTTATTCTCAATTTCTCAACAGTGATTTTTCTCAATTTCTCTGCCCTGAAAGGTAAAATTTCTTTTAGAATTTCACGTGTTTATGATGCTGCCACTGCAACCTCTGTGACTAGTACCTTCTCTTTGAGTAAAGCCATGAGAATAAAAGAATGAAAAAAAAACAAAACCCTGGGATTCTTCCCAAAACTGATACACACACTTTTTGCAAAGAAGAGGCCCTGTTCCCTGTTCTCTGGCCAAAAAAGACAAGGTTTCTCTTAGTTTTCAGTCTTCAGTACCAACAGTACCACTCACTCCATAACTGGACCTACCCATGGGGAAATTGTTGTAAGAAAAAAGAGAAAAAAATGGAAAACTCACTCCCATGTAGGTTGCTTCTTCACATTTTGACTCTTACCAACCCAAATGAGTGTCTGAGACAGAAACTTTAATCAAGTGAAGTTTATAATGCCAGAGCTTGAGGATGTCATGCCAGGATGACAGTAGCCTGTAATCTGAGTTCCGAAGTTGATTATGTGAAGTACAGTATTTACACTTTTGTTTAAAACAGGGATATATATTTAGTACAGATGGTGAGCAGTGAAGCAACAGGTACATTCTTATCATTTTGATTGGTGTTGAGTGATGTTGTACATAGGGAAGAGCAAATATGTGGCTGAGTGGTAGAAGAAAAAGGTTAATAATTGTGTAGGTATCTTAGCATCTAGTAGAAGAATAACTGATTTCATCTTGACTTTATTCCACATCTGATAAGTGTACAACCAGTACCTATTGGTGAAATATTTAACTAACTCTAATTACACAGGTAAGGGGTCAGCTTTAGTTTCTAGGCCTTGGTTTTATTACTCAGATGTCCAAACTATCTATGGGAGGTTGTAACACTTACCTCTAATGAACATAGCTGCCTTTGCATGTATACACATTCCTGGGTCAGGAATTTGAAATTTGGAATAGGCCTGAATTGATCAGTTTTCCTTTTATTTTCACACTCTCCTTCAAAATGCATCTGTTTTTGTTTACTTTTTAGAGTCCTCAGGTATTTGTTTTATATATTTTTTCCCAGAGTTTTCCATTATCATTATCAGGAAAGATGGGCTAAGATGTGTTTATTCTATCTTGTCTGAAACTGAGACATCGGATGGAGGAAACTTCTGACATCTACAGAGCAGCTGTTTTTAATGATTCAATAGCATAGCTTGGAGAGGAGTATGAAATAATAATAACAATAATGATAATTATCATACTGAGAACTTGCTATGTACCAGGCACATTTATTTTCAACATAATCTACTTATAATATTTATACTGTGATTTTAATTCACAACAGAAGAGCCTGAGACTTAAAGAGAACTAACATACTGAAGTATACACTAGGAGGTAGAGATAGAGATGTGACTGAAATACAGGCGTATAACATTTAGAACCTGTTTAGCCTTCACACTGTCTAGTCACTTGCTTCTTCTACCCCTCAAACTATTCTGAGTTAGCATAAGAAAGAAGCTGTGGATTGAATATAGGCTTAAATTGAAACCTGTATTTTAATTTTGGCATATATTGAACAAATTGTTCAGTTTTCTGAGTTCTATGCATCTATCTATAAAGTAGAGAGAAATCCTTACTGGGGTTTTATGAGAAATAGATAATATATATGTAAAGCATCTGTCTCAATTCAAGGAAAATAATCTTTATGTAATAAGTTCCACATATTGTTATTTTTATTCAAGAAATGTGAATATAAATTCTGGTACATAGAGATGGCTCAGATGTAACTACTGTTGCTGATGGTATCTGAGTTAATTTTTTTTTTTTTTTGAGATGGAATCTCACTCTGTCGCCCAGGCTGGAGTGCAGAGGCGCATCTCAACTCACTGCAACCTCCGCCTACTGTGTTCAAGCGATTCTCCTGCCTCAGCCTCCCAAGTAGCTGGGACTACAGGCACGCATCACCACGCCCAGCTAATTTTTGTATCTTTAATAGAGACAGGGTTTCACCATGTTGGCCAGGATGATCTCAATCTCCTGATCTAGTGATTCGCCCATCTCAGCCTCCCAAAGTGCTGGGATTCCAGGCGTGGGCCACTGCACCTGCCTGGTATCTGAGCTAAATTAAAAAATTTTTTGTATAGTCATTATTTAGTCTAAGAAAAGACAAAAATGTGCCTTTGAATTATAGTTATTATCCTAAATGAGGTATGTAATTTTGATGTTAGTATATAACTATTGAAGAGGTTGTATCATCACTGCACTAATATTGGTGCAAAGTTGATTTAGAAATAGTGTTTTGGAGACTGAAAAGGAAATAAAATAAAAATAAGAACTGTGATTTTGGCTACACTAATAAATAACATAATATTATATAACCATTTGCAACTTACTGATATTCCTAACTATTGATGAAAAGAGTCAAACTCTGTAAAATATTTTAAGAGATTTATTTTGAGCCAAATATGAGTGACCATGGCCTGTGACACAGCTCTCAGAAGGTCCTGAGAACATGTGCCCAAGGTGGTCAGGGTACAGCTAGGTTTTATATATTTTTAGGGAGGCATGAGACATCAATCAAATACACTTAAGAAATTCATTGGTTTGGTTCAGAAAGGCAGGACAACTCAAAACCGGGGCAGGGGGTTTCCCGGCTACAGGTAAATTGAAACATTTTCTGGTCGACAATTGGTTGAGTTTATCTGAAGACCTGGGATCAATAGAAAAGAAACGTTTAGGTTAAGATAAAGGATTGTGGAGACTAAGTTTTATTGTGCAGAGGAAACTCTCAGATAGAGCAGGTTGTAAAATGTTTCTTATGGGTCTTAAAAGAGTGCCTGGCTCTTAGTCGATTGTCTCCTGGATCTGGAAATGAAGGAAGGAAAACAAAGGGGAAGGGATTCTCTATAGAATGTGGATTTTTCCCACAAGTGACTTTGCAGGGCAATTTCAAGATATGAAAGAGAAACATGTTTTGGAGTAAAACATTTTGATTTTCTTCCTCATTATGCCAGAATCAGATTGGAATGTAAGTCTTGATATACAGGGTTAACTAAAACTCATCTGATGAGAATTTACGATTTGTAGGGCATGACTCCCCAGACCCCTTAGATATAAATTTGGGCAAGATAAAAAGAAAATCAGAGTTTAGTCCTCATAACTACTTCTCTTATTAGGAATTTCCCATGTTTGCTGTAAGTAATAATATCTACTCAGAAATCTACTGAGTTTTAAAGTTTTATTAAAGTGAGTGACCAGGCTAAAAAAGATTCCTGTAACTAGAAGCTGAGTCACTAGTTAAACACGATGAGGCAAATTTCTGAAGTGGGATTACATTTTTATTATAGTCAGCTACACTGAGAGTAAATAAGAAGCTGGGTGTGGAGGTGGGAAGTGAGTATAAATGTCTTTGTATTAAGCAGGTAGAATTACATTACCATTACTTAAGAATTGAATTAAAAATACAACAAGATCACCGAGAGCATCTAATAGATTCACAAAACTTATAACCAGGGAAAAGAATGCTGAAAGCAAAAAGGAAGGAAGTATTCTAGCTAAATTCAAAATTAGAGATAAGGCTTTAGGCAGAGCTGAGCTGAGCTTCAGCTGCAGGGGAATTGTATGCTGACCTTTACAAAGATCTGGAAAGGTCAACTGATCTGGAAACCAGATCATTCTCCCATGGTAGAAACTTCTTGAGACTTGCCTAGACTTGCCCTTAGCCATTTTAAGTAATAATCCCTACATTGACAAAGAAATATTTTGATCAGCAAAACTACTCTACTCAAATGAGTATTGTTATCTTTTCAAAGTTTTATTTGCAACCCTGTACAACCCATATTTTTCCTCAAAATGACTTTTTTATTTTAAGAGACATCTTTTCTTACCGAAATGTAGTCAGAGAAAAGTCAGAAAATGACCCAGCTTGACTAATTTAGAAAAGAAGAATAATGCCTAGGGATTTGCTGATGTGAGAGAAAACAGTATGTATTAACCTGAATCAGAATAGGAATTGATATACTTATTTGATTTTTCCAGCTTATTTATTGAGTGCACACAATATGACAGAAGTGAGGCTAAGCACTGGGAAAATAATGATGAGCAAGGAAGGCCTAGACCCGGCCCTGATAGAGAATGCAGTCAAATGAGGCACATAGGGAAATAATTATGTCTTAGTCCATTTTCTGTTGCTGTAACAGAACACCTGAGACCAGGTAATTTAGTAATTTATAAGAAACAGAGATTTATTTCCTCCAGTTCTAAAGCTGAGAAGTCCAAGACTCAGGGGCCACATCTTTCTTTGTCATCGCATGATGGAAGGTGGAAGGGCAAGAAAGCACACATGTGAGGGAGCTAGCAAGGTGGCCAAATTGGAGTTTATAACAAACCCATTCTTGAGATAAGTAATTCACTTCTTCAGTAATGACATTAATCCATTTATGAGGGCAGAGCCCTTTGGAGGACACGTTCAAACTCTACCAGTATATAAAAAAAATAATAGTTTAACTTTCTAAGAAAAAGATATAATGTTTTACGAGAGTGTTGATAGTGAAGCTACTTAGTCTGAGAGGTGAGACAAAACTTTTCTAAGTGATGATTGGGTTAAGATTGAATAAAAAAGAGAACTTAATTATATGAAAAGTTCCAGTATGGACAAAGAAAACATCACTGCAGATTTACTGGTGTGAATTATATCAGGAAACAGATGGCAGATTCAAAATAATTCAATGGAAAATAATTTAAGGTAAGAACTATTTACGAAGGTGTAGGCAAGGTTAAAGGAATAAAAAAGTAAATGATGATGCACACAGGAAGGAAAAAGTATGACACCCCTAAGATTGCAGCCAAGTCACAATTTTACCTCTACCCTCTTAGGGTTTTTTATTCTGGGCTTAAAAATTAAATAAGACAAACTAATAGAAAAGCATACCTATTAATCTGTTCTTATGCTGCTATAAGGACACACTTGAAACTGGGTAGTTTATAAAGGAAAGAGGTTTAATTGGCTCACAGTTTAACAGGGCTAGGGAGGCCTCAGGAAACTTATAGTCATGGCTGAAGGGGAAGTAAACAAGTCCTTCTTAACATGGTGGCAGTAAAAAGCAGGGCACAGCAAAGGGGTTGGGGGAGCCCCTTATAAAACCATCAGATCTCATGAGAACTCCCTATCAGGAGAAGAGCATGGAGGTAACCGCCCCCATGATTCAATTACCTCCCACCAAGTCTCTCCCACAACACATGGGGATAATGGGAACTACAGTTTAAGATGAGATTTGGGTGGGGACACAGTCAAACCATAATCAAGCATGTAAGACAAACTAATAGAAAAGGATACAAATTTATTTAATGTAAGTTTTTTGGGACATGGGAATCTTCATAAGGAAACAAAGACCTGAGAAATGGCAAAACCTAACTGTTTATATTTGATTGAACAAAAAGAGGAAATTGTGGAAAAGTTACTAAAGTGTCTGGAGAGACAGAAGGTAAATAAGAATTATTTTAACCACGTCTTTCTGTACAGAATTCTCTGTCTCAACTTCCTGTCCTTGATGGTAAGAATGTAACTTTTCTTCTGGTATAGGGAGTACATCTTCCATATGGGTTTTTATATCCTTCTTTCAAAAAGAAGGACGAAAGGTTCAGTGTGCCTTTCTTGAATCTGCCTTACTTTTTTTTTTTTATTTTTAGTAGAGATGGGGTTTCACTATGTTAACCAGGATGGTCTCCATCTCCTGACCTCATGATCCACCTGCCTAGGCCTCCCAATGTGCTGGAATTCTAGGCATGAGCCACCGCGCCTGGCCGAATCTGCCTTTTTTTTTTTTTTTTAAAGAAGCTTTGGCTCAAAATAATCCTTATGCCAAAGTGGCATATTTTGGGGTAGCATATTCTACTATATTTTATAAATATTTTCAGCCCAGAAGAGGCAGGGTGATGATATCTCCCAAAACCAGTGACTCTGAAGCAATGGAAGTGCCACCATACAGAAGCTATAATGGAAAACAGTCAATCAAAACTGTGGCCTCTTAGAGAGGAAGGTGTGAAGCCTCTCCTTACATTTCTGCAATCTCCTGCTGGTAAGTGGGAGTGAAGGCAAAGAAAGAATAACTAGAACATCAGTCAAGTGAACAGCATATGCAGAGAGGATCAAGAATGAAAGAATAAATTTTGATTTTGTTTTTTGGGATGCATAAAACATGCTAGATGCCAACTCTTTCTTGATGTGAAGAGTACTAATAAGAAGTTTAAAATGAGAAATATGAAACATATGACTCAAAGAGAGAGAGACAGAGTAATCACCAGGTATTTCTAGAGTCAACATGGTCATTGAAGAGACTGCAGAAAAGCTACGGGGGAAAGGGCTATGTGAAAATTTGGGAAAGCCCAGATTTGAAGCTCAAAGATGTGGGGATTTCTTTCCAATGTTTATTGGTTCTAATCAGTGGCTTCTTCATTTACTATGTAATGGTACAAGACTTAAAACAGGATTAAAATGTGGAAGAGCTGTGCTTGCTTCTGAGAATGTTCAAAAGAGTAAAACTGACTCAAAGAACTATTATGCATGCATATTGAGGAAAGTAGAGAAATTTAGGAAAAGCTTTATTTAGGAGTGGTGAAAGAAGTAAATAGACCAAGTCATAGAGGTTTATAGAAAATCATAGGAGGGTGTGCAAGGGAAAAATTCCAAAATATAATAGAATCAAGTTTCTACCAGAAACCCCTAGATGCCCTGATTTTGTCATCCTAAAGCAGTAATTCATTCTCCAGTTAGAAGATTCACTGCACACCAGCATGTCTCATGTCTGTGCTTTATGGCTAGTAGCAATTTTATTGACCTCAGTGTCCAGAAATGCAGACCGGAAATAACACTGTCTGCAGGCACTGCACTGTCATATTTATGATATAAATGGCAAAATCTTGCTCATGATCCATTATTTGTGACTGTATCACTAGTCTTATCATGACATTGAACAGAAGAAAAAAACAGTGATTGATGAGCAAGAAAGAATATTGAAGAAGCAAGATAAAATGTCATAAGGTCAGTTCAGAAGCAACTGAAAAGCTGACAAAGAGTTTTAAATAAGTAATCTTTGTCATAATAAGAGTTTAGACTTTTTATGTGGAATTTTTCTTAAAATTGTGGATATATGCAATACACTAAATAAAATTATGTGTATCTATATGTGTGTGTGTATATATATATAGCTATATATAGTCACATAATGACATGAAATTTTAGTTAGTGATCGACTGCCTATATAACAGTGGTTTCATGGTTGTAGCTGACAGAATAGCATAGCACAATTACTTTATTTTTAAAATAAATTTAGTGTAGCCTAAGTGTAAAGTGTTTATGAAGTCTACAACAGTGTATAGTAACATCCTAAACATTCATATTCACTCACCAGTCACTGATTCATCCAAAGCAACTTCAAGTCCTGCAAGCTCTATTCATGAAAAGTGCCTTATATAGGTGCACCATTTTTAGTGTTTGATACCACATTTTTATTGTACCTTTTCTATGTTTAGGTACACAAATACTTACTATTGTGGTACAGTTGCCTACAGTATTCATACAGCAACATGCTGTATAGGCTTGTAGCCAAGCAGCAATAGGCTATACCATATGGCATATGGCCTGGGTGTGTTGTAAGCTATACAACCTAGGTGTGTGTAATTACACTCTATGATGTTCTCACAAGATTGCCTAATGATCCATTTCTCAGAACATGTCCTCTTTGAGAGGCACGACTATACACAAGCACACATATACACACATATATATATATATATGAGCTAAATGCTATTTTTATAAGCACACAATATCTTGCTAACTCTCATGAAGCTGGTCTCTAGCTGAAAATATTTTCAAATTATAGGTAGAATAATAATATATGCATGCTCTGATCTTAAAAAGTTATACTGAGTTGAGATATTTGAAAAAAATTCAATGACTCTGGGTATGAAGGAACAGGAAATATACAGAGAAGGAATGAAATAGATAAATTAAATGTAGATAAAAATTATTTGCAGAAAAAATTAAGTACTATTGTTTTATAAATTTGATAGGTGTTGCGGGAAGTCAGGGACCTCAAACAGAGGGACCAGCTGAAGCCATGGTGGAAGAACATAAATTGTGAATATTTCATGGACATTTATCACTTCCCCAAACAATACTCTGGTGATTTCCTATGCCTGTCTTTACTTTAATCTCTTAATCCCGTCATCTTCGTAAACTGAGGAGGATGTATGTTGCCTCAGGACCCTGTGATGATTGTGTTAACTGCACAAATTGTTTGTAGAGCATGTGTGTTTGAACAATATCAAATCTGGGCACCTTAAGAATAGGATAACAGAGATATTCAGGGAACAAGGGAGATAACCTTAATGTCTGGCTGCCTGTGGGCCGGGCGGAGCAGAGCCGTATTTCTGTCCTTTCAAAAGCAAGTAGGAGAAATATTGCTGAATTCTTTTTCTCAGCAAGGAACAGCCCTGAGAAAGAGAATGCGTGCCTAGGGGTAGGCCTCTAACATGGCTGCTCTGGGGATGTCTGTCTTTTACAGTTGTAGATAAGGGATGAAATAAGCCCCGATCTCCCGTAGTGTTCCCAGGCTTATTAGGATGAGGAAATTCCTGCCTAATAAATTTTAGTCAGACTGGTTGTCTGCTCTCAAACCCTGTCTCCTGGTAAGACGTTATCAATGACAATGCATGCTCGAAACTTCATTAGCAATTTTAATTTCACCCCAGTCCTGTGATCTCACCCTGCCTCCATTTACCATGTGATGTTTTATTACCTTGTGAAGCATGTGATCTCTGTGACCCACACCCTATTAATACACTCCTTCCCCTTTTGAAAATCACTAATAAAAACTTGCTGGTTTTATGGCTCATGGGGCATCACGGAACCTGCTGACATGTGATGTCTTCCCCGGACACCCAGCTTTAAAATTTCTCTCTTTTGTACTCTTTCCCTTTATTTCTCAGACCAGCTGACACTTAGGGAAAATAGAAAAGGACCCATGTGAAATATCGGGGGCTGAATTTCCCCTGATAGATAGGCTACATATAGTGACAAATACACAATCTAACTCATAAACTATAATAATTTCAAAAAGTCCTTTGGTTTAAATTTTAAAGGAATATATTAAAAGTTATATAGAGAAAAACTGAATAGGATTTAAAATATTTTAACTCTCTTCCCTGGTTTGTTGCCAGGAAATTTGAAAGCTTGTTTGTTATACACATAAAACTACTAAGGCTTAATATAAAAAGGGTAAAACTTGTTCTACAGTAGTAACAATCACAGAATAAATTTCAATTTTTTTAAATTTCAGGTTTCATTTTAATTTATAACAAAGTTTAAATTTCCTTGTTTAAAAAAAGAAAAAAGAAACTGACCCAGATAATTCACATGGTACATATGAAATTCTTTGTAAATAAATAAGTAATCCAAGAACCAGGCTGATGATATACTCTGACATAGAAAATGCTAAAACAAAAGCATTACTGCATTGTGTTTTAAAAAGAAAGGCAAAGCTAGTTGAAAGGTTCAAACTAAAACTAGTCCAAATTTAATTTGAGAATAGGCATAGGGAGAAAAGATTTTTCTTGGCCTGAGTTTTTTACAAACTGAGATCATGCTGTATGTACCCAGTGAGTTTTGTTGTTGTTGTTGTTGTTGTTGTTTGTTTTCAGGAAATTATGGAGATCAATTTGTTTAATGGCATGACATCTGCTTACTGCTTTTACTGGTTTGTGGAATCAGTCTTTCCGAACCACCTCAAATGCTTCATTTGCTTTGCAGAACACTATCAGCATGAAGAAGAGGATTATTGGTTGAATATCCTTTGGAAATACTCAGCCTCTTGGCAACTGCAAAGCATCCTCTTCCAGAAATTGCATTGTGCTCTTTAACATTCCAGCTGCAATGTTGCGGAAATCATACATTCTGCAAACCCCAGTTAGCCAGGTGTCCTCCCAACTATTCCTTATGAAGGAGTCTTGCCAGCATAATAATAAAGTCTCATGATGCTGCAGCACTGCTTGTCTTTATCCTGTGGCTCCAGGCCTGCAGAGAAATGGGCTTTCTCAGGCTTAATTAGGCCAACATTTGGCAAGAAACACCTCAATATATAAAAACCTCTTCTCCAGAAATGGGCAATCAAATTCTGTCTCCATACACTTTCTGGAACAATCCATCAGAATAAACTTCCAGTGAGGCTTATTATCTTTTAAGCTTCAATTTTTATCCAGAGTTTGCAAAAATCACCTTGAGAATTTGAAAAAAAAAAAAAGAAACAGATTTCTTGTATTTCAGAATGAAAAATGTATTCTTTGGCTTTGGTGAGTGAGGTAGTAATATCACAAATAGATTTATCATAGAGTTGGCAAGGATTATAACACAATATGTGGTTATAGCTCTAGTCTGACACTTTCTCCAGTAGCCCTTCTTCATCTTTCCTATTTGGTGAATAAGTTGAAAAATAAAATCTTATCCTATTGAATTAGTTAGAGTCTTCCAGAGAAATAGAACCAGTAAGTTCAAAATCTGCTGCAGTGTGGACTGGCAGGCAGAGACAAAAGAGAACTGATGGTGCAGATGAAGTTCGAATGCAGTCTGCTGGAGAATTCCCTCTGTCTTGGGGAGGTCAGTCTTCTAATTCTATTCCAGGCTTCAACGGATTGGATAAGGACCATCCACATTATGAAGGACAATTTGATTGACCCAGATTTCACTGATTTAAGTGTTGATCTCATCCAACAATATCCTCAAGTTGGCACATAAAATTAACCATCACAAGTCCACCCCTTGTCAACTTTGCACTCATGTATTTCTTTAAACTATGTTTCCTTTCCCAATAAATACAATAACAAGGCTATACTTCCACCTGACATGATATAACTATGCTGTGTACAGCTGGAAACTCACTAAGTCTTTCCCCAGAACAAGATGCAAAATCTTTGGCTGATGTCTACTCTTCTCTTTGGTATCCTGTAACTTAAATACTATAGTGCAAAGTTAACAATACTTAAATACTATAAAGTCAGTCCATCTTATGTTACATGATAAAGTGATGAAAGAGTGAAGAAAACAGACATATTGGATATACCTAAGTATGTATGTACAGTTGACCCTTGAACAACATGAGTTTGAACTGTGCTGGTCCACTTATATTTGGATTTTTTTTCCACTCCTGCCATCCAAGACAGCGAGACCAACCTCTCCTGTTCTACCTCCTCAGCCTACTCAATGTGAAGATAATGAGTAAAAAGACTTTTATGATGATCCACTTCCACTTAAAGAATGGTAAATATATTTTCTCTTCCTTATGAGTTTCATAATAACATTTTCTTTTCTCTAGCTTATTTATTGTAAGAATGCCATACATAATATATGTAATATTCAAAATCTGTGTTAATCATCTGTTTATGTTATCCATAAAGCTTTTGGCAAACGGTAGGCTACTAGTGGTTAAGTTTTGGGACATCAAAAGTCATATGTGAATTTTTGACTGCTTGGGGCTTGGTGCCTCAACCCCCATATTGTTCAAGAGTCAACTGTATGGCCAGGCGCAGTGGCTCATGCCTGTAATCCCAACACTTTGGGAGGCTGAGGTGGGCAGATCATGAGGTCAGGAGATGGAGACCATCCTGGCTAACATGATGAAACCCCGTCTCTACTAAAACCACAAAAAATTAGCCAGGCGTGGTGGTGGGTGCCTGTAGTCCCAGCTACTCGGGAGGCTGAGGCAGGAGAATGGTGTGAACCCGGGAGGTGGAGCTTGCAGTGAGTCGAGATTGTGTCACTAAACTCCAGCCTGGGTGACAGAGTGAGACTCTGTCTCAAAAAAAAAAAAGAGTCAACTGTATATAAACACACACACACACACACACACACACAACCATATTCGTAACCAAATAAAGAGAAAAATTCCTGACAATTATGACAACCACAGGTCTCATCTATGTAAATGGTCACAGGGTCATAGCTGGTATTCACAACTACCGTCTATCACTATTCATTCTATGTTTTCTTTGCTTTCAGCAAGTGCTTGAGCTGGTTATAGTTCTTTACCAAGTGAAGTGACCCAAACCAATCCTGAAGGGTCTAGGCATCAGTACTCCTATCTAATTGGTTGTCGTAGTTTTCCATTGACTTTATTCACAAGGTATGGTAATCCTAAGAGACTCCCTAGGGTATCTCCTGTATTCACCCATACTTTTTCTTACTTCCATTGTGAAATGGCAGTCCAGTTTTTCTTGTTAGTCAGGAGCAGTCACCCCAACCAGCCCAGTAACTCCTGCTTTGCCTGTTGATTCAGAGGCATGAATAGTCCAAAATGGACTTGGTGGCAATCTTAACTTTTAATTCAATAAGTTTATTGTTAGATTTTATGATGGAAGCATTCCTCCCTTTGGAACTAAGAGTTTTAGTCCAGCAGAATATAAGGCCATGAAGACAAGAAGCAAACATTTTGATACTGAGTCAGTAGGAGTAATAGAGATTCATGCCACTCCCATTTTCACCCCTCATTTCCCAGACTTCTTGAGTCCTGGCTATAGGAGAAACAGCATCATATATTGGACATTTTTTCGGAGCATATGTAGCCTACTGGATAACTTTGCAACAAGCCTGAAATGTATTGCCACCTAATTGGCAATGTAATTGAGTCTTTAAAAGGCCATTCCATAGATCTATCAATCCAGCTGTTTCAGCATAGCAGGGAACATGGTAAGACCAGTAAATTTCAGGAGCATGGCCCTATTGCCTCACTTCATTTGCTGTAAAATGAGTTCCTCAATCAGAAGCACTCCTATGTGAAATAACATGATGGTGGATAGATATTACATATGTCCATGGATGGTAGAAGCATTGTGTGCAGGGAAGGAAAATGCATATCCAAAGTAAATGTCCATCCCAGTAAGAACCAAACACTATCCCTTGTGGGGAAAAGAGAGATCAGATTGTTACTGTGTCTGTGTAGAAAGAAGTAGAGATAGGAGACTCCATTTTGTTCTGTACTAAGAAAAATTCTTCTGCCTTGAGATGCTGTTAATCTATAACCTTACCCCCAACGCCTTGCTCTCTGAAACATGTGCTGTGTCAACTCAGGGATAAATGGATTAAGGGCTGTGCAAGATGTGCTTTGTTAAACAGATGCTTGAAGGCAGCATGCTCGTTAAGAGTCATCACCACTCCCTAATCTCAAGTACCCAGGGACACAAACACGGCGGAAGGCTGCAGGACCTCTGCCTAGGAAAGCCAGGTATTGTCCAAGGTTTCTCCCCATGTGATAGTCTGAAATATGGCCTCGTGGGAAGGGAAAGACCTGACCGTCCCCCAGCTTGATACCCGTAAAGGGTCTGTGCTGAGGAGGATTAGTATAAGAGGAAGGCATGCCTCTTTGCAGTTGAGACAAGAGGAAGGCATCTATCTCCTGCCCGTCCCTGGGCAATGGAACGTCTCCGTATAAAACCCGATTGTATGTTCCATCTACTGAGATAGGGGAAAACCGCCTTAGGGCTGGAGGTGTGACATGCAGGCAGCAATACTGCTCTGTAAGACATTGAGATGTTTATGTGTATGCATATCTAAAGCACAGCATTTAATTCTTTACCTTGTCTATGATGCAGAGACCTTTGTTCACGTGTTTATGGGCTGATCTTCTCTCCACTATTATCCTATGACCCTGACACATCCCCTTCTCCGAGAAACACCCAAGAATGATCAATAAATTCTAAGGGAACTCAGAGGCTGGTGGGATCCTCCATATGCTGAACGCTGGTCCGCTGGGTCCCCTTATTTCTTTCTCTATACTTTTTCTCTGTGTCTTTTTCTTTTCCAAGTCTCTCGTTCCACCTAACGAGAAACACCCACAGGTGTGAAGGGGCAACCCACCCCTTCAATCCCTTCCATAACAGTAGTAATCAAATGTAGTAAGTGTGCCACCAGGTAGCTAGCTAATCACCCCGGGGAGTGGTGTCGTTTTGTAGACTCAGTGTTGGTCTCTGCTGCTGGCAGATTGGGCACTCGGCAGTGACTGTAGCCAGGTCACCTTGGTGAGTGGAAGTTTGTGTTACTAATCTTATGCACAACTTTGATCCCTGTCACCCTGGCCAATTTGTTCGTCCCATTGGGCAATGACAGAGGTGGCTGGAGAAAGGAGCAGACTGGTATTCACTGAACAGGTCATTCTACACACTTGATTATTAAAGTCTCCCTCCACTGAAGTTACCTTTTGGTGAGTCTTCACATGGGTCAAAAATATCTTCATGGTTTTTGGCCCATTCAGAGAGGTCTACCCACCTCCTATCTCTACCCCAGACTGTTTTGTCATTAATTTTCCAACCATGTTACTGTCTAAGTCCCTGACCATCCAGCCAAACCATTGGCCATAGCCTATGAATCAGTATATAGTCACCTACAGGAGCACCCCAACCAGTCACTTCAGCATCCCTAACTGCCACCAACAATTAACACACCATTGCATCTGCTGAACCATATGGCTCACTTGCACATATGACAGCTTAAATGGCAGCCGGGAACTACTGCAGAGCTTTCTTTTATTCTGGGTCCTATTCAAAATCAGCAACTTTTTGGATCACTCATCCTGTTTTTCTCCCACTTTATCCAGTGACATTAGAAGTGTAATAACAACAACAACGAAAACTTAGGCACATTACAATTTTCAATAATTTATTTCAGCATTCAACAATTTATGAATTGGGAAAAACCAGACTGAAAGCTGTTTACCATTCCAATGAGAGGAATAAGAGAGGAAATTTTTATGTTTGCAAAATCAAGACAAATATATTTGATTGGTCAAAGTGGAAAGTACTCAGAAGTCAGCTGATGGTTTCTCATTAGTTACACTTAAGTTTTGTTTTACTGTTTATATTTGTTTTGCTTATGTAGGAATCTAAAATTCTGGGCCATCTCAGCCTAATGGCCTGAGAATCTCTCCAGGACCACTCAGATCCTTGCTTCTTAAAAGTGTTTGGTTATGATTATCCATTGTTGATATTTTGTGTATCTATATTTCCAGATCATACCATGAACTATCTTTACTACTGAAAATAGTCATTAATGACTTTAAATCTAATCAGATTAAATATCCAATTCTGGAAACCCCAAAACCAATTCTGAAAATTTGCCCTTAAGAATTTGTTCCTCTAGAACCACTCTCAGTACCAAAATCTGTATTAGGCAGGGTTCTCCAGAGAAACAAAACCAATAGTGTGTGCGTGTGTGTGTGTGAGTGTGTGTGTGTGTGTTGACTGTGTGTATGCATATATATATATGTATATATATACACATGTGTATATATATGTATATATGTGTGTGTATATCTATATGTGTGTATACATATACATATATATATATGTGCTGGCTAGGGTGACTGATCCTGACTAATAAAGATGTATATATGTGTATATATATACATGTATATATGTGTATATATATATACATGTATATATGTGTGTATATATGTGTGTGTGTATATATATATGCATCTCTGTGTGTGTGTGTGTGTGTGTGTGTGTGTGTGTGTATGTGTATATATATATATATGGAGATACAAGGATTTGGCTCATGTGATTATGGAGGCTGACAAGTCCAAAATCTGCAGTGTGGGACAGCAGACAGAGCCCCACAAGAGCCAGTGGTAGATAAAGTCCAAAGGCAGTCTGCTGGAGAATTTCCTGTTACTCGAGGAGGTAGGTTTTTCTTCTATTCAGGCCTTAACCTGATTAGATGAGGCCCATCCATATTTTGGAAGGCAATCTGGGTTACTGAAAGTTTATTTATTAGTGCTAATCTCATCTAAAGACTTTAAGTTGACATATTAAAAATAATCATCACAACTTTTAAGTTCCAAAAGTTATAGAAAGCATCTCATAGCTTAATAAGCATTTTAATTTCTATTGGATTATCAAATCTGGTTCTTTCCTCTTCTAAAGATTATATTTCTGACTGGTAGAATTGTCTTTTTATACTTTTCAATTAAAAATATTTTTAGGAACATACTTAATAGCAAAATATACATGACATCACCATTTTGCAGTAGTTGTAAGTGCACGTGTATTTCTGTGTATGTATACTTAAAATCAATATAGTGAACTGATGGACATGTACCTTAGTTCATTCCATGTTGCTATAAGGGAAAAACTGAGGACAGATAATTTATAAAGAAAAGAGGTGTATTTAGCTCACGGTTCTGCAGGCTGTACAAGAAGCATGGCACCAGGATCTACTTCTGATGAGGGTGTCTGACTACTTCTGCTCATGGTGGAAGGGGAAGAAGAGGAGCCTGTGTGTGCAGATCACATGGTGAGAGAAAAAGCAAGAGAGAAGGGAGGGAGGTGTCACACTCTATTTAACAATTAGCTGTCTCAGGAACTAACAGAGAGAACTCACTCAATCACCTTGAGGATGGCACCAAGCCATTTACAAGAGATTTGCCCTCCAGCGGAAATACCTCCCATTAAGCCTCATCTCCAACAGTGGGCATTAAATTTCAACATGAAATTTGGAGTTTCAAACAAATCGAACTATAGCAAGATGTAAATATGGATCCACTAATACTGACACGTGTTTGTGGAGAAAGGCTTCTGCTACTGCTACTTCTACTAGTTCTCTCAGGCTCAATAGCATTTTCTTCTGCATCTTTCAAGGGCACAACTTTCTCAGTTTACTACTTGAAAATTGATATTGTTTGGCATTCTGCTCACATTGTACATGCCCAGGCTTTAATTATCCTTTCACATATTCGGAAGTTTAAATATCTACTATGTGCTGGCTACTGTGTATGAGTAGGACATACAACGCAATAAAAAAGAGATTATTTTTCTGCCTGATAGAGCTTATGCACTAAAAATGAATATAGGTATAACTTTTTTAAAAATCATACAAATAAATTTCCTTTCTATGAAGTAAAGGAATAGAATTTTTTAATAAAATATGTAAGATACTTGAACCTAGGCTGAAGAAATTAAGGAAAGCTCAATAGATATTCTGTACAAGCTAAGATATAAATGTAGTGTAGAATTTACTTAGACGAAGGTTTAAAGGAGTACATGAGGATATCCCAGCCATAGAATAGCATGTGTAATACCATTGCAGCATTAGGGCTTATTACAATTACATTTTCTTATTTATTATTATTATTATATTGCTACTACTGCTACTTCTACCTCTACTAGTTCTATTATTGCTACTGCTAACTAAATATTTGATTTCTAATCTATATCTGAGCATGTATCAATCTTGAGCTATAGATCAATACTTCCAACTTCCTACATATTGAACATTTTCATATTGAAATAACATCTTAGGCAAGGGCAAGCCTAGCTCAACCTTCCACAGGGAATTGTTACAGAAGCCCATGGGAAGTGATATGAGGAACTGAGGAATTCTAGAGATGATGTGTAGAAGCAGAGGAGGCTTTTTATATGATCCCTGCCCAGTCAATCTCATGGAAAGAGTTGTAAACATTCTGAAAGTATTTCAAATTCAATGTGCTTTTATTACTGCCTGGCAATATGGGGTAGTAAATGACTATGGATTTTGGAATCACAGTCCCTTGATATGTTTAACCTTGGGTAAGTAATTTTATCTGTTTCTTCTTTTTGTAAAATGGGTATTGTAATATCTGTTTCATGGGAATCCTTTAAAAACCAAAGTAGATAATTGATAAATGCCACCTAGCACAGCACCTGGCACAAAACAGGCACATAAAAAGTCAGTTCTTTTCATTCTCCCTCTTTTTCACTGCTAGAAAAATGCATATTCATCTTTCAAAGAAAAGATCGTATTTCATCTCACCTCTGAGGCCACTTCAATTGTATTCTCCATAGCACTTTATACAACTCTCTTTTAATACTGTTGCTTCCATTTTGTTACTATCTATTTTCCAGTCTGCCTCCCAATTACTCAGGAAGTTTCTCATGGGCAAAGCTTATATCAGGCACATCATGTCATTCCCATAACTAGTCCTATATTTGACATCTAATAACTGCTCATTATTTGTTACACTGGACTAAACAGCTTTTACTCACACCTTATATTTGACCAAAATCTATAAGTCAACAGAATAAAGCTATGATATCCATGTTTTAACTTACTTTTCAAAAATGTAACTCATTTCAATAAATTCTGGGCTACTCTCTTGCCCTGAAAAATACCTGTTTAAAATTGTATCTATTACCACATTCTTTCCCTTAACAACTAATACCACAACTATGAAAGCCACTCTCCAGGATGGCCCTCAGTGATTCCCTGCTTCCAGTATTTAAATCCTTGTGCCTTTTCCTGACACACTGACTCTGGAATAGCTCTGTTACTCACACAGCAATACTTCAAGAACATTCAATGGGTCAAAGTAACATTGGTGGCTAAGGCTTAAGAGATCTGCAGCTTTTCGAAACTCCATCTCTATGTTTTGTGAGGAAGAAGCCATGTGGAGAGGCCCACATAAAGGAAAATGGTGCCTCGGCAGATGTAACAGCTGCTGGCCATCAGTAATGGCCAACTATTTGAGTGAAGCTGTTTTGGGCCTCCTGGCCTTTCCAATGCTTTGAATAATACCATTTTAAGCTGAAGATCCTCCCGGTCAACCAACACAATGGTGGGACTAAAAAAATATTGCTTTAAGCCACCAAGTTTTGAGATAGACTGTTATACAGTAATAAATAACCAGAACAGTGAAAAATGCAATGATAGTAATGGTCTTCCATAGCAACATTTCAGAATCAGAATGGCAGGGACCATAGCAGCTACACAATCTGATTACACATCAGAGGTTTCCGTATTCTTCTCTGCTTTTCTTTCAGGTGCCAATATAGCCTCTGCTTAATGGCCAGGTATACCAATAAACTCAACAACTGTTAAAACAGTTGACTCAACTTTTGGATAACTCTATTCAAATATAGTTCTTTCTTTTCATTTGGAAAATCTCTTTCCTATAATTGCTACTCATTTAGTTCTATATCTATCCCTGTAGTCAACTAAGATAAACCACTCTACCCAGCCACATATTTCCTTCTTTTGTGACTCAGTTAGAAGGTCTTTTATTCTTCTGATTTTTAACCTCAGCATATGCTGTAGTTGTCCACATGCCTCTTAAAACAGAAAGCACTTCTTTAGGGATGGCCCATTTTGTGCTGGGAAAAATAAGACTATCGTGTTTTACTTAGGGATGTTAAGTGAATGTTATGGGACTTTACATTTTTCAAAACATCCCATCATATTAACTCACATATTTCTAATGTCAATTCTCTAAAGTAGGGTTGGACAGTTCTTCATATCCTTGTAATAAAAGATAGATAAACTGAGACCAAAAAAGGCTAAGAAACACTTTTAGACTGTAGTCAGAGATTTCTGCATCCTAGGCTAGAATTGTATTTTGTTTTGTGATGTTCTGATTTGTTTCTATCTCAGTTCCATCAAGTGTAAAGAAATAATAGTGAAGAGATATTCTTCCTCAGCTGAAACCTCATCAAGAAATGATTATATTTTATACAGGTAACAGGTAAAATACTGGCTAAGGTTATTACTTTTTATAAGGTTTTTTCAGTCTTGCTGAAGGTGAAGCTACTGGTATGAATGTCCCAGAACTTTTACTTGTCTATCTCCTTGGGTGGCCAAGCATCTGACTAAAAGCATGGATCAACACATGTTCAAAATAAATTTTTTGTCAGAATAAAAAACCATTCAACTTGTCTTCATGGAGTTATTCTGTGTGGGTCACAATTCAATAAATAGAGTGTTCAAAGTACATTCCTTTCCAAGCTCTGCTAGATCACTGGTTGTGATGCCATTTTGTACAGTAACTAAATGATTTCATATTAATCATGGTTATTTCAGATGTAAAAGAGACTATTATCCACTTCCATACCTAAAGATTTCCTGGACATATGTGTAAATATTGAAATTATACAAATTGAGCAAGAAACACCTATCTAACAAGTGTGGGTATATGTATAAATTTGTGTGCATATCTCTGTATGTGGCTATTTAAGTGGATTCAATCCGAGTCAGCAACAAACACATTAGTTAAAATGCTCAAATGCATATTTTAGTTTTATAAATTAATCTATCATCGCAAATTTTAGTTCTTTCAGTTTGTTTAAAGTAATATTTCATAAAATAAAATAATGGACTTTAATTTTTTTTTTTTTTTGAGATGGAATCTTGCTCTGTTGCCCAGGCTGGAGTGCAATGGCACGATCTTGGCTCACTGCAACCTCCGCCTCCTGGGTTCAAGCGATTCTCCTGCCTCAGCCTCCTGAGTAACTGGGACTACAGGCACACGCCACCATGCCCAACTAATTTTTGTATTTTCAGTAGAGACGGGGTTTCACCATGTTGGCCAGGTGGCTCTCTAACTCCTGACCTCAAGTGATCTACCAGCCTCAGCCTCCCAAAGTGCTGGGATTACAGGCTTGAGCCACCGCACCCAGCTGGACTTTAATTTTTATAGACATATATTCTTATTGTTTTATGTAAGAACTGAAAACAATATTTTTAGAAGAATTTTGAGGAGAGATTTGATTGAATCGTATTTTTATTTTGGGAAAATTGTCAAGAAAATATGAAAATGAGGGTTATTTCTTATGCAGAGAAATCTGTGTAAAGCTATCTGAACAACCATTCTGTATATATGGGTATCTTATCTTTTGCATTTGGATAACTAGATTTTTTTTTCTGATAATTTTTCACATATTTTTAAAGATTTCTCCATTTCTGCATTCTTTCAACTCACTTTGATATATTCTCTTTTAAATCATTTTTCTAGCATTTCGTAGTTATTTTTAATTGAACATATGACCAGTTTTGTATTTGTGAGTGTTGGTTTAAGACCAGCAAATCACTACTTTTAGCATGCCCAATGATTCCAAGCCAGCTTCCTCTTGTACTGGCATTAGTTTCAACTCTCCTCAATCTTTAACCAATTTCATCCTTTAAAAAAAAAAAGACAAGATTTAACACAGTATTTAAATAATAGCACAACACCAGTAATAGTGCAAACTGTGGTGACCTTGCCAAACTGAATTGATATAACAGGGTGAAACGTGTTAGTTAGCTAATTAATATACAGTACCTGCAATCATTTTAAGAAAAGTTTGCTGGTGTTAGTGTTCACATATGGAAGAATTAGATGAATCCAGGGGTCTTTTACAACAATTTTTAGGTTCCTACTATGTTCCAGGATATACATCAGATGCTTTCAAGCAGTACTGGATAATACTTGATTTTTTCAGATGAGGATACTGAATTCTGAGATGTTACATGTGGTGCTCAAGAGCATACAGCCAGCAAATGGCAGAGCTGAGAGTTACACCAAATATCTGATTTATGAACCCTACTCGTTTTTCAGTACCTTTCATCCTAAGCAGAAGTCAGGGGACCTATGTTCTACCACTTATTTTGCCGTTAAATAGCTGTCACCTCTTATATGGCTATATGATCACCAGTAAAACACTTATTCTCAAGCTTCCCTTTGCATGCAAAAGTGGTGCTCAGATGAGGTCGATCTATATTTTATGGAAAAGTCTGGGAGAATATAGCCTGTAGTGGGATTTTTCAACCATCTACCTCTGTTCCAAATGCACTTTTCCATTTTATTTCCTAGAGTCCCACAAACTATTGCATTTGAAGAAAGAATTCTGCTACCATAAAAAAATGCATTGACAATTCATTTTTGCATTTGTTGATCATGCTCACTCTTCAAGGAAGGGCCAGTTAATTAATTCAGTGAAACTTTTCTGATCTTCTCTGTTAGATGAAGACACCCTTGCTCTGAACTGCCAGAGACATAACTCTCAAAGTATTTACTATGTTCCAGCTAGCAATTTAGAACATTTCAATTCATATGCAGATATTCCCTAAGGGCATAATCTTTATCTATTTTCTATCAGCTATAAGGCTGACCAGCCGTAAATACTACTGGAGTAGTAAAAATGAATGAATAAATGGTCACAAAAGTATCTCATAGCTCTGAAACTTCATATATATTAATCTGATTTTCACACTAGTAACTATTTTTCCTCAGAGCAAAATACATTAGTCTTGCAAGTAAATGCATGCTTTTAAAAATATATAATTACATATTTCTTAGTATTCAGATTTAAAATACAGGTTGCGCCTTGAACAGCACAGGTTTGACTGAAGGAACCCACTTATTCTTGTATTTTTTTTCAGTAAATACAGTCAGGCCCTTTGAATGGGTGATTCCATGTCTGCCACCAACAGCAGATGGAAAATAAAGGTATTCTAAGAACGTGAAACCCTAAAGACTGACTTTTCATATGTGCAGATTTTACAGGGAGGACTACAAGAATGCAGTTTGCAAGGATTTTGGTGTCCGAGGCAGTCCAGGAATTAATCCCCTGCGGATACCAAGGGATGACTGTATATATTTTAGAAAATAATAAGCTTAGAAAAGTTACAAAAATTTATGTCAAAGAGTTTATTTTTTATCTTTAATCCATGCCTCTATTGAACAAAAGTAAATGCTAAAAAACAGGAAATAAATCAATCTATTTTAATGATATTGTCATAAGCCACACTGCAGGACATAGATTCCAAAATTTTCTTAAGATCAATTAAACGTTATCAGGGTTTTTCATTGTGTTTTTCAATACATATGTATCTACATTGATTTCTACATTTGTGTCTATATGTGTGTGCATACATACGCATATATATGTATATATCTATGTATGCATATTTGTATAGGTGTGTCTATGTCTCTTTCTCTCTCTCTCTCTCTATCATCTAATCTATTTATCTTTTGTGGCAGGCCCATAAAGCTATTTCTAGGAGGGAATGGGGGAAATCAGGTGGCCAAATTGACTGTGTTTCTGTAATAGTATATCTAGGTTTTCCTGTGTAAATAGATGCTACATGTTATTCCTTTAGCTTCAATGCCAGCGCTACTGATGGCCATCAATGCCCATGAAGGTCATTACCTGCTGTAGATAAGATTTCACCTACCTTACCCAAGCCAGTTCTCAAAGGTCCTTATTAAGTTTTCAAGGGTAATACGGGCAGGTGTTAAGGAAGTTGTTTCAAAGTCTTAGAGTCTAGATGTGTGTGTCTGGAGTGGTGGGGGAAGGGGGAAGGAGGCATCAGGCAGTGGTGTTTGATTCATGGTTCCAGGGTCACACTCTGTTTCATCTTCTTTCCTTTCATATTTACCTCTCACCACTGCTTCCCTTAACCTTACTCACCACACTATTTCCTTGTACTCTTTATCCTGGGGCCTCCCAGAATTCCCTGTGAAAGCAATCCATTTCTAGGTTCTCTTTGCCACTCATAAATTATAAAATCATAGACTTCCCTAAGTGTCACTCATTTTTCTTCTCTATCAAATACTACTTGACTTGGCAGGAGAAATAGTCTGACTTTACTGACAGTGCATGAAAGTCACTCCCGTAAGTAGGTTTGAGTGGGAGCATTGTGAGGGGCTTCCAACGTGGTCTCAAATAGCATGAATGTATCTGAAATCAAAACACCTCACAACAAGAGTACTAAGTGATTTCTGAAGACTTTACTTTCTCTTTATAAGAAATCTGTACTTGTATTCATTCAACCAATTTTTATGGAACTCACTATGTACCAAATAGTGTGCTAAGGACTGGAAACAATATCACAAACAAAAATACATATGGATGCCTTTTAAGGGTTAATGAATGAGAAATCCATATTTAATTAATCACAAAGTATTCGTGAAATTATAACTATAATAATTATGAAGGAGAAATATGTGCTAGGAGAACAGATAATATGGGTTTCATCGCGTGAGGATGTCGGTGAAGGTTTCCTTAAGGACATGTAGATTAAGCTGGAATCTACCCATGTGTCAGATTTATTCCTCTTAGTGTATAATGTATAGATATTCACTAGGCTAAGAGATTTCCAGAAGAAAAAAATACTTCTGCAGTAGGAGTGAGCATGAATATAATGCCGAGATGACAGAGGCAGGAGCAGCTAGAGGGGAAGGCAAGGTGAAATGTGGTTTAAGATAATGATGGAGAGAAAAGTGGGGTGCTGGCCATGAAGGAGCTGTATAGGTCATGGCAAGAAAGTCTGTCAGGTATCTAAGAAGATTGTTCAATCTTCAAATGTGTAACTGAAATGGAGATAGAGATTTCTACTTCACAAGATAGCTCTAGTTGCAGGTAGAAATTAGAAAGGTGCAGGTTATTGGGAAGAAGAAATTGAAAAGTCAAGGAGACTTACTGAAGAGGTTTGAATGGGAAAACTGGCATGACTAAAGGTGTTTAAGTTTATATCAGTGAGGAACTCTTCTCCCTCATTTTTCATTATTTTCTAAAAATCAAATATGCGGGAGATATGGCTAATTGAAATTTCAGACAAGTCAGGTATCAGTTGAGTTTTTACTGCACTTGCACATTCAATTTCAATGCTTTTAATGAAATAGAATGTGCTGTTTTTGGAATTCAAATGTGTCTATTCTATTTCAAACTATGTCATCTTCCATTTCTCCCACAGATTGCTATCTGTAAATCTTCTTTAAATTTTCTTCTAAAAATAACCAATAATATGTGTATTATTTGTTTTTTCCCCAGTGGATAAACTATAACAATTTTGATGTTGTTGTTGTAAGTAAATAATCCTTGGAACCAAGGAAAAAAATAGTTAAAGCCCTTTTCTCAATGGGTGATAGGGTACTAACAGTGATAGTATGTATTCAATACAAGTTTATTTTTAAAATACTTCTAACAACTTAATGGATTATCATAATATAATATTCTGTGGTTTTCTAAAAGGCAACACTTGGCAGTGAAATCTGAATTAAACCTGAGATAATATTATAAAATAGACATTCTGTTATTTTAATTTTGCTATATAATTTGAAAATATCTTAATACAAAAAAAGGAGATTAACAGTTTTTCTGTGTTAGATGGAAGAAAACTGAAATCGAATTGAAGCTGTAGAATTTGTTTTTAGGCTTACAGAGCTCAGTTCTGTCACTGAAAATTCACAGCTAAGAATCCTATTTTTCTCATTAAGACAATTGAAAAAACACTGTATAAATAAGCTGAAGTCAACATGTGGTAGTTCTACTTGAGAGCTTAGGTCAAGTTGAATGACAGTTGTTAATAACACTAGCAGAACCCTCCCTGAGGATGGAGTACTGATAGCCACCTGTCCAGGAAGGTTAAAGGATAACTCCATCTGGAGACAGAGAGATGGGCTTCAGAGGACCCAAAAGTCACTATTAATCCAGAAAATCACTTCTAATCTTATAAATGTCTTTTCCTGTTGTCAGACACTGAATGTATTTATTCTGCCTGAAAGTGTCACAAGAAGAAAGTTTGCTATTTATTAAGTCAATGTTTACATAATTGAAAATATTTTTCTTTCTTCATTTTTGTTGTGCTGTAGTTTTACTACACTTTAGTTACTATTCCCATTAGCGGATAGAGAAAATGAATCTTGGAACAATTTGTATTTTTTCTCAACAAATCAGTGTGAAAATAAAACAGAATTTTGTTACCAGAGGAATGAAGCAAAATATGCTAACAAACAAATGAACTAAAACAAACAAACAAAAACCTTTCCTTTCTAGGTGGATAATGATTCAGCTTCTAATATTCTTTCATGCACATGCTACTCTATGACATAACAGTGGGCAGTACAAGCTCCTGTTTTATGAGGCATAAATCATTTATTTATATGCACAGCTCCCTAATTATGCTGCATGCTCTTTCAAGTAATATTTATATTTTTATTTTCATTACACCAGTAACTAGTACAATGATTCACAATGGTAGGAGCACACAAAAAAAGTTTATTTATCAATATTGACTATATGACAGGCACTGTCCTAAGGCTAAATGATATAAAGTTGAATAAGATCTGGTACCTGTCCTCAAGCAATATAGAATAGAGTCTACTGAGACAGCTACAAACAGAATTATATTAATACGCCCAAGATCTGTATAACAGGCCACAAGAACCTGAAATAAATAGTGCAATGATCTTCAGAGATGATAGAGAAGACATCCTAGAGCATGAGATAGTTGTGTATGGTAAAAACAAGGACATATTAAATAGAATAACTCATTCTGTAACTGCTAGTCTACAAGGGGGAGGGATAATATATACTGAAGCTGAGAGAGTTTTAAGCAAGGCTGTGATGGTTAATTTTATGTGTCATCTTGGCTAGACTATGGTTCCCAGATATTTGGTCAAATGCCAGTCTAGACGTTGCTGTAAAGGTATTTTTTAGATGCAATTAACATTAAACTCAATAGATTTTGAGTAAAGCAGATGGCTCCTCATAATATGAATAGGCCTCATACAATCATTTGAAGGCCTTAAGAAAAAGCTGCAGTTTTCCAAGTAGGAAAGAATTCTGCCTTCAGACGCCCTTAGGATTTGAGAATACAACATCAATTTGTCCTGGATCTCCAGCCTGCCAGCCTGCCCTGCAGATTTTTGATTTGCCAGTCTCCCCAAGTTGTGTGAGTCAATTCCTTAAAATAAATTTCCTTCTCTGTCACCCACCCGCCCCCCCGCTCCCACACACCTCCTTCTGGAAAACCCCAAAGCAAAGACCAGAAATGATCTTGGTTATCACCTGTTGTCTCAACATTCTGTTTGATTAGCCTCCTCTTTCACTTTCAAATGGATCTTGGATTGGTTGATAAATTATATAAATAAGAGTTCATATAAAATGTATTAATGAGGTAGAATATTTAAAACTGGATACTGTGTCTGGGGTAGGAGGGTGGAGATGGGAGCTATAAGGGAGATTAATGGAATGAGTAACAGTTTTCTTGTCTTAAGTCCCTGGGTGTATACTCGTGGTTTTTACCAAAATAAGAAATAGAAGAGCAGGTGAAAGATTATGATTCAGTTAGAGACATATTGAGGTGAATGTGGAACTTCTAGTGGAAATCTCCAACAGGAAACAGATAAATAGGGGAGCTCAAATATGAGATCGATTTAAGGATCATTAGATATAATTGATAATTAAAGCCAATGGAATTAAATAAGTCCATCCATGAAGAACATAGAGAGTGAGTAGAATAAGGAATAAAGAGCAAGGCCCATGAGGAACACCAACATTAAAATATCAAAGGCGTGAGAGATCCTGAAATACTTGAGAAGTTTCTGGAATGGCAGAAAAAAAATCCTTAGTGAATTCTGTCTCAAGGCACAAGAGAAGAGAGCACTTCATCAAATAGGGAGACTTTCAAACTTTTAGTAGTTTCCATCAAGCAGTAGAAATAGAAGCCATGTTTGACCATGTGGTTCCATCAGAGCGAGAATTAGAAACACAGGAGGGATGTGAGGTGATATTACCTCAGGTCTAGGGTGACCATCTCTCCTGATTTATATGTAACTGAGAGGTGCTCCAGGGCACAAAACTTTCAGTGTTAAAATTGAGACAGTTCTAGGGAAACAGTGATAGTTGGTCACCTTACAAAGAAAGGGTCTTTGAGTGAGTGTGAAAGGGAGTTATTTTGCAAAAGTAAGAGTAACCAGAAAGAAGTTGAAATTGCCATTCTCCCTTCCCTTCCTCATCATTCCTGATTTCTCTGTATATACGGAATGGAAGAGTAAACCTTCTTCGATCACTTGATATGTTTATAAGGATCCTGGTACCCTTGAAATAGAAACAGATATTATTTAAGGCAAAGAGTAGAGAACATTCAGTGAATATACCAATGCCATGTAATTTTGTGTTGTTTTGCTTTGTTTTCAATGGTACGCTGGGGTTCCAGATGGCTCAGTGGAATGGGCTGGCAAAAGAAGCCTATAGTGAAAAATTAAACCCAAAGGGAGGAGATAGGATGCAGCTTAGGGTAAGAGTGTAGTAGAAACAAATAACAGAAGGGACTTACATTTAGAGGATGATACAGGATGACAGACCTAAGGGACATTATATTACCTGCTATAGTGAAACTTTGCATTTGAATTCTCTTATAATACTAGCTTTGTCAACCTAGAGTGAGGAATCCATATTATTAATCAAGTCTTGATTATATTTTGTTTCAAATACAGTAAAAATATCATGACTTTGTAGAGTTTCACATAGAATATTATTTAAAAGATAGACAAGCAAATAAGACTTTCCACCAACCAACCAAATAAAACAAGCAACAAATATCAAAAACAGGTAGCTCGGTTTCATACCTTAGTGAAGCTGTTTTGCCTGGGGTTTGACCTCAGTACTGTTCAGCATCAGTAAAATTTTACACACAGATCAGAATACGAGAATGTGTGCTTATAGACTGTATTTTTAAGAATTTTTCAGGTTGTGAAAGCACATTTGAGCTGATATATTCAGGGAAACAATGTTTCCCTGAATAAAATATGCACGGGTAAGTAAAGAAGACAAGAAACTCTGTCAATAATTGTACAGTCATACCACATAGAAATTGAAATGCCATTCTAGATAAAAGCTAAATCTAATGAGTCACCATGATAGTGACTCAGCCACTTTCTGCTTCACTTATAGTTCTTTTCTCCTACACCACTACTTCTATTTAATCATGGGTTCTGCTTACTGCAGTTGCTCTTTATGTCATGATTCTACATCACATCACTCTCTTCTGAGTTTCTCTATATTTCTCACACTCAAACTCCCCCTACTTCTCCCCAAAAAGGCTCATATATATCCATTGTAAGAATTCTATTATGAGAGAGGTTTTAGAATTACCACTTCACAACTACAGAGTAACCTAGATGTCTACCTTAGGACCAAGAGATATACAAAGAGAGGCAGAATGATGAAATTCAAACTATGATACTCAAAAAAACTCAAAACTATAACTCCAAAAAAATGGTTTGTCAAAAAATTCTTTGGAGCTGACTCTTACCTCAGAAGACAGCATTTGTGGTGCGTGTTTCCCTCAGATACACACAGACATCAGTGGGGAGACAGGCATACATGATGTTGGATATAGGAGGATGGAGTTTGTCTGCAATTTGAGCATCAGCCAAGTTTAGTCCAAATACAATGAGTCTAGATTAATGAGTTGTTGACTTGTTTCAGCATCTTGATTGATTTGGTCTTTATTTTTTTAACATGTTGTATATTTCACATCAACTTTGTCAATCATTTTTACGCCCATATTTAATCTCCAACTTGGAACATGACACAGTGTTTTGCTTTTGCCTTAGATATCTGCCTTTCATAGATAAGTCCTTGTATCTCCTCTACACTTTCCCTTATATATTTTTTCACATTACAGCTTTTTCTGGTGTTTAGCCAAGAGAACCCAGTTAAGAATTCATATTTTTCACCTCAACGAGGTCAATGCTACAAATTCAATACAATGTCTTCTTTCTTCATTTGGGTCTAATTTCTCCCTCCAATAAATCCATAATCATATTCCCTTTGTAATAAACACAGCAGAGTTGCAGATACCTAATTATTATAGCCAAGATATCACATAGAAAGTTCTCTGCCATATTTTCTATAATCAAGCAAGCAAGGTTATTTTAGCAGCCCCTGCTTTTTTTTTTTTTTTTTTTTTTGACTTCCATGATTAACTACAAAAAATAAAGTCACTCAGACCTGGAAACTTGAATAAATTTTTATTAGTTTTACATACATACTGTTTAAACTTACCCACAGATTTATTTTCTTCATTTTCAAGCATTTCTTTCCACTACCTCACACACGAAGATAAATTCATGAGATGTAGTACTGAGGGAAGCATGTTAGGAAAGTTAAAATAATTATTCTCATTTAATTCTCAGCAAATCTGATTTAAAAGAAACAATTTATCAAATTTGGCTATGATCAGAGATGGATGCAATTCGCAAAATTGAAACTAAAATTCATTTTTGGATCGCCATCATCTTTTCAATTCCAAGTGAGTCCTCATAACCTGATCAAGGCTAACACAATGGAATGAGAATCAAGATCCTTGGGGATAGATGTACCCCATTATCTATCTGATCTGTACCTTTCTATGTGAGGACACTCATAGCTAGAAAGAAAAAATGGCCTACCCAAGTGATATTGCCTAAATATCTATGTTCTCCCAAAATTCATATGTTAAAATATAATCCTCAACGTGATGGTATTAAGAAGTAGGGGCTTTGGGAAGTAATTACTACCTTTATATGGAATTAGTACCCTTATAAAAGAGATCCTGGGAGCTAGATCGGCCCCTCTGCCATGTGAGGTTGCAGAGAGACCACTTTCATCTGTGAAGGAAAGAGGCCCTTGCCAGAACCTGACCAGGATGACACACTGACCTTGGACGTCCCTGTCTCCAGAACTGTGGGGAAATTTTTGTTTATAATTTACCCAGTTTAGAATAATTTGTTATAGAAGACCAAACAGACTAGCGTACAAAGTGCACAAGATAGGGATGCTTTTAGCTGCAGGTAACAGAACAGCATTTACACAAACTTAAATAAATATTTTTTTTCTTGTCTGTCATAACAAGTATATAACAAGGTAGTTGGTGGAACCAATTAAAGGGTTCTGAGTTGTCAGTGCTGATGCCTCATTGCTTCTGTCAATACGGATACCTACAGCAGGAAGAAAGAATGTGAAAGGGCAGTAGTGTCTGTGTCAAGGGAGCAGATTTTCTAGAAAAACTGAATCAGAAATCCTCCTTCTATCCACTGGCTAACAGCATCCAAAAGTAGCCAAAGTGTAGCTAAATGAAACAGATTTGGAAAGGTGCATAACAGCAGCTAACTTGTAGAGTCTGCCATAACTCAAGCATATAGGGTTTTTGTTTTTGTTTTTTTGTTTAGTTTGTTTTTTTTCTGGAGGAAAAACAAAGCTCAATTATTTCTATCCAATGATGCAATGATCATGACAGAACTGATAGCACCTCTAGGTTCATGTTTTTCTCTAAAAGTCAATGCTGGAAAAGTTAACACAGGTAAACAACATCAGAAGGTTGTGATAAAACATAGGGATAAGCAAAATTCACATGCTGGCTTTTCTTTAGGAAACTCAGTGAAAATATACTTTAAATTATTTTTTTTTAAATTTATTTATTATTATTATACTTTAAGTTTTAGGGTACATGTGCACGATGTGCAGGTTAGTTACATACGTATATATGTGCCATGCTGGCGCGTTGCACCCACTAACTCTTCATCTAGCATTAGGTATATCTCCCAATACTATCCCTCCCCCCTCCCCCCACCCCACAACAGTCCCCAGAGTGTAATGTTCCCCTTCCTGTGTCCATGTATTCTCATTGTTCAGTTCCCACCTATGAGTGAGAATATGCGGTGTTTGGTTTTTTGTTCTTGCGATAGTTTACTGAGAATGATGATTTCCAATTTCATCCATGTCCCTACAAAGGACATGAACTCATCATTTTTTATGGCTGCATAGTATTCCATGGTGTATATGTGCCACATTTTCTTAATCCAGTCTATCATTGTTGGACATTTGGGTTGGTTCCAAGTCTTTGCTATTGTGAATAATGCTGCAATAAACATACGTGTACATGTGTCTTTATAGCAGCATGATTTATAGTCCTCTGGGTATATACCCAGTAATGGGATGGCTGGGTCAAATGGTATTTCTAGTTCTAGATCCCTGAGGAATCACCACACTGACTTCCACAATGGTTGAACTAGTTTACAGTCCCACCAACAGTGTAAAAGTGTTCCTATTTCTCCACCTCCTCTCCAGCACCTGTTGTTTCCTGACTTTTTAATGATTGCCATTCTAACTGGTGTGAGATGGTATCTCATTGTGGTTTTGATTTGCATTTCTCTGATGGCCAGTGATGGTGAGCATTTTTTCATGTGTTTTTTGGCTGCATAAATGTCTTCTTTTGAGAAGTGTCTGTTCATGTCCTTCGCCCACTTTTTGATGGGGTTGTTTGTTTTTTTCTTGTAAATTTGTTTGAGTTCATTGTAGATTCTGGATATTAGCCCTTTGTCAGATGAGTAGGTTGCAAAAATTTTCTCCCATGTTGTAGGTTGCCTGTTCACTCTGATGGTAGCTTCTTTTGCTGTGCAGAAGCTCTTTAGTTTAATTAGACCCCATTTGTCAATTTTGGCTTTTATTACCATTGCTTTTGGTGTTTTAGACATGAAGTCCTTGCCCATGCCTATGTCCTGAATGGTAATGCCTAGGTTTTCTTCTAGGGTTTTTATGGTTTTAGGTCTAACATTTAAGTCTTTAATCCATCTTGAATTAATTTTTGTATAAGGTGTAAGGAAGGGATCCAGTTTCAGCTTTCTATATATGGCTAGCCAGTTTTCCCAGCACCATTTATTAAATAGGGAATGCTTTCCCCATTGCTTGTTTTTCTCAGGTTTGTCAAAGATCAGATAGTTGTAGATATGCGGCTTTATTTCTGAGGGCTCTGTTCTGTTCCATTGATCTATCTCTCTGTTTTGGTACCAGTACCATGCTGTTTTGGTTACTGTAGCCTTGTAGTATAGTTTGAAGTCAGGTAGTGTGATGCCTCCAGCTTTGTTCTTTTGGCTTAGGATTGACTTGGCGATGAGGGCTCTTTTTTGGTTCCACATGAACTTTAAAGTAGTTTTTTCCAATTCTGTGAAGAAAGTCATTGGTAGCTTGATGGGGATGGCATTGAATCTGTAAATTACCTTGGGCAGTATGGCCATTTTCACGATATTGATTCTTCCTACCCATGAGCATGGAATGTTCTTCCATTTGTTCGTATCCTCTTTTATTTCCTTGAGCAGTGGTTTGTAGTTCTCCTTGAAGAGGTCCTTCACATCCCTTGTAAGTTGGATTCCTAGGTATTTTATTCTCTTTGAAGCATTTGTGAATGGGAGTTCACTCATGATTTGGCTCTCTATTTGTCTGTTATTGGTGTATAAGAATGCTTGTGATTTTTGTACACTGATTTTGTATCCTGAGACTTTGCTGAAGTTGCTTATCAGCTTAAGGAGATTTTGGGCTGAGACAATGGGGTTTTCTAGATATACAGTCATGTCGTCTGCAAACAGGGACAATTTGACTTCCTCTTTTCCTAATTGAATACCCTTTATTTCCTTCTCCTGCCTAATTGCCCTGGCCAGAACTTCCAACACTATGTTGAATAGGAGTGGTGAGAGAGGGCATCCCTGTCTTGTGCCAGTTTTCAAAGGGAATGCTTCCAGTTTTTGCCCATTCAGTATGATATTGGCTGTGGGTTTGTCATAGATAGCTCTTATTATTTTGAGATATGTCCCATCAATACATAATTTATTGAGAGTTTTTAGCATGAATAGTTGTTGAATTTCTTTCTTTAGGTAAATAAGATGACTTACTAAGCAGAGTTTTTAGCAGAAGTAAAACAAGTTAACTCCCTTGTGTAGGAATCCCAGTACTTGGATATAAAGCAGTTTCTAGGCTTTTTATTGGAGATTAACTTCTAGAAAGCTATAAAGATTTTTCTGGAGTATTATCAGCCTTAAGTACAAGTATCACAGTCAATAGCCCTGTTAGGTGACAGGAAAAGGGCAGCTGCGAGATCGAATTTCTTGGCCCTCTCCTCTTCTCTAGGAATATATATTATCTTAATTAATATTCACATGTTGGTATTAGTATTCACATTTAAAATTGGAAAAATAGGATCCAAGGAGATTAAGTAACCCAACCGTATTAAGTAACCCAACCATATAGCTCAGATAACTCAGATAGAGCTGATTCTAAAGGAAATGGTGTTTTCACTCTTAGGGAAAGATAGATGACAACAAAAAGTGTACTTCAGAGACTTTAAAATATTTTATTACCTTCGTAATACATAATACATAATGCTTTTGTTAATTAACATATTTCTAACATTTAGAACATTAAAAAGGTCTAGAAATACTGAATTAAAACTATTATTTCCAAATAAAGGACACTAAAAAGTGTCATGTTGGTAAAGGAGATAATCAGAATGAAAAGACCAAAATAGTGAACTCTGTACTTGGAAACCAATGGTTAAACTTTCCATTTCTCTGTATATATTACCATATGCTCTGCAATCTATTTCCTGACTGCTCTATTTGCCATCTACTACACTTTCTTCTTTTTCTGAGAAAACATTTTCATCCTTTTTTCTTAGCATACATGAAATATTGGCTTTCACATCTTTCAAATTGTCTTTATAGTCCATTTTTTTTCCTCTGTAGTCACTATTCTCTAATTTTGCCATGTCTTATACTCCTTTTCCACCTACTAGTACTTCCATTTGCTTGACTGATAGGTAATAGTTAAAGTTTTCTGATGTTAAGGTCTTTGGGACTCTCCCTCCATTCTAAGAAGTACAAAGTGCTGTAAATGTCTGCTATTCTATAATAAATAATATTGCTTAAAAATAAATGGAAGTTGTAATTTGAAAGAAAACCTTTAAGTTGTCATCTCATATCTCTTAGCTGATATACTGTATAATTAGGAGTTCCTAAGTGCAATTGCTCAAAGAAAAGCTGGAAAGGGAGTTCATATATTTGTCAGTGAGTAATATATAGTGTATCTAGCTTCTTTGTGATTAAAAATTAGCCTGTTCCCCCCCCCCCCACAAAAAAAATGCAGTAGGTACTAAACCACGTGTCATTTGTTGAAGCAAATGTGTGTTCTATGTGACTCATCCCTGCAAGGAGGCTTTGTGTGTCTGCTATGGGACATTTTTAAAAAGACTGTTGTTTTTTAATAAAAGGGAGAACTACATGATTTTACCCATGTGCTATGATTTGAATAATGGTGTTCTCTCTGAAATTCATGTTGAAATTCGTTGAAATTCAATACTCAATGCAACAGTATTAAGCAGCAAAGCCTTTGGAAAGTGGTTAAGTCATGAAGGTTCCACCCTCATGAATAGGATTAGTGCCCTTATAAAATGTCTTGAGGTTGAAAGGTTCTCACTCTTGCCCTTCTGCCTTTTATCAGGTAAGAATGCCCTTCTGCCTTTTATCAAGCAAGGTGCCATTTTGGAAGCAGAGAGCAACCCTCACCCAACTGCAATGCTGGCATCTTAATCTTGGACTTTCCAGCCTCCAGAACTGGAAGAAATAAATGTCTATTCCTTGTAAATTACCCAGTCTAAGTTGTTTTGTTACAGCAGCACTGACAGACTAAGACATCATGTTATTTGAATTCTCTAATAAATCTCAGTAAAAACAAAAATCAAGGAAACAAAAAAATTTAAACAGTTTTTTAGTGAGATGAGAACATTGTGTTTATAACACCTAAGCCACATTTATTACTTTCCCCAATAATTAGTTATTTAATTGTGATAAAAAATTATAGATTCAATTTACATGAAAAAAATTGATGAGTAGCGTGTTTCTTATAAACAGTTACTACAATAACGGGTAACTGTCTCAAATGCATGCTCCTAAATAATGTTAGCTCTCACCATCTTCACTGACTGGTAGGGTATAAGAGAGGTGCTATAAGTAAGATATTAAATAAATAACAAAAATAATCCAAAATAGCCTTGGCCTCACCCACACACACACAGTACTACTTAAAGTACTGGCTCAAAGATGCTGATATTAACTCTTTACTTAAATGTCAAAGCCAAAGCCACATTTAACAGCAAAGCCACATGCAACAGCAAAGCCACTTGGCTTTACTCTTTCAATGCATCTTTACAAAAGTACATGTTCTTATCTATCATCCTCTCCTTTTGTTTTATTTATTGTTTCTTCTCAAATCTTTCTAAAGTTCTTATACTCTTTTTCCTTAAAATTTTCTCCTAAAACTTCTCTCTGCTGTTTACAAGATTCCTCTGAAAATTCAAAGTTATAACATTAATTTGTCCCTAGCTTCTGTCGTCGTAGTATGTATTATTGAGATATAATTACATGTAATAAATGTTACATATTTATTATATATACCTCCTTACTATGTTACTGTTATTACAAAATAGTCAATATGCTCGTAAAATTATACTATTGTCCTTTGATGCAAAAAACTGAGAACTTGAATTTTAAAAAAGCATTCTTATATGTGTTTTTAAAGGTAAGTAACATATAATATGTTCCTAATATAAACAGCAACAACATATATATATATTCTCATACAAAAACAACCACGTGGGTATACATATATATCATAACATTATGAGCTTAGAGAAATTATAATAATACATATAGTTAAGAATATTTTAAATTTTGAATCATATACCACTATATATAATCACTTGTAACAAAACTGGAACATATATCTATTTTTATTAAGTGGGTTATATCTTTCAGTAGGCTATTGAAATTTAACATGCATGGTATTTTGTCTTTGGGATTGTCCAAGAAAAATTTCAACAAGTGAAATAGGCAAGAAATACTTTATTCAAGACTATTGCAATAGGGATCAAGACTATTTCAATAGTTGAGAAAGACTGAACTCAACTGCACTGACATAAAAGTCAGAAAAGTTTTTAAATGCTTGGATAATCGAGTGAAAAATTACTGAAGAACATTAAGGGAGATGTTGGTCAATGTGATTAGGCCATCTGTGTTTTCACGTTGGTGCTTACATAAGTTAAGCTCCTTCCCTCATAGAGAGACTGGAAGATACGAGCCCTATTTTTCTTGGTGATTGTATTTCAAAGGATTGCTCCTAGGTCGCTGAGAAACGTATTCCTGAGCTACAAAACTAGTTGGAGGCAGGAGAAGATTTATATCTCAAAGGGACAGAGAAATAATTTACAATTGCAAGCTTTCTAAAGTAAATGTTCTAAGAAAAAGGAGATTGCCAACCCATAATCAGGAAGAAACCTGTCTAAAACTTAGTCAAAGTGAGGGGAGAGTTAAGACCGTCCATCTTGTTCTGGTTGATTAACACGGGAGGAACCACTATATGTTCCCAAATTTTTCTCGGGAGTTGACCTGGGGATAAATTCATGTGTGGCATCAAAAAATATATAGAGAGCACCCTCTCAGCCCCAAATCTCTGTAAGCTGATAAGCAACCTCAGCAAAGTCTCAAGATACAAAATCAGTGTGCAAACATCACAAGCATTCTTATACACCAATAACAGACAAACAGAGAGCCAAATCATGAGTGAACTCCCATTCACAAATGCTTCAAAGAGAATAAAATACCTAGGAATCCAACTTACAAGGGATGTGAAGCACCTCTTCAAGGAGAACTACAAACCACTGCTCAAGGAAATAAAAGAGGATACAAACAAATGGAAGAACATTCCATGCTCATGGATAGGAATAATCAATATAATGAAAATGGCCATACTGCCCAAGGTAATTTATAGATTTAATGTCATCCCTATCAAGCTACCAATGACTTTCTTCACAGAATTGGAAAAAACTACTTTAAAGTTCATATGGAACCAAAAAATAGCCCGCATTGCCAAGACAATCCTAAGCCAAAAGAACAAAGCTGGAGGCATCACACTACCTGACTTCAAACTATACTACAAGGCTACAGTAACCAAAACAGCATGGTACTGGTACCAAAACAGAGATATAGACCAATGGAACAGAACAGAGCCCTCAGAAATAATACCACACATCTACAACCATCTGATCTTTGACAAACCTGTCAAAAACAAGAAACGGGGAAAGGATTCCCTATTTAATAAATGGTGCTGGGAAAACTGGCTAGCCATATATAGAAAGCTGAAACTGGATCCCTTCCTTACACCTTATACAAAAATTAATTCACGATGGATTAAAGACTTAAATGTTAGACCTAAAACCGTAAAAACCCTAGAAGAAAACCTAGGCAATACCATTCAAGACATAGGCATGGACAAGGACTTCATTTCTAAAACACCAAAAGCAATGGCAATAAAAGCCAAAATTGACAAATGGGGTCTAATTAAACTAAAGAGCTTCTGCACAGCAGAAGAAGCTACCATCTGAGTGAACAGGCAACCTAAAGAATGGGAGAAAATTTTTGCAATCTACTCATCTGACAAAGGGCTAATATCCAGAATCTACAAAGAACTCAAACAAATTTACAAGAAAAAACAACCCCATCAAAGAGTGGGCAAAGGATATGAACAGACCCTTCTCAAAAGAAGACACTTATGCAGCCAACGGACACATGAAAAAATGCTCATCATCACTGGCCATCAGAGAAATACAAATCAAAACCACAAAGAGATACCATCTCACACCAGTTAGAATGGTGATCATTAAAAAGTCAGGAAACAACAGATGCTGGAGAGGATGTGGAGAAATAGGAACACTTTTACACAGTTAGTGGGACTGTAAACTGGTTCAACCATTGTGGAAGACAGTGTGGCGATTCCTCAAGGTTCTAGAACTAGAAATACCATTTGACCCAGCCATCTCATTACTGGGTATATACCCAAAGGATTATAAATCATGCTGCTATAAAGACACATGCACACATATGTTTACTGTGGCACTATTCACAATAGCAAACACTTGGAACCAACCCAAATGGCCATCAATAATAGACTGGATTAAGAAAATGGGGCACATATACACCATAGAATACTATGCAGCCATAAAAAGATGAGTTCCTGTCCTTTGTAGGGACATGGATGAAGCTGGAAACCATCATTCTCGGCAAACTATCGCAAGGACAAAAACCAAACACCACATGTTCTCACTCATAGGTGGGAAATGAACAATGAGAATACTTGGACACAGGAAGGGGAACATCACACACCAGGGCCTGCTGCGGGGTGAGGGAATAGGGGAGGGATAGCATTAGGAGATATACCTAATGTAAATGATGATTTAATGGGTGCAGCACACCAATATGGCACATGTATACATATGTAACAAACCTTTACATTGTGTACATGTACCCTAGAACTTAAAGTATAATAAAAATGTATATATATAGAGAGAGAGAGCAAAATGAGAGTCAACATGAAACTGAAGTCATGCTGTACTCTTCTATGATACAACCTACTTGCAGAAACCATTGTTCATCCCTTGCCCTTATCCTTTCCCTCTGAATTAGACAGAATATGTGTACAGAGGAGGCTGTGGCTGTTTCTAGTCCAAAAATACCATCTTAAAAGCTACACAAATTTTAGAGAAGAAGTTAAGGCCAAGATGACCTGTTTTTACATATAAAAAGCCTTCTATTAGGAGGAATCAATATTCTTAAAATGGTTTTATTACTGTCATGTGGAATAAGACTTTGGGGAATTTAGTGGGAAAATGATCCTAATTTCATCTTAATTATCTATCTTTTAATTAGAGCTATGTTCACTTAGTGAAATTTACTGAGGTATCACAAGAACAGCTCAGAAGCTCTCAATTTTATAAGTTGAAAATACCTAGAGATTATGAGGTCCATCCAGTATATTTTGAAAATGAAGTAACAGAGATAAAACAAATTGTCCACTGCACCTGTATCTTACTCCTCTCACACACATGCACACACACACTGAAAGTGGTGAAATATTTCCTTTGTCTATTTTTATAGCTGTAAATTTTATCAGAGTGAACTATCCCATCAATTTCAGTTTACATGGTATTATGATTTTCATAATTTATGATTACATGCAATTTCAAACTATTGTACTGTATTTTGCATAGGGCAGAAATTATGATAAATCCTTGGTGAAAATATTCTCTACATTCTTTTAATCACAGGTTAATTAAATATTTTAAATTATTCCTCAGTTACCTCAACTTATTTTATGTGGAAATAATAGAATTCCTAGTTGACTTAATTCTCATTCAGGTAAAATGAGCTTTGTGGCCTGGGCAATGAGAAACAGCATTTTCAAATTGCTCATTACCAAATAGCCTTATAATGAATTCATCTATTTTTATACTAATGCTTTTTTTAAAAAACATCAGCCCTCATTTAAACTTTTTAGGAAACAAGACAGTCTTTTTAACTGTCTTTAAAAAGATAATCCATCTTTTCCAGAACTATTGACTCTTTCTAGATTTTGTAGAAATAAAAATTAAATCTATTTTTATTATTAAAATACATTTTATGGATTGAACATCTGTGTCCCCCCAGAATTTATATATTGAAATCCCAACCCCAGTTTGATGGTATTAAGAGGTGAGGCCTTTGGGAGGTAGTTAGTCATGAATGTAGAGGCTTCATGAATGGGATTGTTGTCTTATAAGTAGAGACATGGAAGCTAGCTTGCTCCCTCTGCTCTGGCCGTGTGAGGATACTACAGAGGGTGGCCATTTGCAAACCAAAATTGGTGCCTTCACCAGACCTTGGGTTGGTCAGTTCAGTGATGTGGGACTTTTCAGTCTCCCAAATTGTAAGAAAAAAAAGTTTGCTGTTTAAGTCATCCAGTCTATGGTAATTTGTCATGGCAGCGAAAATTGACTAGGAAAACAGCTAAAACTGTCATGAAGTACAGTAGATTCACCTTATCCACAGAGGATATGTGGATATCCATCCCCAGTGGATGCCTGGAACTGCAGATAGTACTGAGTTTATATATATATATCATATATATAAACTGATATATATATCATATATATATATCGTGATATCATATATATCATGTTGTCCCTTATACATATATACTTATGATAAAGTTTAATTTATAAAATAGACACAGTAAGATATTAATAACCATAACAAATGATAAAATAGAAGTTATAACATTATACTGTAATAAAAGTTACTTGAATATGGTTATTATCTCCCTCTTAAAATCTTCTGTTTTACATATGTGACAGTAGCTCCTTCATCAACAGAAACAAACTCTTCAGTGACTTTCACATTTTTCAGCCCAAATTCATTCCTAAATTTGTTGGAGGAGTAAGAGATAGGGGCAGTGGGCAATTTGTTTTTATCTCAGTTACTTCATTTTCAAAATAAACTGGCAACCATCCTGTACTTTTAGTAAATGATTTTGTGTCACTTGTTTCAAGGGATCCTTTGCTGAAGTATTTGTGTAGGCTCAATGCTTTTTGGTGCAACACATTGTCAATCAGAACATGGTTTCTGTTCATGTCTTCCGTGGATGTATTTAATGCCTTTTCCATCTTAACTAAGCACCATCAAGCATTGTGGCCATGAGTTTTGCAGTTTGAGGTTGGACAGCAAAACTAGCATAAATTTCTTTGTCCTTCTTCAAAATTTCATGGATAGGAGATTCATTCCCAATATAGATCTTAGCAACCTCAACATAAAATTTTTTTCTTTCCTTATCAAGAATGTTCACATTTTCACTTAAAGAAATCACTTTCTGACATTTTTTGGCGTATCTAAATTGCCAGCATCACTACTCTAGCACTTCAGGCCTATTATTAAGTAAAGTAAGTAAAGTGTTATTAAATAAACTTGCACACAAACCCTGCAAATCCTGGACAGTGAATGTGACAATCAAGAGGGCGATTATGTGACTAACAGATCAGTAATGTAGACAGCAGGGACACACTAAGCAAGGGGAGGATTCACATCTTGGGAGGGACGTAGCAGGATGGTGCAAGATTTTTACCATGCTACTCAGAATGCCGTGCAATTTAAAACTTATGGGTTCTTTATTTGTGGAATTTTTCATTTAATATTTTCAGGCCGTAGTTGACTGCAGGTAACTGAAACCATGGAAAGTAAAACTGAGTAAGGGATGAAATACTGTACCTATAATAAACAATTTGAAAGATATCAGATAACTCACAGGAGAGTAAAATAATGATAATCTTGCATGTTAGATTGTTTTTAACCCATAATTGAGTATCTGTTCAAAATAGAAATCATATGATATTATAATTTCAAAGCAGTTGTTTAATAATTAATGGGCATGGATAACAATCAGCTACTCTCTGCACTGTGCCAAAAATACTCTTAGAATAAGTCTTCTCAGTATTCCTTTGCAAATGAATTCTTTGCTACTTTTTCAAGTTTTTAATTTAATACTTAGGCATGTTTGTTGTTAAGAAATGCTTCTTGTTGAACATAATACAAATATGAAAGTTAAAATTATCTCTAAAACATAGCAAAATAAATGTTTTATTTCTGTACCCAGATACTAATTTTAGATTAGTGCAGCCAATTTGAAAATATGAAGAGGTGTATAGTCACGGTTTGTCTCTTCCATAAATTTCATTAGTACAATTCAGGTGATTTACAGCTGCTTCTAGGTATTAAGGAAAACCATTTCCAACTTACAGAAAACATTTGGTTCTTTAAACTTTGTATTGGCTGCAATACTTAATTTTTCATGTTCTATATATAAATAAATTTTACCAAAAATGCTGTCTTTTTAAAAGAATTTAATCACCAACATACATAAATAAGGTCCAAAAAACTATATGATCTTGTCATAAAGCAGTAGGTAAGGTAGAAATTGATGCAACTGTTCTCTAAAACGAATTTGAAAAATACCAAGAACTTTCAATTGCTTTGAGAATATAAATACTCTTATAGGAACATGTGCTAAGGTGATAAACTGTAAAGGAGATATATGTATATGTTCAAAGAAGTTCCTTATAGCATTATATATCATTGTGACGTTTTAAAAAATCAAAATATCCAATTATAAAGGATTGATAAATAAAACATGATTTTTGAATGTTATGAAAGACTTTGCAACCACAAAAAAATATGTTTGCAAAGTTCTATTATACTCTGGGGAATTATTTCCACAGAATTTAAAAGCAAAAATGATATAATTACATGTATAAATAATCTCAGCTATATAGTAACAAAATACATAGAAATTAAACTGTAATTAAAATTCTGAAAATAGCCATAACAGTTGATGTTAAGAAGGAAAATTATGAGTACGTTTTTCCATCTTTCTTTTTTTTCTGCATTGCTAACTTTCTATGTTAGCCACTAGCTATTTAAGAATGGTTTTTAAATAACATAATTGTTAAGTAACAGTTTAGAAACACTCTACACAAAAATACAGTATAATCAGACATTTTGCAGTGAGATCCCTAAAAAAAGTATCGTTTTGTGAGAAGAAAGTCAGACCATTTTGACTGCTGCACAATATCCCACTATATAAAGCTACTCCAGTATATTAGTCTATTGTATTTACCTGACAATTTTTTAGGTTGTTTAGACGTTTTGTTTTGTTTTGTTTTGTTTTGAGACAGAGTCTCACTCTGTCACCCAGGCTGGAGTGCAATGGTGTATTCTTGGCTCCCCGCAACCTCTGCCTCCCAGGTTCAAGTGATTCTCCTGCCTCAGCCTCCTGAGTAGCTGGGATTACAGGCCCGTACCACCACACCTGGCTGATTTTTGTATTTTTAGTAGAGACGGGGTTTCACCATGTTGGTCAGGCTGGTCTTGAGCTCATGATCTCGTGATCCACCCGCTTCGGCCTCCCAAAGTGCTGGGATTACAGGTGTGAGCCACCGTGCCTGGCCTACACTTTTTTGATATTAAAACTTAGGCTGCTCTAAGTATTCTTGTACAAAGTATACATGCAGTTCTCTACACTGGTTGTAGTAGTCCTATCGACTATTGTTAAAATTATTTTAACAATATTTCCTGGCTTCTTTATAATCCATTATATACATATACAAGTAAATATATAATCTCATTTTGAACATTTGTAACATATGTTTTAATAACTGCATGTGAGTTTCTTACATACAATGTATTGTTGAGTCTTGCTTTTATCTAATCTGACAATCTCTACTTTTTAATTCAATGTAGTAATTCATATGGTTAGGCTTAAGTTTATCCTCTCAACAGGGCTTTTTGTTTTTATGTTTTTTTTTTTTAATGTTTCTCCTATCAGTTTCTTGTTTCTACTAGAGTCACTTCTTCTATTACTTCGTCGTGGATATAATAGGAAATATATGAATGTAAGTTACTTGCATACACAAAATCTTTATATACTTCTCTATCTATCTATCTATCTAACCATGTATACATCAAGATACTTATGAGTCCATATTGATATCTTCAATTCTGATCCAGCACATAAGGTTAATTCTAGCCACCACCCATGTCTACTTGCATGTCTGTAACTTTTGTCTGCGACATTGAGACACCTAACTCTCACAAAGTATAATTTATTTACTTATACATTCAGTCCTAGTATTCACATAAAGTAGTTTCAAAATTGGGAAATCATATCATTGTTAGAAATAAATTTAATATGAATACATTGTTAAAACAGAGTAGCTTTTGTTGGTCTTTCACCTTATACTATCAAGTCAAAGCATTGTTTTTTAAAATTACTTAAGTCAATAACTTTGACTTTTCTTCAGGAAGGTTATGCCGCATATTTACAATACAATTAGATTCACATTTTTTTAGTCTGTATTTCATTCTGTAATCACTTGGAATCTGGGTTGATCTTTTTTAAAATTTTTCACACAGCTAAGTTAACTGTTTTGTTTGATTTTGTGGATTTTGACAAATGCATAAAGTAAGGTATCCACCAACACAATACTATAGGGAACAGTTTCGTTACCCAGCTACTCTAGAGGTTGAGGCAGGGAGGACCACTTGAGCCCAGGAGATCAAGGCCAACCTAGGCAAAGTAGCAAGACACTGTCTCCATAAAATAAAGATTAAAGTACCCTTTTTGGCTTCTTTAGAATCAGTGCCTCTCCTTTATCCCAATTCCTGGAAACCACTGATCTGTTTTGTTTTGTTTTGTTTTCCTTAGAGATTAGCCTTTCTCAGAATGGCTAATTAATGGAATAATACAGCATGCTGTCTTTTCGGTTTGACTTCTTTCACTAAGCAAGATGCATTCAAGATTAATCCATGTAATTGAGTGATTCAATTCTTCAGGCTTTTGTTGTTTCAGTTTGAGTTTTTGTTTGTTTGTTTTTGTTTTTTCAATTGTTTAATAGCATTCCACTGTATTGATAAACCACAGTTTATCCTTTCATGTGTTGAGGGATATTTTGGTTGTTCCCAGATTTGGGTGATTATGAATAGAGTTGTCATAAATATCTATAAAAAATTTTTGTGTAGACTAAAGTTTTCCATTTATTTCAGTAAATACCTCAGAGTGGGACTGCTATGCTGTGTAGTAACAGTAAGTCACACTGCTTTTCAAAGTGATTATACCATTTACCATCCCCACTAGCAATAAATGAGAGTTTCATTTATTCCTTATCCTTGCTAGAATTTGGCATTTTCCATCTTTTAAAATTTTGGGGATTCTAGTAGTTATTTAGTGATAATGCTGAACATCTTTTTGTGTGCTTATATGTCATTCATATATATTGTTTGGTTTAGTGTCTATACAGATATTTTGCCTATTTGTATTTGATTGTTGGTTTTCTTACACTTGAGTTTTAATTAAAAATATTTTCTTTCAGTTTTTGGTCTTTTGTTCATTTATTTAACAGTGTGTTTTGCAGAGCAAAAGTGTTTAGTTTTGATAAAGTTCAATTTATTATTTTTTCCATTATATTATGACTTTGTTTTATACAAAACTCCCATTTCCAGGGTCACACAGATTTTCCATTATCTATTCCCCAAGGAGTTTTGCAGTTTTACCATTTATATTTAGGCCTATGATCCATTTTATGTTAACATTTATATGATTTATATATGTGAATCCTGTGTCAAAGATCTTATTTTGCATAGGGACATTCGATTGTTTCTGTACCACTTATTGAAAAGATTATCTCCTCTCCAATAATTTTCTATGCATCTACATTATACTAAACTTGTGTGGGTCTATTTCTTGTCTTGCTAGACTTTCCATTGATCTGTGTGTTCTTCTGTTACCTTGAACTTAGTATGGTGGCTGGGTGCATAAAAAATTTTGTCTGTCTTTCTACTCCACTTTTAGTTTTCAGGAGTCCCTGATGCCTACACTAGTCACAGAACGGTTTCTCCACACTGTTGCCTCTCCCAGAGCTGGAGCCTCTTTGTTTCTTGATCATGATGAGATCAAACAGGTTCTCACATTTCCTGGTCCAGGCCTTGGGTTTTGGAAATTCTCTGAATTCCTGCCATGCTCCTTATTTGGAAACCAAACAAACAATCCATTATGTCTATGGTGAGTTTGGGGTGGGAAAAGGTTTCCTGTACCGTGCAAAATCATAACAGATCTCTATTTCATATTGGAGCAAATTCTGGGACCAGGAGATTTTTCCCCCTTTTTTGAGGGACAGAAGATTTTAACCTATCTTCCCATCAAAGTAGCAGTGGGAGGAGCGGGAGACTTGGTGGGCTTAGAGCAGAGGCAATTCCTGGCCTTCTCCTGAGCCAGATAGATTTTAATCTGCTCCCTCTCCTGAAGCAAGTTTCACCAAAATTCTTACTGGAATACTTAGCAACAGTCACTGTGAAATTTGTAGCAATCTAGCATCTCAGGTTTCTCATATCCTTCAAGTTTGAGTTTTATTTCTAAGAGAAGAGACTGTCTCATCCTCTCCCCACCACACAACTAAATAAAAGTCTTAATTTCCATGGAGGAATTAAATAGGTCATCAACCGATTAAATAAAATTTTAGCATGTCAGTTTAAACTGTGTCTTATTTATATCACATTTTATTTGATGTTTTTGATAATGATTCAGTGGTAGATAAACTGATATCTTTATTTTCCCTGCCTTTTAGACACTTGGTAGAAAGGATAAATTAAAATCATATTACACACAATGGAAAACAAGCAGAACAGAGAACGGAATTATTGTGAAGATTACAAAGTTTCAATTGCACAGCATAAATAACGACTTTATTTTTATCTTACATTATATTTCTTCTTTGATCCTAAGTGCAAATGGGATCAGCAATAAGTTTTCTTACAGATATAAATGAATTTTATTCCAATAAATAGCTTTAACATCTTCAGTAATTTATAAATAATTCACACTTAAACATAAAATTGAATTTAAAAACACATTTTTCACTGCTTGTTTAGAATAACTTTCTCAGGGGTTTTCAACCAATTTACTGACAGTTTTAGAGCACATACTATTTCATTAATAGTGCTCTTACTACAGGGAGAAGACATAACGAAGACTAAAATACTAGCCTACACGATTATTATACAAACCCTGAAAAACAAGTAGATGCAGATGTTGCAATATAGAAATTAAGTGAGTTTGCCAGGTCTTAGGGTCAGAATTATCCGGAATATCATTATAGTTCTTCCTCTACTTCACACACTGCTGCTAAGTGTTACTCCCTCTCCTATTTAAAATGAGAGTTGTTCAATTTCTCATACTTTACTCCATTCCAAAAGTACATGCCATCTTTTTCCTACTATATTTTTTCTGTTCTAACTCACACACACTCACACACACATACATACGCATATTCATACAACTTCACTGCCTTATTTTCCAGTGGGAGGTAAGTATCAAGAAGTGCTGGATAAGCTTAAAGCATATCACCCTCAAACACTTTTCTGTATAGATGAGGGAACCTGAGTAGGAATGTGTAAAAGAAGCTCCCTTTTCAAAGCGACATGAAAAGAGATGCAGTACCTGGGTATGCAGTATCCTAGTATTCTAGGAAATAAGCCTATATTATTCTTTAAAGTTCAAGTGGTGAATTCTGCTTCCATTTAGGATGTAGAAAGCTGCAAGTGAATACTGTTTTTACCCTAAACAAGTAAAAATTGGAAAATATACAAAATCATAAATTTTCTTGGGTCTATTATGGAGCCAAGGTTTTGTGTTTACTAAGTGAACAGAATTCTAGAGTGACAAGTATCTCCAAGAAGAGGTGGAGACTTGCAAACTGTTTCACATTTGGACCTTGTGAAAGAGGTGGCTGCCACATAGGCAAGCAAAAATTAAATCAGCTAAAACGACCACAAATTATTAAAAGCTAAAATTGGACCAATATGTGATTTTAGAAGAAACTTTGTGATCCACAGATACAAAAGGAGTTCACAGTTGCTTGCAAGCTCTTTTCCAAGGGCTTCTACTGGGTGCTTACGAGAGAGATTGGGGGAAAGACAAGAGACAAGAGACAGTTTTGCTTGCAGGCACAGGTATGTGTAAGATTGTTGATTGCCCCTAGGGACCAGAAAAATACACTGCCCACATCCAGAAACTCTTCTTTCAAATGACAGAAAGGCTTCAACTGTTGGAGGAAAAGCAGGAAACACTGGGTCCTCAGAGCTCAAGAAAAGAGCTACTGCTTCTGAAAGAGAGGTAGAAGTGAAACTGCCTGCCTATAGGCAAGACACAGGAAAACCTCTTAGGCCCAGGAGGTCTATTATCATCTGCTAAGGGGCAGGACACCGTATCTCACCTAAGACACATACAATGCAGACCCTGGTTTCCATGAGGATGATTGACGAGAATGCTGAGAATAAAGCATCTCAACTCCAAGACTTAGAGCAGTTTCCTTTATTCTTTCTCTTATTATTTTTTTTATTACATTTTGCCTGGAGTTCTTTTACCTGAAATGTGTGGGGTTTGTTTCCCTCTCTCCTTTCCCTTTCCTTCCCTTCTGTGCCCTCCCCTCCCCTTCCTCCCTTCCTTCCCTCCTTTCTTCCTTTTCTTTCTCTTTTATTATGTTTTGAAAACTCAATGATTATCTCCTCAAATACTTATTTTGCCCCATTTTCTCTCACTTCTCTTTCTAGAACTCCAGTTACCCTTATGCAATAATGTTTGATATTGTCTTAGGGCTCTTGGATGCTCTGCTTTACTTTCTTTTCTCTTTATTGAAACATAAAGATTTCAATTTCAAAACATAAATATTTCAATTTCAAAGCAATTGTGTACACAATTCCTATTGGCTTCCACTGTTGCTGGCAGTTTATCATTCTTTACCTCTGATAGTGTTTTTTTTTTTTAATTTCTAGAATTTGTATGTAACCTACCTTTAATAGTTTCCATCTCTCTGCCCAAATTCCTCATCTGTTCATAAACATTGCTAATTTTTTTCAATTAATCCTTTAAAATATTAGTATGACAATTCCTGTATAACAGCTCCAATATCAGTATTAACTCTGAGTCTGATTCTGTTGATAACTTTTTCTCTTCACAAGATTTTTTTTATTTCTTGCTTTTTGGGTTTCTCATAATTTTTGAGTGTCAATTATCATGTAGAGAAGAAGAACAGAAAAACACGTAGATAAGATTTGATTACATCTAAAAATGGACACACATCTTCTGTCAGATCTTTAATGTGGGTTAGTGAGTGGATTCAATCTAGTCAATTGGTTTCTGTTGTTCCTAGGGTCACCTCTAATGCATCGAACCTGTTATGTTTCTCTAGCAGTGGACTGATGTTACATGCTACCATCTGAGATATAGATACTTAGAATTACAGTTTAAAACAGTGATTCTTGGCCGGGCGTGGTGGCTCACACCTGTAATCTCAGCACTTTGGGAGGCAGAGGTGGGCAGATCACGAGGTCAGGAGATCGAGACCATCCTGGCTAACATGGTGAAACCTCGTTTCTACTAAAAATACAAAAAATTAGTCAAGTGTGGTTGTGGGCACCTGTAGTCCCAGCTACTCAGGAGGCTGAGGCAGGAGAATGGTGTGAACCCAGGAGGCAGAGCTTGCAGTGAGCTGAGATCATGCCACTTGCACTCCAGCCTGGGTGACAGAGCGAGACTCCATCTCAAAAACAAACAAACAAAAAACAAAACAAAACAAAACAAAATAAAACAGTGATTCTTGAACAGATAATTTATTGAGGGGTCCTCTCAGAAGAAGGGAATGAGTAAAGCATGTTAATATTGAAGAAAATGTAGGCAAAGACATGGTGTCAAGAGAAGTCTAAGGTAAGTATAGTTTTATGGGAGAATCTGGAATGTAAATACCATGACAGTGGTTGTCTTACCTAGAGATAAGCTGTTGTACCCCTAGCTGACTCAGTCATTGGCTAGAGGCCACCCAGCAGGGAGAAGGCATAACTTCCCAGGGGTTTCCCACTGGGGCAGCTCCATTTGCCATGGACAAGCCTCTGGGGAAGGCTGGAGTTGCAACAGCTGTAGAATGGGTGCAACGGCCAAATAACAGGAATCTGGTCAGGTCACCCAAAGCATCTGATATATCCAAATTCTGACCACATTCTATATTCGGTCATTCCAATCAAATTACAGATGTCAGTTTGTAGCTAGGACATTCGTATATTTAGTCAAGGAGCTAGAAGTAAAAGAATTAGATAATATTTTCACTAAGTATTTAAGACCAGCATGCATTAAGTGTTGTTACCCCTGCAATTTAAAAAGTAATTTTTTTCACACACTAGATCGAGATAGATGTTCAAAATTCATTGGTTATATTTTTGTCATAAATTTCTTGTATATGTATTCGTACTGTATGCCTACAGTTGGCATTCTAAAATTAAGTAGGTGTGTTGTATAATCATAACCCTACCATATAGTGAATCAAGATACTTGAGTCCTAGTCTAGAAGTTACTAATAGAAAACTCTGTAACCTTGGGCAAGTCACTTCTGTTAGCCACGTTTTCTTTATCTGTAAAAGTCAGATAAGAAAGACAACACATCATTTTAAGTTTCAATTTTGTTGAGGGAAATTTTATTCAAGTTAAGAGTCGATAGTATGTGCCTTTCCTTTATTGCTAGGAGCAAAATGATATTCTGAAATGCACTCTTTTCCATGCAAATTAACAGTGATTTGAAACACCATAATGAGAAATTCCAAATTATGCTTAAGTAGATTAATTTACACCTGCATTTTTAAGCTTCATATATACATATTCTTGCAAAACATAAATAAAATGGTGCTAAAAAAAGAAATTAAGTAAAATTGTAAATCAGGGGATATGTGAGTGAGGAAAGAGATGATTAAAAACAGCAGGTTAGATGTAAGTATAATTGTTTTTAAATGTCTTTTTTTAGTATGCTGTTTTATTTTTAACTGACAACTAAGACAAGCATAAATTTAAAGATATATAAAAATTTATAGTTACATACATTTAAGTAAAGGAAGGATCTTAGTTTCTCCTTTAATTCTCTTAAGTTTATAAATGAGAATTCTAAGGTGCAAAGTGTTGGGGAGAAAAGGGTAGGGACTTTGATGAGAATTAAAAGTGCTCTTCTGAATGCTGCTAAAATTAAAGGTGTCTATTATTTCTTTGTCCAGAAAATGTGGTAGGATTTTATTTTAATCACCTTGAATTTACTTTTCAATAAAAGGGTCACCCTTGATAACCTGCACTGTCATTTGGCCTAATTTTTACATTTCCCCTAATTCATGAGTAGAATCTATATACATGTATTATTCTGGTTTTCTATTGATGAAGTACATGGGGAAGACACAGGTGAAATATTTGGTGAAATATGGAGAGAAAAGGCATAATTCAACAGTAAACATCATATGGTCAGAGGCAAATATTGTAGCCTTTAAAAATTCATGAAAGCTTGGGAGGCCAAGGCAGATGGATCACGAGGTCAGATCGAGACCATCTTGGCCAACATGGTGAAACTCTGTCTCTACTAAAATACAAAAAATTAGCCAGGCATGGGGGCACGTACCTGTAGTCACAGCTACTCAGGAGGCTGAGTCAGGGGAATCGCTTGAACCCAGGAGGTGGAGCTTGCAGTGAGCCGAGATTGTGCCACTGCACTCCAACCTGGGCGACAGAGCAAGACTCCGTCTCAAAAATAATAACAATAATAATAATAATAATAATAATAATAAAAGCCCCAACAGATAGTGTTTGTTTATAAGAGGAAGCTGAGAACAAAAATCACATTGGCAGATGCACTGTTCATTTTTGCTTAAAAAGTTTTTGTCATATGGTATAAAATGTGAATTCTTATGGTCATGGAACAAAAGAAAAAAATGGAAAAAAACAAACACATATAAAAAGTAAAATGGATGAACAGCTTCTGAATCATAAGTCTTTATGTTCTCTAAATCCTTCATGAGATCATGCAGGATGTCAGTAAAATATCCAAAGATATCTCAGCAGACAGACATGTGTGTATACTTTGTGCTATTCTAGTATTCTGAAGGCTTACAGTGTTAGAAGAGCAAGGTAAGTATCAGTAAACAAGAAAGTTATCGATTTACTCAAGTACGGATCTATATAGAATAATATAATGAATGCACATTTTGAATATTTTTCAAAATTGATACCACAGATAACATTCTGGAAGAAAAAATTGAATAAATCACGAATATAATGAGATCTCCTTGGGTTGATCTTGTGAATAAAATAAGTAGATAAGCTACTCAACCCTAAAGTAGCTTACTTAACAAGTTTTTCCTTTTGTTTGTTTTGTTTTATATTGTTTTGTTTTTTAACTGGTCTGTTTCTACTGTAGTCAATAATCCAAAATAGCACTAAGAGTGACTATGGAAATTTTCCTAAGCATCAATTTATATTGAATGACACACATTTTTAAAATTGTAAATATTTTTATAATGGGCTAGATACTTCAACTTTGCATTTAATGAAATAAACAATTTCTTAATCTTCCCAAAGCAGTGCCAGATAGATATTTTATTTTCAATGACAAGTGTGATAAGTGAATTGATCTAGGAATAGATTTGGAATCTAGGGAACAAATGAAAGCTCGTTAGTGCTTTAATCATAAAAATAACCATAATTATGGTCGTGTTGCTGTTTCTATGTAAATAATTTTTTAGGAAAACCAGTGTTTTTCCTATTTATATACTTTATGTATGACTTCATTTTCCTAAAATGTGTATTAACCTGCAAAAGAGCAATGAAATTATTAATTATACACGATCTTAATATGACAAACATATGACATATGACAAGAAAATAACATATTTTTCCACCTACCATGTTGTATTCATTTGTAGCTATAAAGCCTTTCTTTCAAATTATTTAATTAAATTGTTCTATTCCTAGTTAACTTATTAACTGATCTCTATTTTATGTATATTATGTCCCAAATAATTCATTTATGTCTTCTGTTATTAAAAAAAAACACACACAATATGGGAAAGTTAGTAATTTGTGTTTTAAATCATGAAGTACAAAAAGTCTGTGTGTTTCACAGAATTCGATTTTTAATTGTTAGATACTGTTGGAGATTATCTGGTTAAACTTTTCATTTCACAGGGAAACTTGCAGACTTTCTAGGCTTAAGGCTTTTTTTCCCCCACCCCCTGGAAAGCTAAAGAATCTTGAGAGCAATAGAAAAAGCAGGTAATTAATTGCCTGTATGCTTAGTCCTGTTGAAAGAAGCATCCCTGTGTGGTGGCTCACGTATGTAATCCCAGCACTTTGGGAGGCTGAGATGGGCAGATTACTTGAAGCCATGAGTTCAAGACCAGTCTGGCCAACATGGTGAAGCCCTATCTCTACTAAACTACAAAATTGGGCCAGGAATGGTGGCACGCGCCTGTAATCCCAGCTAATTGAGAGGCTGAAACCAGAGAATCACTTGAACCTGGGAGGCAGAGATTTCAATTAGTCGAGATTGTGCCACTGCACTCCAGCCTGGGCTACAGATCTCAAAAAAAAAAAAAAAAAGAGAAAGTTGCTATTCAAGTGTAGGCTTCTGACCAGAAATACTGGCATCATCTGGAAGATGGCTCGAGATGCAGAATCTCCAGCACCACTACAGATTCATTGAATCAGAATCTGCAATTTAGTCCCATCCTTGATGATTCATAAACACACTAAAATGTTACAAGTATTTATTAAGAAAAATTTGGATTGGAATGGGATTTCCTTTTAGGACCTCTGCTCACTTCCATATCCAGCTCTACTTCTTAGAGTCTAAAAACAAGATCCTACATGTTCACCAACATAGGATGCTCATGGCAATCAGTCCTTCCTAATCTGTGGAGACATACCATGACATATTTGTATATAATTTTTAAAATCCTATTAAATTGGTCATACTCTGTTCCTCAAGATCCATTCTTTACCCCGTTCCCTGCTCTGTGCCATAGAGAGGCTGTACTCTAGGAACAGTGACCTGGGTTCCTTGCACTTTTGATTTGGGTTGGATTTGGCCAATGAAGGGAACCAGGTAGAGATTAGATAATGAAAGTGGAAGTTAAGGTGACTATTTTCTGATTCCTATTTTCTCTTTGCTTGGGCACCAGAATCATGGAAATAGCTGTTTTTCTCCACAGTTACAGCTGGTGTTGGGCAGCTCCTCTTCCAAGACTTGTGCTTCCTCCTGGCTCTAGTATTACTAGTTCATCCCCTGGCCCCTTCAGGGCTACAGGTGGTACCATTTTCTGATGTTGCTAGTCTATCAACAATCTTTGCTGATTCCCTCAACCCTATCTACAGCTCTGTAAATAGTCCCTTCATTGTGTTCAAAGTTTCAAAATCATCACTTCTCTACAAGGATGCTACCTAATACATCCATCTTTTCTAATTTATTTGTATATTTTATAATGTTCTATAATTAACACATCCATACACACACACACACACACACACACACATACATAACATAAACATCCATACAAACATGCACACACTGGTATAGTAGGGAGCATAGTAAATTTATTTAGAGATCACTACTAGCATCATTCAAAGTTGACAAGTAATATATTAAAAACTATGCTCTTCTAATGAAGCAATTGTTCTATAAGAGTAACTGAGGTCACCTCTTAGACCTCAGATAGGTCTAATCACTTAAAAACATATTCATATTTTTTCTAGCATCACTTTTATCCTTGTGATTCATACCATCAATTGGTTGGGTATTTTAACAAGACATCAAGTAAAGAAGTAAATCATAAAAACCTGCATAATAACATGGGATATATTTTAACTTGATGTATTTGCTAATTTATGAATATGCATATATGTACTAACTGGCAAAAACCTCAGCTTTTTCTCTCTATTTGGAGTTAAGAAAGTTAATAGACAGACTTTCTCACTCCCCTCTGTACCAGGTAGGAAATTGTTATATCTTTTCTGGGAAAACTGAGTAGCCAAAGAAAAAAACCTACTGCAACTGATAGGTGGGGCCCTCCCCCAACAGTTGCCAAGCCACTTCATCCTATACTGAAGCACAAGAATCCACTCTACATGCTAATGGTAGGCATGTCCAGTCAATTGTTAAGGTCTCATTTTTTATAAATAAAATGAGAGTCAAGGATTGGCTCCTCATGTGAATGAGGACAGAACAAACAAACAAACAAACAAGCAAACAGTGAAGATGACAGAAAAGATTTAAAATAAAGGCAATGCTGGGAACAGAAAAAAAAAACAAAACTTTTGGATCCATGAAAGGAAAAGAAATCTTTAAAAATATTATTCAGAGAACAAACCTATGTCTTTAAAACTCAATTGTAGTAACGAATACCTCAGTTGAGGACAAAATGAAGACAATCTTTCAGAAAGACAACATATAAATACAAAGATGTAGTGAGAGACAAAAGAAGAAAATTAAAAGACTGTCTAGAAAACTCAATACCAAATAATGAATCTATGAGGAATAAAGAACAGAGGAAATGAAGCCAAAGAATTTTTGAAAAATTCATTTATGCTCTCCAAAATTAAAGCTAAAGCACATGAGTTTCCATACTGAAAGTGTCCACCTACTGTCCAGTAAAATGGATGAAAAAGATTTGTACCAAAGCTAGTTATTGTAAAATGTCAGACCACTTGTGCCTAAGGGGAGATCCTAAATACTTCCAGAGATGGGAGATTAAAAATAAAATATTATAAAGAGAAGATCAGACATCAGAATATAATCGATTATTTTAAACAGCCACAATGAAAGCTTGAGGACTGTGAAGTAATGCCTGAAGATTTAATGGAAGTGACCGTCTATGGAGAACTCCATATCTAGACAAATAATCAAAACTGCCAAGACATTCTCAGACATAAAACCCGGCAAATTTCACAAGCATTCACTCATACACAAAAACCATTGAAAAAATGTGTACTACCAAAATGAGAGAATATGTCAAGAAAGAAGGAGTTGTGGGAATCAGAAAACAGGGTATCCAAGACAGAAAAATGGCTTAAAGGATTTTATAGGATAATGGTGAAGACAGATTGCAGAACAGCAACTGAGCAGCAGGCCTAGAGAGTACTCATGCAAAAGCAAAACATACACCAGGAGAGATACTGCTAGGAAAAAAAAGGAGAGAGAGAGAGGAGAAAGAAAGCTTTATAGATTATCTCATCAATTTGAAAATACTGCATGGAAATTTATATTTTTGGAAGATTAAAAAATTCAAACAAAAAATGAGTAATTATTTACCCCAAGAAATAAAATGTATATAGCACTACATAACTCATCAGTAATACATCAGTGAAATGTAATCATTGAAAATAGATCTAATAAGTTTATAATACAATATGTTTATTATAAACCAAAATTCTGACCTTCCATAGTGAAAATTGTCATTATCTAATCATTACCACTAAGAAATAAAGCAATTTAAGGAAAAGCAAGTTATTGAGAAATAATGGTGAATACCATAAAAGACAAAAAGCAATGAAAGTGGTTGCTTCTGGAAAGCAGCGATCATTAGTATCTATATATATTCCTTCTACTCTCACCCAAATACATTCAGTTGACTAACACCAATACTGATTCAGTGCAGAATAAAAGATTTGTAAATTACACTTTTTACAATCTGTTTTCCAGAGTCCTACACAATTACTCAGAATCCATATAATGTTGGAGCTACTTAGTCTTCACATAGTCTATAATAATTTTTAAATTAACAGTCAACAGTGAGCAGGCACTGTGATAGGCACTGGGTATGCAAATGCTGTAATCTTGAATACTAACCCTGGGGCAGAACATGCTCTTCGTCTTCTCTGGACCACCCATCAATTCCTACTCTTGCCTTGTCTCTGTTGTGACTCAAGAGTCTTCCCAAGAAGACTATTCAACCTCCTAAATAATTATACTCATGTTTTAAGAACTTGATTTTTAAAAGAAGAAATATCAAAGTGCTTTATGAAAAAATATCATAATCATGAAATCTTTCTATTTCACTCATTTCAGTCAATGAGTAATTCTATAAATTTCTATTCTGTGTGTTCTAGATAATTGTCTTCTCTACAGTTAAACATTTCCTATATATTATTTCTTCCATGAATGCTTTCTGAAGTTATCTGGGAAGACTTGATATGTTCTCCTATTTGGATATGAGAATATCATTGTTGTTTTCCCCATTCTCACCTCATTGACATATTTCTCCTTGCTCCTGAAAGATATGACATAATTATAATATGAATGGCACGAATATGTGTCCATTAGATGCTTCCTAATATATTTTTGTTCTTTTTCTATTTGTCTATCTCATGATTGCCATTTGGACTATAACTTTTTAGAGGAGAATGGGCACATCCATATGCAGAACCTGGTCCAGACCAATCACATAAGAATCCTTAATATAATTCTTGATAGTACCTGGTCATAGCCAGTTAAACCCCCTATCCCATTTACTTTTTGTAAATTATTCTTTTCTATCAGTATTATTTTATAGTATTTGCTATTTTAATTGAGATAATAATTTACCTTGATTATTCCTTAAAGTAGGCAAACCGATGGGTGAGAGAGGGCAAAGCCAGGTAGAAGGATGCGTCATATCTGATGGATAGTTTTATATACTTCTGGCAAAACGTACTAAATAATTGTATTATTTATTAGCACTTTTTAAATACTATGCTTTTTTATCTGGTATTAGATTGAGTATATGTATATAACAAGATTTATTCCAGTGACTGTTAGAAAAATATTTTAATAAAAATGAGTGATAAAATAGTTATAACTTAAATCCAATGCACTCAGTCTATAAGTCTTTTGTCATTCTGTCATCTTTTTTATTATATCATTAGAGTCATGATTCACATTTGTTGAAATATGAGGAACACACAATATACAAAGAGGTAATCAAATGGAATCTAGATGAGTAATAGAATGTAAGGGCTTTTATCAGGCTAACTTGGCTGGGTTATAAAACGTCATGGGTGGACAATTGCATGACATATGAAAAAAGATGATTATCAGGCTAGAAAAATATTAAAGATAATTCTTAATATTTTGACCTTTGCACAGCCAAAAAAATACAGGCAGCCCTGAACATTTTCTTTCTTCTAAAATGGAATATATGTCATCCAAAGGGTCTGTTATCTCATGCCTTCATATTTCTATTAAAAAATCAGGCTAGATAGAACAAGATGCACAACCAAAAAGAGGTTATTCTTCTTTCATTAAAAAATCCATAATCCTGAATAAAGAATATTAGAAGACATGAACCTGTTCAACTGTTGAAAATATATTTTATGCTTCTTTAAAATGACCATTTTAAAAATATTAATTATGTGAAAATTTGCTGCCATTTAAAAATACAATTCTTCTTGGCCATTCAGTACATGCTCACCATTTTTCAGAGGAGGGAACCAAGGCTGAAAAAGAATAAATAATTTTCCAGAAGTTGAACTGTAAATTAGTAGGGCAAGACACAACTAGTCCTGGGCCCCTGTTTCTCAGCTAAGGCTTATTTCTTCTAATATGTTGCTTTTAAACATTTTCAGCATTTTATATGAATTCATTTTTAGAACTAATATATATAGAGGCCATTCTAAATAACAACAATTGTACTTTTAATATTTATTAATTAAAACTGTCACTATATGCAGTGTCATTCACAGTATTATTTCATACTTACAGATTAAAAGAGATAAGACTTGAACTGAAAGAATTCATTTTATAAGAGATAAAAGCATATGAACATACAATATATTATAACCTTATAACATTTTAATATTTTGACGATTTTAAGGGCTAAGAATAAAGAGCAGGGAAATATAAGAAAAGGAATAGTTAGGGACTCACAGGAACAGCTTCACCAAAAAGAAGAGAGAACATTTCAGCAAAAGCAAAGAAGCATACAAGAGCAAAGTGTAAATGGGATCTACACAGTATAATGCATGAAGTCAGAAAACTATACAGGATTGGGATGGTGAGACAATACAATCAGAATTTAAAGAGCTTTCAATACCATACATATCAATAAAGATTTCTTTTTGAACGCAATGTGGTACAAATGAATAGTTCTGAGAAGGTGAGAACAAAGTCATGTTTGGATGTAAGAAGCATCACACCTTTGGGAGGCCGAGGCGGTCGGATCACGAGGTCAGGAGATCAAGACCATCCTGGCTAACACTGTGAAACCCTGTCTCTACTAAACATACAAAAAATTAGCCGGGCGTGGTGGCGGGCACCTGTAGTCCTAGCTACTTGGGAGGCTGAGGCAGGAGGATGGTGTGAACCTGGGAGCCAGAGCTTGCAGTGAGCCAAGGTCGTGCCACTGCACTCCAGCGTGGGCAACAGAGTGAGACTCCTCAAAAAAAAAAAAAAAAAAAAAAAAAAAAGGCATCACACTAGGGCAGAGCAGGGCACGACTGAAGGAAGATGAGAGTAGAGAAGTGCAGATTATGATGAAAAGACTATTAAAAATTTTCAAACAAGTTATAGTGAACTCCCAACTGCTTCAATAGACACTAGTGAGGATGTATATAGAGAACAAATATTTACAGATTATATAAACAAGTTTAACCATGGATTGATTTTTAAGGTAAATAAAGTAAAGAAAATCTACAAATCAATTAATGTTTTCAAGTGAGATAAAATGTGTTTATCTATTATAAATATAGATCATAGTTGCTCCTTGAATGTAGATCAGTTCATAAGAAGAATACAGTGTGATAAGAAGGATTTAAAATGTAGACTCCTGTAGAATGTTGATAAGAAAATGCATAGCAAAGAGGAATTCACAGAGCAGATTGAGAAATGGCCAGAGGTGTATAATGTAAATGGAAAATGAAAATTATCCCAGAAACCACGGGAGAAAAATATGTTTGAAGAAGGAAACACTGGTCAGTAGTGACAAATGTTGCCATGAAATAAAGAAAACTGAAGTCTAAAAGATGCTCATTGGATTATCATACTAAAAATTTAATTAAAATATTTTCGATGACCTGGTAAGGTAAAAATTTAGCTTAAAATAAATAAATCATTAATGGAACAGGATATACCAAATTCAGTACTTATAGTGTAAGCTACTATTTCCCAAAATGTTAGGGGAAAAATGATAGGGCGTGTAGAAGAGATTTAAAACCAAAATAACATATTTTGTGAATGGAAGCATTTTCAACATATTTCTATGCAGAGAGAAAGAAACAAATGTAGAGGAAGATACTAGAGAATATTTGATGAAATAAAGATACTGAGTATTTGGAAAGAGGATAAGAGCCAAATCAAAGATAAAAGAATAATTTTTTGATATAAGCCTGAATATCACTATCTCTGACTTGAATAGATATTAGATAACATTATAGGTAAACATGTCTAACCTTAGAGAGTTGATAACTGATAAGCTCTCTTGTTTTCGTAAAATTTGAAGCAAAGTCAAAGTCATATGAAAGAGATGGAGACAAGGCAGCATATTTCAGAGGAATAAAGATAGTAAGGAATAGATTTCCCAAAAGTGAGATAAGAAGAGTAAGACTCTGGCTAGGCACAGTGGCTCACACCTGTAATCCCAGCATTTTGGGAGGCTGAGACAGGAGGATCACTTGAACCCAGAAGTTCAAGACCAGCCTGGGAAATATAGTGAGATCTCATCTCTACAAAAAACAAAACAAAAATTTAGACGTGGTGGTGCATGCATGTGGTTGAGGCTACTCAGGAGGCTGAAGTGGAAGATCGCTTGAGCCCAGGAAGTAGAGGCTGCAGTGAGATATGATGACATCACTGCGCTCCAGCTTGGGTGACAGAGCAAGACTCTATGTTTCAAATCAAAACAACAACAACAAAATAAAAGTAAGACTCTGTATGTGGATTTCTCCCAAGCCATTTGTGATCCTGGGGATGCCCACATGTGGGCGAGCAGCTGTATTCAAATAACATATTATGCTTAAATTAATGTTCTTAGACTCAAGCCAATTAATACAAATTTATATTATTTTAGAAATGAAAGCATTAATCATCCATATCCACAAAGGTTTATGTCAAGTTAACAAATCAAAAATTAAATTTAAATGTACTGGCACCATGCTTCATTGAATATTTATCTTAGGATTTCATTTGCAGTCAGATAACCCATTTCTAATTCAGTCAATGAATCAACTACTAAGAATTTGTTTTAAGTATCAAATATGAGCATAAAGCTAGTCTGGAGGGCAATACAGGAAAATTTTAAGAAATTATACTGATCTTCAAGATTCTTAGACTCTAGAGCAGCGAATAATATAAAAAGTGGCAAATAAAATAGCACATTGTTGTCAAAATTCACAACTGGGCAACTAATTATAAATTGGTACAGCAGTTAAATCAAGCCTGAATATTTATGCATTTATTAAGCTTTGAAGTATGAGTTAAAGTCTTTGACTTGAAGTACCTTACATTATGAGTTAGAAGAAAAAATAAATACCCTCAAATTATTTTCAGGAATAGAAGGCAATACTTATCAAATGACAAATGACAGGAATAAAATATTTATGGTACTAACTGGATAATTATGGAATCGGTAATAGTTGATAAAAATATTAAATGGGTTTAATGTTTTATGAGATAAAACAAGATACATAAATAAAAAAGAATCAGATATTTGAAAACAAATTTTTTAAAAAGCAAAGTATCAGCCCCAGTGGACAAACCCCTAAAATATACAGACTACATTTGGGTTAAATAGATGAATTCCCAGTTGTAATGAACGAAGGCTGCATTTGCAATGACCCTTGTTCACGAGCACATATTGCATTCCTTATTACCATTTCTCATACTGAAGAAAATGTACAGGGTGGAGTAAGTATGAAGTCACTTTCCTAGGAAGCATTAAATAATAATTAATGGGACAATGGTCAGTAAGGGAATGGAGAACATAGAGCACTATTTGGAGTGTGCCTCTTAGTAGAAGGAATTTAAGGGGAAGACAACATGAGTGAAGCCATCATCATCAAAGACTAAGACAGAAATAGTAAACCATTTACACAACAGTAGTGCACTGGTAATATCCAAACATATGATACAATTTGGAAGAGTGAAAAATAAGACTGATTAGGTAAGAGTAGAATACACAATGGGAGGCTTTGCAAGTCAGTGAGAATAAATTTGGTTTAAAGCAATGAAAATTAGGAAGCCATTAAAACATTTTGGAGTAAGAAAGTGGTAAAAATAGTATTGTCAGATAATCTACCAAAATCTAGGGTAGAAGAATATTTAAAAATAATTAACCCAGCCTGTAGGAAGACCAAACTATTGCTCAGGATAAATTGGATTCGGATAGAGCTGCAAAGAGAGAAAACAGCAAAGAAGACCATAGAGTGTAACAGTATCTTCTCTCCTGTTTTTATGCTTTGGGAGTGGAACTATGTCAAAACATTGCAAAATTTCTATTTGTGATAGAATATCAGCATATGTTTCTAGCAAACTTTCAGGGTATTGTAATAAAATTTTAAAAATATACACATAAATTTCATGGTGCCTTTAGACAAATATAAAGTCATTAGACTTTAGACTTTAGTCTTTAGACTATAGACTCTAAAATCTTTCGACTTTATATTAGTCTAAAGGCACCATGAAATTTATGTGGATTCGAGTTTTCCAAATAAGTAGAACCAATAGAATATATATAGAGATATGCATGAGGAGATTTATTATGAGAATTGGCTCATACAATTATGGAGGCCAAGAAGCCCCACAATAGTTAGATATGCCATCTGCAAGATGGAGAGGCAGAAAAGCTGGTAGTGTAATTTAGATGAAAGATGAATGCCTAAGAACCAGGGAAGCTGATGATATAACACCCAAGGACTAAGGCTGACAAGCTGGTGTAAGTTCCGAAGTCCAAAAATAAGGAGCATCAGATGTCCCAAGCCAGAAGAAGATAGAGATGCAGCATCTCTATACTGCAAAGAGAGATGCTCTCTCTCCCAAGCAGAGAGAGCAAATTCAACTTTTCTCTGCCTTTTTGTTTTATTCAGGTTTTCAACAGATTGGATGATGCCAACCCCGCAGTGGTGACGGTGAATCTTCTTTACTCAGTCTACTGACTCAAACACCTATCTCTTCTAGAAACACTCTCAGAGACACACTCAGAAAGAATGTTTATCTGGGCATCCCTTAACCTCATCAAGTTGAAACATAAAATTGACCATCACAGTCTTGATATGTTAAAATATCACATTTATCTCAGGAAATCTGCACTAAGCTTTTATTTTTAAATGTTTTACGGGAATAATCTTAATAAAATCTGACCTGTGATGTGTGATGAGATTAAATTAGTCTCAACTTATTTAAGTGCAGGCACACGATAATATCAATCTAATCTAATAACATCAAATAGTTCTTTACAAATATGTATTGCACATGCCAGAAGCCAGATACTATATGACAATGAATTCACATATAAAATTGGTTATGAAAAGAAATGTTGTCTAAATTCATTATTCAAGTTTTCTGCTAAAACAGTGGTTAAAAAAAAACTCTATAAAATTTGAGTTAATCCATTATTGTTCCTATCATAAGACACAGATTTTGTTTAAATGTCCATCAAAGACAAACTTTGTCAGGTTTTCTCAAGCTCAATGTATTTTAGGATGAGGGAGGTAAATATTGGAGGTTTCAGACACATTCAGGCAAATTAAAGAATTTCTACTACATATAATACATCTAAGTACAATAGTTAACTAAAGGTGTCAAAAGGCCAGGGTGGGTCTCAAGATCTAGGGAAAGACTGGGCTGGTTTTCAAAAGAAAGGCATAGATTTTTAACTTGGATCTGCTACTATGAAAATTTCAATTACACTCACCCAATCTGGTTTTCCTTGTCAGTGAAATGGTTAGAACAGTGAGGTAATAATACTAATTTAATAATACTACTGGGCAGAAGTTTTGATCTAACATTTTGGGAGCTTACTGTGAGTGAACTGAGCATTATAAATTAATTCTTTACATGCATTATTTTCATTAATCCTTAAAACAGCTAGAAGAGGAAGTGTCACCGTCATTTCCATTTTTATATAGGGGAAGTGTAAATTTCAGATGAGAAAATTGAGTTTAGTAAATTATGCAACTTTTCCAATATACTTAGGTCATAACTGCTGTGAAGTATTATGCACTGTTATGCCCCTCTACTGCGGAATGACAATGTATAGATAACAATGGAAAAAATAATAAGAAATGCTTTGTATACTATAAAGTATGTTATAAATATACTATAATTATTTTATTTTACTGTATTATAAATATGCTATGAAAATTTTTGAGCCTAATGAATTTTTATGTTATCACAGTACTTTCCATTAAAAATACTGAATAAATATTTGTTAAATGAAGAAAGGAAAGAAAGAGAGGAGTATATTAACATGATGTAGCTTACTGGAGAAAGTAAGGAAAACCTATGAAGTTGAACCATATGAAAGTACCATTTTTGTAAGACAAAATGGTTGATAATATGCAAATTCATATAGCTCAAACTAATGTAAATAACACAACAAAACTTTACTCAAGTTATCTTCAACTTAACTTGAAGAAATTATTTTATTTAAGAACAAGTGCATTTTGGCTTCTGGTGTTGTATCTAATGATAAATGCTGTGGCAATTCTTTTGTTCCCTGTAATACCCCAGAACACCATGGCTTAAGACAACAATTTATTATTTCTCACAATTTTGCTTTGGACTTAGAACTTCTATATTTGCAAATTCTGCCTGACAAATGAACACTTCCTTCATTTGTTCATCACTCTTTTTCCATACCTCATAATGTATAGGTCTAAAAGAAAATAAAAATAGCTGATGCTATGAACAGTCTGCGTAAAATTCCCCTAAACCAAATACACAAGTTTCTTACATACATTCTCTATTTTTATTTACCACTGATGACATTTTACCACTTTGTTTTTCCTTCTGTATGACATCGTCTCTCTTTCTTTGGCCTCCAGTGGCAGTTTTCCCTCTGCCCTTCCAGCCTCCACTCATGATCTCCTTGCTATTCTCTTGTCTCCATTCCTAACCAGTCCCAACCCCAATGTTACAAGTTTTAGATTTTTGAAATGAAATGTTACACATTTTTAAATCAGCCCCTAATCCTGATTTAGGGTATTTCAGTCTTCCATGTCTATGTAATAAACCATCCAAGATTCTCACTGCTGAGAACCGCTATTTATTTTTTTCACAATTCTACAGATGGCCTGCTGGCTCCCCTGCTGGCTTCTCTTGGACTCCCTCATGTGGCTGCATTCAGTGGGAGTGTTGTTTGAGCTGGAAAATTCAAGAAGGGCTCTATGGCATGTCTGTCTTTGGTGTCTGCTGTTTGCTGGGGTGCCTTGATTTTCTTCCACATGGAGTTCAAACTATTATCATTTCCCTTTCCCATCTCCTCATTTACATTCAAAACGTAGGCATATTCTCCTCAAATTCACCTATACTGCAAAGTACTAAATGATTTATTCTAGTAGATTTCAGAGGTGTTACACTGCCCTTCAGGGACAATTTTGAATATTTTTGGAGGTATTTGTGTCTTTTGATAGAGATGTTTTTAAGAATGTACATATAGCAATGCATATTTTAAAAATATACTTTTCTTCAAACTTACTTTGAGTTTCAGTTATACACTGTATTGACATTATCATTTTTAAAGTATAACACATGCAATACAATTTAATAAATTAAGTGTACACTTCGATAAGTTTTATAAACTTATAGTCCTGGAACCTCCAAAAAAACCATGAATGAACTTAGCCATCACCTCAAAAAGTTCACTCATGGCCTGGGCCCAGTGACTCACGCCAGTAATCCCAGCACTTTGGGAGGCCAAGGCTAGAGGATTGTTTGAGCCCAGGATTCAAGACCAGCCTTAGCAACATAGCAAGCCTCCATCTTTGCAAAAAATAAAAATAATTAGCCAGTCACATTGTTGCATGCCTGTGCTCTCAGCTGTTGGGGAGGCTGTGGTAGAAGGAGTGAGACTGTCTCAAAAAAAAAAAAAGTGGCCGGGCACTGTGGCTCACGTCTGTAATCCCAGTACTTTGGGAGGCTGAGGCTCAAGGTCAAGAGTTCAAGACCAGCCTGGCCAAGATGGTGAAACCCAGTCTCTACTAAAAAGTACAAAAATTAGCCAGGCGTGGTGGTGCATGCTTGTAATGCCAGCTACTTGGGAGGCTGAGGCAGGAGAATCGCCTGACCCCAGGAGGTGAAGGTAGCAGTGAGCTGAGATCGTGCCACTGCACTCCAGCCTGGGCAACAGAGAGAGACTCCGTCTCAGAAAGCAGACAAACAAACAAACAAACAAAAGTTCCCTGATCCCCCAGCCTTTGGTCCCTGGCAACCATTGATCTTCTGTCTGCCACTTCAGTCTTATCAAAAGGTCTGGCATTTTCTGACCCGCATTTATTTTTTGGATGGATAACGTACAGTGCATATATTGTGGTGATAAAAGAGATACCATATTAAGAAGACTCTTGAGTAGGGTAAAGCTTTGACTTTACATCAAAGGCAGTGAGGACCTATTAGTGGATCTTTAATAAGTGAGATTCTTGATACAACTTGCAATTCCAAATCTTCCAGAAGCAGTAGAGGGAAATGTGAACCTGGAGGTAAAGAGTAAGTTCAGGTGAGCAATGATGATACCTGAAATAAGACAATAATACACGCTTGTTTTGTTGTTGCTATTGCTGTTCTGTTTTGTTTTAGGCTTTTAGCAGCCTGACACCATGGGTTTTAGTTTCTTTATTTAGTGATAAGCAGAAAAGAGGGATGAGGAAGGGGCTTTACTGGTCCAACCAGAAACAGAAACTAAGAACCCATGACTGTATTCTCTCCCTTGGACACCCCAATAGGAGGAGTAGAGTAGAGGGTACAGGGCTGAGAGATATTGAGCAGGCTGCTCTAAGCAAAGCTTGGAGAAATGAAGGGTTATAGTCAGGATTTTGGGTTCAAAACAGGAAGGGTAGTAGAGCTTTAGTCTCACACACACACACACAAAAAAACAGAGAAGCAGGATTGAGGTACAAAGAAAAAAAGAATGATGGAGTTAAACTTTGATAATATTTAATCTGCAATACTTGTGAAATATTTAGGTGAAAATGTCTAATTGTTTCCAAGACCAAGAAAAATGTCTAGATTAAGGCTACTGATTTGGAAGTCATAAAGTAGATATTGAAAGCAATATGATTTGTAGACCTATTCCACTTACAAAATGTATTTCTTCTCCTATATTTTTTCCTTGAAGCTAGAAATATTCTGCTTTTGTAATATCTGTACCCTTCTATCTCTTTCTACTTGCACTTACCTTTTTTGGGCTTTGATCATTTCCAACATATAGAACCATAATAACCTCCTCCCTTAAGTCCCCCACCTAACACAGTTTAAATACTGCTATCACAGTCATTGCCCCCGGCCCCTCTCTTTGGCTAAAAGGCTCCTCTTCTTCCAATCACTACCTGTAAAATTGCTGTCAATCTTACAAGATCCAGTTATAAAGAGCTTCTGCATTTAACCCTGTTATGATTATATCCCTACACACACATGCAATTTCTATATTCTATTTTCTACTTGTTTCTACTATTTCTATTTTCTGCTATTTTCTACTTTCCAGTTTCTATTTTCTACAGAAAATAAAATGTACCTATCACTTTAAGATACAGTACTGATAACTAAACAATAGAATTTTAACATTGTCATTAAAAAGTCAGATAAAATGGGAGAATAGCTCAAAATGAGAAAGATTAAACATGCAAACTATTTAATAAAAATAATACACAACTCAACATGGGATATATAAAATGAATTGAATTTATAATATATGGTTGCATTTAAAAATCTGTATTATAAAGAAAAGAATGCTTAGTATAATTAGTAATAACTTAATATAATCAATAATGACCCATGTCAAAAAAGTTATTGGGATCATAAAAGACACATTATTTCTTGTAACTTGAAGGTTCAGCTCAACTTTCCTTCATAGATGTTATTTAAAAAAATAAAAACATGAAAATGCATTGTTAAGATAGATTACCTTTTAGAAACCATGAAGGCATAGAAAGTAAATCAAAAAATCATTCTCGATGTTTCTTAATGAAATCCCACACTAGTATTTATAGCTGAATAAAGCCTTAAATATTTTTCCTAAAACATAATGGTATATATTTTAATACATTACAGAAGACTTGTAAATTAGTGCTGTCCCACTATCCCTAGACCTTGGAGAAATTTAGGGCTGAGATAGAGAAGCCATTTACTATTCACCAAGTCACATAGATTAGTTGCTGTGTCTCTTTGTGGTTTCAGTGTGCATTAGAGACCAAATCCTATTCATCCCAATTTATTTTTAAATACCCATGATGAGCCTTGGCTTTTCTTTTTACAGAGAGGATGGAAATATCAATGAAAGAGCTAAAAATCAGACACTTCTAACACTTGGCAGCTGCACCCACTTGCTGTATCAGGGGGTATTCTAGGTATCCATGTGGGGTAGCTCAGGCCCCCAGGAAGCCTATTAACAAGGCTGGTTTCATTGTGCCTGCTGCCTTGGACAAAGAAAGCATTATAAGCCTGTTATGGCTTTATCTTTTACACTTGTTTCTTTAGGTCTCATGCAGTACCATACGTATTTCCCTGTCTTCAAGTTCTCTTTGTTTTTGTCTTCCTCTCAGGCTTATGACTCAGCTCCTTGCCTTGCTATTTTTTTAACAAGTTTTCAGATTGAACACCTATCCTAATCTACCATCTGACTTGCCTCCATTATCGGCTTGATCCATTTTCCTTGTCCTTATTCTTACTGCCCACACAATTAGAGAATTAACTGCTTCCCTCCTTGTATGTACACAGAGTTGATTTGGAAATGTGACTTTGAAATCACGCTACTCCCACTCCCACAAAACAATATGGAAATGGAAATTTGGGCCTGAAAATCATATTGGAATTAACCTACAAATTGACACATAGTAGATGAAATCAAGGATATAGAGTCAACTTGAAGAAACACAGAATAGCTCTCATGGGTTTGGTTAGTAAAGTGTGTGTGTGTGTGTGTGTGTGTGTGTGTGTGTGTGTGTGTGTGTGACTTAGAAACATTTTAGCAGTGCTCCTCTACCCAGTTTTCAGTGCCTACACGTTTTTTGTGTACACAGCCAATAAGTAGCTATAATGACATTTTTAGCTTTAATTTTGTCAGGATGCCATGGAAATTTTCTAACATAGGTAACCTATTTGGTTATAGTTCTACTCTAGTGCCTAGGGCAGTGCAGATCACCCAGCTGCTTCTACAGGAGATCATCATCTGGTGGTGAATTCCTTGTAGCTATATGCTAGTCAATTAGGAGGTGCTGATCAAGTCTCCAAGTCTGTTTGAAAGGAGTTTGTTCCATAGCTGCTTCAGAGGGTGTTTCACGTAACTTACTCTTGTAAAGAAACTTGAAGGTAAATTAGTTGTATGCATTGTTTGGAAAATGAATATTCCCAGTGCTGTAGAGAGTCTGTGGGTGGTGAGGATTGGTGAAGATATTGGGGATTGAGGAATTGTCCCATGCCCTGGTTTATCTTATTTGCTAAAAACTACACCTCACTGCCTGGGCCTAAGAAGTGATCGATCATGTGCATTGCCTTCTTTCCCTGACTCAGTCCCTCCTCACTTCCTATTGCTCTTTCCTGTAAAAAACTTTCCCTCTCTATTCCATCCCTCCCTCCCCTGTTTCCTAGGTTCTGCCAACTTTTCTTGCTGAAATAATCGCACCTCAGTTTTGTAGATGAAGAGTCAAATTCTGTAAAATATTTGAGGAGATTTATTATAAGCCTAATATGAACTACCATGGCCTGTGACAGAGCCCTTAGGATATCCTGAGAACATGTGCCCAAGGTGGTCAGGGTGCAGCTTGGTTTTATACATTTTAAGGAAATATGAGACTTCAATCATTTAAGAAATATTTAGGGTGGTGGTGGGCACCTGTAATCCCAGCTACTTGGGAGGCTGAGGCAGGAGAATCGCTTGAACCTGGGAGGTGGAGGTTGCATTGAGCCAAGATTGCGCCACTGCACTCCAGCCTGCATGAAAAGAATGAAACTCCATCTCAAAAAAAAACAAAAACAAAAACAAAAAACAGAAATATTTAGGTTGGTGCAAAAGTAATTGCTGTTTTTGCATTGTTGGAATTTGCCATTTGATATTGGAATACATTCTTAAATAAATGTGGTTATGTTGTACATCATTTTAATGGGCATTTCTCACTTTATGATTTTTTTTTGCTAATGACTTATTACTTGCTGTTTATTTTATGTTTATTTTACACTGTGGAAATGATGTTAGACAAAGTAAATTCAAGCCATTTTCTCATTTGAGTTCAAAACGGGTTGTAAAGCAGTGGAGACAACTCGCAACATCAACGATGCATCTGGCCCAGTCATTGCTAATAAATGTACAGTGCAATGGTGATTCAAGAAGTTTTGCAAAGGAGATGAGAAACTTGAAGATGAGGAGCATAGTGGCCGGCCATTGGAAGTTGACAATGACCAGTTGAGCACAATCATTGAAGCTGATCCTCTTACAACTGTACAAGAAGTTGCCAGATAACTCAGTGTCAATCATTTTATGATTGTTCAGCATTGGAAGCAAATTGGAAATGTGAAAAAGCTTGATAAATGGGTGCCTCATGAGCTGACTGAAAATAAAAAAAAAAAAAACTCGCTGTTTTGAAGGGTCATCTTCTTTTATTCTACACAACAACAATGAATCATTTCTTGACAGGATTGTGACGTGTGACAAAAGTGGATTTTATATGACAACTGGTGATAACCAGCTCAGTAGTTGTACGTAGAAGAAGCACCAAAGCAATTCTCAAAGCCAAACTTGCACCAAAAAAAAGGTCCTGGTCACTGATTGGTGGCCTCTTGCCCATCTGATCCACTACTGCTTTCTCAATCCCGGGGAAGCCATTACATCTGAGAAGTCTGCTTAGCATATCAATGAGATGCACCCAAAACTGCCAACACCTGCAGCTGGCATTAGTCATCAGAAAGGGCTCAATTCTTCTCCACCACAATGCCCGACTGCATGTCACACAACCAATGCGTCAAAATTTGAACGAACTGGACTACAAACTTTTGGCTCTTCTGCCATATTCACCTGACTTCTTGTCAACTGACCACCACTTCTTCAAGCGTCTTGACAACATTTTGCAGGGAAAATGCTTCCACAACAAGCAGGATGCAGAAAATGCTTTCCAAGACTTCACTAAATCCCAAAGCCCTGATTTTTGTAATCCTTAGGAGGATTACAAAACTTCCTCAATGGTAAGGAATAAACAAACTTATTTCTCATTGGCAAAAATGTGTTGATTGTAATGGTTCCTATTTTGATTAGTAAAGATGTGTTTGAGCCTAGTTGTAAGGATTTAAAATTCACTGCCTGTAACCACAATTACTTTTGCACCAACGTTTACACTGGTTTGGTCCAGAGAGGTGAGACAACTCAAAGTGGGGATGGGGCTTCCAGTTTACGGGTAGAATTAAAATTTTTCTGGTTGACAGTTGGTTGAGTTTATCTAAAGACCTGGGATCAATAGAAAGGAAATGTCTGGGTTGAGATAAGGTATGGTGAAGACCAAAGTTCTTATTATGCAGATGAAACCTTCAGGTAACAGGCTTCAGAAGGAATAGATTATCAATGCTTCTTATCAGACTTAAATGTCATCTGGATGTTATTGCTGGAGAGGTATAATGAGGCATGTTCAACCCCACCTTCCATCATGTACTGAACCAGTCTCTCAGTTTAAATTTTAAGAGTGCCCTGGCTAAGAAAAAAGCCCATTCAGCTGGTTGGGGGCCTTAGAATTGTATTTTTGATTTACAGTTTCCTTCAGGTACTTACTATTTCTTAGGCCTCTTGAATCTGCTTTTATCCAGTGTTTTGATGCTGTGAGGGTTGGTGTCTTGATCTAGTGCTATAGACTTTCCTGGAGGTAAGAGGATGAGCTTTGTCCAATGGAAGAGCAAGGGACAAGTTCAGGCTTGGTGGAAGGTTGGGGTCTCTTCCTTGAGGTGTAACTGAGTTTCTATTATGGTAACTATAATTTTGAAACATACTTCATTTTCTGAGGATTAATTTTCTCTTCCAACACCTTCCATATTGATCTAGGTGAGAAATCCCTCTCACTAACATAATACTGATCCTATTTCTGACAAAAAAGTAAACCCATAGGTGGGGCACGGTGGCTCACACCTGTAATCCCAGCACTTTGGGAGGCCAATGCGTGCAGGTCACCAGAGGTCAGGAGTTTGAGACCAGCTTGGCCAACATGGTAAAACCCTGTCTCTACTAAAAATACAAAAATTAGCCAGGCATGGTGTCATGCACCTGTAGTCACAGCTACCTAAGAGGCTGAGGCAGGAGAATTGCTTGAATCCAGGAGGCAGAGGTTGCAGTGAGCCAAGATCACACCACTACACTCCAGCCTGGGCAACAGAGTGAGACTTCGACTAAAAAAAAAAAAAAACAAAAGTAACCCTGGTTTTATTTCATTAAAAGAGCATTTCTTCTTTACAAAATCTCCTCCTTAGGAGGATTAAAAATCCTTAGGAGGATTACAAAACCTCCTCAATAAGAAACAGCACTATGCCCAAAGAGCTTTTCTCTAATAACTGTCTCTCTAATAAGAGTGTGAGTCAGAAGAATAAAAGGTAGGAGGTGAACTGTGACTGCCAAGTAGAGCTGGGACATGAGGCCTCTGGCTTGGGCATCTCATGGCATAGCAAAAGGATTTTGAGATGGAGCCTCCCAAGAGGGAATACTCAGAGAACAAGTGATCCTCAACCAATGGATGCAAATGGTATGGACTATACTGACCACGCTGTGAAAGATACACAGCTTCCCTTCCACCTTTGAGTTCCTAACGCCAGCCTCAGTTTTTGATGGGGCATAGCAAGGACATATTGCAGAAGAACATGAAGGATGGGAAGTACCCTTGCAGTTATTTTTGGAAAATACAATCTGGGACACAAGGCATCCCTGTTGGGATCTGTCCAAATTCCTGACCCACAGAATCCGTGAGCATAATAAAATGGTTGTTGTTTTACAGCACTGAGTTCTGGGGTAGTTTGTCATGCAGCAATAGATAACCAGAACAGTAGCCTATGAAGCAACGGCTGCTGCAAAGTTTATTGCTGCTGCAGGCAACACTCCAAAGCTGACTGATACAGCCCAGCTGAAGCTCTCACAGCGTGGATTCAATGAAATGAGATCCTGGATGCTCTAACTTTGGTAAACAAAATGCAGACTTTATTTGAATGCCACAGAAGCCAAAGTCATGGGAGAAAAACAGATGGTTCTAAACAACTTTGAGGTTCCTTCATTCAGAGTCCCAAACACCTCCACGGGGCTCTTTGCTGTGCTATTTTTTGAAACAGCTGCTTACCTGGCTATCTTACGGAGAGAGAGAGATCAAGTAAGGCCTCTGGGCATGTTGATACTGATCTTTGCCCTTGATTAAGCTCTTGCTTTATTTATTTATTTTTTCCAGTGGGAACTAGTGGAAAATAGTTTGTAAAATTATCATGAAATTTGTAGAAAGAACTATAAAATTTGTTGCTACTTGCCTTTTTTTTTTTTTTTTTTTTGAGGTAGAGTCTCACTCTGTTGCCCAGGCTGAAGTGTGATGGCATGATCTTGGCTCACTGCAACCTCTGCCTCCCGGGTTCAAGTGATTCTCCCTGCCTCAGCCTCCTGAATAGCTGAGATTACAGATGCCCACCACCATGCCCAGCTAATTTTTGTATTTTTAGTAGAGATAGGTTTTCACCATGTTGGCCAGGCTGGTCTCAAACTCTGACCTCAGGAGATCTGCCCCCCTCCCAAAGTGCTGGGCTTACAGGCATAAGCCACTGTGCCCGGCAACCCTACTTGCTCTTTTTCCTTGTATCTTATCAGCATGGGAAGATCAAGATCTTTAAAAGCATGTATTGAAAAGTACATTCTAACTAGTTTCTTCACAGTCTAGTCCAGCACCCCTTGCCATACAAACCGAACATCATTCTCTAAAACTCACCAAGAAGCTAATTATAACTTGATGTTACATATAGTCACTCTATAGCAAAAGAAGATATATGTATGAGTTGATACATACGTGTATATATACATATGTATGAAAGTGATATAGATATATGCATATATATACCAACTTATTGATATATACATTCACATATATTAGCATATACATATACATATATATATGATTTCTCCTTGGACTTTTTTTTCTTTCCTATTCTAAATGTGAAGTTCTGGTTTATTCATCTGAATAAAAATTGTACACTTTGTTATTGAGTCTGTCTTTGAGAAATTGATTTATTCTCTGTGAACTTACTAAATCAAGAGTCTGGTCATAAAATCCTCCAAACTGCAAGGGATTAAATAAGACAGTTTTCAAATCAAAATGGTTCTAGGTATTCAGCTTAGGATTCCTACTATGATATTCTAATATCTCAGGGTGCCGCTTTCTACTATGGGTGCATACTATCCAAACAGTGACAGAGAATATTGAAGAAAAAATGAAAAGAGATGCTTTTCACTTTGGAAATGTGCATTGGTTTGCCTTCTAGTAAATCAAGACTACAGACCATATTGCAAATATGGAACTTTCCCTAACATACCATCATCCAAAATACCTATAGCATATGTCACATACTTTCTTCCATGTATGTGTGTATGTACATGATGGTGTGTATGTATACAAAATTGCATGTAATTGATTATAATATAGCAAACCACTCTTGGTTTCAGGAAAAAAAAACACATTTATTTGAAATTAAATTTTATACAATTAGAAAAATTAAATATATCATTATGTATGCTGTTATAAAAACAATAATACAGGAGTTATTAAGACATTATTTTTAGGCAGCTAGAAAGGGTGAAAGTTCTCGGTAGAATTTCCTTTTAATAAAAACAATACCCAAACCATTTCTTATCTAACAGAAAGCAGCCTGAGAAGTCAGGCATAAATATGCAAACTAGAAGCTTTTGTATGTAAATGTCGGCAGCTGTACCTGGAAGCCAGGTACATTTAATATGGCGTCTCCCACCCTCTTTTCCTTGTCACCAGTGTGCCAGGTGTCATGGCAGCCTCCAGATAAAGTCACGTGTGCAGGACAACATGGCGGCCAGCCAGGTAGCTGTATTTGCATATTAAAAGGCTAGTGTGGGAGGGCCAATTTTCTCGCAGACTATGTAAATGGCACACCTGGTCAAACCAATCCCCTGAGCCCTATGTAAATCAATCACTGCCTCCTCAAGCCCTTGTACGAAATTGATTGCCTTCCCCCGCAAATCGGAGACCCTCTTTTGGGAGACCCGCTTTCTCAACAAGAGGAAGCTTTTTCTCTCTCTTTTCTTTTTCTATTCAACTTTCTGCTCCTGAATCCACTCTTCATGTGTGTCTGTGTCCTGAATTATTTTTCAACCAAGAGCCAGGGTATATACCCCAGACAACAGAGCCGTTTCACTACCTACAAAAATTATTCCAAAAATAGCTTTTATCTCAGACTGGAAAATGCGATTATTGTTCCATGCCAATAGTTATAGAAATGCCTCAATATTTTTAATGGCTATGTAGCATAGTGGTTAATAGCACCAGCCTGTCATAAACTACCTTCAGCTCCTATTTTTGGTATGACATTCAAAAAGTTATTAAACCTCTGTGAATTTTAGTTTCCTTCTCTGTAAAATAATGATAATAAAAACTATGAGGACCAAAAGTTAATACATAATAAAGCTATAAGAATTAAGGTAGTTAACTTATGTAAAGTACTTAGAACAGTGCCACATACATGGCAAACAATAATATCAATTGTGATTGTTAGTATTATCATCTGTATGGGCAGATACTATAATTTCTTTAACAATTTACTATCATGTGCACCTGAATTGTTCCCAGCTTTTTGCTATTTCAAACATTCCCCTGATAGGCATGTTTTTATGCACATCTTTTCCCGTTTAGGTCCTTAGTATTTATTTCTTAAAGTAGAATTTTGGGGTGAAATTAATGTATATTTTAAAGACTTTTGATCTCTAAAGTCAAATAGCCATCCAACTTTTCTCTTACCAGTATTGTATAAAATAGGAAATTGAAGTATAATACATCTTACTTTAAAACATTTTAAAGTAACTTCCAGATATTTTTGAATTTTATTGTTTTAAAATCAATATATGTGAAGGAAAGGAAGATTTTTAAATGATTTAAAGAAATGCTATACATTTGATTGATATGTAAATAATTCAGTGATGCCACATAATTTATTTGCAAATTATTAATTCTGTTGATGACTACTAGAACATTGTTTAATTCCAGCTGATTGTGCTATATGCTTTTCAGTATGAGCTTGGACCAATCCATTCATAGTTTTTGATTATGGGATTGGGATGAAGGATTTATTTTAAACTTTAACTAAACCAATAATAACTATTAAGTAAATCTACTGTCATAAATATTATGGAATCTGGCACCTCATAGATAAGTAATACACTAAAGACAGACGTAAGAGTTACATGCTGTTGGCATCTATTCACGCCCTAGTCTCTGTTCCCATGGATGCTTGGGAATTGTAGATGCTGATTTATCAGATATTTAACCTTCAGGGTGCATTTACTACAATCAGAGTAGTAGCTCCTTTCTTTTTCCTCCTCCTCTGCCTCCCTCTTTTCTTCTTTTTGCTATGTTTGAAAATATTTCTTTCCGCTGCAACCAAAAGGTAAATTATTTGAAAAAGGTTTCAGATATAGTTTGGAACAACAAAATAATTTAATTTAAGCTGATGTAAAAAATAAAATAATCTCATTGCTAGTCTTTGTGCTTTTCTATTTAGTGGTAATAAAATTTTAAAGCGAGGTAATTGTTTTAGGTCAATGCAGGAGATATCTTCTTTAGAGACCTCTTTAAAAGCAGTAAGAACCCTGAGATAGCCATTAAAATGGGTTGAGTTGGCAAGTTCGCACTCATTCGGATATCTTCATGTTCTGCTGGTTGCCAGATGCTGTAATATCTGTTGTGGATATTGTGGATGTCACACAGAAGCAGGAGAAGAACACTTGATTTTTCTTAATTTATTTATTCTTTATAATGTGGCTGTCTACCCCAGTGCTCTTGCATGAGGACTTAATGGAGTTTTATCAATATTTTAAAAATGCGGACACAGGCTTACATTTTCTCACTTTCTGTTTGCCAGAGGTTGAAATGTCAGAGTACATAGGAGGCTAATACAGGGCAACCTTGTATTCTCAGTGCCTGAAAACAAGGAACTGGTCAGAGACCAAACAATTAGTGGCTACTTGTGCATGTCAGCAGCTCTAGCAAACACACAGTCAATTATTGAATGGGTTTTGCCCCAGGCGAATGTAGTTCGGTGTAGGCAAGATAAAATTGCACTCAAGCTGATGAAATGCACCTTCTTTTTCCTTTTTCTTTTTTTTTTTTTTTTTTTTTTTTTTGCTGAGGAGTAAAATAAGGACTTGGTACCGTATCTGCAAGCTAAACCAAAATGATCATCAGCTTGATATGAATGTTACTTAAAAAAAAAGCCATCAACTCAGCGTGGATTAACTCTTAAGGTTTGTCAGGGGTTTCAAGTTAAATCCATTAAAATTTTCTGTTACCATTACATTGTTTTTTTAGTTTAAAAAAAGTATAAACAATTGAACTGGAGCCTACCGTTTGGCAGCAAGCCACTGACGTTCATTCTTGTCTCTTTTGCCTTCTACATGCTTGGCTGTCCTAATAATAAGCATCATTTTAATGAATCGCTGACTACTTTACTGACTGACCTCAGAACTTGGTCAATTCTTACTAAATTGAAATCATTAATTTAGTAAGCGTACATTGCAGTTCAGTCCAAATCAGATTCAAAACATTAATAAGGACAGTAATAACATCCCTGCCCTCATTAGAATCTATCAAGTCTGAATTGCTTAATAAGGCTCTATTTGTAAAAAAAAAATGGAAAAAAATAGCACTTAAATCCTGAGGAAATGAGAAACTATGCAAAAATATTTCAGTAATAGCCATAATTTTACCGGCTGAAGCACAAAGAGAAGAAAATCCAGCTCCCAGCCTCTTATAATGCTGCTTCTATGTTAGAATTGTAGAAGAATCATGCCACATAATGAGGCCATAGAAATTTCCTGATTCAAAGAGAGGAATGTGAACTTACATCCAATTTGCTTAAGTAGTTTATATGTTAATTAAATTTAAAAATTTAATGGTGAAACCCTAATCTTCTGTCAGCTCTATCTGAGCAGCAATTTTGCTGCTGGAACTATGACAATTTTTTTGATCAAGAATATCTCTTAGCTGGTAACAAAAAACTGAATTTAGGCAAAACTAACATGGAGAAAATGAACAGATGCTCAACCAGTGAATTTTTAAACTTAATCCTTTTCACTGGTGGTAAATATCACAAAAAGCCATTTTGTCTTTCTCAGAACTGGAAAGGAGAAAAACAAGATTTTATGGCTGAATATTTCAACCTCCACCTCTGAAATTCATGTCATGTCAGGGGTGCTACATCACGCACAAAGACCAGTAAATCCAAGAATTTATTTCATACAAAATAAAAAACATAGGGATACTTTAGAATATAATATAGAGGTTTAAAAAAGGCGTATTCTAGATATCTATGTCATGTGAACAGGCAGATAATGGCTTTTCATCATCATGAAAAAAATTTTTAATCAATAACCAAGCAAAGCAAAACAGAAACAAATACTGAGATTATAATCAAACCTTATAATAAAAAAAATTCAATTTCTAATGCCATAGGCTTAGGAATAATTTTTAACAAAATGCAGCTATGCTTTTATCAATGTGTATCAAACCTGCTCTGACGAAATAAATATCAAAAGAATAGTGGTTGTGAATTGATAGAGAGTTCAGATTATTCTTTTGTTCTGGTGGAAAGATTAAATATTCAAATAATAGTTATTTATATATATACATTTTATTTTTAATTGTAAATTATATATAATATGATAGAAATTTAGAAAAATACTGCAAAGAATAAATTTTTACATGAATATAATGAAAAGTTGTATTTAAGATATTAAGTTAATATAATTGAAATATTGAAAATTATATCTTATTTGTATGGTGAAGAGTTTCATATTGCCCAAAGAGAGGTCTGGCCTCCTGGGAAGTAATATCTGGATCCAGCAATGTTTTGCATACTAGGAGGGTCTGGGTTTACCGGATATTCTTTCTTTCTTTCTTTCTTTCTTTTTTTTTTTTTTTGAGGAGTCTTGCTCTGTCGCCAGGCTGGAGTGCAGTGGCACGATCTTGGCTCACTGTAACCTCTGCCTCCCAGATTCAAGCAATTCTCCTGCCTCAGACTCCTGAGTAGCTGGGAATACAGGCACGTGCCACCATGCCTAGCTAATTTTTGTATTTTTTTTAGTAGATATGGAGTTTCACCATGTTGGCCAGGATGGTCTCGATCTCTTGACCTCGTGATCTGCCCACCTTGGCCTCCCAAAGTGCTGGGATTACAGGTGTGAGCCACCACACCCAGTCTACTGGATATTCTTAACAGTGTGACATCAGTTGGCGGGCTTGAGTAATGTGGTATAGATCAACCTGAAGACTGAAATCAATTATGTGGACAGTCAATCAATTAGTCAATCAATGAATCATGCCTACATAAGGGAACCATAAAAAAAAACTTGGACTCTGACATTTTAGGTGAGCTTCTCTGGTTGGCAATAATTTGTGCATATTGGTACACATTATGCTGGGAGGGTAATGTTTCCTGATTCCTGGGGGAGGCCAATGGAAGGTCCATGTTTGGAAACCTCCTAGAATCTGCCCTATGAATCTCTTGTTTTGGCTGGTCTTTATCTGTATCCTTTCCTGTAATAAACCATAGAGTGAGTATAACTGCTTTCAGTGTGTGCGGTGGGTCTTTCTAGTGAATTCTTAAAAGTGAGAGTAGTTTTGGAAACTCTCTAAACTTGCAGTTGGTATCATAAGTTAGAGTTATCTTTCGAATTCTGCCCGCAAACTTGGTCGTTGGCCTAAACTCCTCATAACTTAAAATAGGCTACATGCCTTGTAAATTATGTATTTTAATGTAAACCATTCGTGAAATCAGTATGACAATTTCTCAATTATTGTTAATTTTTATCAATTACTTGTGTGATGTATTTGGACATGGCTATCGCTATCATGATAATATCCTGTTTGAGCTATGCTTTGGTATATGGAACTACACTAAGCTTTTTAAAAGACCGTCATTAAATTAATATTCATTGTATGACTTTAATTTAAAAAATGTAGAATTCTGTTAATATCAACAATATTATTCATCATAATCTATCTTTTCTCAACTTCAGCAGAACTAGCAGCAATTGCATTAAAACTTTTCTAGCCCTTACAACATTGACCATGATTTTGTTAGTTCCACGTCTCTATCATCAACATTATCACATTCTATCACAAATGTTTATGGGACTGCCTGAAATATGCACCATGTGATGTGCAATGTAAGGCTTAAAATTAAGGCCCAATATTATGTGCTGCCTCAATATTTAGTGAAATCCGCAGGGCCATGAATGGCCTAACCATAAACCCCCGACTCTATATTCATGCTCCGGTTTTCTAGCAAAACACCATAGTTCCCACTTACACCTGAGCAATAGTTCTAGTTTTTTGCCAACCTAGAGATTTATTCATACAAGTCAATTACATTCTTCTGTATAAACCAGGATGCACTTTACTGTGTTGATACTACAAATTTGCCTCCCAAAGCTCTGTTTTACAACTGTGTTCCTGATTGAAACCCCTATGGATATATGTGACTAATAAGCTGCTATCAATCTCATCTATCTATTTTCAATGGACTATTTGACCATACCCACAACCCTAAGACAGGGATCCCTTCCTCACTAAAAGGATGAATAGGAAGCAATTAAAGCAATACTGTCAGTTAGATTTTAAATATCATATTTGGGCCTAAGTTTATTATCAGTATAATGAGGATCATAGTGAAAATTATAGAATTAATAGGGCTAAATATTTATTAGAATTGTGTGCAACATAGATTGAACAGTATATAAGCATTATCTTTCACATTTAATAATTAAGCTGTTTCAATGCCCACAATGTGCAGGAATTCCACTGGTTTTAATAAACTGTCCCACTAAATAACAATAAAATTCAACTCTTACAGTAGAAAGAGATACTCAAACCATTGGTATTTTCCTGCCCCCCACAACCCCAAAATCCCTGTCCGCTACTCACATCCTTTTGCTGTTGCTTATAAACCCTCTTTATAAGAGTCCACTGTACCTGATTAATGCTCAATCTGTTCTTCATTACTGCACTGCCTATGACTTCATTCTCAGTCTTCCTTAAGGCAAGTCCTGTGTATGCTGCAGTTTGATTAGTGGTAATGACAGTGACTGCAAATGAATCTAATAACATATGGCCATTGTCTGTGGGCACGCAAAAGGAAACTGAGAATTTTCTCTCTGATGTGATGGCATTATCATCATGAAAGACATTTCCTTTTCTTGTATCTGGGCTTACTCTGACTATGGAGATTAATGAGAACAGATGTTAAAGAGCCATGGTAAGCTGAATGACTCACACACATGGGACAAAGGTGTGTAAGAGCCAGCTGTGGTACCTGAAAGGTGGACTTTTCCTAGCAGGAAAACCACCAATAAAAACCAACAGCAGACATAACTGGAACAGGATTCTATAAAACCCCCGTGTGGAGGCTCAGGGATTCAACATTAATTTCCAGAGAGCCAGGGCAATGGATAGAGTGAGAGAAACTCTGAACATTTGAGAATATGACCAAAAATATAAAACACTTTAGCATCTTCACAATCAATACAGTCATCCTAGTGTATATAAACTAAACATCAATCTTGGTCATAATTACACTTTCCCTTTTTGAATTTTTTACTTATTATAAATTTTAGATAATTTTGTCCTTGTGATTAAATTACTAAAATTTAGAAAGTAGAATGAATCAAAACAATGAGGCTTTACTAGTATATGGAGATAGCTTACTGGACCCTAACAAAGTAAATCTGCTATTAAGAAAGCTATCTCCAAAACTATGTTTCTAAAAGGGACTTCCAGGGTCAAGCTAGGTCAGCATTTTGGTAGGATTGATGCCAGAAAACACAGCTGCTACTGAAATATTTTTTCAGAAAAGGAAGTTCACCCTCTGAGTCATTTCAGATTAAATCTTCATCACAGGCCTGTGTATGTGTTTTAAAGGAAGGTCTATAATCAGAGGTCCAATTGTTAGCAACTCTGGACATAATCTCAGGATAACAATTCAACCATTCAAATGCTCAAGGCTGAGAGTAAATACCACTTTTCTGTGGTTAAGAAAATAATAAATTCCAGAGGATCCACCACAGATAGCTCAATTACCCCATCAAGAGTTATCAACTATAGTCAGTTCTCCTCTGTGCTCTGGTGATAATGCACACAGCATCTGTTCCATTTTTCTCTTTGCGTTGCCACTTCTGGGTAATGTTATTGAAGCATCACCAATGGGTTAAACAAAAGCTGACACTTCAAGAGGAAGGAATGAAAAAGTTGCAGTGCTCGGAATAAGACTATTAAACCTGGGAGGAGTGAACCTATACCTGGAATAGAGAAAATGGAATGAGGTAGAACTGTTTTCACTTTGGAAATAGAGGCAAAGAAATATAAGTGAGTGGGAAACCTGGAAGGAGCCCAATTAAGAAAACAGTAGAGTTTCTCCTATCCCTCTGGTTAGTAATATAGATCTGGGAAGTCCCAGTGTGAGCAGACATCCTTGACTTTGTAGTCTTAAAATAAATGTGAAAGGAATTGTAAGAAAGGCATAAATTTTACAAGATTGCCATAATGCAGCTCTAATGGTTTACTGAGAATAGTGACAAAGTATAGATATGTTGCTATTTTATTTTAGAGAAATTCTGACCTAAGCCTGAAGAAATTTTTCACTAACAAAACAAAATACATTTATTGAATCTTAGGAGATAAGGTTCACATCTTTTAAACCTGGCTTAAGCCATGCTTCAGGCATTATTACATAGGACAGTAAGACTTTTAGTTTTTAACTTTTTGTTAACTAAGCATGGTCTCAGGTTTTACTATATTTTGTTTGGTTTGAATTGGGAAGTTCAGCACTGGAAGATATATGGAGCAGAATTATAATAATAATAACAAAGCAACAACAAACTACAATCACATTTTGCTCCAATCAGTTATACTGAGTCCATGCTATTAACTACCTCAAATTTGAAGTAGATGGAAAGAAATACAGGAAAGATAGGAAATACTGGATGCCTACCAAGTTCTCACAAAATCACCATATTTCTGGAATTGTTTTCACTATTCCACAAATGAAGAATTATGACTCATTTAAGTATTATTTTAAAGTTAACACAGCTAATAGATGCGTAAACTGGAATGCAAACATAGCACATATGATTTTATACCTTGTGTTCTTTCCACTAAATCTTATCACCTACCAAACAGTTGTATTATCCATTCTATTATTGAGCCTAATCAGCAGAAAATAGTGTGTTCTCCTCAGTAAGCAACAGATAAAGAGAACCATGGCAGCCCTAAATAAAATAGTAAAGGAAGCCATGGAAAGTTTTGATACGATAATTTATTGATATCACTGCTTCTCCTCCACTTCTTCTAATAAAGTTGCTACAGTTTCCAGACCATATGTGTCCCTTAGCCTCTGGGCAAATTGTAAGGTTACCAGAAGAAACTAAACACAATTCCTCTTCCTGCCATTGTGAATATCCAAGCTGAAGAAATGATGCTTGATGTGCCAGAAAGGAAGAAGGGAAATGTCAAGGCCTTTAAAGGATATAGACAGGAATATAGAAAGGAGGAGAGTTTTCCCCAAGTGTCAAGATAGATTTGAGGAACACAGATTTTCCAAGATACGGAACTAGATTTATGCCTTCAAAAATGCTAAAGCAGATGGAAAATAAATAGAACTATTTTTATTCTTCAGGTGTCTTGAGTGCCACAGAACCCTTAATTATACGGACTTAGTTTGTGAGCATCTCAAGAGGAACCTATATGAAACAACGTGGAACCATGGGATGCTTTCTCAAATGGTCTTGCTTTGAAAAGCTCAAATATAGGAATGGAGAGGGAACACCAATAGTGACAGATATGTACTTTTCTGCCAGTCCGATGGAAGAGGGACTCAATATTTTTATTTCATTTGTCTGAAAAAAAAATTTGTAAGTGATTGTTCCTTCATAGCTCTTTTTGTGGAGTGAGAATTATATTCGTTTACCTACGGTGAAAACGAACTGTCTTATAACCTAAGCTGTATAACTAAAACAGAAACGGAGACACAAACAAAAACGAATCCCGAACTTGAAATGAAGGGAGTGCAATTTTGCCTTGGCTCTTTTAACTGGTTTAGAGCATTGAATTTATTATATAATCATTTTCCACTGTAGATTCTCATCTGTAAAGAGATAATTTGTATTAGGATGTCAGTATAGTTGCTTTCCAATATAATATGTGAGAAATGGAATAACCATATAATTATCAACTGAGAAATTTTTGAGAGTTAAAAGGAGTACTACAAACAATTAAAATTGTATATTTTTAAATACTTACTTAGCTGACAAGTTAATTTAATTATATTAGAAGATTTAGAAATATTTTGTTTCAAAAATTATTTTCAAAATTACTTTTTCTAAAAATTAAAAATATTATTTATCTCTGTATATTAGAGAAAAAAATATTTGTATTGTTATTAAATATGTGAATATGAAAAATAACATTTATATACAGTAATTTGTTTTCTAGCTGTATCTCTCTAAAATTCAATATCACTGGTTTTATTTTAATTTTTAAAGAATATGTGTTTTGTAACATGGATTTATTTTCAGGTTTTTCTTATAATTACCTGCAACTTTCTTTAAATTTTATTTTAAGGTTAATAATATTAAAAGTTTTTGCATGCTGAATTGATTTTCTCCGTGAATTAAGAAAATACTCTGTCAGTGCTGAAGTGTCTCATAAGTTGAGAGAAAATTCTACTAACTGGAGTATATTTTTAATTCTATTTCTTTATATTAAAATTTGTAAATATTTAAGCCTAAACGCTATTACAAGTACTTTTTTCATGCCTCAATACTGAATACCTACTTTGGCACATATTTTCACAGAAAAAATTCTCAAATATGTTTTCTGTTGCCAGGATTTTTGAATATTTAACAGCATTTAACTGTTACAAAATTTTATAGTTTTGAAATGTATTTTCATACTGGGATAGAATATAAATTTACCCCATTAAAAACTGGACCCCACCAAAAATTTTTTCACAGGTTGCACTACCCAAGAAACAAGTATAGCGTTTCAAAAATTGTAATGTGTGCATCACTTGAGCCCCGCTGTTTTATTGCATTTTTGTCCTGCTTTTATACAGATAAACGTCAATATCTTGTTTGCAAGCACTTTTTAAGTTATTACAATTTGATAAACGTTTCAAAGCTGAAGTTTTTTGGTTCGTCTTTCATTGAAAAATTTGGTTTAAGATTTCCAGAATGATAACAAAATGCAAATAAAAATTTTAAAACCCATCTAAGTTAAGTGGAATTGTAAATCATTCAGTTGGATTTACAAAAGACTATTTTAAGGGCTCAAACATTTTTTAAGTACAATTAATAACAGGCAGTAATTCCGTGTTGTCATGTTGAAGTATTTTCTCTATTCAACATAAGGTTTCTTAAAAACATTTTATAGTTCAGTGCTTCTCTGTATACTTATAAAAACATTTGTACATTTTGAGAACTGTAATTTAAACTTGGATTAATAGAATATTGAGGCTTGATTGCAATCAATTTTAAATTACGTGTGTATATGAAGCAAATTCAAGCACATTTCTGTGTTCTAGTTTTCTTAATTTTATGACACCATGATTCTTAACCCAACACAATGCTCCATTAAAATTTATGTTTGCATTTGAATCATAGAGTCAAGTAATTTTACTTTATTGGGACGTCTAATCTGAACTGACAGTAGTATTGACAATGATATAAGATGCTTCAAGTTTGATGGAAAGATTGCATTTTTTATATTTTGTAAATTGAATTTGAAAAGCCAATTTTTATTGGAGTAAATAATTTTATTTTGAAGTTTCCAGTGACAGATACACATCTGGTGATGAAGTCAACACCTTAAGAGCTGGCAGATTACTTTCAACAAATGTACAAAAAAAAAAAAAAAAACCCCTTGTAATCTAAAATGAGAGAAAAGTGTTTATTTTTTTTTAAATAGGTCATGCTTCTTAAAATGAGGCATAAAGTCACGTTATTCATCTACAAGTGTGAAAGTGTAATCTTCAGGTTTCATCTTCTTTAAAAACCTACTTACCTTAGAAGCAGACAAAGAGGTGTCTTTAGCAGATTTGTGTCTTCTGGTTTTCATGTATTGGTAAAATCAATATTGTCCCCAAGGTGAGTAGTGAATGCCAACAAGCATTTTGTTCAGATTGTGTGTTTATCATCAACTTTTTGAGAAACTACAACCCATTCCATAATTTTTCATTAGACATGTACTTTCAATTTTGTAGCTCATTGATTCAGACTGGTTTATTGTTAAACAAGCAAACAAAAAAGAATTACAAAACAAAGAAAACTCCATAAAATATTGCTTTCTGTAGCTCAAGTCTACTTCCTATCCCCATATTTCTAAACCTAGCTTACCTTTCCCACTTTCCCACTGATTCACCAATTAGCAGCCTGGATGCTTAGTGTATTTTCCAGATTGTAGCCTGAATTACACAAGCTCACTGGCTGGTAGCCTGAGTACAAGGCAGGGGCAGCATCATCATATACTTCCTCATCACTGAGAGCAGGAGTTAGCCGTCCCTAGCCATTTCTGTCTCAGAGCCCAAGCACATTTTATTTTATCAGCAAAGCCCTTCTTGCTGTCCTTGAAAGAAAACGTTAGTTATGCTGCTTCTGGAAAGCACCAGGTTATTGCTGGCCGTCTTTCTGATTTAACCACATGTTAACATCAGAAATCTATCGACTGGGTGTACATTTCAAAGACTACTAAACAAGAACAGAGTAGAAAAATGGAGGTCAAATTCATTCTGGCTTATTTTAGTGCAACCATTATTAAAAATATCTTATTAAAGAAGTAAAACCAAGAGAAAGCTTAACCAGACTGGATGTCAGGACAACAGGTGTAAATCAGGACTGTACTTGCAACATAGATATATGGTCATTTTAATCATGGATCATTGACAGAGAGAGACCTCATTTTCCTATCTGAAATGGCTATGGTTTTATGGAGTTAAGTGGTTTATTTCTAACTATTTGTTGAAGCTGCAAAATTATTGGAAAGTATGCTGAGCAAATTTCTTCCTCAAGAGAAATATAAGCAAACCATGTGTATGGCTTTTGATCAAATAATATGGCTGCCACAGCAGAGTAATAATTTCTTATTCAAGATGAGGGTATATGATGGTGTGTAGTTATTGTGTCATAGTACACCTTTTTTTACTGCTTAGCTAATGGCAGCAATATATACATTGGTTATAATACCTTATAGTTTACTTCAAATTTTATAATAAAAACAAGTTAGAAAATATTTTTTCACCAATAGATCACACCTAAAATAAGAAATAAGTGATTGAACATGGCCAGCATTCAGGATAATGCAAGAGTAGGTGTATGAATGTAAAAGTTACCAGTCATTAGCATGAATCATAAAATAAAGGGGAAAAAAGATACAATACTGGTCAACATTGTCCAAGATGACTTGATAATATTCTACCTATGATTAATTTGTGTAGTTATATAGTTCATCTACACATCAACTTGCAGGAAGAATAAGTCAGCTTTCCAAAAAAAAAAAAGTAATAAACTAGAGTAGAATAGTAGAATCAAGATAAAAATAAAACATAATATAAAGCCAAACATGGCATCAGAACTTAGAATTCATAAGTTTTATAACGTTCTTAGGTATGTTTCATAAAATAAGTTCTTGAGAATCCTCACAAATAATATAAAGTGAAAATTTTTAGTATCTGTGGCTTCACATTGTTCACAAGCTAATGACAAGCTAGATTCTCAAGAGAAATGTTCTCTTTTTCTGATACTAATATGAGTAAAAAAGGATTCTTGGAATGCTACAGAACACCTAGTTACATTGAATATTTCTTCTTCTCTCTCTTTAAATAAGTACACCAGGCCTACAGTGAGTGCAAAAGAAGCTTGAAACCAGCAATGCCAGGAGCTACGGTAGAGCCAGATTGATGGGTGTCTACCCTGTACAGAATATATTCTCACAGTTGTCACTAAAGAATAAGCTAAGGAGGCTGTATTCACTAGGAGTAAGATGTATCACTTATCCCCTTTTATCCCTCAAGCTAAAATCCAGCACTACCAAGTATGTTCCTTGAGTAAACATATGAGAACTGTTAGTTACAGGTAATATATGGCTCTGAAATGTTGACAAACTGGAAGCAATTGCTTTATTCTCAAACTGTTTCTAGTAGAACCTGGTAGAATTTGTGACCAAATAGTTTTCTAAAAATAGATTAATAGCAACTGTAAATCATAGAATACATAAAAATTCATTGATAAATGTATATGTATATATGCATGTTTATATAATACATAACTTTATATATATACATAAATATGCACTACATAAATTCATTAGTTGTGCATTTGTGTATGTAAACATACATGTACATTTTTGAGGTCCTTATAGTATAAAGTGAGTTATAGAAGTCTTTATATATGTGTCCATGGATTTGCAATACAGACACACATACATACATCCATATGTTCACTTACAGAGTATGTCCCCTTACATAGGTAGAGATAGGCAGTGTAAGAAGAGTCCTATCTAGCATTTAATAGTGAATATAGGAAAAAACAAGTGCATAAAGCATCCTAAATCAAACACCTTTAGTTTACCCTTATCAAACACACAGGGAGCACAAACTGATAAGATACAGTGTCATTTTCTTAGTTGCTGATATGTATGGACTAAGATGTCATGTCAACACAAGTAGCCGGCTTTCAATCTGCTGTAGAAAGCAAAAGCTAATATAACAGCTCCTTCAGGCTCCTATTATAATGGGAATGGCATCATTAAGTTTAGTTGATAAACTTATCATTGAAACGCCAAGCCTTCAAAATGTTACAATGGAACTCACCTTTTAAGTAGTATACTGTTACTTACCTATGCACAAAATATTTGAGAATTTTTGGATTGAATATTTTGAAGGCTATCAGTAGACCTACCTCCTTGTATTTAGTTAATACACTTCTATGTTGTTCTGAAAAAGGGAAAGTCAGTGTCCCAAAGCAAGCACTTTAAGAGAAAAAACAGAAGAGAGTAAGTTATTTTTATTGTTATTATTATTAGTGTTGTTGTTGTTATTGTTGTTTTGAGACAGAGTTTCACTCTTGTCACCCAGGCTGGAGTGCAATGACGTGATCTCAGCTCACTGCAACTACTGCCTCCCAGGTTCAAGTGATTCTCCTGCCTCAGCCTCCCTAGTAGCTGAGATTACAGGCATGTACTACCACACCCGGCTAATTTTGTATTTTTAGTAGATATGTGGTTTCATATGTTGGCCAAGCTGGTCTCAAACTCCCGACCTCAGGTGATCTGCCCACCTCAGCCTCCCAAAGTGCTAGGATTACAGGTGTGAGCCACCAAGTCCAGTTAGTAATTTTTTTTTTTAATTTAGAATTTTTAAGGCTGGGTGCTGTGGTAATCCCAGCACTTTGGGAGGCCGAGGGGGGCGAATCATAAGGTCAGGAGATCAAGACCAGCCTGACCAACATGGTGAAAACCCGTTTCTACTAAAAATACAAAAATTAGCCGAGCGTGGTGGTATGTGCCAATAGTACCAGCTACTCAGGAGGCTGAAGCAGGAGAATCGCTTGAACCTGGGAGGCGGAGGTTACACTGAGCCGAGATCACGCACTGCACTCCAGTCTGGGCGACAAAGAGAGACTTGGGATCAAAAAAAAAAAAATAGAAAGAAATAAATTTAGTATTTTTTAATCTTTTAGTTGAATCCTTCACAACCCATCAGCTCTCCCTAAAAGGAGCTCCAAACATGCTTTAAAGTTTTGGAATTTATGTTGGAGATTCAGTTGTCTTTTGTTACCATTCAAGTACCCACTGATGTGCATCTCATCTCTAGAGGATCTATTTCTGTTTCATCAATGGATTTAATTACATACTGTCCCTCAGATGAATTTCTATAGCTTTGAAATTTTGGTTTCTGGTTTTTTTTTAAATTTTGGTTTGCAATTTTAGCTGCAACTTGGTATCCAGGTGCAAAATAAAACCCAAACTTCTAAACTGTCCCCAAATTAATAAATTTTACTTATTCATACATTTAAAATTTGCTCCAAATTTTAATTTATAAGTTAGACAACCATTATAACAAGAATGTATGTATATATATAAATATATGTATATATACATATACACACACATTTAAATTTTTAATTGAGTTTTTTTGGGATACAATGTTATATAACTTTTTCCACATTAACATAATTATGAAGGAAAATCAAAATAAGCCTGGTATCCCAACAGCACTAGAAAAAAGAGCCTATTAAACTTTTGCCAAAAGTGGGATAACAGTTCCATTAGCTCTGTAGAGCTAAATAGAAAGAAAGGACCAAACCAGGAGGTGTTAAATAGGGAGAAAGTAAGAGAAGATTGCAACTTACCTTCATTATCTATCCCTGTCTGGGGATGTTCATTTGGATTGGCTTGGCACAGACAACCAATCCCAATGAAGATTTAGCAAATACCACCCATCTATTGTGTCGTATTGTTTTATGAAATAATCAAACACTTGGTCCCAATTTTCTCACCACCATCAACCATAGAAAAGGGTTAACCAGTTTTTCAATGACTGAGCTCATACTGAGCATAGCTTTCTGACTTCCTTTTTTGCCTTCCTCTTCCTCTGACCTCTAGGCTAACATTTAAAAGGGTTCTGTCATTAGGACAAGCCCACCTGGATAATCTCTCTACCTTAAGGTCAACTCTTTTGAGTTTTAGTTACATCTACAAAATCCCTTTTTGCCATGTTATGTAATTTAATCATGGATGTCATGGACATAATACCAGGGAACATAGATCATGGGATTATGTGGGTCATTTTTTAAATGTTATCACTATAAATAAATTATACGTATTAGTCACTCTGATAAAAAAAATTCCTATTCCTTGCCCAGTTGCAAAAACTAAGCCACTGTTTAAACCCAGAACATATTGATGGAAGAAGTGGTCATGTTGCTGGGGGTTTAGGTTGAACCCTCCAGCAATACAGCAAACGTATACTGTAATGATTTCCACAGATCTTAGCCAAAGATACAACAACCTTTTTTTCAGGTAGCTATACAGAGGGGACATGGGAACACCACGTATTTTTTAGGAAAATGGACCATGGAATCTGATTTGACATAAGGCCTGAAGCATCATCATTGTCCCCTGTTAGAGAGGAGGCGTATGGGGGCCAAGTCATAAATTGAGTTCTGGCCTGTGTCTGGCTTCAGTGTATCCCATGGGTGGGTCTATGGACTAACCTAGTGGTTTTCTCAGTTCACACATGTTTATCTGAGATTAATATACTTGGAAAGTAGAATAACCTATACACTAAATTCTTGGCCTGCAGAATAAAAATTTATTTGAAATGGACCAAGCAGAAGGCTCTAAAAATGCACCCCAACCAAGGTAGGACAGTAATTCAAAAACAGCATCACATAGGATGGGGATTGTAGTGATTGTTTTCAATCTTAAGGCTCTCAGAGATGCAGGGGTGATGTTCCCATCATAGTGCTGCTTAACTTACCAGTATGACCCTACAAACAAAAAACAGATAAATCTTTGGGAATGATTATAGTTTGCCACACTATTGTAAGCTAAACTAAGGAAGAGCAGCTTTCAAGCTGAATTCATGCTCTTTCCATTCAGCCCACAGCCACTGGCTGAACATAGCAGAATTAGATCCTGATCATTTTGTCCAATGATTTCTACCAGTGATCTTTCTCTACCAATGATCTTTGCTCCACAGCTCTGTGTTGGCTCTTCAAGACATTGTCAGATCAACACTGTAGTCTGAAGTTCTTCATATTCAATCCTGCTTCCTTCTCATCTCTCAAGAGTTAACCTCAATAAATGTCTTTCACTACTGTCTAGCTTCTGATTCCTGAAGGACCTAACTGATGCAATAATAACTGCAATTAGTTAAAACATGTCAAATATGTTTCAATTCATGAGTACATGATGTCACACAGAGTTATCTTTGGTCTCCTTTGAAGGATACCAATAAAGCAATTAAGTTTTAGAAATTATAAATATGTATTTGCATGGGAAAATAAGAGATTATTTTATTATTTTATCTTATCCGATGTTAAGTCTACATTAGTGCTGTCAAACAGTTTATGGGGCAGAGTCATTTCATTATATATATATAAGCTTTCTATTTATGGAAATAGTCTAGCTACTAAATAAAAAATAGATGACAAATTAGGACATGACCATTTTTAACACCAATTTAATTAAATGAATCTAAACTGATCATCAGTGTTTGCTAACACCCAAAGGGTACGGCGAGACTTCACATGCCTCCGGATGGAAATATATAACACCACCTAGGAAGGGTTCCTGCAGTAAAATCAAAACTGCATCTAAGTCTGTAGCTATAACTACTGATTTATACAATATCTAAGAGTGATAAAATATGTTAAATGTCACCATGAATACAATCAGCAATGTCTATACCCTGGTATGCTACAGAACAAATGACCCAATGTATTTAAGAAATAAATTGCTGAGAGAGAGAGAGAGAGAGAGATTAAGAGAGAGAGAGAGAGACAGACAACACCTGTATGTTTAAGGGCAATTAAGACAACTACCAACCAATTTGAATTTAAATTTAAATTTAAATATATGGACCTTAAAATTATATCTAAATTGCTTCAAAATAATCTGGAAGGTTGAATAGAGGTATAAGAAAAACAACATTGGCCAAGAGTTTATAATCATTGAGGTTAGATGAAAAGTACAAGAGAGTTTATTATATTGTTCTTTGTTCTGTAGTACATATTTAAAACAACATCTTTTAAGAATTTAACAATTTTAAAAAGACAAAACCTATTTTTGGAGAAGATAATAAATTTTGTTGATTGAACAAGTGACTTTGCTGTTACTAACTAAAAAGAAATTATTTATAATATAAATATTCATCCAGTGCACAGTAATCCCTTAGTACATGAATCTCTTAGTCACCTTATATTTTGTCAAATTAAAACCAGGGCCAATCAGCTGAATCTTCAGAGATGGGAAAAGTTACTTCTATCACATTCACAATAACTAGAAAGTCCAGTATCCTCAACTCTTTAAATTTCTATGACCTTGGTTCAGTAAAAACCATCTTGAAACATAGCCCCAAACACCCTTTAACTCTCAACCATCTCCTCCTCACCAACCTCTCTCCTCACTCTGCCACTCTGGCCATCTCTCATCCTGTTCCAAACCAGCTGAATGTTGCTGGACAAACACAGCACTAATTAGAGTGATACCTGCATATGTTCATAATTACCAACTTCAGTGTTAATTACTACCAGATTGTCTTTTTATATTTGTTTAGGAAACTAACCTATCACCCCTCCTTCACTGCCATTCCATCTGCTTCATTTTATACAGTCAGAGTACTCAGATTATAACATTTTCCTGCTTAGAAATTTCCAGTGATTTGTCATTCATATAAAATTCAAAGTGTCAATTATGGTATTATTTGACCTTTGTCTGTATCTGCATCATCATCTTCTGCTATCATGCAGGCTTCTCCAGCTATGCTACATTTAAATTCCCAGAGACCCTCAAAGTATATTTGGATTGCTCTGCCCATACTCTTGGTTAATTCATGTTTACTCTTCAGTTCTTAAAAGCGTACTCAGATACTTCTTTCCAATGTAGGACCCATAGCTTAGCACATTGACCCACCCAGGGAGGTGAGACTATCTGGGAATAAGATTTTCAAGGTCAAAATCAGATTTCCTAGATTCGTATCCTGATTCTATCCATTACTAATTGTGTCATTATACAAATTTCTCAACCTGTATTTAAATAGCACTATCTACGTATGTAAAATATATGTAGATAATATATAATTCCATCCTTACAATATTTTAAGTAAGTTTTTACATTTTGCATATGTTCTTACAATATGCAAAAAAATACATAAAATTTTGTAAGAATGGAGTTATATAACATACTTAGAGCTTTTAGAACCATGACAAGCATCTTACTAAACACTCAAAAAGTTTCAGTAAAATGAAAACATTTTTGATATATTAACAAGCTGACAAAAATATTGTGAAAGTCCTGATTGATATCTATAATCTTTTTTCCAAACAAGGTCATTGCACATTTTCCCCTTTTGTTAAAAATAGTTTTATGCAAATTTCTGCATGAGAATAGTCAGTATAACAAACTAATAAAGAGAAATCACACTACAAAATAAAGGTACATATCAGATATGATTCTTAGTCCAGCATGGTTCTGCACTGAATAAGAATGACAGTTGTAATGTTATGAAAATCTCTAATATCTGAATTCAGAAGTTGCCAGCACATGGTTCCAAACACATGGCAGAAATGTCCCCAAGCATTACATTCTCAAAGAAAATCTTCTAATCTAAATAATTTATCAGTTTGGAGACTGTATGGGAAGATTTTTTGAGCTATGCTTTTTCTGATGTTACTTGCTTATTTTTATATATATTCCTGTCCATTTCCATATCACCATTGCAGAAGACGAAGCATGTGTAATTAGTTTTGTTTTGCAATACACAGCCAAACACCATCTTCTTGGCCTGTGAACTATAAAATTTAACTAAATTATACCATTTATGCTAGAGGTGAAGATGTAGGTTGGAGAATGAGGTATCTGTATCATTTACCATAATATAGACTCAGTATATTGCTTTAAAAATTTATATGACAGCCTTCGTATAAAACTTTTAGTTGTTTGAACATGGAATTTAACCTCATGGAAAGCCCATCTCCCCCTTATTCATTTGGTGAAATCCTACTGATTTCAAAGGACAACTTGATAAACTCTACAAAGCTTTTCTTTTTTTTTTTTAATCTCCATAGCAAAGTTAATCACTTGTCCTATGTGCCTACCAGGAAATTCAGTCATATCCTTCCTAACACATAGTATGTTATTTTATGGTTATCTGATTGGAAAAATTGATTTTTCATCACTAGAGTTTGAGAGTCTTAAAGAAAGTATGGCACATAAAAAATGTTCAGTGAAATTTATTGAAATAATGAGTGAATGTGTATGCTATTAATCTATTCACAATTTTTATAATGTAGGGAATTCAAAAAATTACAATTTACTACTCTTTTCTTCAATTGGCAGCTATGGCATTGTAATAATGTCTGCGTTTTAAGTAAAATGTCAGCTAAGTATTAAATGCTTATATAATCATATATATATGATTGATTACATATAAACGATTTTATGTATACATGATTATGGAGTGTGAACTTAAAAAGGGGGAAAACTCACTTTCTGTAAGAAGATGAGGATCAGGTAACAGAAATATACACAATTAATACATTGATAACATTAAGAAATGCAGAAAACTCCAAATTTTTGAAAATTATAGAATACACTTCGAAATAAGACACAGATCATATAAGAAACTACAAGGGAGAAGAAAAATATCTTGAACTTAATTATATTGAAAACATATGAAATGTATGGAGTATAGCTAAATAGTCCCTTAAAATAAAAATGTAGCTTTTGAAAGGGTTGTTGGAGCTCCTTTTGTTGTCAGTTACTCTCAAACAAGTTCCTGTTTTAAGCATCCTTCAGAAATACTTCCACTTGAATTTGGCAATATGTAACTACTTTTAATTAACTGTGCCTGGCTAAATTCAGATTTTATTGCTAAAAAGAAAAAGAATGCTCAATGTTTAGGTAGACAATAAATTATCTCTGCCAAAGTTTCAACTTCAGAGACAGCAAAATATTGCATAATAAAGAGTATACAATTACATGTTAATTAGGTAGATTTAATAATTCTACAATGTATATACACTTCAAAACATTATATATTGTTCATGGTAAATACGATTTTATTGGTCACTTAAAAATGTTTTTAAAAAGAATATTTAATCATAATGTACACTGTGGTTTAAATGTAATGATATTTAAGTAGTCATTCACGCAAACTGAATTTTTCTTTAAATATAATTACAGTGAAAATATAATAGTTATATTCAGGAAATTGAAAGCAGTAAGGTGATGGGAGTAGTAGAAAGGGCGGGATAAGAAAGTCTAATTCTCATCTGGAAATATTAAGTTACATGTCGACGTTACATACTGTCAAATTGTGAAATATTTAAAGAAATTTATTTTGAGCCAAATATGAGTGACCATGGCCCAAGACACAGCCCTCAGGAGGTCCTGAGAACACATGCCCAAGGTGGTTGGGGTACAGCTTGGTTTTATATATTTTAGGGAGGCATGAGGCATCAATCAAATATATTTAAGAAATACATTGGTTTGGTTCAGAAAGATGGGGCAACTCAAAGCCAGGGCGGGTGGGGGGGGCGGGGTGGGGGGAGGCTTCCAGGCTATAGGTAAATTTAAACATTTTCTGGATGACAATTGAATTTATCTGAAGACCTGGGATTAATAGAAAGGAATGTTCAGGTTAAGATAAAGGATTGTGGAGACCGAGTTTTATTGTGCAGAGGAATCTCTCAGATAGCAGACTTCAGAGAGAGAGAGAGCAGATTGTAAAATGTTTTTTAACAGACCTAAAAGGGTACCCGACTCTTAGGTGATGATCTCCTGGATCTGGAAAGGAAGGAAGGAAAACAGAGTGGGAAGGGGATTCTCTATAGAAGGTGGATTTCTCCCACAAGAGACTTTGCAGGGGAATTTCAAGGTATGGCAAGGAAATATATTTTGGGGTTAAACATTTTTTCCTTGTCTCATAATGTTATGGCAGAGTCAGACTGAAAAATGTCACAATATCTACGGTCAAATAAAACCCATCTGATGAGAATTTATGGTTTGCAGGGCATTACTCCCCAGTCCCCTTAGGTAGGAATTTGGGCAAGATAAAAAATCAGACCTTAGTCCTCGAATAGCAGGAAAAATTATGGATAGAGGAGCGAAACTGGTTGAGTAGAGAGAGAATTTTTTAAAGACTTGTAACCTTATTTTATATGTAAATTACGTAAATGTAATCTTTTTTAAATAATAGAAATTAAATTAAGAGTATGCTTAACTAGAAACTATGGATAATATTCAGAATGTACAGATCATTACTCCCTCTCTTTCAGTTCCTTAAAATAAAAGGTAATACAATTTCCCATCAATAACCAAAAAAATTTAAAAAAAGAAAAGAGATAAGAAGTTATGGGGAAAATGTAAAGAGAAGGTAATAACATTGCAACGAATTCCGCCTTTATGAACAGTGATATCTGTGATATATACACCTGGAAATTTACCATGTAAGGACACTAAGTGACAAAATATAGAGAGAGGACTTTTTCTTCTAACCATAAATTTGTGGCTAAAACTAGGCTTGCCTTCTCTTTAAAAACAACTGGAAAAACTGCAGAAAATACATGGGAAAATCTGTTTGCAGAAATTAGTTAGCAGCCAGTACAGGACTGTGATCCCTGAAAGAAGTAAAACAATTGAAGTGAGCACTGCAATTGTCATGGATTTCTGCCTGAGGCACTGCCTGGACTATAGCTCAGAGTGAGAAACAAAATAGCATGAGGGCATTAGTTAAGAATACAGAGCTTGGGCTGAGGGGGAGACTGAAGTAGCCATAGTTTACCAGATAAAGTAACAGAGAAAAGTGAAACATGCAGAGAAAGAGCTCCAGAAATCTGTGTCGTTCCACCCTTGATTCCTTGACTGAATGGTTTCCACATGTCTGGTGAAATTCATTGAGGCTGGTGTAGGGACCAGTGGAAAACTTCCTCTTAGCCCTCTGAAGGTTCACTGAAAATCAAATGATGCAAGACATATTAATAAGAGAAAAGCCATATAAATATATTAATGGGCATGGGAGAGAACCACATAGATATTATGGCACCACACAATGAGGTACAGGTGACTATGTTCCCTCCTTCTTAGGGCAAGTGGAGATGGGAAAGTGTGGATAATTTTAGGGGAATAGTAAATGATTTTTAGGGGAATTCAATGGGCTTGAAGACCCTACAATGGCCTGCAACAAAGTCTGTTGGGCCCATAGAGCAGACAATGGTTTGTGACAGGAGTCTGTTCTGGTGTTCTGACAAACTTCAATCTTTCTTCCTACAATATGAGTCCAGTTAATAAAAACTAAGGGAAGGGACTAGAGGTGTTGATTTCTTCCCTGGTGTTTCCAGCCTTTGGCAGATAAGGAAACTTTGGAGAACAACTTCATCCTGTGCTTGGCAAAGACAAAGGATGGAGAGACAGGAGGAGAGGAAGGTTAGAAAGACCTTGAGGCTTCTTCAGTTCAGCATCTCAAAGCGCCATATGCGTGGGTATCAGTTGCTGAGCACCCACACTGGTTAAGAACTACCAGCAACTTATAAACTAACCAATTCTGACAACTTACATGACTCAAAAATGGTATTTTTAACCAGTAAGATTGATAAGACCTTCATTTAAAAACATTGTTTGAAAATTCATAAAAAATACAAACAAAAGTGACACGAGTGAAATTTCAAATAATCTTATGTTTACTGTAAAAATTACAGAAGTTATAGAAAACTTATTAAGTAAAACTCTTGTGTAGTTTTCTTGAATTATTTCAAACATTTAAGGAACAAATAGCACCTTTTTTAAACATAAATTCCTTCAGGAAAAAATAAAAGAAAATATAATATATTGATCAACATTATAAAGCCAGAATAACTTTGATAGCAAAAATCAACAAGGATATTATAAGAAAGGAAAATGCATACTAATCTTTCTCATGAACTTAATCAAAAATATGAAAGAAAAATATGAGAACTACATTCTAATTTTATAATATATAAAATGATTAATACATCAAGTTCCAAATAAGGTGGATTTCAGAAATAAAAGTTTGTTGTAATAATTGAAATTCAGCAATGCAATTATCTTTATTTACAGAATAAAAATATTTCAAAAGGTTTAGAAAAAAATTAACAAAATTTAACACCCATGCAAAATAAAATACTGTCATCAATCAAAAAAGAATTAGGATTGAAGTAAAGCTTTTCCTAAATCATAAAAATTACCTTAAAATAGTGTAGAAAACATCATTCTTAATGGTCAGTTATTAAAAGTGCTTCTCTTGAGATCAGGCAGGAGACAAAGATGTCCACCATTGTCATGTCTAATTCATCATTGCATTGGAAAACAGCTTATGAAGACGTTGAGAAAAAGAAATAAAAGTTATTAGGTTGGTGCAAAAATAATTGCAGTTTTTGTCATTAAAAGTAATGGCAAAAACCGCAATTACATTTGCACCAACCTAGTATCTGTATTGCAACGGAAGAAAACCGGCATTATTTTTGCAAGCATCAAGATTTTGTACATGAGGAATATAAGAATTATATTATTGCTCAAAAATTTATTAAAACTACTAAAAGAGTAGAAGAAGACTCCTGGAAGCCAACGTTGGCATACAATATTGTCGCAGCTTTTTTACTCCCATAGTTCAGCAGGCAGGAATGTTACAGCTCTTTTACTTCTGCTGCCCGCAGCTCGGTGAGGTGGAGCTTAACAGTTCTCTCTCTCCCGCAGTTTGGCAAGTTCCAGGTTCCTGTCTGGTGACCAAGAGGAATAAGGTATGCGGACACAAGTGAGGGGTGAAGGCAGAGTAGCATGTATTGAGTGAAAGAAAAGCTCTTCATAGCAAGAGGGGAACTGAAAGTGGGTCGCCCTCTATGAGGCTATTTCAAGGATTTTTATGCGCTTAGAATGGGGGAATGTATGCTGATTGGTTTATGGGTGGGCTTAGAAAAGGCACCATTTGATTGGTTAAAAGGCATCGTTCAAAACAACCAATCAAGAGAGAATGGGTAAGATGGAGATGGAAGTTCTCACTCCGATCTGTGGATTTTATCCAGAACTGATAGCACAGTGTTCAGGCTTTGTACTGTCCTTGGCTTGAAGGTTGAGTTTCACTGGACCCATTCCTGTCTGATTAGGAACTTGTCTGTCTCCTGATGCTATCAATACTAATTTTATTTTTTATACTAGCAATTTTTAAAATGCTGTGACTTTTATCTTTGATTTTCATCTTTGAATAAGCCTTACTAAATATGTGCAAGATCTCTACACAGTAATCTACACAGCATTAGGAAAATAAAGAAAGAGGCAGGTATAATTTTTATGGATTAAAATACAGTATTGGAAAAACTCATTACTGTAAAGACAGCACTTGCTTTCCAGTTGAATTACAGATTCTGTGCAACCCCAGTAAGAACTTACCAGGTTTTTAATAAAAATGATAAGCTGATTCTAAAATTATATGTGGAAACAGAGAATAACATTGAATAATCCATACTATCAGATAGTAACTTATTGTACTAGTACAATGTATTAATTCATTTTTCATGCTGCTAATAAAGACATACCCAGGACTGGGTAATTTATAAAGAAAAAGAGGTTTAATAGACTCAGTTCCACATGTCTGGGGAGGCCTCACAATCATGGCAGAAGGCAAAAGGCGTATCTTACCTGGAGGCAGACAAGGGAAAATGAAAGCCAAGCAATAGGGAAAACCCTTTATAAACTCATCAGATCTCATGAGACTTACTCACTACCACAAGAATAGTATGGGGGAAACTGCCCCCATGATTCAATTATCTCCCACCAGGTCCCTCCCACAACACATGGGAATTATAGGAGCTACATTTCAAGATGAGATTTGAGTGGGGACACAGCCAAACCATATCATACAATAAATAAACCAGTGAGATATTAATGAAAAGTGAGACAAATGGATCAATGTAACAGAATTGAGGTCCGCAAAAATCATTTGATTTTTGATAGGGCTGATACTATAGTGCAGTTGGGGAAAAGGTCATGATAAATCATACTGGATCAATTAAATATTCATTTAAAAATGTATCCAGACTCTCTCCTCCACATTTCATTTTGTTCAAACATCAATTCTTAATGAATTTCATATAAAGCTTTTAAAGGAAAATAAAATTATTCTTGTAATCTTAGTGCTCTTGGAGTATACAACAATTTTTTAAATAGGACATAAAAACCCTACTGTGCTTAAATTAATTATCCAATATTAAAAGAAACTATAGACCATTGTTAAATTTGAATTGAAACAAATGATTGGAATCACCTTCTTCTAGTTATCTGTTCATTGGCCTCCATCATTTTTTAAACTTGGGAGAAGAAATCATTAGGATACTGAAAATAAGTTTTAAATTTTACAGATTTTTTGATGCGTACAACTGATATACAATAAATTGCACATATTTAAAGTGTACAGTATTATAAGTTTGACATATATAGTTATCTAAGATTATGAAAATAAACATCACTCCAAAAAGTTTCATTACTTCCCTTCGTAATTGTTTTCCTACATTCCCTCCCATTCCTTAGTCCCCCTGTCACCATGCAACCACTGATTTACTGATCTGTTTTCTGTCACTATACATTAATTTGCCTTTTCTAAATTTTATATTAATTTAATTTATAAGTTAAAGCAATACGTTCACTTCTTTTACTCATCTTAATTATTTTGCATGTACCAATTTTTTTGTGTGTGTATTAATAGTTCACGCATTGTAATTTTAATCACTATAATTATTTTTAGTGCATCAAGAGTTTATTTTTATTTATTGCTAAGTTTGGGCTTCAAAGTGCAAAAAGGCCAATGTTCAATCAAAGCCTTTGACTCCATTTAAGATGAGTTGTGTAACAACTTTAAATACTCTCCTCTGTCACACATACATATGAAATATTAGTAAAATATTTTTTCTTGCTACCAGCTAGATTTCCTATAATTTGCTGGCTCAATTATAAGTGCATGCTTTCCTGTAGAATGATTATCTCATAGCTGAGAACAAAGATTTCAAAATCTTAATGGACTAAATTCAAAGGGGACTCTACATGGAGGCATTGTAACACATTGCTAAGTACACAGATTCTTGGTTGTGTATCACCCATCTCCCCTACACTTTTCCGTTACTCAAGAGTGTGTGACCTTAAGAAACGTGCCCCATACCGTGGGATACTATCCAGCTATAGGAAAGAACAAAATCATATCCTTTGGAGCAACAGGGATTCAGCTGAAAATAATTATCCTAAGCAAACTAACACAGAAACAGAAAACCAAATACCAAATGTTCTAACTTATAAGTGGGAGCTAAGCATTGGATACACATGGTCACAAAAATAAGAACAATAAACACTGCGGAATACAATAATGGAGAAGGAGGGGAGAAAAGGTGGAAAACAAACTATCTATTGGGTACTATGCTCACCTATGTTATAAAACTGCACGTAAAGCCCCTGATTCTAAAATAAAAGTTTTTTTAAAATAAAAGTCATAACTCAGTAACCTTGGTTACCACCTGAAAAACAAAGAAAACAGCAGAAAGGAAATAATATGTGTCAATGCATAAAACAATGAAATAGAACACAGAAAAACAGTACGGGAAAATCAATGATGCCAAAAGCTGCTTTGTTGAGATCAGTAACATTGATAAATCCCCAGCCACACTGATTGAGGAAAAAAAGAAAGAAGACACAATGTTCTAATATCAAGAATGAGACAGCTGACACCACTAAGTATCCACAGATATTAAAAAATATAATAAAGGAATATTATAAACAATAAAAAAGAATGACACATCAATACAATATGGATGAGTTTCAGAATAATTATGCTGAGTGAAAGAAGACAGACAGATAAGAGTGCATGCTGAATTATTTCATTTATGTAAATTTCTAGAAAATGCAAAGTAACTTATAGTGAGAGAAATCAAGGCAGTGGATGCCTAAGGATCTGGTGGGAGGAGTGAAGGGGAGAGATTTCAAAAAGGGATGTGAAAACTGAAGGGTGATGGATCTGTTATTACCCTGACTGCGGTGATATTTTCACAGGTATATACATATGCCAGAATGTATCATATTGTACAATTTAAGTATGTGCAATTTATCATATGTCAATTATACTTCAATAAAGCTGTAAAGACAGCAAGTTTTAAATGTTAAAAAAACAGAAAGAAAGAAATGCACCCCATATTGTGCCTCCTTTCCTCATGTGTAACATAGGGCTGATAATAGTACGTAATTAACCAATGTTTGTAAAGATAAAGTGAGTCAATATCTGTAAGGCAGCTAGAACAGGGCCCGTTCTCCCACTATGCAAATGTTAGCTGTTGTTATTGGTGGTGGCTGTTGTGATGCTGTTGATGACATTTTTTCACAGGAAGCACATACTTCTGACTCACATCAATGTTGATGAAGCACAATTTTTTTTAGCTTTTGCAACAGAAGGAGATTTTAAAGCCCCTTTGAGACTATAGAGAAGAGTGTTTTTAGAAAAGCATGTGTATTGGAGAAGAAAAAGGCATCTGAGCAAAACTTCATTGAAATTTATGAATGATTCTGAATACAAGAGATAAGCCCTCCTTTCTTATTCATTTACATATGCACTCAAAAAATTTTTCTGTGCTCACTGACTGACAGATACTATTCTAGACACTGTGGATAAAGCAATTAACAAAACATTAAATTTGCCCTCATGGAGCTTACATACACCACTGGAGAGACCTGAGTGTCACAGAAGATGATAAATGTTAAGTGACGTGAGAAAAAATAAAGCAGATTAGAGTGGACATGGTGGGCTAGTGATAGAGTGGGCTGCTATCTCAGAGTATCAGGCAACACTTAATTCAGGTTATCTTAAAGCAGAGACCTACATACACATGAGGAAAAGCGATATAGGTATCTGGGGAAGAGTATTTAAGGAAGAGAAAACAGCAAAAGTGGAGGCCCCACTCTGGGATCAAGTTCTGCGAACAGTGCGAATAGTGAGGAGACCAGTGCATAATGAAGGAGATGGAGAGTGGCAGCAGAGGCAGGAAAAGATAGAAAAGGAGAATGTGAAGGACATGGCACATTTTTGGCTTTTACCTTGAATCAGATAGGAAGCCATTAGAGTCTTCTAAGAGGAAAGGCATAATCCGATTTAGGTGGATAAACAACTGTGGAGAATCAAAGGCAGAAGGGAAAGCATTTAAAAAAGTGTTGCAGTAGTCCAAGTAACCTTCGCTGAAAGTTACTAATAAGCCAAAATGCAGATGCCTTTGATACTGTGAAATCATGGAAGAAGAATGACAGAGAAAAGAAGTTCCACAGCCAAGGAGAGGCTTGCAAAAGTAAATAACGTAAAGCAGGAAAACAGAGAATTCTGTTTTGCACAGAATTCTGCTTTGCATTTGATCTATTCTCTTCATGCTCTGTAATTGTTTCCTGCCAGGCTGCCTTCCTGACATCCACACATCCCCTTTGAGTGTACTGGCATAAAGTGCAGGTGAATTAGGTCAAGACTTAGATTTTGCCTTCGAGGAATTCGTAGTACAGGAGGAGAGTGACATATTCATAGGCAATCACAATATTGAACAGTAGGCACAAGAAAGAGTTATGGAGAAAGTGCTTCTTTGAACTATTTATAGATCTTTTAGTACAATCTTAGCACAATCTCAGTAGCATTTTTGTAATTCCTTTAAAAGGACCGACTCCATGTCACAATGTTTGTCCTCTTTATCACTACCCAAATATAAAATAAACACCTGGGTGATCACAAGAAAAATTATACTAAACATACATTATTAAATATAAACAGCTCTAGCAAAATGTTACTAAACATATATTTTTAAATATTTTACTAAATAATCTACACTCATATATTCTACTAAATGTTCTACTAAGCATGTATTATGAAATATATGTTTAGTAGATTTTTCTAGAACTGCTTTGTAGATTCCTGTGTTTATTTAAGTAGTCAATTAGTTACTTAGTTTTATACATCATTTGTTCTGAGGTAGGTCATTTTCTCTAGATATTTTTCTAAGAAAATCTCATTTTCTTTCAATTTTGCCTGAAGCCCTAAGAGAGAAGAATTATGTCTTTATTTCATTTTGAATTAATTAAAAAATTATTATGTGTGTCTTTAATAACAAATAGCAATCATGGTGATTTTCCTTTCAATATTTCATCTAAAAAAGGGCATTTTTAATTATTTTTTATTTGTTTATACCAACCATTTCCCCTCCAAAATGACATATTCCTCCATGCTTATACAATCATTCTTCTATGCAAACTAACAGCTGCAGAGAATAATTTGTCTGTTTTTTTTTTATTTTTCCTGGAAATTACTTTGAGCTTCTTGAAAGAAGAAAAAATAACTTGCAAGCGTTCAGTTGCCTGACTCAGTCATGGATTCACAATTTTGTTAAATTAAATGATTTAATTGTCAAATACCACAAATTTTTAATAAATTAATATTACTGGCCACCTTCCCCTTTCCCATTATTCATTATATTTCGGACCTGTCATTTTATTTGTAACAAATATTTGTTAGTTTACAAAATGGTGACATACACATACAGTAGCCTCACAGCAATGTATTAATATTTATTATATTCAGAAGATTACAGAAAAGCCATGACCTTTTAGAGCACGTTACTCTCCTTAAATACAGTCATTTGCTTTGGGTTAAATAATTCTACACTGTGATAAACATTTTAAGTTTTCATTTATAAAAGAATTCCTTTCCTTTTTTAAAATCATAGACTCTAGAACACATTTTAGGTTATGAAGGTTTTTTTTTTCATTGTGTATCCTTTAATATGGAGAAAATTTCTCTCCTAGGGAATGACATTAAACTATCTACATTTTTAAAAATTACATGAAAACGGATAAAAAGTTGTGAATAGAAAAATCCACAAATGGAAAAACACAAAAGTTTGTAAATATAGAAAAGTTATAATTAATAGTGAAAGAAATTAAATTTAAGATATAATTTACTTAAGAATGATTATTTAAAAATAGTAATACTGGCAAGGATATATTGAAACAGGAATCTGTGAACTACTGATATAATATAAATGTATACAACTCTTGTGTAAAACACTTTGGTCATATAACTCGTAAATCTTACATATTCTTACACCTGATGATGTAGTAAGACTATGATGCATAAATTCTAAGAAAACTAAATTTTGGAAAATAGATTTTTGTATAAAAACATAAATTGTGCCATCATTTCATCAAAAAAAGGGAGAGAGAGAAACTAAATTATTAAAAATTAGGGAACATCGAAAAGCTCAGGAATTTTAAACTGGTACTCTGTAAGCATAATTCCTCCTAAATATGCTTGCACAATATTTTTAATAAAAATTCCTTTCCTCTCTATTTTGTATATTAGCTGCGTGGTAACTGAAGACATTTTAAATGTATGATGACTGAATCAACTTATATAAAATCCATAGCATTAAGTATTGTTTTAGCCTTTCATAATGACATTTACAAAATAGCTACAAGTAAGTATTTTAAATTTTGAATTATTTAGAATTATATACCCTCACTGTCAATAGGAATAAAAATCTCCCTGAAATAGGTTTAATAATAATACACCAATAGGTTTAGCAGGGGTTATGTTTTGGATGTAAAATTATAAATGATTTTTCTTTCTTCTTTGTGTTTTTTATATCTAAATACATGAAAACAAACTGAAAATGCCAGAGAGACAGTGGACATGTTTGAAATACAGGCCTGAAAAAGCCACATTTAGTAGCTAGTGGAAGTTTCATCTAAATCTTCAGGCACATTTCCAGAGATGGCCTCTTTTTGTACTGGTGTTAATTTCCTAAGAGAAAAAAGGCCCTTCCTCATTTTCTTTGTGCAGAAAGTATTAGAAAACTAATGCATGCATGCATCTGGAATATTATTTACCAGCTTTGAAATTGCTAGTATTCATGTTGCATTTTTGAATATTCAACATTCATTAATGATCCTAATGAATCTATTTTGACTTATATATGCAACAATAATAGTATTACTTATTCACTTCTTTATGGAAGAAGAAAGAGAAGCTTCTATATTCCACAATGTCCCTCAAATTACTTGAAAATCAAGACTCTGGCAAAGCATTTGTTTTGTAATCCTAATAATAATTTCTCTCTTTTCTTGTTACTCACTCATGTTTAGCATTTCAACCTAAATTCAATGCAGAATCACAATTTTCTTTTGTAAGAAATATTTTATTCAATACTTTGTATTTTATTTATTTTAACGTCTGGAGAGATCATGTAACGTTAATAGGGTGAACGCCTGATGACTGAGCCTTTGAAGTAGTTTAGGTCAAATGACCCTTTGTAGTAGCTTAAAGGAAGCCTCAGGAGATTGTGCTGAAGCTCAACTCCTCTCTGACAGAGTCCTCACCGAGGTTTTCTGCCAAAAATTATTCACTTCGTGGGTATTATTAACAAATTTTTGGCTGAAAACCTTTGTATACCAAGATCTGTAGGTTATATGTGAAATTAAGTTTTTAAATAAAATTTCAGAAATGGAATATTCAAAAGGTACCGTTGTCAGAGCTGTGAGGTTTTGGCGCTGGCTTGGCTCTCGTTTCCTTAGAAAATCATTGACTATAAAATCCATTTCTCAGAATAGCAGGAAGTAAAAATAATTGTCAAATATTGGTTTATGCCTTATTTTTTAATCTCAGTCATTTCTTCAATTCTGATTGCCTGCCTTGCATAAGAATCTGAAGCTGATATAAGAACCCCAGCGGTACCCATTCCTTTACCCTGACATATTCTAGTGTTAATTTCTAGTTGCACACAGGAATTTACCACTCTGGCCTTAACTAGTTATGAGAATAAATGCAAGAGCCTGTAATCCCAGCACTTTGGGAGGCCCAAGTAGGCAGACCCCTTGAGCTCAGAACTTTGAGACCAGCCTGGGCAACACGGTGAAACCCCGTCTTACAAAAAATACAAAAATTAGCCGGGAATGGTGGCACACGCCTGTAGACTTAGCTACTTGGGAGACTGAAGCAAGAAGATTACTGGAGCCCAGGAGGTCAAGACTGCAGTGAGCCAAGATTGTGCCACCGCACTCCAGCCTGAGCCACAAAGCAAGACTCTGTCTCCAATTAAAAAATAATAATAAGGTACAAAAATGATCATTTAAGTTCCTCCTTGCAGCATTATAAATATAATGAGCAGAGGGTCCCAGGGAGTTTTTGTGGCATTCTTCTTTATAATAGATACATAATATTATTGTTGCCTTCTTAATCTCAAATGTCATTCAATGTTACACATTTTGTGGTGGTTCTATACAGGCACGGATCTGGAAAAAACGTGAAACAAACATACAAAACAAAACAAGAAACATGATATTGGTATTAAAATACCTAAGACAGGAATAATTTTTCGTGTAAAGTAAAATAGACAATGTTAAGAGAATTTTGGGAGAGTCATTGCCGCTTTATTCCCACATGGTCAGTCTGTCAGTCAAAATAAATAGTAAAGGTGATTCTGGTTAGTTCTAACGCAAGAAACTTAAGAAAGGTCAAAAAGAGGTTAAAAAAAAGAATAGGCTGTTATAAATGTGTGCAGTCTCGAGGTATTCAGTAAAGATTGCATGAGTTGGGAGTGGAAGCAGTTGCAGAATTTACTAGTGTTCAATACTTAACACTTGAGAAATGAAGTGGAAAGTCACCTGGATATAAATACAGCAGAAATAAAGTGGCGAAAAAGAAAATTATAGACCTAATGGTTAAGCACAGTTGTCATTTTAATCTGGTTCGCACAAGTAATTAATTTATTCATATTCCCAGACACATCTCTTATTAATTTGGGTTAGAAATAATTTTGAGATAGAATCATTGGTAGAAATTATTTGATATATTTGGAATGCTAACAGTTGTGACAATCAGAGAATAATTTACTTCCTTTCTTTCATCAGTACATTTCTTAGTGATTCCTTAGACTTCAGATCCTGGAGCTTTCTTGACAGATGTTTTCCACATTTTTTCTTTTACAGATGAAGAAACAGGGACACTGAGAAATTAACATACTTTTGGTTAATACATTAAAGAAGAGGAATAGTATCAAGTTTTCTTCCAAAGTCAGAGTTCTTTCCACTGCATTATGACTCTTGCTATTATACCATATAGGGAAGTTGGGGAAGAAACATAGAAAATATAAAAGCTTTAAGTCTGTTTTAGAAAATAAGCCTGCTATAATTCTCTGTGCTATATGATATCCACACTTGTAGCATACATCTAAGTCATGATTTTCCACTGGCTTTCAAATACAATCTGAAAGCATTAGCGCACTATGACCTGGCCCTCGGTCTCCACAATGTGTCTTCACTGTTATATTTAATTCTACTTACTCATTGTATATTGCCTCAAACTGGACTTGGCATGCTTCTGATCTTTACACTCCTGCAATTATGTAGTCACCTCTGTACCTTTGTTCTTTCCCCTCATCTAAATGCTACCTATTCATGTAGCATTACCAGATACCCTAGCCAGAAAGACTCTTACTGTTCTTTGAATTTCCATAAGAATTCTATCTATGGTGGTCTCTCTTACAATAGATCTCTTCTATTTTGCTCATCACGATGGGCGTCTGTATAGATACTAGCTGCTCTGCTAGTGTGTATTAACATGTGATGATAGGACTGGTGTCTTTAACCAGTAACCTTCAATATTCAGTAAGTGTTACCTGGTGATCCCAGTTACCTGAAGATCCCAGTTACCTGAATAGGTGAGCTCTTTCCTGTTTGGTGTCATAAAGCAAATACGGGAAACACTAAGTGGGCACTGAGCAGCGTGGGCTTTATTTGATGGCCTGAAACAGAGAAGTCAGAGTACAGCTCCCACATCTATTTCTCAGCTCCCAAGAACCAAGAAGCTATAGATACAGGGTATCTTTAATAAAATAGTTGGGTGCTAAAAGCAAGGGGGGGAATATTTATGCTTTTCTTGGGAAAATATGGAGATTTTTCTGGAATCAGGGAGTCACCTCTTTTCTGTCCTCTTTTTAGTCTCTCTCAGTCATTGTCATGGTAATAGTCTACTATCATGGTGCCAGGTGACATGTAATTTAGTATGGAAATTGGATTATAATGAAGTTAGATATTCTTCAGAGGTTGAGTAAGCTGCCACTGTGAATTTTGCCAGCGCTGACTGGTTTAGTCATAAGAAAGAACTTCTGACCACAGACATTGGTTTCCTAAAAATAAGTAGAGCTAAGGCTAAGTAGGAATTCAGCTATGTCATGTAGGCATTTTATTAGGCAACAAAAGCCAGGTGGGATGTAGCTAAGTCCCATAGGCACTGCAATAAGTAACATAAGAAGACAATTAAAAAATTGTTGAATGAGTAAGAGATATTCTAGGAGTAAAATATTTTGCAATGTTATGTAGCCATCCACAATTTTAAATTATTTTGTAATGGGAAGACAATAAAACCAAGTTAAAGAAATTGCTTATTACAGCCGATCTAAAAAATATTTCAAGCATATTTATATATATGTATACTACATTTAAATAATTATTCATTAAAATTCTCTATTAAAAACACCCTATTTATAAAATATGTCTTACAATATAACATGAGAGCAAAATCATTAGGTCCATGGAGATTTATGGTAAAGTATACAGAACACTGAATTAAGAGTTAGAAGACCTGACTCACTCCTGCACAACTTACCATGTCAACTTGTGCAATAAATTATGCTTATAAATTTCAGTTTCTTTGTATGTTAAATGCAAAGAATGTATTACCCAATGGGTTCTTCCTGCCAGTTGCACAGACAAAAATTAATTCACTGAGACAATGGCTTGAAGTAAAGAGTTTAATTGATGTGAGACCAGCCCACATGGGAGAACTGGACTTATCACTCAAATCAGTCTCCCCAAAGGCTCAGAGGCTATGGTTTTTCAAGGACTGTATGGTGGCAGGGGGATAGGGAATGGGGACTGTCGATTGGTTGGGGATGAAATCATAGGGATTTGGGGAATTGGTCCTTGTATGCTGAATCCCCTTCTGGGTGGGGCCACAAGACTGATTGGATCATGAGTTGTGGGTTTAGAAATGCAGAAATTTGGCTGGGCACAGTGGCTCACACCTGTAATCTTAGCACTTTGGGAGGCTGAGGCCGGTGGATCATGAGGTTAGGAGTTCGAGACCAGCCTGGCCAATATGGTGAAACCCTGTCTCTACTAAGAATACAAAAATTAGCCAGGCGTGGTGGCATATGCCTGTAATCTCAGCTACTCAGGAGGCTGAGGCAGGAGAATTTCTTGAACCTGGGAGTTGGGGGTTGCAATGAGCAGAGATTGTGCCATTGCACTCCAGCCTGGATGACAGAGCGAGACTCCGTCAAAAAAAAAAAAAAAAAAAAAACCAGAAATGCAGACATTTGAAAAAAATCTCAAAAGACCAATGTTACTTTATACAATAGTGATGTTATCCACAGGAATAATTGGCAAAATTATAAAACTTGAGACCTCCAGAACAATGACTGGTTATCATTTAACCATGCCTACATCTAGCAGAATTCAGGTCCCTCTCATACTCCTATCCTTATGGCCTATCATTGGTTCTACAAAGGCCATTTAGTTTTGGGGAAAGGCTACCATCCTCTTTGCTTTAAGGTTAAACTATACACTAAATTTCTACCAAAGTTAGCTTGTCCTACACCCAGGAATGACCAAGGACCAAGGACTGGTTGGAGGTTAGAAGCAAGATGGAAACAATTATGTCAGATTTCTCTTACTGTCATAAGTTTGCAAAGGTGATTTCAATAATATTACGTATCTAAAAACTTGATTAATGATTTCATGAAAGCACTATAGAGAGAACATATACTATATAAAGAACATTATAAATTAAAGTTTATGTATTACTCTATGTAACATACAAATACCAATACTAATTTTAAATGAAGACATCTTCAAAAAACAGACTGACCTGTGAACAAATAATCATGCTACATTGTGGAAAAAATGCTACAATAGACATATATAAAACATGTATGCTAGGTGTATAGATTGCTTTCCTGTCTCATATCTCTTATCAACATTTATCAAGGAAGCTCTATTACTGTTTTAAAGAATTTCTTCCCAAGATTTCACTATATTATTTTCAGGAAAATACAAAATTTCAACATTATAGATCATTACTCTGGTGCTATTGAGTTTGAAATAAAAATAATAAAATGTTTTATTATTCTAACAATTTTAGTTAAGTGTTAATAATAATCTAATACCCTACCACTGATATTAATAGAAAATTCATGAAAAAATGGGTCCATAGGTCCCACATTTCTAAAACTTTTCTATTATTCAACAAAAATGTTTTTGTTTTTTCTTTCTTATTCTTATTGATAACTTAATAGAGTATATAGTCTTGTATTGATATTTATTTTTACTCACATTTTAAAAATATTTTAATATTACTTGGTATCTGATTTTTGCTTTTCAAATGATGGTTTTTAGACTGGAGTTCAAGCTTTTTACTTTTAAAAGTGATGACATGCTTTTGATATCCTAAAGATTTGCTGGCGTTTCTAGGTGTGAATTTATTTTTATTTTGTTGCTCAGAACTTGTCATGCTTCCTGAATCCAAGGACATTATTTCTTAACATTCACATCTTTTCCATCTCTTTATTTCTCTAGACTGCCTTATAAAATGGTTTTCAACATCTATCTTTCAGTGGATATAGTCTTCCTCTGGGTCTAATATATCATTTTATGTTTTTCTTTTTAATATTTTAAAAAACATTTCTAGAATGTGTATACTGTTACTTCCCAATCTGCTTGTCCTTTTAAAGATTGTTTTTCTTTTCTTATAAATGGTTTAATTATTTAAATAATTTATATAATTATTATAAACATAATCATTTTATATTCTACTCACATATACATTATTGAGATCCAATTACCCCTACTATTTATTTTGTCTGATAAATAGACTTCAAGAAATGAATATTGATTATTTTTGTGTCTTATAATGTTTAGTTACAAGATCATGTTTGATTGGGATTATTTTCCTTTATTTCTCCCTATGAGAATCCCTTGTGTTTGGGTTTTAAGTGTATCTTTTTAGCATGATTTTGTATTTGATTCATCCAGAAGCCTAGCCTAAATCAAAATATTATGCTAATTTTGTGACTTGGGGTTCAGGAACAATGCAGTAGATCTAAACTTGATTTTTTTTAAAAAAACTGTGTTCTTTAAAAGTAGTTTAGGAATTATCAATAATGCAAAATATACAGCTGTAGAGTATGATGATAGCAGTAATAATAGCCAAATAAATATGGCTTTAAAAAATTCAAACACTGGCATATTTAAATTAAACACTGTATTGGTCCATTTTCACATGGCTATAAAAATACTACCCAAGACTGAGTAATTCATAAATAAAAGAGGTTTAATTGACTCACAGCTCTGCATGGCTGGGGAGACCGCAAAAAACTTACAATCATGGTGGAAGGTGTAAAGGAAACAGTCACATCTTACATAGAAGCAGGCAAGAGAGCATGTGATAGAAAGCGAAGGGGGAAGAGCTCCTATAAAACCATCAGATCTCAGGAGAACTCACTCACTTTCATGAGAACATGATAGGGGAAACTGCCCCTACGATCCTATCACCTCCCATCAGGTCTCTCCTTGAACAGTTGGAGATTACAATTCAAGATGGGGTTTGGGTGGGGACACAAAGTCTAACCATATCTGACACGAAGCCCCCATTAAAAAAGATGTGTATATGTGCATGTGTGGGGTTTTATTCTGTGATAAATGCATGTGCACAATGGGATTTGCCAAATTTGAGAGGCTAGAGAAAATTAATAATTCTATAATAGTGTGTGTATATGACAAGGTAGGACTTTGAATTATACAAATAGGATCCCAGAGATATCTTTAAGGCATATGGAGCTGTCTGGAAAAGTGACATGCAAATAGTAGTTGCTTAATACATGCTTGAAGTTTTTAGCTTAAAAAAAGTATAATTATAATTATGTTTTTAATAATAAGGCTTAGGGCAAAAGAAATACATAGAAGGGAAGAAGTTAGGCTACAACAGTAATTATCCAGTCAAAAACTCATTAAGATGGTGGTAGTGGAAATAAATATTGATTTTTAGACTCTAGAGATATTGCAGAGGTAATACTAAGAGAACAGTATGAAAATTTGGATCTGAGACTGAAGAAAAAAGTTTAAAATATTATTATTATTTTTATAGTTTCCCAATTTATAACATGATTGGAAATAACAGATATTTTAGAGGAGAAAATTAGTGCTTGATTGGGACTTTATGAGTTTGAAATTCCTCCAGGAACTTTACATACATGGGTACTATAGCTCATTACAAACGTTTATCAGAGAATGTTCACCATACAAGCAAAAGTTAAATTTCTATGACTGAATGAGATTTCTAGGGTAGAATGTGAGTGGGAAATGAAAATATTAAAGATGGAGTCTTGGTGATTGCATGCTTATTTACACAACTTGAAAAAGAGTAATCAACTAAAAAGAAACTGTCGAAAATGAGGAATTAGGAAAGAGTTATAATCTAAAACACAGAGCAGAAGAATTTTATGGTGAATTACTTAAATAATCAGTGCTAAAGAGGAGAATTTAAAAAAGCCATTTGATTCAACAGGTAAAAAGATGTTGCTGATATTAACTGAAACATTTTCTGAAGTGGGGTGGATGCTTACTTACTTAAATAAGTTGAAGCACTGGGATCTCCTTAATTTCTACATATCAGAAGCTGTATTGCTGCAAACCCTGGTGGAGCAGTTGACAGGGCTTGGAATTGTATTTATATAGCACTTTGCATAAGATTGAGAAAACATTAATGTCCTTATTAGATGATGGTGAGGGGGTTGTGGACTGCAAGATATTATTGAGAATGTGGTAAAGCAACCCTCCCCAGTTGGAAGTTGTGGAAATGGAGGTAGTCTGTAATGCCAGAAATTATGGTAAAGCAAAAAGAAGAGTTAATGAGGACCTATGTTAAGAAGGAACAAAGTAAAATTTACTTTCAGACTGAAAGGAAGGAGGCAGAACTTTAGGCTAAAATGTCTAAAACCTACAATTAATCAGGTTCACTTCATAAAATGTGAAAACCAACTACTGGTAGCCATTTTAAATTCCTTATATGTTTTGGAGAATTATTTAACATAATAAAGAAACATCCAAAATAAAAACAACAAAATACATCTAAAATAAATTTTCCTTTCAGTACGTTCTATACACACACACACACACACACACACACACACACACACACACACACTTCTTTGTGGTAGGGATAAAAGGCCACAGTACCTAAATATGTAGATGAAGGTCAGTGATGGCCTATTGGTCATCTCAAATGTGGAGTGCTTGATCTCTTTTGCACTTGATGTGGCTCTCACTATGCATTTGATCTGCCGTAACCTTTCATAAAGTGAGATGTAGACTTCCTGAATAGAGAGCTCACCTTGCAGTGCTAAGAGAGTGAAGGCACAGCAGGCAATCCACATTGACAGCTGTGTCATTGAGCCATAAAAACTCAGGGTTTTTATACTTAATGAATCCTAATATTTTGGTGCTGGATATGATTGGTGTACACTTGCCTTAGCTACTACCACCAATACAATTTCAGTTATATATATGTAAATTAGCTTAAAATGTGTTGATCAGTTTCAGATGAAGTAGACTTTATTGGAGGCAAGTGGCTGTTAGTGGTGTGCTGGGACATAATCTGTACACACTATATTACCACCACATAATCTATACAAAAAACATCACAGACACATAAACTAACATGTCAAAGAGAAATGTTAATGTTGAAATTAAAGGAGAGAGAGGAAATAATCAGGGGAACAAATTTTCAGAATAATAGGGTTTGAAACGAAATTTAATGCATAGATCAACAACTGTTTTAGAGAATAGTCCATTTCTTAAGAGTTAAAAAAAATGGAATTGTATAAGAGTTAAATTGGACCAGATTATGTAAACCGAAGAGATGTTATGTATAACAGTTTGTACTTCTCTGACTACACGGAGAAAAATGTCATCAGCTAATGAAAAGTGGTCAGATGAGTAGAAAGCAGTACATACTGAAAACGTGGAAAAGATGTGGCATAAGAGAAGAATCAGACAAGCAGCAAGTAAAATAATGGTCCAATGAGGTAAGAGGCTATGAATCTGTATTGGTGCCAGTAGGCATAGTAATGAGATTTTTTCCAATAAAACTTAGTATTATAAGATTAAAAATTAAGCTAAATAGTCATAGGAGGCTAAAGTTCAAGATCTTTATGTGCAGCTGGAATTATTTTAAGTAAACTAAACAACAATTTCACCCGATAAACTGTGTCCAGGGTTAATGCAATTTTCAGCAGTTTCATGAAACAGTAATTATTTTTCAAATGTGCAATGGTGTTTTCATGGAGACTTCCAAACCATGGCCTGCACTATACACAGGAGAAAGAATAATCAAGGACTAGATTTATTAAGTCTAATGATATTATCTTTAAAAATGTAAACATATATGCTTATCAATTTGTTAGATACTTTTTAAAATGCATCATTTAATTCTAAATCTGCACGGTAAAATTTATACATGATTTTCAGAAACACTTAAGATTAATTCTGTAGCATCCTATGACTTAATAATATAATATGAAATAGAATGATAAACTGTTTTAGGAGTAGAAGAACATCTGATTATAACATTGTGTCACTATTAGTTTTATACTAAGACTTCACTGAGGAAGAAAAATGGAACTCATATACTATAGAAAGCAGCAGTGTGGTTCATATTTTTGTAGTGTCCTTTAAGAATGTGCTAAAAATGCTTTAGAGTAAAATTGCCCCATAAGTTAATGTGGAGAAGTAAAATATTAATAGATGTTTCAAATAGATTTATCAATGTACACAAGAGATAATTTTTACAAAGCATTTCTTGGGAAATTAAGGGAAAAACCCCATAATTTAAAACAAGTTCGTAATGCTTTCTGGGTTATTTTCACATTTTTACTAGTTTGTAATTCCCTAACATTTGACACAATTTATGCTTATACAATCCAATTTGACTCAACTCATTGAAAACAATGTGGTATACACAGGAACCATGAAATGGTTGTATAACTGATAGAAGTGCTAAACTGGAAATAGATAAGTGAAAGAGTCTGTCCATAAATAAAAATTAAAGTCCCAAGCTGGATTAACCCTAGATCAAATATTCACAAGTTGTATTCCTGCATGTATTAAACAAAATTTAGTTCCTGATGCATTTAGAGGTTAGCCTAGGAATGCAAGGAGCTGAGTTCAACACTGTGAAATTTCACAACTTATATGATATTTCAAACATTTTCAAAACCAATTCCCATTTTTGGTCTTAAAACAACAATAATTTATTATTTATCACAGTTTTTGTGTTGGATAATCTCAGTTGGACCGTGTAGCTGGTCTGGTTTGGAGTCATTCATGCATCTATAGTCAGACGGTAGCTGGGACTGGAAGTTCTTTTCTTTTCTTTTATTTTAAAGAAACTCTTAGTGATCTCAGAATAGAGAAAAATGTCCCTGGAATATTTAGAGGAAATGTTTCTTATCTTTAAGAAATTCTAGCAAATGTCACGTTAAATGATCAAACAAAAATACGTTATCAGTTAAAAATTGCTTAGCTAATGCTTAGGTAATGAATTGCAGCAAGGAAATAATGGAAATATCAGAGAGGAATATAAAGATTTATTTCAGAGGATGTAGTTATCTATCTGAAAAATTAAGAGAACCAATTGAGAAAAAACACAAGCTATTTAGAAATAAGAATAGCTATTAACGTGAGTAGCAATCTATTCAACTTACACACGCATGCCTACGTGCACACACACCACACACGCACTGAATATCCTATTATAATTATTAAATGACATATAAAATGAGGTTCCCACCTTGTGACAGAAACAGATTATAAAATATCTAAAAATAATCCTGGCATAAAAATATTGTTCTAATGAGCAAAACAAACAAACAAAAAACAAACCAAAAAAAAAATCCCACACCAAATTCTGATTGAGAAAATTCCAAAGTTTCAATATTAAAGATGTTGAGTCTAAACAAAATAATCTTAAATTTCAGTGGAATTTTAATATAAACTCAAATTATAATTTTTATGAATTTTGAATTCAGTGTTTCAAGTTTATCTGGAAAAATGTTGTGAAATAACAGTTAATTTTATTTTGCAAAAGAAGAAAAGGGATCTTTCTCTACAATATATCAACACATACAATGAAATTATAATTGTTTCAAAAATATAGTCTTGGTGCAGGTAGAGAAACAGAAGTGACCAGAAAAAAATCTGGGCAAATTGAAGTTAAAAAAGTCTATAATAATATTAGAGGAAAATATAGATTTTTTTTTTTGTAATCATGGGGCAGTGAAGCACTTTTAAATAACCAACAAAACTCAGAAGCCAAAATATAAAATTTGACATATAACTATATAAAATTGACACAGGTTTGATGTGGTGGCTCATGCCTGTAATTCCAACACTTTCGGAGGTTGTTGCAGGAGGACATCCTGAGCGCAGGAGTTCAAGACTGCAGTGAGCTATGATAATGCCATTTCCCTCTAGTCTGGGCTATATAGCAATACCCTGTCTCCAATAATAATAATAATAAACAATACATTTATATAAAAGAGTCATAATACACATTTAAAGTAAGTAAAATATTGGGAGAAAATATTTTCACAGATAATAAAAATGTAAGGCTGGGTGTGGTGGCTCATGGCTGTAATCCCAGCACTTTAGGAGGTCAGGGTGGGCAAATTACTTCAGCCCAGGAATTTGAGATCAGCCTGGGTATCATGGCAAAACCACATCTCTACCAAAAATACAAAAATTAGCCAGGTACGGTAGCACACACCTGTAGTCCCAGCTACTTGGGAGGCTGAGGCTGGAGGATCAATAGAGTCCAGGAGGTCAAGGCTTCAGTGAGCCTTGATCACACCACTGTACTCCAGTCTGTGTGACAGAATAAGACTGTGTCAAAAAAAAAGAAAAAGAAAAGAAAAGAAAAAGAAAGAAAAATTAAAATGTAAAATGTAAAAAAATATTTTCAAGAAATATAAAATTGAAAATTACCCAACAGATAAATAAGCATGGCCAATGATTATAAATTACCGAATAAATAGATATAAATAAATATATTAAAAGTTGCCTAATTCCATAATTTATCAAGTTGCCTAAGAGATGAATAAAATAATGCTATATATACTACTGGTATCTGCTATGTTTGTTCAGTATTTCTGGGTAGCAATTTGGAAAGCCTAACAAAATTTAAAGTGTGTATGCTCTTGTAGCAAGCAATTCTTTTTCTAGATAATTTTTTTTACAAAAGAAATACAAAGTGCACCTCTGTTCTTTTATGAACATTTAGGTTGTGTCTACATTTTAGCTATTATGTACAAAGTTGTGAAACATTCTTATACTAATCTTTTTGTAGACATAAATGTTCATTTCTGAGTAATGATATAATATCATTGCTGGATCAAAGATAGGGATATATTTTAAATTTGTAAGAAACTGCTAAATGATTTTTACATAGCGGTTTTACTATTTTACATTACCAGAGTGATGTATGAGAGGTCCACTTGCTTTGCATTCTCTTCAACATGCAGTATTATTAATATATTTAACTTCAATCAATTGTAGTGGGTATGCAATAGAAAGTCATCTTTGTTTTAACTTGCATTTTCTTGTTGACTTGTGATTTTCAACATCTTTTCATGTACTTTTTTGTCATTTATGTATCCTGTTTCATAAAGTTTCTGCTTAAGACTATTGCCGATTTTTGTTGAATTGTTTGTTATTTTATTATTGTTTTGTAGAAATAATTTACATGCGCTTTATCCAAGTTATTTTGATATACATATTGTAAATACTTCTCAGCTTGTTGCTTTTCTCATTTTCATAAAAGCCTTTGTTTTCCCTTGCTTTATAGACAAATAAAAATTGTCTGTGTTTTAGGTGTACAAACTATGTTTTGATGTATTTATACATTGTGAAATGTTTACTACAATCAAGCTAATTAACATTTATCACCTCACATAGTTATAATGTTTTGTGTTTATAGTGAGAACACTTCACATCTAATCTCTTAACAATTTCCAGCATACAATACAGCATTATTAATGGTAGTCACCATGCTGTACATTAGATCTCCAGACTTACTCATCGTATAACTGAACAACTGTGCCCTTGGACCCAAATCTCCCCATTTCCACCACATAAGAAGTTTTAATTTTAACAAAATATATGTTTTTAATAGTAAATATTTGGAAAACTCTAATGGTCCATTAATATGGCAATGTGTAGATAAACAGTGTTACATCCATTGATATGGAAAATATGCAGCAATTTAAAATGATAAGGTAGGTTTTAAGTATTAACATGGAAAAGTTTTCAAGATACAGGATAAGTAAAAAATAATCCAATTGATGGACAACATATAGTCTAATTCTCTTAATGTGAAAATCTATATTTCTTTATGTGTACACACACTTACAAAAATGTAAATACATAAGAAACGGCATCCCAGTGCATACATTAAATTATTAACAGTGGTTATTTGTAAGAAAATAAGTAAGTTGTAAGTGATCATCTACAGCATAATTTACTTGGGATGTTTCTGTTATTTCCTAAAAATGCCCAGAGAACATTTTTTACTTTATTTTATTTTATTTTATTTTATTTTATTTTATTTTATTTTATTTTATTTTATTTATTTTATTTTAAATGGAGTCTGTCTGTCACCCAGGCTGGAGTGCACTGGCACAATCATGGCTCACTGCAGCCTCCACCTCAAGGCTCAATCAAGCCTCCTGCCTAAGCCTCCTGAGTAGCTAGAACTACAGGCACACACCACTACACCTGGCTAGTTTTCCTATTTTTTTTTTTTTTTTTGTGAAGACAGGGGTCTTACTATGTTGCTTAGGCTTGCTCAAACTCCTGGGCTCAAATGATTCTCCTGCATTGGCCTCCCAATATGCTGATTACAGGCATGAGCCACCATGCCTGACCTTAGGGAATATTTTCCATAGTGTATTTTTGAATAGTGAGGGATGAAAATTATTGGAATTATTACGATAGCTTAATATAAATCCAATGACAAATATAAATATATGATGATAATAGTTCAAATATTTGTTATTTAAATAGATTTAATACATGGTTATAGATGAAAAACTTCAGGAATAAAACTTAAGCACAGAGGTAGAAATAAGCAAGCCATTTTGAGAAACAGAAAATTATTTTGATTGCAAAACAGGCAGTGAAACTTAGAAAGTAGTTTACAGTCACATGTTTCTAACATAAGATTTTTAAAAAATTTAATATAGTTTGAGTATTAGATAATACATGTTTTAGACAAAACCATATGTCACTCTGAACTATGTACCATAAAGATGAATCTGACATTAGAATGCCCAATAGGTTGAAACAAACAAAAAGTGAAATAGCATGGGAAATTTTCAGCATTTATAGTCTATATAAGAAATCAAACTGGGGTAGGACCACTGAAAATAAAAAAAGCAGGTTTGGTTAACTGGGAGAACAGTGATCCTATCTTCAATGATGAACAAGAAAAATAGGTTTTCAAAAGACATCAGTAATTTATAAAATATGTTATACTCATACATATGGTATCTGATAGATACGTTTTCCCAAAACTGCCAAATTCTGTTTAAAATTCTTCCTCTTTCCATATCATAGTGGGCAGTGGATGGTCACCCTGTTAATCAAAATAAAAATCACTGGAATCATACTAGATGCTTTCTCACCACTAATTCCACATCCAATCAACAAAAAGTTCTGTAAATTTTATATTCTAACTATGTCTCAAATCTGCCCGCTATTCTCTATGATCACTGCAACTAACTAAAATTATGTGTTCACCACTTTTTCCTAGGCAACTCTAACACCTTCCCTAATGAATCCATTATCAACATTCTTACCTTCACTTTAATCTGCTTCCCACATGGCTGCTAAAATGTTCTCTCTAAAATACAAAACTGACCAAGTCACACTGCAAGTTACATACTTTGAATATTGGGAGGATTGGGAATATATATATATCAGACCATGCCACTCTGCACTCAAGTTACGTAATCCCAATGCATATATAGGGTTCTGTGATCAACCTATATATGTAAGTGTGTGTGTCTGTATATACATATATTCAAAGTATACTGGGAGCATTGGAGTGTAGGTGTGTGTGGGTGTGTGTGGGTGTATATGTATATACACACACACACACATACATACACACACACACACACATACATATATAGGTTGAATAATGTTCAATCAACTTACAACACTCATTTTGATGGACTCTTCACCTTGGATTTCGCATTTCTCAGCATATTTTCTCTGCAATAAAGTCATTATGAAATATTGACAATTCCTCACAGGAGCCTTGCCCTCATTCCTCTTTCTGTTTGCTTGTGATCTTCCGACTGCTTGGAATGCATATCTTGTGACTATCCGCAAATTTTTTTCTGAGGATACAAGTTAGGTATGATGGCAAGAGTCACCTCTTCCAAGAAGGCTTCTAATACTGCTCACACTGAGCATTTTTCTTTCTTTCTTTTTTTTGAGACGGAGTCTCACTCTGTCGCCCAGGCTGGAGTGCAGTGGTGCGATCTCGGCTCACTGCATGTCTGAGCATTTTTCACAAAGGATTATGCATGTTTTACAAATCTATGCTCTACTTGAATAATCAACTCCTTTGAAGACAGAAACTGAACTTTTTCCTGGCTGGATTACTACGTTTTGGCATACAAACAGTCATTTTAAATGATTGATAAATAATTTTAATTACATGTATAATTCATAGAAGGATTTCTCCATTATATTTTGGAGGGGATACAAATCTTATCCTCTAGAGTTATTACTAGAAATAAACATTTAAATATGAAGATGATCTTATGTTGCAATTTCACACCTCTAGAAATACTAGCACCTTTGCTGTTCTCCAAGCTTACTGAGTGTGCCCCACTGGTTAATACTTCTATTTGGAATGTTTTTCCTCATATTGCCTCCTAGCTACTTCCCCTACTCTCTGAAAATTTGACATAAATGTCACCTTTTTAATGAGGCCCACCATCATTCCTCTTGTTCTTTCTAAACTTGCTCAACATTTTTATTTTTGTTTTCCACAGCATCTATCACCATCTAACACACTATAATTTATTTTTGTTAGTTTTGTTACTGTTTAGATCTTCTTTTCTCACTAGAAAGTAAGCTCCATGAGTGCTAGTAATTGTTTATCTAAATTTCTGGAATAGTACTTTACATACAGTAGATGCTCAATAAATATTTACTGATTGAAGAGATGGAATCACAGGAAAAACCTATCCAAAGTGTTTTTCCTCAGCTCTCACTGAACACTAATCACAGCAGGATTCTGTGATAAAATATGTGAGGCTGTTTTTCCCCATACACCAAGCAAGAAATCAACTCTGCAGCACATATTAGCTAGGCGTCCTCCAATTCAATTCTGACACTATCTACCTGGAGATAGCATCAGATCCCAGGGTTGAGGTCTCAGTCCCACAAGACTGCCCCCTCTTCAGACACAGTAGCATGTCTGGGCCTCTGGAACTTCTGACCAACTGGCTTCACATTGGGGTAACCCAGACTTCGTATTTATGTTCAATTAATTTGCTAGAGTGGCTCACAAAACTCAGAGAAATACATTTACTGGTTAATTATAAAGGATATTTATAGCCTTTATATTCCTTGCACTTTCAATTCATCTGTTTCTTTCAGGCACATCTTTATAGAAAATATTTTCTTGACTATATTTAAATCTTTTCTTTCTACCCTACATTCTACTTAAAAACCTGCAACCACAACTTTGAAAGTGAAGGTTGATTACAACCACCCTCACATAGGATTAATCAAATGTGATTAAAAGTATTAGATAGCCTAATGCGAAATATGTATTAAAGAACCAGATCATTATTGCCATAAATATTAGAAATTTTAAGAGATAATGAATAAATATTCTGTACTGTGCTGAAAATAAGCTTGTAAGTTTCTGTAAGAGAAGCTGGAATATGTAAAAAGCCCACAGAGATTTTAGAAAATGGTAACCGTCTTGCTAACCATTCAAGTCTTCAAAAGAGTTAATCTGAAGTCAGTTCAAAGAGGAATAGGCATTAACTCAGAGAAAATATTCCACTGATGGTTAGCAAAGCAGTCATATTCACTACAACTTAACATTCTCATTTTTGTGATTGTAGAAATCACATGTAATGACTCTCATTCAAATGTAGCATAAAACACTAGTTTCAAACTACTACTTTCTATTCATCTCTGTCACTTTACTTTTCATTTTGAAAGCCAGGTAGACATAAATTTAATTTACCAGCTGGTGGGGAAATGTTTGTAAATCATCAGAAACTGCCTAATCATAACTCAATATACCTGTATCTCAAAAGTAATAAAACTGGTACATGATATAAATATTATATCACAGAGCTAAATTAAGGCAACTATGTTTAAAAATATGAGATTCTTCACATACCCTTTCTTTTTACCATTGATTTGAGGGATTCGTTTCCTTGGAAAAGTGAAAAGGTTTTGGAACTTTTAAAAATTATTTTATGATATATTTATAGCATGTCAGTAATAAATCCTAATTTGCATTAATTTAAGTAGTGATAGGCTTTAAAACTAAAATCAGCATTAGAAAAGTAATAGTTCTGTTCATGTTGGTCAACTTTGAGAAAGAATGCCACACAAAACACAACTTGGCCTTGGTGGTGGAAGTTGGGGGAACAGATCACTGCTTTCTTAAAGGTAAGTACCCTATTTATCCTATATTATTAAACAGTGGATTGAGTTAATGCAATTAATTGCTTTGGCACTTAAATATTAGAGGTTAATAAGCTAAACTTTATCTCAGATTTGGAGCTTCAAAGACAGCTTTCAAATAATGATCATGTGAGTGACCTTGGTTACCATTCCAATCTTTCAAAAGGGCTGGCTGAAATCCTACTTCAGAAAGTACAGTGAAACAGTTTATGAAAAAATAAATGCTGAGTATTTTTAATTCCGTCCTCCTAGTTTAATCTACCAGTTAAAATCTAAAGAGTCTGTTTCTGAAAACTGGTTATCACCTGGAGTCAGACTAATATAGGTTCATATTCTTGTTCTTGAAATGTACTAGCTCTTTCGTCTTGAGCAAGTCACTTTGACTCTGAGTTTATTAAGCAGAGATTTGAGAAAGACAACAATATCTAACTTTTAGGCATCTTTTGAGACTTAATAGGATACTATTTACAAATGCTTGGTATAGTCTGGTTTCCAGTAAATAAGTCAATACAGTACATATTAGCTATTATTTGATTATGAAGACTGTAACAGAGACTCCTGCTCCTTTCCTCACTACTGCCACCAAAGAGATAGCATTAAGACCCAGAATGTCACTAAAAACAAGAAAAGGACTGTTCAAACTCAAGTCTTTTGAAAAAGCTTTATTGAAAAACTTTAAGAAAAAATTAAACAATGTGAGTTTGATTCCATTTTCACATTAGGTTCACTCTAGGGAGAGTCACTGGTACAGCTCTTTAACCTTCCTTGGTTATGTTCCTCATGCTATTTTGCCAAGCTACTGTCACAGTCCTTTTATAATGTATTTCTTGATTTCAATGCATGGGTATAATTATCACTGTTTTGAAGATGGCTATATCACACCATGGGTCCTCAAAGTGTTTTAATTAGTACACATCCTTTAGATTGTCTGTGGTTGTTGAGATTTTTTTCACTGCAAATATCCAACAGTAAACCTCGCTTTTTCTGGAATAACTACTATAGCAGAGCAGATGTTTGACATTATCATATAGCATATTAACATCTGTCTTTTACCCTTTCCCCTTTTAAAAAATAGGTTTCTCTCTTTAATTTTCACCTGCAATGGGTAAAGATGATTCTCTAAAAACTTTTCCAGGGATAGTGTTTTTTTTTTTTTCTGTGCACTATATCTTATAGTACAGTCAGCTATCCATAAATTTATTTCTTCCATGAGATTCTAATTTCCTGTGTGTGGGGACTAAATTAATCATCTTTGACTTCCCTGAAAACAACTGGAAATTGTCCAAAATGTTGAAATCTGGGTGAAATTGTATTTGTATACTAGTCATAATAGCTCTTGTGTCATCACTGGCTTGGAGACTTAGTGAGACAAAATGCCAATGACTTCACTTGCCGTAGAAATAATCTCATTTTAAACCCTGTTACATCCATTCATTTCACTTCTGTTAAGGTACTTGAACAGAAAATGCCACTAGCCATAAAGAGGATTGAATGGGTATTAGTCTATCAGCACTTGGGTGTCCTGTTCTGTAGTTGACATGATTGAAGGAGTGACTTCATTGTGGGAGACTCTTGAGATTTGGGGCAGCAAAATGGGTATTGCGAATAGTTTTTGTTTTCTTTCTTAAACCCATTCATGTCTTCTAGTAACTCCAGCAAACTTGTATATATTCACTTTCTTATTCCAGCTCAGCACATATGCGTCATTTAAGTAAAAGTTCAGTTTTAGCTCAGTTGTTGAGAGTTTCACCTAGGCCAGACTCAACTAGATTATCATGTTCCCCTGATTATCATGAATAATTCTGGGATGGATAAATGGCCTAAGCAGACGAAATGAAAAGCCATGCAGTATTTTCTTTTAATGTTAAGACAGGGTCGGTGACATTTCCAGCTGGTGTTGAATCTAAGAGAAAGTGAAGTCTAAGTTTGCTATGAACATCTTCCTTCCTCCAGGGAAAAGATGGCTCGAGATTAAAACCAATTGAAGGAATGTGAACACAAGAAGTATGGAGAGGAAATAGAAGAACACAGAATTTGCCCCACTGACATTTTTGAAGCCCTTGAATCAAGCAATGACTAAAGTTAGAACTTGCAAAATTAAATAATTTAAACTTAAAACTGTTAGGACATTAAATTATTTGAATCTTGAGAGAAATGTGACTATGTGGCCTGAGTAATGTAGCATGCAGCTGTGGCTTCTGCTTCTCTAATTATAGATGAATTCCCTTCCTTGTTCTTGTACTGTAAATGAATAGGAAAGACTGAAAAGATACCAGAGATAAGATCTCCCTCAAGTCCATTACCCCTTCTTATGGATTGTTAAAGCAATCTTTCTTAAAATGCAGCAAACTATAACCAATCAAACTGCTGTAACATATGTAGCATCTTCATATGGAGAATGGTGCAACCCTGTTAAACTTTTCTGTCTCTTCCTGTATAAATGAAACCTTAACTTCACCACTTTGGAACACTGACTCTACTCATGTGGAGTCTGTCTTACCTCAGTGGCTGTCTTCAAGATTTGTATTCAAATGATTTCTATAGTTCTATAGAAGTTCTATAGTTAATCACACTTTCTGAATTTCATTATTTAAGGTTAACAAACTGTGCTGAACTATTCAGACATGTTAATTAATAAACAGCCATTTTTCTTAAGGTACAAGTGGCTTCTAGTCACTTGCAATCAATTAGTCCTTACTATTATAATACAATGATGTGTTTAAATGTAACTCTTATGGAATAGTCTTGAGGTTTTTGGATCATGATTCCTTGTAATAGGCTTATGATTGTAAATGCAATAGAGTCAAACTAAAGGGATCAGACCTAAATGTGTATGATGCAGAGTACACCTCCTTTTCTCCCACCTGTAGTCACAACTGGTTGTTAGGCAATATGCCTGTAATTAGTATTTCTAGATCCTAATATCCTCTGGATTAGAAGGCCTTCTTGTGACCAAAAAGTCAAATGACTTAACAATATATACATTTCAGTATCTAAGTCAGACATCTATCAAAGCAACATAGTGCACTATGATGGAAGCAAAAATAAAGTTGAAATAAAGTTGAAAAGTTGAATAAAGTTGAAAAATAAAGTTGAAACCTAAATGGATTTAGGTGTAAATTTCAGTTGCAACCAATGGATGGATGTATGACCACAAATGTTTTAGGTTATCTATTTAAGTTTAGTTTCCTCATGTACACATGAGGGTAAAGCTGGGCATGGTGGCTCATGCTTGTAATCCCAGAACATTGGGAGGCCAAGGTGGGAGGATCACTTGAGGCCTGAGTTTGAGACCAGCCTGTGTAACATGGCAGAACTGCATCTCTACGAATAATTTAAATATATAAAAATTAGCCAGGTGTAGTGGTGCACACCTGTGGTCCCAGCTACTCAGAGGGCTGAGGTGAAGGGATTGCTTGAGCTCAGGAGTTTGAGGCTGCAATGAGCTACGATTGCATTACTGCACTCCAGCCTGGGCAACAAAGCAGGACCATGTCCCTAAAAAAAAAAAGAAAAAAAAATTGTTTAAATAAAAATAAATAGAAATTTAAAATTTTAAAAATAAAATAAAATTTTAATGAGGGTAAAATATCAGTAGTATATGGCTGTTTTATTGACTGTATAGCACCATGTTTGTTAAACAGTAGTACTGTGTTTAAGATATTTTAGGTAAATTTAGACCCTTTTTTTCTATTGTTTGGGGTTAATTTTGTCCCTTAGCCAATCATTTCATCCTCTGGCTAATACAAAGAAAAAGCAGTGCCTATGCAAAGAAACGTGAGATAGAAAATATATATATATATATATATAATATATATAGCTATATCTTCAAAACCTAAAATAATCATTGGCAAAGTGCCATTTTAGTAAAGTAGCAAAATAAAAATATGCCATCATGAAATTCATAGCTTTCACATGTAAAGCAATACCTATGCAAAATACCATGTAAAAATTTAATAAGAAATGTACAAAATGACTATGTTTGGACTGAAAGCCTCAAAATAAAAAAAAAAAGTAAATTATACCCAAATTGACTTATACATTTAGAGTAATCGTAATACAAGTTATTTTTTTGTCTACTGGAGTGAGATGTTGATTATATATCATTTTGAAGAATATACACACAGAATATCTGATATTGGTTGGAGATATTCTTCTTGGTTATTGTCAAAGCAAAATTTTACCAAAGTTAAACAAGCATGGAAGCATTTATTTAAGGAGATTGCAATAGGGGAGTGAGGGCAGAACTCAGTCAGAGCACAACTTTGATGAAAGAAAGGATTGTAGAATTTCTAAGAACTGGAGTTAGGGGAATATAGGCAACTGTGTTTGCTAATTGGCCTTTACCCAGAGTACAATTAGACTTTCTCCTATCTTTATGACAGGAAGTGGTTTTATAACCCGGAGTAAGACATCCATGGAAGTTAGGCTTCTGCCCTTGCAGAGAGACTGGGGGATATGAGCACTATCTTCCTTGATGATTATATTTTAAAGGGATGACTCCCAGATACTTGGGAAAGACATTCCTGACTTGCAAACTGGTAAGAAGCTTCTAAAAAGATTTCCATTTCAAAGGGGCAGAGACAGAATTTTAATTATAAGTTTTCTAAAGCAAACGCTGTAAGAAAATTGAAGTCAGGGGTCTAGAGTCATGGAAAAGACTATCTAAAGTTTAACCAAGCTGACCCCAGCAGTAAGGCCTTCTTTGTCAATATTAAATAATAATAATTATCATTACTTTTTATAATTAATTGTATATGTTTGTTTTAATTCTATTTTAAGTACATTTACCATTTAAACAGTTGGTGATTTCTATATGAACAGACAGATATTTCTCTGGCTAGATTCATAAGTAAACAGTCTGAGGCAAAAGCTTATAGTTAAGGATTTATTTCTAACTATACTTATAATAGTTAAGTATAGTTAAGCTATACTTACAATTATAGCTTAACTATAAGCTAAGTACAGTTAAGCTATACTTATAGGTATAACTTAACTATAAGCTAAGTATAGTTAGCTATACTCTTTAGTGTAAGGATTATAGCTAACTATACTTAGCTTATATTGAGGATTATAGCTAAATATACTTAGATTATAGTTAAGAATGCAGACTTAAGAGAGAAGTGAAGGAAAGGGAAAATGAGGCAGGAAAGAAAGGAAAGGTGATTTGAGGGAGCATGTTACTCAGATACCACAGCTTTGACTTGATTGCTCAGTCTCGTGGTATTTCTTTTGTTAAAAGAAAACTTCAGACAAATTAAATTTGATGCAGTTTAATTGGGCCAAAAGAAACAATTCATGAATCGGGCAGTCTCCAGAATCACAGCAGATTCAGAGAGACTCCAGGGGTGCCTCATGGTCAGAACAAATTTATAGACAAAAAAAGTAAAGTGACATACAGCATCGGAAGTGAGGTACAGAAACAGTTGGATTGGTTACAGGTGGGCGTTTGCCTTGTTTGAACACAGTTTGAACCCTCTGCAGTCTATCGGTGGTTAAAGTATGGCCACTGGGATTGGCCAACATTCAGCTATTGTTACAGGCACATACTCCTAAGTTACGTTTTTAATCTTGTCTGCCTATTAAGCTAGGTTATGGTTCATCCGCAGGAGTCAAATATAGAAATATGGAGTCCTTCTCATGCCATTTTTAGTTTGCTTTAACACTTTAGAGAAACCAAATGAAATACTGCTTTTGGCTGGGTGCGGTGGGTCATACATGTAGTCCCAATACTTTGGAAGGCCTAAGCAGGTGGATTGTTTGAGGCCAGGAGTTTGAGACCAGTGTGGGCAGTACAAAGAGACCCTCATCTCTACAAAATATTTTTAAAATAAGATAATTAGCCAAATGCGGTGGGGCATGCCTGTAGTCCCAGCTACTTGGGAGCCTGAGATGGGAGCATTGCTTGAGCTCAGAAGTCTGAGGCTGCAGTGAGCCATGATTGTGCTGCTGAACTCCAGCCTATACAACAGAGTGAGACCCTGTCACTTCAGGAAAGAAAAAAAAACAACAACAACAACCTTCTTTTGAGAATAGCCTATCTGGGAGAAGATAAAGGAAATAATTTATGGACAGTTCCTCTTATTTTCAATTTTCCACTGGCAAAATTCCCGTGCCCTTCCCTGTTGCATCATCTGACCTGTTCTGGCCATGGGAGAAGTATCACAGAAAGCCAAAGTGGCCACATGTCCAATGAGGCAAGAGCGTAACAGAAGCAATCTCTCTTGGCCAGTTAGTGCCGTGAGAGTCTCCTCAATTTGTGGTGGTAGAAATTAGCCAAGTTATGTCTATGAGCAAACTACCTTCATAAATGGAGAAACAACAAATGCTATTGCTTGAACAGCTCAGGTGGCATCTGAAATAAGCGAAGAAAAATGTGTTATAATAAGGGTATAGGAACAACTGGATAGCCATATGGGAAGATTGGATTCATTCTTTACAATGTAAAACAGAATATATTTTAAACAGGTTAAAATTCTAAATGGAAAAATTAAAGTTATACAAGTCATAGAATAAACCACGGGTATATTCCCTGTAAGCAGGGAAAGAGGAAAATTGTTTACTATGGCTTAATCTTCCCCCACCAAAAAAAGATAAAAGATTAATGAATTTGACTACATGAAAAAATGTTTGACATGACAAAAATAAGCAAAACCAAAATATAAGTAACAAACTGATATTTATCTCAAAAATACATTGCCAAAAATAAAAAAAACTGATTTGGCATAAAGCTATTCACTACATTATACTAATAATAGGCAAAGACAGAAAGCCCCTTAAATATCTTTCAATAAGTACCGGTTGAAAACCAGTTTCATTTGGTTGCGTCCAAATGAAGCACTGAGCAACTATAAAAAGAAATAATATCTATGTATTATTTTTTATATATTCATAAGAAAAGAAAGACACAGAAAAGCAAATATAAATGCTAATATTTATGTAGGAATATAGGTAGTATATGTATTTTTCTATTTGTATTTTTAAAAATATATTAATAACACAAATCTAATAGTAATTGCTACCTATAGCAAAAGGATAGTGTCAATAGGATAGAGCTAAAGGTTAGATCACACTAAACCATGTAAATATTTTACAAAATTAAAGCCTAAAATTAACATTTAAAAAGGCAATTAGTGAAATTAAAAAAATAAATTAACAATTTAAGCATAACTTTTTATCAACTTGGTGGTATGGTCATGCAGAGAATAACTACAAAACAACTGTGAAACAGCCTTTTGCTTGTCCATATGTAGTAGTACATATCTTTATGCAAATCATGATAATAGCATTGAAATCTAAATCTACATTACTGCATTCATAAATCTTATTTTTAATATTGATGTTCAATATCTATTTATGTAACTTTTATATGTGTGTATGCACACATATATAAAGATTTTAGCATAAGATAAACATATGTAAATAATGAGGCCTGGCACGGTGACTGATTCCTGTAATCCCAAAGCTTTGGGAGGTAAAAATAGGAGGATTGCTTGAAGCCAGGAGTTTGAGACCAGGTAGAGAAACACAACAAGACCACATCTCTACAAATAAATACATCAAATTAGTCAGGCATGGTGGTGCACACCTGTAGTTCTAGCAAGTTGGGAAGCTGAGATGAGAGCATTGCTTGAGCCCAGGAGTCAGAGCTTGCAGTAAGCTACGAAGGTACCACTACACTCCAGCCTAGATAACAAAGAAAGACTCTGACTCAAAAAAAAAAAAGTATATAGATAATGAATCAAAAATAACAATCAAAAACTTGACAACCTTAAATCATGAACTTAAAATATCAGTATAAAAATATAATTAATTTTTCTAAAAAATTTGCATAGTTTCTATCTCTCTCGATGAATATGATGGCAGTAACGACCTAGTAATATTTAGCAATCCTAGCATCTTTAAATACCTGGTCTTCAAATACCAATTCCCACTAAAAAATGCTAGTACTCCTTAGAGAATGAGCTGATTTTTGTTGTTGTTATTTTGAGCAAGACATTTCCAAGATGAGGCTGGAGTATTTTATTTGGCTTAAAGGCCAGAAAACTTTCAAGAAATAACGATGTCATATCTGTAGGAATAGGAAAGCAATTTGAAAAGGCTCTCACTGGGGAAAAATGAGATCATCTAAATATCAAAAATGATAACTGCAGTGGATGTAACATCAAAGAAACAAAAATCTGTAGGTTTAGGAGAATGCTCCATAAATATATTTAAAAATATAACATCACTGAAGATTTTTAAGATTAATTAGATTACCAACTCATTATTCCAAAAATTTAAACATAAAGTTAAAGAAGTAAATATTGATATGTCTTTCCTACACAGACTATATTTCAGAGAAGTCATATCATTAATGAAGAAAATTTATTATTTTTTTCTAGAAGAATCATAGCTAGTAAATGCAAAAGAGATATAAGAATTAGAAAAGCAAGCACTTTACAATCCCCTCAGGATGCTAAAAGCTCTAGGTAAAATGTTGATAGCTTTATAATGGATTGAATCAGATCGACAACACTTCACTCAATCTTAACATCATTTAATTTGAAATGACCAGAGTTTATGTGCCTCATGATGTGATGCAATAATATGTGTGCAGAAAAATCTATGAAGTGTGCTTGCTATAAAAAAAGGAAAGAAGGGAGGAAGGAAGGAAGCAAGGAAGGAAGGACGGAAGGAAGGAAAGGAGGGAGGGAGGGAGAGACGAGGGGAGGGGAAGGGAGAGGAGAGGAGGGGAGGAGTGAAGGAGGGAGGGAGGAAGCAGGAAGGGGAGGAAATGCAAATCTAAAAAACCCTCTATATTTAAATACCAGTTTATAGAAATTGAGGGAATAAAGCAATATGATAAGAGTCTACAAAATGATATGCTCATCTAAATGCAAACTGTAGGAAATATATCTGGAGGGGAGAAAACTGTTGTATAAAAAAATTATTAAAGGAAATATCAGCCAAACGAGGAGACTTTGGATACTGATTTGAGCTAACAAATATGAATAGTTTTGTGGTAATTGGTGAAAATTGAACACACTGAGCCTTGGAATATTAAGAAATTATTCATTTTGTTCTATGGTTATGTTTTTTAAAGTCTTAATTTATTACAGTTACATAATGAAATATTTTAAAAAATAATAAAACATAAACCTTTAGCAGAAATAATGGGTGAGATATACAAGAATGGAAGATACTGGTATTTGTTGAAGTTGGGTAAAATTACATGGAGGTAATTTTTTTTTATCTTTGTTTACGTAAGAAAAAATTTGTAATAAAAGTTTAAACTAAAAATAAGAAATAAAAATTAAATGCCTACAAAGTAGACAATTGAAAAGACCGAATATCCTCAGTAATACCTAAGGAATTTACTAGGAAATGTCAATTGGCAGGGAGTGAGAAAGAGAGTAGGGCTGGTTATTTGCCTAATAATTTTCATGCCTTATCTTCCATAATTTTTATAAGAAATTCTTTCTTTTTCAGATTTAACTCTCATCCTAAGGAGGCAAGAGGACCTTTAAGACAATTTTTTATTGGCCACTGCCCTGTTAGCTCAATACCTGTGTTTTTAAAGCCAAAGTAGTATAAGAAATAGTAGAGTAGGTTTCTTTTTTTTTTTTTTTTTGTTGGAGACAGAGTCTCACTTTGTCACCAGGCTGGAGTGCAGTGGCATGATCTCGGCTCACTGCAACCCCCACCTCCCTGATTCAAGCAATTCTCCTGCCTCAGCTTCCCGAGTAGCTGGAACTACAGGCACGTGCCACCACGCCCAGCTAATTTTTGTATTTTTAATAGAGACGAGGTTTCACCATGTTGGCCAGGATGGTCTTGATCTCTTGACCTCGTGAACTGCCCGCCTCGGCCTCCCAAAGTGCTGGGATTACAGGTGTGAGCCACCGCGCCTGTCCGAGTAGGTTTCTTTTATTCAATTTTAAATTCAAAATTGGGACAAAATATTACCTTAATTTTATTTCCTGATAAAATGTTTTAATCTCTAAAATATTGAAATCATAAGAATAGATATAAAAGTAATTATTTCCCTCTTTATAACAGGTAATGAAAGTTGAAAAACTTCAAGGGACAATGTTATTTGACCCATAATTCTAGGAAATCTATTCGTAACCTAGACTTTTATTAATGCCAAAAAAAGGTAAAAACTTTTCTAATGTAGTATGCAAAACTACTTTTAAATTCAAATGATAATAGACAAATCTTCCATTACTTTTGCAAATTACAGAGGCATTCTTTCAAAATCAAACAAGATTATAATGTTTATTTATCTTCCATAAAATAGTTAATATTTTCTGGTTTATTCTTTCTGGAAATATAAATCTGTGGCCCTAAAAATTAACCATAGAACTATTTGAAATTTTACATTTATATTTCATATTTGTTTTATTGTCTAGGACTTTAATTATCTTTGTAATATCACAAATATTAGAACAATTCCATACTTCAAATCTTAACAAATGAAATCACTAAATATAACACATTCAGTACACTCCATGAGATATAAAATTCATATCCAATTAGAAAATTACTACTGTCTGAGTGAGATCATCTTTTGTATAGATTAACCTTTTTCCAATAAAAGACAGTAAGAGTATATATTTAATGAATATAAATGTTCCTATATTATCACTGAGCTCTGCACCTGAATATCCTTTTGTCTGCTTTCTCCTCTTGGATATGCTCATGTCCAAACCAGAATTCTGTTTTCCTACAAACCTGAATTTATTCCTGTAATATTTATCTCTATGAATGCACTATAATGTTTCTATATGCCTAAAAAAGAAAATAAGTGGCCATTTTGAGTTATTTCCCTCTACTATTTTCCATTTGAAATCAATGTCTCAGTCTGGTTAATTCAATTTCTTGGTGTTTTGGTATTTTACTTCACTTTTAAAATTTAATTATGGCCCTCAGCATTGTATATCTACATCCTGCAACAAATATATTAGTTTCTTACTGCCAAGTCATCCATCCATTCATTCATGCATGCCTATATTCATTCAATAAATATTTATTAAAAATCAACTATGTGTCAAGCACTGCTCTATCTGCTGGGATATAGCAGTTAAAAAAAAAAAAAGGAACAAAATTGCCTTCCATCATAGAAATTACATCCTGGTGGAAATGTATTGTGAGTGTGTCCCGTGATTGTGCTAGCAGGATAATATAATCTGTAATCTAATTGTAGACCTAACAATCATTCCTCTTCATTGCATTTTTCAGCGGCTCCCCGTTCCTTAACGGAGAAAAAAAAAGATGATGATGAAGCAAAGCTTTTAATGTGGCAAACCCTTTATAACTTTATAACATTTCTTATGTATTTTTTTGCCTTATATTGGACACTTCAACCCTGATATGGTTTGGTTGTGTCCCTACCAAATCTCAGCTTGAATTGTGTCTCCCAGAATTCCCACGTGTTGTGGGAGGGACCCAGGGGGAGGTAATTGGATCATGGGGACATGGTCTTTCCCAAGCTATTCTCATGACAGTAAATAAGTCACATGAGATCTGATGGGTTTAGCAGGGGTTTTTGCTTTTGCTTCTTGCTCATTTTTCTCTTGCTGCTGCCATGTAAGAAGTGCCTTTCACTTCCTGCCATGATTCTGAGGCCTCCCCAGCCATGTGGAACTGTAAGTCCAATTAAAGCTCTTTTTCTTCCCAGTCTCAGGTATGCCTTTATCAGCAGCATGAAAATGGACTAATACAGTAAATTGATACCAGCAGAGTGGGGCATTGCTGAACATACCTGAAAATGTGGAGGCAACTTTGGAATTGGGTAACAGGCAGAGATTGGAACAGTTTGAAGGGCTCAGAAGAAGATAGGAAAATATGGAAAAGTTTGGAACCTCCTAGAGACTTGTTGAATGGCTTTGGCCAAAACGTTGATGGTGATATGAACAACAAAATCTAGGCTGAGGTGGTCTCAGATGGAGATGAGGAACTTGTTAGGAATTGGAGAAAAGGTGATTCTTGTTATGTTTTAGCAAAGAGACTGGTGGCATTTTACCCCTGCCCTAGAGATTTATGGAACTTTGAACTTGATAGAGACGATTTAGGGTATCTGGGGGAAGAAATTTCTAAGCAGCAAAACATTCAAGTGGTTACTAGGGTACTGTTAAAGACATTCAGTTTTAAAAGGATAACAGAGCATAAAAGTTTAGAAAATTTGCAGCCTGACTACATAATAGAAAAGAAAAACCCATTTTTAGGGAAAAATATCTCCAGGCCATGTCAGAGACCTTCATGGCAGCCCCTCCTATCACAAGCCTGGAAGCCCAGGAGAAAAAAGTGGTTTTCTGGGTCAGACCAAGGGTCTTAGTGCTGTGTATAGCCTAGGGACTTGGTACCCTGTGTCCCAGCTGCTCCAGCCATAGCTGAAAGGGGCCAACATAGAGCTCGGGCTGTGGCTTCAGAGGGTGGAAGCTCCAATCCTTGGCAGCTTTCACGTGGTGTTAGACTGCGGGGGCATAGAAGTAAAAAAACTGAGGTTTGGAAACCTCTGCCTACATTTCAGAAGATGTATGGAAATGCCTGGATGCCCAGGCAAAAGTTTGTTGCAGGGGCAGGGCCCTCATGGAGAACTTCTGCTAGGGCAGTGTGGAAGGGAAATGTGGGGTCAGAGCCCCCACACAGAGTCCCTACTGGGGTGCTGCCTAGTCGAGTTCTGAGAAGAGGGCCACTGTCCTCCAAACCCCAGAATGGTAGATCCACTGACAGTTTGAACCGTGTGCCTGGAAAAGCTGCAAACACTTAACACCAGCTCCTGAAAGCAGCCAGGAGGGAGGTTTTACTCACCAAGCCACAGGGTCGGAGCTGTCCAAGACCATGGGAACCCACCTCTTGCATCAGCATGACCTGGATGTGAGACCTGGAGTCAAATGACATCCTTTTGGAGCTTTAAAGTTTGACTTCCCTGCTGGATTTCAGACTTGCATGGGCCCTGTAACTTGGAACAGCTGTGTTTACCCAATACCCATACCCTCATTGTGTCCAGGAAGTAACTAGCTTACTTTTGATTTTACAGGCTCATAGGCGGAATGGACTTGCCTTGTCTTGGATGAGACTGTAGACTGTGGACTTTTGGGTTAATGCTGAAGTGAGTTAAGACTTTGGGGGACTACTGGGGAGGCATGGTTTGTTTTGAAATATGAGGACATGAGATTTGGAGGGGCCAAGGGTGGAATGATATGGTTTGGCTGTTTCCCCACCAAATCTCAACTTGAATTGTATCTCCCAGAATTCCCACATGTTGTGGGAGGGACACAGGGGGAGGTAATTGAATCTTGGAAGCTGGTCTTTCCTGTGCAATTCTCTTGATAGTGAATAAGTCTCATGAGATCTGATGGGTTTAGCAGGGGTTTCTGCTTTTGCTTCCTTCTTATTTTTCTCTTGCCACCACCATGTAAGAAGTGCCTTTCACCTCCCACTATGATTCTGAGGCCTCCTCAGTCATGTGGAACTGTAAGTCCAATTAAACCTCTTTTTCTTCCCAGTCTTGGGTATGTCCAGCAGTGTGAAAATAGACTAATACAAACCCTTTGAGACTACTTGCGTGTTTTAGTAGTATATACGTTATTTTCTCTAGTTTCCATGCCTGTGTTCAGAAGCAAACACACTCCAAATACTTTCCTCTAGTCTTTCATTGAGCAGCAACAGTCCATACAGAATACTTCTGTGACCAAATGTGGTGGGGTAGCATAGAGTGGTGGGGGAACTTGTTTCTTACCACCACCAAGCTAGCAATCAATTGTGCAACAGACACCAACTGGATGTCCTCCCATTCAATTCTGATGCTATCTACCTGGACGTAGAGTCAGATCCCACAGGTCGATGGCTTGGTCCCCAAGGATGTCCCCAGTTCAGATGTCAGTCATAAGTCCAAGCCCCCTGAACTTCTGACCAACCAGCTTTAAGATGGGTTCCCATGACCACCACTTTGGGTTCAATTAATTCTCAAGAGCTGCTCATGGAACTTAGGGAAACACTCACTCAGGTGAGCAGCACAAGGTCAGAGATAGCCAGGTCCATGCATGTTTGTGTCTTTCCACAACGTCAAACTTTTATTGATGTTATCTCAATCATAAAAGCCACAAGCTGCATGCAGTTCCCAAGGAGGAAATTCTCCTTAGTATTTTCCATTCACTCAATAGTCAAAGCCATGGGCACACAGGCTCAAGCCACTCCACAAGTCAGTCAATATTGCAAACCATACATAATAATATAATTACACAACATAAATGTTATAGATTAAATATTTCACAAAGTAATGTGTAACAATGAGAAAAGAAATAGGAAAAAAAAAAAAGGTTAACAAGCCAGTCCAGAAAGAGTGAAGAAGGCAAAAATGATCTGGTTTGGGCTGGGTCTGGGCTGGGCAGTCCATAGATCTTGCAAGGAAGAGTCTTTGATGTGGGTATAATCTTTGGCAGCAGATGTTGAGTGCTTATCACAATTGATAGCAAGATGGTATCATTTAAGATGACTGATTTGCTGAAGACTTTCTCTTTTTATGGCCACAGAGTCCTCTGGTGAAAACTGATAGTAAAAGAATGTGCTTGTTTATGTCCTTATCTGGTTGGATTCATTATTTATTAAGCAAATCATCTTGTCCCTGTTGGCTAAGTACTCTATAAAATGTAAAATGAGTGTTTTCCAAGATGGTGTCACTTATGTCAAGGGTGCTCTATACACTTATATTTCCCAATTTATTATAAATGATATTACAAAGGATATAGATACAAAGATGTGTTGGGTAAGGTATGGGGGAAGAAGACAGAGCTGTCATACCCTCCCTGGGTGCCATCCTCCAGGAACTTCTGTGTGTTCAGCTATCTGGAAACCCTTTGAACCCTGTCCTTTTGGGTTTTTATGGGGGCTTCATAATATAGGCATAAATGATTAATGTCATTGGCCATTGGTAATCAACTTAACCTTCAGCCCCTCTCCGCATACCAGAGGAATGTGAGGGGTGGGACTGAATATCCCAATTCTCTAATCATGCTGTGATCTTTCTGTGATCAGCCCCCATCCTGAGGCTAGCTACAGGCTGCCAGCCCATTAGTCAACTCATTAGCATAGAAAAGGACTTCTCTGAAGATTCTAAAGGTTTTAGGAATTGTATGCCGGGAAACAAGGTCACAGACCTAATATATATTTCACAATATCACACCCATGCTTTATTTTTCTATAGAAGGCCTATCATCATTTGTGTTAGGCATAATAATAGCCTCCAGAGATGTTCATGCTTCAATCCCTGGAAAGGCAAAAGGGATGTCACAGATGTGATTGAGGGTAAGGACATTAAGATAGGGAGATTATCTCAGATTGGCCAGGTCTCAAATCCTTAGAAGACTGGAGAGTAAAAGAGAAAGGTGTAGAGAAGGCCTTGGCTCACCATTCCTGGCAGTGGTGGGTTGAATAATAGCCCCAGAAACATGTCCTCTTGATCCCTAGAACCTGTGATTATATTATCTAAATGGTGAAGAGGATTTTGCAGGTGTGATTAAACTAAGCATCTTGAGATGAGAAGATTATACTTGTGGGGAAAAGCAAGAGAGATCAGATTGTTGCTGTGTCTGTATAGAAAGAAGTAGACATAGGAGACTCCATTTTGTTCTGTACTAAGAAAAATTCCTCTGCCTTGAGATTCTGTTAATCTATAACCTTACCCCCAACCCCCTGCTCTCTGAAACATGTGCTGTGTCAACTCAGAGTTAAATGGATTAAGGGCGGTGCAAGATGTGCTTTGTTAAACAGATGCTTGAAGGCAGCATGCTCCTTAAGAGTCATCACCACTCCCTAATCTCAAGTACCCAGGGACACAAAAACTGCGGAAGGCCGCAGGGACCTCTGCCTAGGAAAGCCAGGTATTGTCCAAGGTTTCTCCCCATGTGATAGTCTGAAATATGGCCTCATGGGAAGGGAAAGACCTGACCGTCCCCCAGCCCGACACCCGTAAAGGGTCTGTGCTGAGGAGGATTAGTATAAGAGGAAGGCATGCCTCTTGCAGTTGAGACAAGAGGAAGGCATCTGTCTCCTGCCTGTCCCTGGGCAATGGAATGTCTCGGTATAAAACCCGATTGTATGCTCCATCTACTGAGATAGGGAAAAACCACCTTAGGGCTGGAGGTGGGACCTGCGGGCAGCAATACTGCTTTGTAAAGCATTGAGATGTTTATGTGTATGCATATCTAAAAGCACAGCACTTAATCCTTTACATTGTCTATGATGCAAAGACCTTTGTTCACGTGTTTGTCTGCTGACCCTCTCCCCACTATTGTCTTGTGACCCTGACACAACCCCCTTTTCAAGAAGCACCCACGAATGATCAATAAATACTAAGGGAACTCAGAGGCTGGCGGGATCCTCCATATGCTGAACGCTGGTCCCCCGGGTCCCCTTATTTCTTTCTCTATACTTTGTCTCTGTGTCTTTTTCTTTCCTAAGTCTCTCGTTCCACCTTACGAGAAAGACCCACAGGTGTGTAGGGGCAACCCACCCCTACAATACTGAATTATCTGGATAAGCCCAGTGTAATTCCAAGGTTCTAATAAGATGGAGGGAGGCAGGAGGATCAAAGTGACAAAAGATATGACAGTGAGACCAGAGGTTGGAGTAACGAACTTAGAAAAGACAGAAAGTGCTAGAAGCTAAGGATTGCAGGCAGCCTTTAGACATTGTCAAAGGCAAGCATTTTGAATAAAATTTTCAATTTAGCTGGTAACTACTATCTCCAGCAGCTGACAAGAAGAGACACAAGTATACCAGGAGGAAATCCACCTGCATGGGTCTCTTTAGGCAGGCCTTACTATCAGGGATCAGATTGCAGATCAAGGCTTTAATGACAATGACTACATGGAAGTTTAAGAGATTTTAGTACTTACTGACCCTGGGGGGCACATAGCACATCAGAAGGACACATACGCATGCACCACACACGCAGAGGTCAAGGAGTCCAGCAGAGAGAAAAGGGACTTATAGGCTAATGCCTTTACTGGGTCCAGGAGAATATCCAAAAAGATTTCCTGCGGGGTGCTTTAATTGGTGAGGATAAAAAGTCTGAACAAGTTGCAGAAGGTCACTCTGTGATTGAGAGGTGTTCACTTTAAGCTAGAGGGCAATCATCTGAATGGTCTCTTTAAAGGAAGTTGAAGGAAAGCAGGCAGCCTACCTTGCTAGGTCTGAGAGATTTCTCTAAGTTTTTCTCTCTGGCCATGAGTGGAACCATTTGGGTGAAGCATAGTGTTGGACGCTGTGTCAAGGGTGACTGAGCCCTGCTTCTGCTTTGATAATGTTAAATTTATATTTTAAAATGAATACTTAGGCAACATAAAAGTATAAGCACTCTCTACAGCAAGGAAATCGATTCTCCCTTCTAGCCTCTAGATGAAATGCAGTCCTGCCAGCACCTTGATTTTAGAGAATAAATTTGCATTGTTTTAAGTCATCAGTTTTTTCTTTACAGGAATTTATTACAGCAGCAATAAGAAACTACTACACTGGCTTTGAAGATGGAAGAAGGGGCTGTGAGACAAGGAATGCAACAAGCCTCTAGAAGGTGGGAACAACTTTCACTGACACCCAGTAGGAAAATGAAGATTTCAGTCCTCTAAATACAAGGGGCTGAATTCTGCTAACAATCCAGATAAGCAAGAAATGTATTCTTCCTCAGAGCTTCAAGAAATGAACACAGCCTGAAGACTCCTTCATTTAACCCATTGAGACCCCTTTGGACTTCTGACCTTCAGAGCTGTAAGATAATAATTTTGTGTTGTTTTAAGCCAATAATACATTATTAATCTGCCCCCAGATCCAAACACACACACAAGCGTGTGCTCACACACACACACACACACGTACCTCTCTTGACAATGTGAATTCCTACTCACTCATCAGGTCTCAACCCAGATATACCATCCTTCAAGATTTCCCACTGGTCTCTCACCCTGCAGTCTAGATTGTGTCCTACTTATGTTTCTCAACAAAATCTGTAAATAGATCTAATTTAGCACTTAATTTACAAAATTCAAAATCTGTCTTTGTCTGCCTTTCTCACTACACTTTAAGTCCTCTGGGAATAGAGGCTATGTGTTGTCTTTATTGCTGCTTCCACAATTTCTAACAGAAGTCACCAGTGTGTATTGGTGTATATTAAAAAAGTGTGTATTAAAAAAGGTATATTAAAAGTGTATATTAAAAAAGGACATATAGAATAATTAAAGAGACTTAATCAGCTTGCTTCTTCCAACAGTTTCCAGAATCTTTCCATAGTAAGCTATTCTTAATTATTTGAATATTTGAGCTAAATGTAAATTTGAAAAATGCTTAGTCCCACTGTAAACAGCTAATTTTATTATTTTACCAGCTTGGTCAACCACAACAATTGCTCTCAGTTTCCATTATATTAATTTAAATGTAGGCCAGGTGCAGTGGCTCATGCCTATAATTTCCACAATTTAGGAGGCAGAGGCAGGTGAATCGCCTGAGCCCAGGAGTTCAAGACCAGCCTGGGCAACATGGCGAAACTAGGTCTCCACAAATAATACAAAAATTAGCCAGTGATGTGGCACACTCCTGTGGTCCCAGCTACTTGGAAGCCTGAGGTGGGAGGATCACCTGAGCCCAGGGAGGTCCAGGATGCAGTGAGCTGTAAGTGTGCCACTGCACTCCAGCCTAGGTGACACAGTGAGACCCTGTCTCAACTAACAAACAAAACAAAACAAAACAAAAATCTGGTTTTCTGAATTTCACTTTGTTTTGATTTAGGTTAAACATGAAAATATGCTGAGTCTTTTAGCTGAATAACTTTGTAAAAATCATTTTTTAAAAATATAAGGACCCCACAAGGAGCTGACTTACCAAAGAATGTAGTTTCCATATATGAATGATTTCATCACCCTTAACCTGACCAAACAACTACCCTAATTCTCCAGGCCCTTGCCCTCCATGATCCTCTTAGAAATTCTAATCAAGAACTCCTCAGGGAGGTGAATTTGAGGGCCTCCTCCCATCTCACTTAGTGCCTTATGATCATTAACATCTTTCTCTGCTGCAAACCCTGCTGTCTTAGTATACTGGTATGTTACTGCACAGTGGGCATAGGAACCCATTAGTTCTATAAGATAATTGTTAAAATAAAGATTTTAAGATAATTATTGAGAAAACTAATTTTATGAGATTTGCAAACCTTTAAAATAGTTCTAGTCAAAACTGCTTTTAAAAACTATAATTGTAATACCTGTATATAGTAATCAAAAAATTAAATTATGAATATTATTATCTCAACATTAAAAGTAACAGAACAATTATTTGTGGCTCATAATCATATGTTTAAATCAATACCTTTGTTGTATATATCCTAATATTTGGTTACTCTACTTTTCTAAAAAATTTTATTTTTTAACATGGCCTTATTTCTAATTTTTGGAAAACATTCACCTATAATATTTAGCTGTATTAGTCCATTTTCACACTGCTATAAAGAACTACCTAAGTCTGGATAATTTATAAAGAAAATAGGTTTAATCGACTCAGAGTTCTGGATGGCTGGGGAAGCCTCAGGAAACTTACAATCATGGTGGAGGGCAAAGGAGAAGCAAGCATCTTCTTCATAAGGTGGCAGGAGAAAGTGAGCATGAAGGGGGACCTGCCACACACTTTCAAACCATCAAATCTCATGAGAACTCACTCACTATCATGAGAACACCATGAGGGAAACCATCCCAATGATCCAATCACCTCCCACCAGGTCACTCCCTCGATACATGAGGATTACAATGGGAGATGAGATTTGGATGGCGACATGGAGCCAAACCATATTATTCTGCCCCCGCCCTTCCCAAATCTCATGTCCTTTTCACATTTCAAATCCAATCATGCCTTCCCGACTGTCCCCTAAAGTCTTAACTCATTCCAGCATTAACTCAAAAGTCTAAGTCCAAAGTCCCATTTGAAACAAGGCAAGTCCCTTCTGCCTATGAGCCTGTAAAATAAAAAATCAAGTTAGTTACCTTCAAGATACAATGGGGGTACAGGCATTGGGTAAATATGGGGTATAGGCAATGGGTAAATACTCCTTTTCCAAAAGGGAGAGATTGGCTAAAACTAAGGGGACACAGGCCCCATGCAAGTCTGAAACCCAGTGGGGCACTCATTAAATCATAAAGCTCCAAAATAATCTCCTTTGACTCCATATCTCACATCCAGGATGCACTGATGCAAGCAGTGGGCTCCCATGTCCTTGGCCAGCTTCACCCCATGGCCTGCTGGGTACAGCCCCTGCAGTGCTTTCACAGGACAGTGTTGTGTGCCTGTGGCTTTTCCAGGCACATAGTGAAAGCTGCTGGTGGATTTACCATTCTGGAGCCTGGAGAAGGGTGGTCCTCTCCTCACAGCTCCACTAGATGGTGCCTCAGTGGGGACTCTGTGTGGGGACTCTGACCTCCACATTTACCCTCTGAATTACCCCAATAGAGATTTTTCATCAGGGCTCCACCCCTGCAGCAGACTTCTGCCTACATCCAGGTGTTTCCATATACCCTCTGAAATCAAGGTGGAGGCTCCCAAGCCTCAGCTCTTGACCTCTGTGCACCCGCAGGCCCAAAACCTTGTGGAAACCACCAAGACTTGGGGCTTGCACCTTCTGAAGCAATGGCCCAAGCTATACCTTGGCCCCTTTTAGCCATGGCTGGAGTTGGAGCAGCTGGGATGCAGCATGCTGTGTCCTGAGGCTGCACAGAGCATCGGGGCCTTGGTCCTGGTTCACAAAACCATTTTTCCCTCCTAGGCTTCCTGGGCCTGTGATGGGAGGGGCTTTCACAAAGATCTCTGAAATGACCTGAAGACATTTTTTCCACTGGGGAATTCTTGGCTATTAACATTCAGTTCCTCTTCACTTATGCAAATTTCTGCAGCCAGCTTGAAAACAGTTATTTCTTTTCTATCACATGGTCAGGCTACAAATTTTCCAAACTTGTATTTTCTGCTTCCCTTTTAAATATAAGTTCTACTTTCAGACCATCTCTTTCTTCATGCATATGAGCCTACACTTTTAGAAACAGCCAGGTCACATTTTGAAATTTTTTATGCTACATACCCTAAGTCATCTCTCTCAAGTACAAAGTTCCACGGATTTCTAGGGCAGGGGCAAAATGCCACTAGTCTCTGCTAAAGCATAGCAAGAGTGTGACCTTTACTCTAGTTCCCTATAAGTTTCTCATCTCCATCTGAGACCACTTCAGCCTGGACCTCACTGTCCATATAACTATCAGCATTTTGGTCAAAATCATTCAACAAGTCTCTAAGAAGTTTCAAACTTTCCCACATCTTTCTGTGTTCTTCTGAGCCCTCCAAACTGTTCCAACCTCTGACAGCTACCCAGTTCCAAAGTTGCTTCCATATTTGCAGGTATCTTTATAGCAGTGCCCCACTCCTGGTACCAATTTTCTGTAGTAGTCCGTTTTCACACTGCTATAAAGAACTGCTTGAGACTAGATAATTTTTTTTTTAAAAAAAGAAGTTTAATTGACTCACAGTTTGGCATGGCTGGGGAGGCCTCAGGAAACTTAACAATTGTGGTGGAAGGCACCTCTTTACAGGGCAGCAGGAGAGAATGAGAGTGAAGGGGAGCTGCCACACACTTTTAAATTATGAGATCTTGTGGAGCTCACTCACTATCATGAGAACAGCATGGGGAAAATGCCCCCCATGATCCAGTCATCTTCTACCAGGTTTCTCCCTCAACACCTAGGGATTACAATTCAAAATGAGATTTGGGTGGGGATGCAGAGCCAAATCATATCATTGACAAAATAGCATTTTATGGTTAAAAATCTTTAAATAATTAATGCTTTAATTGACTCACATTATTGTCTTTCTGTCAATAATAATTTAATGTTTCTAATCAACAAAGGCTACATATCTGCTAGTTTCAGAGTAAATCACAATAAATGAATAGTAAACTATATTTAAATCATTTTGAACTTCTATTTACATAGTTGTAGTAGTTTAGGTTTCACACAAAATATTTTTGTTTATAACATTTTTCAAGACAAAACATCAAATAAGTTATCTAAATTTATTATTTTTAGTTATTCTCCAAATTTAGATGTTGCAAGACTTGAGGATTCTCAATTTTATTTCACCTTGGCACTGACTATAAACTTATCTAATTAAAATAGAAGCTCTATTAAAAGAGTCTTCCCATAAGCTGAATATTACAAAGTGCAAATACAGGCTTTCACAATTTAATAGTATTATGCACCATTTAATTCTCACTTTAATTTGTTTTTATATACATTTGAGGTTCTCTTTAAAAGCACTTTTCAAAAATTGCAATTCACTGAAATTTTGAATAACTGAGTAACATATTTGATGTGTACTTTCTTTGAAGAGTTCTGCTGTAGGCAATATCCTACAGCTGTATTAAATTTAGATTGTTAATGAGTTCTCTTAATTTTCCTTTTAATTTTGACCAAAATGCAACCAAATTTTAGAGAACTTAATTTAATTAAAAAATTAAATACTGTCTAATAATATATTGGTTTGAAAGCCAGGAAAAGAAAGTCTCTAGCATGGACCAGATGCTCTCTTTTCTAAGAAGGGAAGGACAGATCGGGTTTTATGCCTCACAGAGTTCTTATTACACAACAGAGTCATATGTATTCAGCAGGTTTTGGAGAAAAGCTATAAATATGAGGGTAGCAAAGCACATGTGCAATGGGTAAACATACGTAATATGCAACCCATGTTCACTTTGGGGTGGGACTTAGCATTAAATGAAATGGAATTTGACTTTTTATGTCAAAAGGTGAGCTATAGAACATGAGACAATTTGTGCACAGCTTCTATCAGCTGGCTGATATTGACTTAAAGTCTGCAGTAGTTTATCAGAAAATAATGATTGTAAGGCTGGTCCTCTGTCCAAAGTTGTAGTGGTCTGGGTTGTAAATCAGTGTTAGGAGGCATTTGATAACTTCTATTGTTACAAATTTACAGCCATACGAATCCAGAAATTCACTATGCCGGCTGGATCCTGAACCTTTGACCTGTAGGTAACGTTGTCTCCTTAAGTTCATCTTAGTTGATAAAGGGGTGTCTGTTTTGTTCTCTCGGATTACATTGTAATTCTGATCAATTCTTTACATTTGCCATTAATTTCATCACAAAAATTTTTGTAGCTCACTTACTCTAACTTTATATATTCAACTTTTTGTAAATTTGATTAAATATGGTTTCTATCTCATTTCATATGTAATTATAAATTATATATGAAGCATGACCAAGTCCAAATCATTTCTTATAATTTCTTATGCACAGGTTTATAAATTCAGTTACAGCATTGTTTTTGGCACAAGAATATACTTTATCAAAAATATGTTTATGTTATCAACACAAATCAAATAATTTTATATTTTATGTGCTAATTTGTAAAAATGTCAGATGTTTCAACCTTTGACAGAATGCATTTTTAAAGGCTTTGTTTTCACTTTTAGGAATTTGTTTAAACATATGTAATCATACTGGAATGAACAATTTCTATTTGAAGCTTCTAAGGACACTTGTGATAGTTAATTTTTGCATTAACTTGACTGGGCCATGAGATGCCCAGGTACTTGGTTAAACGTTATTTTTGTGTGGGCCTATGAATATGTTTCTGGGTAAGATCGACATTTAAATCAGTAAACTGAGCAAAGAAGACTGCCCTCTCCAATGTGGATAAGCCCCATTCAATTTTTTGAATGATCTTTTGAAGGCCTGAGTAGAATCAAAAGCTAAGCAAGAAAGAATTCTTTCTCTCTGCCTGACTGTCTTCAAGCTGGGATGTGGGTCTCCTCTTGCCTTCAAGCTCAGAGTTGGACTGGAACTATCCCATTAGCTTTCTGGGGTTATTCAGACTAATACAACACTAAAAAGACAATCATACAATGGTAAAAACTTTAATAACTATGTCTTCATTGTTTATAAGTGCATAAGCAAACCTCGAACTGAAAATGAGTAAAACTAATTTGGAACCACAGGCATTAACTCTAAATGAAAAATTCTAAATAGTGAAAAAGAGAAATTCATTATTTACTTTGCATTAAGCATGAAGTTTTATTTTTTTAATTAATTGCAGCAAAAATAATTTATCACAAATATTTGAAACACTGCCCCCAAATAAGGTAAATAAAGTAGAAGTTGAATTTGCTTGGTTTCATAATACGAACATAAAATAAATTTTAACATTTCCCATTAACCCTGACAGTTAGCGACCTAACAGCTTCCTGTGTCTTACAGCTCCCAGCAAAGGCCATGGTACAATTGGTTAGTACAGCAGATGGCTGGCAGAGGCAGCAGTATCAAAGAATTATTACTAGTTACTCATATATGAGCATACTTCAGTGATGACGCTGTATTGACAGAGAAGTGTTGTCACCTTGGAACTGTATTTACATAGTTTAGAAATTTAAAGTGAAGATCAGCCAAACCTATCGACTTATTTAAATAATGCTATTATTAATAATGATTAAAATTAAAAATGATTATCTGTTTAAACTATCTTAATAATAACATATTTCTGAATAAAATCCTATAGGATGGATGTTGAACTGGCTAGGATATTGGGGCAGGACTGTTTGCAAACAGGCTTTTATAGTCATCTTGTATTTAGAAGAATCCAATCTAAGATATTGCAAAGATAATTTTATAAACAACATAGAGAAGTTGCACCTATCTCAACTGCAGATAAACATTAGGAACTGGAACTGAGAACTAGAAGGATTTAGAGGGGGTATGGGAATAGGGGACCTAAACTGTGGCATATTTTCTGCTTCAGCCTCACATTGTACTTCTGCATTATTTTTTATTTTAGAAGATAAGTTTTATCTGTTTTCATACCACACTATAGAAATTGGCCACTCCACTGTGCAAGGGATTGTACAAAGTTTCACTCATGTACAGAGACTCACTGGTTGTCTTTTAGTCCATATTTCATACTCCTGGGAGAGAACAGCTGATAATCCCAGCTTGGTTTGTGTGCTTGTCCCTGTCTAACTATCAACGCCCGCACCAGGGGGCTGGAATCACACTTTGCATGTGTGACCAATTCTTTAAGATCAGGGTGCAATTTTCAGAGAAGAAGGGATAGTTTGTGAACTGAATCCACACTAAAAATGGTGTTTCCATACATACACTCACATTTAGGAAATTTTGAAGAACATCATATTAATTGTATTATAGTATACAATTATAATTCATATTGTACATATAAATATGTGTACAGTACATATTATTAATGCATATATTATACAATTACATTACACAATTAATTATATTCAAACTATGAATTTATAACAAAGAAATACTTTAACAGAATTTTTTAATTTGCTTGTTATTTCTTGTTTAGCTGCCTGATAGAGACCTCCATCCATTAGTAAAAATTGTGAGTTTTTCTTTCTTTTACATCAGTCATTAATCAGTTATAGTTTGGATTTTACAGTTAAAGTTAAGAAAATAAATCTTACTGTTTCTTTATGATTAATCATACAACTGCAGGATTAAAAAAAATAGTGGTGTCTAGTAAATGGCCAGTAATAAATGTAATGGAAATAAATCTAGCTGTTATGCCATAATAACTGTTAGGCAAAGTATGTAATCTTTCTATTCATGCTACTATTCTGTTATTTATTCAAAAGATAGCTGTATTAGTCAGGGTTCCTTAGAGTACAGAATGGTATATATATCTATATATAGTGATTGCCTCACATTCCTGGTGTGTGGGGGTTGGTGGAAGTAGTCCTCTCCTGCTCTGCTCATGTTTGATCGGCTATGTACTGTAACACCAGATTTTATGAAAGGGTGGGAACCCAACTTTCATGGATATTTTGCTCCAAATATATACATAGGAGTTTATTAAGTATTAACTTACATGATCACAAGATCCCACAATAGGCTGTCTGCAAGCTTGAGGAGTAAGGAGAGCCAGTCTGAGTCTCAAAACTGAAGAACTTGGAGTCCGATGTTTGAGGGCAGGAAGCATCCAGCATGGGAGAAAGATGTAGGCTGGGAGGCTAAGCCAGTCTTGCCTTATCACATTTTTCTGCCTGCTTTATATTCACTGGCAGCTGATTAGATTGTGCCCAGCCAGATTAAGAGTGGGTCTGCCTTTCCCAGCCCACTGACTCAAATGTTAATCTCCTTTGGCAACACCCTCACCAGGATCAATACTTTGCATCCTTCAATCCAATCAAGTTGACACTCAGTATTAATCATCACAATAGCCAAGACAAAGACTGAAAAAGAAGTACTGACTTTTTCTGCTTAACTTTTCACCACTTTCTCTAATCACCTCTTTTCAGTTTCTTTTATTTTCTTTCCATAAAATTTTAATGGAAATTAGCTAGTCTTTGAGAGGACATTTGTTCACCAACAGTTTGTGTCAAGAATTTTACCTATCTTCAGATCAAATGAGCCAGAGCAAAAACTGTCTTTCCTGAATGTATTCTTCCTTTATCAGTTGTGGTAAAGATGTGATTAATGATTACTGTTTCCTGCTGTTTCTCTTTTAGTTTGGTAATTAGCTCCCTGAGCTCTTCTCATTGTAAATGAAGGGGTCCTAGGGAGCCATTTGAAGAATCTGAATGAATGAATTATCCATTGTGCAGTCTTTTTGAAAAAGCTAATTTGTAGAGGAAGTTGCACTGGGTGGTAAGTAAGGTTCAGTAGGACAACTTGTCAAAACATGGTTTGGTTTTGTTTGCTTCCAAAATTTTCAAAGACAAATATCAGGGCCTATTGTTTGGAGTTTAGGTCTTTCGGTGTTCTACCATAGAACTATTTAAGAGTAGATCAAAAAATTCTGGTGACTAAAACATATATGGTGGTAAACCTTTGAATATGTTCTTAATTATAGTAGATGCTAGGCATGTAAAATATTGTGTGTATGTTGAAAAAATCTTATAATATTCTAAATGTGTTAGAAATAACTGAAAATTTGCAAATCTGCTTCAAAAGATAGATGGTTTTGAGAAACTAGTAATTCCCTTAGTGCATTTTTTGTGTGTTTGCTTGTTCTGTTTCTAACTGTTTATGGTATGGCCTTTTACTTCTGGATTTTCTGCATATACTACAGGGTTTTTTCAATGGAATTAACAATGGAAGATAATGCATGTCAAAGCAAAATTGGCACATGAAAAATATTAACAAGCAAGGAAAACTTTAAGACTACTGAAACAGAAGAGAAAGGCTAAAATTAAGCCTGCACTTAAATTCAATAAAGCATGCAAGTCTGAACTGAACTCTACTGAAGCAGGTATTGTTAGGAATTTAAGGGCTGGGGTGAGCTAGCAGAAATGTACTGGAGGACATTAAGCCACCTGGATTTGCTAATTTATCTTTATGGCAGGTAGTAATTTTGCAACTTGGAGAAAAATATCCATGAAAGTTGGGTTTCTACCCTTTCATAAAATCTGGCATTACAATAGGTAGCTGGTCAAACATGAGCAGAGCAGGAGAGGACTCCTTCCACCAACCCCCACACACCAGGAATGTGAGGCGACCATCAGGTGATGGTCAGGCAGTTGTTAACTGTTTCTCTAAAATAATCAGCACCAGGGAAAGGCAGTCTCCCAATAAACAGGAAGACCTGAAGCTGGTCACTAGCCGCTTCCCAATAATATATCAAGAGTTGGGTGAGTGGGCTCACATATGCACACTAAGAGGCAAAATGGCAGTTTAACAAGTGTATGAACTCCTACGGATATTCTGCTGGTTAGTGAAGAATGCCTCAGGTGAGCATGCATATAACTCCAGTAAACATACTCTGCATGCTCACCTCCCAAGTGCTAACAGGCCTCTGCACACGCAGACAGCCCACCCCAAGGGAAAAATCGGGGGAGAAGGAATGCAAGACCCCGGAAGTATGCCAACATATAAAAACCTTAAGTCAAAAGGTCAGTCCGCACACTTGTCTGTCAAGTTGCCTACTTGGCCCTCTTTCAAGTATATTTTCCCTTTTTTTTGTTGTTCCTGTCTTAAACCTTTTTAATAAACTTTCACTCCTGCTCTAAAACTTGCCTTAGGCTCACCTTCTGCCTTATGCCCCTCAGTCGAATTCTTTCTTCCAGGAAGGCAAGAACTGAAGTTGCTGTAGATCCATACCGATTTGCCGCCGGTAACATACGTTGGTGCTGCGTGACTCGGATAACTTCCAACACTGACACTGGGAGATACGGGTGCTATGTCTTTCTCTGAGATCCTGTGTAAGGAACATGGCTGTGCTTTGGTCAAGGATAGGCCAAGGTAGGATGTTTACATCCTGCGTGACTCAGTGAGTTTGGAGCGCAGGTGTATAACTCCACTTGTTATCACAGCCATGAGGCCATAACTTGGGAAGGCCATCATTTGGCTCTATGCCACTATTGTCTGTAAAAGGTACAATTGCCCTGTTGACACTGTTCAGGCATGTTGGCGCCCAGAGAAAGAGAGAGAGTCAGAGCTGTCCATCTTTGCAGGCGGACACGGGGGAGCCAGGACACAGCTCGGCCTGCTAGTGCCCACAGACAGGAAGAGTTAAACTGCTGACTCTGAAGGCAGGGAAGAACCAGCCATGCAGCTGTATGTGGGAGCCACCAGAATAAGCAGCCAAGACAGGGCGGACAGTGTGAGAAAGCTGTTGATTGGAGCTGCTGATGAATAAAATCATCTTTCACCTGCCTACGGCCCCCCGAGTGTTTTTTTTGCTCATCCACCCACTCCCTTCAGACTTCAGCATGGGCTAATACTTGACCCCAAACGTGACAATTGGCACAGTTGTGAACCCGACACCTTGAGAAGAACATTTCAGGTTATATAACTGGCAAGAGGCCTTTTTTTTTAATGTTTTATGTATATCTCAAAGGAGCAGAGAAAAAAATTTACAGTAACACGTTTTCTCAAATAAATGCTAGAAGAAAAGGAAGATCAGGGGCCCAGAGTTAAGAAAAATCCCGTCTTTAGTCAAATTGAGGGTAGCATTTATGTCATCTTACTCGAGGGACTGAAGAAGGGTACACTAGGAACTTCAACTTTTTTTCCAGCTTTTAACTTAAAATGTAGCTAAAGAAAATATGGCAAATTTAAAATTTAATAAAGCTTTTGATGTTTACTGTATTATTTATTTATGGTCATTATAGTGTTAACTCTTCTGTATATTTGCAACATTACAAAATATTTTAATATTACAATTTCTCTTGTAAACCTAACCTGGGTAAGAGCTCATCTTATTCTGACAAAAGTTTTATAGTCATAATCTATGTATCAATTAACATTATATTTCATTTGGTCACACAATATCTCAGAGAATTTATTTGGTTATTTGACATTTGGAAATAATATTAAAACATGTTTTGTTTTAAGTACTTTCTATGGTCAGCTTCTACAATAAGAGTTTATCAGCATTGTTTCACTTAATCATAATAAATATTATGCCAGATTTACAGATGAGAAGGCTAGGCTTAGAGAAATTAAAACTTGTACAAGGATACGAAGGTAATACAGAAAATTATCTCACTCACTGTTGGCTCTCTTGACTACACAATACCATCTCCAAAGTCCACATTCTCTGTTTTTTAACAACTGACTTCTCTATTGTGCACCTTAAACATAACTCAGTCCATGACAAACCACACCAAAATGCATGCAATTAAATTATTAAGTCATGCTTCTTAATTCTGAATGCATTATCTGTCTGTAAGATAATAGGCTGAGGTTTATCTTCCTGACTTTTAAAAAGAATTAGATTCTTCTTTGTGCTTAACCTACTGAAAAGGACTCTTGGAGCATTCTATAAGAAAAAATTGAGTACAAATTGAAAATGGCACTGGAATCTCACTGCTTTATTATAGTATGAAGGTAGGACCTTATGTTATTTGATGTACATGAAAATTGTAAATCTTGGCTAGGCCCAGTGGCTCACGCCTGTAATCCCAGCACTTTGGGAGGCTGAGGCAGGCAGATCACGAGGTCAGGAGATCCAGACCATCCTGGCTAACACGGGGAAACCCCTTGTCTACTAAGAAAATACAAGAACATTAGCCGGGAGTGGTGGCGGGCACCTGTAGTCCCAGCTACTTGGGAGGCTGAGGCAGGAGAATGGCGGGAACATGGGAGGCACAGCTTGCAGTGAGCCAAGATCGTGCCACGGCACTCCAGCCTGGGCAACAGAGCAAGACTGCATCTCAAAAAAAAAAAATATATATATATATATGTGTGTGTGTATATATATATATATATATATATATATATATATATATATATATAATCAGATGCCCAGCCTTGGACCAAATATTTGTGTTTGTGTTTATAGTATCATATATTACAAATCATTTTATGTGATGGTGGGAGACTGGGTAGATCTCAAAATATGGCTAAACAGCTGCCCTACATAGTCATACATTGCATAATAAAAAAGTTTATAATGCTGAACACTGTAATATTTTGATATTTTTGTTTTATTTAGTCTTATCAAAGAACATACAAATACAATAGATGTTCTCAATAAATTTCATTTTTATTAATGAAATAAAATTATAGATTTTTTCATAACTCTACTAATTCTTTGCAAATAGTCTTATTTCTTAATACTTAAATTCTTTATTAAGATATTCTGAGGGTGAGGAAAACTAGAAATGAAGTCAATTCATTCACTTTTAGTGACAGAAAGAGCAAGATAATTTTTTCAACATAGAGTATGTTGGTTCTAACATAAATGTCTGGAAAATCAAGTGCCATTTTTGTGACTTTCTCCATCCACGATAACCATGTAGGGGGTCACTGGTTATAACAGCAAAGTCCTGAGAGTATGTCACTCATGTCAAAATTTTTCAGTGGCTTAGAAATGGTTTTTAGAATAAAGGCTAAATTCCTTTTATACAAGCACTCTCTCATGTAGCCAAGTTACTATATATATCATCATATCCATAAAAAGATGGATAGATTTTTTACTTCTTTCATTTTAATTCCTTCATTTTTTCTACTGTCCTTATCAATATTTAATATAAAACTATCAGTGAAAGTGCAACTAATTATTTCCCATCATAAAAATTTGGGTCTCCATATGAGGTATATTAGCTATTTAAACTCAAGGGGTATCAAAAGGATAGTTAAATATTCTATTTAAGTGTCCTAGTTAAAGTTGCTACTGCTGAACACTACAGAAATAGTGAGGGAGAAACAAACAGTGAGGGAGAAAATATCATTTAATTAGAGGAGCTAAGTTCACCAAAGTATGCCAACAGAGACAGAGACTTTTATTTGTAAAACTGAGCTATTTTTTGTAAAAATCATCTTATATTGAAGCGTATTTTAAAGTTCCAATTTAGTGAGACGAGCCTGGCCAAAATGGCGGAACTCCGTCTCTACTAAAAATACAAAAACTAGCCAGGCATGGTGAAGCGAGACTGTAATCCCAGCTACTCTGGAGGCTAAGGCAGGAGAATCGCCTGAACCCAGGAGGTGAAGGTTGCATTGAACAGAGATTGTGCCGTCGCACTCCAGCCTGGATGACAGAGTGAGACTCAAAAATAAATACATACATAAATAAATAAATGAATAAAGTTCCAATTTAGTGTACATTCCATGCCATGGTGACATAAATGAAAATAGACTGCCCAAAGTGAATACATGATCCAGCCCATAGAGAGCTATCCTGGGGTTTCACTTCAATAGATATTTCATAAGAATGATGATTTAAAAAATATTTTAAATTGTTATATTTCCCCAATATTATAAGCCAAATTTAAATCTGTTTTCTCTTTGGACTTATGCAAAATATTATTAAATACTAAGACAAAGATTGTCATTTCTATTAAAAACAGTAACAGTAAATATTTACTGAGAGCCTGATACTTTCAACACATCTCATTTAATTCTCAAAGCAATCCTACAGGACAGTGACTATCGTTTTACTATAATATTTAAAAGAGGTAGTTACTGAGACTTAGCAGTAAAAGTCAGAATAGGTATTCAGATTCAGAACCATTCAGATGTTCTTAATCACCACCGGAAGCTGACCTTCTGAATGAGGACAGTGAAAAATCCAAGAACTAATAAGCAGCCAAGCCTAGTGGAAAAAAAAATTGCAAACTGCTAATCAAACAAATTTTTACCCCTACTTCACAAATCATATTTTACTTGTTTTTATGTAATAAATTATCCAACTCTTGCATAGCCTGCTACCATCTGCCTGTTCATTTCAGAGGGCACATAATATATTTTCTTCAGAAATAAATACCACGTTGCTGAGTGCTACATGTAACACAAACTGCTTATCATCTTCATCCAGTCATTAGTAACTATAAAATACTTCCATTGCTAAATATTAGTTCATCAAACAACTCTCAAGCAGGTCACAATACCTGATAATCTCCAAGAAGTTCTCAGTATTTTTAATCCTCTTTTCACTTAACTTTATCAGCAAACAAGAGAGCAAATATTTTCTATTTAGCAAATTTGAATTTTCTTTTTTGTTCACAGAAGAAAGACTTGGCTCTAAACTAGTTTTAAATATAATTGTTGATGCTATACCAGTAAAACAAAGGAATATCGGAAGCAGCTGTGAGTCTTACCTGAACAATGTCCACAGCATTAATGTGAAAAGGTTAAATCGTCTGATCATATGCTAATTGCTCTACCATCCTGCATGTCTTCCAGAAATGATCTAAATGTTAGAGTGTTTTGAATTTAAGATTTACAATTTTTTTTTTTTTTTTTTTTGAGACAGAGTCTTGCTCTCTCGCCCAGGCTGGAGTGCAGTGGCGCCATCTCGGCCCACTGCAAGCTCCGCCTCCCACATTCCCGCCATTCTCCTGCCTCAGCCTCCCAAGTAGCTGGGACTACAGGCGCCCGCCATCACGCCCGGCTAATGTTCTTGTATTTTCTTAGTAGAGACGGGGTTTCACCGTGTTAGCCAGGATGGTCTGGATCTCCTGACCTCGTGATCCGCCCGCTTGGCCTCACAAAGTGCTGGGATTACAGGCGTGAGCCACCACGCCCGGCCAGAAAAATATTTTTTAATAAAGAAAAGTATTTGTGTTAGCTGGGCGTGGTGGTGCGTGCCTGTAATCCCAGCTACTCCGGAGGCTGAGGCAGGAGAATTGCTTGAAGCTGGGAGGTGGAGGTTGCAGTGAGCCAAGATTGTGCCATTGCACTCCAGCCTGGGCAACAAGAGTGAAACTCCATCTCAAAAAACAAAGAAAGGCATTTGTGATTGATTTATGACTATTTGTTAGTTTTTGTTACAATTTGTAACAATCGATTAAAGTGTTTTACAAATTAATAGCATTTTGATTCCCTCCAAATTCTAGTTAATATGTTTTTCACTATTCATACTGTAAAGTTCACATTGTGTTATATAATACTATGGGTTTTGATAATATATAAAGTCTTGTATCAACTTCAAGAATGTTGATATAAAATAGCTCAATCACTCTAAAAATTTCCCTTTATAGTTGACACAGCCCTCTACTCACTATCATGGAAAATACTGTCTGTTTGACACAGCCCTCTACTCACTATCATGGAAAATACTGTCTGTTTTTTATCCCTGTAAGTTTTCCCTCTTTTTCATCATGCCATATGAATGGCATCATACAATGTGTAACTTTTGAGGTCTGGCTCCTTTCACTTACCAAAATACAGTTAGGATCAATCCATGTTGTTACATGAATTAACGATTTATTAAGGTTTATTATTGCATAATATTCCTTATGGGCTTATTACAGTTCATTTAATAAAGGAATATTATGCAATAATATTCAAACTGTAGTAGTGATTCACTACAGTTTATTTGTTTTATAGTTAAAGGACATATGGGTTGTTCCAAGTTTTTGGCGCTTACATGTAAAACTGCCATAAATGTTTACATAAAGATTTTGTGTGAACATACATCTTCACTTTTCTTTCAAAAAGTGAAGAGCTTGCTGGGTCACAGAGTATTTACTTTATATTTATATTTAACTTTATAAGGAAATGCCAACATAGTTTCCAAAGAGTCCCTACCATTTTCTTTCCCACCAGAAATGTATAGCAGTCCTAGTACTCAGCACAGTACCTAGCACACTTGGTGTTGTCAGGTTAGGTATACAACAGTATTTCATGGTTGTTTTTATTTGCAATTCTCTAATGACTACTGATGCTTAGTTTATTTTCACATGCTTATTTTCTATCTGTATATTTTGTTCAGTGAGGTGTCTGTTAAGATATTTTGCTCAATTTTTATTAGGGCCTTTAATTTCTTATTGTGTACTGAGTTCTGACATTTCTTTATATGTTCTAAACTCCTTGTCAAAAGTAGGATTTGTAACTTATTTTTCTCAGTTTATGGTCTGTCTTTTCATTCTCTTAAAAGTACCTGTTACATAGAAAAAGCTTTTAATTTTTATAAAATAAAATTTATCATTTTTAAGGGATATCTGAAAACTTTTTGGTGAACAAAATAACACAGGTATTTTATATTTACTTCTAGAAATTGTAAAGTTTTACATTTTTCACTTAGGTCTAGGATGCATTTTGAGTTAATTTTTCTATTAATTGCAAGATTTTAATGAATTTCATTCTATTGATCTATTTACATTCAACTGTTCCAGTATAATTTATTGAAGTGGCTATTTGTTCTTTATTAAATTGACTTAGATCTTTCTCAAAAATCAGTTGACTATGTTTGTGGGTGTCTATCCTCTACACTGTTCTGTTCCATTATACGATGTGTGCCTGTCCTTTCACCAATATAGTACTATCTTTATTACTATAGCTTTAGAGTTTTTCTGTTTTCCTCTATTATACAGATTTGTGTTTCATCATTTCATCCTTTATGTTTGTTTTTCATTTAATTTGCCTGTAAATTTTAGTTTCTTAATGTGCAACATCCAATTAAAAAATATAGTAGAAAACAGCTTATATTCATAGTGGAAATAAATACTATAAATTGTATATTTCAAAAAAGAAATACTAGGTTAAAAAATGACAAGGTCTAGAGTTTTCATGGAGATATCAAAATGGTTTTATTGTATAGATACAAAATGGAATTTCATAGAGAGCAAAACGTATTAAATTGTGTATATTATATCAATAGGATAAATTTGTAAAAGTTATGTTGAGTAACACAAATCCAAATACTGGGGAAAGTGGGAAAACTGACAACAGGGAAACTGATGATTAGAAAGGTTGAAGGACTCCCAGTCCCGACAGAGGCCTGTTGGTGCAATGTAGAAGCTGCGACAGCAATGTTTGAGTTAAAGATCCATGAGTGAGCAGCCTCTTTATGGCTCTGGTTAGTAGCCATCAGAGGAAGATAACAGTTCATAGTGAAAAATTGTGAGGGACTTTTTTTTTAATGAATGAAAACAAGAGTGAGTAATAAAACTCATTTAAATAATCATATAAAAGTCACTGTTGAGACTAATTCTTTTCAAAATGTTGGCGTGTCTATTTTTCTTGTTGTTTTAGTTTCACAGATATCCTGTGACACATTTCAAGTTGGTCACGTGATATTGTTTGGCTGTGTCCCCCCACAAATCTCAACTTCAATTGTGACTCCCACAATTCCCACATCATGGGAGGAACCTGGTAGGCGGTAATTGAATTATGGGGGTGGGTCTTTCCTTCACTGTTATCATAACAGTGAATGAGTCTCACAATATCCGATGGTTTTACAAGTAGGAGTTTCCCTGCACAAGCTCTCTTTGCCTGCCACCATCCATGTAAGATACGACTTGCTCCTTCTTGCCTACCACTATGATTGTGAGGCCTGCCCAGCCATGTTGAATTGTAAGTCCATTAAACCTCTTTTTCTACCCAGCCTTGAGCATGTCTTTATCGGCAGCATGAAAACCTACTAATACAGTAAATTGGTACCAGTAGAGTGGGGCATTGCTGAAAAGATACCCGAAAATGTGGAAGTGATTTTGGAACTGGGTAACAGGAAGAGGCTAGAACAGTTTGGAGGCCTCAGAAGAAGACAGGAAAATGTGGAAAAGTTTGGAACCTCCTAGAGACTTGTTGAATGGCTTTGACAAAAAATGCTGTTAGTGATACGAACAGTAAGGTCCAGGCTGAGGTGGTCTCAGATGGAGATAAGGAACTCGTTGGGAATGGGAGCAAAGGTGACTCTTGTTATGTTTTAGCAAACAGACTGGTGGCATTTTGCCCCTGCCCTGGAGATTTGTGGAACTTTGAACTTAAGAAAGATGATTTAGGGTATCTGGTGGAAGAAATTTCTAAGCAGAAAGGCATTCAAAATGTGACTTGGGTGCTGTTAAAAGCATTCCATTTAAAAAGGGAAACAGAGCATAGATGTTCAGAAAATTTTCAGCCTGATGATCCAGTAGAAAAAAAAATGCATTTTTTGAGGAGAAATTCAAGCCAGCTGCAGAAGTTTGCTTAACTAAGTAGCAAAGAGATGTTAATCCCCAAGACTATGAGGAAAATATCTCCAGACCATGTCAGAGACCTTCACGGCAACCCCTCCTATCACAAGCCCAGAGGCCCAGGAGGAAAAAGTGGTTCCATGGGCTGGGCCCAGGGTCCCTGTGCTGTGTGCAGCCTAGGGACTTGGTGCCCAGTGTCCCAGTTGCTCCAGGCATGGCCAAAAGGGGCCAACATAGAGCTCGGGCTGTGGCTTCAGAGGGTGGAAGCCCCAAGCCTTGGCAGCTTCCATGTGTGTTGAGCCTGTGGGTGTACAGAAGTCAAGAATTGAGATTTGGGAACCTCTGCCTAGATTTCAGATGTATGGAAATACCTGGATGACCAGGCAAAAGTTTGCTGCAGGAGTGGAGACTTCATGGAAAACCTGTGCTAGGGCAGTGTGGGAGGGAAATGTGGGGTTGGAGCCCCCACACAGAGTCCCTTCTACGGCATTGCCTGGTGGAGCTGTGAGAAAAGGGCCACTATCCTCCAGACCCCAGAATGGTAATCCACCAACAGCTTGTACCAAGCACCTGGAAAAGCTGCAGACACTCAATGCAGCCCATGAAAGCAGCCAAAACGGGGGCTATACCCTGCAAAGCCACAGGGGCAGAGCTGCCCAAGACCATTGGAACCCACCTTTTGAATCAGCATGACCTGGATGTGAGACCTGGAGTCAAAATAGATAATTTTGCAGCTGTAAAATTTGACTGCCCTGCTGGATTTCAGACTTGCATGGGCCCTGTAATCCCTTTGTTTTGACCAAATTTTCCCATTTGGAATGACTATATTTACCCAATACCTGTACCCCCATTGTATCTAGGAAGTAACTAACTTACTTTTGATTTTACAAGCTCATAGGCAGATGGGACTTGCCTCATCTCAGATGAAACTTTGGACTGTGGACTTTTGGGTTAATGCTGAAATGAATTAAGACTTTTGGGGACTGTTGGGAAGGCATGAATTGGTTTTGAAATGTGAGGACATGAGATATGGAGGGGCCAGGGGTGGAATGATGTGGTTTGGCATGTCCCCACCCAATTCTCAACTTGAATGTTATCTCCCAGAATTCCCATATGTTGTGGGAGGTACCCACAGTGAGGTAATTGAATCATGGGGGCTGGTGTTTCCGGTGTTATTCTCTTGATAGTCAATAAGTCTCATGAGATCTGATGAGTTTAGCAGGGGTTTCAGCTTTTGCTTCCTTCTCTTTTTTCTCTTGCTGCCACCATGTAACAAGTGTCTTTTGCCTCCCACCATGATTCTGAGGCCTCCTCAGCCATGTGGATCAGTAAGTTCAATTAAACCTCTTTTTCTTCCCAGTCTTGGGTATTTCCTTATCAGCAGTATGAAAACAGACTAATACATGGTGTTACATAATTTTTTGCATCTCACTTGATTTGTTTGTTCCCTATTTTAGATATATACAGATCTATGACTAAAATCAATGTCTAATTAACTTACAATGTAGTGAATATATTTTACCTTACCATTAAATTCTAGATTTCTCAACCTAAATCTGTCAAAATTTGATAAATGTATGTATCAACATTTCCCTTTTAAACATGCAGCCTAGTGCATTTGGATTTTAATTATGGATGTGTTGTTTTAAAAATTAAAATTTTATCCCAGAAATTTTGAAAAGGCTCTTATTCAATGAGCTATTTTGATATTACTCCTATAGGATTAAAATTTAACTGTTAACAGTCACATTTTCTCAAACTGTGATAATTTAGTTCCTTAATTTCTGCCGTATGTTGGTTGTTACTGTTACCTATTTCTTCTCCTTCTTTTTGTAGATGCTGAATGGCAAACTGTAAACACAGATGTCCAGCTAGTGACATGTGTTGGCATTCAGGATTCCCATTTTGAGATAATACTTAAGTCTTAGTTTTTGTTACTATAAGTGTTTAGATATAATAACCTCACTATTCCTGGGTGCACTAATTCCTCATTATGCTTCCTTGTCTTTCACACTCTTTTCTTCAATAACTGAGGTCATTGTTTTTATAAAAATGATACATGTATTTTTTCATTATGCAAAACAGAAAAAGTACAAAAACACAACAAAATATGACTCCAAATCTTAACTACATGTAATAGTATTTTTCTAGAATTATCTGTTTGTGTTTAAACAGACAGATTGATAGAGGAATAGATGAAAAAATAAGTAAAATTAAGAGCTCCCCCCATCATACCCCCAGGAGAGGCCATCCAGTTCTGTGACTTTAAATTTCATTTATTTCTTATCGACGCCAAAATGTATAACTTTTAGTAAAAATGCAAAGACAAAAACAAAACAAAACAAAACCCAGATTTTTCCAGATTTTGATCACTTCCACCACCAGTGCCACCAATAATCATAAATTCCCAGGAGCGTCCCTTCTGGATCATTTAACAAGTTCTCTGGTTTCCCTGCTTCATCTCTCTTTCTCTCATGGCAGTTCTACATGGTGATGAGAATTATCCATTAATTATCAAAATCAGATGCTCTTATCCACTCATTTTGAAACCCTACAATCACTTCCTATTACTTTTACAATAAAATATAACTTATTAGCATGGCCTGTAAAGCCCTGCCTGATCTGCCCTTGAACTCTTTTACTGCAAGTTACATTATATGACTATGGATAATTTTGTCGTGTGCATCCACTGTAGAATGTAAACTGTATGTGGGCAGAAAATGTTCTCCAATTCACAGCTTTACCTGTAACAACAAGGTGGCCCTAGGTGAATATACAATAAGCATTTATTGAATGTATAAATTTAAAAATAGGTTGACAAAATGAGACTCTACTGTATGTTAGTTTTAGAAATAAAATTATGAAGTAGAATGTTAACGTAACTGGAATGCTTGTACATTAAAAGAGTTGCTAAATTAAAGGTATAATCTTTTGTCAAATAATATAGACGAATGGCGTTGGGAGGTTGGGAAAGGTGGCAACTTCTTTCTTGAAGGAGCCAAGAGCAGCTAAGGAAGAGTGGGGAGCCATGCAGTCATGTCTCTCTCTCTCTGGAGTTCCCTGGTGGGAATGATGATTATAGTTACCTCAGTGGCAAGATATGCCCATGTTCTCTCTGGAATAGGCTGCTGAGAACACAGCAGTTCTCACTAAAAGACTGACACTAATAGTGTACAACTTTCTTCTTTGTTCATAGCTGTCTTCTGGCATCTGAGCAATGCTGATCTCACTAGCAATCCTTTCTGGATAATCAGTCTCCATTTTTTTTCTCCACAGTGTTTGTGCAGATTCCTTAATGTGCCTTTGAGCCCTCTCAGGGCTATTTTGGTTTGTGGATAGCTATCTGTATTTGTTTTTGGATGGGATGAAAGGTATTACCTCGTACTCCACCATCTTGATGACATCTGTCAGAACTTTTTATATCACTCAACTATCTTCTGACTTGTGTTTCTATGAAGAAATTTGAATACTAACTTTTTTTTCCAGGATACTTGATTTTGATTATTTTTATATTGATATTGTTAATATTGTTAATATTTTATTCTTCCCATGCTCTGGGAACACAGGTGGCTGTATGTCCCAGCTGAATTTGCAGAAAGGAAGACCAAATGAATACTTCCAGGTTATGGAGTATGAGATGTGGTGACAAACGATACTTCTAGGACAAATCATAAGAGTGGGATTTCCATATGCTTTCTTAGCTACCATGGCAACAAGGCCCTGTTCCAACTGATGAAGCTAATGGACAGCAGATCAGAGCCCACTGTCAACCTGTAGTCTGAACCACATGAAATTGCTATTTGACCATTTTTGAACTAGAAAATGGCAATCTCATATATTTTAACTCAATGTTAGAAACACGTAGTGTAGGCTACAAACACACCTTTGTTAAATTAAGATACTAAAATTAGGAGTCAGTTTATTATAGCAGCTATGATAAATCTTGTTTTTCTTTTTTTTTTTGAGATAAAGTATGCCCTTTGAATTATCAGAATTACGTCTCTGTCTCAGGGAAGTAATCTATTTTATCTTTGAATATGCTTTCTTTTCCAATTCAACTGTATTCTTTAAGAACTATGTATTTTTATTAATAGAGAATATTGTGTACATTTATTGGGTACATACATGTGAGTATGTGTTATATGCACAGAGTGTTAATGATCAAGTCACGCTGTTTGGAATATTCCTTACTTCGAGTCTGTATTCTTTCTTTCTTTCTTTTTATTTTCGGAGATGGAGCCTTGCTCTGCCACCCAGGCTGGAGTGCAGTGGTGCGATCTTAGCTCACTGCAACCTCCACCTCCCGGGTTCAAGCAATTCTCCTGCCTCAGCCTCCCGAGTAGCTGGGACTACAGGCGCACACTGCCACGTCTGGCTAATTTTTTTTTATTATTATTTTAGTAGAGACAGGGTTTTGCCGTGTTGCCCAGGCTGGTCTAGAACTCCTGAGCTCAGGCAATCCGCCCGCCTCAGCCTCCCAAAGCGCTAGGATTAAAGGCGTGAGCCACCGGGCCCTGCCAAGTATGTATTATCTCTATGTGTTGGGAAAATTTCATGTCCTCTCTTCTAGCTACTTTGAAATAGTCAACACATTGTTGCTAAGTCACTGCTATTGAACATGAGAACTTATTTCTTCTATTTAACCATACGTTTGTATCCAGTAACCAGCCTTTCTTTATTGCCTCTTCCCACCCACACACACTTCTCAGCCTTTGGTATCTATGATTGTGTTTTCTACCTTCTTGACGTAACTTTTTTAGCTCCCCCATATGAGTGAGAACATGCAATATTTGACTTTCTGTGCCTGGCTTATTTCACTTAACAGAATTACTTTCATTTCCATCCATATTGCTGGAAGTGACATGATTTCATTCATTTTATGGTTGAATAGTATTCCATTTTGTATAGATTTTTTTAAATCCATTCATCTATTGATGGAGACTTAGGTTGACTCTGTGTCTTGGCTATTGTGAATAGTGCTGCAATGAACATGGACATGCAGGTATTCTTGTGATATACTGATTTCAATTCTTTTTCTTGGGATAAATACACAGTAGTAGAACTGCTAGATCCTACGGTAGTTCTATTTTTCATTTTTTGAGAAATCTCCATATTATTTTCTGTACTGGTTTACTAATTTAAATTCCCACCAATGGTGTACGAGAATTCCTTTTCTCTACATCTTCACCAGCACCTGTTACTTTTAGTCTTTTTAATAATAGTTATTCTAACTGGGATAAGATAATATCTCATTGAAACTTTGATTAATGATGTTAAGCATTTTTTCATATACCTCTTGGCCATTCGTATGCATTTTATAAATGTCTGATCATGTAATTTGCCTACTTTTAATGGTATTATTTGTTTTGTTTATTGTTGTTTGAGTTCTATGCAAATTCCGAATATTACTTCCTTGTTGGATGAATATTTTGCAATTATATTTTTCATTCACTAGGTTGTCTCTTTTATTATTATTATTTTTTTTTGAGACAGGTTCTTGCTGTGTCAGCCAGGCTGGAGTGCAGTGGCCTGATCACACCTCATTGCAGCCTTGACCTCCAGGGCTCAAGTCATCCTCCCACCTCAGCCTCCCAAGTAGCTGGGACTATAGGCACACACCACCACACCCAGCTGATTTTTTTTTTTTTCTATAGAGACAGGGTTTCGCAATGTTGCCCAAGCTGGTCTAGAACTGGGCTCAGGCCATTTGTCCATCTCAGCCTCCCAGTGTTAAGGTTGCAGGTGTGAGCCACTGTGCCCAGCCCAGGTTGTCTCTTTAATCTATTGACTATTTCCTTTATGATGTAGAAATTTTTTAGTTTAATATGGTCTCATCGTCTATTTTTGTTTTGATTGCCTGTGCTTTTGAAGTCTTAGCCATCTCTTTGCCACAACCAATGTCTTGAAGTGTTTTCCCTATGTTTTCTTCTAAGAGTTTTATAGTTTTGGATCTTACATTCAAATCTTCAAACCATGCTGAGTAGATTTTTGTGGATGGTGAGGAAAAGGGGTCCAGTTTCATTCTTCTGCATATGAATATCCAATTTTCACAGCACTATTTATTGAAGAGACTGTCCTTTCTTCAATGTATGTTCTTGGCAACTTTGTAAAAGATTAGTTGGCTGTAAATACATGAATTTATTTCTGGTTTCTCTATTACTAGGCTACCATAGCTTTGTAATATAATTTGAAATCAGGTATAATGCTTCCAGGTTTGTTCTTTTTGCTCATTGCTTTGGGTATCCATAATATTTTGGGGGGTTTCATGTGAATTTTAAGATTGCTATATCTAATTCTGTTGAAAAATGATGCTGACATTTTAATAGGAATTGCACTGATGCTGTAGATTGGTTTGGGCAGTAAGGTCATTTTAATGATATTTCTTCCTATTGATGAGCACTGGATATGTGTCCATTTGTTTGTGTGTCCATCAGTTTTTTTCATCAGTGCTTGGTAGTCATTCTTGTAGAGATCTCTCATCTTCCTAGTTAAATATTTTCCTAGATATTTTATTTTTTTACCTATTGCAAGTAGGATTACCTTCTGATTTCTTTCTCAGCAATTTCATTATTTGTGCATAGAAATGCTACTTTTTTTCTGTGTTTTTGTATTCCTCAACTTTACTGAATTTATTGATCAGATCTAATAATTTTTTTGGTAGACTTTGAATGTTTTTCTAGATATTAGGTCACATCATCAGTAAAGAGGGACAATTTGACATCCCTTTTTTTCCAGCGTAGATGCCTTTTTTTTTCCTTTCTCTTGCCAGGTTCCACTGGCTAGCACCTCCAGTACTATGTTGAATAGAAGTGGTGAAAGTAGAAATCCTTGTCTCGTTCCACTTCTTAGGTAAAAGACTCTCAGCTTCTTCTCCTTCAGTATGATGCTATCTGTGAATTTCTTGCATATGACCTTTATTATGTTGTGCTATATTCCTTCCGTGCCCAGTTCCTTGACAGTTTTTTATCATGAAGGGATGTTGAATTTTATTGAAAGCTTTTTCTGCTTCAGTTGAGGTGATCACATGACTTTTGTCCTTCATTCTCTTGATGTGATGTATCCTGTTTATTGATTTGCATATGTTGAACCATTCCTGTATCCCTAAGATAAATCCCACTTGATCATGGTGTATCATTTTTTTGAGGTGCTGTTGAATTTGGTTTGCTAGCGTTTTGATGAAGATTTTTGTGTCTGTGTTCATGAGGGTTATGGGTCTATAGTTTTCTTTTTCTGTTGTGTCCTTTTTTGGTTGTGGTAGCTGGATAATGTGGCCTTCATGGAACAAACTAGAGAGAATTACCTCAAATTTTTGGAATACTTTAAGGAAAATTGGTGTTAGTTCCTCTTTGAAAGTTTGGTATAATTTAGTATAATCAGTGAAGCCATCTGATCCTGGACTTTTTGGGGGGCGAGACTTCATTACTGCTACTATCTCATTACTTGTTACCGGTCTGCTCAGGTTTTCTATTTCTTTGTGTTTCAGTCATGGTAGGTTGTATGTTTTCAGAAATTTATCCATTTCCTCTAGATTTTCAAGTTTGTTAGCATGGAGTTTATCATGGTAGTATCTGATGATCTTTTGTATTTCTGTGTTATCAGTGGAATATTGTGTGCCCTGACTTTCCTGTTCAGTAGGCGGGGTGGGGATACAAGGCAGAGTGGGACCACTTGGCTCACCCACAAATATTCCAGTGATGTGTGCAGGCACCAGCTCTGAAGGGGTGTCTGGCGGAACTCCTGGTGAAATGCACTGAGGTCTCCACAGGGGGAGAGGGGCTGAACTAGCTCCACATCTTAGACAAGCAGGAACATGATCTGTTTCCCTATTCTACCACTTTCCTGGGCTCTGTGACTCTCAGTGCAGCCACCCGCTGTCATCTATCTCCAGGATGCCATGTGGCTGAGAGCCACAGAAAATGCTTAATGGCCTTGGGGCAGAACCACTTCACTCAGCCCAATACAGACAGCTTTGTGGTTGTTATGTTCTCCAATGTGAGAACACTGCTGCTTCACATAGAGAGGGGTAGAGGCTTCACCTTTTGGCACATATGAGTGAGTGTCAGCTGTGGTTGTGGTGGCTGGTTAAGTGGACCCGACCTCAGAACCTAGGGGAGTCTGAGGACTCAGACTGAGGGAGTGGTCAGGCGCCAGCAGTGATGGAGTGGGCTAGGAAATCTCTGTGTCCCCAGGACCCTAAATGGCCAACTAGATGGTGTATAACAGGCCTGGAGTGACTGGGCCCAGAATAAGCCAGCAGACTTGTTCTTATGTCCCTAGAAGTCGGGTGCCCTCTGTGATAGGGAGAAGCAGGCTGCTGATTTCCAGGTCACCAGCAGAAATTTCAGTCAGGGGCAGGCAGAATGCTCAGGCAGTGGAAGAGTGCTGAGATGGTGGCAGCTCCAGGGTAGATCACAGGCCTGTGGGGACTGGGCTCTCAGAAAGTTTCCAGGGTGCATCTGAAATGATAAGGCAGGAGCAGGACAGCTGTGCTGAAGGTATTTTACATGGAAGACAGGCCTTCCTGAGTGGGAGCAGTGAAGGGAGGGAGCTGTGTGGCACATGGCCCACTTGAGCCTCCCTCTCACAGGTGCAGTGGCAGTATCCTGCCTTGGGATCTGCAAGCATGCCTGTCCTCCCACTCTCTTCCTGGCCTGGAAGTGCTGAGGGCAGCAGCGGTGGCAGTGGCAGCCCAAGGGCATATCACCAGGCTTTGGGGCCTGTGCTCTCAGAAGAATACCGTTCAGCAGTGAGAATGCTCAAGCAGGGGCAGTCCTGCTGCTGGAGAAAGTAGGCCTCCTTCAGCTGGAGCAGTGGAGGCTGGCAGCTGTGGGGCGTAGCTTGCTTGCACTTTGCTCCTGTAGAAGTGGGGTGGATTTCACTGTTGGGCCATGTTTCCCCGCTTCCAGCATGGCTCGGTGGCAGCAACTGCTGCGGAGGCCAAAGGGTGGATCACCAGCCCCGGGTTGGGGATGGCTCTCAGAACACCTGGCTGCAGCCAGCATGCTCAAGTGGGAGCAGGGTGGCTGGGCTGCAGACCTGTCTCAGAGTCAGGTCAAGTTTAGCGGGGAGCAGCAGAGACAGGCAGTTGCGTGGTGCTGTCTTCTCACCTGTTCGGTTGTTTTTTATGATATCTCTGGCAAATTTCTCATTCATATCCTGAATCGTTTTTCTGGTTGCTTTGTGTTGTTTTTCAATATTCCCTTATATCTTATCGAAGTTCTTTAAAAATCAATATTTTGAGTTCTTTTCTGGGTTTTTGTAACTTTTTAAAAATGGGGATCTTTTGCCGAAGAATGATTGTGTTCCTCTGGAGGAGTCACATGTTTTTGCTGTTTTCATGTATCCTTACACTGGTATCTGTGCATCTGGTGTAACAGTCATTTCTTTCAGCTCTTTGAATTTGCATTCCCCAGAGCCCTGACAGAATGCTTAGGTTGAGGGTGGCTGCAGTTGTGCTGGATCCAAGCTACTGGGGAGGGTGGGGCTGCCTTCAGTGGTGGCAGCCTAAGCTGGCAGGTGAGGAACACCCACTCTGTTTGTACTTCAGCCATGGTGATGGCTGCTTCACTCACACCTCAATCCTAGTGACTCTGGGCCCCTGGTCAGTGTGCAGGCTCTTGTGAGTTGGGATTTCAAAATGGTACCTTGCTGTAGCTGCTTAGGACTCAGCGAGAGGGTGGGACCCAGGACAAATCCTTCAAGTGCTTCATATTTTTAAAGAGAATTTGTTTTATCTCTATTCCATTACTATCGTCTTCTCTCAATTTTATGTAGTTTTTAAAAGTTTACAGTGATTTACTTAGGCTTAGCCATTATATATAGTTTATTCTTATTCCATTTTTATTTTTACATTTAGCTTTCATTTTTTACTTCATATATTTGCCTTTTTTTCCTGAAAAATAAAAGCCCTTGTTTTCTTCCATTTTGGTCTACTATATATATTTTCTGAATATTTACAACTCTTGTAACTTTTTCTAAGAAATAGCATGCCTGTAATTTCATTGCAACTATTACAAATGTTTTACACAATTTCATTTTGTGTTTTTTTGAGTAGTGCCTTCTATGATATATTGTACTTATTAGCTCTTTGTTTACATTTCTTTCTCTAACATTTTCCCCCACATTTCTTCTTGATTTTAATCTTTGAGTTATGATCAGTAGGGTCTGAAGAGAAGTACTGTGAGAGGCAAGGGTAATGTTAGAAGGGTTGTGAATTGGAGCAAACATTAGCTTTCACTTTGTGTCATTGTTTAAAAACAACCTCTCACTAAATCTGACTTTTCTTTGTTTTGAGCTGTGTCGTTACCAGGTGTGAGGTATTGAAAAAGAGAATGTAGATTGCAGCCATACCCTTTAAGCCACAACCTTTTAAAAGTTGCCTATATTTAAGGTGTACAACATGATGTTTTAATACAGATCAAACCTTTCTGTGCTTGAATCTTTGGCTTGTTTTTCTTTACCTCCTCTTTGCCTTCACATTTGGCAAGTTTCCAAATTAGAGACAAGTTTGTGTATAATATAAATTGCTTATTTACATGGTTTCTGTTAAATCTCCTCTTTGGAAGTCCTGATGTCAAATTAAACTTTTATAGCGCATTCTCTATAGTCTGCCCCACATTCTCCCTTAACCACATCCCTATGAAGTACCAATCTCTGATTTTAGATATCATTATATTCCAATGATTATAGGGTTTATCTTTCAACAACAACATCACATGTTGGAAAAGATATATCTTGTTTGAAGTCTGACACAGCATCTATACATATTCCCTCCTCTTCACCCAGAAGTCACAGATTTTGGCCCAATTAGCTGTATAGTATTTGAATTTGTGGCATTACCCAACTTTCTGGATGGTCACGTGGTAGTTAATTTGTTCATGTTTCAAAGAATCTGAGAACCACAAGTGTTCTGCTTACCCTTATATTCAGAAAGATCAAATTGTTGGTGTTTCTTACATTTTAGGGCTTAAAAATTTTGTTGAATGAATGAGTAATTGAAAGAAAAAATGAAATAAAAATGAAACAGTCTTGGAAACCATTATATACATGGTAATCTGCAGTACAATCCTAACATTTTAAAGAAGATAGGCCTGTATCCAGTAAATATATAATATATTGCTATTGATTTAGCTTTATATTTGATATTTATAGTTTTTTCTTCTAAGCAACGTTATGTCAAAAGACCCAAATTTAAGTGAATGTGAAGTCTTAATTTTCTGTATAGACACTATAGATATTTTCTAAAATAAATATATGATATAGTGGACAGTGGAAATTTTCAATAAGGAAAAATTATTTTACTGAATGAAATTAGCAGAAATATCTAATTGCTTTCTTTCTTCACTTTTTTTCTCTTCAAATGTACTACCTGACACATTACATACTTCTTTCCTACAGTGTAAATAAATATACAGCTTACTTTAAGATTTGCCATATAAATTTTTCTCTACGTCCTCATTTTACTTTGGTCATTCATAATTTTATGGTAAAACTTGTGAATATAAACAAAGTATAACTTCTTAAAACTATTCATAAACAATGTGAAAAATAGATACAATATAGTCTTAGCATATAAAAAAATCACAGATATATGTGTCTATTCTTTTAAGGAAAACTAGCTTTTCAGGATATTTTGTCAATATAAACACCGAATAAATTTTAAAATTCAAAGCTATAAAAACTTCCTTAGAAAGAAGGTTACATTGATGAATGTTCCTAATGAGAATGACTTCCTTGGATTGTATATGTGTCCCAAACCAGGAAAGTAAAACACTCTTCTCCATCATGCCAGAAGATCATATGTAAGTCTTATCAGGGAAAGAAGGGAACTTAAATGCTTTATATTTCTTGGTAAATTATAATCAAAATCATTATCAAACTTTAAGAGAGGCAAATTAGTAACCAATTCTTCAAAGAAATCAAATCTCTTGAGCGGTTACTGATTTTATGTGTGAACACTTTCTATAAACATCAACCTCATTGATAATGTAATTTTCGGGGAGTACTTGAAGTAAGTCAAAATCCTGACACATTTAAAACTAACAAGAATTCAGTGGAAAAAACCTTACATTCAAACTATAACTGTTTGGTAGAGGTGTTTTATTCAAGATTCAAGATTATTTTCAAGTCAGGATGAGTTCATTATCAGAGCATTGTAGTAATAGCTAGGCCTAGGGAGAAAGAGTAAAATTACAAATCTGGAACAAAACGATAGAATCTCCAAATGCCAAATGATACTTTGAAAAGTAGGAAATGGTACGTTGAACATAGCAATTTAGAAAATGGGGATAGATGTTCAAATTACCTCACAAACTAGAGGATCACTGGGAACAAGTGGAGTAGACTTTTTTTTTGTTTTAATTTTGTTTAATGTTGCGTTATTGGAAAGTAAAACTAAATAAAAATATCATTATAATAAATAAACCAATTGTATAGACTGTTAGAAGAGGAATTAATATGTGCAAATATGAAAGAAACCTAGGTCTTAGAATACAATGTATCATGCATTGTCAATGATTTTGACAGAAAACACTGAATAAAAATATAAAAATAAGCAATAAGAGGAAGTGTAAGGAAGTAAGAAAAAGCATGTCATTTTTCCTATTATTCATATTTAGTACTATGATTATATGTAAATAAGGTAAATATTGGAATGAATGGTAAGATTAAAGGGCAACTCATTCTCTCTATTATAAAAATATTTGTCTGAACACTATCAAGAATCCAGATTTGTGAAAACATAATGCTGGAAGTAGAAACTTCTAGAGATAAAGACTTGACTGATTAGAAATATCTGAAATCTAGAAACACAGTGCGATGAGATTTAGTCCTACCTTGCAGTTGAAACAACTAAAAAATGATGAACAATTTCATAGAATATAATATGCATATTTTTCTTAATTTTAATAACTTTCACTTTAAATATACACACACATATAAGTACACACACACATATAAATACACACATGTGCAGGTCAAAACAAAAACAAAATGTGGTCATTAATAAGCACATCTAAATCAACCCTACAGTGACACAGAGATAATTTTTCTATTCCATTCTTTCTAAAAATCAAATAGAAATGTTTTAATTTTCTCTACTTAAAAAAATTTGATTCCTCTTCAGTCATAAACAGTTTCACTTAATTGATTAGCATAATTATAGTACAGCATTTTTGCTACCACATTGGGAAAAAAAAGCACAGAACTTAACAAACAGTTGTAATACAATAAAGTTTTACTTAATGAGCAAAATAAATATATATAAACATACACAGAAGAGAAAGTTAAATACTGTTTGGAATTAAAAGTAAATGAAATTATATAAAAATATTTATATTTGGATTACACTCTTTGGGGTATTCACCTTTCCATAGTAATCATTACTGATTTACAATGTAGTAATAGATTAGCCTTGAAAAATACTGATCATACTAACATTTGTAGCATAGCATGCTATGTTTTAAATTTTCATTTAAGAATAATTATCTTAGAAAGATGCATGAAGAAAATTATAAACAATTTACAGTGCAAAGATATACATATATTTTAAATGTATATATATCTTAAACTATACATATATGTTGACATGTATGTGCGTATATATGTATATATGCTTGTGTATAGATATTGCTAACCTTGTGTCTCTCATACATGTCTCTGTCTTCTGAAGAATACCCTGGATTTGTTTTTTCCTCTGCCTGTGTACCACCTCCTATACTGTTTTCAAGGTAGGTCTTCCAGTTACCAACCTTTTGAAGCTTTATATGCCTGAGAATATTTCTACTGTGGCTTTCCATTTCAGTAAGAATTTGACAAGATATAAAACTGTAATGAAAGATTCTTTTGTCCATGTTTTTTGAATGCTACTTCATTTCTTCTTATATTCACAGTGTTATTAAAATGTTTGATATCAGTCTAACCACTCTTTCTTCATAGGTGATCAGCTCTTTATGGAAATTGATAAGATATTCTAACTGACTTTGATATATTTACTTTTTACCATAATATATTGGTTTTTCCTAATCTCTCTTATTTTACATGTTATGGGCCCATTTATCTTTCATTTGGGACATTTATTGCTATGATTGCCAAAATATTTCTACTTTCCTACTTTTACTTTTAAATATTTTCTGTGATACTTGCTATCTGGATGTTGGCACCTTTACTTTTATCTGCACATCTCTTAACTTTTCTTTTATATTGATTTATTTATATTTTTCAACGATTGTATTTATTTAAAACAAACTGACAGGTTCAAGTACCTGTCTTCAGAAAAGCCAGCAGCTTTTTTTTTTTTTCTTTACCAACCAGTGATACCTCTAGTTGGCTTCAATGTTAGCTGCAGAAAATGACCTTTGCGGACCTTTACCTCCAGGCTGGGAAAAAAGGATGGATTCAACAGACAGGGTCTACTTTGTGAATCATAAAACAAAAACAACCCAGTGGGAAGATCCAGGAACTCAAGGCTTCCAAAATGTAGAACCCCTGCCAGAAGGCTGGGAATTTTGTGTACTCATGAGAGTGTTAGGTACTTTGTTGATCATAACACAAGAACAACAGCATTTCAAGATCCTTGCAATAGGAAGTCATTTGCAACTAAAGATAGTCCACAAATTGCTTATGATTACAGCTTTAGGTGGAAACTTGCTCACTTCTAGTATCTGTGCCAGTCTAATGCACTACCAAGTCATGTAAAGGTCAGTGTGTCCCGGCAGACATTGTCTGAAGATTCCTTCCAACAGATTATGGCATTAAAACCCAAGGCTTGTGGCAGTTATATATAATATTTAGAGAAGAAGAAGAACTTCATTATCGTGGCCTAGCAAAAGAATGGTTTCCTTGCTTTCATATGAAGTTTTGAACCCAATGTATTGCTTATTTGAGTATATGGGCAAGAACAACTATTGTCTGCAAAGAAATCCAGCATCAACCATTAATCCAGACCATCTCTTATGCTTCTGTTGTATTGGTCATTTTAGTGCCATGATGCTATTTCATGAAAAGTTTATTGATGGTGGTCTCTAGTTACCATTCCATAAGTGTATGTTAAGTACAAATCTTTCTATATTTATATTGCTTTGCCCTTCCTTTCTTTTGAGATAGTCCATCTCACTAACTTGTTCTAATAGGTATAATAGGTATCCACACTACTAGTAATAAATTCTATTATATCCTTTATGCAGCTATTAGATTTTTTTAATCCCTAATATTTTACTTAGTTGTATCTATCATTTTTTCTCTGTTTTTATTTCTTATGTGCTCATGCATCTCCTTAATTGTATTTCTAATCCTTATCTTGAACCCATGGCCTTCCATTAAAATAACTTTACTTCTTATGGTACTTCTCATTCTTTTTCTTTTAAAATAAATTCACTCACCAGATTTTGTTTGTTTGTTTGTTTAGTCTAGTGTGACCATATTTCTATGGAGGGCATACCCTAGTTATATCAGCAAAAAAAAAAAAAAAATCAATTCAAGAAGAGATGAGGCCTAGAGTATCCCATATTTGTAATTATTTCCACTATTTATCACCTCTCCAATGCTTCAGGTTAGAGATTAACTTTCACCCCCTGCTTATCCCCATAAAGCAGCAAGGCATTAGTTTGAGGGTGAAACTTTTTATAATCTGGAGCCTAAATTAAGATTGATTAGTCTTGAGAATGTGGAGATGAAGATGAAAGGGGGTGATGGTTTGAACAGGGGATGGGGTTCCAAGATTCCTAGATTCTGCACTAGCTTCTGCAATTTCCCTGATTTCACTGTAAGGAACAAGTTATCATTGAGCTGAGCCTTTGTAGGGCTATTAAATTAAGGGGGCCTCTCTCACAGCAATGATGGAGAAAGAGGTATGAGCAGAACAAACTACTTTTTTCTGATTTATCTTCCATATAAGCAGACACCTGCTATAAAGACCCTCATTCATTTGTCTGTCTCTCTGGATGTGTTTTAGTTCACAGTTTCTACTTTCCTCTCTCCTCAGATCTTTTAATAATTCCTTCTTCAGTTTCTTTACATTTGATGACAGGGAAGGGAGCTTTCCACCAGTGCTAATTCCCTTCTTGGCAGAAATTAGCTCTACTGACAGTTTATCAACTAATTGAAAAATTAAATAACAGTGTTATCAGTAAGCATTGCTTGGTAATTTGTAGCAGTTACTGTTGGTTACATACCTAGCATTCTCTTGGAAACAATCTTTATTCTTTTCTAATAGTATCCTAATTTTTTCTTTTTGGTAATTATTCTTATCCACATAGCTATGAATTTCATTAACCCAACAGTTATTATTTCTTCCCCTAGCTGTACTGCTTTAAGAATGATGTGGCTCTATTATGTCCAATCACACATGATAGGGAGCTGCTTGGGAAATGTGTTCTTGGAAAGCTTTTTTTTTTTCTTTTATCACAAGAGTAGTGATCCACATTTTATTTTGTTGTCCTGTCTGAATTTAACACGTAGAACTGCTGCAGGCTTCTTGGTATCTACCTGAAGGCGAAGCCCACAAACAGGCATATAGAGTGCAAAGAACTTTAGGAAAGTGGATCTTAGCCCTGAAGTACTATGTCTAGAACCATCCTAATTCTGAACCACTTATTAGGGAAAATAATACAATAATAATAGTAATAATTCATACAATATAATGCAATAATACAACAGAATAAAATAATTCAATAATAATTTTATTGTTTAAGTCAGTTTGGAATTTGGCGTGTTTGTTACTTGAAAATAGGGCATTCTAACTGAAGTGTTTAAATTTATCAAAAGAGTTTAAAATTATTTATAATTAATCAAGCTCCTTGATGCATGACTATTTATTTTAATGATCTATAAACTCATATCTGTTGATCATGAAGATGAAATGATTAAAACTGAACATTTCTCAGCCAAGTAAAGCAAATTAATTTCATTGAAAATGAAAACCCCCAAGACAAACAAATTATCATATTGATATACCTTACAAAAATGAGTTTGCAAACTTTAAAAAATCTGTACTTAATACAAAGCCATAGAACTCAGCCAAATTAATGTACTCATAACTATATAATCCTAGGAGAGTCACCCAATTCTAAACAACCCCCTGTGGGGAAACAACTACAAGAACACTATCTCCACTCTTCTAATATATTTTTCCTATTGATCCCAAACTACTAAAAATGTGCTATTTCACAAAAACTGTGTGTATTTGAGGAAGAGACATGTTTTATTTCAGGTTTAATTTGTTTTACTGAGGTTTACTCAATGTTTAATATGTACATTGTTTTCTGAATACTAACAGGGAAAATTTGTATGAATTTATTTTTTGCAAGTTTTCAACTGTAGATTGGGCTTAGCTGAGTGGGAGTGATCTTATTTTTCTTCATTTTAATATGAGCATTCAGGCACATGGTTAAGGATACAAAGGTGAACAGAAGGCTGTTGGGAACAAGCCCCCCAAAATCTGGCCATAAACTGGCCCCAAAACTGGCCATAAATAAAATCTCTGCAGCACTGTGACATGTTCATGATGGCCATAAAGCCCACGCTGGAAGGTTGTGGGTTTACCGGAATGAGGGCAAGGAATACCTGGCCCGCCCAGGGCGGAAAACCGCTTAAAGGCATTCTTAAGCCACAAACAATAGCATGAGCGATCTGTGCCTTAAGGACATGCTCCTGCTGCAGTTAACTAGCCCAACCTATTCCTTTAATTCGGCCCATCCCTTCGTTTCCCTTAAGGGATACTTTTAGTTAATCAAATATCTGTAGAAACAATGCTAATGACTGGCTTGCTGTGAATAAATATGTGAGTAAATCTCTGTTCGAGGCTCCCGCTCTGAAGGCTGTGAGACCCCTGATTTCCCACTTCACACCTCTATATTTCTGTGTGTGTGTCTTTAATTCCTCTAGTGCCTCTGGGTTAGAGTCTCCCCAGCTGAGCTGGTCGCGGCAGGAGGCAACTCAAAATATTTCAATGAATTAAAAACAGTACAGACAAATGTCTCCTAGGTTTTTCCATTAATCATTGACTTAGTGAACTAAAACATAACCAATGAAGTCTGTCAGCATTATAGACAGCAATGATATTTTCTTTTATTTTTGCCAAAAATTCCCATGAATGGTGTTTTTCAAACTAAATATGCTAAGAATATTTTAAAGCTTTTTGCTTTGAATTTTTAGTCTATGGAAGATTCATATATTTGAAAAATACAATTATATTAATTATGAGAACAATACTAATGATCCTGGATTCCATCACAATTAGCAGTTTGCTAAACACTAACTCTCCATTTCTGTTTTCAACTATTTACCTGAAACAAAATTTCTCAGCCTGACCTGGTCTGTGGGCTACTATTTGAATAGCATTGCAATAAAGCAATCTTTTTCCACTTGAAAGGAGGGAGAAACTCAACTTGCCACAGGGAATATTTGTCTGAAAGTTCACAATATAGTTTTATGTTTACTACATGGCGACATCATGAATAAATCTTTAACCTGATAGTTGGTCAAAATCTATTTGACACCAGACGGTAAAGATAGCAAAATTTTATGAATTGCATCAAACTAAATAGTTTTTTTTTTATTATGACAGGATACTAAATACAATGCATAGGGATGAATAATCACATATGGTGAATATAACCAGAATTGAGGTTTAATTATTCTGAACCCATGTGCCTAATTCATATCCCAAAACCTGTTACTTATTGTCTCTGTGATCTTGTAAATGTATTAACATTTCTGTTTCTCATCTGTTTGTCTACGTCACAGAATATTTACAAGTGAGGTAACTTAAAACTTCTCTAAATACCTTAATGTTTATTAAGTGTTTAGTAGTGGTAGCTGTCACTAATTATTATTTATTAGCAAATGATATTTTAAAAATACCAGATACTGCTCCATTTCTTTACTCCTTTTTATATTAATACTTCTCAGAAGAGTAATTTATACTTACATCCTCTTATGCCCTCCCTCTATTTCTCTGTCTCTGTTTGAAACATTCTTTCTTCCCCCCATTCTGTTCCTGTTTTGTTTCTACCTTTCTAATGAAATAGCCTTTGACAAGGCCACAGGATAGCTTTAATTTGCCAAAATCAATGATCAATAGTCTATCTTCACTTAACATCTCAACAGCATTTGATACATCTTGTCACTTCCTCTTTCCAGAAATATTATCTTCAGTTTTCCAAAACACCATATTCTTCTATATTTTTGGTTATCTGTTTTTCATTTGTTCTATTACATCATTGGCAACTCCTCCTGACTCCACTGACTATTCTTTTTCTTCTTTTCCAGAGCTCACATCCAGCTACATACTTTCATTAAGTGATCTTATTCAACCTAATGGCTTAAATGACTACTTTGGAGACTTCCAAGCTTACTTCAGAACCCTAAAAACTCCTGTAAGACTTAGATTTGTATATCCAATTTGTACACTATTGTTTTCCTTGGATATCTAATACTGATTTTAAATCTAGTATGTTCCAAAAAAAAAAAAAAAAAAAAACCAGGCTGCTTAATTCCAAGCTCTTTTCTTTCTAAACTCAGAAGGAAGAATCTAGTTTCTCTCTCGAACATACCATAGCAAATGTCATCACTACTCATCTATTGGCTTGTTCAGGACAAAATTCTAAGAATAATCTATGATTTCTCATTTTCTCTTAGTCCTTCATCTGTCTTGTTTATGGTGATAGCTTTAGCACCTAACATAGAAGCTAGTTTATAGGAGAACTTCAAAAACATTTAGTAAATGAATATATTTCTCTCACGTTAGTGAGGGAAATACTGATTACTTGAATAATACTATTTTGATCATTATACTCACTGTGCTTTATTTTTACAACTTAGTAACCTCTAATATTAAACACGTAATCAGCTGTATGCTTCAAAGCCTTGAATAGGCACTGAGGATTTCTGTTGTGTGAGGAAGAAGTGAAACTAATGAAGTATGATTGTGCACTGAGAAAACTTGTTTCCCACCTCTAAAATGCACAATAATAAAAGTCATTAAAGTTTTACATATAAATGTCAGAACAGTTTTTAAGAGGACAAAAGTCTGTTGATATTCATCCTCTTCTTTTCACACACTTCAAAGTTTAAGAATTCAGGTACTATGGACTGTAGTTCTGCATGTATATTTTTATTCTGGCATGACTTCATTTCCAGAAAATATTTTAATATCTATATCCTTATATCTTCTTGCCTTCTTGTAGTCCATTTGCAGGTGTGCCTTTCTTCTACTGTCAAATATGTTTGAAATGCAGATATGTAAAAAATTGCTATCTGCCATCATTCTCTCTCCTGTGCATATATAGTCATAGTTTAAGGTAATTTCATAATATCAATTTAATATATTATTCCAATGACATATTTTCTATATGCATCTGTCATCAAGATATTAGATTCTTTGAAAAGTAATTGGATATGTTTTATGCCAAATCCAAACACCTATGTCAGATGACAGAAATCCTTTTTCTTACTTGTCCTACCAAAGCAAAGCAAATTTGATAATCACCTACTTGTCAAAGACAAGATACACTATGCTTTAATAATTTATGTTTGGATAAAATGTTTAGTCACTGTAATTTGAGATAGAAAACTTTTACAATTTTAAATGTAATATATTCTTAAAACAAGGCTTTTTTTTCTGTTTCAATTCGTATAGAAGATTTCATTGTCTTCCTTTCTTTCCCATGTTAAAATCACACTTCTTGTGAAATTTTTATTGCTTGTGACAGAGTGGAAAGAATAGGTAAAGATCTTAGGATGCTTGAGTCTCATCTCCCAACATATGTACATTGAAGTTGCCTCAAGCAGAATAACTAGGATAATGGGGTGAGGACACTTCAAGTCTACATTCCCGGTTAGAGCTTTTGCTCTAGAATATGCTGTAGTCTTAACAAATAAAAATTGGATAGATCCAATGCGAGATTGAAAAGCCATATGTTCTCCATAATCAAGGACATTTAGACTCACCATTTGATCTTATCTTTCTCAGTCTTATTATTTCCAGGACAAATGAAAACAATGACAAGGTGAACTGAAAAAAAGACTCCCCTCAATGCTTGGAACAGAGATAGTATTTTTCTCCAACCACTTGTTTCATGGTTTTGGACTCTACTCTGATCTGAAAAACTTCCTGAAGAAGAAGTTGCCTGGATCCAAGCCATAGATGGAGACATGGGAGAAACCAGCATATATAGATTCATTGCTAGACCAAACCCTTCCATGTAACATAACATTTTAAATTATTACTAGTATTTCCTTCAACAGTTCTGACTTCAAATGTCAACGTTCTTTTTTTCAAGTAGGTTGAGATCAAGTATATTTATCATTCAGCCTCACAAGTAGTGATTATTTTACTTTTCTCTTTGCCTTCACAATTAATCAGTAATGATTCTATAGACTTTCTGTCGTACACACCTCTTGTCAATATAACTTTATTGGGACATATTTTACATATCATATAATTCACTTATTTCAAGTGTACAATCAACACAAAAGAGTAAATTTACCAAGCTGTGCAATCATCACTATAAATTAGTTTTGTATTTCCCCAATAAGATCCCTCATGCCCATGAACTTTTAATCTTTGCTCCCTCGCTCTGCCTCAGGCAGACACTAGTTGTCTCTCTGTCTCTATAGATTTGCCTTTTCTGGACATTTCATATAAATAAAATCACACATTATGGGTGAGACCTCTTGTTTTTGACTTCTTTCATTTGCCACATTTTTTAGGTTAATCTGTGTCACAACATGGTTCAGCAGTTCTTTTTTATTGCTGAATAGTATTTCTTTTTCTTGATATACAGTATTTTGTATATTCATTCACTAGTTGATGGGCATATATGCTGTTTCTAATTTCTGGCTAATTCAGATTTATGTTTTTTCTTTTTATATTTTAAAATTAGTTTTGCTATAATATACATGTCATACAATTTACCATTGTAATTTTTTTTTTTGACAAAGTCTTGCTCTATCACTCAGGCTGGAGTGCAGTGCCATGATGTCTGCTCACTGCAACTGCCACCTCCCGGGTTCAAGCGATTCTTTTGTCTCATCCTCCTGGGTAGCTGGGATTACAGGCGCATGCCACCATGCCTATCTAATTTTTCAAATTTTTAGTAGGGACAGGGTTTTACCATGTTGGCTAGGCTGGTCTCGAACTCCTGGCCTCAAGTGATCCACCCACCTTGGCCTCCCAAAGTGCTGGGATTACAGGTGTGAGCCACCGCACCTGACCCATTGTAACCATTTTTAAGTGTACAGTTCCGGGGTATTGAATACATTCAGATTGCATCAATTCATGCTGCTATAACAAAAATACCATAAACTGGGTAGCTTATTAACAGACATTTATTTCTCACAGTTCTAGAGGCTGAGAAGCTCAAGACCAAGGCTCCAGAAGTTTTGAGTTCTGGTAAGGGCCTGTTCCTTGTAGACAGTGTCTTCTAGCTGTGTCCTGAAATAGTGGAAGAAGCTAGCTAACTTTCTTTTTCATAAAGCACTAATTCTAAAGATGATTGCCTTGCCCTTTTGAACTAATCACTTTCCAAAAGCCTTCACCTCCTAATATGATCACCTCAGGCATTAGAATGTCGACGTATGAAGTTGGAGGGGACACAAACATTCAGATTATAAGCATCGACCATCACCAGAGCTCTTTTCATCTTGTAAAACAGAAACTCTGTACCTATTAAACAATGACTCCCCATTACCCTCTCCCTCCAGTCCCTGGCAACCACCATTCAACTCTCTGTCTCTATGAATTGGACGACTTTAGTTACCCAATGCAAGTGAAAGCTCATAATATTTTTCCTTTTGTAATTGTGGCTTTTTTACTTACAATGTCCTCAAGGGTCATTCATGTTGTGGCATGTGTCAGAATTTCCATCCTTTTAAGGCTGAATCATATTCTGTTGTATGTACCTACCACATTTTGTTGATCCATTCACCCTTGTGTTCCTTACACCTCTTGGCAATTGTGAATAATGCCACCATAAAAAATGGATCTACAAATATCTCTTCAAATTCTGCTTTACACTTTTTTGGGTGTATACTCAAAAGTGGAATTGCTGTATCATATAGTGATTTTTAAACAAAAATTTTTTTGAGGAACCAACATGCTGTTTTCCATAGCTACTGCACCATTTTACATCTCCATCAATGGTAAAAAAGAGTTAGTTTTTCCACATAGTAGCCATCAATTATTATCTTTTGTTTTTTTGATAATAGACATTCTAATGCAAGGAAGGTCATGCTTCAGCTTCATTTTTGTGTGAGTTTTCTACCCACAGTTATCATGAGGGAGTGAAAGTAAAGAAGAGTGGGTGGATAGTATGTTAAAATTTTAACTCTATATGTGTAAACGTTACACATAAGTAGATCTTTCCTTATTTAAAGATGAATATAAAATATTAAAATAACAGGAATATGAAGAACAAAACCAAGATTTCCTCAAAGCTCTGCTGACTTGGTATGTAAATAATTTTTGCTGAGATAAAAGCAAAACACAAACCAAAAAAATGCACACTTCAGTTTGTTCTTATAAACTAGTACTCATATTCTTTTAAATTACTGGAAACTTAGTTTTAAATGATTGTTCTCCCGTGTTAAAATTTATTTTAACATTGGAGCATTTTTTGAAGCTTATATGAGCATGTTTCCTGCAGATGAAACAGAAATTGGGTACTCAGCACCTGAGCCCATTATGATGATAACAGAGATGGGAATTCCTGTGGAAGATTTGCGCCCCTGGTTCACAATTTGAAGCCCAATACACTTGGTTAAGGCAAAAATCAAATTAATTCAAAACAGCCATTGTATACATTCACTCATCGAATAATTTTAAGCAATTTTATTTATAGTTATTAGTTAGGAACAGGAAATGATATAGTTGGCATAAAAGACAAGGCTCCTGCACACACGGGGTTTAAAGTTATGTTGAGAACAATATATGCTAATAATATTATTGTTAATTAGTAGTGATTAATATAACAATTAATAATAATGTATGGCTACAGCAAAGAGAAGTGCTATTAAGAATAATTGCATAATTTTATGAAAGTATGAATAAGGGAAGTTTAAACAACTCAAGAATAATAGGAAAAGCTTCCCTGAGGAAGTATGTTTTGACAGAGATCTAAATAGGTAAAAGTTAAACAGGCCTTACAAGATCACTCTAGTTGATGTTAGAAAAAAACCAGAGGGGACCAAATGAGGTCAGGGAGACATTAACTACAAGGCTATTTTAGTGGTATTGGTGAGTGAGTCTAGGAATTGTGTGGTGGTGGCTGTTATAGTTTGAATGTTTGTCCCCTCTAAAACTCATGTGCAAATTAATCCCTAATGTGGTAGTGTTGCAAGGTGGGGCCTGTAAGAGGTGATTTATGGATTAATGAATGAATGGACAAATGTGTTATCATGGAAGTGGGAATGGTGACTTTATAAGAAGAGAAAGAGAAACCTTAGCGAACATGGTCAGCCTCCTCTCATGTTACGCTCTGCACTGCCTCAGGACTCTGCATAGAATCCTCACCAGCAAGAAGGCCCTCACTAGATAAAGCCCGTTGACCCTGGACTTCTCAGCCTCCATAATTGTAAGCAATGAATTTCTTTTGTTTTTATTAATAAATTACCCAGTTTTGGATATTCTGTTATAAGAAATAGAAAATGGACTAAGACAATATTAAAAACAGAGGAAAGTGTGGAGCTTGAGAGTTATTAAATAATAAAATAGTTATCAAATAGTAAAAGATTGGTAAGAGATTAAGGTTTTGAACATACTAATGTACAAGACTTATCTTAAATCAGGATAAAAAATATCTAATTAAATGCAAAATCATAAACAATATAAAATAGAGAGGTAGAGATCAGACATTGTCACTTTACCGACTATTGGGTCCAAGATAAGGACAATAGCATCACAGAACTCTTCCACAAATAATCTATGAATTAAAAGCAACTGGGTACAAACTGATTCTAAAATGTATATGAAACTATACAGTTACGGTAATACCTAAGAAAAATCTTTCAAAGTACAAAATGTAGATGGAAATTGCCATGCTAAATATCCACCAATATTATTTAAAAAGCTATTAGATACTAATAGACAAATATATCAAAGGATTTGAATAGAACTCAGGAAGAAATCAGAGCATTTTATGGGAACATGGTGTATTTTAGAAGTGGCAACACTGAGAGAGAGAGACTATTAAAATACAAATGGTTTAGAGACAAGTTGTTATGCATATGGGATAATAAAGACAAAAATAAATTTCCAATAGTTTATAGAATTAAATACAAAGACTTTAATAACAATTTAATGCTATTATAAGAAAATATGGAAAATATATTTGTGACCTCTGGGTAGGAACAGTTTCTTACACAAGATGGTAAAAACATTAACCATAAATCAAAATTAAAATTTGGCAAGACAATCTATAGTACAGCAAGGTTAAAATATAGTTACAGATCATGGAAACATACTTGAAATTCATATATTACACAGACAATGTACAAGAATAAATATAATATTTCTACTATGAATATAGAATGGCAAAGGAAAGCAATTAACATACAAGTTGAAATATCAACTAGTAAAAGATATTCAAACTCACTAATAGTCAAGAATAAACAAATTTTTACAAAGTGAGATACTATTTTTCAGCTACTGAATCAGGAAATTAAAAAAAAAAAGCCAAAGCTAATGCCAGTATGTATATGGTGGAGGGAGATGCTACTCGGATACACCATTGCCTGGAAGTGAACTTGTACAGCTGAGGCAGTACAGTTTACAAGGTGCATTCTCCAAATCTTAGAGTGATGCTTTAGAGGTTTGCATATTAAACTTTCTTATACATTTACAGAGAGACCTTGACTAAAATATATACTGTGCTATGGTTTGTAATAGAGAAAAACTGGAAATAATGGAGTTACCCTGAAATAGAGGAAGCGATGAATAAAAAGGCATCTTATGGAATAAAATATGGAAGTTAAAGTACTGACTTATATCTATATTTATCAAAGTAGTAAATCAATATATCTCCACACATATATTACAGTGCCAAAAAGTAACATGATTGTACATAGAATATAATTTTATTTACGTAAATTAAACACAAAAGTAATGTAAAAATTGTGAATTTTTTTGTGTGTATATATATACCTATTTGTATATCTATTATCTACTTCTATATCTATCTATTTATATATCTATCTACTATATATCTATTAATTTAAGGATTTTAAAATGGTACAATGGTAGAATCTATACCTTGATCACTATAAATTTTCTCACAAGTGGCATAGGTGTGGGAAACTGACATGTATTTTATTGGATTGAGGGTGGTAGTTACAATGCATTTTTTTAAAAGTTTGTAAGCAAATATTAAAATGTTAGTAGTTGTTAATTCTGAATACTGGTAAATAGACAATACTTAATTTATTGCCTTTAGTGAACCCTAAACTCCTTAAAATAGGTAAAATCAGTAAGGAAAATATGAGTAAATAGTTCATGTTTATTTAAATTTTAGAGAAGACAAATTAAAAATCATTGTTTCTATGGTCTTTAAAATATAATATATTTAATTTATAGCCTTTGACTTCCTCTCTAATACAATATTTTTTGATTCTATGGTCTTTAAGATAATATTATTTAATTTATAACCTTTGACTTCCTCTCTAATCCAGTATTTTATAATTTAATAATAGGGATTATTAAAATGAATTAGAAAAATAATGCAACTATACTTTTGTGAGAAAAAATTAGGTTATTGTGAGTTGAGTAATGGAAATTAAGGTAGCTAATTTAGAGAAGAAGCAACCATTTCTTTTCTACTTTTAAATCTCCTATTTATTAATCTGTATTTATAATTTTGCTTTTATCCTCATCACTCCAATAATGTCAAAGTCATATTTTCTGGCAAAAGTTCTCTTGTTTCAGTTATCTATCACAACAGATATCTATCACAACATAACAAAGTAATTTTGTGGCTTAAAATAGCTATTTTGTGTGTTCTCAATACTGAGAATCAGGAACGTAGGCAAGACGTGTCTGGGCAGTTCTTTCCCACATTGCACTGGCTGATGCCCTTTGCTGGACTTCATTCATCTTCTAGCTAGGCTTGGCTGGATGGTAACAACAAGCTATACTGCATATCTAGCTAAAAGTCATCCATGAACACTTTCCACATTGTGCCTGGAAATATTATTTCCTGTTCCACATTATAAAAAATTATATTTTCTATCTTTCCTGTAGCTATGAGTGGTAGTTCTGCTATTTGTTCTGTCAGAACTAAATTGAGACCTCATTTATGCAGTCTCTAGTAGTAATTTCCTTACTGACTTTCCAGCCCCCAATAAAAATGTTCTCATCAACTTCAGCCTCTGACCATCACACAGATCTAAACCTAATGCTACACGTTTAAGACTTCTTTTACAATAATGCCCCACTTCTAAGTACCAATTTCGTTTCATAATCTATTTCTGTGTAACAAATTAGCACAACACATAGTGGCTTTGAAAATAATCATTTAATTTACCTCATATTCTTTGGGTTAAAAATGTGGATATGGCTCTTTTGGGTGGTTCTTCTCTTTCACATGCTATCAGCTGGGATTATGCACTCTGTCACCCTGGCTACTTTTAGCTGTTGCCTAGACTGGAGTGGAAAATTCCAGAAGGCTTAGTTCACATGCCCAGCACCTCGATATTCTTACACTCCTCCTCTTTAACATTTTCTTTCTCCTTTTCTTCATGTGGCTAGCTTGGGCTCCCTCACAACATTTTCTTCTAAGAGTGGTCAGGCATCTTAAATTGTTTATTTCTTCTAAGAGGGAGCTTTCTATCAGAGGGGAAAGTAAAAGATTCAGATCTTTTAAAGTCCAAGGTCAGAGGCTACCCAAGATCACATATTCTGTTGTATTATATTGCTCAAAACAAATCACAGGCTTGTGGAATTTCACAAAAAAGGAAAACAAACCCATACCTTTTTAATGGAAAGAGTAACAAGAAATGTGTGGCTATCCTCATTTCTTTCTCTCCCTCTCTCTCTCTCCACACACACACACAGACACACACACACACACACACATTCTTTAACTCTTCTTACCTCTCTATGCCATATGAAACCTTTGAAATTCCCTTCTCATAATCTTGTTTCCTTTAAACATAATCTCCAATTCTTCCGATATTTCTTTTACTAATCTTAGTCATTCTAGTTGATCTATGCTCCTCTTCATACTTCTTGTATTCCTCAGTAATCTAATATTTGTTCTATACTATTTATTCGATTTGTTCTGTACTATTTATTTTATAAATTGGTAGTTTACATAATCTGTGATATTCTACATTCATTTTCTTAAGTGCTATGGGATAGCTTAATTTGAAATAACCCACAGTGTTCCAGGACCAACAGGTTCCTAGGCCTGCTGCTCAGTAACAGATGGATTATACTGAGACAGCAGGATTTGCGTCAGAGAAAGGGTTTCATGATTGCAGGGCACCAAGCAAAAAAGATGAGAGGAGACTCTCAAATTCCTCTTTCTGAGGAATTCTGGACTAGAGTTTTTATGGGGATCATGAAAGGCGAGGGGCTGGAAAATTGAAGACGTTGATTGGCTGAGGCAATGAGGATAAAATTATCAGGATGTGGAAACTGCATTATTTGGTGAGTCACCTTTTTATGAGATTCTTCAGACAAGCTGGCATCAGTGGGGTCCCTCAGACCAGCTGGTTCAGTAGTTTTACTGGTGTGGAGGACTTGAAAGACTCTCAAAGGTGCTGGGCATGGTGGCTCACGCCTATAATCCCAGCACTTTGGGAGGCCAAGGCTGTAGTATTCCTTGAGCCCAGGAGTTTGAGATCAGCCTGGGCAACATAATGAGACCTTGTCTCTATGACAAAATTAAAAAATAAATGAAAAAGAATATCTCAAAGGGAAAACTTAATATTTCATAATAGCAAGTTGTTATCTATGGAACAGTTAATGTGAACTATAATCTTACAGTTTATAAGAGTGAGAGTGAGCTGACCTCATTAATGCTGACTGTGCTGCCAGCTTGGTTTTCATTTCTCCTCCCCCCTTTGTCCTTTATTAATTATATAAAGTTTATAAGGATGGTTTCAATAGCAACATGCTATTTCTTAAACTGGAATTTGAGCATATGGGAGTTTGGGTTGTTTTATCTCTATATAATAACACATATGTCATAAGTTATTTGCCTGTATATAATTCATAACTAAGGTATATATTTAAAACAAAAAAGAGAAGGAAAATGGTTTTTTTCAAATCACAGTAAGAGAGAAAAAAAGAATTAATTATCAAGGGCAACATAACAAAACGTGGAATAGGTATTTTTTAAGAGATTCCATAATTATCTTCAAATTCATCAATATAATGTATATTTAATGTATAACATACATTAAATAAGTGTTTTTGGTGTCCATCATACCTTAATAAAAAATAAGATCTCCCAGACTTTAAAAAGTGATAGCACAAAAAAAATAAAATAAACGTAATATTTAATTTTTAATTTTTTAATTTTCTAGAGATGGGATCTCTGTCACCCAGGCTGGAGAGCAGTGACACAATCATAGCTTATTGCAAACTTAAAATCCTGGGCTTAAGTGATCCTCCCACTTCAGCCCCCAGAGTCACTGGGACTATAGGCTCCCTGTCACCATGTCAGGCTGAGACTTTATAGTGTTGAATAAGACATACATATAGCTTTTACAAACACATATTCTTCAATGGGGGTATGTCGCCTGTTCTATGTAACTTAGCTCAGTATTTTTTTTTGTAAAATTATGGCATGTAGGATATTTTTATATAAAGACACACACAATACCTATTAATTTTCCCAGAATGTCTTTAAAAATATAAAGCGATTTTCGAAGCATCTGTATTGTCTCCTTCATTTTATGTTTTAAAGCTTATATTTTATATTTTTTGGAAAAACCCCACTGTTTACTTACCTGTATTTTTACTAAGTTTTAGAAAAATTTTCTAAAATCCAAGAAACTAAATTTTTATATTAAACGGCCCACTGAAAATATTGTATACGCATTTTTTTTCTGGCTAAAGGATTCTCATAGTGTGGTGCTAAAAGATAAAGACTTAAATGAATTAAATGTTTGGATATCCTACCTTTTTGCCTTCTAGAAATATACCAAAAAGCTATACATGTAATTGGAATTCAAATGATTTGCACCCTTGCACTCCAGTTCACGTTTAAATGAGTTACTGACCTGCTGTCACTTGCTGCTTTCTCAGCTCTAACAGGTTCCTTGAATTGGTCACAGATTTTTACGAGTCATCTATTGTTATGTTCTGCTTATCAAATGGAAGGACAATGACAAGAAACTTGAAGAACTTACTCTGAAATGGGTAGAGATATGAGAAAAAGTCAATTAAAGTGAGAGGTGAAATAACATACCCCTTTACCAAAGTATAGAGGATTTACAGATTTTTCTACGTGTTGATGCTTTATAGGTAGTGTACGAGAACATTTCATGTCCTCTTACTTGCAAGATTCTTTTAAAATGTAAAAATTTTCCCAGGAAGAAATAAGTGGGAAGTTAGTGGAGACATTTGCATTTTTGAATAATCCTTCTAGACGAGGTTCCAAAAAAACCCGAAAATCACTTAAAAAGTATTGTATCAGTTACTGTGTTTAGGTTGTATCTTGTAGAAATTACTGTTTTAATATATTATTTTCAACTTGCTCTATATTTACTACATGAAACATTATTTAACAAATATAGTTTGATCATCAGATATGACCACTTGCCATGAGAAGATATAAAGGATATAAAAAAAAAGCATTAAGGGAGGTCAAGGCGGGTGGATCACAAGGTCAGGGGATCGAGACCATCCTGGCTAACACGGTGAAACCCCGTCTCTACTAAAAATACAAAAAAAAAAAAGAAATTAGCTGGGCATGGTGGCGGGCGCCTGTAGTCCCAGCTACTCGGGAGGCTGAGGCAGGAGAATGGCATGTACCGAGGAGACGGAGCTTGCAGTGAGTCGACATTGCGCCACTGCACTCCAGCCTGGGCGACAGAGGGAGACTCCGTCCGAAAAAAAAAAAAAAAAAAATTGCCTCCGCTCTCAACATGTTCATATGCTTTTACCAAAAAGCTTGAACTGCATTATAAAAAGGATTTTAATTTCATCAGATAGTTTAGGATAATTCTCTTGCAATCATTGATCTTTAATATTTGATTAGTAATTGTCCAGTTAAGTGACATGCAGGCTTTTGAAAAAGCAAATTTACAGGGGCAATTTTAAGACTGATGGTAAATTATTTGAATAATTTGTATATTTGTAATTGTTTTTCTCATTATAAGATTTATTTTTTCCCATAAGATTACTAAGCTAGAAATTACTAATGTGAGAGGAAATCTTTTCTGTGATTACTTAAATTATGCTGCATACCAAATGATAAAAGAAGCCCTAATAACTATACCTGTGTATGTAACTACTTATTCACTACATATTCTTCTCAATATTGAGGTGAAGGCAATTTGAATCTAGGACTTCCCTGCCATTCAAAGAGTAAGTCTTTATGATGGGGAGATAGTAATAAGTAAGTTATAAGACTGACATCTTTGTCTCTTGTCCCACACTTTCTCTGCTTTCTCCTCACTCGTGTGGCATAAAGGAATGCTGCGTTTGCTCTGTAAACACTTCTCTCTCGGAAACATTGTGAGGATCCAAAGCAAAACAGGACTTGTGCACAGCAGGGGCCACAGTGTGACATGAATCTTGTTGGCTGAAGCACAATGGGCCATGCAAGGTGGATCCAGGGTTGAGGGACAGGTAGGAGACCAGCTGGAAATGAAAAAGCTGGCTTGATCAGGAGGAAGAAATTTCCAAACATTCCTACTTTATTGACTGAGAACTGACTTAAAGGATTCTGAAAGTGCAATAAAGAACTATCTGTGCCATTACTGAAAGTCCTAAAATATTGAGAATCTGTTTGTCCAATGAATGATGATTGGAACAGTTTTGATATAGAATAGAATCTGAAGTAATAGATGGGTTTCATACACAGAAAAAAAAAGTGGCCACTTTTGAGTGTCAAAATGAAAGGTACATAAATAATTACCAAAAAGATGTAGATGATATGTGACATATTTCATAATATTGCTGATGGTAAACATCAAAATGTTTCACACTGGATTTTCAAGAATACTCTGTGTTTCTTCTTTTACAAAAACAAATGGGAAAAAGTAGGCTAAAATAAGCTTCATTCCTAGTCACTCAGAAGTGAACTGTCAAGTAGAAAAGAATGCCTAAAATATGATAGTAAATAGAAGCAGACACAGGCACATCACTGATAATAGTTAAAATCTATACAACTTAAAGTTGGTTATTTTGTTTGCTTTTTTTCCAGGTTATTTTGAATTTGAAGTGGATATTGTTTAGATGGATTAGATATCAGTTTTTAAATATGACTGATATTTAAAGACCAAATAATTAATTAAAAATATTAGTTACAAACGGGCTTTTTTGTTGAAATTTAATATAAATTGTATATTATCAAAATGGTATACTATTACATTATTTTATCAATTTTTTAAAAAAGAAATATTTTCAAATGTTAATCTCATTGAATTTAAAGAATCTGGTTGAAAAAAAGAAAACTTACAGGGGTCATCCGTGGGTACTTTTTTATATGTTAATTTATTCACCTTTGAAAAAGTATTAGATGCCTGTTAGGTACCAGACAGTATGCTAGTCATTGGACACACACGAAATAGAGTAAGTTATTATCCTTGAATAGGTGATAGTTTATAAGGGGAAGAGAAATTTGTAAAGAATCATGGGCAATAGTGATTTATGACTAAAATAGAAAATTGTTAAACATACAGAGAATGCACAAAGCACAGAAAAATGACTGATGTTACTTAGTGGATAGAAAGGTGTCAGGAAAGGTTACAGAGAGATGGTCATACTTGAATGGAATCCTAAAAACCCTGAGCAAGTTTGCCAAATAAATCTTAAGCTGAGCAACAAGACACGTAATTGAGCTATGTTAGACTATACAAATGAAAAACACTGCGACTCAATATATATAAAAAAAAATTGTCAGCCGGGCAGGGTGGCTCATGCCTGTAATCCCAGCACTTTGGGAGGCTGAGGTGGGCGGATCACAAGGTCAGGAGATTGAGACATTCCTGGCTCACACGGTGAAACCCCGTCTCTACTAAAAATACAAAAAATTAGCCGGGCGTGGTGGCGGGCGCCTGTAGTCCCAGCTACTGGGAAGGCCGAGGCAGGAGAATGGCATGAACCCAGGAGGCGAGGCTTGCAGTGAGCCGAGATCAATGCACTGCACTCCAGCCTGGGTGTGACGGCGAGACGCCATTTCGAAAAAAAAAAAAAAAAAAAAGGAATTGTTCTTAGTACATAGGAAAAATTCATAGCAGAAATCCTAAGGACCCCTTTTCTTCACAAACTCGTAGCTAAAAACGTTATGCTTTCATAGAATATTTGTGTAAATGTGAAGTAGAAATACAAAGGATCTTGGTCCTCAGAAATAACCTTAATATTTATATATTACTAATCTCCACCTAACAAAGGAATATGTAAAATTAGATGGATTATTTCCATGAAAAGGTAGAAAAACATCTGTATTCAAGACAGATGATTTTCTACCTTTTCATGGAAATAATCCATTTAATTTTGTGGTTCATAATAATTACTACAAAATCCTATTAAAATTTTAGTACATAATTTTACTAATTATTTGAGTGGAAGGCTATACTGTGAAATCATACTAAATATATTCAGCTTTTTTTTACTTAGGCAATTATAAAAGTTGGAAGTGTTCCATTACTGAGAAACACATGTTTAACAACATATATCTTCCTAGATATTGACATCGTTAAAATTCATGGATTGTGTATGTGCTATTTTCAAATTTATCCACAATGTATCACAGGTTCAAATTTGTAATAGCATAACAACCTAATTTTTATAAAATATAGCTGTATTTTTCTAGAGATGTTTTTATTTACCAAATGCTGACATGAAAATATTCTTTCTTGCAATTTCCCGTAATTGTTTAAATGTCGAATAGACTATATAGATAGCCCTATAATTTTTATATAAACATTTATACATGTATGAATAAAAAACATAAACTTTCTAGAAATATTTTAGAATAATTTATTTGAAATACAAGACTTAGAATTTGCAGAATGAAACACTAAAATGTTTTAAAATTTTTTATAGAAGGATTTCAACGGAAGTTCTCAAAAAATAAGTTTCCTACCAAAAAAATTGTTACTATGTGAGGTGGTTGGTATGGTAAATAGTTAGATACAATGTTTATGTATATCAAAACATCACGTTGTACATCTCTGTTAGTTTTTGTATTGCGATAAAAACCTGAGGCTGGATAATTTATAAAGAAAAGAGGTTTAATTGGTTCGTGGTTCTGCAGGTTGTACAGGAAGCGTGGTGCCAGCATCTGCTGTGCTTCTGGTTAGGCCTCAGGGAGCTTTTACTCGTGGCAGAAGGTGAAGTATGAGCAGCATGCCACATGGTGAGTGGAGGGCAAGAGAGATGGGAGAGTTTCCACATGCTTTTAAATAACCAGATCTTGCATGAACTCAGAGAAAGAACTCACTCTTCACCAGGGGAATAGTGCTAGGGCATCATGAGACATCCACCACCATGATTCAAACACCTCCCACCAGGTCCCACCTCCAACACTGGACATTACATTTCAACATGAGATTTAAAGGGGACAAATATCCAAACCATGTGAACAACTAAAATATATACAATTTTTATTTGTCATGTAATATCAATAAAGCTGGGAAAATTAAAAGTTAAATGGAATTAAATGAAAAGAAACATGTCAAAAATATAGTAGCAAAGACAAAATAAACAATTATTAAGAACAGATGTTTCTCTCCATAATTAAAGTTCTTTAAAGCAGGCTCAAGAGTATTTTAGGATCCAGACCTCTGAACACAAATCTCATAATATTTGTAAACATGGATGCAGTTTATTAACTGACCAAATCAATGGGGACTGTGAATTTGGGAGTGTGGTTGTTAGGGTAATTGCTGGTATTTAATGGTTGACTAGAAATCCATTGAACAGCAATCTGCCTATAAATCAATAACTTCAGATTTTAATATCCTTTAGATACTTCAATTGCTTGAATGGAAATCTAGAATTGTGAGAAGTTTGAAGTTTATGCTGCATGGAACTCTTCAAGACACTGTCAATGTGGTAAAGTTCATGCTTCCATATATGCAAAATACATCCTGGCTTACATGGAAGTCCTCTGAGAATCATCAGCCTCCAATAAACATAAATCTCTAATGCTGCTTCCTGTGGAACAGTATTGCTCAAAAGAGAAGCATCCCTTTGCCATGTAATGCCTGCAATTCACTGTCTACCTTTGTGACTTACAATGTGAGTTCAGCTTGAAACCATGCTTCACAGTATCAGAAGTCACAGGGAATTTCTCCTGATCAGTATTGCATAGGCTTCTCATAATACCCCAGGTTTTGTTGCCCTGGGGGATAACAACCTGTATCCTGAAGTGTACTCGAAATCCCAGAGGAATTTCAAATACATCATTTTGACTGGATTTTAAGCCAGGCTTCCCACACAAATGCTGAAAAATTGGGAAACACTTTTTTCAGTCATTGTTACAGGATACTCAGGCAAATCGCAAGTAGGCAGATGCTGAATTATAAAATCAAGTTACATTTGGATCGTGTTGCTTCATTAACTGAAGAGCTCTGCTTGTGATGTCTTACAGCATATAAAAAAAATTCAGCTAAAATCTCACACTACAAATAAGTGGAGGAAACATTTGTTAGTTGACATTGTAGCAAAAGAAACTTGAAAGAATATGAAAGTTTTGCAGAAGTATCTGATGCAAAATGCTAGAGCAAAATGTCAGTTTCATGCCATCTCTCTCATAGAAAAGCTCCCCCTCCTTTTTTCTTTCCCAGCCCCAGCTTCACTTCTTAAAATATCCATGTGACCAATATAAAGAATGACTTCAATTTGAGTGGTCTGGCAGCGGTCGTATCCTAGCTAACTCTACGTCCAATTCACATCAAATAATTTTTCTCCCAGAGTAAATGATTCAGGATGTTATGTTGCTGAAATTTTCCAAGACTTTGAGTACAATAGCCATAGTTAAAACCCTCTTCAAATAAATAACCATAAAGGAAATAAGTGATAATAAAATCTCAGCTTCGAAGCCTTCATTCTACCCTGCACCCCCTTTACTCTCTATCCTTCCTTTTCTTTCCCCTTCTCTCTCTCTCTGCACACGTGTGTGTGCGCGTGCACACACACACACACACACACACACACACACAGACTAAGGAAACCCTCAGGAAAAATGTCTTTGTTTCTTCTCCTCATAAAAATACCAGGTAAATTCAGAAACCAGAAGTCATAAAATAATACTCATTTTGGAGTTTATTGCGCATAAACAATTGAAATAGCTCCTATGTAACATACTAAGCAACTCTCGATGAAAAGAGTCAAACTCTGTGAAATATTTGAAAAGATTTATTCTGAGCCAAATATGAGAGACCATGGCCCATGACATAGCCCTCAGGAGGTCCTGAGAACATGTACCCAAGGTGATCAGGATGCAGCGTGGTTTTATACACTTTAGGGAGACATCAATCAAATACATTTAAGAAATACATTGGTTTGGTCCAGAAAGGCAGGACCACTCGAAATGGGGGCTTTCAGGCTATAGGTAAATGTAAACATTTTCTGGTTGACAATTGGTTGAGTTTGTCTAAAGACCTGGTATTAACAGAAAGTAATGCCCGGGTTAAGATAAAGGACTGTGGAGATCAAGTTCTTATTTGCAGAGGAAACTTTCAGGTAGTAGGCTTCAGAGAGAACAGGTTATAAAATGTTTCTTATTAGACTTAAAGCCTGTGCTGATGTTAATGCTGGAGAGGTATAATGAGGCATGTCCGACCCCCACTCCCCATCATGGCCAGAAACAGTCTCTTAGATAAAATTTTAAAAGAGCCCTGGCTGAGGAGGAAGTCCATTCAGGTGGTTGGGGAGCCTTAGAATTTTATTTTTTGTTCACACAACTTTACTTTCTCAATAGTTTTTATTCTGAGAAGAAATTGTGGGGTAAAAATATTGCATTATAACCATAGGGAAGGTAACAATTTTCTTAATTTCATGAATATGTTTCATATTGTAGAAGATCAGAATTAACAGGTAGGTAATCTTAAACATTGGCCAATATTAGAATCGAGAAAAACATCCCATTTCATGACATCCAGTACTTTGATCCCATTGGAATGTAGAGGATACCTAACACGTGGTTAATTTGGTTTCTTGCAGTTTCTATCATTAAAGCAGCGTGATCTTAGCACAGTGCCTGATACATGGTAGATATCTGATATCTACTTATTGAATGGATAATAGATCTACTTTATATAGGGAAAAATGAGTCAAAGAGATTTACAAATGTGTGCCAGAGAAACTGATGGCATGCAGACATAGGTATTAGGACATGGAGAAGACAGAAGCACAGAATAGTAACATCGATGAATAAATTATGCCTTGAAGAATATCCTTAGGGTTCTTAGATACTAAGAAATTCAACAGTCTGTGCTTTGTGAAGCCTCTTCTCTCTTGTTCACTTTATCATATGGAGAACGAATCACGGTTACATGTTGTTGGGGCCAATCTTTTATTTTCCCCATTTGGGGGCTCTCTGGTGGGATGCTTTGGTCACACACAAGTAGGGTGTGACCACAGTTGTTCTTAGCAGGGGAGTCAGGAGATAAAATAATCTGATATAGCACGTATATATATTTCCGTGGGTAGACTGATAATTTATCATTTTTTAATTTAATGAGGCTTTTTAATTTTTCAATTTTTTTTAAAGACAGGGTCTCGCTCTGTCGCCCAGGCTGGAGTGCAGTGGCACAATCACGGCTCGCTGCAGCCTTGACCTGCCGGGTTCAAGCAATCCTCCCACCCTAACTTCCTGAGTACAGGCATGCGCCATGATGCCCTGCTAATTTTTATATTTTTTGTAGAGACAGGGTTTCGCCATGTTCCAGGCTGATCTTGAACTCCTCGCACTGGCCTCCCAAAGTGCTGAGATTACAAGCACATATCACCGTGCCCGGCCTAATTTTTACACTTACAAAACACAGCATCATAATGTATTTTTTGTTTATTGTACCTTATCAGATGTCTGTCATGTTTTATGATCTGTCATAATTACTAGAACTGCTTGAAGTTTTAAAGTTATATTAGGAGGTGAAGTTGTTGCACCGACACATCAGCTACTTGTACATTCCAATCCCCCTGCTGTACACTTAGGGTGGGCATTGTGCTGGACTCTGTGGATATGTAGATGACATAAGGTCTTGAGAAAAATAATATCACCTAACAAAGAGAAAGAAATTGTGTCCACTTTGCCAAACATGGAAAAGGCAAAGCACGCAATCTAACCTCATGTTTATCATGATGCAATCAGGCTTACAAGTAACACTGGAAGTATTCCTTCAGGAGCTGGTATTATTCACCATTAGTATAAGAACAATAAAGGATTGTCTATTGTTAAAAAAAATTCAACTGGGCAATGAAATAGTAATGGGATAAAGGACATGTAAAGCATACATAACAACTAAGTAATAATAGTTGAACAGAGAGGAAGAAGTCGTCACGGAATGAAGTGCATCTTGACTGCCGTTGACAATGAAACTGCTGATCCCTTTGGGTATTTTATTCAGTTTTTCTAAAATTAGAGAAGTATCTGTCATAATCTATTCTTATTCTTTATCACTTAATTTTTATGATGCGTATTTGTGCATATCAACTTAGTTTCTAGAATATAAATTGTGCTCCTATAATAGAATATTTACTGGACACCAGTAAATATAAAATACTTATTGTACATTAATTGGACTGAATCAACTAACATAATCATGTTCACCATGAGATTCTGACCTCCTGACTGGTCATATGTATACACAGGGTTTTTTTTGTTTGTTTTTTGTTTTTTGTTTTTTGAGACGGAGTTTCGCTCTTGTCGCCCAGGCTGGAGTGCAATGGCGCGATCTTGGCTCACTGCAACCTCTGCCTCCCGGGTTCAAGTGATTCTCCTACCTCAGCCTCCCGAGTAGCTGAGATTACAGGCATGTGCCACCATGCCCAGTTAATTTTTGTATTTTTAGTAGAGATGGGGTTTCACCATGTTGGCCAGTATGGTCTCAATCTCTTGACCTCATGATCTGCCCGCCTCAGCCTCCCAAAGTGGACACAGGTGTTTTATCTTGAATGCAGTATAAAGTATGTTCTGACAGGATATCACATTAACTAAACTCAAGGAAAAAATAAAAGCAAAGGAACTAGAAAAGTTTACTTAGAATTGTGTGTGAAACTTGAATCTCACTCCTTTTACATCCCAGAAATTAGATAAGGAATCAACAGTCCCACCTTTCTCATCTATGTCTCTCTGCTTTTGCTTTAAAACAGAAGAAAAATTAAAGTTGGTGAAAGGGAAATAGCGTTTTGTATCAGTGTCAATTGGAAGAACATGGAGTAGACAGGGGCTTTCTATATACTTTTAAAAACACATAATTCACACATTGAAAATGATCTGAAACCAGAGCTCTAACTACAACTTAATCCAGAGAATAATTTCTTATAACAGAAAATGGTGTGATGATGTATATCTCGATTTTTAATGTAATATAATATGGGTGCAATTCTGACAGGTAAATTTTCTTTTAATAAATGATAATTTAAAAGTTTTAACAATTCTGTTTTCTAAATTTATCTTTGTGTTTTTTTCTCCTTTGAGTCAGTCCCAGTTACTAAGTTGAAGACACCTCCAAAGGGATATCGCTATACTGTAAATTATTACATTATGCATGTTACACCAGCTTATAAAAAGCCACATATTAGACCCACACAAATGTAGACAACTAACTGATCTTTGACTTAGGAGCAAAGGCAATATAATGGTGGAGCAAAGAGAGTTTTCCAACAAATAGTCCTGGAACAACTGGACATCTACATGTAAAAAAATGTGAATCTAGACAAGACCTTACACCTTTCTTGGAAATTAATCGAAAATGTATTATAGAACTAAATATAAAAAGCAAAACTATAAAAACTTCTAAAAGGTAACAAGAGAAAAATCTATATAAACTTCAGTTTGTTGGTGATTTTTTAGATATAATACCAAAGGTATGATCCATGCAAGAAATAATTGATTAATTAAGCTTCATTAAAATTAAAAACACCTGCTCTGTGAAGGACACTGTCAAGGGAATGAGAAGCCCAGCCATGGAGTGGTTGACAATATTTGCAAAACACGCATCAGATAAAGGACTGTTATTTCAAATATGCAAAAAAATCTTAAAACAACCTGATTAAAAAGCAGGCAGATGATCTAAAGATATCTCACTGAAGATATACAGGTAGCAAATAATCAAACAAAAATGTTCAACATCATATGTCATTAGAAAGCTTCAAATTAAAACAATGAGACACCACTACACATTCATTAGAATGACTAAAATTCAAAACCCTGACAACATCAAGTTCTCGTGAGGATACGGAGCAACAGGAAGACTCACTACTGCTGGTGGAAATGGACCATGGTTCAGCCACTTTGGAAGACAGTGGGCCATTTCTTACGAAACTAAACATTAGCTTATCATAGGATCCAGCAATTCTGTTCCTAAGTAATTTCCCAAATGAGTTGAAAACATGTCCACACAAAAAATTGCACGCAGATATTTATAGAAGCTTCATAATTATAAAAACTTGAAAGCAACCACGATTTCCTTCAGTAGGTGAAAGGATAAACTGGTACATCCAGACAATGGCCTTTTATTCAGTGCTAATGGATATGACTGCACAGTACATTATTTATTTGTATGTGCCTCTTAGATATCACTAATATAAAATAGTGCGCTTAAACCTCTGTTCCACCTCCCTTACTTTAGACATTTTCTCTAAAGTTTCCTCAACTTAAGATGAAAATTTTAGAACACCTACGTTCCACCATTTATCTTTGCAACATTTGTTGCCTGTACCTTTACTTGATGCTATTTACATTCCCTTCTGTGATGTAAGTCTTCTAGCTAATTAGTATGTTCAGATTACTTTTTTTCTCTTTAGACCCACCTTCACAAATCTTATGCCACTTAAAGAAAATATTTCTAGTGTCAAAGCAAAATAAAATGTCTTACTCTCCACCATTTACTTTAAATTGAAATCTATTGAATGTGTGTTTTACACGTAGATGATGATGCTCTCGTACATCTTTTGTTTCCTGGGGCTTTTAATTGCATTCTTTTCAAATGACAAAATAAAATCTTCCTCATATCACAATACATGCACCCTATCTCAAATCTCATTTGCTCCTCCAGTCCATTTCTCAGAGAAAATGCTTCCTAGACTTTCCTAACTGGTATATGCTCTACTGAGATCTGTTTTCATTCTAAGGCAACCGCACAGCTTTCATTCTAAAATCTCACATCACCAGACTCCTGTGCTTAATTCGTTCTTTCCTGAATCCCAGGTTATTTTCCTTTGTGATTTTTCTCTCTTGCTCTGAAGAAATAACTAAGAAATATTGTCTTTTAATTCCTATTACATTTTAATTCTAATTAGATGTTGCTTTTTTTCTTTGTAACATCTATTTTCAAGACTTTATTTGTTCTGTATTCCTAATTATGTTTCTACCTCTATTATGGAGTCAACATTTTCCCTTAGTTTTTCTTGAATTTTCTCTTATGGTGTTACTTGATTGAGTGTTCATGGCAAAAATAAAGGATGCACTTGATGTTTTTCCCATTGTGGTTTTCCTCTCCCCTTATGTAGTAATGCCAGAGTGAAGAGCACTTAACTCAAAGGTGCTAACTCCCATACAAGGAACCAAATATTTCACTGCATTTCTTCAAAGAAAGCCCCTTTATTTTTTTCAATAGGATATTAAAAACTGGCTGCTCTGCTCTCATGTTCAGAAAGGAGTATAGAATGATTGAATTGTGTAGCCCTTCCATAGTTCAACATCTAATCAGTCTTCCTTTTTTCAGCCCCACATGCCTTGCCCATTTCCTGCATTGGGGCAGACCACAATGTATCTTTCTCAGCTGTATATATCCTGGGCAGTGGCTTATTCCTCTCATTTTTATCCATCAACTTACTTTACGTATTCTTCTTCCCAGAAATTTATTGAGAGTTCTCATCTGCTGATAACCACATCATATAGTTTCTGTTTTGTTTTACGAGTTTATTCCTTTTTGTGCTTTTTGCTAAATAACAATGGAATTTTAAAAGGGAAAGAAGACAAATGCTTACTCTCTCCAGCCATGATTGAAATAGAAAATTTTACATCTAGCTTTTATATTCTTATTTTGAATAGAAATAATATCAACATGAGTACATCCAATATATACATTACATTTGCTACTATGAAAAGCAAAGTTTTACCCATTAACTTCACTCACCCCCTAAGTTATTCACATCAAAATAAATTATTTTTAATGCGATGTTTTAAACTTAATCTGGGCTACTTTTCAACTAGAAGAGATGAGTAAGGATTCTGTTGGTAATCAATTTACTTGGCAAAATACAGCACTTCTGAAGTGATGTATTTAATTTGCATATTATTGTACAATATAGTAAAATATATCTTGCTAAAAATTCTTTTAAAATATTTCCCCAGAAGAATGTTGGCGATTTCAGGGCATTATATGAAATTTGATGGTTTTTTTTTTTTCTTTCTTAACAGCGGAGTTCGTAGATCAAGCTGATGGACCATCAAACAAACATTAATTAGTTATTATATAAACACATTTGGCAGCTGCATTTATTCTATAAACAAAGGCAGGTCAAATATGTCATTGCAAAAATGGATCTAAATTAGCTATACATAGCCTGCAATTTATTATGCAGATAAGAAAATGATTTTTGGTAATGAATTTCTCATATGACTAATCAAGTTTATTTTCTAAACTCTGAAGAAACCATTAATTTGCCTTGTTATAATAATCTATTTTAATGGGCCATTTCAGAACTCCCTATATGGCTATTAATGACTTTGAATATAAAAGTCATCTCATGTTTCATGTATTCCTAGTTTTATTTTCATTAATCATTATAGACTCATTGAAACACTGACTTTATTTTTTTTTTACATAAATCAGCAGCTGAGCACATTTATGAAGAATGACTTCTGTGAAGCTAAAGAGCCCTTCCCAGAGAGGAAAGAAAAGGCGGCTCCCCAGTCTGGCAACTCTTTGGCAAGGAGAACTTTAAGATAAACCTTCCAAAAGTCATGTACTTGTTAGGTATTCTCAGTTCTCTGAAACCTTAGAGCTCATAAAAATTATGACTCCTCTCTGGGAAGAAGGGTGTGGAAGGAGGCTAGCTGTCAGTGTGCCATTTCTTATAGTAACGTTTGGCCCATGATACCGTGGTGCTAACAAACATGACGTCACCAATTCCCAACAATAAGCCTCCTGCTCAACTTCCTGGGTTACTCTGGTCTATTTTCTTTTGTCAGGGTGACTATGGTTTAATAAAAATATATATTTTTATTGCCATTATGCCACTTGAGCTTGATTATGGTCCTAGGTCATTTATCTAGGACCCATTTCTGTATTTATGAAAGTTCTGTTGCTCTACCCAGATGTGCTTTTCTCAATAATGGATAAATTTTCCTTAATTATTATTAAAATGTTGATGATATACATTACATTTCAAACTTTCCTTTGTTTGAGATATTACCTCCATAATTTTATCAGTTTTACAAAATGAATTTTCAGGAAATAAAAACTAGGCGGAATGTGTAAGTTTGAAATAATTATTGTTTTCAAATTATATTCAGTGAAGACAATATAATGTTAATATAATTTAGCATACTATCCTTGCTGTGACCATTTTACTTCACACGTATAACAACTAACAGTTTTGTTCATGGATTATAATACTAAATCTAGTGGCATATGCTTTGTGTGCCCAGTGCCATTCTGCAGTGAGCCAGCTTCTCTTTTAGGCCCTGGAGATATAGGAATGCACAAATCAGACATGGTTCCTGTCCTCATGGAGCTGATGTCTGTGAAGCTATATATTTACTGGTTGATGTCATGCTTTAAGGCCCATCTTAAATTTCACTTTTTCTATAAAATATTCTTGAGATGATTTCTCCTTAACCTTAAAACTTCCTCAATAAATTTTATACAACAGTGTATATTTCAATTGAGCTGCAGTATAGTGTAGTTTCAAGGGAGAGTCCTGGAACTATGGTACTCTAGTTAGATTATTATCTCTGCCACTTACTAGTTGCATGTTCTTTTTTTTTTTTTTTTTTTTTGCTTTTACCATAAGAGTAAACCCAAATAAGATTAAGGTATAAACACTGAATACATCACATCATCTCTTTTATAGATTTTTGTTCTTCTACTAGATGATCTCTTTAAAATTACTAGCTCCGGAAGACTAAACTCCATTATACCCATGGGCCACATTGAAATAAGGAAAATCTGGCATCTTACATGTAAAATCTATGCTTTTATTTTAAAACCAAAACCAAAACCAAACCAAACAAAAATACTTTCCATACATCTGCTGTGGAAATTACCTCTAAATGTTACTCAACATTAATAAAAAAAAGTATAAGACAAACATACAATCTGCTAAGGAATTATCTGTTTTGTTTTGAAAGTCAATATGAGAAATAATGATGATTGATGATGATGATGATGATGATACTGAGGCTGATGATGATTAAGATAATGATGCTGACAAAAGATTCCTGGTTAAAGGTAGAAACTTAAGAAGAAAAATCCAGAAGTTATCTGTTTCTGTGCCCTGTACTGAATAAAATGGCAATGTTTTAATAACAAGAGCAACAATGATTATAGTTTGTGCAGTCTCTAAATTGCTCCTAAATTATTTTAAAATTTGGTTTATAATATGGTTATCCATTGGGATTTTTTAAATTAAGTAACATAATAAGAATGGAACTTATTTTCACTATTATTAAACTTAGATATTTTGATTCTGAATATTAACCTTTTGTTTTCATATTTATTTTATGATTTTATTGTTTCTTTTAAAATGATATTTATGGTTTGTATAAATACTCTGAAATTCCATATTTTATGAATTCAAAATGAAACATTTTTCTGACATTTCTTCCATCATTCATCAGCTTTAGGAATTTCTTTGTCAGCAGATTCCTTTTAAATCTGAGATATATCTATTTTCCAGCCTTTCCTAGCCAAATAATTTACCAGTATTTCCAAAATCCTGACTGGCTCCAAAATGATTGAATTATCATCTTTTATTTAGCATATGTGTATAATTTCATACAAATACCAAGACAGTTTTCAACAAAAACTGAGTAGTAACGTATTTATATACCTAGGATACTTGAATTTGCGCTCAGGTGCTGCAGAAGTAATATGTAATTTCAAATGAACAAATGAACAATTGGATTCCAAATATTCCCAATCTTGGAAGATTTCTTATAAACAATGTTTCTGTTTGCTCAAAATTGCTAGCTGTATTCCTCTTTTAGAGGTTTATATTATATATTCCTATATTTGACAATGTAAAATGCTTGTGTTTATCTGGGGTTTTCCGGAATCACTTGGATTTAGAGCTTTCATCCCAATCAAAACCTCTTCTGAAAAATAATAAAAGCCTTTCTAATGAAGTCTCAAAGAACACACTTGGTCTGTTGAACTAGGTTTTATTTTAGGGCTAAGTCTGCAACTCCATTGATTGTTCTGTGAATTATTTTTTCAGTACCACTCTGCTCACTCAGTTTTAATTGCTATAGCTGTAAAAATTAAAAAAAAGTATTATCTCAAGAAGTTTGTCTGAAATCATTGATCTTTCATTTTTAATTTGATCAGTTTTTCCAGTTTATTGAAAATTCCAAATTAATTTAAGAAACAAGTTTTTGCATTCCAGTAAAATGTCATCAGAATTTTAATAGAAATTCTACTAAGTTTTAATTAAACTTTGTAGAATTGTTATGTTTATGCTATTTTGTCTTCCTTTACCATAGCATAGTATACTATGGTATTCCATTTATTAAAATCTACTTTTATGTCTCTCAGTAAACTTTTAGTTTTCTTCATTTAGTTCCTACGCATTTCTTGTAAGATACTTAAAAATATTTCACATTTTTTATTAATGTTGTGAATGGAATATTACTTCCTTCCTATTACATCTTCTACCTGGTTATTACTGGGATGTAAGAAAGCCATTAATTTGTGCATATTTTTCTTGCATCTAGGTGTCAACTAGACTCATTTTTACTAACTTATTTTCAGAATCTAAGATTCTTTCGGGACTGAGTACATAATCATGATGCCTGAGAAGTGATAACTTTTTCTCCCTCTAATCATTTTAACTTTCCTATTTGTTTAATTTCTTACTTACTGCTAGAAACTTTTAAAATAAATAGGGAATCATAGTGTTAGGTGACATAATTCTCATACAAGTTTTAAAGATACTTTCTGTAGTGTGTCATTCTTAAATATAGTTTCTCCACCAAAAGTTTATGAATGGATTTCAGAAACTCTTTGAATGCATAAAATTATTTGCAATATTTCACATAATATATGCATTTATTTGGGAACAAAATTCTTAGCTTTAATAGAATTTTAAAGGGGTTTATACACAAAAAAAGAGATTAAGAACCTACATTAAGAATATTTTACTAAATATAAAGAATTTTTTAAATGTATATATTTACCCTGTACAACATGATGTTTTGGCTATCAAGCTAATTGCCATATACATTGACTCACATACTGCTTTTGGTAAGAAGATTTAAAATTTACCGTCTTTGCGATTTTCAATAATACACTACATTATTAACTGTAGTCACCATTCTGTATAGTAGAGCTTTTCAACTTATTCCTTCTAACTGAAATTTTGTGTCCTCATTCCTTAATTTTAACTTTTATAAGCATGTTTATTTTATTTATTTATTTTTATTTAGAGATGGAGTCTTACTCTGTTGCCCAAGCAGGAATACAGTGGTGCTAGCATAGCTCACTGTAGCCTTGATCTCTTGGTCTCAAGCAATACTCCTGCCTCAGTCTCCTGAGTAGCTGGGACCATGGGCATGTATCCCCAGACCAGGCCAATGAAATTTGTTTTTTCTTTTCTTTTTTTTTTTTTTTTGAGACGTAGTCTCGCTCTGTCGCCCAGGCTGAAATGCAGTGGCCCAATCTCAGCTCACTGCAAGCTCCGCCTCCTGGGTTCACGCCATTCTCCTGCCTCAGCCTCCCGAGTAGCTGGGACTACAGGCGCCCACCACCATGCCCGGCTAATTTTTTGTATTTTTAGTAGAGACGGGGTTTCACCGTGTTAGCTGGGATGGTCTCCATCTCCTGACCTCGTGATCCACCCACCTGGGCCTCCCAAAGTGCTGGGATTACAGGCGTGAGTCACCATGCCTGGCCCAAAATTTCTTTTATGTAGAAAAGGGGGTCTTACTATGTTGTGCAGGCTGGTCTTGAACTCCTACCCTCAAGCAATCCTCTAGCATTGTCCTCCAGAAGTGCTGGGATTATAGGTATGCACCTGGCCAATATGTTTAAAATATATAAAGTAGGATCAGTGTTCCTCCTTTGAACTTTGGTGATATTTAACATAATGCATTACATCAATAGCTACATTATTCTTAATTCATTGGTTAATTGCTTGAATTACAAATACCTAGTTTGGTGGCTTGAAAATGAGGGTATGATTTGACTCAATTAGCATATAATTTAATTTTTCATGTTTACATTATCAATTAAAGTTTTTAATTTAATTTTTAAATTTAACTCTTTATCTTAAATTTCTTATTTAATTGCATTTTACATTAAACATAGATTTCTACATCCTAATTTTTAATAAAAGATTTATAAAAGATTATAACATCCGTTTTGAGTTATAGTGCCTATTTCAAATTTTGTTTGTTTGTTTGTTTTTGGTACTCAATTTAATTTCTTTGGTGAGAACATTTAATTTCTTTGGTGACAAACAGATGTTTGTTGATTGAATTGTTTTAATTCACCTGTCTTGTGATATACTCACTGTTTTATTATTTTTTCCAACTTATGACTCCTTATTTCTTTATGCTTTCCTCGTGTGAGAATTTTTCTTCTGTCTAAATTTTCGAGATGAATGATAGATTATTTTTTCTTTCATATTAAATATTGAAATGGTTTGGGGTTATATATTTTTCCGAGAGTACAGCCTTCTGTGCATTTCATAAATTTAGATACATCATGTTTCCATTTTAGTTATTTTATTTGTATTCTCTGTCATGGATATTCTCTGTTTGCCCCCTCAGATCCACTCTCATCTTTTTTCTGCTTTGTGCCCCAATGTGGTTAATCAGTGGGCATCCTTACCTTCCAGCTGCAGGTGAGTTCAGCCAGTGAGGAGCAACAGCAGATAGAAAGGATGGCAGAAAGTGAGGATGAGGAAGATTTCTCTGGATCTTTTTCTGTAGGGTCATAATGAGCTGACTGTAGCTCTCAATCAAAAATCACAGCTCTTGTCTGGAAGTTCTTTCCCAAAAGACTCTTCTGTGTCCAGTTTCTGGTCACTTCTCCTCCCTTGCACTTTCAGGACAGGAGGGGTCACAGTACTCCTGGTGTGCTAGCCAGGGGTTGCCATATCTTATGGTTTTCCTACATTTTGCCCTCACTTTAAAAATAATTACCTTAGAAAACTCTTCTTAGATTATCCCAATTTGAGTGTGTAACAGTTTACGTTCTGTAACAGTTTTAGTACTATTTTAATATAAACTATTTTGTAATCATTGATTTTCTTCTTAAATCCGAAGGTATGTTTGGTTGTTTGGGTATGGTTTTGTATGATACTGTATTTTATTTATTCCCAATGGACTTGAATGTTCTGAGTCTTAATTTTTGTGAACAGTGGTTTCTTTTCATTGTGATTAGAATGAACCACAGTCTGTTCAATCATCGTGTTTTCTTTCTTTTACTTTTTCTTTTAATGGCTTAATTATAACCTTTTTGACTGAAAGCCCAAAGGATCCTTGTAAAGCGACCTGCTGCAATTGATTCCCTGGCCATTATCGTTGAGACTTGTCATGGTCTCCACTTGAGAACTGAGACCATCTGTGTCAACATGCCTCAGGGTAGAATATTCATCACTTTGTGCCAAGATAATTTGTTTCAGGCAAGCCTTGTCTGAGAAAGATGAAACTTTACACCAATAAATAACTGCTTATTGCTTCAGGATATTCTTACAAAATGATTTATTGCAGATAGCATTCTGCTCACCTGATAAAAGAGCTCACTTACCAAGTTACTTTTACTTATCAAGACTAATTTCAAGATACCACTTAGCTGTGTCTACTTATGCTAAACTATCATATCATGCACTTTGCCCAATCCCAATCGTTTATCTGCCTTAACAAACCAACCTCAAACCACTTCACTCAAGCTTCAAAGTCTTATAACTACCTTACATCTGATTTCTCTCTTTGGAGATGCCACAATGATCAGTAAAGCTGGAATTTTCCCTCGTTGCAATGAATGAAAATAGCCATTGTTTTATCTAATCAGCACATTGGTGATATTTGTGGGAGTTCAGCACAATTACTCTTGGGAATTTAAAGAAAAATAGAAGAACATCAGTAAGACTGACTACAGAGACTGAAGGGTATCTTTGCCACCCTCAACATGTGAAGCATGTGGGGAGAACTGAGATCTCCTGCCATGACTGGGTCAACCTGAAAGTGAATCCTCTCACTTCAGACAAGCCTTCAGATGACTGAAGGTCTAGCTGACATTTGACCACAACCTCAAGGAAGAACAGCCAAGCTTCTCTGGAATTTCTGAACCTACAGAAACTATGAAAGATAATAGACATTGTTGGTGTTAGCCAATGAATTTGGGGGTAATTTGTCACACAGCAATAGATAATACATACAGTACATATATTCTTAAATATTTTTTGTCTGAGTTTTATCGTTGCCAACAATGGTTTCCATTTTTCTATATCACACTCCATCATAACTAAAATTTGATTTTCCTTCTTGAGTTGGTCATTCAGAACTAGAACCATCATACGTTGAGTTTTCGAGTCAGTTAATTCCATGATATGAGTGTTCCAGTTGTCACTGATTTCAGTTGTCATGAAAAGGCAAGCAGATAGAAGTCCAGGATTCCAGATTCTAGATGATTCCATTGTATTTTCCCTTCCTTCTTCCCTCCCTCCTTCCCTCTCTCTCTCTCTTTCCTTCTTTCTTTCATTCTCTTTCTTTCTTTCTTTTCTTTCTCTCTCTTTCTTTTCTTTTTCTTTCTTTCTTTCTTTCTCTCTGTCTCTCCTTTCTTTCTTTCTTTCTTTCCTTCTTTCTTCTTTCCTTCTTTCTTTCTTTGACAGGGTCTCACTCTGTCACCCAGGTTGGCTCAATGCAACCTCTAGTTCCTAAATTCAAGAAGCAATCCTCCCACCTCAGCCTCCCAAGTAGCTGGGACTACAGGCTCACGCCACCACACCTAGCTCATTTTTGTATTTTTTTCTAGAGGTAGGGTTTTGTTATGTTACCTGGGCTGGTTTTGAACTCCTTGGCTCAAGCAGTCTACCTGCCTCAGCCTTCCAAAGTGTTGGAATTACAGGTGTGAGCTGCTGCACCTGGCCGGAAATTGTTTTTGATAACTGAGCATAACAAGGTTTTTTAAACTTCATAAGTATATCTGAGAGACAGAAAACCACTAAGAAAACTTTCTTACCTTTCAGTTCCAACATTTCAGCCTCCATTTCCTGAAAAATGTTGATATCCTCCACTACTTGAGCTAATTATGAATTGGGTCTAATTAAAGGCCTCCTGTGGTCTCTGAATCACCTCTACTGTCTTCATGAGAACAGCACTTAGAGGAATGAATATTTACATATATTCACAAACACATATAAATAGAAACAAAAATTCATATTATGGCTGAAAACTGACTGAATGTAAAGCTATCTTTAAACTAACAAAACTTTCATGTATTGTTCAACTATATACAAACATAATGCCAGTTATTTAAAATTCAGTCACTTTCCAGTTTTATTCATTTTTGATCCTTACTACACATATAATATCATTTTAAAAGAGCAGATAAAGATAAAGAAAACTAAAATCTAAATTAGGTATACTTGTTAAAGGCTTATTTTTGAAAGTAATCATTTTGTCTATAACAGTCAAAAAAATTTGTGTCATTAAACAGAATATTCTACTTGAAGTGCTTTTTTGTTTTGAAGAATTTGAGAGGTAACTGAGAAATTGTTATTACTAAAAATATATAAGCAATTATTTTGGAAGAGATGAACAGAAAAATATAGTCTGAAGGTGAATTCTACATAAAAAAACTCTTGTGTGCTAAAATATTCATTTTGACCTGTTTAAAATTGGTTTCCTAAACATAATATTTGCCCAGATACCACTACACACACACAAAGATTCCCCCATATTTTATAAATATTTATGATGACCGAAGGAAACTATTTTGAAAGGACAAAAAGCATGAATTAAATAGCAATATGAAAAAAAGCAATCTTTCTTCTTTCAATTCTATTCAGAAACTTGAACTGAGCTAATAAAGGACTGTTTAATAAAATTCTATAGGGAATCTCCTTTACAAAAAGGTGTTTGCAGGGTTTATTTTACCTTAAATGAGTTAAGCATCTCTACATGCAAACCTGTGTGTATTCTATTTGTTTGCTTAAGAGAAAAATGGGTTTTCTGTGGCAAGATAAATGGGAAATTTTAATCTACGCTTCCTGAATTTTTATAGCTTTAATAGTAGTAGAATCCCAATGAATCACATTCTAGGATTCTATTTAGTACACAGAAGCTGACAAATGTACTGGTTAGGGATTTACTTTGAGTGTTAACTTGTGCTGCAGCCAAATCGACTCAAAGAAATAGAGTGGATATCTTCTCTGAGGTCCTGACCTGTTCCAGGTTAATACTATTTCCAGAATTTCACTACTCTCATTCCAAAGAAGCTTAAATGATTAAAAAAAGGAAAATTTAACTGCATAATTTGAGATGCATTCTTTTGGTTGTTTTATACCCATTGTACGATATAATTTATGGAGCATATAATCTACTTGCAGAGTGAATTTAAATAATTTAAATAATAATTCGTTATTCACCCATACATACAAACAGCAAAGACTCATCATAAGTATTGTTACTAGGAAATTGCCATGATATTGCTCTAAGTGGCTTTGAATGCAGCCCAGTACAAATTGTAACATTCCTTTTTTTTTTTTTTTGAGACGGAGTGTCACTCTTTCACCAGGCTGGAGTGCAGTGGCACGATCTCGGCTCACTGCAATCTCCACCTCCCAGGTTCAAGTGATTCTCCTGCCTCAGCCTCCTGAGTAGCTGGGACTACAGGCATGCACCACCATGCCCGGCTCGGCTAATTTTTGTATTTTTGGTAGAGATGGTGTTTCACCATGTTGGCCAGGATGGTCTCAATCTCCTGACCTCGTGATCCACCTGCCTCAGCCTCCCAAAGTGCTGGGATTACAGGCGTGAGTCACTGCGCCCAGCCTGTAAACTTTCTTAAAACATGATGAGATGTTTTTGTGATTTTCTTTTTTAGCTCACCAGCTATTCTTAGTGTTCATGAATTTTATGTGTGACCCAAGACAATTCTACTTCTTCCAGTGTGGCACAGGGAAGCCAAAAGGTTGGACACCCCTGCTCTAGATTATCACTCTATTCTGCATCATACTCAATTATCACCAAAGACTTCTTGGATTTCTAAAAGATTTTTTTTAAGTGCATAATCATATATATATTTTTTCATCTAGTATTCATAAATAAACCCCTACTGGAGGTGGATATTTAATAAATCTCTGTTTTGAGGGGTCAATTATGGTTGCTTGGCAAGAGAGGAGGCTTGGCATAGTGGCTCACACCTGTAATCCCAGGACATCGGAAGCATGAGACAGGTGGATAACTCGAGGCCAGGAGTTTGAACTAGCCTAGGCCACATAGTGGGACCCCATCTCTAAAAAAAATAAAAAATAAAATAATAGAAAGAAAAAAAACAAGCCTTAAAAATAAGGAAATCCTGTCATTTGTGACAATAAGGATGAAATTGGAGGACATTATCTTAAGTGAAAAGTCAGGCACAGAAAGACAAATCCCGCTGATTTTACATGTGGAATCTGAAAAACTCAAACTCAGAAACAGCATTGAAGGGAATGAGATACTCTATAAGGCCATGACTTCTTTGTTTGTTTGTTTCCTTTTGTAGAGAGAATTTGGTGGTTTAAGAAATTATAAAATAAAGCTGTTACTATAGGTTCATTTTATATTTTTATGTAAAAATCCATTCAGAATTTTACTTCTATGTTCTAAATCCAATGCATTGCAAATTTTATGTATAATACATTTGTGTGGGTTATATTATTATCAGACAATAATATTTTAAAAATTGCTCTCTCAAATGGAGAATCCTAGTAAGACGAATTTGCTAAAATTTGATTAAACTGATCTAGTTATTAAGTATATTTCTTATATGAGACTAATTTTGTTTAGAGACATTTAAATTTACAATTTAGAAAAGGCAGAATAAATAACTGGAATTATTACTTGCTTCCAAACGCAGAAAATTAGCAGTGACAGCAAGAAATAGGTGTGTCATAGGCAATTTATGAGAATAAGAAATGAATAAATCTCAGTGATTGAGTTGCCTCACAAATATACTGAAATATCTAATATTAGTTTGAGTATGAAAACTACCCCAGGATTGTTTTCTCACTTAAAGTTGCCAAGCAAATAAAAATATCTAACGGCAAATTAACTGATCAGGGGAGAAAAGAATGAGAGAGACAGAGACTGAAACAATTCAAAATCTGCCTAGAGCAACAGACAGGTGTTTTATTTAAGGTGCTGCACTTTGCTGCCTGTCTCTGATGACTGATGTGACAAAGATTGCTATTGAATTCTAAACTGCAAGTTTTAATAATGAGCTACAAATGACAGTTGTCTTTGTCAGCAAAAAAAGGATTCTTTCCCTGGTATTCTTCACCTTTAGTTTCTGCCAGGTGAGGGCTGAGGGTGCTTAGAGTTAGTGCTAGTTATCATGATTAATTTTGTGTCCAGATATTTAATCTGGAGTGTCCAGATATTACATTAAATATTATTCTGGGTGTGTCTATGAGGGTGTTTCTGGATAAGCTCAACATTTGAAATGGTAGGCTAAGTAAAGCAGATTACCCTCCTCACTGTGGGCTGGCCTCAACCAATTGAGTGAAGGCTTGAATATAACAAAGGCTGAGCAAGAGGGAATTAGCTCTCTCTGCCCAGTGTTCTTCAAACTGGGATATCAGTCTTCCCTTTGTATTTGAACAAGAACTTACACTACCATTTTGTCCTCAGGCCTCTAAACTCCAGATCTTGGGACTCCTCATGAGTCCTAATCACATGAGTCAATTTCTTATAATACATCTCTTTATGTATGTTTTTTCCGCACAATATAATAATAATCTTTCTTTAAATTTCTTAAAATTAGTCTGTATATAAAGGGAGAAAGGAAGGGATCACTATCTATCATCTATCTATCTATCTATCTATCATCTATCTATCTATATCTATCTATTTTTTCTTTGAGATGGAGTTTAGCTCTGTCACCCAGGCTGGAGTGCAGTGACGTGATCTCGGCTCACTGCAACCTCCGCCTCCTGGGTTCAAGTAATTTTCCTGCCTCAGCCTCCTGAGTAGCTGGGATTACAGGCACGCACCACCATGCCTAATTTTTTTTTTTTTTTTTTGCATTTTTAATAGAGACAAGGTTTCACCATGTTGGTCGGGCTGGTCTAGAATTCCTGACCTTGTGACCTGCCAGCCTCAATCTCCCAAAGTGCTGGGATTACAGTCGTGAGCCACCGCACCCGGCCCTATCTATCTATTTCTATCTATCTATTATCTGTCTATCTCTGAAGGGTTTTTTTATCTGGAGAACCTTGACTAATATACCAGTGTTACTTATCTATTTGAACTCCTGTACTTTTCTGCCATGAAAATCTGGGAGATACAAGATAGCTTATTCACTGTAGCTTTATACACACACGCATGCACTAGTATGTATATAACATATGATATAGATATGTGTTTATAAATGTGCATATACGAATATATGTGTGTATTAATACCCTAGTTTGGCCAGAAAAACCAACTCCCCACCAGATAATTCAATTGAGAGAATTTTATATGGGGACTTATTTACGAAAGTATTTAGAACAGTGGAGAGAATGAAAAAAGATGAGACAAAATCAATTTTATTAGGCCACTACCTTCCTTAGTTATAGATGGGCAAATGGAACAGAATACTGGAACCTAGGAGCCTGGGCTACCAGGTAGGAGCAGAAAACTCAGTGGGGCCACCTGATGGGAGACAGAACCAACTACAGAGATAAGACCACTGCTGATGACACTACTCAAAGCAGATAAATAAAATTAAAAATACCTTGGCTTCTCCCATTGGTTAAAACTAGCATGGAAGCCTGAGAAACAAAATTAGCAGAGTTCAGCTTCCGTGACTCAGAGCAAACAAGGGAATGGGTAAAAAATGATTCTGAAAACAAGCGCATGATTAACATATATAAATGTATATGCATTAGTACGTTTATGTATCATATATAAATGTATAATATATATAATATGTGCATGTTTATAAGATATGCATATATATTTTATATATATATATGTACATACTCCAAATTTTTATAATGGGGAGAGTTTTTAAGAAAGACTCGGATACTATTTTTAAAGTGCCTTTTGCTCAGAAGCTTTGCTTTCTCCTGAAATGAAAAACATCTAGGCATCATGGGTCAGAACAGAAAAAAATGATGGATCAAATTCCTAAGGCTATTAAGAATTGCACATTGAGACTACTCAATGGGACTGCCACTTACTCTCGCCGAAGTAGTTAGGAAGAACAAGTATGCATAAAACTGAAGTTGAGTTTCTTTAGGGAATGATATATTCCTTACCACCAATTAATAAACTGTTTTTATTTCCTTCTTTTTGTTAAAAACCGAGGCTCAGAGAATCTAAGGTACTAAAACAAAGTATTTAATGTAACAGCTTCAATTTGAGTTCACTACAAACCTTTCACTATCACGGTCTAAATCTGTGGGAAATCTACTCTGGAGTGTAAGGGCAGGTCTGGCTTCGCGGGTGTTCAAGCTGTGTATTGCACAGAGGCACGTGCTCAAAAGGGTCCCATCCTGATTTAATGTTTTGCTATTGCCCTCTTATAATACTGTTATCTATAAACTGTCTACCGGCTATAAAACTATTTTATAGTTCACAAACCTTTTGTAAGTGAATTCTGATGAAACAATGGAGTGTGCATAAACAGAGGTGATATAAACAGTAGGTGCATCTACTACCATTTCTTGCATATAGTATTCGTCCTACCTCCTGAGCACAGAATTCTGGTGAACTCATGATATATGGGAGTTTAGCGAGACTCAAACTGAGCAGTATTACATCTGCGACTGAAATAGGGGCACTGAGAGCCCCAAAATGCCACACTCTTTATTCAAACCAAAACATGTTTAGGACACAAAAAGAGGGTAGCGCATGGCTTTCTGAAATGCAAGAATGGACCAGGCACAGTGGCTCATGCCTGTAATCTCAGCAATTTGGGAGGCCAAGGTGGATGGATCACTTGAGGTCAGGAGTTCGAGACCAGCCTGGCCAACATTGTGAAACTCCATCTCTACTAAAAATACAAAAATTAGCCGGGTGTGGTGGTGTGCGCCTCTAATCCCAGCTAGTAGGGAGTCTGAGGCAGGAAAATCGCTTGAACCTGGGAGGCGGAGGTTGCAGTGAGCTGAAATGGCGCCACTGCACTCTAGCCTGGGTGACAGAGTCAGACTCCATCTCAAAAATAAATAAATAAGCCCTGGCGTGGTGGCTCACGCCTGTAATCCCAGCACTTTGGGAGGCTAAGACAGGAGGATCACGAGGTCAGGCATTCGAGACCAGCCTGGCCAACACATGAAACCCTGTGTCTACTAAAAATACAAAAATTAGCCAGGCGTGGTAGTGTGCACCTCTAATCCCACCTACTCAGGAGGTTGAGGCAGGAGAATCACTTAAACCCCGGAGGCAGAGGTTGCAGTGAGCCAAGATCACACCACTGCACTCCAGCCTGGGTGACAGAGCAAGTCTCTGTCTCAAAAAATAATAATAATAATAAAAATAAAAAAATAACTATACATGGGGTAGCTTCTGCCTGATACTTCAACTCAAGCAGAATCTGGAGAAAATTTCAAGAGTTCACTAGTAAAAAATGCAGTTATTATTTGCTTGTAAAAATAGCATGTTTAATTCTTAAATTGAATTATTAATTTGGCGAGCCATAAAGAAAATAAACTGGCATTTCCATGTTTTATTATTTTTATTTCCTAATTAAATAATTCAGGTGTTGAAAGTTTGGTTCAAGCTTCTGTTGAAAGAAATTTTTAAGCAGATTAAGAGCTATTTAGACTCACAGTTGGCAGAAAAGTTTATGTTTTCATGCCTGCATATATATTTCCTGCCTGTCTCTAGAGCTTCTTGACAAGGATTTTGTTTTTCCTCCCTCTTATTTGTGGAGGATGAAAAGTTAACGTGATACAGCTATGTAGAAATTTAAGAGAAGTTTGTACGTTAAAAAAAACGAGTAGCCCTTTTGCAGAAATCCAGGGAATTCTTGGAGTTTATTTTTAAAACAGTTAAAAAAAATTTAGTCTTTTTAATGACATTAATTTCCTAAAATTAACATTCAACCCCATAAATATCATAAGGGTGACTATCACCCTTATTAACAATATGCTTATTCTTTATTTCAGAGAAGAGTCATTAAAAATGAATCTTTTAAAAAGTTTAATTATATACAATGTCTCTTACTATACAAAAGTTAATAATAGATATGAAAAATAGATGTCCTGTAGGCAAACAAGTGTGGGGAACATTTAAACAGGGTTTTATTTGGTTTTGATTTATTTATTTTTCCCTGTAGTCTTTTTCATAGCCTATAATGTGAAAATATGCATTCAACATCTCCAAGACACTTTTGGAGCGAGTACCAGGAGTATCCTTTCTTCTCTCTGATGATTACTTCCCACTGAAGAAATGGCCAGTTCAGTTGGATCACATATCTACTGAATTCTCCAAATGTAAAACAGATGTTATTATTTCTCTCCTATAGCCTCTTGAATATGCCTGCACCCAGGCCTATTGTCTCTTCTCAGTTTGTAATTCACTGGGTAAGCCAGGTAGGTACCAACACATATTTTTGGTTCCAGGGATATGATGGAAGAAGAATCCCTTTTTTGGGCTTCAGATTTAAAGCCAGATTTCGATCTGGGTACCCACCAAATCTCATGTCAAATTGTAATCCCCAGTGTTGGAGGCAGGGCCTGGTGGGAAGTGGTTGAATCATGGGGGTGGATTTCTCATGAATAGTTTAGCACCATTCCCCCTTGGTACTGTCCTTGCAAAAGTGAGTGAGTTCTCACCAGATCTAGTTGTTTAAAAGTGCATGGCACCTCCCGCCTCACTCTCTCTTGCTCCTTCTCTGGCCATGTAACATTTCTGCTCCCCCTTTGCCTTCCACCATGATTGGGAATGCTCTGAGGCCTCTCCAGAAACCAAGTAGATGCTGCCATGTTTCCTGGACAGCCTGCAGAACTGTGAGCCAATTACACCTCTTCTTTATAAATTATCCAGTCTCAGTTGTTTCTTTGTAGCCATGAGAGAATAAAATAATACAGAAAATCATTCTCTAATTTATTTTGTCTAGATTATAAAACCAATATTTGATTTTTGTCTGCACAGTAGGTTTTCCTAAACTGTAGTTCCTTCTCTTCAGTTCAGACAACTTATTGAATAAAGCCTAGGAAAAAATAAACATTGTATTTGAATGAATATTTTTAAGGAACATCTTGGTTATTAGTTATAATGTGTACTGATACATGCATCATGAGCTAAATTAAATTATTCTTCTAGAAAATAACTAATGTTCTCAAACATTTTAGATCTTTTGATGTAAATTTTCTAGATTACATAGCAAAATAAACAAATTTACAGTTTTCGTTTTTCATATTTTTAAAGCAATTTCAAATAGTGCATGCTTATTATCAAACATTTAAAAGTTCAGAAATGAGGAGTGGACAGTGAAAATTCTCCATTATTACTATTCCCATAGATGACAAGTTGGTGCAAATACTTCCAGAGAGGTTACAATCATACACATTGCACATATGTATGTGTGTACATGTGCATATGTATTAGTAGGGGCTATCTAGAGGGTCAGGACAAATAGGATATATGTATATATACATATGTATGTATGTGTGTGTGTGTGTATATATATATATATATATATATATATATATATATATATATGAAAGGGAGTTTATTAGGAGAATTGATTCACATAATCACAAGATGAAGTCTCACAATAGGCAGTCTGCAAGCTGAGAAGCAAGGCAGCCAGTCCGAGTCTCAAAACTTCAAAAGCAGGTAAGCTGGTAGAGCAGCTTTCAGTCTGTGACTGAAGGCCCGAGAGCCCCTGGCAAACCACTGATGTAGATCCAAGGATCCAAAAGCTGAAGAACTTGGAGTCCAATGTTTGAGGGCAGGAAGCTTCCAGCATGGGAGAAAGATGAAGGCCAGAAGACTTAGCTAGTCTAGTCCTTCCACGTTCCTCTGCCTGCTCCTAGCCATGCTGGCAGCTGATTAAATGGCGCCCACTAAGATTGAGGGTGGGTCTGCCGCTCCTAGTCCACTGACTCAAATGTTAATCTCCTTTGGCAACACCTCATAGAAACACCCAGGAACAATACTTTCCATCTTTCAATCTAATCAAGTTGACATTCAATATTAACCATCACATGCATAAAATTATTCACATAAATAATCTTAAATGGTGTTATTTTGACACACACAAACACAATTTTAATGAGTTTTCTTATACACATCAGAAGATTTCCTATATGCATAATTCATTTTAATACTAGAATAATTTTTTTGGTATAGTGTACCTTTTCACTATATGCAGTAAACCTCGCTTTGATAGAGACTCTTATGAAATTGAAAAAAAATGCTTCTGTGGAAAATGGCATTGGTATTTTGATAGACATTGCATGGAATCTGTAGATTGTTTTGGGCAGTAGGGTTATTTTAATTAATTAATGCTTCCAATCTATGAGAATGGGATATTTTTTTCTATTTGTTTGTGTCATCTACAATTTGTTTTACAGTTTTCCTTGTAGAGATCTTTCAATTCCTTGGTTAAATATATTCCTAGGCATATTAATTTTTTGTAGTTATTGTAAATGGGATTGCCTTCTTTATTTGGTTCTCATCTTGATCATTATTGATGTACAGAAATGCCACATGTAAAATTTGTTTTTAAATAATTCTTAAACGTTTAAAATATACAAAGATTTTTTTTATTAAATCTGTAAACTTTGTTCATTTATGGTTTTTAGGATGACTTACTTATAAAGCAAAATATTCAGTAGACATATTCAAAATAAATAAACAGGAATATGTAATGTAATACATATACATTTGTATATATGTAAATATATACAAATATCTTTTGGTATCCTCAAGGGATTAGTTCCCAGACCCCTGTGGATACCATAATCCAAGGATGCTCAAGCACCTAATATAAAATGGCATAGTAGTTGCATATAACCTATGCATATCCTCCCATATATTTAATCTCATATCTACATTACTTATATGTCTAATACAATATGAATGCCATCCAAATGGTTGTTCTACTGTATTTTTCATATTATTTTTTATTGTTGTATTGCTATTTTAAAAATATTTTTCATTTGCAGTTGGTCGAATTCATGGACGCAGAACCCATCGATAAGGAATAGAGCTGGTTTATTACTCCAAAATAAGCTGAATAAAATCCTGTTAGAAGAAAGTTAGTGCAATGAGTTATGCTTAAAAAAACAATACTGGGTATGTGGCTGGCAGAAAGAACCTTCTGATTATACAGCTGCAGCAACTCTACTAGACTGAACAAAGGGATTAGGACTGATAGCATGCGGAATCTAAGCCAAAATTGGAATTCCTTATTAGCAAAAGTTACCAAATGGCAATTCAGGTAATTCAAACCACTAGTGCCAAGAAGAGTGTTAACAGAGCCATCTGGGGAAATGAAGAATCACAGAATATCTGGCAATGAGATGTCTCTGAGACTGAGGCAAAGTACTGTCTGTATACTTTAACAAATGGCCAATTGCAACATTTCATTTAAACCAGAAGAAAAATATGGCTTACTCTTATAATATATAGAGTACTACATGGTAAGCTTGATGTATAGGACCTTAAGAGACTCATTTAATTGAATAGGTTTTCCCTTCCTGAAAGCAAATCCCAATAAAATTCATTTATTTATTTAAACATGACAGTCCACATTTACCATAAGTATAAGTTAGGACATGTGAAATACAGTGCATGGATGCTTTTCAGCTCAAAGAAATTTGGGGCCAAAAGTCAGGGTAAAAATAAACATATAGTCCTCCAGGATACTCCTGAGATTACTCTGGACAGCCCTGCTCTATCTACCCAGACTGATGCTCTTCAAGATGATCCCTGCTGATTAAGAAATACGTTTTGAATTAAATGCTCTCACTGTCATACAGGAGAGCAGAAAGTCTACAGAGAATGAAGCAGCAGCGATAAATCAGCTTTCTGTCATAGACTGAGTATCTGTGTATTTTCTCTACTCTCTTTCTAAATAAAATTGATGTCCTTGAAAACAGACATGAATTTTGAATTATAACTCTTGAACCAACTGCTAAAGAAGCTGACTTTTGTTTTTATGAAACTTATTTGTTATCATTTTTATTGCAGGCATTCCAAAACACACAAACAATATGCTAAGCAATGAGCATGATGTCTACATTCCATAAGAAACATGAAGGACAAATATTTTTAATTATTTTTTCATTACTTTTTGAATACATTCTCACGACCCAGTGGTATTTTACACTTATTATATCATGTACATGTTGAAAACAATGCTAAAATGATGCAGAATGAATGTTAAGCATTTCTTAAGAAGTGAAATTAAGAGTTTCTAGTACGTTGGTATAGTGCCTTCACAGAATAGGAAAACAAAATATAATTCAGCAGTTAAATTCAACAAATATTTACCTAAACTCTACAGTATGCCAGATAATGTGTAAGGTTATGGAAGCAAAAATGAATAAGGCATAGTTATGTTCCTCCAGGGGTTAGGACACGAAACCTAAAGGCGGGTGTAAAGATAAGGAGTACTTAAAAATTTCTTATGAGAAGGAAAACTTACCTGAGCTCTGTCCTGACTGATGAGGATATATTTCCTCTGTCTGGAGAGTACATATTTTTACACCAGTCTAACAATGAACACCTTTCGAAACATACTGAGTTTACTCCATTTCATGTTTGTCATCCCTCTATTCTTTCAGACCTGTATTAATGAGCTCAGGTTGCCATGATAAAATACTATAGACTGGGTGGCTTACACAACATGCACAGTTTTGAAGGCTGAAAGTCTGGGGTCAGGATGCCAGCATGGTGGGATTCTGGAGAAGTCTCTTCCTGACTTGCAGACGGCATTTTTACAGTGTCTTACATGGCAGACAGAGGGGGTTGCAGTGAGAGAGAGAAACTTTTCAGAGTTTCTTCTTACAAGGGCATTACTCCCATCATGAAGGCCAACCCCCATGACCTCATATTAATCCAATTATCTCCCAAAGACCATCTCCAGATGCCATTACATTGGGAGTTAGGACTTCAACATATAAACTTTGCAGGGAACAAAACTCAGTTCATAACAAGACCTCTCTCTTTATGGTGTCTCTGACATTCTGAGTGCCAACTAGAGTGTTAGCAGTATTTTCATTGTTCAAAATCCCTTGAGTTTTGCTTTTTTTTTTGTAGACAGTTGAGTAAACAAGAAATACAACTTGAGTCCCAGAGCTATCAAATAATCCAATGCTCATCCCTTGCCACCCCTCATGTTATGTATGCAGCATCGGAAGCCTAGGAATATTAAGCAACTTTTCTAAATTCACCCATTTTTAACTGCAAAGCAAGGACTGAGTTCTTTAAGTTCCAACTCAGACTGCTGGCCACTTGACTCATTTACTTCCAGGTGCAGGGAAAACGATTAAGAACATAATTCCAAAGGTAAGCATTAGGACTTTAAAAACTAAATTGGGAAACTATTCAGTGTTACAGTTTTAAGAATTCAGGGCCAAACCTCTGACATACAATGATCGTTCCCATCAACGAATAAAAGACAGCATACTATCATTTCTCCCTTTTTCTTTGTTTCTGTTTTCTCTTGTGTGCTGTTAGTATGGTTTTACTAGAAACAAACTGGAATAACTCCTGTTGGACTTCATTTCCAGCTTTTAAGTACTGGCTTACAGGGCAGGCAATAATACTTCAAAGGGAGTCAGTCTATAGAAATATCAATCAACCAGAGAAAAAGTCCACTCACTACACAGAGGGAGGAAATTGTTCCAATTGGTAAGCAGTGTTCAGCACAATAAAAAGGAGTGAGTCTAAGCAGAACACCCTGACTTACATTACCTTAATTTAACTATTGGAGAATTGAAATAGGAAAAATGAACGGTACATCTAAACTGTGGTAAGACTGAATAAGCTGGACCAAAATGTTTGAATATACTTCTACTTCCAAGTGATGTGGAAGTACAGAGACCTAAGTGCTATGTGAAACAATATCAAATTATTTTAGTTAGGTAATTGTTACCCTGAGGCTTGAACAATCCATAGAGATATTTCATAATGAATTTGAAGTTCTGAGTAAATTTGGATATTTTTAAAGCATTTTTTCACTAACATCGAAGTGAATTTAGTGTTTCCCTCAAATATGAATGTTGGCAACAAACCATGACTATTAGCTGTATCTGTTAATTTTCACCAGCCAAAATTACAGGTATTTCTCAATCACATCATAGCTGCTGCAAGTATCTTGACATAACATTAGGTAATTACAGTAGTAACTAAGTCCACGATTAGATCTCATTAATTAGTTAATAAAAAAGCAACACATTTTAACATATTATATTTCTTAAAATATAGTAAGAAGTATATTTCAATGTATTTGTTTTCTTTTATGTTTGGTTTCCTTCCAATCTATATAATTATTTCATGCATTTTAAACCATTATTTTGAATTTTAGGAGGGTACTAGCAGGACACTTTTAGTTGTCAGAGACAAACACATGCACACACACAGATTTGAGGATTGCATTTCAAAACCAGACATACCAATTTCACACTTGCATCAGTCATCCTGTGGCCTCAGTAATGTAGACAAGTCCATTGGAAGGAGTAGGAAACCAGTATGCAGAACAGAAGTTGGTGTTGTCTTAACCCCGAGGGCACCTCTGCATGTATGGCACAGTGTGCACATCCACCTGGCAAACTTAAATGTGGTTCAGGGAGGATTTGTTATGTGAAGATGTCCAATCCAAATGGGTAGGTTACAACAACAGGAATAAGGTCAGCAGAAAATGTTTGAAATATTGTGTCATCAACAGCATCTTAGTTCTGGATAATCATTCCACTCAAGCAAATGACTCCAGCCAATGTCTATGGGATACTTGGATCAAGATCCAGTCACCATGACACCAGAAGGACAATAAAAATATTTTACATGACCTACCCTAAATACTATTTATAATAATTTTAAAGTATAATTCTGATTCTGAGAGGGAGCCAAGGTAATACTTACTGAGTGTAAACCATGTGTAGATACTGCCCTTTATCTGTATTATCTCATTTAGTCATAATAATCACATGAGGAAGACTTTCTTCTTTATTCCCATTTAATGGGTGAGGGATTTGAAACCAGAGAGATAAGTAAATTATCCAAGGTCATAAAACTGTAAGTGGAGTTGCCAGAACTAGAGTTTAAATCTCTCAGATTCCAGAATTCATGGACTTAACTGCTCTAACAGATCCTTTTCCTGGACCACAGCCAAAGAATTCTTAGGCAACCCCAGGTTCAGTGGGCAGCTGAGATGCTAAGCATAAGAAATCAAGGAGAAGCACAAACTGTGCAATGTCAGGATGGCCAGATAACCCTCCACCACAACAACGAACTAACTGAATGGGTCTCATCCAGTTACGATTTTATCCCTCACCTATAGGAACATTTGACACTATTTGGAGACTTTTTTTGATGTAAATAAATTGAAAGCATGGTGCTAACAGCATCTGGGGGTAAATTTGCTAAACCATTCTACATCACCCTGAAGAGTGTTCCCTGCTCCCTGAGAATTACCGACCCTGCTATCTCACCGGTGTTGAGGCTGAGGCTGAGAAACTCTTGGTTGATCTCATTTACTTTAGGCACTCCCCAGAAGCTGTTCATATTTTGACTCCTGCCTGCTGAGCGTGGGTCTGAGTCATGACGAGAACAGCCTTGGCATGTGGAGCCAGGCTGTGCCCACACAACATATGCAGCATACGTGACTCTACTTTGGAGGGCCTGAATGAGGAAGAGTCTAGTGCCAAGTGATGAAATGAGAACAATTAGTAGAGAGTTCACTAAATTTAGCTGCTTTTCCAAAGCTTACAAGAATTTTAAAGATTTTCCATCAGAAAAACATAAATCTTACAATATATAATGTTAGATTTTCAAGTGTATCAGCCTTTAATACTTTCAGATGTCTTAGGATTCATCTTTAATTGTTATGCTTTATTACCCGGTCTTATTTTCATGAAGCCCTTCTCACAACACGGCAAATTACAATATTCTATGGAAGTAAATGTAAAGCATGTTTTATTTGCTATTCTTATGCATCAGCATTATATGGAATTAACTAAAAAAATTCATGGTTTTCACAAGAAAGTAATTAGGCAATAAAATTCTACACTTTAAAAAAATTTATTCCATGTGCATAGCATTATATTGCTACTTTACATTAATGCTAGTATTTTGAGTTAAGCTCCTTCCATTAATTTTAATCTTCAAGAGGACATGGACCAGGTCTTTCTCATACCTTATACAAATCAACATAGATACAAGTAGAAAAAAGGCTGGGTAAATACTGATCAAGTTGTAATCTAAACATTGAAATACATTTTCTCTATGTTCAGTAATTTTCATCAATGATAAAGAACAGGCAATGATGTTGTGATGTCATATTTATTTGGTACTATAAAAACACTGCCTAAAGTCAGTAAGCTTTTCAGGGCCTCATCTAAATAAGTGACTTAAAAATATATGTTTACTTCAGAATACCAAAAGAGAACTTAACAATAAAAATTAATTACTTTAATTAAGTTTCAATAATTATAGTATCTAACTTCATTAATTATTAATACAGTATTTCCAAATACATCATATTTTTCTTTGCTTATCAATAATGTCTTTGCTTATAAAGACCTGACAAAATATTTTTAAAGGCCAAGTTGTAAAAATAATTTTATCTTTTCCAGCAAAAATATATTTAGAAGGGAAATATGATATAAGATGAAACCTTTACAATGTCCAAGGCCCCGAGGGTCTTAAAGTGACAATTAAATCTAAATCTTTGTTTGCTATTCTGCCTCTTTTTATTATTTTACTGAGGTTACCTCCCAAGATGACAAGAAAGACTAACTGCTAAAATTTAAATAATGTCACCAATTTCACATATCAAATGCAGAACTGAAACATCTATAGTCAAAAAACACAAACTCTCTCTCAAGCCTCATTGGGAGCCAGAAAAAAAAATATTAATGATGCGTTTCTTTTTTCTCCCCTGTAGTAACTATTATTGCATTCTGAATCAAGAGTCAATGTCTTCTATTGACAATGCATAACACATCCATGTGCACTTGACAAATCAGGAGTTAACCTTTGTTTCTTTATAATTAGGTTATATCTCCAGTCCAGGAAAAATGATTTTTGAATGATAGGTTAATTATTATTTGCTTGTTTGAATGAATATATCAAATAAAAAGTAGTGTATTAAAATATTCATGTCCCTTAATAATTAAGTAGCTAGTTAGAATGGTAGATCATTTATGTCTGCAGAGAACCTGAGCTGACAGTCAAAGAAAAAAGAAAGCATAAGCAAATGTCAGGTAGGGTTGTGATTTGGAATTATATGAATATAGCCAACCCTTATAACTTACTTTAAAATGTACCCTAGCCTACCTTTCCTAGGAAATAGAGCTTAAAATGATTTTTAGAAAAAAATCAGGTGTTAATGTTTATTGGGTGAAACAATTTTTCAGGGCAGTAAGAATGAGGAAAATATACAGTGAGAGGGAGAAAAATGAGAAGCAAAAGAAGGTGACTTATTGTCGCTGTAGCCATGGCTTCAAGACAAGCTGGAAGGTGCACTGTGGAAGAATAGAGAGATAATTTATATGTCAGTAAGTCTGATCCTGGTTTCCTACTTCCCATTAGTCAAAATTTGCCATACAAATATTTACTCAATTTTCAGGTTGTCTCAACTGGCCTCTTGGCAACTAGTGGGCAAATGTCACTTTGCAAAAGAAGGTAATAGCAGGGGAGGCACTGGGCGTGCCCCCCTGAAGATTGGCCTCCATCAGAGTAATAGTGCCAGACATGTGCCATTCAGACAAGTAGCTGAGGTGGGCTAACCAGGCACGTATCAGGAGACAAAGCTGAGAAAATCTGAGGACACACATATAATTAATGAGAGAGGTAAAGCTTTTGTGAGTTGCATCAGTCATAGTATACTTTTGTTATGTATGCATGTGTATTTTTTTTAACAATATGGAACACGGTAGCTGCCCCTGAGAGAGGGACATTGACAGAGTCAGACATCTTTAACTTTACTGGGCCTTGTGGATATAAAAAACTGACAGATTTTGAATCTGCCCTCAAGGGTATTACTGTGTAGCTGAAAAGAAGAAAAATGTTTTTTAAAGTAAGAAGTCCTCACAGATTGCTGACTACTAAAATAACAAAAGACATAAGTCCCAACGGGTTACAAATGTGATAGATAAATTCAAATGTATTAAGTGAGTCCTTTTCAGTAAGCAAGCTATTTTTCAGGAAAATGATGTAACTAATATGCCGTTAGGTTATCCATAAGTAAAGTCCTTCTCTAGTAGTCTGAAAGAGCTTAAACCTACCAGACAGAAAACCAAAACACTCAACAAATGCAGCACTATTTTCTTCATGTAAAAAATATGCTGAATGTGAGTAGATTATTTTAAAGGTACTATATCTCTGCATTGAACAAATGAAAGAAAACCTCCTTTTTACTTTGGTGTAAGCATGGATTGACAACTTAAAAATATCTGTGATTGTCCATTTTCTGGTGGTATCGTGGTATAACATTACCTAAAAGTTTGAAAAATTACAGAAAGGGTAGTTCATCTCAATAAGTGCCTGACTTACGTTTCCATGTGGATGTTTTATTTATCATTACAGGCCTAACTCTATGTCATTAGAGAAAGAATTACATATTACCTTAATTCAGTAAATGTAAAACATTGATTTAAATAATCATATCTACCAAACCCATCATTCAATTACACATACAGTGGGTGTGCACACACACAAGCATACACTCAGCCATTAGGAGTGTATAAATTATTGAGTTAAATTTTATTGTTACCCTTCTGAGTGAGTAAGTGTATATATATATATGCCTCTGTTCAATATATATTATATACTAGGGATAGGTATATGTATATATGCCTAGTGTATGTATGTGTATATATTTAAAACATATATATAACATATAAGCAAGGTATACAACATGATGTATGAGACACATATATATCATAAAATGATTACCATAGTGAAACAAGTTAACGTACCCCTTATCTCACATAGTTACCCATTTATTCATCCCAGTGGCAAGAGCAGCTATAATTTACTCATTTAGCAAAAACCCTCAATACAATACGCTATCATTAACTACAGTTCTCATGGTGTACATTAGATCTTTAGACTTGTTCATCCGACATATTTGCTACTTTGTGTCCTTGGACCTAGCATCTTTCCATTATCTCTCTGCCCCTAACCCTGCTCCTTGTAACTACTGTTTTATTCTGTATCACCACAGAAATGCAAATCAAAACAACTGTGACATATTACCTCATGCCCATCAGGACAGCTATTATCAAAAGACAAGCAGCAAGTGTTGGCAAGACTGTGAAGAGAAGGAAACTCTTGCACACTTATGAGTAGTACCACGCATCAGGAGCATAGGTGAGATTATAAAGTAAAGCGATGAGAAATCTGAAGAGACTAGCTCCTTGTACAAAAAAAAAAAAACCTGTAAAATCACACATTCACAAAATCTTTGCTCTATTTTTAATGCATAATTTTAGAACACTTCTATATTAGGTTCTCTATCTTATTTTAAAAAATTTGAGCTAAGTGATGGTTGTTTTTTGCCTAATGAAATTTGACAATACATGGAGAGGCCAACTTGGCGGCCAGAGCAGCGTGTAAGAAGCAAAGGTGGGTGAGCTGGACATCCACATGAGGATAGGGCTGCCTGATTTAGCAAATAAAATACAGAATACTCAGTTCAATTTAAATTTCTGATAATCTTTGTATAATTATGTCCTGGGCAATATCTGGGGTAAACTTATATAAAAATAATTAGCTAACATGAATTGAAATTTTACTAAACATTCTGTTGCTTTTATTTAAATCTGATATTCCTACATGAGGGCCAACCTGGTATAAAGAGCCCAGCCAACCATTAGAAGGAGTGTGTCCTTTAAGGTATGTTAACCCAGCATGCAAAGTCAAAGTTGATTGTAGGGAGGCCGATGTGAAATATCAGACCCTGAATAGAGTGGGCAGAATGTCTATATGCTCAAAAATACTATTTTCTAAGCACTGTTTTCTAAATATTATTTCCCACTAAAAGGAAAAAGGGCTATTTGTGGAACTAACTAAGAGAAACATGAAAAAGTATTTTGGGATGATGGACAATCAAGGTGGAAATGTTCTCTAATATGGTCCATTTTTAAAAAAACGGAAATCAAACCTCTTTGTACTGTACCTCCACTATTATTTAAACAATTATGTTTGTGGTTATTTTAAAATAAAAGAGAAGAGGCATAACATTTCATAGGCATATATAAAAATTGGGAAAATGTAACAGATTAGAGTAATTCAGTTTAATAGCGAGTAATAAGCAAATTACATATTTTAGATAGGTTCAAATCTATGCTTAAATAGATAAATTAACAATAGTAATTGGGGATTTCAATACACTAATTTCAATAATTGTTGGAACAACTGGACAGAGAGTTAGCAAAGATAAATAAGTCTTAAACAATATCAAACAACTTGACCTACTAACTAGATCTGTTCTACAAACGTCAAACTGACATTTATAGAACACTTTACCCAATTGCTACAGCATGTACATTCTTTTCAAGCACACGTATAACATTTTCCAAGATATACATGCTATGTCATAAAACTAGTCTCAATAAATTTTTAAAAATTGAAATAATGCAAATGTTCTCCGAGAGCAATGAAACTAGACGTTTGCAATAGAAAGAAATCTTAGAAGCCACACATATTTGGAAATCAAGTGACATACTTCTAAATAAACTATAGGTTAAAGAAAAAAATCAAAAGGAGAATTAGAACATATTTGAAATTAAATGTAAACAAAAACACCACATCAAAAGTAACTGGAGGCAGTTAAAACAGTGCTTGGTGGAAAAATATAACTCTAAATACCTATATATTTTTTAAAAATCTCATACCACTTACCTAAAAGAGACTCCTTTCTAACTCATTTTACGAGGCCAACATCATCCTGATGCCAAAACTTGGCAGAGACACAACAAAAAAGGATAATTTCAAGCCAATATCTCTGATGAAAATCGATGAGAAAATCTTCAATAAAATAGTGGCAAACCAAATTGAGCAGCACATCAAAAAGCTTATCCACCACGATCAAGTTGGCTGCATCCCTGGGATGCAAGGCTGGTTCAACATACACGAATCAATAAATGTAATCCATCACATAAACAGAACCAATGACGAAAACCACATGATTATCTCAATAAATGCAGAAAAGGCCTTCAATAAAATTCAACAGCCCTTCATGCTAAAAACTCTCAATAAAGTAGGCATTGATGAAATGTATTTCAAAATAATAAGGGCTATTTATGACAAACCCGCAGCCAATATCATACTGCATGGTGATAAGATGGAAGCATTCCCTTTGAAAATTGGCACAAGACAAGGATGCCCTCTCTCACCCCTGCTATTCCACATAGTATTGCAAGCTCTGGCCAGGGTGATCAGGCAAGATAAATAAATAAAGGGTATTCAAATAGGAAGAGAGGAAGTCTAATTGTCTCTGTTTGCAGATGACATGATTGTATATTTAGAAAACCCCATCATCTCAGCCGAAAATCTCCTTAAGCTGATAAGCAACTTCAGCAAAGTCTCAGGATACAAAATCAATGTGCAAAAATCACAAGCATTCCTATGCACCAATAATAGACAATCAGAGAGCCAAATTATGAGTGAACTCCAATTGCTACAAAGGGAATAAAATACGTAGGAATATAACTTACAAGGGATGTGAAGGAACTTTTCAAGGAGAACTACAAACCATTGCTCAAGGAAATAAAAGAGGACACAAACAAATGTAAAAACATTCCATGCTCATGGATAGGAAGAATCAATATCGTGAAAATGGCCATACTGCCCAAAGTAATTTATAGATTCAATACTATCCCCATCAAGCTACCATTGACTTTTTCACAGAATTATAAAAAACTACTTTAAGTGTCATATGGAACCAGAAAGGAGCCTGTATAGCCAAGACAATCCTAAGCAAAAAGAACAAAGCTGGAGGCATCACACTACCTGACTTCAAACTATACTATAAGTCTACAGTAGCCAAAACAGCATGGCATTGGTACTAAAACAGATGTCTAGACCAATGGAACAAAACAGAGGCCTCAGAAACAACATTACACATCTAAAGCCATCTGATCTTTGACAAACCTGACAAAAACAACAATGGAGAAAGGATTCCCTATTTAATAAATGGTGTTGGGAAAACTGGCTAGCCATATGCAGAAAACTGAAGCTGAACACTTCCCTTACACCTTATATAAAAATTACTCAAGATGAATTAAAGACTTGTACGTGAGACTGAAAACCATAAAAACCCTACAAGAAAAACCTAGGCAATGCCATTCAGGACATAGGCATGGGCAAAGACTTCACGACTAAAACACCAAAAGCAATGGCAACAGAAGCCAAAATTGACAAATGTGATCTAATTTAATTAAAGAGCTTCAGCACAGCAAAAGAAATGATCATCAGAGTGAACAAGCAACCTACAGAATGGGAGAAAATTTTTGCAATCTATTCACCTGACAAAGGGCTAATATCCAGAATCTACAAGGGACTTAAACAAATTTTCAAGAAAAAAACAACCCCATCAAAAAGTGGACAAAGGATATGAATAAACACTTCTCAAAAGAAGACATTTATGTGGCCAACAACCATATGAAAAAAGTGCATCATCACTGGTCATTAGAGAAATGCAAATCAAACCCACAATGAGATACCATCTCACACCAGTTAGAATGGTGATCATTAAAAAATCAGAAAACAGCAGATGCTGGAGAGGATGTGGAGTAATAGGAACGCTTTTACACTGTTAGTGGGAGTGTAAATTAGTTCAACCATTGTGGAAGACAGTGTGGCAATTCCTCAAGGATCTAGAACTAGAAATACCATTTGACCCAGCAATCCCATTACTGAGTATAAACCAAAGGGTTATAAATCATTCTACTATAAAGACACATGCACATGTATGTTTATTGCAGCACTATTCACAATAGTTGGAACCAACCCAAATGCCCATCAGTGATAGACTGGGTAAAGAAAATGTGGCACATATACACCATGGAATACTATGCAGCCATGAAAAGGGATGAGTTCATGTCCTTTGCAAGGACATGGATGAAGCTGGAAGCCATCATTCTCAGAAAACTAATACAGGAACAGAAAACCAAACACTGCATGTTCTCACTCATAAGTGGGAGCTGAACAATGAGAACACATGGACATAGCGAGGGGAACATCACATACCAGGGGCTGTCATGGGGTGTGGGACTAGGGGAGGGATAGCATTAGGAGAAATATCTAATGTAGATGTCAGGCTGATGGGTGAAGCAAACCACCGTGGCAGGTGTATACCTATGTAACAAACCTGCACATTCTTCACATGTATCCCAAACCTTAAAGTATAATTAAAAAAAAAAAAGGAAAACAAACTAAATCTAAAGCAAGTAGAAGCAAAGTGGTAAATATTAGATGTAAATTAATGAAATAACAATAGAAAACAATAGAAAAACAAGTGAAACTGAAAGTCAGCTGTTTAAAAATATTTAAAATATAGACAAATGTTTAGATAGATTGACAAAGATAATAAGACAAAAATTCCCAAAATTAAGAACGAAAAAGGGAACACCGCACTGATTATAAGTAACTAAAAGTATTTTAAGGTAATATTGAGAATAAATTTATGTCTACATATTATAGTACTTATATAAACTGAAGAATGCCTAGAATAACAAAACAATTACCAAAACTGATTTAAAAAGTGATAATAGGTCAAGCACGTTGGCTCATGCCTATAATCCCAACATTTTGGGAGGCCAAGGAGCACTGATCACTTGAAGCCAGGAATTCAAACCACCCTGGCCAATATGGAGAAACCCCACTGGCCTACTAAAAATACAAAAATTAGTCAAGCGTGATGGCTTGCACCTGTAATCCCAGCTACTTAGGTGGCTGAGGCACAAGAATCACTTGAACCTGGGAGGCGGAAGTTGCAGGGAGCAGAGATTGCACCACTGCACTCCCACCTGTGCAACAGAGAGAATCGGTCTCGAAAAATAAACAAATAAACAAATAAATAAATAAGCGATAATAAATATGGGTTTATTTATAACTGGTAAATACATTAAATTTAGAACAAAACATTCCTGCAGAGGAAACTTTATACCCTAAAGACTTCATTGTGAATTCCATCAAATATTTAAGAAACAAATAATATCAGCTTTGTAAACTGTTTCAGAAAGTGGAGAGAGCATTTCCCTACTCATTCTATGATCACACTGATAAAAAGAAAGGCAGTTAAATAACCCATTAATAAAAAAAATTAGAGATCAATACTTCTTAACAACATAAGCCCAGAAATCCTTAACAAAACATTAGCAAAATGAATCATCGACACATAAAAAGGATTGTACAAAATAAACAAGTATTATTTATCCTAGAAATGTAAGGTTGATTTAACATCCCCAAATCAATTCATGTAGCACACCATATTAATAGAACAAAGGACAAAAACAGATGGTAATCTCAATAGATTCAGAAGGAAACATTTACCAAAAATAGAACATCTATTTATAATACAAATTCTTAACATACTAGGAGTAAAAGGGAACTTCTTTCAGCTGACAAAGGAAATTCACAAAAACCTACCACTAGCACCATAATTAATAGGGAAAGACTGAATGTGGAACAAGCTAAGGATGTCTGCTCTTACCCCTTCTATTCAACATTGCACCAAAGAGTCTACCAAAGGCAGTAAAGCAAAAACAAGAAAACAACAACAACAACAACAACAACAACAACAAATACAACTTACTGGAACCCAAATTTTAGAAAAGAAGTAAAAGTGATTTTATTCTTATATAGCCTAATCCTTTATATAGGAAATCCAAAAAAATCTAAGATAACATTATTATTGTCAATAAACAGTTTGGCAAGCTCATAGGATATAAGATCTATATTTCAATATTAATTATGGAACAGGAAAACTCAATTGTATTTTTATATATTATCAACTAATAACCTGAAAAAAATCTTTAAAAAACCTTTTGTTTATAATAGTGTAAGAAGATATAAATTACTAGAAATAAAGTTAACAAAAGACATACAAAGTTTTTGTAGTGAAAGTTAGTGGTAGTGGTGAATGGATAGACACAATGTGCTATATCCATAGGATGGAATATTATTCAGCAATACAAAGAATTGAAATATTATTACAGATTCATGCCATAAAATGGATGATCTTCAGAAACATTATGCTAGGTGAAATAAGCCAGATACAGGCGACTATATATTATAAAAGTATACTATGTAAATAAGAATAAAAAATGCCCCCACGAATCAAGTTTATAGAGACAGTGTAGATAACTGGTTGCCTGGAACTGGGAATGGGAGTAGGGATTGAGTGCAATAGGCTGGGAGTAATTTGGGGGTTTATGAAAACATTATCAAGCTGGATTGAGGCACTGGTTGCACAAATCTAGAAATTTATTAAAAATCATTTAATTTTACATTTACATTGGCTGGATATGATATTTAAATTGTACGTTCATAAAGTTGATTCTAAAAAAAATGATGCTTTTCTGTAACATATTTGCTAACATTTTCTTCCAATATGTGACTTGCCTTTGAATTGCCTCAACTGTGCCTTTCACAGAGCAAGACTTAAACATGTTTAAATAAACTCCGATTTATGAAATTTTTATTTAAAAATTCATAGCCTTGGTGTTGTATCTACACCTCATTGCTAACACAAAGTTGCACATATTTTTCTTTTTCTTTTTCTGGAAGTTTTATAATTTTACATATTGAATTTAGAGCTATGATTTATTTTGTGTTAACTTTGTATAAGATGTGAAGTATGGGTTGATTTTTCTTTTTCCTTTTTTCGCATATGGACATACAATTTATTCATTATCATTTGTCTAGAAGAAAATCTTCCTCCAAGGAAGGAATTTTCTTTACACCTTTGTTACAAAATACTTGGCTATATTTGGCTGGGTCTATTTCCTGCCTCTCTATTCTGTTTCATTGATCTATGTGCAATCCTTTTGCCAATATCACATTTTCTTAATTACTATGGATTCACAGTAAATCTGAAAATTATGAAGTATTAGTTCTCCAACTTTTTCTTTTTTTAAAGAAAAAAGAAAAAAGCTATACTAGTTTATTTTTTCTTATATATTTTATAATCAGATTTTTAAAAATCACAAAAACTTGATGGAAGCTTACATTATAATTATGTTAATCTTATATACTAAATTGAGAATAATCGATATATTAACAGAATTGAATCTTCCAGTGTAACACACACAGAAATGATGGAAATGTCTCACAGATGATGGGAATGTTCCACAGTGGTCAATGATGTGGCTGCATTGGAATCAGTTCGGCAGTTCCTCAAAATATTAAACATCATATTACCCAGCAACTTGTTTTTATGTCTATAATCAAAAGAAATAAAAACATATGTTCATACAGAAATGTATACATAAATGCTTACAATAGCATTATTTATAACAGCCAAAAAGTGGAAATACACAATGCTTAAAAATGGATCAAAATATAAATAAAATGTGATAGATACATCTGTAAAACTGAATTGTATTTTTAAATAAAGCATAATATACTGAAAAATGCTACAGCATGGATGATCCTTGGAAACATTATACTAAGTGAAAAAAGCCACTTAAAAGACCATATATTACATACAATGTCCAGGATAGGTTAATCCATAGAGACAGAAGTAGATCAGTGGTTGCCTAGGGCAGTGTGGTTAGGAGTAAATAAGGAGTGACTGCTAATGAGCATGGGGCTTCTTTCTGGCATGATGGAAATTTTCTAAAATGGATTATGGTGACTGTTATACAACTCTGAGTATACTAAAATCTATTAAATTTTATACTTTACGTAAGTGAATTACATCTTAATACATCTGTTTAAAAAGGCCCATGCGATTGTATATACAACTTTGTTCTTGGTCACCAAATACTGGAAACAACCCAGATATCCTTCAGCAGATGTGTGTAGACAAGCAAGTTGGAGTATATTCACAAAACAGAATACAGGCAGAAATAAAAAGGAACATATCATTGATTGAATCAAGAAAATTGTAACTCAAAATGTATTTTGATAAGTAAAAGAAGCCAGACACAAAAATCTATATATTTAAAAATTCCACTTATATGACATTTAGAAAAGTCAAAACTATGAGAACAATAAAAAAAAAACTCAGTGGTTGCCAGGACTGAGGAGGGGAGAGATGTTCCCTACAAAGACATCACACAGATAAATTGTAATGATAATGGAACAGTTCTGCAAAGTTCTGTAGTGGTGGATACATGGTTCTATGCATTTGTCAAACTCTGTAGAACTGTATACCATAAAGAGTGAACCCTACTGTGTGCAAATTAAAAAGCAAACAAACAATAAAAACAGAAAGTTCAAGAAACTCAAGGTGAAATGTGACTGTGACAAATTATTCTAGCTGTATTTTAAATGTGTGACATAACCTCACTGAAGGGGCTGGAAAAAAATAGCTGACCTGAGTCACTTTGGAATACTGTGTTCGACTTGATTCTACAGACAAAAAGAATTCTACAAAAACACTGTACTCTAGTTGCTAAATTTATTTCTTACATATTTACAGAATAACAATTCTGAAAATATCTTTCTTGTATACAAAGGTTGAAATAATAAGTAAACATTTGTAGATAATGAGAATGAGATAATCACTGTCAGAGAAGGAAGCTACAAATAACCACTAAAGTAACAGTAGAATAAACCCTGTGACACTAGACTAGACTAGGAGATAGCTGTGTAAACCTATGATTTTGATTTCCAAAACAATTTTTCAGGAAAAAAAGCCAGAACTCCTTGGAGAAATGGCAGGTTTTTAGGTAGAGTGGGAAAAGGGAAATATAAGATGAGCCTGGGGCATCTTGTAATGTCAGAAAACTAAAAGGTCTAAAGAAAATGCTTCAAAAAATGAAAGAACAGATGCATGTTGAAAAAATACATGAACCATTTAGAAAAAGTTCCTAATGGCCCATGTTAGAACAATCTGAAAGCAAAATAAGTATTATATATTAGATTATGACCATAGACTAAAGTAAATATCTATGATTCTACTGATATAAATGACTGAGTAAAGAACTGTGGATGAATTATTTCTTACAAAATAATTCCAAATTATAAATGGAGAAAAGAACCACAGAAATAAATGCTGAAGGCAAATTAAATAAAAATGCAAAAATGAAAATTAGTGGACAAAACGTTAAGAAGGAACAAAATATTTGTTTGTTTGTTTTTGTTTTTGTTTTTTGAGATGAAGTCTCACTCTGTCACCCAGGCTTGAGTGCAGTGGCACAATCTCGGCTCACTGCAACCTCTGCCTCCTGGGTTCAAGTGTTTCTCCTGCCTCAGCTCCCTGAGTAGCTGGGACTACAGGTGCGCACCAACATGCCCAGCTAATTTGTGTATTTTTAGTAGAGACAGGGTTTCATTGTGTTAGCCAGGATGGTCTCAATCTCTTGACCTTGTGGTCTGCTCACCTAGGTCCACAGATAATTTAGTATTTCTCTCTCTAGCAGGTGGACTTAACTACCCCTTTTCTTGAGTGCAAACTGTACTTAGTGACTATTTTTAACATACAGAGAATGGAAAGGGAAAACAGTAACTTTGCAATGGAGAACACCTGGTAGATGACATGTTACCCAAGTGATTCAAGTTAATGTCACCAGGATTAAATTATGTTGATATTCTGTACCCCTGATATGATATGATAAGCAGGGCACTTCACCTTTGTAGTAGTTTTTTTTAAACTCCTAATCCCAGTCTAATCATGATAAAATATGGATAAGCCCTAGTCTGCAAAATAGCTGACTAGTTCTTTTCAAGTGTTAAGGTTATGGAAGACAAGAAAAGACCGAAAAACCATTACAGATAACAGGAGACTAAAGAGACATGAAGTAAAATTGTGACTATATTTTGAATTACTAAGAAAATTATTTTCAACCAAGAATTTCATATCCAAACTAAGCTTTATAAGTGTAGGGGAAATAAGATTATTTTTAGACAAGCAAATGCTGGGATTTCATTACCACCAGACTTGCCTTACAAGGGGTCCTGAAGGGAATGCTAAACCTGGAAAGGAATCACTACAAAAGCATACTTAAGTACATAGACCAGTAACACTAAGAAGCAACCACACAGTCAAGTCTGTGTAATAAAGAGCTAACAATATAACAGGGAAAATCTGCACATATCAGTACTAACCTTGAATGTAAATGGGCTAATTGCTCCAATTAAAAGGTATAGAATTTTTAACTTGGATAAAGAAGCACGACTCAACAGTATGCTGTCTTCAAGAGACCCATCTCACATGCAATGACACCCATAGGCTCAAAGAAAAGGGATGGAGAAAAATCTACCAAGCAAATGGAAAACAGAAAAAAGAAGAGATTTCTATCCCAGTTTCAGACAAGCAGACTTTAAACCAACAAAGATCAGAAAAGACAAAGAAGGACATTACATAATGGTAAAGAGCTCAATTCAACAAGAAGATCTAAATATCCTATATACACACCCAATACAGGAACACTCAAATTCATAAAGCAAGTTTTTAAAGAACTAGCGAAAGACTTAGGTAACCACACAAAAATAGTGGAAAACTTCACACCCACTGAAAGTATTAGACAGATCATTGAGGTAGAAAATAATAAAGATGGTCAGAACCTGAGTTTGACATTTGACCAAATGGACCTAATAGATATCTGTAGAGTGTGCAACCAAAAGACAAGAGTGTATGCATTCTTCTCACCTGGACATGGCACATACTCTAAAATTGACCACACAACAATCAAACATAAAACAATCCTCAGCAAATTCAGAAAACCTGAAATCATACCAAACACAATGGAACACAGTGCAAGGAAAATAAAAATCAGTACTAAGAAAATTGCTCAAAGCCATATAATTACATGGAAATGAAATAACCAGCTCCTGAATGACTTTTGGATAAATAATGAAACCAAGGTAGAAATAAAAAAATTTTTGAAACTAAAAATACACCAGAATCTCTGGGACACAGCTAGGGCAGTGTTAAGGGGGAGAATTATAGCAGTAAATGCCCACATCAAAAAATTAGAAAGAGCTCAAAGTAACAACCTAGAGCTCAAAGTCACAACTAGAGGAATGAAAGAAATAAGAACAAATCAATTTGAAAGCTGGTATACAAGAAGTAACCAAAATCAGAGAGAAAACTAAAATCAGAGAGAAACTAAAGGAAATTTTGATGGGAAATGATGGGAATGCCCCACAATTGTCAATGATGTGGCCACTCTGGAATCAGTTTGGCAGTTCCTCAAAATATTAAACATCATATTACCCAGAAATTTATTTTTTATGTCTATAATCAAATGAAATAAAAACATATGTTCATACAAAAATGTATACATGAATGTTTACAATAGCATTATTTGTAATAGCCAAAAAGTGGAAATATGCAATGCTTAAAAATGGATCCAAATATAAATAAAATGTGATAGATACATCTGTAAAACTGAATTGCATTTTTAAATAAAGCATAATATACTGAAAAATGCTACAGCATTTTTCTGTCTTTATGGTGAAAAACCATATGAAAGAGCAATGAAGTCAGGAGTTGGTTGTTTGAAAAAAATTAGTAAGACACATAAACTGTTAGCTAGATTAATAAAGAAAAAGAAAGGATTCAAATAAACACAATTAGAGATGACAAAGGGGATGTTACCACTGACCCCACTAAATACAACAAAAAATCCCAGAGACCACTACAAATACCACTACACACGAAGCCAGAAAATCTAGAAGAAGAAGATAAGTTTCTGGACACATACAAACTCCAAAGACTAAACTAGGAAGAAACCTGAACAGAGTTCTGAAATTGAATCAGTAATAAAAAGCCTGCCAACAAAAAAAGCCCTGGACAAGACAGATTCACAGCTGAATTCTTCCAGACATATAAAAAAAGAGCTGGTAGCATTCTACTGAAACTATTTCAAAAAAATTGAGGAGGAGAGAGAGACTACTCCCTAAATGACTTCTATGAAGTCAGCATCACCTCAATACCAATATCTGGCAGAGATACACCAAAAAAATAGAAAACTCCAGGCCAACATTCTTGTTGAACATAGATGCCAAAATCCTCAACAAAACACTAGCAAACTGAATTCAGTAGCACATCAAAAACCTAATCCACCATGATCAAGTAGGCTTTACACTTGGGATGCAAGGTTGGTTCAACATATGCAAATCAATAAATGAGATTCATAACATAAACAGAACTAAAAACAAAAGCCACAATTATCTCAATAAATGAAGGCAAAGTTTGCAATAAAATTCAACATCGCTTTATGTTAAAAACCTTCAACAAACTAGGCATTGAAGGAATATTTCTCAAAATTATAAAATCCATATATGGCAAACCACAGCCAACATCATACTGAAAATACAAAAGCTGGAAGCATTCCCTTTGAAAATCACTACAAGACAAGGATGCCCTCTCTCACCAATCCTATTCAACATAATACTGGAAGTCCTGGCCAGAACAATAAGGCAAGAAAAAGAAATGAAAGGCATCCAAATAGGAAGAAAGGAAATCAAACTATTCTGTGTGCAAATGATATGATTATATACCTAGAAAACCCCATAGTCTCTGCTCAAAAGTGTCTTGATCTGATAAAGAACTTTAGCAAAGTTTCAGCATACAAAACCAATGTACAAAAATTCATAGTATTCCTGTACACAAACAACATCTAAGATGAGAGCCAAATCATGAATAACAATCATATTCACAAGAGGTGCAAAAAGAATAAAACATCTGGGAATACAGCTAACTAAGGAGGTGAAAGACCTCTAATTTATTTACTTATCAAATAAATTAGAGATGACATAAACAAATGGAAAAACTTTTCATGTTCTTGGATAGGAAGAATCAATATTGTTAAAGTGACCATATTGCTCAAAGTAATTTATGGATTTAATGATATTCCTATCAAACCACCAATGACATTCTTCACAGAATTTAAAAAAAATTCTAAAATTCATATAAAACCAAGAAAGAGCCCAAATAGCCAATGCAATCTTAAGCAAAAAGAACAGAGCTGAGGCCATCAGGTTACCCAACTTCAAACTACGTACAAGGCTACAGTAACCAAAACAGCATGGTACCGGTAGAAAAACAGACACATAGACCAATGGAACAGAATAGAGAGCCCAGAAATAAAGCTGAACACCTACAACCATCTGACTTTTGAAGAAGTCTGTAAAAACAAGCAATGGAGACAGGACTTTCTCCTATTCAATAAATGATGCTGCAAAAACTTGCTAGCCATGTGCAGAAGATTAAAACTCGACCTCTTCCTCACCCCATATACATAAACCAACCCAAGATGAATTAAAGGCTTAAATATAAGACCTAAAACTATAAAACCCCTAGAAGATAACCTAGGAAATAGTACTCTTGACATAGGACCTGGCAAAGATTTCATGATGAAGATGTCAAAAGCAATTGCAGCAAAAACAAAAATTGGGTCATGTGCGGGAACTCATGCCTATAATCCCAGCACTTTGGGAGGCTGAGGTGGATTGCTTGAGCCCTGGAGTTTGAGACCAGCCTGGGCAACATGATGAAACCTCATGTCTACAGAAAACACAAAAATTAGTCGAGCATGGTGGTGCGTACCTTTAGTCCCAGTTGCTCGGGATGTGGAGGTGGGAGGATTGATTGAGCCCAGGAGGTCAAGGCTGCGGTGAGCCATGATTGTGTGACTGCACTCCAGCCTGCCTCAAAAAAAAAAAAAAAATTGACAAATGAGACCTAATTAAACTAGAGAGCTTCTGCACAGCAAAAGAAGCCATCAACAGATTAAACAGACAATCTACAGAATGGGAGAAAAGATTTGTAAACTATGCATCTGACAAAGGTATCGTATTCAGAATTATAAGGAACTTAAGTTTACAAGCAAAAAACAAATAAAAAGTGGGCAAATGGCATGAAGAGATACTTCCCAAAAAAGACACACACAGCTAGTGCGGTGGCTCACACCTGTAATCCCAGCATTTTGGGAGACCGGGACGAATGGATCACCTGAAGTCAGGAGTTCGAGACCAGCCTGGCCAACATGGTGAGGCCCCATCTCTACTAAAAATGCCAAGAATTAGCCTGTAATCCCAGCTACTCAAGAGGCTGAGACAGGAGAATTGCTTGAACCAGGGAGACAGAGGTTTCAGTGGGTCGAGATCATGCCATTGCACTCCACTGTGGGCAAAAAGAGTAAAACTCCATCTCAAAAAAAAAAAAAAAAAAAAAAAAGACATACACTTGGCCAACAAGCATACAAAAAAAAAGCTCAACATCACTAGTCATTAGAGAAATGCAAATCAAAACCACAATGGGGTACCATCTCATACCAGTCAGAATGGTTATTAAAAAGTCAGAAAATAACAGATGTTGGCAAAGTTGTGGAGAAAAGGGAACACTTACACACTGCTGTTAGGAATATAAATTAGTTCAGCTAATGTAGAAAGCAGTTTTGCAATTTCTCAAATAACTTAAAATGGAATTATCATTCAATCAAGCAATCCCCATTATTGGATATATACCCGAAGGAATATAAATCGTTCTACCATAAAGATACATGCACCATTCATCACAGCACCATTCGCAATAGCAAAGACATGGAATCAATCTAAATGCCCATCAATGATAGACTGGATACAGAAAACATTCTACGTATACACCATGGAATACTATGCAACCATAAAAGAGACTGAGATCACGTCCTTTGCAGCAATATGGTTGGAGCTGTAGGCCGTTATCCTAAGTGAATTAACACAGGAAGAGAAAACCATATATCACATTTTCTTACTTATAAGTGGGAGCTGAATATCCCGTACGTATGTGTATAAAGAAGGAAACAGCAGATTCCAAGACCTACTTGAGGACTGATTGTGGAAAGAGAGTGAGGATCCAAAAACTATCTATCGAGTACTATGCTTACTACCTGGGTGATGAAATAATCTGTACGTCAAACCTCATGACATGAAGTTTACCTGTATAACAAACCTACACATGTATCCTTAAACCTAAAAAAAAGTTTTTTTAAAAAGTCTTAACTAAATACACATAGTATCCTGAACTAATCATAGGACAGAAAAAGTGTATTATTGGAAAAACTGACAAAATGTAAATAACGCATTTAGTTTTGTTAGCAGTATTTTAGCAATTTAAATTTTAGTGTTGATAATTGTTATATGATAAGTATGTAAGTTTTACATTGGGCGAAGCTGGGTTAAAGGAATATGGAAATTTTCTGAATTTTCTTTATAACTTTTCTATAAATCTAAAATTATTTCAAAATAAAATGACAAAACAAAGTAAACATAGATTCTAAATTTTCTGGTCTTATTCTCTCACATAAAATAAGGTTCTATATTTATTATACAGACATATTTCATAATTTTTTTTCAAATTAAAATTAACAAAATCAGGAATCAAAGACAATAAATATGATTTCTTCAAAGTATATTTTTTCAGTTCTGTCACTTTTCCTCAATATTCTGACAATTTTTCACTGATGTTTCCATTAATTGTAAATGAAATACATGTATCAAGTTATTAAAAATAAGGCCTATTCACACTTTAATTCATAAGCTGAGCATGTATTATCAATCAATGTATTTCTAAAATTGATTTTACATGCTGAAGTGATAAATATTTCATAACTGCTTTTATTTAACATGGTTTGGAATAGTAGTCTGCTGATTAGTTGAAAGAGAGGTAAATAAAAAAATAAGCATGTACATTAAACACTTTATCTTGTCAAAATATAAGTATACTTTGATTCGGCAAATTTAGGAGTATATTCAAGGCCTCTTCTTTGTGCAGACCTGCATTTAGATACCCGCATAATACATATTCATAATAGTCTGTGATATGTTTCAATTTATTCTATATGAGTAATCCACAGATAAGATTGGAATATTCCTTTACATGTCCATACATTTTCCTACTAGTTGAATCACTCATCCCAAATTTGACAGAAATGTCTTAACAACCCTTTTCGTTTAGTTTTTCAAAGTATTTAACTTATTTTTTCATTGAAGCAATTCTTTTTTTGCAGTCATATTGTATCTTAACATAATATATAGTTGAGTTATTCAATTACAGGTAACTGCTGGAAAGACAGGTGACTGCTGGTGAGTACATGCATCAACATGCAGAGCTAGAAGTGCTCACGCTCAAATGAATGACCTATTCAGGACGCTGTTATGGCCATAACTTAATGTGATTATGTGAGAAAGGAAAAACATCAGTTAATCCACCGAACTGTTTAACTGAATCTCAGTTAAGGGGCTAGACCGTAAAAACTTTCACATGACACAGATAAACAAAGAATTCTGATAGAAATATTGCTTTACTTACCCTATCTTTGTACTTTTCTCCTCACAAGTAACTGTAATCAGTTTGATATGTGTCCTTCTATTTTTTTCCAATGAAGACAAGCACACACAAGACACAAATACATTTGTCTATTAATTTTCATACAAACAGAACATAAATTATATATATTATCTTAAACTTTTGAACATTTTAATTAAATTACTAGGAAGAGGTTTTATTTGTAGTTGAGTATAAGTCAGTACTAAACATTATCCAATTATTTTTGCAATAAAAATATGGGCAAGAAAGATGAGGGATAGAACGAGATTGAGAAAAAAGGAAATAGAAAAGGGAAAATGTAGACACTATTGAAAAATAAAATTGCCTGAAATTATGTCGTTGGATGAGTGAGAAAAAAATCATCTAGAATAAATACCAAGTTTCTCATTTGGGTAGCTGGATAGATAGTTACATGTGTATGAGAAAATTGGATGGTTTTGTTGAGGAAAATAATTTATATTTTCCCCATATTGGATTTTATATGCTTTTGTCATATGCAGGTGGAGGCAGTCTGAGAAATAAGAGAGACCTATGGACTATTGTTATAGCTATAAAATTCAGAAATCCTTTTGTCCACTGCACAATGTTTTTGTGAGGGTCTTTGTAAAATGCTTTAAATTTTTGCTACCCGGTGTTGATAGTATTCTTCTGATCAAATTAACTAATGGTCTTTCTTAAAAGATAAGTAAGTTTAGTTTTACATTATAGGTATAGCAAACAGGTTAAACATCAAGAGCCATGCTTTTGAAAGTTCAAAAATTAGGCATGTGATTTTAATGTATTTTTACAATACTTTTATTTAGATTATTTCATCATGTTATAAATACTTGAAATAATTTGCAGTAAAATATGTTACCTTTGAATAGCGGGGACAAAATCCAGAGACTCAAAATATCAATCAACCTGTTGATGCCCCAGTTTTCTGAATTTTACTATTAACACCAACCTCATTCCAGCAAAACCAAGCTATATACACATACACATACATTTGCACACATGCATGCATACATACATACATGCACACACATACACACATAGTCCTTGAGTATTTTTTATTGTTTCTCTATATAACTATTTGTTTATTCAAAAACATTTATTGTCATCTGCAGGAACTGATATCTACTATATACAGTAATTGCCCTGCAATGATAGTTTAGAATCACCAGTGAACAGAGCAGAAATGATTGTTGTGGACCAGGCAATGTGTGGCAACTACTCATTCCATTGATTTTCATTTAAGCCTTTGCTTGTCTTAGCAAAAATATTATTTAATCTATTTCATGTGTGAATAATCTAATTTAACATCAATATTCTCAATAAATCTTTGATTCAGACTGGTGTTCTTATATTACAGAAGAGCTTTCTGCGAACCTGAAAACAAAGAAATCCGCAGAAAATAATAAACTTACGTATTTACTGTGCTACGTGCTTAAAGACTATTAGGCACTGGACTAAGCATGGAATTTCTCACAACTCTATGGTGTAGGCATCTTTAATTATCTTAATTGTGATGGAAATTTGGTTCAGAAAGTTAGGTAAATTAACTAATATCACACATATTGTATAAGTGGTGTGGTTGGGTGATACAACTCTAAGCAGTGTTCTCTTATTGACTATGCATACTGCCTCTGTATGTAAGTTTTGTGGAAGAAAACCTTAAAACCTTTTTATTGCTTTCTGTTCAGAGCAATATAGCTCTTTTTTCATGACTACACAAGGAAGGAGAGAAAAAATATGAGTAGAATCAGTGAGAAATGTATAAACAAATTGAGATGATTTGCAGGAAAATTTAATTAGTCACTTTAATTTAAAATAAAAATTTTGAATAATTTGTATTTTTAAAAATAATTGGTTTGTGAGATTAAGCCTTCATGTTTTTCAATCTTTTTCATTCTATCAATTGTCAAGGTTCACTTAGGTGATGATAAGAAGTGCTGAAGTGGCTGAGACAGTAAATCAGCATTGCATCATGTACTGTATATTTCAAGGTGATGAACTACAGGCTGAGCAATCATGCTGATCACTGGATATCACCACTGATTGGCTAGGGTCGGTCCAAAGTCATCCAAGTATCTTTGCACATTAATCAGTGTATATCTCATAGGTTTAGAGATGAAAAGAATGCCACCGATAATGAATAACCATCTTATGTATTGACTACTTAAATTTATCAGTAGAAAAAATAAAATAAAATAAATATCTGAGAAAATTACTGCAATATACCATTCTTAATTGTCTTCTGTTTAGTCCAGAGTTTTATCCCTGGAAAATTTTAAAGGCATATATTACAGGAGAAGAGAATATAAATTATATTCTAAAATGTTTAACCCCTATTTAATTTTTCAATTTAAAAATTCAGATATTATTCACACAAGTGAAATGCACAGATTGTAATTGAAATGTTCAATAAGTTTTAACATATATATGTATATATAAGGTATTAATATAACCACAATCAGAGTCAACATATGGGATATTTCCATTACCCCACAAAATTTCCTGGTGCCCTTTTGTAGTCAATCCACGCTTCCTTCCTATTCTTCTCCATCTCCACTACGAACCCTGGTCCCAGGCAACCACTGTTCTAATTTTTTATCAGTTAAATTAGTAATGCCTGCTGCCATAACTGAATAATTTAATTTTCATTGTTTTGTGTCTGGCATTATTTACCCAGTATGATGTTTTGAAGATTAATCCATGTTTCAAGCCTCAGTAGTTTGTTCCTTTTTATTGTTGAATATTTTTTCATTCTATTAATATACCACAATTTGTGCTTGATCCTGTCAGTGACCATCTGGATTTTCAGTTTAAGTTTACCATGAATATGTCCACTGAGATCTTTCTTGTAAAACTAGTATTGTATATATAAATTTTTATTTATTTTGCTTAAATATCTAGAAGTGGAATTACTGGGTCATATGGTTAATGTATGTGTAAATTAAGAAACTTCAATATAAGATCATCCCCAAAATACATAATCATCCGATTCTCCAAGGTCTAAATGGAAGAAAAAATGTTAAAGGCAGCTAGAAAGACAGGTCAGGTCACTTAGAAAAGGAAGCCCATCAAACTAACAGCAAACTCCCAGCAGAAATTCTACAAGCCAGAAGAGATTGGGGGCCAATATTCAACATTTTTAAAGAAAAGAAATTCCAACCCAGACTTTAATATCCACCCAAACTAAGCTTCATAAGCAAGGAAGATATAAGATCCTTTTTAGATAAGCAAATGCTGAGGGAATTCATTACCACCAGATGTGCCTTACAAGAGCTCCTGAAGGAAGCACTAAATAGGAAAAGAGAAGACTGCTACAAGGCACGAAAAAAACACACTGAAGTACACAGACCTATGATACTACAAAGCAACCACTGAAACTAGTCTGCAAAATAATCAGGTAACACCATTAAGAAAGGATAAAATCCACATATGTCAATACTTAACCTTAAATGTAAATGGGCTAAATGCCCCCAATTAAAAGGCACAGAATGGCAAGCTGGATAAAGAACAAGACCCATTGGTATCTTTCATACAATGACACACATAGGCTTAAAATAAAGGAATAGAGAAAACTTTACCAAGCAAATGGAAGACAGGAAAAATCAGAGGTTACAATCCTAGTTTCAGATGAAACAAACTTTAAGCCAACAAAGATAAGAAAAGACAAAGAAGGGCATTACATAATTGTAAAGGGTTCAATTCAACATGAAGATCTAACTATACTAAATGTACATGCACCCAACACAGGAGCACCCAGATTCATGAAGCAAGTTCTTAGAGATTTTCAAAAAGACTTAGACTCCCACACAATGATAGTGGGAGATTTTAACATTCCATTTACCATATTAGACAGATCATCAAGACAGAAAACCAGCAAAGATATTGAGTAGCTGAATGCAGCATTTGATCAAATGAACCTGATAGACAGCTATAAACTCTCCACCCAAAAAACCAAAATATACTATCTTCTTATCAGCACACGCACTTACTCTAAAATTAGTCTCATAATTGGTAGTAAAACACTCCTCAGCAAATGCAAAATATCTGAAACCGTAACAAACAATCTCTTGGACCACAGTGCAATCAAATTAGAAATCAAATCTAATACATTATTTCAAAACCATATAATTACATGAAAATTGAATAACCTGCTCCTGAATGACTTTTTGGTAATAATAAAATTAAAGCAGAAATCAAGAAGTTCTTTGAAACTAATGAGAACAATGATACAATGTACCAGAATCTCTGGGACACAGCTAAGACGGTGTTAAGAGGGAAATTTATAGCACTAAACGCCCACATCAAAAAGCTGGAAAAATCTCATTAGCAACCTAATATCACAACTAAAAGAACGAGAGAACCAAAAGCAACCAAACGCCAAAGCTAGCAGAAGACAAGAAATAACCAAGATAAGAGCTGAACTGAAGGAGATAGAGACATGAAAAACCCTTCAAAACATCAACAAATCTAGAGCTGTTATTCTTTTTTCTCACAAAAATTAATAAGAGATAGACTAATAACACTAGCTAGACTAATAAAAAAGAAAGGAGGAGCAATCAAGATGTGTGGCTTCACTGAGGACCACACTGCAGAGTTTAAGGAGGTCTTCCAGCTGTTTGACTGAACAGGTGATGGCAAGATCCTGTACAGCCAGCGTGGGGACATGATGAGGGCCCTGGGCCAGAAATTCACCAACACCGAGGTGCCCAAAGTCCTGGGGAACTCCAAGATGAAATGAATGTGAATGTACTGAACTTTGAGCACTTTCTGCCCATGCTGCAGGTGGTGGTGGCCAAAAACAAGGACCAGGGCACCTATGAGGATTATGTCAAAGGACTTAGGTGTTTGACAAGGAAGGAAATGGCACGGTCATGAGTGCTGAAATCTGGCATATTCTTGTCACACTGGGTGAGAAAATGACAGAGGAAGAAGTAGAGATGCTCGGGGCAGGGCACGAGGACAACATTGGTTGTATTAACTAGGAAGAGCTCATGTGCATGGTGCCAAATGGCTGAGGACCTTCCCAGTCTCCCCAGAGCCCATGCTTTTCCCTATGTTGGATTTTTTATCTGTCCTGAAGTCTCCCTAGACTCTCTTGTCATAGCACCTTTCCCATCTTGTCTCTCTTGGATGAGTTTTGCCGTCGGCATTCACCAAATAAACTTGCTGTCTGTGCCCCCCCATCTAAGAAAGAGAAAAGATTCAAACACAATCAGAAATGACAAGGGGGATATTACCACTGACTCCCCCAGAAATGCAAACAGTTATCAGAGAATATTATGAGCACCTCTATGCACAGAAACTAGAAAATCTAGAAAAAATGAAGAAATTCCTGGACATGTACACCCTTCCAAGACAGAATTAGGAAGAAATTGAATCCCTGAACAGACCAACACAAGCTCTGAAATATAGTTAGTAATAAAAAACTTATGAACCTCCAAAAGCCCAGGACCAGAAGGATTCACAGCTGAGTTCTACCTGATGTACAAAGAAGAACTGATACCACTCCTCCTAGAATTACTTCAAAAACTGAGGAGAACGAACTTCTCCCTAACTCATTCTATGAAACCAGCATTATCCTGATACCAAAACCTAGCAGAGACACAACAAACAAAGAAAACTTCAGGCCAATTTCTTTGATGAACATAAATGCAAAAATCGTCAATGAAATACTGGCAAACTAAATCACATCAAAAACTTATCTACCACGATCGAGTAAACTTTATCCCTGAGATTCAAGTTGGTTCAACATACACAAATCCATTAGTGTGATTCATCAAAGAAACATAACTAAAGACAAAAATCACGTGATTATCTCAATAGATGCAGAGAAGGCTTTTGATAACATTCAACAGCCATTCATGCTAAAAACTCTCAAAAAACTGGGTATTAAAGGAACATATTTCAAAATATTTAGATTGGTGCAAAAGTAATTGCAGCTTTTGACATTATCTTTAATAGCACCAACCTAATAATAAGAGCCATTTATAACAACCCTACAGACATCATACTAAATAAGAAAAAGCTGGAAGTATACTTTTTAAAAACTAGCACAATACAAGGATGCCCTCTCTCACCACTTTTATTCAAAATAGTACTGGAAGTCCTGGCCAGAGTAATCAGGCAAGAGAAAGAAATAATGGGGATTCAAATAGAAAGAGAGGGAGTAAAACTATCTCTGCTTGCAGAGGACATTGTCCTTTATCTAGAAAACCCCATAGTCTCAGCTCAAAACCTTCTTAAGCTGATAAACAACTTCAGCAAAGTCTCAAAATACAAAATCAATGTGCAAAAATCATTAGCATTCCTATACACCAACAACGGTTTAAGCCAATAGCCAAATCAGGAACCCAATCCCATTCACAATTGCCACAAAAAGAATACAATACTAGAAATACAGCTAATTAGGGAGGTGAAAGATCTCTACAAGAAGAACTACAGAACACTGCTCAAAGAAATCAGAGATGACACAAACAAATGGAAAAACATTCCATGCTTGATATGGTTTGGCTGTGTCCTCAACCAAATCTCATCTTGAATTCCATGGGTTGTGGGAAGGAACTGGTGGGAGGTAATTTAATCATGGGGGCAAGTCTTTCCCATGCTGTTGTTGTAATAGTGAATAAGTCTCATGAGATCTGATGGTTTTAAAAAGAGGCATTCCCCTGCACAAGCTCTCTCATTTTTGGCCTGTTGCCATCCACGTTAAGATGTGACTTACTCCTCCTTGCCTTCCACCAGGATTGTGAGGCTTCCCCAGCCATGTGGAACTGTAAGTCCAGTTAAACCTCTTTCTTTTGTAAATTTCTCAGTCTCCAGTATGTCTTTATCAGCAGTGTGAAAACAGACTAATACAGTAAATTGGTACTAATAGAGTGGGGTGCTGCTGAAGATACCTGAAAATGTGGAAGCGACTTTGGACCTGGGTAATGGGCAGTGGTTGAAACAGTTTGGAGGGCTCAGAAGAAGACAGGGAAATGTGGGAAAGTTTGGAGTTTCCTAGAGACTTGTTGAATGGCTTTGACCAAAATGCTGATAATGATATGGACCATGAAATCTAGACTGAGGTAGTCTCAGATGGAGATGAGGAACTTATTGGGAACTGAAGCAGAGGTGACTCTTCTTATGTTTTAGCAAAGAGGCTAGAGGCATTTTGCCCCTTGCCCCTGCCCTAGAGATTTGTGGAATTTCTTTTTCTTTCTTTCTTTCTTTCTTTCTTTTTCTTTCTTTCTTTCTTTCTTTCTTTCTTTCTTTCTTTCTTTCTTTCTTTCTTTCTTTCTTTCTTTCCTTCCTTCTTTCTTTCTTTCCTTCTTTCTTTCTTTCCATCTCACTCTTGTCACCCAGGCTGGAGTGCAATGATGCAATCTCGGCTTACTGCAACCTCTGCCTCCCAGGTTAAAGTGCTTCTCCTGCCTCAGTCTCCTGAGTAGCTGGGATTTCAGATGCACACCAACATGCCCAGCTAATTTTCATATTTTTTGTAGAGACAGGGATTCACCATGTTGGCCAGGCTGTTCTCGAACTCCTGACCTCAGGTGATCCATGCACCTTGGCCTCCCAAAGTGCTGGGATTACAGATGTGAGCCACTGCACCTGGCCTGTGGAACTTTCAACTTGAGAGAGATGATTTAGGGTATCTAACAGAAGAAATTTATAAGCACCACAGCATTCAAGAGGTGACTTGGGTGCTGTTAAAGGCATTCAGTTTTATAAGGTAAGCAGAGCATAAAAGTTTGGAAAATTTGCAACCTGACAATACAATGGAAAAGAAAATTCCATTTTCTGAGGAGAAATTCAAGCTAGCTGCAGAAATTTGCGTAAGTAAGGAGGAGCCACATGTTAATCACCAAGACAATGGGGAAAATGTCTCCAGGTCATGTCAGAGGTCTTCAAACCAGCCCCTCCCATCACAGACCTGGAGGCCTAGGTGGAAAAAGTGGTTTCATGGGCCAGGCCCACAGTCTGCGTGCTGTGCACACCCAAGGGACGTGGTGCCCTGCATCCCAGCCACTCCGGACATGGCTGAAAGGGGCCAATGTAGAGCTCCAGACCGTGGCTTCAGAGGGTGCAAGCCCCAAGCCTTGGCAGCTTCCATATGGTGTTGAGCCTGCAAGTGCACACAAGTCAAGAACTGGGATTTGAGAACCTTTGTCTAGATTTCAGAAGATGTATGGAAATGCCTGGATGCCTATACAGAAGTTGCTGCAGGGGAAGGGCCCTCATTGAGAACCTCTCTGCTAGGGTGGTGCAGAAGGAAAATGTGGGGTAGGAGCACCCAGACAGAGTTCTTACTGGGGCACTGCCTACTGGAGCTGTGAGAAGAGGGCCACCATCCTAATGACAAAATAATTTGTATGACAAACCCCCGTGACACAAGTTTACTTACATAACAAATCTGCATCTGTTCCCCTGAAGTTAAAGTTAAATTAAAGAATAATAAGAAACTGGTAAACAGTATTCCAAAGTTGTTATATTATTTTACATCCCTGCCAGCAGAGCATGAGGGTCTTGGTTATTCTACAACATAACTGTTGTGGAATATTTAATTTTGTCAGACTTACAGTTTAGCTATTCTATTGGAGATATAGTGGTATCTGATTGTGCTTTTACTTTGTATATTTTTATGACTAATTATGTTGAATATGCTTTTATGTGCTAACTGGCTTTTCATATAGTTTTATTTTGAAATTCTGGGCAAATATTTTGTTCACTTTTAGTGGGCTGTCTTCCCATTATTATGTAGTAGGAGATTTTTGTTTATTATGAATAGGTCCTTTATTAATGCATATATATCTTCTAATCTGTAACTTTCCCAATGTCTTGCATTGATTTGAAATCTGTTTGCCCACCTCAACCCCCAAATATATTTTTCTTTGTTTAATTCCAGAAGACTCACAATTTTTCCTTTTATATTTAGGGCCATGATCCATCTCAAGTCATTTTTTGAACACATGTGGGATAAGAATCAAAGGTTTTCTTTTTTTCTTTTAAATACAGATATCCAACTTTCCAGCACCATTTGTTAAACAGCCTTTCCTTTCCCTACTGAATTGCTTTTGATGTCTTAGATCTATTCCTGGATTCTCTGTTCTATTCCAACAATCAAATTGTCTACTCTTATGCCAACATCCATGGTAAGTTTTGAAATCACATAGGATAAGTACTATGATTTTGTACTCTTTATGAAGCTATTTTGGCTTTTTAAAGTGTTTTATATTTCTACATGAGTTGTATAAAGACCTTCTCAATTTCTACGAAAAAGGATACAGAGATTTAATTTATATTAAATCAATTTCAATACAATGACATGCTATTTTAAAATTTTTAAAGATCATTATTAATCTTTCTCAGTAATGTTTTATATTTTTTAGGTAGATGTCTAGTGTATCTTTCCTCAAATATACTTCATGTATTTAATTAATTGGATGCAATGTAAATGGTATTTTAAAAATTTTATTTTGTAATTATTCCTTGCTAGTTATAGAGAAACAAAAGATTTTTTTTTCTATTCTTCAACCTCACAATTTTAAACTTATTAATTCAAGTAGACATTTAGATTGCCGAGATTTTCTATGTGTGAAATCATGGAGTCTATAAATGAAGACAGTTCTTTATTTTCCTTTTCAATCATTTTGTCTTTTCCTTATATTTTCTCCCTTATTGTACTTGCAAAGACATCTAATGAAATGTTAAACAGAAGTAATGACAGCAGAATTTTTGCCTGGCTCCCAATCTCAGGGGAAAGTGTCATGTGGCAATATTAGAATGAAATGTTACCTATAGTGTATGTTTCTTTATATTTCACCATTTTTGGGGATTAAGGAAATGTCCTATTTCCAGTTTTTGGCTAATTTTTCTCAAAATAAATGTTAGCTTTTTCAAATGCTTTTTTTTTTTGCCTCTATTAAAATGGCCCTATGATTTTTTTCTTCAGTTCTCTTAATTTAGCAAATAGTATCGATTTATTTTCTCATATTAAAACCAACATTAAGTCCTGTGATAAATGCTACTTGCTTATAACATATTATTTATATGTTGCTGGATTGAATTATCTAAATTATTTTAAGGAATTTTGTATGTTCATGAGAGATATTCTTGGTCATTTTTTTCTTATAATATTTATGTGTTGTTTCAGTATCAGAGTCATGTGGCTCTATAAAATAATTTTTAAAGTATTAACCCTATCTGTAGTTGGCCAGGCACGGTGGCTCACACCTGTAATCCCAGCTCTTTGGGAGGCCTCGGTGGGCAGATCACGAGGTCAGGAGATCGAGACCATCCTGGCTAAAATGGTGAAACCCCATCTCTACTAAAAATACAAAAAATTAGCCGGGCATGGTGGCGGGTGCCTGTAGTCCCAGCTACTCGGGAGGCTGAGGCAGGAGAATGGCAGGAACCCGGGAGGCGGAGCTTGCAGTGAGCCGAGGTCGTGTCACTGCACTCCAGCCTGGGGGACAGAGCGAGACTTTGTATCAAAACAAACAAACAAAACAAAACAAAAAATTATTAACCCTACCTGTATTTTCTGAAAGAGTTTGTGTAAAATTGTTATTTTTTTCTTCCTTAAATGTTGAATTTAGTTCCCCTCTGAAGCCATATTAGCCTCAACTTTTCTTTGTGGGAAGATTTTAAACTACAAATTTAATATTCTTAAAAATATAGGGCTATTCTAATTTTCTATTTCTTTCAATGTAAGTTTGATAATTTGTAAGGATTGTGCCAATTTTATATGTTATTAACTATTATTGACAAAATGTTGCTCATAATATTCCTTTATTTTTCTTTTGTTAGCTTTAGAATCTGGAAGGATCCATTCTCTTTCAGTCTTGAAACTGAAAGCATGTGTTTTCCTTCTTAATTTCTGTATCCAAGTAGCTAAGTTTTATTCCAATAATATAAACCTTTTTAAAGAAACCATTTCTGGTTTTGTTGATTTTATGTATTGTTTGACCATTTTCTCTTTCAATGTTTTCTGTTCTTAACTTCCTTCCTCTTGCATTTATTTCGCTATCTTTTTCTACTTTCTTAAGAGGAAGCTTAGATCATCAATTAAAAAATTTTGTTTTCTATGACATTTTAAATCTCTAATATTCTCTGTAAGCACTATTTTAGCTGTTTTGTACAAATATTGGTATGTTGTTATTTTGTTTTTGTTTAGTTAAAATATTTTAAAATTTTTTTTGAGATTTATCTTTTATCATGGGATTTTTAGAACTGTGTAGCTTAATTTGAAAATATTTGGGGATCTTTTTATTTTTTTGTTATCAAATTCAAATGTAATTACATTTGAGTACAACATCTACAAAAGATTTTATTTTTTAAAAAAATTAGTGAGACATTCTATGACACAGTATATGAAATATTTTATTGAATATCAATTACTCTGGAAACAAATGTATATTCTGCAGGTGTTCAGTTTATTGTCTCATAAATACTAATTTGGTTGGCAGTGTTGTTCAAATTTTCCATATCCTTTCTAATCTTCTGTCTACTTTCACAACTATAAGCATACCTCACAGATACTGGGATTTTGGTTTCAGACCACCACTAGCAAGCAAATAGTGCAATAAATTAGTTACATGAATTATTTGTTTTTTTAGTGTATATAAAAGTTATGCTTACACTCTTCTATAGTCTATTAAGTGTGCAATAGTATTATGTCCAAAAATTTATATACCTAAATTTTTAAAATACTTTACTGCTAAAAAAGTCCAACAATAATCTGAGCCTTCAGTGAGTTATAATCTTTTTGCTGGTAGATGGTCTTGCCCTGATATTGATGGCTACTGGCTGATCAGAATGATTGTTGCTAAAGATTGAGGAGGCTGTGGTGATTTCTTAAAATCAGTTGACGGTGCAGTTAGCCACATTGATTTATTCTTCCTCCCACAAATAATTTCTCTGTAGCATGTGATGCTGTTTCACAGCACTTTATCCACATTAGAACCTCTTTAAAGACTAGAGTCAATCCTCTCGGACCCTGCTGCCACTTCTTTACCAACTAAGGATACAGAGTATTGTAAATACTTTATTGTCATGTCAACAATGTTCACAGCAACTTCACCATGAATAGATTCCATATTAAGATATCACTTATTGGCTTACCCATTAGAAGCAACTCCTCATCAATTCATTAATATGGTATATTATATTTAATGATTTTTAAAAAATGTTAAACCAAACTTGAAATCCTGATTAAGCCCCACATTTTGCTGTATAATGGTGGAGTAACTTCTCCTCCCTCATGAGTAAAAACAGAATCAGCCCTTTAAAATGCATTTGGCTGAAAGTTACATAGCTTTGACATGTTTCAATTTCTCTCTTACTTAAAAACAACGAGCTAAACAACTAAACCTTTCCCTCACATCTGTGCTTTGCCATGTTTTGTACTTCACTCTGTTTAAAATTATCTTTCCATATTTGCCTATTGAAATATTGTCTTTTAAGATACACCCAAAATAACACAAACCTCCTAATTTCTTTCTTTATTATCTCATTCTGAAATGTTTTTTCATATCTGAGAATTCTTGGCTTATGCTTGTACCACTCTTGAAATCATATAACATGTTGTCTTGTTTTGTGTTTATGTATATTTTTGCCATATTTTAGCTGCCCTTTTGGCCCTGTATTTTTCCACTTTATCCAACATCTCATCCTCTGTCTTATGTTAATAAAATTCCTTTTTACTTCTCAGGGCAGCACTCTGATAATCTTTGAACGCAAGGATGGATATGAGGTTCAAATTAATCAGGATATTCAGTATCTCTGGACATAGAAATTGATAAAATGATAGACAACACGTGACCTAGGTAGTGCTCAGCATTAGTTTCTCAGGGCTGAGATGATGAATATTAAACTTGCCATTGGGTCATCGCAGTAACCACCCAAATTAGGCAAAGAGTGTTGGAAGCAGAACTCTGAGAGAGAAATCAAGAATCTTTAAAAAAACATCATTTGAACTCCTTATTCTATGTATGTCTGAAGCCAGGTGCGCTTCTCTCATCTAAGCTGAAAAATTCTCCTGCTTTTGTGTTTTGGCCTAACAAATTTGTTTTAGGCTTTTACATTTACAGATGTAGAGTTCAGAGTTAAAAATTTGAGGCCTTTTTCTTTTTTTTTAGATACACAAATAGTATTTAACACAGGATATACATATATATATTAGAAAAATATGTTTAATAATATTTCTGAATGAGAAAAATATATTCACCTAAATTAGGGGGGAGGAAATCATGTGTGCAAAATACTATTAACACTGTCTCTTATCAATATCTTGAAATTCAAGCATTAGTCCAGCAAATCACATTTAAGATTTTCCTATACCAAACTCTTTACTAAGAGGTATTGTAGACATTACTCTTTAAAATATGACTCTCTGTGTTTTATAAAGTATGTTCTTCAAAGTCACATACTGCCTCTAGCTAACTGATAGTGCTGTCTTGGAATAAAGAGCATTTGGCTCATTTTCATGTACTTCTTTTATGCCACTTTCTAAATGACAACATCTATATTTGGGGGAGTTATGTGTTCTCAGATTGTATACAGTGATTTGGAAGGAAGCTAGAGGCTAAACTCTTTATCATCATATCAATGTTATTATTTCTTACAATTCAGTTAAATGATTTTTAATATTTTAGTTAAGATATAGTTTGCTGTATATGCATGCAAACATATATAGCAAACAGTACCTATTATTTTGAGAGCATTTATTTCACTTTGAATGAAATGCATTGACTCAATATTTCTGGAGTTGCCTTAATGCAACTCATAATGCAATAACATTGTCATATTATTAGAAGTTTTATAAATTAGGCCAGGTGCCAAATGTGAGTTTTCAGAAATGAAACCCCCCATTCTTATAGTAAATATAAATCAGAATTGAGGCTGAGAGCAAGATACAATACACATGTAAGGAATTAAGGCTTCCAATATCGATTGTTATTGAATACTATAATAAATCTGAAAAATCTAATCTTTTTGGCAACAATTAAATTAATCATAGCATTGTTACTCTTACAGAAATTATTTTTTATTGTGGTAAAATATACAAGATTAAATTTACCATCTTAACAATTTTTAAGTGTACATTTCAGTCCTGTTAATTAAATTCCCATTGTGCACAAATCTCTAGAACTTTCTAATCTTGAAACTCTGGACCCATTAAACACTAATCCCCTACCCCCTCCAGCCATTGGCAACCACCTTTCTAACTTTCTGTTTCTATTATTTCGACTACTTTAGACTTCATACAAGTGGGATAAAACTATTTGTCTTTTTGTAACTAATTTCACTTCGCATAATATCCTTGAGTTTCATTCATGTTGTAGCATGTGACGGGATATTCTTTTTTTTTGTAAGGATGCATAATAACCCATTGTATGTATATACTACATTGTCTTTATCCATTAATCTTTCCACCGACATTTGAGTTGCTTCTATCTCTTGACAATTGTGCAAAGACTGCAATAACCATGGATGTGCGAATACCTATTTGACAAAGTAAGCATGTTTTGTTTGGCATATACATGGTTAACTCATCCCCACTTAAAAAGAACTCAAGGAATAAAGAAACCTAAGTATTTATTTACAGATGAGAGACATATAATAAACACAAATCAAGTAGAAGTAAAGGCATTGAAAGAAGGTGTTTTCAGTGCTGCGTGGGGATCACCATAACAACTTGCAGTGTTACAGATACTCTAAACTTAGCCATACTCACAGGCATTCATATATGGTGAAGGGCTGCTGGTGTGGGAAATGGTGATTGAAGGCAAATGTAATATTTTTTCTCATCTCTATCATCAATCCGCCTGGAACTTATTATCTGCACATCGTAAGCACATACAATATCAATGCTACACAAAAGCTTGAAAGAAATTTGTCTCTTGTCTCCCTTCCACCTTCCCATCAATGTTATTGATCTCTTAAACTTCTGTATGTTAGAGCTTCCTGCTCTATTTATTTCATGTAACTTTATGTCCTTTAGTCATGAATTGCTTTTCATGGCTATTATATAAGCTGACGTGTGTGGTTTTAATATATGCTTTAAAGTAACCATAGTATTTAAAATAATTGCATATCACAAAATGTAAATGAATATGTTTATTCCATGGATTTACATTTTGCATGTGTAAAATTGCTCACTTGAGCATTTAAATAATCTTGTTCACTTACCCAGAGAAGCGGAAGATTTTAAAATAAACGGGAAAAAGTATGCCATATTTCTTAATGCCTAAAGACAAGCTATCCAGTATGTGGTCATATTACCCTATGCCTTATTAATTTAAAAGCTTAAAATAGCATTGTAAAAGGTCACTAAAAGTAAGAACAGTTCTTTTCTCAACAATACAGCTAGATGGGAATGGAATAAAAAATTGCAGTTTTTATGACATCGCTCAGAATTATGTAATTATAAATATTAATTTAACCTATTAACACAATAATATAATAAAAATACAAACTAAATGAAACTGCAATGATTAAATATGTATAAAATGTCAGGCAAAGAAGCACAGAAATCTGGAAACCGTAAGTCTTAGGCAAGCTGGTTTTTAGGCTATTGAAATTCTGTCTGCATTAGAAATAGGTGAATACATGCTTACTATATTCTAATAAAAAATTAGTAAGATACACTAGGGATTCCTCATTTATTTGTTTGCTTGTTTATTTTTACCCCAAATGCAGTTCACTTTTTCATTTTAAAGGGTCAATGCCTTTTCTTTTAGCACTTGGAGAATATTTTGCCATTTCTTTCTGACCTACATGGTTTCTGATAAAAAATTTTCTGTCATTCAAATTGATTTTTTTTTCTGACAGATAAGATGTTATTTTTCTCTGGCTGCTTTAAATATTTTTGTATTTGTCTTCGGTTTTTAGAAGTGTAATACTGGGTGATATATCTTGGCATAGATTTCATCGGGTTTATTTTGTTTGGGGTTTGCTCATCTTCTTGAAACTATAGTTGTATGTCTCTTGTCAAATTTGGTAAATTCTTAGTCTTTCAGTTCTTAGTCTTTTAGTACTTTTCTAGTCATTCTCTCTTTCTCCTCTCTTTCCAGAACTCCAGTGATATGGAAGTTCGATCTTTCATTATAGTCCGTTTTGGGATTGGGAAACATTTATTGTTTCATGTTCCATTTTACAGATATTTTCCTCTGTTACTGCCATTCTGCTTTTGAGCCCACTTACTGAACAGTTATTCAGTTATTACTGGGATTCTATTTGACCTAGAAATCAATTTTGGGAGAGTTAACATCTTAGCAATATAAGCCTACACTATGTGAAAATGGTATATTTTTCAACATCTTTTTTGACGTATGTTAAGCATAACACTAATCCACACATCTTGTTACATGTATATACTGGTATTTCAGGGGTTTTGTTGCCAATACAAATAATATTTTTTTTTAAGAGATGGAGACTTGCTCTGTTGCCCAGGTAGTACATGGCGAGATCATGAGATCATAGCTCACTGCTCAAGTGATCCTCCCACCTCAGCCTCCTAAGTAACTAGAGCTACAGGTGCACACCACCACAGCAAGCTAATCGTTTAAAAGCTACTTTTGTAGATCATGCCTGTAATACCGGCACTTTCGGAGGCAGAGGCAAGCGGATCACCTGAGGTCAGGAGTTCAAGACCAGCCTGGACAACATGGTAAAACCATGTCTCTATAAAAATGCAAAATAGCCGGGCATAATGGTGGGTGCCTGTAATCCCAGCTACTGTGGAGGCTGAGGTGGGAGAAAAGCATGAATCCAGGAGGCAGAAGTTGCAGTGAGCCGAGATCATGCCATTGCACTCTAGCCTGGGCGACAGAGCTACACTCCATGAAAAAAAAAAAAAAGACAGATGCAGTGTCTCACGCCTGTAATCCCAGCACTTTGGGAGGCTGAGGCTGGTGAATCACGAGGTCAGGAGTTCAAAACCAGCCTTGCCAAGATGGTGAAACCCCATCTCTACTAAAAACACAAAAATTAGCTGGGTGTGGTGGCGGGTACCTGTAATCCAGCTACTGGGGAGGCTGAGGCAGAGCGATGCTTGAACCTGGGAGGTAGAGGTTGCAGTGAGCTGAGATGGTGCCACCGCACTCCAGCCTGGGCGACACGGCAAGACTCCCTCTCAAAATAAATAAATAAATAAATAAATAAATAAATAAATAAATATATATATATATATATATATATGTTATTTTTGTGGAGACAGAGTCTCGCTATGCTGCCCAGGCTGGTCTCAAACTCCTGGCCTCAAGTAATCCTCCTGCCTTGGTGTCCCAAAGTGCGGGAATTACAAGTGTGAGCCACCTTGCCTGGCTGATGCTTGTTTAATTGTTGTTTTTGTTTTTGTTGTTTCTTGTTTATTTCAGTTTTAGTTTTGAATTATTTATTAAAATTATTTTTGTACATTGAACTTGTATTCTGATAATAACCTAAATGCACTTATTAGTTCCAGTGGTGTTTTTGTGTGGACTATTTTGGATTTCTATTTAGACAATTATAGATTCTAGCAATACAATATTTTTTATTTCCTTGTCTTAAATTTTTGCACTAAGACTTCCATTACCTAATCAAGTAGAATAAGTGAAAGAGAGTTTTTGCCTTTTTCCTGACCCTAGGAAGAAAGGATTAAGTTTTCACATAAGATGCTTATATGGTTCTACTTCATAATCTGTTGCAAAGGTGAATTACATTGGGTGATGCATTAAGAACTATTGTTGCATTATTTGGATAAACCTTCACCAGTCACATGTAAAACTATTTCACATTTTTCTGAATGATTTTAGCATGTCTTTTCTTTAACTTGTTTGTCAAATGTTATAGAAATTACTTTTAAAATTCTGGTAGTTGTAAGCTTCTCTTGCACAGTCTCTAATATCAAGGTAAATTTTCTACTTCACTATTTTTTAAAGAAATATTTTATCAGAATATGGAAAAGGTAAAGGTAATGAGGGCAACTAAAGTGCCGTGTTGAACCCTGTGCTGGGCCACTAGAAACATTTTTTGGTAAAAACATATATCTTGTAGTTTAAAGAATCCTGTTAGCCCTACTCACTAGCCTCCAGACAAACTTTAAGCCTTCACCCTGGTGCATACATTCCTGCATGATATGGCCCCTGCCTACCTCTCTAGCCAGCATTCTGTTTCTTAAACTCTACCTATCAGCCTCAATATAACTTTACCACTCCCCAAAGTAGTTCATTTTTATCTTAATGCTGTCTCTATGTCCTGTATATGCTCTGTATTGTTTCTTAGCTAATTCATTTTTTTCTTCCAAAACTGAGCAATGGTGTCTCATTGCCTGGCAAAATGTGTCATTCCTTTCAAACATAGGCTGTTCTACTGTGTTTGTACATAGTGCTGAATACACTATATTATGATAACTTTTTGCTTTCACCTACTTATCTGTACCAACAGACTGTAAGCTCTTTGAGAGAAAACAAATAAACAAATAAAATCAACTTGGTTGATTTACTTTGATCTTAGCACAATGCCAACCACATGTACAGTGCTTTAAAAAAAAGAAGTGGAATGAGTGGTTGATGGTACTGATTAGCCTTAGTATGATTAAGTATCATGGTAAGAACACATTCAGGAATGAATATTCTCACTTAGTTAGCTTATTGATTTAAAACATATTCAATCAATTCCAGGATAATTATGACTTTACATTAGAAAACACTTGAAAAACATTTGGATAAGGCATTTTTCTGATCATCTAAGACCTGTGAACTGATGTCAGCTTATCAATGTTATTTTGCTAGTGAGAGGGCAGAAAATGTCCCTTCCAAAAATATTTTTACTATGAGACCTTTGGTCAGTGAAAAGTGACAGTCATGACTGTCATGATTGAAGAATTTCATTACTGATTTAAATTCAGCCTCATATCAATCATTTTATGACTAGTTAATATATGATTGGACTTGGAAAACCAAATCTAAGAAATAAAACAAATATGACTCTGATAAACCCAACAATATCTGTACATAAATCTGGCTTGAAAAAAATAGATATTTTCTTTTCTTGGCTTTTTCTTTTGTCTGCTTTATTTCTCAGGCTTTATCAGTGATAGACATACAGCAGTCAAGTTCATTTTCTCTTCAATATTCTTTACGTTTATAAAGATTCGTTAAACTCACCATCACTTTATATTTATCAGTATTATGCATTCATTTCCAGGAGTAGGTCTTTCTCCATTACCATTATTCTTTGGTAATTCTGTGTGAAAAAATTAAATTATTTTACATAATAAAATGGAACAAATATATGATTATAAGCATACAAATCATAATCTTTTAAAGTATGTTTACATTATGGCATTAATATTTATACCAACTTAAAAATACAAAATTATTTCTAAATTTCAAATGAAATATTTATGTTTCTACTATATATTTTAGGAAGAGAAATATCTAGTTGCCAGACATTGTTGAGGAATGTAACAAACAATACAGTTCCTTGAGTATGAGTAATCAAATAAAATAATAAATTTAAATTGATGGAAATTGTGAAGCATGTACAAGGACCTAGCCTCAGAAAGCCAAAGGGAATTTCAAATGTGAATTTGATTATTTTCTAGGCTTGATTTTCTCCAATTATATAAAATATTATTCTTCCCATTAACTTTTTTAAGCTGAAAAAATGTGTTTCATGAAAGCATGTTTTCTATGAGGATGGGGACAAGGAGATGGTGGCAGTGAGAAATCCAATCACACATCATTTCTAGAATAAGATCTGCTTAATTAGCTTTGTAGAACCAACCTGGAGGCCCTAAGCCATAAGGACAACAGCAGCTACAATAACAATGATGACATGTTGGTGATCACTTAGGACTTACATTTTGATGATGACATATAAAAAATAAAATTCAGAGTACTCTATTAAGCAACTTGGCCAGAGTTCCTTTACTGTAATTGCCTATAAATGACTCCATATTTGCACAAATGCTACTTGATATGTCTGTAGCTGCTTTTCAGACATAAATACCACATGTTCTGAAAAGTCTAAAATTGGTAGTATAATCTTTCACTGCCAGCTATATTTTCTCTCTCTCCCAAATGTACCAATAAAATCAATTGAAATTATTGCTTTACTTGCTTGGCTTGTGTAATATATTTGCTGGTTGAACATAGAGAATATCAGTTTGCCTATTCAGATATTCAAGCAAATTATATTTTGTTTGATTAATGTTTTGGTGAGAGAGAACCCCCAACCACCTAGATGAATGAGCTCACTGTTCATCAGTTGTTAAATAAAATGTGCAATAAAATATCATTGGAAGTAACATGGAACCTCAAGATTTTAGAAAACTTTCTTGAGTAGAAACTAGAAAAATTTATATTTAAAAATTTTAGTCAATGTTTTTCATTATAAAGGATGAGGGCTTAAATTTTTCTTTGTACAGGATTTATTATTCAGAAGATATTAATTACAAATGGTGAGAAGTGACAGATAACTGTATAGGCTTTTCTTCAATCAAAGGAGCGGCTTTGGAAAGGAATTGGGTTGAGGGTGGTGTGGCTTCTTCTCAGAGATGCTGTCTATGGCCACTCTGCCTTAATTGGGTCTCTTCTGCTATTGTTTATATCTAAAAACTTTCTTCTGCTTGTTTCTGCTCCCCTCCCCTCATAAATACCTATTACTTTTTAAGATACTTATTATATAGTACTGAAATACAATGATTGAAATTTACATGTGGAGAAGATTATGAAAAAATTTATTCTATTAGTGTTGCTGTCCTTATTGTGCTTATGAGCTTCAAATGGTACAGTTATTGGGAACTAAGCTATTCATTTTCTTAGCATAGCTCTATATAAAATTGATTGCTTTACATCTTATTATTCTTTCCCTGCAGTCTTTTAGCAGTTTGATGGGGGCTCCGTGGCATGGAGATTGTTGGAATATCCAAGTGTGTATGTTTGTATAAGAGAGCAAAATGAGATAATCTGGTCCTTATCTGGAGGCCTGAAGACAGATTCTGAAAGTGGCGGAGGCGGAGGCGGGTGGATCACCTGAAGTCAGGAGTTCAAGACCAGCCTGGCCAACATGGTGAAACCCTGTCTCTACTAAAAATACAAAAATTAGCCGGGTGTGGTGGCAGACGCCTGTAATCCCAGCTACTCCAGAGGATCACTTGAACCCAGGAAGCAGAGGTTGCAGTGAGCCCATATCGCGCCACTGCACCCCAGCCTGGGTGACAGAGTGAGACTCCATCTCCAAAAAAAAAAAGTTGCCATATCTAGCCAGTAAAATGGCTTTATTGTCCTTCAGTTCCCTTCCATCATCATAAAATATTTGGTAAAGTCCTATGTAATGTCACTGCATTATTTGTAAAGTCTTATGCACTTTACTTATATGAAGTCACAATTTAGTTTCTATATCAGTGTAAGAACAGAACTAAAGCTTGCCAGGGTGGTAATTTATTCCTGATGATAATGGCAGCAACCTCTGAAGGAAGGTGTCTGTTAACTTGATAGTAAAGAATAGAATTAATAGACTGGCTGACTCTGGGTTTGTGGAAATGTATGAATCACCTGGGGATTCCTAGAAAAACATAAAAAGGGGGTGAAGGTAATGGACCTTAAAGATAGAATTTCTTATTGTAAAAATCCAATAGAATCTGAACTTGTTTTTTTTTCTCTTTTTATAACAAGGACGGAAAAAATATAAACTTCTTGGCTCATAAGATTTAGTAAAAATGTAATCCTGGTCAGATTTTCTGGGTATTGACCCTCTCACAATTGCCATAGTTGATTTTTATATGTAAATATAAAAATAATGCTGACTTAAATCTCTTTTTATTTTGTGAGGAAAAGTTCAAAACAAATGCTGGGGTCTGAATGATACCTAGAGTTTTCCTCAGTTAATATTTCTCTATCTTTTTTTTTACTGTGATAAAATATATGTAACATGAAAGCATTTTAAATGTTTCTAAGTGCACAGTTTACTGGTATTATGTATATTTATATTATTATACAATGATCAGCACATCCATCTCTAAAATACTTTCCATATTCCCAAATTGAAACTCCAAACCCATTAAATAATAATTCCCTATTTCCTCATTCCCCACACTCACTGTCCCTGGCAACCTGCATTCTACTTTTTATCCATACAACTTTGTCTATTCTCAGAACCTCATATAGTTAAAGTCATGCAGTATTTGTCCCTTTGTGACTAGCTTGTGTTAAACGCTGTGTTCTCTTTATTTTACTGGCAGTATGTTATCAAAGTTCATCCATGTTGTATCACGTGTCAAAATGTCCTCTCTTTTAATTGCTGAGTAATATTCCATTGCATGCATATATCTTATGTTGTTTATCCATTCACATATCTAGGAACACTTGGGTTCCTACCACCTTTGGGCTATTGTGATTAATGCTGCCATAAACAAATAATCTGTTTGAGCCTCTGTTTTCCATTCTTTTGGGTATATGCCCAGAAGTGGAATCGCAGAATCAAGTAGAATATATATTTTTAATTTTTGAGAAACTGTTGTTGCCCAGAGCAGCTGCCCAATTTTACATTCTCACCAACAATGAATAAGGGAGAATGTAAATGAACAAGAAATAAATAATTGGCAGCAATTGTTTGTTTATGCATTTTTTTATATTTTATTATTTTTTATTTTTTTAGTATTTATTGATCATTCTTGGGTGTTTCTCGGAGAGGGGGATTTGGCAGGGTCATAGGACAATAGTGGAAGGAAGGTCAGCAGATAAACATGTGAACAAAGGTCTCTGGTTTTCCTAGGCAGAGGTCCTGCAGCCTTCCGCCGTGTTTGTGTCCCTGGGTACTTGAGATTAGGGAGTGGTGATGACTCTTAATGAGCATGCTGCCTTCAAGTATCTGTTTAACAAAGCACATCTTGCACAGCCCTTAATCCATTTAACCCTGAGTTGACACAGCACATGTTTCAGAGAGCAAGGGGTTGGGGGTAAGGTTATAGATTAACAGCATCCCAAGGCAGAAGAATTTTTCTTAGTACAGAACAAAATGGAGTCTCCTATGTCTACTTTCTACACGGACACAGTAACAATCTGATCTCTCCTTCTTTTCCCCACATTTCCCCCTTTTCTATTTGACAAAACCACCATCGTCATCATGGCCTGTTCTCAATGAGCTGTTGGGCACACCTCCCAGATGGGGTGGCTGCCGGGCGGAGACGCTCCTCACTTCCCAGTCGGGGCAGCTGCCGGGCAGAGGGACTCCTCACTTCTCAGAAGGGGGGTGGGCAGAGGCGCTCCTCAGTTCCCAGATGGGGTCGTTGCCGGGCAGAGGCGCTCCTCACTTCCTAGACCGGATGACGGCCGGGAAGAGGTGCTCCTCACTTCCCAGACTGGGCGGCAGGGCAGAGGGGCTCCTCACATCCCAGACGATGGGCGGCCAGGCAGAGACGCTCCTCACTTCCCAGATGGGGTGGCGGCAGGGCAGAGGCTGCAATCTCAGCACTTTGGGAGGCCAAGGCAGGCGGCTGGGAGGTGGAGGTTTTAGCGAGCGGAGATCACGCCACTGCAGTCCACACTGGGCAACATTGAGCACTGTGTGAGCCAGACTCCGTCTGCAATCCCGGCACCTCGGGAGGCCGAGGCGGGCAGATCACTCGAGGTCAGGAGCTGGAGACCAGCCCGGCCAACACTGCGAAACCCCGTCTCCACCAAAAAATACAAAAACCAGTCAGGCGTGGCGGCGCACACCTGCAATCCCAGGCACTCGGCAGGCTGAGGCAGGAGAATCAGGCAGGGAGGTTGCAGTGAGCTGAGATGGCGGCAGTACAGTCCAGCCTTGGCAACAGAGGGAGACCGTGGAAAGCCGGAGACGGAGATGAGGGAGAGGGGGAGACCGTGGAAAGCGGGAGACGGAGACGACGAGGGAGAGGGAGATGGAGAGGGAGAGGCTATGCATTTATTTTTTATAATAGTCTATCAAAAATATCTTAAAGGATGTGAACTAAAATTTAATGGTTTTGATTTTTATTTTCCTCATGATTAGTGATGTTGAACATCTTTCATTTACTTAATGACAATTTTTTTTTTTCAAGACGAAGTCTTGCTCTGTCACCCAGGCTGGAGTACGGTGATGTGATGATCTCTGCTCACTGCAACCTCTGCCTCCTGGGTTCAGGCGATTCTCCTGCCTCAGCCTTGAGATTACAGGCACCTGCTCTCACGCCCGGGGAATTTTTGTATTTTTAGTAGAGGCGGGGTTTCACCATGTCAGGCAGGCTGCTCCCCAACTCCTGACCTCATGATCCTCCTGCCTCGGCCTCCTAAACTGCTGGGATTACAGGCGTGAGCCAGCAGAATTGGCTGTTCAAGTCCTTTGCCCATTTTTAAAATCAGGTTGTTTGTTTTGTGTTATTGAGTTGTAGGAGTTCTTTTTACAACCTGGGTTTTGATCCCTTGTCAGGTATATGATTTACAAATATGTTCTCCTAATCTGTGGGTTGCTTCTTCACTGAGTTGACAGTGTCCTTTGATGCACAAACATTTAAATTTGATGTAGTTCCATGTGTCTACTTTTTCTTTTGTTGCCTGTGCTTTTGGTGTCATATTTAAGAAATCATTGCCAAATCCAACATCATAAAGTTTTTTTTGCCTATGTTTTCTTGTAACATTTTTATAGTTTTAAATTTTGCATTTAGGTTTAATTTATTTTTGAGTTAAATATTTTTGTATAAGTTGTAAGGTAATGGCCCAACATCATTGTTTTGCACATGGATATTCAGTTTTCCCAACACTATTTGTTAAAAACTGTCCTTTTCTTTACATGTATTTGTAACGAATTTTAATGGACAGGAAATAATGGTACTATAATACTGTAATTTGAAATGGTTTCTAACATGTGGTATATTTTGGATAAGGAAGAATTGTGTGATAACAGATGTTAGCAATAGACATGTTTTACAAGAACTATACTTATTATATAATGTATCTGAACTTTTAAATATCATATCCCATTCTTAATCATACTTTATGTATTTAAAATTTACTATACTATTCAAAATGAGGATTACCTGAACTCCTAAATCTGTGACATCTGAGAACAATAACATCTAATCTTATATAACCATATTAGAGTGTGCCCTAAAGGCAGTAAAAACTGATTGAAAATCATGTTTCTTTTTCTGTGAGATTTTGGGATTTTAGAGTTACAATTAGAGAGTTTGTTTCTTCTTCTTTAGAGACTGAGACATTTAAAAGTAAAGACTGAAAATTATAACTAAAATAAATATTTTCTGGTGATTCATGTATATAAAAATTGCCGTCAGTGAGAACAGTATTAGTATAGCTCACCAAATATTTGCAAGGTCTTTTATAAGTAGAATACAATTAATATGTTAAGAACCCCAAATAGAACACAAGAATTAAAAATAGTAAGAAGTGAGATGTCCATTTTATTTCAGTTTGATAAGATAACACATTTTAATTGATATATATTTGTAACTTAAATAATTACATAAAACTGACGGCATGCGAATATTGTTTTATTTTTGCAAAATAGTATTTTGCTATTTTGAGGTTTAAAGACCTGTTGTTAACGATTGAATATTATTTAAAAAATCTATTCAAACATAAGTTTTTTTAAATTAAGGACTTGTTTTCCTATCTTAGCAAAGCTGATGTTGGTCTGAGATAACATGGCATCGCTATTGAAAGTGATACTTCAATGGTTTTTCACTGAGCTTCACACAAAGTCTACTCACGGTTTTGAATCTAGTCACTGAATAGATTGGTTAGACTAACCCTTTTATCTGATAATAATATTAAATGGTGGATAAATAGATAAAATACAACATTTTTAAGGCACTGGAGAATGACAAATGCACTAGATTACTGTATTAAAATCATAGTAGAAAGTAAAAGTGTGATTTACCTCAGGAATCTAAGGTTGGTTCAACATTTGAAAGTCAATTGATGTAGTTCATAATATTAACAGACTATATGAGAGAGCCATGACTGTATTTTAACACCCAACAGACTAAAATAACAAACTAAATAAAACAACCACGACAAAATTTCATCACCTCAAACCTTGCTAAAAATGCCCTTGACAAAATGGAAAACCAAGCCATGATTAAAAACTCTTGAGAAACTGGAAATAAAGGACCTGGCCTCAGTATTATTAAGGGCACCTGAAAAAAATAACAATAACAAATACAATAATGAATATCAACCTAATGATGAGAGAATGAACATATTCCTACCCAGATCAGAAACTCATTACGAATGTCTGCCTTTGGCACTTTTATTGAAAATTGTGTTGGAACTTCTAAGCATTGCAACAAGGAAAGAAAAGGAAATCACTGACACAAGGATTTGAGAAAATAGTAGAAAAAACCTCTGTCCTCATTCTTAAATGATATGTTTATTTATATAGAAATCCTAAGAGATTAACATTAAAATCTACCAAAACTATTATGTGAATTTATATTGTCTCAGAGTACAAGGTAAATACGTAAAAAAAAAAAAAATAAGTATTTCTATAGAGCAGTAACAAACAACTTAAAAATAAAGTTAAAATGGAACTTCATTTACAATGTCACCAAAAGTCATAACATAATTGAGAAAAGACTTTTATATTGAACACTAAAAATGAGAGAATTTAAAGAAAATATAGTGTAATATACCATGTTCATTTACATTCATTAGATGAATCAACATTGTTAAAATACACATTGATCAAGATTTAACAAAACCTCAATCATTATTTCAGCAGTCTTTTTAAACACCGAAATTGTTAAGTTCATTTGTAAAATTTATGAACTTTTTGTCCACTAACATTTAATGCAATTTTTTAATTGTTAAATTTAGATCTATTTTATTTTTTGTTTTTGGCTAGACCCTCTGTCTTCTGTTTCTTTGTCCTTCTTCTGTCTTTTTTAGTATCATTGGAATAAATTTTAGAATTCCATTTTAATTTCTCTATTGGCTTTTTAGTTCTACCCCTTGAATTATTTTTAATTGCTTGAGATATTAAAATATCGATTTTTAAACTTCACACTCTATTTAAAGTTAATGTTGTTCTAGGTCCTATATGATGAAGAAACTTTGCAATTTTAGGTCTATTTAATATTCCTGTCTTTAATGTCATAATTATCACATGTATCATATATACATATGCTACATATACATATATTACATCTATTTCTGGGAGTTACATTATAAATACTATGTCTACATATATAATAAACTGACAATTTCTCTTTTACATTCTCCTACATAAACATACAGAGAGAAAAAATATATATATATACCCACACTTATAATGCAGGTTTTCTGGTGGTGAACTTTTTAGTTTCACCTATCTGAAGATGTGTGTATTTGCCTTCATTCTTGAAGAACATTTTTGTCATATATATTAATACTGTCTAGGCAATATTTTTCTGTAAACCTCTTTCCTATTACTTTTTAACTTCCATAGTTACTAGTTGGTAAGTAAGCAATCATGTAAATTGGTGTTTTCTTTTATGTAACTTGATGTGGTTTTTATTTGCTTTCAAGGTTTTATTTTACTCTTTGGTTTTCAGCCTTTTATTGATGTTCCTAACCATGTTTCTCTTTATATTTACCCTACTTTTCAGGATTCACCGAGCCTTTTAAATCTAAAAGCTAATGTCATTTCTTAAGTTTGGAAATATTTTTACCATCATATCATCAATTGCTTTTGTTTACTTCATTCTTTATCTTCTTTTCTTCTTTGACTTGAATTACATGTCATAATTTGTCTAATATTGTTCCACAGATCCCTCAGGCTCTGTTCATTTTTTGTCAGTCGTATTTCTCTCTTCTCTTCAGTTTCAATGGATCTATCTTCATGTTCAGTGAAAAACTTTCTATTATTTGCATTTAGTATTTAAGCTCTCAAGGGACTTTATTTTAGATACTGAATTTTTAGTTCTAAAATTACCATTCAGTATTTTTAGTTTTTATTTATTGGTTGAGATTTTCTTTTATTTACTTTATTGAAAACATATTTTATCTACTTCTTTGAACAAATAATAGGTGATATAAAATACTTGTCTGCATATTCTAATACATGGTTCATCATGGGATTGGTCTTCATAAATCCTCTTTTCCGTGGAGACTAGATTACATTTTCCTACTTTTTGAATGTTATGTGATTGTGAATTATGTCTTGAAATTGTGAATAATATTTTACAGAAGTGTTGGATTATGTTACACAACCCGAAGAATTTTGATGTTTTCATATTTTGTGCAATTAATGTGTTTATATTCTAATTGGAAACTCTGTGTCTCAACTGGCAAACCAAATATAAGTTGATTTGTTTACTCTTCAGTTGCACTGCCTTCATTCTGCCCTTATAGATTTATGGTTCAAGTGTTAGCAAGAAATTTGAGCAAATATTATTCACAGAATTTGAACTCCTCCACTCGAGATGTGTTCTTTCCAGGATTTCTTGTTCACTTTCTAGCAACTGTGGTTATTCTAACTTTTATTTTCTCATTTTTCAGTCCATAAAGACTGTAAGTTTTTCATCAGACTTTTAGCCCAACCATGTGGTGCCTACTTGATCTATTCTCAGACTGAAAGCCATAAAATAGGTGACATTGTGTGGTGGTCTCTTTTTCAGCTGTCAACTTTGGGTCTGAAATATATATATTTTTTTCATTCTCCAGTGCCTTTTAAGTTGTTTGTTGTTTTTTCAATTGAGATTTTAAAGCTATTTTATGGGAGGATCTCTTATAGAACTTATACTTCCTCAATTCAAGTTGCACAAAAAATCTACAGTAATTCTTAGAGTATGGTATTGAAATAAGGATAGAAAAATAGATCGATGTGAACATAATGTAGAAGTAGAACCACAAATACATTATCGGGTGATTTTCAATTAAGGAGACAAAATTCAATGAGACAGTGTAGTCTTTTCAACAAATGATGCAGATTCAACTGGATATCCATATGGACAATATTGGACATATTAATAAATGCCACCCTATACACACTAATTAATTTGTGATGGATTATTGATGTAACTGTATAAATTAAAACTATATAGATTTAAGTTTAAGTCTTTACAACTGTGAATAGGCAAAAATTTTCTAGAGAAAACAAAATAAACAATAAATACAAAATAAAAATAATAGATTACATCACAATGAAAACCTACTACCTATTCAAAGATACCTTACAACAATTAATAGACAAGCCGTAGTCAGGGAAAATATAGATATTATACATATACCTGACAAAGGACTTGCATACAGAATATACAAATAACTTCTACATCTCAATATTAAAAAAGACAACCAAGTTAAAAAGCCAAATGACTTGTATAGATATTGCAGAAAGAATGATATACAAACGTTTAATAAGCATATGAAAAATAGTAAGTATCATCTTTAGTCATCAGGAAAGTAAAAAGTAAAAGCAAAATGAACTAAGACCCAGAAGAGTTTCTAAATTTATAAACACCCAGTAGAGTTGCTAAAATTAAAAGTCTTACTACACGAAATTTGGCAAGTGAAGCAACTGGAACTCTTTTACTTTTCCAGGGAGAGTATAAAACAGCCTATCCATTTTGGAATATTTTCTAACAGTTTCTTATAAAGTTAAATATACTTAAACCCTGAGAACTTGCTATTGCATTTCTAAGCATTTTATGATAATAAAGTTTAAAACATATGTTCATAACAAGACTTGCAAAATACTAATTACAGCAACTTTATTTATAATGCAAAGTTGGAAAAATCTAAAATTATACCAATAGAAAGTGAATAAATAAACTCTGGTACACTCATACAATAGGGTGCTACCCTGGAAATAGAAAATAATTACCTTCTGAGATACACAACAACAGGAATAAATCTCAAAAGCGTTATTGATAGTGAACAATGCCAAAAAATGGCATATATGTGATTACATTGATATGATATTCTGGAATGAGCAAAACTACTGTATGGTGGAAAAATTATAACAGAATTTGCCTTTGTGTATATGTTTATGTGTGTAGGGTGGGACATGGACCCAGCAAGAGCAAGGCAGGAGAGAATTTATGAGGTGATGTTAATATTTTATTTATTAAAGGGGGTCTGTGTAACATGGATACATACTTTTTCAAAGATATAGTAAACATTTAAATATTTTATACATTTTAATCTAAATTAATTGAATGAGCAAGGGGAGTGAATGGAGTCAGAGATTACACAAAGCTGCAAAATGTTGATAGTTATTGAAGCTGACTGCTATATGGGACATACATATATATATTATATGTATATATATAATTGGGCATTATATATATGTGAATTTCTTCACAACAAAAACGTAAACAAGTATGAGGATGCCTATCTATTTTTTAAAATTTAGTTATGACCTTCAACTCTGGCTTGATGTTGCCTGTTCATCATTTTTTGCAGATTTTGCTTTTTCAATTACAATTCAATTGTCATATTGTTCTTTCAGTTTCCTAGAATTGCAAAGCTCTTCTTGCCTCAAGGACTTTGCACATGCAACTGTTTTCTCTTTTCAATTCTTATTTTAATTTTTAATAATAATTGTTATGGATATATATTATTTATACATATTTATGGGTGCATGTGATGTTTTGATATAGGCATACAATATGTAATGATCAAATCAGGGTAACTAGGGTATTCATCATCTCAAGGATTTATCATTTGTTTAGAAACATAACTATATAGAAGAAATGGTTAATAGGTACAAAAATATAGTTAGAATAAATAAAATATAATGTTCGATAGTACAATAGGCTGTTTTCTCTTTCTGAAACCATCCCATGGCTAGTTGATACATCTTCAGACAGATCTTTGGCCATCTTACTTAAATTAAGTCTTGTATCCTTTTAATATCACACTCTTATCTGCTATTTTTAAAAAGTTTATGTTGTAATAATTTGATATTTACAAATTGCAATTCAGAAATGCAGAAAAATGGGTTTATTTCATTTACATAATGGATGTTATAATACTCTTTAACACATTTACTTGACCGTGAGGGTAGGTATAGATAAAACTCTTATCTTCTCAATTAAAAAAAGCTAATTTATTTGCAAGGACATGAAAATGAATCCACTTATATATAATATTTAAAGTAGTCCTGGAATAGAGGTATTTTACTATAAATTAAGCTTGGCAGACTAAAGACATTTTTTATTTCACCTCTTTTATTTAATACCTATGCAAAACAACACAAGGAATAAAAAACAGAAAAAAGATTCTACTTTTAAATCAAGATAACAGCTTTGCTCAAAAAGCATTGACAATATTTATCAAATATTAGGAAATATGGAAGAAAAATAGGATAGTTAAGAGCTGATATCTGACTCATTAGAGCTTGAAGAAAATTGATTATTATCCTAGAAGGAAATATCCCAATCCTGAAGTGCATATCTTTGAACCATTGATAAGAGTTACAAGGTTTAGGGGTATCTCAGGCTATGAGGCTTGTGAAGGATATAGCCATATAGAACTACATCTTCCATATAGCAAAATAAGTAGTGGATTTGAGCTGAAAGAAGAATCAAGTGAAAGTCACATTTGGTGCAATAAGACAATAGATGTAAAAGGCAGACAGCTTGTAAAGAAAGAAACAAGACTCTCTATTTACAGACCACATGAATGTCTACGTAGAAAACCCCAAGGAATCAATAGAAATAAATCTTCCTAGAAATAAAGTCTTAAGCAAAATTACAGTATATAAGATCAATAATCCATAATCAATTGTTTTTCTATATACTAGCAATAAACAATTAAAAACTGAATATTTTAAGTACAATTTACAATAGCTCCAAAAATATGAGTTACTTAAATATTTAAGTCTAACACAATATGAGTTTCAATGTAATTCTTCTTTCAGAAAGATCAGCAAATTATGTCATTTTGCTTCTTATCATTTTTCAATAAACTATTGTGCTTTCTTAAGAGTGTTCTTCTTGTAGCATCACTATCATCGTAGTTCTTCTCTGCTATGAAATAAATTTGACTCAACGTGGATAATCCATGAGTATTTCCACTTACAGTCTCTTCCCAATATAGAATAGCACACAGGCTTTTAGCCATCTTACGCCTTCTGCTTGGAATCCTATTATTCTCACTTACTTGGATTAATGTACATCTTTAAAGGCAGAAGTAATATATCCAAAGCATCCGACAAATGCTGCTTCAAAGGTATGTTCTAATACAAATAGACAAAGGCCAGAGCACTGGAACAGAGTCCTAGAATACATGCTTTCCAGGCATTGATCATTTTGTTTATAAATGCTGGGAAATTTTCGAGTCTCAGAGGTTAACCTAGGGTATCTGGGTGGCAGGAGAAGGATGTTATATGAAGGCTTGGGACAGTGGCTATTTGGCAAATATAACAATTCACTATTTTGACATTGGGTAGGGACTTGTGGGTGTGTCCTGGCTGAAGAGTAGCCCTACTTGAAAGAGAAGCTGGCATTTTACCAACTCTGTAAAATCTACCCTCATCACTAAAGAGGAAAATGTTCTATCTTCCTTTCTCATCCCACATAGCATTTGATTTTTCACATCTGCAGCATTTTATAAACTGACTCATATTAAAGCTCTTTTTTGTAATGAGACCTAATGCCACACCTACAGTACATAATGACATAGGGGAAAATAAATGTGTTGAGTGCAGGAATGAAGCTTCATACATTTTTAAAACTTCCTGTGTTGTCAGGATGAATGGAATAGGTGACAAATAAATGTTTTTTGACATTGCTATGATATTTATATATTGACTTATTAGTTTGTGAGAAATTTGATTTTCTCCTCTTAAATTTTATGTCATGTTTCTTCAACAATTGAGACTGCCTTATTTGTTTATCCACCTTGAGTGTTATCCTCGGGTGGCTCATGGAATTATATCCTTGTGCCTAATACCTGAAAAATGTTGATATGCCTGTTATTCTTCCTATCAGATAAAATCAAGCAATCTGCTAGTTAACTCACCATGACATGCAGTGTGAAGTCAAAATTCAAAGTACTGATAATATCAGTAACCTAGGAGGTCTGCCAACCACACTAATAGAAAGTATTCTTCTCAAACTCACCTCCTTTTTGACAAAAAGAGACTTACCGTAACAATCATTTAAAATATGACAATCTATAAGTAATATGTTAGAATGAGATAAAACAGCTCTTTCACTCAACATTACCTATGGAATACAACACAGTGTGGGAGACTGCTATTGTCATAAATGTACACTCAAAAGAATTGTTTTCCTTTAAAATTGTATTCCCAGAAAAGCAAACAGGCAAATATTTTTTGTTCTCTAATTCCACTTTTTATGTTTGTTCTCCTTACTACTAACTTTATGGATCTCACCATCTAATTTAAATTCTTACATGTAAAATGTTAGCATATGAAAATTTAAATTCAGATCACCATAGGTGTTCAATAGACACTGGGGGAAATTTTCACAAATTTTATATGACAGCAAGCAATATTGTATTTAATTGTATTGTATATGGAAATAAGGTATATATAGTGATATACACAGATCTTAATTGTACATTTTGATGAAGTTTGATAAATATGTACTTCTGTACTTCTCATAAACTAATACCAGTTGCATTATGTACTACTTTTCCATCACCAATGAAAAAATCCCTGTGTCCCATTTCAGTCATTCCCCCCCATGCAGGCAATCATCTATAATTTCTATCACAATATATTAGGGGTATCTGTTCCAGAATTTTCATGTAAATGTTATAATATTGTGTGCACTCTTGCATATGGCTTTCCTTGTTCAACACAATGTTTTTGAAGCTAATTTATACAGTTAAATGTATCAGATATAGTTTTTAATTTTTATAGCTGAGCCATATTTCATTGTATGAATATATCAAAACTTATTGTACACCTTTCTGGTGATAGACATTTGCGTTTTTTCCAGGTTTTGGCAGATAAATAAAATTACTATGATATTTCTTGTACAAATTTTTTGGAACGTGTATATTCATATGTTGCATAGGTTTTCATTTTAACATGTATAAAAACACTTCAACAGCACCATGAAACAACTTAAAAACTGATATTTATAAAACATTCCATCTATCAAGAGAATAATGTATGCTATTTTCTGCACAGCTTTATTGAGGTATAATTGATATACAAAGAGCTGTACATATTTAATGTGTACATTTGGTGAGTTTCAACATGTACAAACACCTGTGATATCATCACCACAATGAAGACAATAAATATTTGATTCATTTGTATTTTGTGTGTTTGTGTTTAGATATGTGTAGGTTTAAAATGTTAATATGAAATCTACTCTTTAACTTTGAAGTATACAATATTACTAACTATACGTACCATATTGTACAGCATACCTCTAGAACTCAATCATCTACTATAACTGAAGCATACACATTGAACAACTCCCTGTTTCTTTAATGCCTAGCCCCGGCAATCACCATTTTATTCTGTTTCTGTTAGTCTGAGCATTACAAATATGTAAGTAGAATCACACAATATTTTTCTTTCTGTGACTGGCTTATTTCACTTAGCATAATGTCCTCCAGTTTCAACCATGCTGTAGCAATTGGCAGAATTTCTTACTCTTTCAAGGCCAAGTAATATTGCATTACATATATGTATATATATACCATATTTTATTTATCTATTTATTTGCCAATGGACACTGGGCTGTTTCCAATTTTGGCTATTGGGAATAATGCTGCAATGAACATGAGAGTGCAGATATTGCTTCAAATTTCTGATCTTAATTCTCTTCGATATACATCCAGAAGTAATATTTCTCGATTATATGATAGTTTTATTTTTTATTTTTAAAGCAACATGCATACTGTTTTCCAGAAAGTTTGCATCAATTTGTATTCCCACCAATGGGGAACAAGGGTTTCAATTTCTCTGCATTCTCACCAACACCTGCTATCTTTTGATTTTTTAATAATAGACAGCTTGAGATGTGAAGTGTTATTTTATTGTAGTTCTGATTTGCATTTCCTTTATAATTAATAATGATGAACATCTTTTCATATAGTTGTTCATGCTTTATATGTCTTCTTTAGTGTTCACTTAGAACATTCATGAGGATGAAACATATAGGCCACAGAACAATTCTCAATAACTTTAAAAAGACTGAAATCAGTGAAGTGGGTATCAAATGGATATAAATGAAAATAGTATATGATCTGAATGATTTTGTTCACCCAATATATGTACACTGAAATCCTAACTCCCTACTGGGAGATAGGGCCTTTGGGAGGTGACTAGGTCATGTGGGCAGAGCTCTCATGAATGGAATTACTGTTCTTGAAGAGACTTCAGAAATCTTGTTTGCCCCTTCCACCATGTGAGGACACAGTGAGAAGGCACCGTCTATGAACCAGGAAGTAGTCTCTCATCAAACTCCAAATCTGCTGGTGCCTTGATCTTGCACTCCTCAATTTCAAGAAATATGAGAAATAAATTTCTGTTATTTATAAACCACTCAGTGTATAACATTTTGTTATAACAATCTGAATGTATTAAGGCAAACAGCAAATAAAAATTCATGCTCTCACCAATATTTAAATATTACAGCGACTTACTTTTAAATATATATCATATTACAGAGAAGAAATCACAATGGAAATAGAAAATATTTTAACTGAATGAACACAATATAGCAAAATGTATGGGATTCAGCTAAACACATACATAAAGGGAAATTTTTAGCTTAAAATGCAATATATTAGAAAAACACATATCTAAACAAGAAAAATTTTCAATAAGTAATGTAAATGTCTCTACAAAAAATAGAAAGAAAAGAGCAAACGAAACACAAAGCAAACAGAAAGAAAATAAGTTTGAGAACAGAAATCAACTAAATATAAAACAAAAACACAGATAAAAATCAACAAATTCAAATTTTTAAAAAGAACAACAGATTTTATAAATTTTTAGCTACATTTATCAAGAAAAAAAATATGCGAATTACCAAAGCCTAAAGTTGAAGAGAGGGACATCACAAGCACACCTACAGAAGTTAAAAGGATCATGAGGTAATATTATGAAGAACATTTTGTAAACAAATTATACAACTAAACTAAAATGAATAAAGTCCAGGAAAGACATAAACCAGTGAAAATGATTCAAAAAATAAAGAATATGAGTAGACTTGGCCGGGTGCGGTGGCTCACGCCTGTAATCCCAGCACTTTGGGAGGCCTAGGCGGGCGGATCACAAGGTCAGGAGATCGAGACCATCCTGGCTAACAAGGTGAAACCCCATCTCTACTAAAAATACAAAAAAATTAGCCGGGCATGGTGGCGGGCGCCTGTGGTCCCAGATATTTGGGAGGCTGAGGCAGGAGAATGGCTGAACCCAGGAGGCCGAGCTTGCAGTGAGCCGAGATCACGCCACTGCACTCCAGCCTGGGCGACAGAGTGAGACTCCGTCTCAAAAAAAAAAATATGAGTAGACTTACATAAAACAAATGCATTGAATTTGTACTTAAAATAAATCCCCCTCATAGAAAAGCCAGTCCAAGATTATGTCACTGGTAAGCTCTATGAAATATTTAAAGAATGATAAATAACAATCCTACACAAAACCCTTTCAGAAAAGAAAAGATGAGGGGACACTTCTCAGTTTACAATAGAAGGTCAATATTACCCTGATAACAAAGCCAATGAAATTACAGACTAATATCCTCATGAACATAGATGCATAATCCTTAACAAAATACTAGCAAATGCAATCAGAAACACAAATATAAAAATTACATAGTCACAAGTAAGTGGGATATATTGCAGAAAAGCCAGATAGGATAACCATCCCCAAATCAGTTTATGTAATACATCACATTAATAGAATAAAGGACAAAAAAAATCATGATCTTAGTAAATGCAGAAAAAGCATCAGAGCAAATCTGACATCCACTCACAGTTTAAATTAGGAATTGAGATAAATGTCCTTAATATTATAAAGAACTGGTATGAAAACTCTGTCACTTAGATTATGCTTATTGGTCAGAGACTAAATTATTTTTCTCTAAGCTCATAACACAGCAAATATTTCCACAGTCACTAGTTTTCTTCAAAATTATTTGGAATCAATGCAACAACTGCAGAAAAAGAAATGGGAGTTATCTTGGATAATAAAGAATAAAGCAAAACTGTTGTTAATTTTAGATGGCGTGTTCCTTTATTTAAAAAGCCCTGAAGAGTCTAAAAGAGCTACTAGAACTAATACATAAATTAAGCAGGGTCCAGTAATTTGTGATCTATATAGAAATCAACTGTATTTTTAAGAGCAATCCAAAAATAAAATTAAGAAAATAATACAATTAAAACACCACCACAAAGAATAAAATACCTAGAAATACATTGGACAAAAGAAACACAAACTTGTACACTAAAATCCAAACATTACTGAGAAAAATTAAAGAATATCTAGATATATAAAAAAGCTTTTGTTAATGTGTAGGAAAATTCTATAATGTTAAGATGACAATTCTCCCAAAATTGATCTAATAGAATCAATGAAATTCTTAACCAAAACTTAAAGGACTTTCAAAATAAAAATTAATAGCCATCACAAAAGTTTAGAAAAAGAACCAACCTGGAGAACTTTCACTACCTGGCTTAAGATATACTTCAAAGCCTACTATAAAGTAACCATAATCCAGAGAGTGTGGCATCATTGTAATGACAGACATATATAAATCAATGGAATAGAATAAAAAATCCAGAGATAAACCTTTACATTTTTCTTCAATTGATTTTTGACAAAGATATCCAAAAATTCAGTGGTGAAAAAAATCAATTAAAAAAGTTTTGGAATAGTTGGATAATCATGTGCAAAAACATAAACTTAGATCCTACCTTATAATATTACAAAAATTTACTGGAAGTGAATCGTAACCTGAATATAGGAGCTAAAATTATAAAACTTATAAAAAATAAAGAAGAACTTTGTGATCACAGGTTAGTTCGGGTTTGCATTATGATCTCTGAATACATTTAAACAACTGACAGTACTGTGTAAATTTTTAGAGAATGACTAGTAGATCTAGCTAAATAACAAATGTTAGATATTAACATTTTCGAAAAATAACTAAACACAGAACACATAAATGACGATAGTTTTACTTTTATTTTTTCGCATAGGATTAATAGTTGCTTTAACTGCTGGAGTACTGAGAAAGCTAAATTGGCAGAAGGAGAATCTCAGACAAGGTAGTTGATTATGCCATTCCAGTCAGTAATGATGAGCTTAATTGGACTGTAAAATTATTTGGCAAATGAAATGTTTTTATCCTTGTTGAGGTGTGGACAAAGGCTATATTTTATTCAACTGAATAAGATATGTGGTACTATATTTTAATAACATAGGCTTGTCTACTATAAATTTAGCTTATTCTGTCTTTACCAAAGCACATTCTATTTTTTCTCCTGTACTATTATAAATTAGGATGTAATCAATTGATTAAAATAGAATAGTTGAAGTGGTGTATTGTCTTCCTTTGTCAAGCTTTCTTTCTAGATTTATCTAGATTTTCTGTTTTCATCTCTGTGATGATAGTCACAGTTTAGGAAGTGAAAGTCATTTCAGCTAAGAGATATATGAAGGAAGTTAACATATATTTTAATTAAATAGTTTACATTGTGAAGTGCTTCATCAAAAATTTACTGTTGTAATTCCAGAGGCTACATTTTTGTCTCAAATGGTGACTGTCTCTGTTTAATCTCTGGAGTCCAATTAGAACCCACCTGTGTTGGCATTGCCTATTTTAACTAACAGAAGTCCAGCTCTAGAATTAGTACAAACACCGCTCTTTTGACTTAAATTTCTACAGTCTTACTATGCTCGAGGCACATGGTCCTCTTATCAACCATGATGTATATAATTGCAGTTTTACAGGTTAAAAAACTGAGGTTCGGACAAAGTAGCATATAAGAATTAAATTTAATAGCCAGATAAGTGACCCAGCTGGGCCTATATCAAAGTCTTTCCACATCAAAATTTGAAACAATATGCAAGACTATCATTTATGAATGGTTATTAAATCCAGATGCATTAGTATGTATAAAATAAACATTATTAAATTTCACCATAGAAATACATATGCAGAGAAACATAGAGAGGCTACTTGATTCTGTCTCTATTCTTGCAGTTATTCCTAATATTCTAATATAGTCAGATTCCAATTCCCAAACCCCTCTCCAGATATTGGAGCTGCTTCTCAATTATTTTTCCCATCCCATTGGCTAATAAAAAACCCTCATATTTCCAATATTTATCTGTTAATTTTTCTAAAATTGTCCATTTTTTATTGGACAACTCATTTTTAATGCTTTCCAGCTCTCTGAAGTTGCTCTGTTGCCTTAAAAGGAAAAGAATTGTAGATTAGTTTATATCATGATGAAAGTTAATATTGATCAGAATGTTGTTTAAATCAACCTGTTCAGAAAGAACAGAAAGAGGTGACATGTGTTAAATTTGATCCTAAACATTACCTTAAATAGAAGAACAGAAAAAATAAATTAGCTTAATTTTCACATCTTATAAGCAATCTTAGAGAAAGAAAAAATGTTCTCCTTGTAGAACATTAAAATGCAGTATACAGAATTATAATCTGACAATATTAATGAGTCATCTGATTCCTCTTCTGGCTCAGGGAAACCCTGAAATGAGTTGGATAAAAAGTTATAAATTATTTTAATAACGATTGCAGATGTCACCAAAAATTGAAGTTCAATATACAATGTAGTCATTATGCATTTCATTCTAACTTAGAATTATTTTACTGGCAGGATATGCACTGGATTGCTTCAAAAGCCTTATATGCTTGAACCTAAAAGAATGGTTTAACAAATAACTTAAACTTAGAAACTAATTAAAACTTGATGTTTTAAAAATATAACTGATGGTTATTTTGCTACTATGAAATTATGTTAGTTATGAGATATAATTCTCTAGCAGCCAAAATTTGGTTTTGGAATTAAAACTTGTGTGTTACGTGATTTATGATCCTAAATAATGAAAACTTGGCAACAACTTTGGAAAAAGGAGATGTTGGTAAGGGAAGGAATCTATGTGTCAGCATTTATGAATGGTCCAAATGGCAACCAAAGATTTGGAAATTTTTACTTGCCAGAATAAGTGGTGGCAGTTAACCATCTGCTATTGATGGTTAAAAATTGGGCTTTAACCATTTTTAAAAAGAGTTATAAAGCATAGAAGATGAGATTTTTTGTCAGTATTTAATGGAAACATTTCATATTTTATTTAATCTACAGAAGAAATCATAAACTTAAAATGTAGTTAAGACAAAAATTAAAACATTGGATGAATGGTTTACTAACTTAGTTCAGAACACACTAAATGTGTAAGAAACTGCAAATGGTCTAGATTCACTGTAACACAGGAAAGGAAATATAGCACATCATTTGTTGGAGACTAAATCTTTGCTTTCCTTCATCTTCCTTCTCTTCTAAAAAGGTATCATAAATCATAAATACTTAAAATTATAAGTATATAGCCAAATTCTCACCAATAAATTTTAACAAATTTACAATGCCACCACACCACCTCCATATCCCCACCAATACTTGCTATAACTCATCCCTAATTTGTGCCAATATCATAAATAAAATGTGATGTTGTTATATTGTTTTAGTTAATATTGTCTTCGCATTTGTGTTGCAGGAATATAATTTATATTTTAACATGATCAAAAGCTTTAATTTATTACAAAACATGGAGTTGATATTTTTGATGTATGTGGAATATTTACTCATAATACCCATTATAGTCATAAAGCTCTAGTGATGCATTGTCAGTATGAAAATAGATCACAAGAATAATCTATTTGTATTCTTATGTTTAGTGAAATTTGGAAAAATTTTGGAGACTCGGATCTCAAGTTGAGATTCAAAGAAAAAAGAAAAAAGTTGTCTTTATTATGTTGAGGTTCAAAAACATGTCAAACACTTACTAGCCAATTGTATTTCTTCTTTTGGACACTACATGTCTGTCTCATTAGGAGATTTCTTAATGGTCATGTGCAATTTAAATTTAAAAAATTTATTTTTAGTGTTTTATTTCATTTTATCAATATTAGCAATGCGTTAAAGAAGAAAAAATGACAGAGAGCACAACTTACCTATATCAGAAATAGGTTTCGTTGGCCGGGCGCGGTGGCTCATGCCTGTAATCCCAGGACTTTGGGAGGCCAAGGTAGGCGGATCAAGAGGTCAGGAGATTGAGACCATCCTGGCTAACACAGCGAAACCCCGTCCCTACTAAAAATACAAAATATTAGCCGGGCATGGTGGTGGGCGCCTGTAGTCCCAGCTACTGGAGAGGCTGAGGCAGGAGAATGGCGTGAACCCAGGAGGCGGAGCTTGCAGTGAGCTGAGATCGAGCCACTACACTCCAACCTGGGCGACACAGAGAGACTCCATCTCAAAAAAAAAAAAAAAAAAAAGAAAAGAAAGGAAAAGAAAAAGAAATAGGTTTTGTTTGACAATAAATTAAATTTTTGTCCTGTAGTCACTGAAAATGTGTTTAGTGACTATCACTAAGAGCTTAACCCAAATAGACAAAGTTCTTCAAAACACAAATTTACCAAACTGTAACAAGATAAAATAGAAAATCTAAATAGTCAACAGCCTTTGGGATATAAACAGAGATGCATTGCCCAGGTCAACTTTCAAGTAATAATTTTTATATATTTTTTGTAACTGTTAAAAGTTCTGTCATCAGAGAACCTTTAGCTGTCAGCCCTCTAATTGTTTAACTTTAGAGTCATCTCATTCAAGGCAGAGACCTTGCCTGGAAGGACCTCATTCAGAGATTAATTGTTGAGAGAGCGGAGATAGCGTGATATGGCTCTGCCATTCTGGCCAAACATGGGACAATTCTAATAAAGTATTTTAATTCCAGCACTTTCTTTGAGTAAGCTGTAATTGAGGTCAGGCTTGCATCAATACTTGATTTATTTGTTACGCAACGCTGTTTTGTGTTTTTTTTTTTCCTGCTCCCTCTCAGAGGGATCGCTTCAAGAAACCCCACAAGCAAGCATCTTTCATGCACATTAAGCCTTTTTCAAATGCTGCTTTCCAGAGAAGCCAAGTCACTACACCCCATGTCTACTGAGAAAATTACATTTATTATTGTTAATAGAAAACCTTTTCTACAATAAAAATTTCAGGTGCAATTGGTTTTACTTGCAAATTCTGTCATACAATTAAAAAAGAATTAACACCAATCTGATGTAAACTCTTTTAGAAACTAGAAGAAAAGAAAATACTTCCTAATTTGTTTTATGAGGCCTTCATAGTATCAAAAACTGACAAATCCTACCAAAAGATGAAAATTAGACTAATATTCTTACTGAAAATGGATTCTGTAATCAAATATATATAAATCAAATCTATAAGATATTACATTATAACCAAGTTGTGTTTATACTAGTAATGTGAGATACATTTGTCATTTGAAAATCAATAACATTCACTGTATTAATCAATGGAAAAAATATGATTATCAAAATAGATGCCATAAAATCATTTCAGAAAATTTAACAACCATGGGAGACTTCTATTCCATAACTTCAAGAGTTATTATAGAACTACAATTTTCAAAACTGTGTAGCAGTAGCATAACAATAAATTACAAGAATGAAAGAGAAGAGCCCACACATAGGGTTACACTTCTACCGTGTTTGATATTTTAGCAATGAATTCAAAACAATCATATGAGCCAAAAACTGTCTTTTCAAGTATAATATTGGAAAAATTGGACATTCATATGGGTTAAAAAATGAAACATCCTACATTTCACACCATACAAAAAATAATCAGAGATACATCATTGGTCTAGATTATAAAAGTTGAAGCTATAAATCTTCTAGAAAAAAATTGTTATATGTCTTTGTAACTTTAGTGAAGGCAATATTTTCTCAGATGAGTCAGAAAGCAATAACTATAAAATTAAAAATGTTAGATTATACATAACCAAAGCTTAAAAATTCTGTTCATCAAAAGGCAGCATTAATAACATTAACAGAGAAGCCAACATATTAGGAGAAATATTAGCAATACATAGATCTCCCAAGAGAATAGTATCTTGGATATAAAAATAATTCACAACTCAATAATAAAAGGCAAATCATGCAATAAATAAAGAGGTAAAGGAATTGAACAAATGCTGACAGAGGAAGTTATATAGATTGCCAATAAGCACATGAAAATATGTTCAATAATATTATTCACCAGGGAAATGCAAATTAAAACCACAGTGAAATTCCATTACACAAAACCTAGAATAGTTGATACTAAAAAGTAACAACATCAAATGTTGACAACTACGTGGAATACTCCTGCCTAATAGTAGTTTCTACAATAATGAAAAGGTCTGTATCTGTGTTGTCTAATAAAGTAGCCACTGGCTACCTGTGGCTATCGAGCACTTGTAATGTGTCTAATGTGACTAAGGAACTACACTTTTAATATTATTTTATTAAAAGCAATTTAAATTTAAATAGCTTATTTGTAAATAGTTGAACTAGAATTATACTTTATATATGAAAATAAGAAATTATTTAAACTAAATGACTCCAGTGAGTTTCTGATCTTTTAAAATAAAATACCCCTAGATATGAACTCAATGTTAATACAAATGTAAGTTTACAAAAAGACCAAGAAGACTTGAACCAGAATGCTTGTAACAACTTTATGCATAATAATTTCAAAGAACCAGAAAGAACTCAAATCCCTGCCAAATGGTAAATGGCTAAATGATTTTCATATATTTACACAATAAAGTAATATTCAGTAAGTAAAAGGAATGAGAAATGACCTACATGAATTTTAGAAACATTATGCTATATAAAGGAAGGCTTAGAGAAAATATTATATTTTGTATGATTGTATTTATATGAATTTCTAGAATAGACAAAACTAATCAATGATTGAAATATCAAAACAGCTATCTTTGGCAGTTTGCGGCAGAGATTTACTGAAAAGGGGTATAAGGGAATTCTCTGAGGTGAGAGTAAGTTTCTATATATGGATAGATTTTGGAGTTGCACAGATGTATGCACTTTTCAGAATTTATCAAATTATACACTTAAGATTGATGTGTTTTATTACACTTAAACTTTATCTTGAAACAAAAAAAGTGATGCTAAACAATTATACCACACTAGTTAGTATGTGGTAGAAGTTTACCGCTAACTGTAGTTTACTAGAAAAGCATATAAAAAATTGACAAATGAATAAAAGAATAGACTGATGGATAGATATGTGGCAAAATGAGAATCATATAATGTTATAGATCTATGTATAGGTACATGGGTATTTAATGTAAGAATTCTTAAATTTTTATGTAAATTAGAATATTTTCATAATGAAAAACTGTCTACATTACATATATATATTATTTCACAATTGTATCCTGATAATATCACAATTCTTATTATTCCAAAAGCAAAAGAATCTTCTAGTCTGTAGGATTATTCTAGTCTGTAGGATTACCATCCTAAAAAGTTATTTGACGATATCAAGAACTTAGACTGTGATGTCTTCCACTTATCTTTAGTTGCATTTATGGCAAGAAATACAAAATAAAAGAGGATACTTCTCACAATAGGCTAATGTGCTAACTAAATTGAAGCTGCAGGTAGTCCAACAGACACTAAGACAAACATTGTATTGTCAAAGAAAATGAAATTCTGGTGGTTGTTTGACTATCCCGATTATTTCAATTTATGAAATATAAATTTATGCACTGCCATAAATTTCAGCCATTTAATACAACACATCTAAAGCAGGAAATTTTAAGAAAATAAATTCTAGATTTTTCTTGCTTGAAAGTTGTAGATTCAAACTATCAGTAACTAACAATATTATCCTTAACGATAAAGGAGAATAGACTTTCAATCTTAGTTAATTTATATTAAAGTTTCTTTGTGGTAAAATAATGTATTGGGTAAAATAAGATCTATCTACAACCCAAACTAGCCAGGAATATTATTTTCAACAAATCATATTAAGATATTGATTAGCATATAAATAAAAAGCAAATTGACAAAAACTTGGGACTCATTAAGAAAAAAAAGATTGATCAAACTAAATTCACTTTATTCAAACAACTAAATTACCACTTCCAATGGATGTTTTAACAGCTTTGATAATGTAGTGACTTGCATAGGAAATATAACTATAGTTTATCATGTTAAGTGGGCTAGTGTGTCCTTCTGCAATACAGATAAAAGCACCATAAGTCAGATACAGCATGCTTAATTTGTGAAGGGTCTCACAGAATCCCTACATTAAAATATTGCTATGTCATATTCTCAAAGTTCCCTAACTATTCATTTATGTGGCTGGAGTTTAAAAACTAAAAGCTTTTATCTTTTTTTTTTCTCTTAGGGTGAAATCATTGGGTCATGATGCATAATGTAATGCAAGACATTTCCAAGCACAATAGGTTTAGACAGTAAATGCCAGAACCATATTATACTAATTCTGCACAAAGCATAAATTATTAGTGGTGCAGCTCTAATTACAATAATTGAACATATATGAATGTGCAGTGAATTATTTGCTAGAAAGACATATTTTCTAGATAAGAATAAACATAAATACAAATTGAAAGTTCAATTATGTTAATAATGTTGAAGCTCTGATGTAAAATAACTTATAAACAGACTATAATTTTACTGGTTGTGAATTCCTGGAAACTACATCACAAATTTGAGATGAAACATTAATCATTTTTTCTATGCATTTTAGAAACACTATGTAATATAACTTTATAAAAATTACACCAAATGTTTTATTATTTCCAGATAATTATCTACTTGAAAACAATGTTAATAAACAGATGATCTATTTAAGAAATAAAAGAGATCTTCTGTGTAGTCCATTATAAAATAAATGAATGTAAGATGTCCAAAAGAGACTCAATTTTCTTCTTCCCTGAAAATTACCTCCTGTAAAGCTATATTATAAGTTTTGCCAGATGCAATGAACACTATATCTCAAAATGGGATGACATAAAGAATAAACACTTTGGACTACTGTAAATTCAAAAGGCATTGGCAAATTAGATTTTTTTTTAAAGGTGGTGCAAACTGTTATGTAAATCCAACAGTTCCTTTGAAGGCACAGTAGAAACAGCAGTTCCAGCTGGTGATAGAGCCTCCCCAGACTTCATTTGGTACCAAGGGATAATATATGAAAGGAATAAATATAAAAGAATCAGGAAAACATAAATATGATGAAGAATGTTCAACCCTGTATCCCCCAAAAAGTTGCAACTAAGCAAATAAAAAGTTGTCTAAACATATTGTTATGAAATAAGTAACTCAATATGGAGAAACATTTCACTACTGACGAAAAGGGCTCAAAGTAACATAAGGAGTTGAAACAAGAACTGACAGTGTTCAAGCAAAGAAGATAGAGAAAGGTAAATTATCACTAAAATGTTCCACACTGTAAGCAGCCTAGAGGGACTAAATAATGCAGAAAAACAGGACAGAGATAGAAAAGTTGGTGAGTATTAAATTTAATATTAGAGCATCAATATTTCCTAAGTGTCTGATAAAGAGAATAAAAAAATGAAAAAGAAAAATTACAAAAAAAATTTTAAAGAAACTTCCATTAAAAATGGATCAAAAATTGAAAAGTTGCATGGTGTCTATGGATAAGTTGACAGAGATTTCTCAACAATAAGATCTGGCCCAGTTAAAATCTTGAGGACCAAAAAAAAAAAAAAAAAAAAGAAGAGTTCTTGTTCATCTAGGCAAAAGGTAAATAATTAAATTAAATAATCAGGCTGACCAAAAGCTTTAATACAATTTTTCTCTAAGAGATAATAGAATCGTGCCTGCAATGTCTACAGGGGAAGGAAAGTGTGATCCAAGATGTTATAACCTGCAAATATGCATTGGAGTATAAAGACCACAGGAAACATTTCAAATCAGCAAACATCCTTCTCAAAGTGGTATTTATACAAGTAAGAAATTAATAGAAAAATGGAGTATGACTATTTAAATATGTAACATTGTGTTAAGCTGTTGTCGAATTTTATAAACCATAGCAAATAAAAAATTCTATAACAAAAATTATGGAATGAAAAGAGGTTTAAAAAAAGGTGGTAGGTAAAGTGTATCAATTTATTTTGAATGTTAAGAACAAATTTTTTTAAAGCTGATAATTCAATTAATAAAGATGTTAGTATATTTAAAGGTTTAAAGGCATATCTTTTAATTGACAAATAATTGTATGCAATTTTGGAATACACTGCAATGCTTTGACACATACGTCATTGTGCAATGAATAAATCAAGCTAATGAACATATCCATTACGTCACATATTTATCACATTTTTGTGGTGAGAATATTTAATGTATATTCTTGTAGCAATTTTAAAATATACATTTTTTTAACTATAGAGACCATGCCATGCAATAGATTTTTACAACTTATTTCTTCAGTCTAACTACAAGCTTGCACTCTTTCACCAGTACCTCCTGATCCCACGTTGCCCTTCCCATTCCATCTCATCTCCACCAGCCTCTAGTCACTACCATTCTACTCTCTACTTCTATGATTTTGACTTTTTTAGATTCCACATATAAGAGGGATAATGCAGTATTTGTCTTTCCGTGTCTGGCTTATTTCACCTAGTATAATGCCCTTTAGGTTTATCTATGTTGTCTCATACAACAGAATTTTCTTCTTTTGTAAGGCTAAGAAGTATTTCATTGTGTATATCTACCACATTTTCTTTATCAATTCATCCATTTATGGGCACACAGGTTGTTAACCACATTTTGGCTGTTGTAAATAATGCTTCAACGAACATGGGAGGGTAAATATCTCTTTGACATAACATGATGAAAAAGTAGACAAAGAATCTAAATAGATATTTCACAAATGAACACATGCAAATGAACAGCAGACACATAAAAAATGCTCAGCATAGCTGGGCACAGTGGCTCGCACCTGTAATCCCAGCAATTTGGAAGGCTAAGGCAGTCAGATCACTTGAGGTCAAAAGTTTGAGACCAGCCTGGTCAACATGATGAAACCACATCTCTACTAAAAATACAAAAATTAGCCATGATGGTGCATGTCTGTAATCCCAGCTACTCAGGAGGCTGAGGCCTGCACTCCAGCCTGGGAGACAGAGCAAGACCCTTTCTCAAAAAAAAAAAAAAAAAAAAAAAAAGCTCAAAGCTCAACATGATTGATCATCAGAGAAATGCAAATTAAAACCACAATGAGATATCATCTCACCTCATACCTGTTAGAATAGCTATTATGAAAAACATGGAAGAAAACAAGTATCAACAAGGATGTGGAGAAAAGGGAACTCTCATATCCTATTGGTGGGAATATAAAATCAGTACAATCACTGTGTAAAGACTAAGAGATTCAATACAACTGTATTAATGTAAAACACAAATATAAGATTGGTCAACACATGCCTGTCATGTCAATTTATGTAAATGATAAATATGCCTCTGCTAAGGTTTGAATATTTGTTCCCTCCCAAACTGATGTTAAAATTTAACTGACATTGTAATAGCATTAGAAGGCAGGAGCTTAAAGTGATTAGGCCATGAGCGTTCAGCCCTCATGAATGAATTACTGCTATGTCACATATATGGGTTCACTATCATGGGAATGGTTTTATTCTCACAGGAGTGGGCTCTTTATAAAAGAATGAGCTCTGCTTCCTTTCTTTCTCTCTCACTCTCAACCATCTTTGCCCTTCCACCGTATGATGACATAGCAACAAAGCCCTTACCAGATGCTGGTCCCTTAATCTTAAACTTCTAAGCCTCTAGAACATGAGCCAATAATGTCTCCTTATTATGAATTATACAGACTGTGGCTTTCTTCTGTATCAACAGACTAAGACAATATTATTTAAAAAATGAAAATAAAATATGGTCATGTAGGATAACAAAAATGTTATAATGCAATGAACATGCCTAAAATAACAAAACACAGAGATGATAAAATTTATGGGCAAAGGTATAATAGACAAGGTAAAACAAATAAAAATAGTTAAAAATTTCCCACAAACAAGATTGCATTTTTCATTTATTCTGTTCTTTTATAGTCTCTTTAAGTTGGTCTTTAAAAATGCATGTGAAATTTATTACTGGTGATTTGAGATTTTATTGCTTTTGGGAACGGATTCTTCCATTCTGGGATATGTTTAACTATCATTTGTTTATAAGAAAACGTCTTTATGTATATTGATATTTTATTCATTCTATATGCAAAATTATTTTATTGTTGCTAAAATAACAGTAAAATTCTAAGAAAAATATTGTGTGTCAACACAATTTCTCTGAAGCATATTTAACTTACATTTGCACAGCATGAGGACTATAGTTAATAATATTGTATTATATACTGGAAATTTGCTAAAAGGGTTGATTACTAGCAACCTTGTAAAACACAAAAAAAGAAAGGTAACTATGTAAGATAATAAATATGTTAATTTGCTTGACTGTAGTACTCCCATTACTATGTAGCTGTATATCAAAATATCATGTTATATACCTTAAATGTATACAATAAAAACTGTCAATTGATATCATTTACATTATTATTAACGAGTATAAATTTCATAGTACCTTGTTGGTATTTCTTAAATTGTATTTGTTATTTTAAAATTATTGTTATTGAGGCCAGGCGCAGTGGCTCACGCCTGCAACCCCAGCACTTTGGGAGGCCGAGGTGGGTGGATCACCTGAGGTTGGGAGTTTGAGACTAGCCTGACCAACATGGAGAAACCCTGTCTCTACTAAAAATATAAAATTAGCTGGGTGTGGTGATGCATGCCTATAATCCCGGCTACTCGGGAGGCTGAGACAGGAGAATCCCTTGAACCCGGGAGGCAAAAGTTGTGGTGAGCCAAGATCATGCCACTGCACTCCAGCCTGGGCAACAAGAGTGAAACTCCGTCTCAAAATAAATAAATAAATAAATTAATTAATTAATTAAAAGTATCGTTACTGAAATAAAAACCGAGACCATAAAATTTCAGCTGTTTCAAAGTTCTCAATATCTTTAAGTGTATATACACATGCATAGACAAAATAAAGCAAAACAAGCAAGGACAAAAACAGCCAAAATTCTAGATTGCCTCTGATGGTAAAATTTTGAGTCATGTGTTGTTTATGTTTATATATTTTTAGTTTTTCAAATTTTCTTCAGTGAACATATGGATATGTATTATGCTTTTAATCAGAAAATGAAATTTTCAAAAATACAGTCACGTAGTGTAATGGTCCAAAATTTTATACTTTGGATAAGCAAGTAAGTCAGCTTTTCACAAGCTATGTATGTATGTGTAAAACTGGAGGCCTCTGAGTCAGAGACAAAGACAGTTTATCACTTAGAGCAAATGCAGCAACCAGAGTAGCATTGTAATGCTAGTTCCCTGAGTCCCAATTCCTGCAGTGTGAATGGATAATGAAAAACTAGTGGTAAACGCACACACTGTGGGGGTAGGTCACACAAATGGAACCCCAAGTTTACTAGACTCTGATCTTCTACAGGGACTACTGACAAATTTATCCAAACCTGTCAAACCTCCCTTCCAGAGAAAGAGCAATTGCTGAAATACAAGCAAATGTCTCTATGAGTGATATCTCTAAATGTCACTAGAAAAAGCTACCATATTTATCTGAAGTTACCTAGGAATGTAAATATATTTTCTCCAGAAGGATTCCCTGTCCCTACCATTCTAGGGCTATTCCAGAAAACATAGTTCCAGAGCCCATTGTCTTTTAAACTTGGACATGTACAAATGCCACATATTTTTGAAGAATTATTTTGCAATAATAGTACAGTTTTGGAAATCTGTTGTTCCTTCCATTCTCGTTGCTTTTAAAGAGACATTATTCTCTTGAAAATAGAGAAATTATTTTCTTTTAAAAATGAACGGATAGATTTACAAATATAATTTTACTACTTTTGTTAGTTGTTTAATTGAAAGAAACTAATGGCAGAAACAGCCCCTGAAAATTCTGCTCATGTCACATTGCCTGTAATTGAGAGTGGATAATCACCCTGAGCATCTAAATATTTGGAAGAGGCTTAAGGTGATCCTCAGGCTTGGAAGTCTGCCCATCTCCATTATACTCCCAATTGCTAATCAATCTCAAGTAAGTGCTAGAGGCAAACACCACTAGTATTTCATTCTTCAGGTAATTGATATTACATTTCAGAATCTGTGCTGTGGCTGCCAAGTCTCCGTGAAATTATTAGAAATGAAAAGAATCAAGAAGCAGGATCTTGGACTTTCTGTGTAACCAGAAATAGGCTTATATTTTGCTCTTGCCCCCACTTTTAATCAACATTATTCAAATTTACTACTTGTTCACAATTTCCAACATTAGCCAAAGAGAAGCATTATATTTTTTTGTGGTGTAGTGCTTTAAATGGTAATTTCCAACTGTAAAAGTAGGAAGAATTCTGAGAAAATATTAATACATACAATTTACAGATATGAGGTAATTTTGTAGCTATAGAAACACATATTATGCTTGTTTTTTGTGAGACTGATATTTGCAATATGCACTAATTCTTAAATTTGCTTTCGATGATTTCCATATCTAACACAACATGGATTATTCTTCCTAAGCCTTTGAGCATCTCATGGACTTCTTGGACAGCTAGAGCCAAAGGATAAGTCATTATGCCAAATTCTAAATCAGGGGTCTGAATATATATTTTTTTCAGAAACGGAACAGAAAGTAAATATTTTAGCCTTTGTAGGCCAGACTGTTCCCATCACAATTAGTTAAATGTGCCATTGCAGTCTGTCAGCAGCCATATAAAATATTTAAATAAGTGATGGCTGTATTTATTTATGTTAGTTTTCTAGGACTGCCTGAACAAATTTTGACAACTGGTAGCTATAAATAACAGAAATTTATTCTCTCAGAGTTTTGAAGGCCAGGAGGAGTCTGAAATCAAGGGGCTGGCAGACCTTTGAAGGCTCTGGAGAAGGATTCTTCTCTGCCTCTTTCCTACCTTCTGGTGGTTTCCTGTGATTCTTGGCATTCTTTTGGCTTCTAGCCATGTCACCTCAGTCTCTGCCTCTATCTTCGCATTGCTTTCTTCCCTCTGTGTGTGTCTTCAAGTGTCTCTTCTTAAAACTACAGGAGCCATTTAATGTAGGACCCACTCTAATCCACTGTGACCTCATCTTATCTAATAAGATCTGTAAAGACTTTGTTTCCAAATAAGGTCTTATCCATAGATATCAAAGACTGGGACTTCAACATATCATTTTGAGGGACAAAATTCAAACCACAACACATAAACAAATTTGAATTCCTACAATTTCCATATGTCATGAAATATGCTACATTTTGAATGCTTAAAATGTAAAAACCATTCTTAATTTGCAGGCCATGGAAAAAGAGACAGCAGCTCAGGATTGGCTTATGAGTCATAGTTTGCCAACCTCTGCTCCAGATCAAAGATGGTTATTCCATTTCCTTACTAGTGTTTACTTTAAAGAGGAGAAACTGGAATAATTCTGGTCAGTGACCTAAAAGCCTAGACCCTTCAAGGGTCTGAATAAGTCAGTCTAGTGTGAGGCCAAGAGTTATGGATGAGTTGAAAGTGCTCCATGTGATTCTAATAATTAGATAAGTTTGGAATTCGATATCTCCATCTCCAAGTTTATTGTGCATACAAATCTCCTGGGTTAGGTTTTAAATTCTCACATGCTCCTAAGTGGTGCTAACTCGTAAGGTCTGCATACCACATTTGAAATGACAAAGACTAGAAAAAATGTCTTCAAATATTAAGGACCTGGGATCTAAAATGATGTATTCTACTCCACTGTATTATAAATATCTATTGCAGCCCAGCAGATCAACCAACTTACTATTTGTTTCTTACTATTTCTGTTCTATTTATCTGGTTATTAACCAAAAAATTGCTTCATCAATTCCACATGAACCTCTTGATGTTAGTATTCCCCAAAAGCATGGTATTGTCAGTCTAAGATCTAGACAATGCTTCTAATCTTAACAAACCCTTATGACATCTGTAAACTTTGTCCTTTCTTTTATAACCCAGAAAATACTTTTGTAAAACTATATTGCTCTAATGTATTTTTAAGTTGATACTAAAAAATTGTCATAAGTTTCTATGCTTATAAAGGATATTATTTCTGAGAAATTCCAAACAGTGATGCTTTTAAATAAAATTGTTACATTCTTCTTTTAAATGTATCCAATAAAATATATCTACCATGATTCGAGGTGTATAACAATTAAAATGAATTAACAAACTCTTACTTAACAATTGAAAAATTTTAGATGTTCATCTCTCTCATTGAAATGACTTCAATTTCTTATCTGTGGAATTGAATTTTATCTCAACTGTATGTTATCCATTAATGTCTTTAACTGATAGCTCAGCATTCTTCACTCCAAATAAAAGTGTATTAGTTAAACTATACTTTTAAAATTTCTTATAACTGAACTAAATAAAAGTGAGACCCCAAAAATCATACAAGGAATCAACAAAGTGTAAAAGTTTTTCTGTTAAAAGGATAAACAAGATTAGTAGACCGTTAGCCAGATCAATCAAGAAAACAAACAGAAGATCCAAATAAGCACAATCAGAAATGACGAAGATGACATTATAACTGATACCACAGAAATACAAAAGAGTCTTAGAGATGTTCATACTATGAACATTTCTAGCCACACAAACTAGAAAATTCAGAGAAAATGGATAAATTCTTGGAAATACACAATCTCCTAAGATTGAAACAGAAAGAAATTGAAATCCTAAACAGATAAATAATGAATTACAAAACTGAGTGAGGAATAAAAAAATCTACCAACCAAAAACAAGCCCTGGACCAGAAAGATTTACAACTGAATTTTATCAGACACATACAATGAAAGCAGGTACCGATCTTACTAAAGCTATTACAAAAAATTGAGCAGGAGGAATTCCTCCATAACTCGTTTTATGAAACTAGTTTCATCCTGGTACAAGATTGAGCAAGGACACAACAATAAAAGAAAACTACCGGCCAATATCCCAGATGAACATAGATGCAAAAGTGTCAACCAAATACTATCAAACTGAAGCTACCAGCACGTCAAAAAGATAATTCATCATGATCAAGTGCACTATATTCTTAGGATACAAGGATTGTTCAACATATGAAAATCAATAAATGTGATTTATCACAAATAGAATTAAAAACAAAAACAGTATGACCTTCTCAATACATGCGGAAATAGAATTTGATAAAATTCAGCATCATTTCATGATAAAAAGAACCCTTAACAAACTAGGCATAGAGCAAATATAGATAAAAATAATAAGAGCCATTTATGACAAATACACAGTCGACAACATACTGACTGGAAAAACGAAGCATTCCCACTAAACACAGGAACATGACAAAGATGTCCACTCTCACCACATGTACTGAACATAGTACTTGGTGTCCTAGGCAGAGCAGTCAGGGAACAGAAAGAAATAAAAAGCATCCTAATAGGATGAGAAGATGTTGAATTGTCTCTATTCACCAAAGACATAATTCTGTACTTAGAAAACCCTAAAGATTCCTCCAAAAGATAACTAGACCTGATTAAAAACTTTGGTATTTTTAGGATATAAAATCAACATACTAAAATCAATAGCATTTGTATAAATCAATAACATTCAAACTGAAAAGCAAATCAAGAATGCAATTCTATTTACAATACCCACAAAAATATAAAATACCTAGGAATACATTTAACCAAGAAATTGAAAGATCCCTATAAGGAGAAGTACGAAACACTGATGAAAGAAAACATAGTAAACATAGATGACATGAACAAGTGTAAAAACATCCCATGCTCATTAATTGAAAAGATCAATATTGTTAAAATGACCACAATGTCAAAAGCAACCTACAGATTCAACAATATTCCTATCAACACACCAAAGTCATTTTTCTGATTAGAAAAAAGAATTCTAAAATTCATATAAAACCAAAAAGTGCCCCAATAGCTAAAGCAATCCTAAATAAAAAGAACATAACCAGAGTCATCACATTACCTGACTTCAAACTATGCTATAAGGCTACAGTAATAAAACAGCATGGTACTGGTACAAAAACAGACACTTAGACCAATGGAACAGAACAGAGAATCAAGAAATAAAACCACACACTCCAACAACTAACATTTGTTAAAGTCAACAAAGATACACAGTGGGGAAAAGGCACCCTATTTAATAAACAGTAGTGAGAAAACTTAATAGCCCCCTGCAGAAGAATAAAACTGTACCCCTACCTCTCACTATATACAAAAAGTAACTCAAAATAGTTTAAGGACTTAAATGTAAGACTTCAAACGGTAACAAACCTGAAAGAAAATCTAAGAAAAACTCTTCTGGGCATCAGCCTGGGAAAATAATATATGACTAAGACCTCATATGCAAATGTGACAAAAACAAAAATTGAAAGATGGGAAAAATTAAACTAAAGAACTTCTGAACAACAAAAGAAACAATCAACAGAATAAATAGACAACCTACAAAATGAGAGAAAATATTAGCAAATGATGCATCCGCTAAACGACTAATATCAAGAATCTATAAGGAACTTAAACAAATCAACAAGAAAAAACAAATAACACCATTAAAAAGTGAGCAAAGGACAGACAATTCTCCATAAAGACATACAAGTGGCCAACAAACATATAAAAAGATGCTCAACATCACTAATCAGAGAAATGCAAATTAAAACCACAATGGGACGCCATCTTACACCATCAGAATGGCTATGATTAAAATGTCAAAAAAAAAGATGTTGGTGAGGATGAGGAGAAAAGGGAAGACTTACACATGGTTGATGGAAATGTAAATTAGTTCAACCCTTGTGAAAAACAGAATGGAAATTTCTTAAAGAACTAAAAATAGGACTACCATTCAACCCAGTAATCCCAATACTGGATATCACCTCAAAGGAAAATAAATTGTTTTATCAGAAAGACATATGCATTCACATTTTATTACAGAACTACTCACATAGGAAAGTCATGGAATCAACTGAAATGTAGTAGTCAGGGTTCTCAAGAGGGACAGAACTAATAGGATATACGTATACACGAAAGGGAGTTTGTTAAGGAGAATTGACTCACATAATCATAAGATGAAGTCCCACTGCATAGGCCATCTGCAAGCTGAGGAGCAAGGAAGGCAGTAGTGGCTCAGTCTGAGTCCCAAAACCTCAAAGTTAGGGAAGCCGACAGTGCAGCCTTCAGCCTGTGGCCAGAGGCCTGAGAGCCTCTGGCAAACCACTGGTGTAAGTCCAAGAGTCCAAAAGCCAAAGAACCTGCAGTCTGATGTTCAAGGGCAGGAAGCATCCAGGACAGAAGAAAAATGAAGGCCAGAAGACAGCCAGTCAGTTTCTTCTGCCTTCTGCCTGCTTTTTCAAGCTGTGCTGGCAGCCAATTAGATGGTGCCCAGCCACCCTGAAGGTGGGTCTTCCTCTCCCAGTCCACTGACTCAAATGTTAATCTCCTCTGGCAACACCCAGAAACACCCAGATACACCCAGAAACGTACTTTGCATCCTTAAATCCGATCAATTGATGCTTAATATTAACCATCATACTAAGTGTCAATCAATTGTGGATTGGATAAAGAAAATGTGGTACATGTATACCATGGAATACTGTGCAGCCATAAAAAAGAGTGAAATCATGTCCTTTGCAGAAAGATAGATGCAGCTGGAGGCGATTAGTCCAAGTTAATTAACATAGAAACAGAAAATCAAATACCGTGTGTTCTCACTTACAAGTGGAAATAAACAATAGGTACATATGGACATAAAGGTGGAAATAATAGACACTGGGGTCTCAAAAATGGGAAAGGTAAGGAGGGGGGAAAGATTGAGAACTACCTATTGAGTACTGTGTTCACAATTTGAGTGCTAGGTTCAATAGAAACCCCAAATCCTGGTATTATGCAATTTACCTGTGTAACAAACCTGCACATTAACTCCTTGAATCTAAAATGTAAAGAAAGAAAGAAAGAAAAATTTAACTATACAATTCTAAACCTTAAATTAGTTTTGAATTTAGTTATTTCCACTGAGCAACAGAGGTTTTACAAACATTCAAAAATTCCCTTTAAACACACAAATATAATATGTTGTAAATGTACCTCTTCAAGGTATGGAATAAGGTAGAAGGAAAGTATTGCAGGGCCTGATGAAAGTAAACTTTGCTGACATTGATATTTGATATATCATTTTGTTTTCAGTGCCTGAATTTGTTTTCATATCTGGAGAAATGTTTTTTTCAGAAACATTTCAAAAAAATCTGAATTTTTTTCATATCTGGAGAAATTATAGGAAACCAGGATTGATAAGTATGGCATTATATTTTAGGTGAGGAAATGTAATTGATGAAAGAAGAAATAAGAAAAGGAACATATTGATTTTTTACATTAAGTACTTTTTTAAAAATGTGTACTACATCTAGTTTCAGCGACAACATGTAAAGAGCTGAAAAAAGCGTAATTCCCAACTTTACAACAAGAAAAAGCTGACAAAACTACAAATCAATTACTTTTCTTTGATCCATCAAAGAACAGAGATTACATGACTAACCACTGTCCCCAAATTTGGAAAGAGACAAATCCAGAGGCACAGAAGGAGAAAACACAGGTGCCATAAACTGGTAGGGACAGTTAAATGGCAATTCTGATGTTTGCTGGAGGCTAAATGTGGACTAGTGTGAAACAGAGATGCTTCTGCGGACTGTAGTTGTAGGGGGACACCCATGCCTTCATGGGCTCATCTCCAGGAATCTGACTTGACCGTGTTCTCACAGTAAAGATCAGAGATAGATTTCTTTGGGGAGATAGATTTCTTTGGGGGTCTTCCAGAGGAAGGGCAAGAGTACTCATTGTGAAACACACACATAGCCTTCTCCATAATGAACGCCTATTCTCTAGGGGCAAAGACAAGTGCCAGAACCTTCTTCTGGTTGAGAGAAGGGCATTTCTCTCTTATTCTGCTTCATTTAGTTTTCCTATCTTGTTTAAGGGGGATTAAATATAGTCACCAGAAGAAGGGGCTTCAAGAAAATAAGTGGGTACATCATAGGAAAACATTAGACTGCTACAGTAACAATTAATGAAGGTTATAAGTCCAAATCATAGGCCCACAAAAAGACTGAAATTAAATTGGGAAATCAAAGAACTCTCCCTCTTTGCCACACACCTTAGCATTCCATTAACAAGGCTCGAAAATAATCCCAGTGAATTATAGCTGAAAGAGATGCAATATATGGACTTTTTCTGAAGAGGAATACTTAGAAAAGGCCAAAGGCAACAGGGAAGACACAAACAAGACACTAGAAAAAGTTGAAGCCTTTGATACCTTTAGGTACTGAGAACATTCACATAATTCAACTCCTAACCACATTAACATAAATACACTAAATATCTATTTGTCTCGGTTCCTATTACCAAATACAAACATTTCAACAAAAAAATTACAAGCTATACCAAAGGCAAGAAAAAAACACAGCCTGGAGGGACAAAGCAAATATTAGAATCAGACTGAGATATAAGAAAGATGCTAGAATTGACAGGAAATTTTCTTTAAAAACTAAAATTAATATTTTAATTGCTTATTAAAAATGGATAATGTGCAAGAACAGATGGGTAAAGTGTAGAGAGATTGAAATTCTAAGAAAAAAAATCAAAAGAAAGTGCAAGAAATAAAAAACAGCAATACAGAAATGAAGGATGCATTATCTGGGCTCATGGGTAGACTCAACACAAATAAGGAAGGAACCAGTGAGGCTGAAGATAGTAAATAGAATATTCCCAAATTGAAACGCAAAGCAAAAAAGAAATAAGATAACAGAAGTGAGAATCCAAGAACTGTGGAACAATATGAAAAGGTACAATAAGTGACATTGTAAAAACAGAAAAAGAAAAGAAAAAATGAAGTACAATAAATAGTATTAATTGCTGAGCACTTTCCTAAAATAATGACAGACCACTAGCCTCAGAGCCAGAAGTTAGGAGAACAAACATCAGCAGGATAAATAATAGCAACAAAAAGAAAACACACCAATGAATATTATATCCAGACTATACAAAACCAAATAAAAAGTAAGTTTTGAGAGAAGATAAGGAAAAGAAAGTCTTGCCTGTGGGAAACAAGAATACGAATTACAGTGAATATAATTCTTGTCAGAACAGTTGCTAACATAAAGAGAGTGAAATATTTAAAGTATTAAAAGTAAAAAAAAATACAATTCTATGTCCAGTAAAAGTATACCTTAAAAGTAAAGGAGAAATACATATTATAGCATACATATGAAAATTGAGGAAATTCATTTCCAGCTGACCTGCCATGCAAGAAATGTGGAGAAGTTCTTTAGGAGGAAAGATAATAATGTAAGCCACAAACTTGAGTTTACATCAAGAAAGGAACTGTATTGGAGAAAAATAAATGAAAGTAAAATAAAATTTTATTTGTATTATTCTAAATATATGTAAAATAAATGCTCAAAGCAATAATGGTAATAATGAATTAGTGATTGCAGCCCATGGAAAAGTGAAATTAATAACAGCAGTGTCACAGGCAAAAGGAGGGAGAAATTGAGAATACTCTGTTATGAACTACCTGCATTACACATGGAGATTCAAACTATTGTTTAAAGCTGTATTTAAATTGGTCAAAAATTCATGTTGCAACCTCTAGGGTAACTAATAAACTTTTTTTTTTTTTTTTTGAGATGCAGTCTTGCTCTGTCACCCAGGCTAGAGCGCAGTGGCACCATCTGAGCTAACTGCAAGCTCCGACTCCCAGGTTCACACCATTCTCCTGCCTCAGACTCCCGAGTAGCTGGGACTACAGGTGCCCACCACCACGCCTGGCTAATTTTTTGTATTTGTAGTAGGGACGGGGTTTCACCATTTTAGCCAGGATGATCTCGATCTCCTGACCTCGTGATCTGACCACCTCGGCCTCCCAAAGTGCTGGGATTACAGGCTTGAGCCACCACGCCCGGCCACTTTTTTTTTTAAGTATAATTAATGTGCTAACACAAAATAAAATGCATGTATATAAGTGGTCAATTATAATCAGAGAAACTAGAAAAACAGAGGAGTAGAAAAAAATAACAAACACAACATTCCATAAATAGATAATAGTTACTAACATGGTAGATATTTATCCAAATATATCAATGAATATTTTAAATGTGAATGTCCTAAATGTACACATTAGAAGAAAGAGTTGCCCGAGTGGATTAAAGAACGAGAGCCATTTTTGTGTTGTCCACAAGAAATCCACTTTTAATAGTAAGACTCAGTTTAAAAGTATAAGGATGGAGATAGATATACCATGCTAACTATAATAAAGAGGGGCATGACATAAGAAGGATTTGATTTTTAAGAAGACATAATAATCTTAAATATGAATGCAAGTAACAAAGTATCAAAACCTATGAATCAAAAACTCATAGAACTGAGAGGAGAATTGGATAAATCCACTATTACGCTTGTAGACATTTACAACATCTTCAAGTGATTGAAACAAAGTCAGTAAGGATATAACGGATGTGAAGAGTTCTATTAAGCAAATTTTTCTAATTGATATTTATACTCTATCCAATGACAGCAGAATATATAGTGTTCTCAGGATAGTATGGAACATTTACCATTCTGTTTTCTGAACGAGAAAATAGAAGCAAAAGAAACACTTCCTAACTCATTCCATGTGACCAGACTTACCCTAATAACAAAACCAGATAAAAACATTACATAAAAACTGTGAATATCTTTTATGAACATAGGTGCAAAAATTTTCAACACAGTATTAACATATCAAATTCATTTCTGTTGGGAAGGCAAAATGTTATCTCTATTTCAAAGACAATTGGACGTTTTTACAAAACTATAGTCTTAGATACAACTCATCAGTAACACTCCTAGCTATTATTTCAGCTCATTTCCAAATGTAAGTCCATAAAAACCTGCAGGATGAATGGTTTGACTGGCTTTATTTGTAATCACCAAACCTAGAAGCAACAATGTGTCTTTTTTGTTGTTGTTGTTGTTGTTATGGAAAATTTTAGTCACATACAAAAGTCCAGAGAATCATACAATATGTCTCCGTATAGTCATCACTTCGCTGCAACAATCATTTCAGCCTGCAACTAGCCACGTTTCATCCATACTTTTCCCACTCCACTCACACCCCCAACCCCATGCTCCACTCTTGTTTTCCCTAAACCTGGATTATTTGGAAGGAAATTTCAGTCGTCAGATCATTTTATCCCACAAGTATTTCAGTATGACATCTAAGTACTCTTAAAACAACAACAAAAAACCCTTAATAACTTTTATCATATCTAAAATATTACACCTTAAAAATCCTTAATACCAAATTTCTAGTCCATGTTTGTTTCCAAAATTGTCTTAAAATCTTTGAAAATTTAGTTTGTTTCAGTCAGAATTCAAACACCATCCACACATTTCATTTCGTTGCTAAGTCTCCTAAGTGTCTTTTAGTTCATAGATTTCTCACCATTTTTTATTATTTGTAATTTGTTTACTGCAGAAACCAGAATGTTTGTCCTATAGCATTTTTAACATTCTAGACTTTGCTGAACCATTCTAAGAGTTTTACATTCACTATCTCATTTAATATTCTCAGCAACTCTATGAGTAGGCACTACTATGATTCTCATCTTATAAATTAGAAAATTGAGGTTCAGAGAAATTAACTTTTGAACCAAGGACTGAAATCTAGATGTCAGACGCTGAAGCCCATGCTGTGCACAGCTTCTCATTTATATTGCCTTTTCTATGTTGCCCCTCAAACTGAAGTGAGAGTGGTTTGGGAATTCTCAAATAGATTTGGATGTGGCTATAAATGAGTTTTTCTTTAGGTGGTGGGAACTGAATAAGTACTCTTGGCCCTGTTAGAAGAACACTGTAACTACTGGCCCTGTTTAGTTTGGGCAAAAGAACTTAGCCTTATCCACTGATACTTTTCTCCCACACCCAAGCCGAAAACAAAACCAAACAAAGAACAGTCATAGACCCTAAGCTAAAAGGAATGTGTGGATTTACTGAAGTGCAGCCCTAATCATGCCATTTCCATGCTCAAAATCCAGACTATGTCCCCACTGCCAATAGCAATAAACTGGATGTTTCAACCTGGCACTCAAGATCCACAGTTTGACTTTTCCAACCTTTTCTTCCACTATGTGCAGGCACACATCCCACACTCTAACACATTTAGACTGTGTGCTGTTTCCCAGCCTGTGGACACTTGATTCCTTCGTGCCGTTGCTCATGGCCCTTTTCCTAGGGTCCCTTTCCCTTCCCAGCCTGAAGTAGTCTCTTGCTTTTTCAGTTCTTAAAGCCCTTTGTGGTTCTCTTAGGGACTACATCACTTTGCATTATTCTCTAGCTATCTGAAGTGGTGACTTCTGTTTCCCCTTTAAAGGCAAGGCCCATGGCTTACCCATCTTTCCACCCTTTCCTCATAATATCTTCTTTGTTTGTAGTGAGTGCCTCCTGTGGGTTGGTTGTATTAATTTCTACTACCAGTCCATGTTGTTTTAAGTCGTAGGAGAAAGAAGCATGGGAGCAAAAGCAGTTTGAGGGCCTTGGCAGTTTACAGCCTTTAGGGGAAGGTGGAGAATCTGGTGGCAGGGGCCAAGGAGATGTTAGATGGAGCTCCTTCAACAACTCTCCCCACACATTTCCCCATCCCCATCTCTTCTGTAGTCATGCATAGTTTCCCAAACTTTAGTCCAGATCTAGCACAGCAAAGGCTGCAACTGAATCTCTTCTGATTCACTGACAAGGCAACACAGGGTCTCAGCTGCATGTTTGAGAGCTGTGTTGGCAAGACCTCAGGACAGACAGCCCTCTGTGTCTGGTGGTGGTTCTCAGATATGATCACATTCTGATCCACCTCTGCTAAAGGAATCACCATTCATACTGGTCTCATTAATTCTGATTCTGTTGATGAGATTAAATTAATCGTGTCTGCCAAGATTCATGTTTCCATTCTGGCCAGTGAGTAAATTGCTCAATTGTTTTTACTACCTAATATCATTTTAAACAAAGGAGATAAGACACGTGGTCCTGGGATGGGCTCCAGGGGTGAAAAGGCCGCTTATTGGATTAATGTGATTTCTAAACAACGGCCCACCTGCACCATACACATTCAAGGAAAAAGTTTGCGGGCCTAGTAGATACTGGGGCTGATGTTTCTGTTATTTCCTCTAGTTTATGGCCTTCCTCCTGGCTTAAACATCCCACTAACATGGGACTAGTAGGTGTTGGAAAAGCCGAGGAAGTTTATGAGAGCACATTTATCTTGACTTGCACTGGCCCTGATGGTCAAAAGGGTACAATTCAGCCCTATATCACCCTATATTAGTAAATATTAGCCCTATATCAGTAAATCTGCGTAGAGATTTACCGGCACAATGGGAGGCTGAAATTAATATTCCACATAACTCTTATAGTGCTCCCAGTCAGCATATGATGGAAAACATTGGGGTTTTTCCCTGGGCTCGGGCTCGGTCCAAAGCATGAAGGGATTACTAAACCCCTCCCAGTTACTGTAAAAGAAAACAGGGCTGGTTTGGGTTATCCTTTTTAGTGTAGGCCGCTGCCACGCCTCCTGATCCTATCCCTTTACAATGGAAATCTGACACACCCATTTGGATTCAGCAGTGGCCGCTTTCTAAAGAAAAACTGGAGGCTTTAACTCAATTGGTTTCTGAACAGTTACAACTTGGAAATGTGGAACCTTCTCTTTCCCCCTGTAATTCTTCTGTGTTTCTAGTAAAAAAGAAATCAGGCAAGTGGCGGATGGTAACCGATTTAAGGGCCATTAACGCTGTAATTAAACCTGTGGGGGCCTTCCAACTCAGCATAACTGCCCCTGCTTTAATACCTAAAAATTGGCCTCTCATAGTTATTGATCTTAAAGATTGTTTTTTTCATATTGCTTTACATAAATCGGATTGCAAAAAATTTGCTTTTACTGTAGCATCTATCAATAATCAGGAGCCTGCAGCTCATTATCAACGGAAAGTACTTCCTCAGGGAATGGCAAATAGCCCTAAAATCTGCCAGCTTTATGTTGGACAAGTGCTTTCACCAGTTCGAGCCCAATTTCCCCAGGCCTATATTCTTCATTATATTGATGATATTTTAATTGCTGCCCCCACTGATAAACAATTAATTAACTGTTATCAAATTTTGAGCCACCATGTTACAGAGGCTGGATTACACATCGCTCAGGATAAAATTCAACACACCACTCCTGTTCAATATTTAGGAATGGTGGTCGATAAACAACGTATTCAACCTCAAAAAGTTCTAATTAGGAGAGATTCTTTGAAAACTTTAATGACTTCCAAAAACTTTTGGGTTTAAGACCTACTTTAGGCATTCCGACCTAGCGCTGTCTAACTTATTTTCTACACTGTGGGGAGATTCCAATCTCCGCAGTCCCAGGACTTTGACCCCTGAGGCTTCACTAGAACTGGAATTCACAGAGGAAAGAATCCAGACCGCCCAGTTATCTAGAGTACAGCCATTTCAGCCTTTTCAGCTTCTGGTTTTCGCTTCATTACACTCCGCTACTGGACTAATAGTTCAACATAATGATTTAGTGGAGTGGTGTTTTCTTCCTCATTCTGTGTCAAAAACTTTGTCTGTTTATCTGGACCAAATAGCCATCTTAATTGGGCAAGCTCAGTGTAGAATACTTCAAATTTCCAGATTTGATTTGAATTTAATTGTAGTTCCTTTAGATCGGCTCCATGTTCAAGCCGCCTTTCAACATTCCGTATTGGCTGATTTCATTAATGAAATTGGTTGATTTCATTGCTGTTATTGACAGTCATTATCCAAAGAACAAATTGTTTGATTTTATAAAAATGACATCTTGGGTGGTCCCTCAATTAACCAAAGATCAGCCCATTCCTGAGGCTGTTACAGTGTTCACTGATGGCTCTAGTAATGGCAATGCTGGTTATGTAGGTCCTACAGACAAGCTTATTTCTACCTCTTATACCTCTGCTCAAAAGGCAGAGTTAATTGCTATGATTACTGCCTTACAGGATTTCCCCAAACCTTTAAATATTTTCTCTGATTCTGTTTATGTTGTACATGCCACTAAAAATACAGAAACTGCTACTATCAAGCATATTGATAATTCTGAATTACCTTCTTTATTTTCAAGGTTACAACAGGCAGTTCACCAATGTAGACACCCTTTCTATATTACACATATTAGATCTCATACCACTTTACCAGGACCCACGTCTGTCAGTAACCATAAAGTTGACGGTTTGGTCTCTTTTGCAACCCAAGAAGCTCAGGAGTTCCATAATTTCACTCATGTCAATGCCGCTGGATTAAAAGATAAATTTGCTCTTACCTGGAAACAGGCTAAGTTTATTGTTCACAGCTGCCCTCAGTGTCAGGTCTTCATACTTCCAAATCGGGAACCTGATGTTAATCCCAGAGGCCTAACTCCTAATGCTTTATGGCAAATTGATGTGACTCATGTTAGGTCCTTTGGCAGACTGTCATATGTGCATGTTTCTGTAGATGACTTCTCAGGTTTTATCTGGGCTACTTACCAAACAGGGGAAGGCACGGCCCATGTTAAAAAACATCTGTATTCTTGCTTTGTAGTTACGGGGCTTCCATATCAAATAAAGACAGACAACGCCCCTGGATATGTTAGTAAGGCTTTTGATTTATTTATGCAACAGTGGGGAATTTCCCATGTTATTGGAATCCCTTATAATCCTCAGGGACAGGCTGTGGTGGAACAGGCCAATCGCACCTTAAAAACCCAATTGTCCAAACAGTCTGAACAACAAAAACATAATTTAACTACCCCCCACTCCCAATTACATTTGGCATGGTTTACATTAAATTGTTTAAATGTTCCTAAAGATAATAATCTAACTGCAGCTGAATGCCATTATACAGGCAAAAAATTCTCCCTAAACGAAGGCAAGCCAGTGTTATGGAAAAACACCCAAACTAATACCTGGGAACCTGGCACAATTATAAGTGGGGAAGAGGATATGCTCATGTTTCACCAGGAGATCATCAATCCCCTGTCTGAGTACCCATCAGGAGACTCAAGCTTCGGGTGAATACTGACAACGAAAACCACGGGAAAAGACGTCCGTGTCAGAGACAGCCCTCAGATGGGGTGAGATCTGTGCCAACTCCTCAGAAGCACGCACACCAAATCACAATGGTTCTGATTCAATCCTCCCTGATGGCAATGGAGGACCATCTAACTAATCCCACTTCTCCTGATTATCTTTCTTTTTCTCCTTACAAACCTAAACATCTCACCATTTCTATTCGCCTGCAAATAACATCCTTCTATTCTTCTCTTCCTCCTTCAGCACTGAATCTCACTTACAATAGGTTTTATTTAATGATTCTCCTCCTTATACTTTCTGTCTCACCAGTTTCCTCTCACACTGATTTACCTGCTACAAAAAATTATTCTTATTGGGTTTATGTGCCTTTTCCTCCATTTATTCAACCTCTCACCTGGATAGATGCTCCTGAGACATCTACACTAACAATAGTGTGTGGATGCCTGGAGCTACAGATGACCATTGCCCTGCTCAACTGGGAGAAGAAGGCACTGCATTTAATGTTACCATGGGTTGTAAGTACTCCCCTCTGTGCCTTGGACATTCACCTGGTTGTATAAATCTAGAAACTCAAGTCTGGGCTGCTTATCTTCTGGAGAGATCAGCTACAGAGGAACAGGGACATTTGGTCTCTGGTCTCTCCCTTTCTCCTTTAAAACAAATGAAAGGGGGAGTAATGGGAGATACCCCATACTTTCAATATAAACCTGCAGGAAAACCATCCCCTAAAAATTTTGAGGATCCATCTAAAACTTTAATTTTGGAAGACTGTATTGACTCACACTCAGTAATATTAAAAAATGACTCATATGGTTTAGTAATAGACTGGGCACCAAAGGGCTATTTAAGAAACAATTGCTCCTCTGGCAGAAAGGAATGCATGGAGGCTACTTATTTTGTTTCTTAACAGGAGAACGAGAATCATCATTCTACTTTGCATAGAAGGTTCAGCTCATTCTTTCCTTTAAAATGGGAAGATAAAGGCATTATCCACCCCCACCCCCCAAGGCCTCATATGATACTCCCCATTCTGAGCCCAGAACACCCAGAACTTTGGAAATTGGCTACTGCCATGTCTGGACTGCGAGTATGGGAAGGGGAAACTATTCTGTCTGTTGTCCCCACTACCGTCCCCCTCTCTCAGTATCAACGTAGATCCAGACATTCTGCTTTACTTACCTCCAACCTGATGGTTCCCATACAGAGTTGTGGTAAGCCTCCTTACATGCTGTTAGCGGGAAATATCAAAATTTGGACGAACAATCAAACTGTCCAATGCATTAACTGTCATTTATACACTTGTATTAACTCCCATTTTGACTCCAGAAAAAGTGTAATGTTTGTTCGAGCTCAAGAAAGAACCTGGATTCTGGTAACTTTGCTCAGACCTTAGGAATCCTCCCCCTCAATACATTTAATTAATGAAGTGTTACAGTGAATTCTAAAAAGATCTAAGAGATTTGTTTTCACTTTAATCACTGTGATCATGGGCCTAATAACAGTCACTGCAATGGCCACCAGTGGAATGGTGTTACATCAATCTATTCAAACGGCTCATTTTGTTAATGATTGGCAAGCCAATTCCACCCAAATGTAGAATTCTCAACAAGGCATTGATCAAAAATTGGCTAATCAAATTAATGATTTAAGACAGTCTGTTATTTGGCTTGGAGATTGGGTAATAAGTCTCAAATATCACATGCAAATGCAGTGCAATTGGAATACTTCGGATTTCTGTATCACCCCATAGTCCTATAATGAGACTGATCATTCATAGGAAGTGGTCAAAGGACACCTTCTGGGTAGGGAAGATAATTTATCATTGAACATAACTAAATTAAAGAAACAAATTTTTGAAGCCTCTCAAGCTCACTTATCCATTGTGCCTGGAGCTGAGGCGTTAGATCAGGTGGCAGAAAATCTTTATGGACTAAACCCCATGACTTGGATTAAGCCTACTGGGGGCTCCACTGTAGTAAATTTTGGAATTATGTTTCTCTGTTTAATCGGCTTCTTTTTAGTGTGCCGGACCAGTCAAAGAATCCTGCGTCAAAATCGAGAGAACGAACAAGCCTTCATCACCATGGCACACTTATATAAAAAGAAAGGGAGAGATGTTGTGGGAAGTCAGGGACCCCAAATGGAGGGACCGGCTGAAGCCATGGCAGAAGAACATAAATTGTGAAGATTTCATGGACATTTGTTAGTTCCCCCAGTTAATACTTTTATAATTTCATACACCTGTCTTTACTGCAATCTCTAAACATAAACTGTGAAGATTTCATGGACACTTATCACTTCCCTGCTGAGACCAGCTCAGTCAGGGAGACCCTAACCCAGCAGTGCTAGAGGAATTAAAGACACACACACGGAAATATAGAAGTGTGAAGTGGGAAATCAGGGGTCTCCCAGACTTCAGAGCTGAGAGCCCCAAACAGAGATTTACCCACTTATTTATTAACAGCAAACCAGTCATTAGCATCCTTTCTATAGATGTTAAATTAACTAAAAGTATCCCTTATGGGAAATGAAGGGATGGGCCGAATTAATTGAATAGGTTAGGCTTATCTAACTGCAGCAGGAACATGCCCTTAAGACACAGATCACTCAGGCTTTTGTTTGTGGCTTAAGAATGCCTTTAAGCAGTTTTCTGCCCTGGGTGGGCCAGGTGTTCCTTGCCCTCATTCCCGTAAACCCACAATCTTCCAGCTTGAGTGTTAGGGCCATTATGGACATGTCGCAGTGCTGCAGAGATTTGTTTATGGCCGGTCTTGGGGCCAGTTTATGGCCAGATTTTGGGGAGCTTGCTCCCAACACTTCCCCAATCAGTACTCTTGTGACTTCCTATGCTTGTCTTTACTTTAATCTATTAATCCCATCATCTTCCTAAGCTGAGGATGAATGTCGCCTCAGGACCCTGTGATGATTGCGTTAACTGCACAATTTTTTAAAATATGAAATTGGGGCACCTTGAAAAAAGAACAGGATAACAGCGATATTCAGGGAATACGGGAGATAACCATTAAGTCTGGCTGCCTGAGCACCAGGTGAAACAGAGCCATATTTCTCTTCTTTCAAAAGCAAATAGGAGAAATATGGCTGAATTCTTTTTCTCAACAAGGAACATCCCTAAGAAAGAGAATGTGTTCCCAAGGGGAGGTATCTAAAATGGCCACGTTGGGAACGTCTGGCTTTTATGGTTGTAGATAAGGGATGAAATAAGCCCTGGTCTCCCAAAGCGCTCCCAGGCTTATTAGGACAAGGAAATTCCCGCTTAATAAATTTTGGTCAGACGGGCCATCTGCTCTCAAACCCTGTCTCCTGATAAGATGTTATCAATGACAACGCATGCCCAAAAATCAATGACAATGCATGCCCGGTACCTCCATTTGCCCTGTGATATTTTATTACCTTGTAAAGCATGTGATCTCTGTGACCTACACCCTATTCATACACTCCCTCCTCTTTTGAAAATCACTAATAAAAACTTGCTGGTTTTGCAGCTTGGGGGGCATCATGGAAACTGCTGACATGTGATGTTTCCCCCTGAACACCCAGCTTTAAACTTTCTCTCTTTTGTACTCTTTCCCTTTGTTTCTCAGACCGGATGACACCTAGGGAAAACAGAAAAGGACCCACGTTGAATATCAGGGCCTGGTTTCCCCTGATATGGCCCTTTCTAAAGGAAAGTATGGCAGTTTGTTACTTGTATGAACGTTTCTTTTTTTTTTTTTTTATTATACTTTAAGTTCTAGGGTACATGTGCACAACGTGCAGGTTTGTTACATATGTACACATGTGCCATGTTAGTGTTCTGCACACATTAACTCGCCATTTAGCATTAGGTATATCTCCTAATGCTATCCCTCCTGCCTCCGTCCACCCCACAACAGGCCCTGGTGTGTGATGTTCCCCTTCCTGTGTCCAGGTGTTCTCACTGTTCTATTCCTACCTATGAGTGAGAACATTCAGTGTTTGGTTTTTTATCCTTGAGATAGTTTGCTGAGAATGATGGTTTCCAGCTTCATCCATGTCCCTACAAAGGACAGGAACTCATCCTTTTATATGGCTGCATAGTATTATATGGTGTATATGTGCCCCATTTTCTTAATTCAGTCTATCATTGATGGACATTTGGGTTGGTTCCAAATCTTTGCTGTTGTGAATAGTGCTGCAATAAACATATGTGTGCATGTGTCTTTATAGCATGATTTGTAATCCTTTGGGTATATACCCAGTAATGGGATGGCTGGGTCAAATGGTATTTCTAGTTCTAGACCCTTGAGGAATCACCACATTCTCTTCCACAATGGTTGAACTAGTTTACAGTCCCACTAACAGTGTAAAAGTGTTCCTATTTCTCCACATCCTCTCCAGCACCTGTTGTTTCCTGACTTTTTAATGATCGCCATTCTAAGAGGTGTGAGATGGTATCTCACTGTGGTTTTGATTGGCATTTCTCTGATGGCCAGTGAGGATGAGCATTTTTTCATGTGTCTTTTGGCTGCATAAATGTCTTTTTTTGAGAAGTGTCTGTTCATAACCTTTGCCCACTTTTCAATGGGGTTGTTTGTTTTTTTCTTGTAAGTTTGTTTAAGTTCTTTGTAGATTCTGGATATTAGACCTTTGTCAGATGAATAGATTGCAAAATTTTTCTACCATTTTGCAGGTTGCCTGTTGACTCTGATGGTAGTTTCTTTTGCTGTGCAGAAGCTCTTTAGTTTGATTAGATCCCATTTGTCAATTTTGGCTTTTGTTGCCATTGCTTTTGGTGTTTTAGACATGAAGTCCTTGCCCATGCCTATGTCCTGAATGGTATTGCCTAGGTTTTCTTCTAGGGTTTTTATGCTTTTTGGTCTAACATTTAAGTCTTTAATCCATCTTGAATTAATTTTTGTATAAGGTGTAAGGAAGGGATCCAGCTTCAGCTTTCTACATATGGCTAGCCAGTTTTCCCAACACCATTTATTAAATAGGGAATCCTTTCCCCATTTCTTATTTTTGACAGGTTTGTCAGAGGTCAGATGATTGTAGATGTGTGGTATTATTTCTGAGGACTCCGTTCTGTTCCATTGGTCTATATCTCTGTTTTGGTACCAGTACCATGCTGTTTTGGTTACTGTAGCCTTGTAGTATAGTTTGAAGTCAGGTAGTGTGATGCCTCCAGCTTTGTTCTTTTGGCTTAGGATTGTCTTGGCAATGTGGGCTCTTTTTTGATTCCATATGAACTTTAAAGTAGTTTTTTCCAATTCTGTGAAGAAAGTCATTGGTAGCTTGAGGGAATGGCATTGAATCTATAAATTACCTTGGGCTGTATGGCCATTTTCATGATATTGATTCTTCCTATCCATGAGCATGGAATGTTCTTCCATTTATTTCATTGAGCAATGGTTTGTAGTTCTCCTTGAAGAGGTCCTTCACATTCCTTTTAAGTTGGATTCTTAGGTATTTTATTCTCTTTGAAGCAATTGTGAATAGGAGTTCACTCATGATTTGGCTCTCTGTTTGTCTGTTATTGGTGTATAAGAATGCTTGTGATTTTTGCACATTGATTTTGTGTCCTGAGACTTTGCTGAATTTGCTTATCAGCTTAAGGAGATTTTGGGCTGAGACAATGGGGTTTTCTAAATATATAATTATGTCATCTGCAAAGAGGGACAATTTGACTTCCTCTTTTCCTAATTGAAAACCCTTTATTTCTCTCTCCTGCCTGATTGCTCTGGCCGGAACTTCCAACACTATGTTGTATATGAGTGGTGAGAGAGGGCATCCCTGTCTTGTGCCAGTTTTCAAAGGGAATGCTTCCAGTTTTCGCCCATTCAGTATGATATTGGCTGTGGGTTTGTCATAAATAGCACTTATTATTTTGAAATACATCCCATCAATACCTAATTTATTGACAGTTTCTAGCATGAAGGGCTGTTGGATTTTGTCAAAGGCCTTTTCTGCATCTATTGAGATAATCATGTGTTTTTTGTCTTTGGTTCTGTTTATACGCTGGTTTACATTTATTGATTTTCATATGTTGTACCAGCCTTGCATCCCAGGGATGAAGCCCACTTGGTCATGGTGGTTAAGCTTTTTCATGTTTTGCTGCCTTTGGTTTGCCAGTATTTTAATGAGGATATTTGCATATATGTTCATCAGGGATATTGGCCTAAAATTCTCTTTTTTTGTTGTGTGTCTGCCAGGCTTTGGTATCAGGATGATGCTGGCCTCATAAAATGAGTTAGAGAGGATTTCCTCTTTTTCTACTCATTGGAATAGTTTCAGAAAGAATGGTACCAACTCCTCCTTGTACTTCTGGTAGAATTCGGCTGTGAATCTGTCTGGTCCTGGACTTTTTTTGGTTGGTAGGCTATTAATTATTGCCTCAATTTCAGAGCCTGTTAGTGGTCTATTCAGGGATTTAATTTCTTCCTGGTTTAGTCTTGGGAGGGTGTATGTGTCCAGGAATTTATCCATTTCTTCTAGATTTTCTAGTTTATTTGCATAGAGGTGTTTATAGTATTCTCTGATGGTAGTTTGTATTTCTGTGGGATGGGTGATGATATCCCTTTTATCATTTTTTATTGTGCCTATTTGATTCTTCTCTCTTTTCTTCTTTATTAGTCTTGCTAGTGGTCTATCAATTTTGTTGATCTTTTCAAAAAACCAGCTCCTGGATTCATTGATTTTTTTGAAGGGTTTTTTGTGTCTCTAGCTCCTTCAGTTCTGCTCTGATCTTAGTTATTTCTTGCCTTCTGCTAGCTTTTGAATGTGTTTGCTCTTGCTTTTCTATTTCTTTTAATTGTGGTTTTAGGGGGTCAATTTTAGATCTTTCCTGCTTTCTCTTGTGGACATTTAGTGCTATAAGTTTCCCTCTACACACTGCTTTAAATGTGTCCCAGAGATTCTGGTATGTTGTGTCTTTGTTCTCATTGGTTTCAAAGAACATACTTATTTCTGCTTTCATTTCGTTATGTTCCCAGTAGTCATTCAGGAGCATGTTGTTCAGTTTCCATGTAGTTGAGCAGTTTTGAGTGAGTTTCTTAATCCTGAGTTCTAGTTTGATTGCACTTTGGTCTGAGAGACAGTTTGTTATAATTTCTGTTCTTTTACATTCGCTGAGGAGAGCTTTACTTCCAACTATGTGGTCAATTTTGTAATAAGTGCAGTGTGGTGCTGAGAAGAATGTATATTCTGTTGATTTGGGGTGGAGAGTTCTGTAGGTGTCTATTAGGTCATCTTGGTGCAGAGCTGAGTTCAATTCCTGGGTATCCTTGTTAACTTTCTGTCTCGTTGATCTGTCTAATGTTGACAGTGGGGTGTTAAAGTCTCCCATTATTATTGTGTGGGAGTCTAAGTCTCTTTGTAGGTCTCCAAGGACTTGTTTTATGAATCTGGGTGCTCCTGTATTGGGTGCATATATATTTTGGATAGTTAGCTCTTCTTGTTGAATTGATCCCTTCACCATTATGTAATGGCCTTCTTTGTCTCTTTTGATCTTTGTTTGGTTTAAAATCTGTTTTATCAGAGACCATGATTGCAACCCCTGCCTTTTTTTGTTTTCCATTTGCTTGGTAGATCTTCCTCCATCCCTTTATTTTGAGCCTATGTGTGTCTCTGCACGTGAGATGGGTCTCCTGAATACAGCACACTGATGGGTCTTGACTATCCTATTTGCCAGCCTGCATCTTTTAATTGCAGCATTTAGCCCATTTACATGTAAGGTTAATATTGTTATGTGTGAATTTGATCCTGTCTTTATGGTATTAGCTGGTTATTTTGCTCATTAGTTGATGCAGTTTCTTCCTAGCATTGATGGTCTTTACAATTTGGCATGTTTTTGCAGTGGCTGATACCAGTTGTTCCTTTCCATGTTTAGTACCTCCTTCAGGAGCTCTTTTAGGGCAGGCCTGGCAGTGACAAAATCTGTCAGCATTTGCTTGTCTGTAAAGGATTTTATTTCTCCTTCACTTATGAAGCTTAGTTTGGTCTTTGATGATGGTGATGTATAGATGGGGTTTTGGTGTGGATGTCCCTTCTGTTTGTTAGTTTTCCTTCTAACAGTCAGGACCCTCAGCAGCAGGTCTGTTGGAGTTTGCTGGAGGTCCACTCCAGGCGCTGTTTGCCTGGGTATCAGCAGCAGAGGCTGCAGAACAATGAATATTGCTGAACAGCAAATGTTGCTGCTTGATTCCTCCTCTGGAAACTTCTTCTCAGAGGGGTACCCAGTAGTGTGAGGTGTCAGTCTGCCCCTACTGGGGGATGCCTCCCAGTTAGGCTACTCAGAGGTCAGGGATCCACTTGAGGACGCAGTCTGTCTGTTCTCAGATCTCAAACACCATGCTGGGAGAACCACTACCCTCTTCAAAGCTGTCAGACAGGGACATTTAAGTCTGCAGAGGTTTCTGCTGCCTTTTGTTCATCTATGTCCTGCCTCCAGAGGTGGAGTCTACAGAGGCAGACAAGCCTCCTTGTGCTGTGGTGGGCTCCACCCAGTTTGAGCTTCCCTGCCACTTTGTTTACCTACTCAAGAGTCAGCAATGGTGGGTGCCCCTCCCCCAGCCTCGCTGCTGCCTTGCAGTTCAATCTCCGACTGCTGTGCTAGCAATGAGTGAGGCTCCATGGGTGTGGGACCCTCCAAGCCAGCTGCGGGATATAATCTCCTGGTGTGCTGTTTGCTAAGACCATTGGAAAAGTGCAATATTAGGGTGAGAGTGACCTGATTTTCCAGTGCTGTCTGTCACCACTTCCCTTGGCTAGGAAAGGGAATTCCCTGACTTCTTGCACTTCCCGGGTGAGGCAATGCCTTGCTCTGCTTCGACTCAAGCGCAGTGGGCTGCACCCACTGTCCTGCCCCCACTGTCCTGCCCCCACTGTCCAACAAGCCCCAGTGAGATGAACCCGGTACCTCAGTTGGAAATGCAGAAATCACCCGTCTTCTGTGTTGCTCATGCTGGGAGCTATAGACTGGAGCTGTTCCTATTTGGCCATCTTGGAACCACCCCCGACAATGTGTTTTTTAATATGAGAATAGATAAACAAACTGTGGTACATCCATAAAATTGAATATTATTCAGTGATAAAAAAACAAGCTATTGTGCCTCAAAAAGACGTGAATGGATCTTAAATGCATATTGCATAATAAAGGAGGCCAGTCTGCCAAGGATAAATACTGTATGATTCCAATCACAAGACATTCTGAAAAAGCCAAAACTATTAAGATAGTAATGAGATTAGTGATTGCTGGCAGTTTGGCAGTAAACAGGTGAAGCTCCTGAGGTTGTTAGGATGATGAAATTCTTCTGTATGGTACTGCAGTGGTGAAATGTGATGCAATATATTTGCCAAAACTCATTGAACTTTATATCAGAAAGAGTAAACCTTAAAAATATGTAAATTTCAAAAGTCATTTTTAGGAATGAGGAATTTCAAAATGGATTTCAACTTGTGACAAAATGTCTAATTGTAACTATAAATATATGAAATTACCTTACTTAAGGGGACAGAGGAAAAGAGTAACTTTGGAAATGAATATAGCCCATAAAGCTAAAGGCAAATGGAACTGTATATAACATTTTACCCCAATCGATAAAGCCATACCACAAGGATGTTTGGGTTAACAGTATTGATACTGGTCTTCATGCATACCAGAAATGAACGATTAAAAATGTATAACAAATAATGGGGATCAGATTTCTCACTGCTGTACTGGAAATTTACAGATAAGCAAAGGGACCAGGCTAGAATGATTCTTGTGATAATAAGTTAGTGTTGAAGACATCAGTATAAACTCATAATTAGCTTAATATAAATACAGATGTTACCTATAAAAACATGTGTAGAATAGTATTCACACAGATATTTTCTTGCTGTGTAAGTCGAGAGGGCCTAAATGAAATGGCACCACAGTAACAGATAGGTCATCTAGCTTCAGATCTTGGTTTCTAATATCATTATCCAATAACATCAGAGCTCTTTGGAGAAATGACTAAATCTAGGTTGGGGCAAGAAATCTACAAGATGAATATGGAGCATCTTGTGGTACCAAGAAGTAAGGATATAGTGAAACAAATATTGATGAGGTTATGTCAACAGGGCATAAGAATCAAGTGAAAATGTTCCCAATGGCCAAAGCTGGGGAAAAATAAACAAAAAAGTAAATTATCATTGGACTATAACCCAAAGTAAAAACAAATATACACAAGTTCATACTTAAGTAAATAAATTACTGAATAAATAAATACATGTAAGGGGGATAGGCAAATTTTATCCTGCAGAATAATTCTGAATAAACTCTATAGATACTTTGTTGTCAAGGAGGTGGAGATAACTCCCACTCCTTAGGTGTTGGCCGAAAATAGTGACTTCTTTCCAAAGAATACTCATAAAAAATAGGGGAAAAGGAGTAACATTAAAGTAGTGAAACCTGACAAGTACTACCTCAGCCAGGTGATCAAGGTCAACAGTAATCTTTGATATGATTTGATGAGGATGGTACTTAACCTCTGTTGTTTCCCTCCCCAAAACCTGTAACTACTCTCTAATCATGAGAAAAATATTAGGTAAATCTCGATAGATTTTTACAATACAGCTGAATAGTGCTTTTCAAAACTGTCAAGATCATCAAAAACAAGACAATCCTGAGAAACTCTCAGCCAAGGAGTCTAAAAAGACATGAGGAGTAAATGTAATATGATATCCCACATGAAATCTTGGAAAAGGATTTTTTTTTTTAAAAAAGACATTTTGCAAAGATGGTTTTAACAAGGAGGATTTTAATTTTTAAGAAATTACCTTGCAAACATTTCCTTTCTACTTGGAAACCTTATTCAAACCTTTGTCTTCCACTGAAAAATAGCTCAGTGTTTAGCTTTGTATACTGGCAAGGGCACAGAAATTGAAGCCAAAAAATACAGTAATTATAATGTTTTCCCCCTGTTGAATAGTGCATTCCCTGAAAATCAGCTTCCTCATTGTTATCAGAAAAATTTTCCAAATCCTAGAAATAGAGCAAATAGGTGAGCAACATATTCTTTCAATATCACATGTGGTATGGAGCAAGATTTTCTAGGATTCTTGGTGTTTTCTTTTTTTTAGTAAAATTTATTCACTCTTGATTCAAAGTCCTAGATTTGGTAATGTTTTATGCTAATGTAGATTTTGTCCATTAGAGATGTAAATAGTTGCTTTTTGGTGGACATATAAATTTATGGTCCAAATGGGCATCAACTGGTTTTTGTTTTTTATCAAAGCTGGCAGTGGTATCACCTTATATATACCCAAGTTTCTAAAATGGTCTTTGAGCTGGTCATCACAACTTACTGCTTTCCTTATTAATTAATAAATTAAATAAAATATTTGACATGTTTATTTCCTATTACTATGAGACTCATGATGTTGTTTCTTGTTTATACTTTTGCTCCTGTAAGAAGAGATAGAAAGAAACCTCAAAATTTAGCTTGAAGAACGAAGGGGATTGTATAGGGTCACTGATCCAAATACTTGTAGAGATTAGGCAAATAATTTAAGTGAGTTCATTTCTAAGTGAGAAGCTTTCTTGTATGGAATGAGTAGGAAATGACGGGCCCATAGATGTTTGGAGAGCAGATGGGAGTATCTATGGAAAATTCTCCAGAGAAAGTGATGTCAACAGTCTTCACATAACATGTAAACTTTTGTTTTTCTTTGCAATGTTGTCAACTCTTTCTAATCTCACTTGGATTATAACCCTATCTTAAGGTTTAAAAACATGAAAAACTAATAAAAGATGAAAGTCTGAAACCGGAATGATTCTCAGGTCATCAAGTTAAAGTGTATTTTAGTGTTAAGGTTTTTAAAATATGTTGGGATAATCTTGCTTATATAATACTTAAATTTCTCCAAATACAGTGTTTCATTTCAGAAAAGACAATTTTACTATTCTAAGCAAAATCCATCACACAAGGAACAGTATTCCAGACATGCTCCATTAACATTTTATTCACCAAAGGTACACTGACCAGAATGCTACATAAACATATGCAACAGTGTTGGACAACTTAGTTTTGAAATGTGCTGATTTCCCTTTCCAGGTTTCTGAGCAGGTGACAGAAGTGGAATACAGTTTACAGTTTAAAGCCCCTTGGTAATTGGAAATGAGCGCTTTGTTGCTCTTGTCATTGGAGCAAGCAGTTTTGGAGCCATTTGGGGCCTCACATCCATGCATTTGACAACAAATTGCTGGATGGAAATTCCCAACAGTGTTACCCCTGAACTTCTTCCTTGTTGCCCTAGGCTGTAGTCAAGTTTCTCAGCACGCAACAGGTAGAAACTTTCCCAGTATTGACATTTGCGATGGTATCATTTATTTATATGAAATGAGAACCAATTTCTTACTTTGAATCGTTCAGATAAAATGAGCAAGTCAAATGTTAAATCCTTCCTTTACATTACATGGAATGATGCCAGCAGCATTAGATGCTCTGTATTTATGTAACGCACAGAAAAATTTTCCACAATTACATCTCTGTTTACCTGTTCTGCATGACATAACTCTAAGACTTTCAACATGAACTGTGTTGTATGAACAGTGACTTAGAGAAAAGTTGGTCTAGAAACTCTTTGACTAGCAGAAAGAAATACGGTTTTCAAAAATATTTATATTTCTTCCTTTTTAAATCCTCCAACACTCTTGCAGAAACACTTAGAAAGCCATTCAGTCAGGTTAGTGGAATAACGTTAAGTTGTTTTAAGTTAATGTGCTATAGTACTGATTGGAGAAAAATCTCTTTCGGTGTGTTATCCTTATTCTTACCTATTGCAGCATCCTCATAAATGGAATTGCTGCAGATTTCATCAAATCTGCATGTTATACAAAGATGGAAGGAGAAGTAATTGGTTAAATGACTGATGTAGGCAGTAAGCTATCTTTTTAGCTAGAATGATAAGCTGAATTTAACAAGACAACATGTAAATGAGATACAAATATGTATATATTATAGAAATAGATTGATTTCAATATAAATATATTTATATTGAAATAAATCTATTTCAATATAAATATATTTATATTGAAATATATATGAATATAAATTCCATAAATACATATATGGAATTTCATATTTCATATGGAATTTCACATTTCATAATTCACATTTCATATATACATATAAGTAAATATAGAATATTTATATAGAGTTTACATATGTATATATGGGCTATTCTAAGGTAGCACAAGTAGATATTAGTAATAACGGATGGTGTTTCTTGATAAGTATGAATAAGGCACAATGTAAATACATTTATGTTAATTTTAAAATTTATTTTATCGAATTTCTTGTGAGACAGGCCACTTATATTAATAAATCTAATTTGAGGGTCTTTATGCTATGGAGAATTTAAATATAAATAAACTGAAATTACTATTCTGAAAGTTAAAATGTTCCCCTCAAATTAGTTTTGACCATATGCCAACATTTTAGTTTTAATATTCTATGAAAGAAATTTCTAGCATGCCACTTACGTAATTTATTTTTATAGTTTTTTATGTGAAAAGAGTGTTGATGTATAATCACTTATAGACTGAGTGCAAACAGAAAGGATACTGGCTAAAAATTATTAGAATTTTAACTATCATTAAGTTAAGTAGGTGAGTAGTTAGTTTCCCAGAGAAGGTCTTAATTTCTTTAAAGATGATATAAAAATTGCTTAAGCATTTTATCATGAATGACAATTTCTTCCTAAAAGGAGGTTATGAACTGCATCACTAAGAATCTGTTCATGACAATGTTTGTAATTAACACTGGAATAATGTTTATCGACTATTTGGTAATTTGATATTTGGGATTCTTATTTCCTGATATATTTATTTCTGTTTTCACTTTTCTAATAATTTTTTTAAAATTTTACATATGAATTTTTCATTTTATTTTGTTCAACTTTCACCTTTCCTGCCTAGTGGGTAACAAAAATTTTCTTTTGCTAATTTGAATATCAAGTATTACACATATAATTTGAATATTAAGTATTATATATGTGTGTATATGCATACACACATAGATATATTTACGAAGTCAATATGAATGTAAACACATATTTCTGTTGCAGTTATATTGTCTTTCTGAAAAAAAATTAATTAGAATCTTCTGTGACCCCTCCTCTACTACCCACGACTTTGCTAGTGTTCTGTAAGACTCTCTGTATGGGCATAATAAACCCAAATTGTTTAGAGAGTAGTTGTGACTTCAAGTTTAGAAAACCTTCACTATGTCCCTTGGTGGAAGCAAATTCATAAGGATTTTTTCTTTTTTTTTATCAGTGTCTTTTGTAACCAGTGGACAATTAAATGGTGGCAATTTGTAGATCAAACTGGAAATAGGAAAACTGGGCCATTATGCCCATGCATATCCTCTACCCATACCACCATGGCCATGCTAATAATGGTGTGGATAGAGAGGCTGTTTGACAGCTGTAGGGAGAACAGCTGGACTGTTAATTGTTGAGTGCTTCTTCTGATTTCTGTAGGCTTTGTAATAATACCCATTAGCTCATCTACATATCTGTTTCCCAGACTCTTTGTTCCCAACTTTAAATTGGGTTCCTTACAGATCCCCTAATAGTTATCCAAACAATTTGTGGCCTCAAGTTTGTGGATATCTATAACTCAGGTAATTACTGCCTCTATACAAAATAAATAATCAACTGTACTACTCAAACTTCTGATTCCTAGTAAAATATCTCTTTGACTCCTGGAATAATTTATAGGCCCATTGCTGAATGTGACAATAGCATGGTAACAATTTATTTTTAGATAATACCAACATACTGTGTAATACATTTGTAAACTAGACCTGACATATTTTTCTTTGTTCATCAATGTTACCATAGATGCAGGAAGACAGTTTTCAGTGCAAATGTTGTAGGTGCCAAAAGAGGCTGAAATTTTTTCACCATATAAGAAAGTACTGCAGTATTGTTTGAATGTCTGGCTCTAGTTATCACTGAACGTGAAGACCCTTGCTTGCACAGTGTTCTCATGGTCAGGATCTCAGACTCTACTTGATCCTATAACAGGAACTTTTCTTATTGTTGTTTTAAAATAAAGTAGTTTTCTGCTGTAGAAGACCTTGATCCAGAACTCAATGTGTGAGCTCTGGGATTTTCCAGGTGGGACTTACCAGATATATTACACAGGATTCTTACTCATCATGAATACCTATAGCACTGTGATATTTACTGGGTCACATGGCCAAAGTGGCAATTTGCTACAGCACTCTTGCTTGCTCTGGACCCCACTTAAAACAGGAATTTTTCTGAATCACCAATGAATATGTTTAAAAAAATTGTTTTCCTATACAGAATATGGTGTTATAAATTCCAAAGAGATACACTATGTATTGTATCTCTTTCTAAGTTGTAGGAGGTGAGAACTGTATGCCCCAATGGTGTTAGTCATTCCAGAATGCTCCATGCTGCTGGACTCCTAAACATTCTACCCAGAAGGAAAACCCTGAAACTTCATTGAGGTCTATGTCCCATCATCAGACATGCATCCGTCTTACTTGACCATCTAGGGCACCTATTTTTTTTTTTTTTTTGACAAGTTGAATTAGTATAATGTTGTTAGTATAATTGAAATTTGGCTAACCTATTTCATTCTTTTATTTGTGGGGTGAGGGGAGGTTAAAGCAGGTAATAAAGGCCAACAATCTCCATACGGTTTCTATTCATCATTGTGTCTTTACTATTTAAGTGCTACAGCACTCTTCCGTCAGAGCTCATAGTGATGCTTTTTCATATCAGGGGTTATCACGACCCTCATTTATTAATGGCATGGGGGACATTGTTGCCATCTGTATATTATACATTTCCTAAATTCCATTCTGTAGGTCAGTTTTTTAGTGACATTTGTGGTCTAACGGAACCTTCCTGGAAGCAGCACCTGAGACAAAGATCTGCAAGCAGGCCATTTATTTGGGAAGTGATTCCAGGGAGTAAAAGCCACAGCAGTGGAACAGGAATGGAGAAAAAAAGCAATACAAGAATGCATTCTCCATACGCTCTGTGCTATGGACAACCAAAGTTGGAACTCCCAAAACATTCTGAAAAGCTTACGGAATGTGTTTCAAAACTATGTATCTGGGGAATCAAAGAGTTTAACATTGATTTCTTGGCTCCCATTCTCCACTAGTTGAGGATAACACAATGAGCATTAACCTCTCCACATTTCAAGGTTGCATACGCGTGAGTGCCCTGTGAGTTTCCTCCAGGCATTCCATGCTATACAATCTGAGAAGTCCTGGAAAGAATAAAACATTTGCTGTGCAGACTCAGGGTGAAGCATTGTTTGACCCTGCACCGAGCTGGTTCAAATGTAATCAGAACTTCTGTCTGAGTTTGGTACAGAGCTTGGTACAGTTTGGGTGTTATTTCAGAAATAAAAAATATATATTATTTAAAAAGAACTTTCAGTCTACTGATCTTTTCTGTTTTCTACTTTTATTATAAATTTTATCTTCCTTTTTTTTTTTTTGAAACTGAGTTTCGCTCTTGTTGCCCAGGCTGGAGTGCAATGGCACGATCTCAGCTCACCGCAAACTCCGCCTCCCGGGTTCCAGTGATTCTCATGCCTCAACCTCCCGAGTAGCTGGGATTACAGGCATGCACCACCACGCCCTTTTGTCTAAGTTTTTGAGGATTTCTTAAGTTTACTTCTTCACAAATGTATTTTTGAGGATGGTATGTAAGCTGCTTTTAACTGCCCCCATCATGGTTTTTATTTCCTTAGCCTTGTATTACTCTCCATTTGGTCTGAGATGATTTCATTCTTTTTTTTTAATTTTATTATTATTATACTTTAAGTTTTAGGGTACATGTGCACAATGTGCAGGTTTGTTACATATGTATACATGTGCCATGTTAGTGTGCTGCACCCGTTAACTCGTCATTTAGCATTAGGTATATCTCCTAATGCTATCCCTCCCGCCTGCCCCCACCCCACAACAGGCCCCGGTGTGTGATGTTCCCCTTCCTGTGTCCATGTGTTGTTATTGTTCAATTCCCACCTATGAGTGAGAACATGTGGTGTTTGGTTTTTTGTCTTTACGATAGTTTGCTGAGAATGATGGTTTCCAGCTTCATCCATGTCCCTGCAAAGGACATGAACTCATCATTTTTTATGGCCACATAGTATTCCATGGTGTATATATGCCACATTTTCTTAATCCAGTCTATCATTGTTGGACATTTGGGTTGGTTCCAAGTCTTTGCTATTGTGAATAGTGCCACAATAAACATACATGTGCATGTGTCTTTATAGCAGTATGATTTATAATCCTCTGGGTATATACCCAGTAATGGGATGGCTGGGTCAAATGGTATTTCTAGTTCTAGATCCCTGAGGAATTGCCACACTGACTTCCACAATGGTTGAACTAGTTTACAGTCCCACTAACAGTGTAAAAGTGTTCCTATTTCTCCACATCCTCTCCAGCACCTGTTGTTTCCTGACTTTTTAATGCTTATGATTATCTCTGCACGCTTAGATACAAAAGTAAATAGCTTCTATTTTATTAGACTATAAGTGAGAAATTTTCTAGAATATTCTGCACTGTATTCTTTATTTGAATTATGTGAGAATTTTCCATCTTTTTTATTGTAGCATCTTTTATTTTTAATTTTTGTGGGTACATAATACATATAGGTATTTATGGGGTAAATAAGATGTTTTAACACAGGCATGCAATGTGAAATAATCACATCATGGAGAATGGGGTACACATCCTCTCAAGTGTTTATTTTTTGTATTATGAACAATCCAATTCCACTCTTTGAGTTATTTAAAAATGTACAATTAAGTTATTATTGACTGCAGTCATCCTGTTGTGCTATCAACTATTAGGTCTTATTCATTCTTTCTAACTATTTTTTTTTTGTACATATTAGCCATCCTACCTTCCCCTCACCTCCCTGCCTACTACCCTTCCCAACCTCTGGTAACCATCCTTCTACTCTTTTATGTCCATGAGTTTATTATAGCATATTTTTAAATTCTTACAATGTTTATAGAAATAATTTCTCGTATTTGCTTATTTTTATAAGGGACAATATTATAGGCAGTAAACTATTTGACTACTATTGGCTTGTAGGTTGTAAAAGTTTGCGTTTGAGTTTGTTGCCTGGCACCTCATGAGTTCTGTTTTCCCAGATAAAAGGGGAATGGAAGAAGACAAAAATGTGTATACATCTTGTTGACATGAATGGATATCCTGATTCAGCTGCATAACAGAGATGGCTAGAAAATGTGGAAGCACAGGAAGGCACAACAGAAGAATTTTATCTGCTATTTTTAAGTGCTGAGGGTGAAATCAACATTGAAAAAAGCACATATTAAAGTATGATCTTTAGTTTTATGAATTGTGATTTTTTTATCCTGCCCTAAGCTGTAGAAGGTGTTAGTGGGAATCTGTCTAGAAAATATCTGTTTATAGTGTTGTTTTTTTCTATAGAATTGAAGGAGTCTCCCCTTTGAGACTATCTTCAAAGTGTCCCACTTCTGTACTGTGTATTACATAAATGTCTTGATATTTTGGGAGTGTAGATGATATGCTTCCCTAGCTTTCTGTTACTAACAAGGGTTCTTGCCTGTTTTATATTTCATTAGTTACAACAGCAATCTTCCTAGAGTTAGCAGTTGATTGTCCTCTCAATCAATTTATTTTTCAAAAAAATGTGATTCTTCTGGCGATCAATCAAATAAATAATAGCTAAGTTCACACTTGCTAAAATGACACACATGATTGTTGGTACTTACATATATTTTTAATCATTTAATTCTGATCTGTAATCAAACTGAAAAAAATTCTCAAAGTTTAGAATTTTCTTATAGGAATATGACATTTTTTATTATTTTTATTTTTAGTCTTTTTTCAGACGGAGTTTCGCTCTGTCACCCAGGCTGGAGTGCAGTGGAGTGATCTCAGCTCACTGCAACCTCCACCTCCTGGGTTCAAGCGATTCTCCTGCCTCAGCCTCCCTAGTAGCTGGGACTAAAGACACCCACCATCACATCTGGCTAATTTTTTGTATTTTTAGTAGAGACGAGGTTTCACCGTGTTAGCCAGGATGGTCTCGATCTCCTGACCTCGTGATCCACCCACCTTGGCCCCCCAAAGTGTTGGGGTTACAGAAGTGAGCCACTGTGCCTGTCCAAATATGACATTTTTTAAAAAGGACTCATGACATCCTGGTGTGGTGGCTCACACCTGTAATCCCTTCCCTTTGGGAGGCAGAGGCAGGTGGATCATGAGATCAAGAGATGGAGACCATCCTGGCCAACATGGTGAAACCCTGTCTCTACTAAAAATACAAAAATTAGCTGAGCATGGTGGCACACCTATAGTCCCAGCTGCTCAGGAGGCTAAGACAGGAGAATCACTTGAACTTGGGAGGCAGAGTTTACAGTGAGCCGAGTCAACACCACTGCCCTACAGCCTGGCGGCAGAATGAGACTCTGTCTCAAAAAAAAAAAAAAAAAAAAAAAAGAAAAAGAAAACAACAAAAAAAACCCAGCAACAACAAAAAAATGAACCACGAAAATGGTGGTCATGCTAAGCTAACCAAATGACTGAGAAAAACTGCAAAAATACGTTCATACTCATAGATGCTTCTCTTAGGATAAGATAATTTGACTTCATGAAGAGTTCCATTTATTGCCTCTTCTTCAAGTTTAGAAGATTTTTTTCATCTATATAATGATATATTTAAATTTCATGCACTTTTCATAAAACCAAGCCCTGCAGGAGAAGAGCTACCATTTGTTCTTCTTTACAAATAAATTATTTTTGCACTTTTCTTTAGTGTATTTAGAGTCATGAGTCTAAATATTTGAAAATTAGGCCAGGCACGGTGGCTCACGCCTGTAATCCCAGCACTTTGGGAGGCCAAGGTGGGTGGATCACTCGAGTCCAGGAGTTTGAAGCCAGCCTGGGCAACATAGTGAGACCACATCTCTAAAAATAAAAATATATATATAAATTTAAAACAAAGCAAAAATAACTAACTAAATAAACATTTGAAAATTACAAATCAAACGAACAAAATATTAAACAATGTGTATTTTCATTCCCACATAGACAAATATATCTTCATAACAACCTGGAAGGCCAGGATTAAATCTAAAATTCTAAAACTCCTCAGAATTTCCTGGGGGGACATGGTTTAACAGAGATTTAGCCACTGCTTTAGTCCTTTAGCCAGATCTCGTCTGTGAATTCTCACTTATGGTTTCATCATACACTAGAAGTGTCTTGTGCATGTCAATACCTCAGGATACTATTTGACCAACTTTTACTCAAACTCCCTGCATACACTTACTTTTTTTTTTTTTTTTTTTTTTTTTTTTTTGAGACAGAGTCTCCCTCTGTTGCCAGGCTGGAGTGCAGTGACATAATCTGGGCTCACTCCAACCTCCACCACCCCAGTTCAAGAGATTCTGTTGCCTCAGCCTCCCGAGTAGCTGGGATTACAGGCACACACCCCCATGCCCAGCTACTTTTTGTATTTTTAGCAGAGATGGGGTTTCACCATGTTGGCCAGGATGGTTTTGGTCTCTTGACCTTGTGATCCGCCCGCCTTGGCCTCCCAAAGTGCTGGGATTACAGGCTTGAGCCACCGCACCCAGCCTACACTTACTCTTTGTTCACCTCTCAGAACTAGGAATACAGGCACCAGTATTATAATCTGTCATGGAAAGACAGAACCAGGAAGAAGGCTTCACGAGAGTTAGAAAATCTGGGGGTCTTAAAGGAATCCCTACATCTTGTGGACTTGGACTTTGGTCTAGTAAAGGGAGCATAAACTTTTGGTTAACCCACCACCTTGTGAGCTCATCTTATACGGAGGTTTTTGGCTATGTGAGAGCCAAATAGAGGCTCTACTGTAGGGGCCCCAAGTCAGACACTAAGGTGTTATTGTATATAACTGATAACTGTATTTTAATCATTGCACCACAATGTTCCCTTATTTGTTAATAGCCACCATGATGTTATTACATTGCTTTCGTTAAGTGTTTTGTGTGTCTTCTGTTGGGCTGTTTCACACAAAAGTTGAATTAGGTATAAACATTGACTCTAGTTTATAGTTCGTGATCATACTTTTAGGTGTAATGTTATTAAAGAGTTTATGGTTGAAGAATATAACAACAGAATCAACCATATATTATACAATAATAAAGCAATATTACATTTTTAATACTTAATATTACATTTAAGAAGTAATTTTTATCATAAGAGTATATAAGCTTTATGAGGGCAAAGATTTCTGTCTCCTTTATTTCACTGATAGATAGTAGCCTAGAACAAGAATTGGCACAAGGTGGTTGCTGTGTCAATATTTGTGTAATGAAGTTTCAAGTTCAGAAATGCTGAAAATGTTTTCTCGTTGCGACTTCCAGTTTTTCAGAAATGAATGAACATCATAATGAAGAAATTACCTGAAATTCACTTAGAAGAATTTTAAGACGATTTTAGTAGAAAGCACCTTTATAAAGGGTAAAGATATGCTTTCATCTCTAGATGAACACATTATTAAACTTGAATGACTTAAAAATTTGGGGTTGCCTGAAAATAATGTTTTCAATGGAGTTTGATATTTTTTCTAATTTACTAAGCGTTTTCTCGTCTAGATAATATGTTGTTTAAAGAAACTTTGATTTTTTCTTGAATAATTTAATTCTGAAAGCCACTGCTAATATAAAATGATGAGAGAAAATTTGATTTCTGTTAAATCACTTTCTAAAATAGCGGAGCGATCTATAGCATTTGAAGAAGAGATGCAATACATAAAGTATTAGGAAAGTAAAACATGATAAGGAGAAATAAGAAACTAATCTCCTTATTTTCCAATTTTTGCTTAACGTTAGATTTCCCAGGATCAGTGAAACTCTTGGAATAAGAGGGAAGAAGTTGACTCCAAGGAGCAGAAATAATCTCTATCCCCAAATAATGCTGATGAGCATATTGTCTAAAAGAGATGCTAAAATGCTTGATATGGAAGGAAATTGTTGCTTTCCTTGACATAAAGCCCAGTCATAAGGGAATTGCCTTTATTTCTATTCATCTTGATCAATACCACACAAAAACTTGTCTAAGATATATAAGTTGTTTTTGTTAAAGAATATATCACTTAACCTATAAAAGGAAAAAAAGTAGATTTATTTTTATAATGTTATTTAAGATTATCTTCTTATATCTCACTAAATTGTGTACATTCCATATGAAATATATGTCTAAATATTATTTTGCTTAGTCTTGATGACTTGAGCTTATGGTTACTAACTTAAACATTTTATGTGCCCTTCCTAACTTATATCTTCCTTGAAAGTATATATATTATATATATATGTGTATATATATTATATATGTATATATATTATATATGTATATATAATATATATAAATATACATATATAATATATACGTATATATATTATATAAATATACGTATATATTATATACGTATATATATTATATAAATATGTATATATTATATACGTATATATATTATATACGTATATATATAAACTACATTTAAAAATAGGCAATAAGCATATGGTGCATGTTGTCCATGTTGAAGTTACTCTCCCATAACCTTAAAAATTGTCTGGATCCTTTTTAATTTGGGGATTATGGTCATTTTGGGGGATGTCTATTATTGTGCTCTTGCTTAATAGATTTTTTCTTCCTTCTGTAATTAACAAAAATCTGAGTAATAATATTTCTGAGACTCCTGATAAGTTTTGAATTGAAATTTACACTAAAATATGGATAGATATCATGCTCAAAATAGCTGTTTTATATATGTAAAAGTTGAATATTTTAGAATCAATAAAAAAGCATTTTTCTACTGGTATGGTCACACATCTTTATGATGAAGAAATATTATTTCCTTATTAATCTATGAGAAAATACGTCAAATAAAATTTTTCAAGACTCCTTAATTTAGGGTCAATATTCATGCCAAATTAATGTCTATCCCTGGAGATGTTTAAACATAACTAATGTATTCAATGATGTTATGATAAAATAATCTGGTTCTAATTAAAATAAATTACTATTTATTACAATATAAAGTATATTATAATAAATAATATTAATAATAAAATTAACAGACCATTTTCTTACTGTATTAAGTAAAAAATCCCACACATATGGCAAATCATATTTTTTAAATGTTTATTCTTTATTTCAATAGGTTTTGGGGGAACTGGTGGTGTTTGGTTACATGAGTAAGTTCCTTAGTCATGATTTCTGTGATCTTGGTGCACTCCTTACATGAGCAGTGTACACTGTACCCAATGTGTAGTCTTTTATCCTTCATCCCCCTTCATCCTTTCCCCTGAGCCCCAAAGTCCATTGTATTATTTTTCTGCACTTGTGTTCTCATAGCTTAGTTCTCAGTTATGATTGAGAACATACAATGTTTGGTTTTTCCATTCATGAATTACTTCACTTATAATAATAATCTCCAATTCCATCCAGGTTGCTGTGAATGCCATTATGTCGCTCCTTTTTATGGCTGAATAGCAGTCCATGGTGTGTGTGTGTATATATATAAATATATATATGTATATGAATAATTGTTAGGTTTAGTAGTTTAAAATAATCCCAAAATTTTTGGACACCTTGTTCTTTTATAAAATTCTGTTTCTTTGTCTTTGTTGGATTAGATTAATTTGAAAGCCTTGTCTTCAAGCTCTGAAGTTCTTTCTTCTACTTGTTGTGTTCTATTGCTGAAACATTCCAGCTAATTTTTCATTTCTCTAAGTACATCCTTCATTTCCAGAGATTGTTATTGTTTTCTATCTATGCTATCTATGTTTTTTTTGTTTGTTTTTGGTTTTTAATTTTTTTTGAGATGGAGTCTGTTCGTTGCCCGGGCTGGAGTGCAATGGTGCGATCCTGGCTCCCTGCAATCTCTGCCTCCTGGGTTCCAGCAATCCTCCTGCCTCAGCCTCTCGAGTAGCTGGGATTACAAGCATGCACCACCACGCCCGGCTAATTTTTGCATTTTTAGTACAGATGGGGTTTCACCATATTGGCCAGGCTGGTCTCGAACTCCTGACCTCAGGAGATCCACTTGCCTGAGCCTCCCAAAATGCTGGGATTACAGGTGTGAGCCACTGCACCTGTCGCCTATGCTATCTATTTTACTGGAGATTTTTCTGTCCATAGCTTGTAATTTTTTTTTATTCCTTTAAGTTGGTATTCACCTTTCTCTATTACCTCTTTGAGTAGTTCAATAATTGCCCTTCTGAATTCTTTTTCTGGCAACCCTGAGATTTTTTCCTTAGTTTGAATCCATTGCTAGAGAGATAGTGTGATCTTTTAAGGGTGTTATAGATCTTTGTTTTTCCATATTACCAGAATTGTTTTTCTGGTTCCTTCTCATTTGGGTAGATTATGACAGAAGGAAGATCTAGGGCTCCAGGGCTGTTGTTCAAATTCTTTTTTCCCACAGGGTGCTCCCTTGATGTAGTGCTCTCCTCCTTCCCCTGGGGATGGGGCTTCCCGAGAGCCAGACTGCAGTGATTGTTATTTCTCTTCTAGCTACTGAGTGGGGCTACTGGGCTCTGGGATGGTACTAGGAGTGTCTGCCATGATCCATCTTCAGGTCTCTCACCTGTGGATACCAACACCTACTCCAGTGGAGGTAGCAGGGGAGTGAAGTGTACTCTTTGAAGGTCCTTGTGATGGTGGCAGCCACCCATCTGGAGAAGTTCTGCAAGGACATCAGCTGCAGCAGGGGAAGTGCAGCTGCTGCGGTGTGCTCCATGGAACTGATGAGGGCTGGAAACCGGTGATTCCAGCAGGGGGCCCCACACCCTACCAAGTTGGCAGGGGGGAGCCCACACTCCCGGGCATAGCTACAGCTTCCCAACCATGGGTTGGACCCAGGCATACCTGCGCTTTCAGGGGGCAGGGAAGCTCCCTGCCCCTGCAGGCTCAGAAGTGCCTGCTCTCATTCCCTGGACACTCCCACTTCCAGCCTCCACTCAATGGTGGAGCAAAGCTGTGGAAATGTCCTGGTAGCCGAGCTCAGGCACTGCTGTGACTGGGTGTGCATGCACTTGGGGCAGCACTGACATGTCAGCCCCTCAACTGTCTCAGCCCCCTCCAGAATCTGCTTCTGAGGCTGAAACTTTGGTTGCTGACAAGTACAGGAGGCAGGCTGGGGCAGCTGATGGTGGCTCGGTGTGGGCCTGTGGGTATCCATCTGTGTGGAGAGCCTGGGCACCACGGATGGCATATTGACAGCAGCAGGAGGCAGACAGATTCCTAGGAGCCTGCAGGAAGGGGCAGGTCCCTGGTGAAACACCACCTACAAGCCAGGGATGGCCTGCAGCCTGGTGGCCAGCCTGCTAGTTCCAGGCTGAGTCTGTGACCCAGAGTGAGAACTTCCTTGATGCCTCTTGGTCAATCAAGTGGTGCTTTTTCCAGGCCCCACCACAAGGCTGCCCACAGACCAATCATGCCCTCCTCCATTCTGAGCCCATAAAAACCTTGAACTCAGCCAGACTCAGACACTCATCAGGACCACCTGCCTGCGAATAGGAGCTACCCACTTTATGTCTCCGTTCCACTGACAGCTGTTTGGTCATCCAATAAAGTTCTTCTCTGCCTTGTTCACCGTCCAGTAGTCCACATAATCTTTCTTCCTGGATGTGGGACAGGAACTCAGGACCCACCCAACAGTGGGAGCAAAAGAAGGCATAACACTTTTCTGTCTGGCTTGCTGTGCTGAGGGCAGTGACATGCTCCTGGACTGTGGGAATGAAGAGTGGCAACCCTTTGGGTTGCCCAGACCTTGGGATTCCCTGAGGCTGAGCTGTAACACTATAACCCTACCACCCTCTGCCGGTGCTGGATGGCCACCTCACATGACAGGAAGAAGTGACAAGTTTGGGCCAGCCCAGGAGCCATAGGCCAGACTGGGGTTGTAAGACTGAAAGAGCTGTAACACAAACAGGCTAAAACACACACATCCTCCTGCCTCCCCTGCTCACTCTGCTACAGCCCTTCTGAGAGCCCAAACTTCAGGGTTCTTTGATCCAGGGCTGTGACACACTGTAACACCCTCTTTGCGGCTCTGTGGTTCCTAGAGTCTCTGAGCTTTTGGGTACCATTGTGTTACCCTTGTCCAGATGCTGGTGCCTACAGTGGAATTTGCTTGCAGCACATCTGGTTCAGCCACAGTTTCACACGGAGCCAATGCCTGTGCTTGTGCCTGGAGCTGCCTGCCCTGCTGCAGCAGCTGGTGTGCCTTGCTGTGTGCAGTGGCAGTACCCTGTACTCCCTGGCTCACACCCCTTGGCACTTGGTACCTGGCTCACCCTTGGCAGGCATGGGATCTGGGCCGGTAGCGTGAGCCAAGCACAGCCTTCCAGGCCTAATAGGCAGAACGAGCCTACTGGGTGTGAGCAAAACTCAAGGAGAGGCACTGCTGCCCACAGAAGTTTCTGGCTGGTGAAGGACACCTAAAGGATTCTGTGACATCTTGTTATAATTTTGTTATGTGTGCTGGTTTTGTGTTGTTTGGCCTCCAGCCAGGAGGTGGTGCTTTCAAGAGAGCACCATCTCTGGTAGTATTGGGAGAATAGAAGCTTACTCAAGGGTCACCTGGATAAGTATTTAGGTTTCTCAGGCAGTGGGTGGGGCCGTAGAGCTCCCGAGAGGTTATGTTCTTTGTTTTCAGCTCCCAGGGTGGGTGGAGAAAGACCATCAGGTGGGGGCAGAGTTAGGCCTGTCTGAACTCAGACTCTCCTTGGACAGGGCTTGCTACAGCTGAATTTTTTAGCTGTCTCACTGAGCCTGCAGAGGTAAACCACTTCCTTCAAAGTATCTGTTGATTCTCTCTGCTTTCCTGGTGTGTTCCTGTGGTACTTGTTGGAGCAAAAGTTTATGATGTGAGTTGAAAATTATATTTTTAAAGACATTGAATCAATGTAGAGGAAGACAGGATTACCTGAACCAAAATCTCACGAAAGAAAAGACTTTTTGATGTGAACAACCTGTCAATAGCTATTTTATTTCCCGGGGTCATTTGCTAAATCTAAATGTGAGCTGCATATTGGGCCTGGTCCCACAGACACGAACATGTGACTTGGCACAGCTTGGAAACTTGAAAAGCTTTAAATGTGTGGTCTATCTCTCCATAGTGTGTTTATTGTTTTGGAACTTCCTGAGGTTGATATACCATGGCCACCTCTTCAAGAAATTTATGAAACTGAATGTGGAGTATAAGTGAAAGACCAATAAGTAAAGGTCCAAATCTCTGAGGGGATGACGAGGCTAAGGAGAGAGAGTTGCTGCTCTCTCACCACCAGGCACAAGTGACACATGCTTGACAAACAAGGAGTAAATAGAGGCAGCTGGAGTCTCATCAAACCTTCAACACAGTCCCAAGCCAGCCTAGTCCCTCATTGAATGGAGGTTATCAGCCTCTTGCTTTAGCTGCTTATCCAAATAAAAAAGAGGCCCTGTCTACTAGAAGATAAAATTGTCCAGGGTCCTTATAGTTTTCTTATATACAAAGTGTGACACCAATTAAAAATTATTGGTAGGCATTTAAATAAGAAAAAAATATGACCATTAAAATAGCTGTCATCAACATGTTAAAGAGGACAGAGGAAAAGAACTTTAACAAATATTTGAGATTTATAAAATTGATTATAGTTATAACTCATTGGATTAGTTTAACAGCAAACTAGACATGCACACAAAAACTTGAGCTAACTCTCAAAGACAGTGGACTAAAATATATCCAGGTAGAAAATTCATATTGTCATCGGAATATACACAAAATTTACTTTCAAATATTTAAGAAGTTGTTCATTTTAAAACTTTCAGATAAAATTAGAAGAATAAGTAAACTTTCTTTAATTGATTTAAGAGCATCTATGAAGAAATCTCAAGTTAACATGAAAAATAATGTTGATGTTTTAAACGTGGACATTTTCCACTAAGAAAAGGAATAAAACAAAAGTTTTACTATCTCTCCCTTCAATTTAACATTGTGCTAGAGATTCGAACCAGTGCAATAAGGCAGAAAAAATAAAGACATGCAGAGTTGAAGGGAAGAATTAAAAACTGACAGTATTAATTGATGATATGATTGCACAACTCGAAAATCCATCTACAAACTCCTAAAATTAAACATATGAATTTAACAAGGTTGCTGTTTACAACACTAATATTTAAAATATACTTCTATGCATTAGCAGCAAACAATTAGGGCATGAAAATTTAAAGATATTCCTTACTATAGCAGCAAACAGCCTCTATTATCTAGAATCTAAACTAATGAAAAATATGTAAGACTTCTACAATGAAAAGGATAAAACATCACTAAGAAAAATTAAAGAAGACTTAAATTAATGGAAGGTTATATCATGCTTGTAGTTCACAAGACTCACTATTATTAAGATGTCAAGTCTCCCAAAATTGTTCTATAGATTTAATGAAATTCTATTCAAAATCCCAGCAGGAACTTTTATTAAAATTAACAACCTCTTTCGAGAATTTACATAGAAGTGAAAGGCAATCTTAAAGAGGGTTGCAAAGGAAATACTGAAACAGAGAAGAGCAATAGAATTTATACTACCTTATGTCAAGACTTTTCAAAAAAGTAGTTTATATAAAATAGTTACTATTGGTGTATGGATGGATATCATAGATCAATAAATACATTCTCAGAGAGGCCAGAAACAGACCCCTTCTCCCACATTGCCAACTCATATTACTTACAGCAAAAGCACCAATGTGATTTAGTAGGGAAAAAGATATTTTCAATAAAGGGTGCTGGAGCAATTAGGTATGCTTTACAAAACAATGTGTCTAGATCTCTCAAAATTTACATAAAAATAATTTGAGATGACAAGTAAATCTAACTGTAGAATGTAAAATTTTTAAAGCTTTTAGAAGGAAAGAGAAGAGGAATATCTTTATGCACTTGGGGTAAACAAAGATTTCATAAAGAGAGCACAACATTTCACAAACCATTTTTTTGATTTTCATTAATATTAAAATGTATGCTCATCAAAAAACAATATTAAGGACTGTATTAGTCTGTAATCACACTGCTATGAGGAAGCACCTGAGACTGGATAATTTATAAAGGAAAGATGTTTAATTGACTCACAGTTCCACACTGCTGAGGAGCCCTCAGGAAACTAACAATCATGGCAGAAGACAAAGGAGAAGCAGGTACCTTCTTCACAGGGCTGCAGGATGGAGTGAGTGCAAGCAGGGGAAATGCCAGACACTTACAAAACCATCAGGTCTCATGATAACTCACCCACTGTCATGAGAACAGCATGAAGGAAACCACCCCCATGATCCAATTACCTCCACCTGGTCCTACCCTTGACACATGGAGATTATGCGGATTAAAATTGAAGGTGAGATTTGTGTGGTGACACAAAGCCAAATCATATTATTCCACCCCTGGCCCATCCTAAATCTTATGTCATTTCCCATTTCCAAACAAGTCATGCCTTCCCAACAGTCTCCCAGAGTCTTAATTCATTTCAGCATTAAATCAAAAGTCCACAGTCCAAAGTGGCATCTGAGACAAGTCAAGTCTCTCCCACCTATGAGCCTGTAAAATCAAATGTAAGTTAGTTACTTCCTAGATACAATGGGAGTACAGGCATTGAGTAAATACACCCATTCCAAATGGAGGAAACTGGCCAAAACAAAGGGGCTACGGGCCCCATGCAAGTCCAAAATCTAATACGACAGTCATTAAACCTTAAATTTTCAAAATGACCTGCTTTGACTCCATGTCTCAAACCCAAGTCATGCTGATGCAAGAGGTGGGCTCCCACAGCCTTGGGCAGTTCAACCCCTGTGGCTTCGGAGGGTATAGCCCCCCCTCCTGGCTGCTTTCATAGGCTGGTGTCTCTGCTTTCATAGGGTGGAGTCTCTGCTCTTTTCCAGGTGCACAGTGCAAGCTGTGGTAGGATATACCACTCTGGGGTCTGGAAGATGGTGGCCCTCTTCTCAAAACTCTACTAGGCAGTGCCCCAGTGGGGACTCTGTGTGGAATCTTCAACCCCACATTTCCCTTCTGCACTACCCTAGCAGAGGTTCTCTATGAGGGCCCCACCCCTGCAGCAAACTTCTGCCTGGATATCCAGGCATTTCCATACATCCTCTGAAATCTAGGCGGAGGTTCCCAAGACTCAATTCTTGGCTTCTGTGCACCTACAGGCCCAACACCATGTGGAAGCTGCCAAGGCTTGGGGCTTGAACCCTCTGAAGCAATAACTTGAGTTGTACTTTGGCCCCTTTTAGCCATGGCTGGAATGGCTGGGACACAGGGCACCAAGTCTCGAGGTTGCAAACAGCAATGGAGCCTTGAGCTTGGCCCTTGAGACCATCTTTCCCTCCTAGGTCTCTGGGCCTGTGATGAGAAGGGCTGCTGTGAAGGTCTATGACATTCCCTAGAGACATTTTCCTTATTGTCTGTGTGATTAACATTTCGCTCACTACTTATGCAAACATCTGCAGCCAGCTTGAATTTCTCTTCCCAAAATGGGTTTTTCTTTTCTACTGCATCATCAGGCTGCAAATTTTACAAACTTTTATGCTCTGTCAACTCTTGAACGCTTTGCTGCTTAGAAATTTATCCCACTAGATACCCTAAATAATTTCTCTCAAGTTCAAAGTTTCACAGATCTCTAGAGCAGAGGCAAAATGCTGCCAGTCTCTTTGTTAAAGCATAGCAAGAGTGACCTTTACTTGCATTCCCAATCAGTCCTCACCTCCATTTAAGACCACCTCAGCCTGGACTTCATTGTCCATATCACTATCAGCATTTTGGTCAAAGCCATTCAACAAGTCTCTAGGAAGTTCCAAACTTTCCCACATCTTTCTGTCTTCTTCTGAGCCTTTTAAACTGTTCCAACCTCTGCTCATTACCTAGTTCCTAAGTCACTTTCACATTCTCAGTTATCTTACAGCAGTACCCCACTCCTGGTACCAACTTACTGTTTTAGTCTATGCTCACAACACTATGAAGAAATACCCAAGACTTAGTAATTTACAAAGAAAAAAGGTTTAATTGATTCACAGTTTTGCATTGCTGGGGAGGCCTCAGGAAACTTACAATCATAGCAGTAACCAAAGGAGAAGCAGGCACCTTCTTCACAGGGTGGCAGGATGTAGTGAGTGGAAGCAAGGGAAATGCCACACAGTTATAAAACCATCAGGTCTCGTGAAAACACTCACTATCATGAGAATAGTATGAGGGAAACCATCCCCATGACCCAATTACCTCCACCCAGTCCCACCCTTGGCTCATGGGTATTATGAAGATTTGGGTGGGAACACAGAGCCAAACCATACCAAGGACAAAAAAGGCAAGTATCAGTTTAAGGAGATTGCTCATGCAAGTATAAGAAAGAGGACAAAGGAAGGGGAACATCACACACCGGGGACTGTTGTGGGGTTGGGGGAGGAGGAAGGGATAGCATTAGGAGATATACCTAATGCTAAATGACGAGTTAATGGGTGCAGCACACCAACATGGCACATGTATACATATGTAACAAACTTGCACATTGTGCACATATACCCTAAAACTTAAAGTATAATAATAATAAAAAACAAAGATAACTCGATTATAATATTAAGAATCCTATAAAATTCATAAAGCAAGAGACAGCACAACAAAATGATGGACAAAAATTCTGGATAGGCACTTTGCAATAAACATACAAAATAACAATTAACATAGAAGATAATTAGTCATGAAAGAAATATAAGTTGAAATCATACTATGCCTCCACTCTACACCCATCAGAATATTTAAAATTAGTCTTAGGATATAACAATATTCTGATTAGAACATGGGCAATTGGAATTCTCCTGCATTGCTGGTAGGAATTTACATGGATACATATCCTGAAAATCATTTGGTAACATCTACTGATCTACGTTTGAACTTCCCCAATAATGCAAAAATTTAATTCCTGGACATATACCCTACAAAAATGAAAGCATGTATTCAACAAAGACTTATACAAAAACACATCTATCAACACTGTTTATAACAGCCCTACATTGGAAAAAGTTCAAATAATTTTCAAAACTAGATTGGACAAAAAACTATGATATATCCTCCCGGTAGAGTACTGCACAGCAATAAGAAAGAACTGCTGACACATTCAGCAACATGAATGGATTTCATAGTTATCATGCTATGTAAAAGAAGGCAGATACATAGAAGTATATTCTATATCATTATACTAATTTTAAAATTCCAAAGGCAGCACATTTGATAAAAAAATTGTAAAAGTTATGAGAATAGTTCTACTTGGAGGAGCCCAAGAGTTTTTGGAGTGTTAGGTATATTCTATAACTTGATATAGATAATGGATTACATGGCTGTATATATGTGTAAAAAAACTCATTGAAATTTAATGAAAGTGATTGTATATTAACTACATGTAAATCAAATGAGTTTTTTCTGATGATTATTACTCATAGTTTTAATTCCCACAAACAAAAACATGTGTTGAGGAAGTTTCCTTAAATTTCCTAGAGTTGTGTTTTCTGTTTCAACATTAAAATTTTTTGTCTTTCTTAGGTGATAATGCTGCAGATAAATCTTTTTCAGTGACTCTGCAATGCAATCTGTCATGATTATCATTTAAGTAAAGACCAAGAAGTAAAAATCCATCTTCAAGCACCAAGTCAACAAAATTAAAGATCTCAGTACATATGCTTAAGCAAAGGTAGATTTTGGAAAGAATTCACAGTTGAAAATCTCTGAGACTGCTATCAAGCAACATATGCAAAGTTCAAAGCCCCTAGCATCATTGCAAAAGTCCCACTCTTCATATGAAGACACTTTGGAGCAAGATATATTTGAAAAAGACAGTATTTGCAATTCTTAATGGCCAAATATATAAGATGATTAAGATAGTATTAAGGGGTATCTATAATGTATAAAGATACATTTCATATTTTTCAAAAGTTATATAAAACATTCAGATTAATATGCATTTTTCAAGATTATAATGTCATGCAATTTTCGTTCTTGAACAACAGATTCTTCTACTTTTCTTCTCTTTGGAAAGGGCTTTTGGAAGAGGCAGTTTGAATTCTTCAGTCATATCCAAGGCAGACATGCCTTTGGATATTGCAGCTAACAATGGAGTATCATTACATCTAGTTTCAACAATGTCACTAACGTATTTAAGTAGTAGATATAGTCCTTCTTATTGTGGAGAGAAATAAAATACATAGCAAAACACAATGTTCTTGAATTAAAGACATTAAGTTTGGTTACTTAAATTATGTAAAAAATAATTGTTGGTTTTCTGAAATCTAGGTTCTGAAAAGATATTAATGAAAATTAAGGATGTCAGATGAACCAGCAACTTTTTAGAAAAATATAAATTTTTACTAATTTGTAGCCTTATCAATAAAACTTAGGAAGAAAAGAAACACATTAACATACTTATGCTTGCTACTTAAAAAAAATTGTTGACACATTACAGACAAAAACTACCCCAAAATCTAAGCATCACACCCACAAAGACAAAAATAATCATAACAAAAATTGAAGCAATTACTTTTCTTTATAAGTTTTACCCTAATATTGTGTGAACAAATCACAACTCATTAGAGCAAAACATGAGGGATCCGCAAAGATAAATTATAGATATTTGAAAAAATAGACTAAATTTTCTGTATTTTTCCAGAACATTTACTGTAAACACATAGCAAAGAAACAGCATTTGTCTAGAAGGCATTAAGTAATTCACTCTCACTGATTTAATACAAAAGCCATATTGTATTAGGGACCTTGCTGGCTAAAAATTTGTTATCTAAGGGAAAAAAAAGAATATTAGTTAAACTAGATCATGTGGAGATGTAATATTATCCAACATACTGTTCATTTGCTTTCTTTTAGAAATTCTCTCTATAGTTGTATATTAGATATATAATATGTTTAGCTATACAATTTTTATTGTAAAATACATTCAAATGTATGTGCATGCACACACATACCTACGTCCCTTCAGGCATTTTCAATTTTTTTTTCCCATTGGTAAATGGGGACTCAGTCACTTATTCAAATATTATTTATTGAGCATATACTATATGCCAAGGACACTAGGCCCTTAGGCTACAGCAGTGAGCAAAAGACAAAATGTCCTTTCTAAGCTGTGTCTTAACCTAAGAAAACTCTTTGAGAAGTAATACAGGGAGGTAAGTATCCAAATTTTCATAATTTATATCCAGGATCTCACCATTCATCCTGTGGCTTCTGTTTATATACTTCATATCCAATCTTAAATTGATGTACACAAGAAAGCTAATTAACTAAAAATAGCAAGATTAATACGATATATTATATTACACATACTGTATCCACATGAGGCAAACTGTGTATAAAATATTTTATTTCATCCTGAGTATAAAAATTGTCAGTGATGTTTTTCATAAATACATCCCTGGTAGTAATTTATAATTAAGGAACAGTATACAATTTTTGCCTAACTCATATCTTGCTTAAGTGATTTTAGATGTTCAAATTCCATAACTATTTCCTTTGCCTTTTGGCGTAAAATCAGATTTCAAATAATTTTCTTATTGGCTATCTTCTGTGATACTTCGTAGAAACACATATTCTAATTAAACTTACATATTTCTATTAGCAAAATATATTCTTAAATCTTCACAAATACTCAGTTTAATCTTTTCAATGTTCCCATCTCTGGTATGATTATCTAATATTTTAGTATATGTAAAGAATTGTCCAAAATGTCTGGCTTCTTAACATAATCTTCCTGGAGTCATATTTAGTTTCCAAACTGTACCTAAGCAGTATGTACTTTTAGTGATTATCTTAGGATAAAATATTAAAACTGTTAAAACTGAGCCTAATTGTTAATTTTCATTTTAACATCTGTATTATAAAATAATGCATATTTCTCTGTATTTTTTTACACTTAGTTTAATATGTGAGTTAATATTCTTGTGAAAAGACAATAATGTTCATTTTGAAAACCAACCTTATTATATTCTAGTAATATATAATTTGTATTAGATATAGTGTCATGGGAATCAGCAATGATTTCATGGAAAGATCAGTGTTCTTGCAATCGCAAATCCCAAACTTGAATCCCAGTCCTGTCATGTTACCTTATTTAATCTACTAAACCTTATGAAACCTCTGCTTTTCACCTTTCAAAAAATAACCTTATAAAGAAAAAAAAAGAGAAGGGAGAGAGGGAGATAGTAGTTACCTGTAATAAATAATATATTTCATGTAAATTATAGGTGACAAATAAGATACGTTAACATTGTATTTTAATTAATGGCAACTGATTGAGTAGCTCCATGAAACAACTATGATCTCAATGAAAAATTTCTTCATTCAGAATGATCTCTTTAATTAGTAATATGTTGTCAGGAAAAAAATGCATTAGATTAAAAAATTGCATTCTGGGTGCTTTGATAATTTTGTAGGAAATCTTTTTAATTTTATTGAAATACTTCTAAAATTCACATCATCTTTTGATGGTTCTCTTAAGTTGAATGTGCTACTTTATGAAATGATAAACACAAAGTAGTAACTGAGGCCCTCACATTTTTAATCAAAGAAATAAATATTTCATTAATCTATACCAAAAATTATTACTTTAAATAGTGAGGAAAGGTATATAGCATAAATCATATAAAAACTGAAGAAAATTATTTCTTATTTTATTTTATGAAATTCAGCAAATTCACATAGACTGGTTTTTCTGATTACTTACTAAGTTATATTTAAAAACAAAAAGAACCAAATTGGATTATGTTTGAATTTCTAATAAATAAAAAAATATATGTGATGAGCTACTATGTTCTAGGCACTATTGTGCTTTGGGTGTAATAGGATGAGACATGGGGGCCTTGGTATGCGCTGAGAGTATTTTTATGTGGGAAAGATATGAACCATTAGGTGCCAAAGGGAGAACTGTGGTAGACATTCCCCAGGTAGGACCCCAATAATCCTGTCTCTTGGTAATGATGGCCTTGTGTAGGTCCCTTTCACACTGTATCACAGTTGCTTTCCTAATTGATCAATAGACTATTAAAGTGATAATGTGTCACTTCTGAGATTAGGTCCTGACAGATACTGCAGGTTCTGTCTTGTTTAATCTCATTCTTGGATTTTTCTCATACTGGGGGAAGCCAGCTACCAGGCCTTGAGCAAAGCCATATGATTGCGAACTGAAATCTGCTGTCAACAGCCATATGAGTGGAGCTTTCAAAGGGCAGAAATGCTAGCCAACAGCTTGACTACAACCTCATGAAAGACCCTGAGCCAGAACCATTAAACTAATCTGTTTTAGGATTTCTGACCCTCAGAAACTATATGAGATAATAAATGTTTGTTGTTTTAAGCTTTTGATTTTAGTTTTAAATTGTTATTTAACAGTAACAGATAACAAATAAAATGTTATTTGGAAGCAATCAAAATAAACTTTAGCCATGGAACCATGTAATAAATAGATGATGCAATGGTATAATTCTTACCTACTAGGATATTTTTATATTCCTGTATAGATACCTCCTATGTTAGGGTTCTGAATATTCTCTCACTCTCGTTTTAAGTACGTTATAAAACTCATGTATTGCAAGGTCATTTGTCGAAGGCTAATTCTCTGCAGGCTTGTTTTTTAGATGACAGATTAGCCTATTGCAAAGCTCCATGGAAAATGACTAAGACTCAGTGTTTAAAGCAGTAACTTCTTAGTCAATTAGACTCCTTAAACGTCAGCCTCTTTTGATACCAGAAAAGAGATCTTCCTTCGCCAAGAATAAATTCTGATCCAGTCAATTCTGCCACCAACATGAAACATTATATAATCAAATTGCAAGTCTTTCCCCCATGACTCTGACTACAGAAGGGAAGGGACAGTTGTTCCTTACAACTCAGCTGGCAGGATGAGAGTGAAGCCAAGGATTCACCATATTATATTGGTATTAACATCCTGGACTCTGATAAAGGAAAAGGAGGCCTGATACTTTCCTAATCACGTATTTTAAAAGCTCTGTTGTCTAAAGCTTGGATTCCTTTTCCTAGTGTCTGAGTCTACTTATGATAGATTTTTTGCATCTTTCTAAAATACAAGGGGCATGCTTCCATCCTAACCATGAGATAATAGTAGCAAGCAATCTAGGAAAAATTACATAAACATTGTTTTCACATTTTGTACAACAGAGAATGCATAACTGTGAATCTAAGAATATGAAAACATACAAATTGACACCATCATCCTAGCTTCTAAGTGAGGCAATTTCCAGAATGTAGCCCAGGAATGAGAAACACAAATAAAGCTTGAGTTTGGGAAGGCTAAGATAGCTAGAATATGAACGGCAGAGTATCAGAGACGTGGAGATATACAGAAGAAAAACTTCCGGAAACTGGCATAGGGACAACCTTAAACCATGAGCCTAGTGAGTGCATAACTAGGGTAAAAATCTGTTAAGTCCTATCAAAGATCATCTTGAAGAAAAAAAAAAAAACTATTTTGTAGCTATCAACTTAAAAAATTTTCAAAGCAAATAAATGGCAAGGGTTAATTTAAATTCTCATCCTCCATAATTGAGAAACCATCATAAATTAAAGGGTTTTTTGGTAGCAGTCCCAGAAATATAATACCATAGTAATGGGCATGGTGTTCTAGGATAAAAACTCCTCTAGTCCAAGGATTATAAATCACACTGCTATAAAGACACATACACACGCGTGTTTATAGCGGCACTATTCACAATAGCAAAGACTTGGAACCAACCTAAATGTCTGACAACGATAGACTGGATTAAGAAAATGTGACACATATACACCATGGAATACTATGCAGCCATAAAAAATGATGAGTTCATGTCTTTTGTAGGGACATGGATGAAACTGGAAACCATCATTCTCAGCAAACTATTGCAAAGACAAAATACCAAACACTGCATGTTCTCACTCATAGGTGGGAATTGAACAATGAGAACACATGGACACAGGAAGGGGAACATCACACACCGGGACTGTTGTGGGGTGGGGGGAGGGGGGAGCGATAGCATTAGGAGATATACCTAATGCTAAATGACAAGTTAATGGGTGCAGCACACCAACATGGCACATGTATACATACGTAACAAACTTGCACGTTGTGCACATGTACCCTAAAACTTAAAGTATAATAATAATAAAATTAAAAAAAAAAACTCTAGTCCTTTTCCTTCTGCCTACCCCAAAGAAAAACACAGTAAAATAAATTGTCAAATAATAAAGCCAATTCAAAAGTCATTTAACTGACTTCAGGGACAAAGGCCAATACTCTTGAAAGGAGTAGAGATAATTAGAAAAAACTGAAATTTATAATTGCCGGTCTTCAATAAAAAATTAATACATATGGCCGGGTGCGGTGGCTCATGCCTGTATTCCCAGCACTTTGGGAGGCCAAGGTGGGTGGATAACGAGGTCAGGAGTTTGAGACCAGCCTGGCCAATATGGTGAAACTCCATCTCTATTAAAAAACTACAAAAATTAGCAGGGCATGGTGGCATGCTCCTGTAGTCCCAGCTACTCTGGAGGCTGAGGCAGGAGAATTGCTGCAACCCGGGAGGCAGAGGTTGCAGTGAGCCGAGATGGTGCCACTGCACTGCAGCCTGGCAACAGAGAGAGATTGCATCTCAAAAAGAAAAAAAAGTTAATACACATATGACTAAGCAGAAAAATATAACCAAGGAAAAATGTCAGTCAATACAAGAAGGCAGAAAAGTCAACAATTGAGGGGGCATGTGCCTGTAGTCTCAGTCACTCTGGAGACCAAGACAGGAGAATTGCTTCAGCCAGGAAGGCAGAGGTTACAGTGAGCCAAGATCATGCCATTGTACTGCTCCAGCCTGGGTGACAGGAGTGAAACCTTGTCAAAAAAATAAAATAAAATAAAATAAAATAAAATAAAATAAAATAAAATAAAATAAAATAAAGCAGGCACATGGCATGAAAATGAAAGAGATGATAAAATTAACAGACAAATATATTACAAAAGCTCTTGCTCTTTTAAATATGTTAAATGCTCAACTACTTAAAGATAAATGTGAACATAATGAGGACAGGAATGAAAGATATATTTAAAATGCAACTACACTCTTGAAGATAAAAAAGGTAACATTTGGTTTTGACAATTCACTGACTTAAAAGTGCAGTGGAGACTTTTGAAAAAACATCAGTGAAATTGAGTAAATAACAATATAATTTTTAAAAAGCACCATAAGATAAAAGATTGAAGTAAAAAGAATATATACACAAAGATTTATGGTACTATACAAGCAATGTAGCATATATGCAACTGGAGTCCAAAGAATAACATGTCATTAAGATGTATTTGAGGACAAAACATTTCTAAATATTGATGAAAACTGTAAACACACAATCCAAAATGCTAGAAAAGCAAATCTCAAACATGATAGAGCCAAATAATACTACAAATTGGTGCATCAAAATAAAATTGCTCAAAACTAATTATTTAAAAGATATTACTAGTACCAACTCTAAAAAGCATGTTATTTCCAGAAAAGCAAAGATAATAATTACAGAATATTTATTAAAATCTATTTCATCTAGATGACAACAAAGCAATATCTAAAAATGCTGAGGGGGGAAGAAAAGCAATATAAAATTTTAGGCTTAACGAAATGTCTACCAAAATTAAGACAAAATCAAGCCTATTGTCAGACAACAAAAGCTGAGCAGATCTATTGTCAGTAGAAAGCCACTAAAATAAAAAAAAAAAAGATAAAGTACTTTAGGCATTAAAAATCCCCTTGGATCCACAAAAAGGAATAAAGAACTCCAGAATAGTAAATTAGTCAATATGCAGGTAAAGATATATAACTTTTTTTCATCAATATTATTTAAAGGCAATTATGTAAATTTATTATAATGTATTGTGAGATGTATAACAACCGTAGAGTTAAAATGAAGACAATAATAGCATAAAGAAACGGAGAGTTAGGTAGAAGTTTAGTGGTATAAGAATCTTACATTTTATTAAATAATAAAATATTGTTTAAAAGTAGATTGGTATTAGTTAAGTAGTTATATTATAAATTATTTATAGAACAAAAATTAACAAAATAGAATCACAAAATAATAAAACACAGAAATGGACATAAAGCAATTAAATTAATTATACCCATATACACAACTTTTACTCTAAATGATATTCTATGTCTTGACAGCTTACCATTGAATTCTTTCAAATTTGAATGGAATACTATGTATAACATTATCTATACATAGACTATTTCAGCTAACATTGGAGGGAGATAAACTTCCTAACTTATTTTTTAAGGCCAGGATTACACGCATTCTAAAAACTAAATAAATATATTACCAAAGAGAAAATTATAATTGGATATTAAATATAAACATCAATCAAATTCTTAAAAATATATTATTCAATCAAAATAAAAAAACTCACGAAAGAACAATACATTATCAATAAGTAGAATTTATGACAAGAACACAAGTTTGGTTTAACATTTTCAGGACCAATCAATTTAATTTAGTGTATTGACAGAATAAAAGGAAAGTGTGATTACTTCAAATGATGGTGAAAAGGTTTTTTGTAAAGCTTGGCATAAATTTCATAATAAAAAATCTTCAGAAAGCTATTAAGAGAAAGGAAATTCCATAACCTAATGAGAGCATAGTTATGATAAACCAACTGGAAACATCATAATTAACGATAAAAGACTCAATGCCTTCTTTCTAAGATTTGGGATAATCACTTCCATTCTACCTTGCAATAAAAATCCTACTTGATGTCATAATATAATTCAAAGGTAAAAAATATACACATAGGGAAAAAAGAAGTGAAGATCACTTTATTCACACAAAGCATGATTATATATGTAGAAAATCCTCCATAATCTATGAAAATAAAGCTATGAAAACTAGTTACATACTAGCAGCATATAGTATGTAGCAATATTGCTATATAATAACAATAAATAATTTGCAGTTGAAATAAAAAAATATATCATTTAAGATATCCAGAATTGTGATAAATTAAACAAAGTACACTCAGAACTTGTGTACTGAAAACTATAAAACATTGCTGAGAAGAATTAAAGAAACCAAAATAAATGGAGCAGAATTAGGTATTTATGCATGAGAAGACATTGTGAAGATGTCAACTGTCAAAATCCTGAAAATTACATCTATAAATTTACTGGAGTCCCAATCAACATCCCAGCAGGCATTTTGTACATGTCAAGTGATTACAAAATTTATATTGACATGCAAATGAGTTAAAATAGCTAAAATAATTGTGAAAACAAAGACAAAAGTTTGAAAAATAACATTAATTTCAAAATGTATCTTAGATATTTGTATTGACAAGTATACATTCACATAAGTATAAACACATAGATCAATGGAAAATAATAGAGAATTCAGAAACAGACAACATACAAGGTCAAAGTGATGTGCAACCTTGTGAAAAAGTTATTTAGTGAAAGAGAATCATCTAGAAAAACCTAATAACCACAAGAAAAAATATTAGACTTTACCAATATCTCATGTCGTACATGAAATTAAGTCAACAGGATCATAGGCCTAATTTAAAAGCAAAAATATTAAAATTTCTAGAGGATAAGATAGGATTAATGTTTATAATACTAAGGTAGGCAAAGATTTCTTAGGCTACTAAAATTACAAATCATAGATTAAAAATTAACAAATTGGAACTAATCAGTATTTAAAATCTGATGAAAGTTATGGTTAAGAAAATGAGAAACTAATCCACAGACTGAGACAAAATGTATTGTATCTGTCATAGAACACACATCCAGTTTGCAAAAAATTTCTTATAAATCAAGGAGACAACCCAACAAAATGGGGAAAATATTTAAACAAGTATTTACCAAAAGAAGATAAGTGACCAAAAAGCATATAAAAAGAAGATGAACATAATTAGAGAAATCTAAGGCTGCATTGAGATACCACAATGCACCATTAGAATGAGTGAATTTAAAGAATGACAATACCAAGTGTTTCTGAGGATATGACTCATCTATAACTCTTATACATTGCTATTGAGAACATGAAATGTTATTGTAAATTTGGCAATCAGTTTATCTGTTTATTGAAAATATTGAAAAGTTTATTATTTTTATTCACTCACCCTGTAGTCTACCCATTCTACTCTTAGGTATTTACTAAACAGAAGCCAACAGGCATGTCTTCTCAAAGATATACACACAAAGTTTATAACAGCTTTGTTCGTAAAAGCCAAAACCTAGAAGTAACTTGTATATCCATCACCAGATCAACAGATAAACTAAGTGTGATGTCGGGGATGGCATGTATTATATGTAATATGATCCCAAACAATAGAATCAGGAGTAAAAATAAGAAACTAATATGTGTAACAACATGGATGAATCATTAAAAAAAGCAGAACACAAAGTGTCATTCTCAAAAGAGCACATTGTATGACTCCTTTTACAAGAAATTCTAGAAAAGTCAATCAAATCTATAGATACATAAAGCAGAACATGGGGCTGAAGCAAGAAATTGACTGGGAAAAGAATTGTGCCAATATTATTTTCCTTGGCTATGATGATGAGTACACCAGTGGATCAATTTGACAAAACTCAAAGAACTCATGGAATGGTTGCATTTTGTTTTATGTGTGATTTATAATTCAACAAAGTTGATGCAAATAGCCAGTGGGCAACATGGGACCTGTGCATGCTCTGAAGTAAACAGCAGGGTGAAAGGCAGAAAATAATATGATTGAAAGAAGTATAAATTTTCTGATTTATAAAAATTAAAATTTTTATAAAATTTTTAATTTTATAAAATTAAAATATAAAAATTATAATTTTTTTTGTCGCAGCAACATTTCTTAATGGCCTACTACTCTTTTCCATCTCTGATACCTCTAATTTTTGTTCTAGTTATTCCAAGGGAAGAACTCAAAGAGCCATGCATTCAAATTTAGTTGCTCCTAATATATGCAATTAACCTAAATGTCTATCAATGCAGGAATGGATAAAGAAAATATGGAAATTTTTCTATATGGAAAATTTCTACATGGAAATTAAATAACTTGCTCCTGAATGACTGTTGGGTAAACAACATTAAGGCAGAAATTTTAAAAATTCTTTGAAATTAATGAAAAGAGAGACATAATACACCAGAATATGTGGGATGCACCATTAAAGTGTTAAGAAGAAAGTGTCTAGAACTAAGTATCTACATCAAGAAGTTATAAAATGTTTCAAATTAACAACCTACCATTGCACTTAGGAGAACTAGAAAAATAAGAATGAGCTAACCCCAAAACTAGCAGAAGAGAAATAGCTAAAATCAGAGCAGAAATGAACAAAATTGACATGCAATAATCCAGATAAAAGATAAAATCAAGAGTCCGTACTTTGAAAGGATTAAAAAGATTGATAGACTCCTAGCTGGATTAACAAATTAGAAAAGAGAGAAGATCCAAATAAACACAATCAGAAAAGATGACACCAGAACTGATCCTACAGAAATACAAAAATGTTCAGAAACTGTTAGGGACACTTTGTAAATACAAACTATAAAATCTAGAGGAGATGGATAAATTCCTGGAAACACACAATGTTCAAAGATTGAACTAGGAAGAATATGAGACCCTGAACAGATGAATAATAAGCTCTAATATTGAATCAGTAATTTAAAAATACTACCAAATAAAAAAAAAAAAAGCCCTGGATCAGATGGATTCATAGGCAAATTCTACCACATGTACTAAGAAAAGCTGATACCAACTCTAATGAAACTATTCCAAAAAAATTAAGGAGAAGGGACTTCTCCCTAACTCATTCTATGAAGCCAGCATCAACCTGATGCCAAAACCTGGCAGAGGCACCAAAAAAAGAAAACGTCAGGCCAATATATCTAAGGAATAGAAACATAAAAATTCTCAACAAAACACTAGCAAACTGAATTCATCAGTTCATCAAAAAGTTAACTCATCATGATCAAGTAGGCTTTACTCCTCCTGAATGCAAAGTTGCTAAACATATGCAAATTAAAACATGTGAATCACCACACAAACAGAATTAAAAACACAAAACATATAATCATTTCAATACATGTGGAAATAGATTTTGACAGAATCTGACATTCATTTATGATAAAAACTGTCAAGACACTAGACATCAAAGAAGCATACCTCAAAATAATAAGAGCCATCAATGCAAACCCACAGCCAACATCACCATAAATGAGCAAAAGGTGGCAGCATTTCCTCTGAGAACTGGAACAAGACATGGATGCCCACTCTCACCAATTCTTTTCAACATAGTGTTAGAAGCGCTAGCCAGAGCCATTAGGGAAAAGAAAAATATATAAAAAGCATCCAAATAGGGAAAGAAGTAAAACTTTCTCCACTGATGATATATGATTCCCTACCTAGCCTAAAGACTCCAGCAAAAGGCTCTTAGACCTGATGAACAACTTCAGCAAGGTTTCAGTATACAAAACCAATGTTTAAAAAACAGTAGCATTTTAATACACCAATAATATTCAAAGTGAAAGCCAAATGAACTCAATTCCATTTACAATAGCCACACACACCAAAAAATAAAAATAAAATAAAATATCTGGGAATACATCTAACCTAAAAGGAGAAAGAGCTCTACAAAGAGAACATCAAATCATTGATGAAAGTAATCATAGAAGATACAAACAAATGGAAAAACATTTTATGTTCATGGATTGGAAGATCAAAATCATTAAAATGACAATACCACCCAAAGCAATTTACAAATTTTGTTATTCCTATCAAACTACTAATGTCATTTTACACAGAACTAGAAAAAAACTGTTCATATGGAACAACAACAACAACAACAGAAACCCTGAATAGCCAAAACAATCCTAAGCAAAAAAAAAAAAAAAAAAAAAAAAGAATCCGGACTTCAAACTATGCTATAAGGCTACAGTAACCAAAACAGCATGATACTGTTACAAAAACAGACACATAAACTGATAGAACAGAATAGAAAACAAAGAAATAAAGCTGTTCATCTACAACCATATGATCTTCAACAAAGTTGACAAAAATAAGCAACGGGGAAAGGACTCCCTATTCAATAAATGATGCTAAGATAACGGGCTATTCATATCCAGAATAGTAAAACTGGACTCCTGCTGTATACAAAAATTAACCCAAGATGGATTAAAGATTTAAATGTAAGATCTGAAACTATAAAAATACTAGAAGAAAATCTAGAATTCTAGGCCTTGGCAAGGAATTTAAGGCTAATTCCTCAAAAGCAATTGCAAGAAAAACAAAAATTGACAAGTGAGACCTAATTAAACTAAAGAGCTTCATCGTATCAACAGAGTAAACAGATAACCTACAGAATGGGAGAAAATAGTCACAAACTGTGCATCCAACAAAAGCCTAATATCTGTAATCTATAATACACTTAAACAAATCAAGCAAAAACCAAATAATCTCATTAAAAAGTGGGCAAGGAACATGAACAGATGGTTCTGAAAGATGACATACAATTGGCCAATAAACCTTAAGAAATTCTTATCATCACAAAATATCAGAGAAATGCAAATCAAAACCACAATGAGATACCATCACATCAGTTACCATGGCTTTTATTAAAATGTCCAAACATAACAGACATTGGTGGAGACAAGAAAATGCTTATACACTGCTGATGAGAATGTAAACTAGTTCAGCCAATATGGAGAGCAATTGGAAATTTCTCAAAGAACTTAATACAGAACTACCATTCAACCCAGCAATCCCATTACTGGCTATATACCCCAAGGATGATAAATCTTTCTACCAAAAAGACACATGCACCTGTATATTCATCACAGCACCATTCATGATGGCAAAGACGTGGAATCCACCCAGGCACCCATCAATGGCAGATTGGATAAAGAAAATGTGGGATATACACACCATGGAATACTACACCACCATAAAAAAAAACAAATTATTTTCTTTGCAACAACGTGGGGGCAGTTGGAAGCCAATATGCTAAGCAAAGTGAAACAGATACAGAAAACCAATTACTACATATTCTCACTTATAAGTGGGAGCTAAACATGGGGTATACATGGACATAAAGATGGGAACAATGAACACTTGGGAATCTAAGAGGAGTAAGGGATGGAGTGCTTCAAGGGTTGAAAAATTATCTATTGGGTACTATGCTAACTATCTTGGTGACAAGTTCAATCATACTCCAAACCTCAGCATCATGCTGTATACCTTTATAACAAATCTGCACGTATGTGCCCAAATCTAAAATAAAAGTTGAAAAAAGGAAAGGATTGTATTATATATAAAATAGAATACTACTCAGCCAAATAAAGAATGAAATCATGTCTTTTGCAGCAACATGGTGAAACTGAAGACCATTATCTTAATTAAAATAACTCTGAAACAAAAAGTTAAATACCTCATGTTCCCATTTATAAGTGGGAGCTAAATAATGTGTACACATGGGCATAGAAAGTGGTATAATACACATTGGAGACTTAGAAGAGTGGGAGGATGAGAGTGAGGTGAGGGATAAGAAATTAGTTAATGGATCCAATAGACACTGTTCCAGTAATGGTTACACTTAAAGCCTAGACTTCACCACTGCACAATACATTCATGTAAAAAATGCCACTTGTTCTCTCTACATCTATAAAAATAAAATAAAATAAAAATTTAGCCATCAAATGTGATAGCTTCTCCTGAGCCAACATACCCTTAAACATTATCCCTTTGGAGATAAGAGAGATGAAGATGGAAAGTCACTTAAGTTAGAAAATAATAGGGTTATTTTTCATGGACTGTATTTTTGGCCTTGTTTTGGATACATTGCAAAATAATTTACTTTACTTAGAATTTGAATTGTCATCTAAAGTATAATAATAGAAGCAAGTATTTATTGAGTGTTACTCAACCCCAAGCACAGCACCTTACATGATTTAAGTCATTAGCCATTTAGCAGCCAAAATAATTAAAAATAATATAGTCATAATGTAATATAGTTACACTAGCACACTGCGTTTTTCAAAAAGACTTAGAAAAATATACAGGTTTAATATGCTGTTATCTATCTTATCTTTTCTCTAGCAGAATTTCATGAATTCAGTAGAAACATTTACTATTTTTATTACTGTTGTTAGGCATGTGTGAATTTATTTCTTACAGTTAGATAACATTAATGTCAAAAAAGTAAATCTATACTCTCTTTTAATATATATTTTAAATTAAAAATTAAAAATAATTTCAAAATGTAACAATATAGGAAAAAGTTTACAAATTTCCAGATATTCTTTGTCACAAGAAATATTGTTTCCTAACCAGTTCCTATAGATTGTTGTTATTATAAAAACCATTAACAAGTTGAAGTTATTTTGAAAGCTTATATATTCTTAGGTTAAATAAAAAATATTTATTGAGGTGTACATTTGCCTTTTAAGCAATGCTCTTTCTTTCCTCTTAAATGAAAGAACTTCTCATAGTAATTAGTTAACCTTCTCCAATGAAAGGGCAAAATTTCCAAATCAATTGTAGTACAAATCCTAATACTCATAACACATGAGTGATTTTGTAGATGAGTACCAATTATTTTTTAGTCTCATGGTCTCAGGAGAGTCTCTTCATGTTTTAATTGAGTATTTTTCCCCTATTGTATAAAAAACTGAAAATTTTCCTACACGTCTATATCAAAACTATTTTAGAATGAGTAAATAAATGAATCATGATGTTCAAGAATATCAGTTCATATTTTCAAATTGTGTGGATTTATTTGTATTAAAATAGGATTTGCTTTATAAACAGATTCACCAGATTTCTTTCTAAATCAGATGCCCTAAGACACTTAAAATCTGCTTTTATGCATACAGTGTGGCAAGTTAACATCTACAATTTAAAAACCACAAATATGATTTAAGTAGCACAGTAAAGTATACAAAGCATTTTTTTCACATTTTATGTGTCTTTCACAAGGATAATATTAGCTTGGTATTATTACAATTGTCATTTTATATGCAAGAAAACTGACAGTTAAGAAGATTAAACACATTAACAAAAGTTAGGCAGTTAATGCATGCAAACAATTCTGAGTTTAAATTTTGTGTCATTATCAAACTTCTATGCTAATTAAAATTCTCATTCTTAGACAAACTAAGTTATTCTCTATTGACCCTATGAATTGACAACTTACAGACTTTTTCAGCCTTTCTATTTTTTTAAGTTTGAGGGTTAGTTTGAACTAAAAGATATTTCATATTAAATATTATATTAAATATCAAATTATAATAAATTTGTTCAAACACAAATGAGCTCCAGAAGGCTTTCTATTGATATTAAAATAGTGGCACTTGCATCCATAGGTGATTCTCACAAAAGTCCTCGAAATAAGTGAAGCATATATGCAATTTTATTGAAAAGAAAGCTGATAGACTGGGAATTAAAATGACTCACTTATGAACATAAATGTACAAAGTTATATGTTGAGGCATAAAGGCAAAAGACTCTGTTTTGACAAACAGTATAACTTATTTAGAGAATATACAGTCCAAAAACAGTAACTTCTGAACAAAAATTTAGGAAAATTACTAAACTACTTTTCAAGTCATGCAGAAATACACAAATAGGCAGATGAAACACTATAGAGATTATACGTATACAAAATGTATTCACATTTGCGATAATGAAATCATATTTATTTGTGTATAAGCACTACAAAATAATGAGGAAAAAATGAGCCATTCAATAATTTGTACTGAAATAACTAGTTTTCCCTCTCCGTATGAGTGTGTGTGTATATATATATATACACATAGAAGTTTAGTGTATATAAATGTACTTAACTCCAATCATAAAATAGCAACTTCACATGGATTTTAAATTTAAAATTGAAAGGCAAAAGTATAAAAATGTAAGTCTCTATATTTGGGGAATGAAAAATTTACTAAACAGGACATATTTATTCACAACATAAGAAAAAGATTAGTAGACTCAACTACATTAAAATTAGAGATTTCTCTTAATCAAAAAGCACTATCAAATGAAAAGGTAAGCTAGGAGCTGAAATAATTTGTTTGTAACACATATTAATTCAAGGACTGATATTCACAACTTGAAAAGAAGCTTCTAAAATTTAGTTATAAAAGAAAAATAATATAAAGAACAGGGCTAAAGACATGGGCAGCTATTTCACCATATAACACATTAAACATGAAAAGATACTCAAGGGTCATTAGTAATTAGGGACATGCTAATTAAAACTACATTGAAGTATTATCATGCCATTTGGTTAACTTAAAAATAAACTGATAATATCAAGTGATGTAGAGGATGTATAACTTTGAAAATTCTCATTAACTGATAGTTGGTACATTAGTTCATGAAATCTATTTTTATTTACTTGCTGAAATTAAAGATTTGTACTCCCTAAAATCAAGAAATTATACCGTAGTTATGCATCCTGGAGATATGCTTACACATATATACCAAGAAACATAAGTGATATTTATAGCAGCTCCATAATGGGCATTACCTAAAAATACCCCAAATATACATTGGCAAGATAATAAGTACAATATTGTATACCATCTTTATACAATAAAACACTATATTGCAATGAAAATGAATGGTCTATAAGCAAGGTATGAAATGCATAGAACTAGAAAAATATCAGTGCTTAACAATAGAGAAAATCACGTAAGTCCAAATACAGAAGATTCCATTTTTATAAATGTTTAACACATAAAATTATATGCTTTAAGAATAGATATTGAAAGCCTTTCCTCTAAGAACTGGAACAAGACGGGATCCCTGCTTTCACCACTCCTATTCAAAAGGTACTGAAAGTCCTAACCAGAGTGATCCAGCAAGAAAAGGAAATAAAAGGCATCCAAACTGAAAAAGAAGTCATATTGTCCCTCTTTTTGATAATATGACCTTACATCTAGAAAAGCCTAAAGACTTCACAAAAACTACTATATTTGATACATGAATTTAGTAAAGTTGCTGGATACCAAACCAACATACAAAAATTAGTAGCATTTATGTATACCTAGAATGATCAACCTGAGAAAGACAATAAGATGGCAATCCCATTTACAATGGCTACAAAAAAAAACCTAGGAATAAACTTAACTAAGGAGGTGAAAGATCTCTACAAAGAAGACTAAAAAACACTGATGAAAAAAATGGAAGATGACACAAAAAAATGGAAACACATCTCAGGCTTATGGATTGGAAGAATTAATATCATTAAAATGATCATATTGCCAAAGCAATCTAAAGATGCAATGAACTCTCTGTCAAAATACCAATGTCACCCTTCACAGAATTAGGAATAACAATACTAAAATTTATATGGAACAATAAAAAAACCTCCAAATGGCCAAAGCAATCCTGAGCAAAAAGAACAAAGTTGGAGGCATCATATTACCTGATTTCAAAACATATTACAATGCTATAGTAACCAAAACAGCATGGTATTGGTATAAAAATAGACACAGACCAATGGAATGGAGAACCCAGCAAGAAAGCCATTTATTTATAACCAACTGATATTTGACAAAGATAACAAGAACTTACATTGGGAAGAGAACACCCTTCTTCAATAAAGGGTGCTAGAAAATTGGCGAACCATATGCTGAAGAATGAAACTAAACCCCTATCTCTCAATATAAAGAAAAATCAACTCAAAATAGATTAAAGACATAAGCATAAAATTAAAACTATAAAAATACTAGAATAAAACATAAGTAAGTCTCCTGGTCATTAGTCTAGGCAAATAACTTATAAATAAGGCCTCAAAAGCACAGACAACAAAAAAAAAAAATAGAAAAATGGGATTTAATTTAACTAAAAAGCATGGCATAAGAAATTATCAACAGAGTGGAGAGATAACCTGTTAAATGGAAGAAACTATTTGCAAACTATTATCCAAAAAGAAACAAATATCCAGAATACACAAGGAACTCATACAACAGGAAAAGGATAAAAATACAAGTAATCTCATTACAAATGGGCAAAGGACATAAATAGACATACAAATAGCCAAGAAGTATATGAAAAAATGTTCAACATTATTAAATATTACAGAAATGCAAATTAAAACCAAAGGAGACATCATCTTACTCCAGTCAGAATCCCTATTATTAAAAAGACAAAAAATAACACACATGGATGAGGATGTGAAAAAAATAGAAACTCTTATATACTATTGGTGGAATGTAAACTAGCACAACCACTATGGAAAACAGTATGAAGATTTTTCAAAAAACCAAAAATGGAATTATTATTGGATTGAGCAATTGTGCTACTATCTACAAAAAGGAAAATAAATCAATATATCAAAGGATACCTGCACTCATGTATTTATTGTATCACTATTCACAATAGTAAAAATATGGAAGTAAGCTGAGTGTCCACCAATAGATAAATGGATAAAGAAAATGTGGTATATATACATAACAGAATATCGGGATATGATTTGCCCATACAAAAGAAGGAAATCACTTCTTTTGCAGCAAAATGGGTGGAACTGGAGATAATTTTCTTAAGTGAGATAAACCAGATCCAAATATATAAGTATTGCATGTTTTCATTTATATGTGGGAGCTAAGAAATTTGACCACATGGAGGTAGAAAGTGGAAAGATAGATAAAAGAGACTGAGAAATGTGAGTGGGGGAGGGAGAGGATGAAGAGGAGTAAGCTAAAGGGTAGAAACATATAGTTAGATAGAAGGAATAAATTTAATGTTTGATAACAGAGAAGGGTGACTATAGGTAATAAAAACATACTGTGCTTCAGTGGTAGACACCCTAAAAACCCTGACTTGATCAGTGTATATTATATACATGTAACAAAATCTCACATGTACCCCATAAATTTGTACAAATAAACAATTATACATAATATCTATCTATCTATCTATCTAGAGAATAATACTAAATCATTGTCATGGTTAACTTTGGGTTATAGGGAGAGACAGGACTGTGGTAGGGAAAAGAACCACATTGACCTTGTAAGGTGCTAATAAAATTGTTTCTTAAAGTGTTCAGTTCCTATTATGTGTGTGTGTGTGTGTGTGTGTGTGTGTGTGTGTGTGTGTGTATGTATGTATTTTAGAACTATATTTTACAATAAAATCACTTTAAAGATTTTTTTCATCCTGGATTTGGAGGAAAAGATTGATTTAAACGTCAAATTGAGGCAGTGCAATATGGTAGAAGGAATGTACAAGTTTTGGAGCTGGACATACCTAGGCTTGAATTTCCATTTGACAATTTCCAACATTTCTAGCAGCAAAGCCTCAGGAAGCATATTCACTTGACTTCTGTTCTCCAATGTGTTGTGGAAATGAAATGATGTAGGTTATGTAAACCATTTAGAACAATGCTTGGCCGGTAGTAGCTACATTTTATAAAATATTCTGTTATTTCTTTTCCCCTACAATCTCATTCTCATGTTTTCTACCAAGTTTCCTTGATAGTGATTTCTTCTCAACTCAGTAGAGAAAAAACTCAAGTAATACTCATTTAAATAGTATATTCAAAGCCATATAAAGCAGTTACATAACTTCTGAGTTCTACTAAAAAGTTGAAACTTTCTATAATCAGTATAATAATTAAATGTATAATATTTTTTAGCAAAAATATGTGATTGTTATTTCCCAGTCGTAGGCACCTTTGAATATTTAAGACTATGGTGCAAATCCTCTCAAGTCAAATGTACATACACATATGTATATAAAATTGTTTCTATAATTGTATTGGGCTCAAGAAACATTTACCATCCATGATCTCCAGATAAGAATTTCTAGGTTAAATTGTCATTTGTTGAAAATCATTTCAGCCTTAAAATCTAAAAAGACAGGAACAATAAGCAAGATAACTGTTTTACAAGGTAAGTTTATACTGACTGCAAGGCAGTCAATATATCTATATTTCAAGTAGAAATATATCTATATTCAAGTCAATATATCTATATTTCAAGTCAATATGTCTATATTTCAGGTAGAACTAATCAGGAGAGAGGGCAAATGGAGTTTACTAGTAGGTCTTTATACTGTATGTAATTTCATTCTTCCTCTATAACAGCAATAACCAGGATAAATAAAAATGCATGGGAGTAATTTACTATATTACTACATGTATGTTAGAGGATCTTGTATGAAAGGTTAATGAAATATAGTGAGTTATTAAGGCAATCAAAAACACCTTAATAGGGTACATTTTTCTGACCTCTTTATTGTGTACAATTATTCAAATACTGTATTCTATAAAGGATTTGGTGGACTTGATAATATCATTACTAATCAAAATGCAAATGAATGGTATTTACTGCAGTTTCTGATTGAGGATTTTATTAGAAATGAGAAAACTCACAAAGTGTCAGAAGTAAAATAACCAAAAAGGTGGTAAAATTATATTGCCAAGATTCTTTGACCAGTTTCTTCTTACTGAGGTCAGTTTAAAAGTCAGAAAAATGATTGGGTAGTTATATTCTATAACTCAGTTATTGTTTTTAAAACAATACACTTTTGTTAACATTCTAGTAGACTACATTTGAAAACTCACTTCTTTTCACAGAATAAAATAATTTTTTGCTTGTCATTTAAAAATTAATGTAATACAGATATACCAAAAAATAGTCATCTACTCATTTAGTCAATGAATTATTAAGCAGATTGCATATGTGCATATATAGATATACTCAAAACTTGAATTATAAAGATATGTCTAGGAAAGTAGGCAAAAGCATGTGTTTTTATTTGTTGAAAATAAAAATCATATAAGTAATCAAAGACATTTATTTGTTTTCTCTTCTATAAGCAATTAAGAGTAAATGACAGGTATGCAAAATATTAATAGGATTGTTTTTATGTTTTAGGGGAAAATAGTTTTATAGTGTTAAGTAATATTGAAGAGATGTGGAATGGCAATAGGAAAACCATTTAAAGACTACTCAAAAGTCTAAGTTAGAATATAAAAGGAACTTTTTTTTTAGAAGAAATTTCTTATGCTCATAGTTATAGGCAGGAAAATAAATTATGGAATTGGAGAAACACATTATTTAATTGATAGATTCAGCTTAATTTGAGAATACAGGAGTGAGAAGCTGAAAAAATCTACACTGTTTTATTTAAAAACAGAATGTTGACAGAAACATGAACAGAAATAATTAATATCATGGCAAGTTTAGGAGAGAAGCCCAAGTTTAAAGGAGAAGATCAGCACAAGAGGGACTTACAATTTTTTCATGTTGGATTTGAAGCAATATAGTGGAAATTTTCAGGCGACATCAAGGAATGTTGGATTCTTGACCAGGGTTATAAAGTGGAACTTATTACTACATGAATTTTTATATTAAAATGTGACTACTCTGCCTAATTGGTGTTCAATTGTTCTTTCAAAGTACTAATGTTTGAATGGTATACAATCTACCATTCTTTATTTTTTCTTCTTTTTTTTTTTCACACAAGACTAATTTATTGTGTTTACCCTGTATCATTTCCTTCTTAAACAATATAAGCAGGACTTATTTCACATACTGTATTTGGCAATCAGCTTTTGTTATTTCAAACCACTGAAGACAATAAATTTGCTTTCTTCCTCTTTTCTTTTTCTTTCGTTTTCTTTTTTTTTTTTTTTTTTTTTTGAGACGGAATCGCGCTCTTGTGCCCAGGCTGGAGGGCAGTGGTGCGATCTCAGCTCACTGCAGCCTCTGCCCTCGCTCGCTGCATCCCTCCCTTCTGCAGCTAAGATGTCAATATTTACCCTACTGACCGTGGCCAGTTCTTGGTATTGCTCAAGTCCCCTGGGCCTTCAGACTGGCGGCTGACTTCAAGGGACCAACCACCCTGGGCCTCTCCTGGGACAAACACTTGCCTTCAACCACTATCGATGTCTTGCTCAGCCCTCAGAGGAGCAGCAGGCTTGGATGTCACCAAGTCACCGTGTTTCATGCTATTTCTGGAGGTTCTCGCCTTTGTGGCCTCGGAAAGGAAGGCGATCTGGTGCTTTGGGGAAAGCCCTCCGGATACTCCTCCAGATGGTCTTCTTCAGGCCTTTTGCTCAGCATTGGTCTGATCAGTTCTGCCAGCTCTGGGCCATGATCTCTTGGCACTGGCGCGGCTTTCCTTCAATAATTTCATAAACTCCAGACTTAGTGTCTTTTGCATGGAAAGCACGCGGTGCCCATTTCATGGACACCGCACCCCTGAGCCCAAACGTCAGCCCTGCGGGTGTTGGGTTTGTTAGGCACAATTTCGGGTTCAGGTGGAGGGGGCGCTTCCCCAGCGCGGGCGCGTCCTGGGCCCCTTCTGAGGCCGTGGGCTCCTGGGAGGAGGACCTGGAGTTTTCAGATCCCCGTGAAGGATGCATTTTCCCCCACTCTCGGGGACAAGCTTCCCTTTGGTGACGTTGGGCACGGATCACCGCCTGGCAGAAGCCCGCGACAGCGTGGAGGGAGCGATGCCCCCGCCCGGGACTCCTGGTGGGTGATGGCTCCGGGAGGCCTTGGCTGGGACTGATCGGGGCCTCCCGGTCGGTCAGCGACTCGCGCCCGGCTGCGGCTTTCAGAGGCTTTTGGACACCGCCTGCCTTCCCGCCGCGCCTCTCGGGGTCCGCTCCCCCGGACTGGCCCTGCCCACAGAGCGCGGGTAGCAGCCGGCGGCCAGGAGCCAGTGGCGGGAGCCACCTGTGGGAAAACCCGCAGGAGGCTGCGCTGGAGCTTGTGCTGGAGCTTGCGCTGGAGCCCGCTGGGAAGCGCCAATCCCTAAGGCAGCCGGGCGGGTGAGCTAACGGCGGCGGGGGCGGCTGAGAGGCTGAGGGGCTGAGGAGGCTGAAGCGGCCGAGGGGCTGAAGGGTTGAGGCGGCTGAGGGGCTGAGGAGGCTGAGGCGGCTGAGGGGGCTGAGGCGGCTGAGGGGCTGAGGCGGCTGAGGGGGCTGAGGCGGCTGAGGGGCTGAGGCGGCTGAGGCGGCTGAGGCGGCTGAGGGGCTGAGGAGGCTGAGGCAGCTGAGGGGCTGAGGGGCTGAGGCGGCTGAGGGGCTGAGAGGAGGCTGAGGGGCTGAGGAGGCTGAGGCGGCTGAGGGGCTGAGAGGCTGAGGCGGCTGAGGGGCTAAGGCTGGTGAGGGGCTGAGGGGCTGAGGGGCTGAGGCGGCTGAGGGGCTGAGGCGGCTGAGGGGCTGAGGCTGGTGAGGGGTTTGAGGGGCCGAGGGGATAAGGCGGCTGACGCGGCTGAAGGGACTGAGGGGCTGAGGTGGCTGAAGGGCTGACGCGGGTGAGGGGCTGAAAGGCAGAAGGGCGGGCAGCGTGCCCAGTCCCTGCGCTGGGTCCACCGCACGTCACGTGCCAGAATCCCGGGGCTGCTTTCTCTCTGGCTGCTCAGCCACTTGTTTTCTTACTGTGAACCTCGTGGGCTCCTGCTCGGTGTCCTTTCTTACTCTGTCTCTGTTTTTGCATTCTATTGGCAAGAATGTTATTTAGGATATTTTACTGATATAACTGAGGATGAACTCTGTTTTTGCAGCATTTTATTTTATTACGCGTTTTCTCCTAGATTTTGGTATCATTTTTACGCTGACTTGATTAAACATTTTGAAAACTTTCCTGGAACTGATAGCTTTTATATGATCTTTTTCTTGAGGTAATAAAATAATTTACTTTGAAATGTCTCAGCCTAACAACTTTTGTGCTTTTGTTGTTTTGTGCAGAGGTGGGAAGACTCCTTTGCATTTTTGGTATAACTTCTGTGTTAATGATTTTATTGTTTGTTTCGCAAAATCACTTAGTGATCCATGTTTTCCAACTTAGAGTTAACATGTACCATTTTGCAAAATAAAAAAATGTCTCGTATATCTCTTTGTATGTCTCTTTTTAATTGTCTTCATTTTTTCATCAAAGTAGGAATTTATTTTTTATTTTTTATTTTTTATTTTTATTGATCATACTTGGGTGTTTCTAGCAGAGGGGGATTTGGCAGGGTCATAGGACAATAGTGGAGGGAAGGTCAGCAGATAAACAAGTGAACAAAGGTCTCTGGTTTTCCTAGGCAGAGGACCCTGCAGCCTTCCGCAGTGTTTGTGTCCCTGGGTACTTGAGATTAGGGAGTGGTGATGACTCTTAATGAGCATGCTGCCTTCAAGCATCTGTTTAACAAAGCACATCTTGCACCGCCCTCAATCCATTTAACCCTGAGTGGACACAGCACATGTTTCAGAGAGCACAGGGTTGGGGGTAAGGTCAGAGATCAACAGCATCCCAAGGCAGAAGAATTTTTCTTAGTACAGAACAAAATGGCGTCTCCCATGTCTACTTCTTTCTACACAGACACAGCAACAATCTGATTTCTCTATCTTTTCCCCACATTTCCCCCTTTTCTATTCGACAAAACCGCCATCATCATCATGGCCCGTTCTCAATGAGCTGTTGGGTACACCTCCCAGACGGGGTGGCGGCCGGGCAGAGGGGCTCCTCACTTCCCAGAAGGGGCAGCTGGGCAGAGGCGCCCCCCACCTCCCTCCCGGACTGGGCGGCTGCTGGGCGGAGACACTCCTCACTTCTCAGAGGGGGCGGCCGGACAGAGACACTCCTCACCTCCCAGATGGGGTCGTGGCCGGGCAGAGGCGCTCCTCACATCCCAGACGGGGTGGCAGGGCAGAGGCGCTCCCCACATCTCAGACGATGGGCGGCCGGGCAGAGGGGCTCCTCGCATCTCAGGAGATGGGCGGCCAGGCAGAGACGCTCCTCACTTCCCAGACGGGGTGGCGGCCGGGCAGAGGCTGCAATCTCGGCACTTTGGGAGGCCAAGGCAGGCGGCTGGGAGGTGGAGGTTGTAGCTAGCGGAGATCACGCCACTGTACTCCAGCCTGGGCAACATTGAGCATTGAGTGAACGAGACTCCGTCTGCAATCCCGGCACCTCGGGAGGCCGAGGCTGGCAGATCACTCGCGGTTAGGAGCTGGAGACCAGCCTGGCCAACACAGCGAAACCCCGCCTCCACCAAAAAAAATACGAAAACCAGTCAGGTGTCGCGGCGGCAGGCTGAGGCAGGAGAATCAGGCAGGGAGGTTGCAGTGAGCCGAGATGGCAGCAGTACAGTCCAGCTTCGGCTTGGCATCAGAGGGAGACCGTGGAAAGAGAGGGAGAGGGAGACCATGGAAAGAGAGGGAGAGGGAGAGGGAGAGGGAGAGAGGGAGAGGGAGACAAGGAGAGGGAGAGAGGGAGAGGGAGAGAGGGAGAGGGAGAGGGAGAGAGGGAGAGGGAGAGAAGGAGAGGGGGAGAGGGAGAGAGGGAGAGGGAGAGAGCTACAATCTACCATTCTTTCATCTTCTGAGCGCATAAACATAACCAAAAAATATTTCTTCCAACAGAAATTTAATAGTATAAGAAATGTTATTAATACAATAGGAAATGTTGTTAGTTAAAATAGCTACTAATAATAGGGCAACTTTTCCAAATTAGAAATATGTCCAATGTGGCCGTGCGTGGTGGCTCACGCCTGTAATCCCAGCGCTTTGGGAGGCCGAGGTGGGCGGATCACGAGGTCAGGAGATCGAGAACATCCTAGCTAACACAGTGAAACCCCATCTCTACTAAAAATACAAAAAAATTAGCCGGGCATGGTGGCGGGCGCCTGTAGTCCCAGCTACTCGGGAGGCTGAGGCAGGAGAATGGAGTGAACCCAGAAGGCGGAGCTTGCAGTGAGCCGAGATTGCGCCACTGCACTCCAGCCTGGGCGACAGAGCGAGACTCCGTTTCAGGAAAAAAAAAAAAAAAAAAAAAAAATACGTCCAATGAAATGTGATACGCTGTAACCGGAATTTGGAAAAGACATGCAACTTTAAGTGGAAAGGAAGGTCTTTCTTCCTTTATTTTGGCAGAAGTAGAAAATAGTAAAAAGAAGCATATAAAGGAAGTAGCAAGTGAAGTAAGTTATAAATGATTTAGTTAGAACTCATGTTGGAAGGGGGTTTGGAGTGGGTTGTTCAATGTGGAGAAAAAGAGAAAACAGGCCGGGTGCGGTGGCTCATGCCTGTAATCCCAGCACTTTGGAAGGCTGACGTGGGCAGATCACGAGGTCAGGAGGTCGAGACCATCCTGGCCAACATGGTGAAACCCCATTTCTACTAAAAATACAAAAATTAGCTGAGTGTAGTGGTGCGTGCCTGTAGTCCCAGCTACTTGGGAGGCTGAGGTAGGAGAATCGCTTGAAGCCGGGAGGCAGATATTGCAGTGAGCCGAGATCAGGCCACTGCACTTCAGCCTGGGTGACACAGCAAGACTCCATTTCAGGGGAAAAAAAAAAAAGAAAAAGAAGAATCATGCAGAGTAGAAAAGATATGAATAAGCATGGCTAATCAATGAGGTGCACACAGTCTGGTTTATCCTTACCATGTTCTATTTACTTGTTAATGGAGTTATTATAAAAAGGATATTAATTTAAATTACTATAGTAGTATCAAGGCAATGTATTTGTTTGCTCATATACATGGATCAATAACTGTGTAGGGGATCAATAATTACAAACGTAATCTTAAATATTTCTTAAAATTAATCCATTCATTTTTATTTTGCATCAGTTTCTGTGATTTGATTGCTATTTTAAGAATAATTTTTTAAACATTATCTAGTTCCTTCTCATCAGCAAGAAAGATGATAGTCCATCCATCACATCATCTTCTGTCTTGAGATTTAAGGAAACATTTATAGGGTCTAAAATTATTGAGATTGTCAAGACTATGATAGTGATGAAATAATGGATTCCTTATTCCTTAGGCAGCAATATGTTTTAATTAAGTCACTTGTGTGCAGAGTTTTGAGATCACTTAATTATTTCATGTGAAGCAACCATTAAGAACAACATGTCAAAGCAAATGTATGTAACTTTCGATATTTTGGTTGTATAATTTTTTAATACAAACTTTTATTTTCTAAATAATATAACTTCATGATTTTCAATAAATCCTTTCCAAATGTAATGTTTTCTAATCAATAAATCAGAAATCATAAAAAGTTAACATACTTATTAATAATAAATAAGAAAACTTTGTTTTGATCTATGTTTTTTGGTATCCACAATACCTAATATATCACCTAGCAATAAAAAACTCAACAAATATTTGTCAAGTGAATGAATAAATGCATGAAAAATGAGTTAATTAATGCTAACAGCACAGCAATATTTTTAACTCATTATCCCTGAACTAACATTTTTGTATTTTCTAGGCTCAAAAAACATTTTTGTGGTCGAAATCAGAGATGACTGTTTTATATCTCCAATAAAGATAATCTGTATTCTGGCCTTATAATGTCATTCACTAACATAGTTTTTAATGAGTACCAACTATCTATGAGGAATTGTAAAAAAAAAAAGGTCCTCATAAGGATTACAGTCTAGCTTCATGTTCATTCTGTGTAAACTTTAGCACTTGTTTTATTTAAATATACAAACTTTAATATAGAATTAACATTAATTTTGGAAGCAATACTGTTAAGTACATTCGTAGGCATATATATCTAAAGTCAGTTTTTATTCAAAGCACAATCTTAAATAAATGCTAAGTTACCTACCAGTTAGAAGTCAAACTAGGCCCTGTGAAACATAATAAACCCAAAAAGGTAATTTTTTTCAGATGTCACTTACATACTGTTAAAAGTTTTGGGACTGTTCATAAAGACAAAATTGTACTCTACAAAACAGCAATTATAATAGAACAACTTTTACTCAGGTTATTTAAAAAGAGAGAGAATGTCTTAAGAACAGCTGTTGGAAAAATTCTTCTTTTATGAGACACTTCAGAAATACTCAGTAGAGATAAAATAATATAATTTCAAAACTGAAAGAACTTTCAGGATGATTAGTTTTAAGCCAACTCTTTTGCATTCGAGATAGGAAAGCCAACTAAATTGACAACTGCCCTGAATGAAGGTGGGGTCCAATCTACATCTAAAGATAGTTTCCTGCCTCATATTCAATAATTGTATGTGAATTATTAGATCAGTCAGTATAAGGTAGTATGTGCTATATAAACAAAAATCTCAAATTCTCATCAGCATATAACAGTGAAGTGGTATTTAATTTTTCTGCTCAAAATGGCATATCATTTTCCTCACATATGATGACCAAGTGGGTCATGCGGCCATTCCTGAGATTAACAAAGTGGAAATTTATATGCATTGTTAAATGAGGAGCAACACATGTTTAGAAAAATGATGAAATCTATCATAAAGAATTAAGTGTGCGGGTGCTGTGGCTCACACCTGTAATCCCAGCACTTTGGGAGGCCAAGGTGGGTGCATAATGCGGTCAGGAGTTCAAGACCTCACTGGCCAATATAGTGAAACCCCATCTCTACTAAAAATACAAAAATTAGCTGGGCGTGGTGGTGCGTGCCTGTAGTCCCAGCCACTCTGGAGGCTGAGGCAGAAGAATCGCTTGAACCCAGGAGGCAGAGGTTGCAGTGAGCTGAGATGGCGCCACTGCACTCCAGCCTGGGCAACAGAGTGAGACTCCATCTCAAAAAAATAAATAAATAAAATAAAAAATAAACACAGAATGAAATGGGATGAATTCCTCATGAAAAAACATATTCGATTGTAAAACTCTTCTTTGACTCAGATACATTCTATGTTCCATGTAACTATGTTAACATCATTCCTCATTTTAAAATGGAGGTAATAAGTGAGATGGGGCATCATATTGATTAGAATTTCTTGGAAAGTTTGTAGGCTCCACACTGACTAGATAAATCACGTTATAGATATCTTATGAGAAAAGAAGAACAGTCTTATTACGTTTCCTGAGGCAAATCTGCTATTTATAAATATTTATAGAATCTAATAACAACAATTATTTCAGAGAGAAAGAGATTACAAATCCTGTGACTTACTTAAAAGTTTTAATTTATAATAGTTTTCCTTCAACAGTTACAAATAAACAGCTACTTTGAGACAACATGTGAAGAGGATTTATCTCCTTCTAAAATAAAATTGTAGTAAATCCTCACTCAACTGGTTTTCTCAATATTGCATTTATATATTACTATGTAGCAAAGACCTGGAGTGAAATAGATCTGATATAACCTATACAACTGATCATAATAAGTCTCAATTTAAGAGTCATTATAATCTAATTCAATTAATTTAAAATGACTCCCTGAGCAACTGGACATCACTCTATTCTATGAGATGCCCAGAAAGTATATTACCTCTTTTAATTGTATGAGTCATTACACGCAGGTTTGCAGCTATTCAAACTGCTATCTCTGCTGCTTGAATCAGAAACCAGTATAGAAGTGGATGTGAGCACCTACTTCAGGATCCAGACTAGAAAAGAGAGCTTATAATAGAAAGTTCAGTGGAAGAAATTTAATAACCCAAACAATTGAAAGATTAGCAACAGTAGGAAGCAGTAGGATCTCATACATCTGGAAATACAAATAAAGTCATGTTCTAACTTGATTGCAGGAGCTGGAATCAAGGTACAAGCTGCCAGAGGGTGGCTGAATATGGTGGAAGTGTCTTCCCAGCAAGGGCTAGAACTGTAATCCAGGGTGCCTTGGGTTTCAGGTACTTATTGTGAAAAAGTACCCACTTGTAACTGTTGCACCTTGAGTTTTTGTTGCTTCAAAAAGTTCCAGGAAAAATCCCAGCCCTGTTAAAGCAAGGTTGTATCCAGAGACACCTGAGTTGGAAATGAACTTCAGTGAACTCTCTGTAATACCATACTTAAATCCCCACCCAGGGAGAAGCTTCTTTGCCTTTTTCTGTACATGGATGTACAGAAGCATTATTGATTACTGCACCTGTGCTGCCTGAACTCCACCTCTACATACAATGATGCAGCCAAGCAGCCCAATAAAAGCTCTGTTTTTATTGCTGTTTGGGGAGGCATTGCTTTGGAAATTATCCCCCATGTTCTCCTTACTTGTTGCAAGTAATAAAATTTCCTTGTTAAATCTTCCTTGGTTGTGATCATTTGACTGTGACCCATCAATGGACTGAACACACCCATTAGGTGGATAATAGAAACACAGAGAAAACACAGTCACTGTCAGAGACTGTCAGAACATAAAGAGAGAAGAATCTGATTTCTCCCCTCCTCCCACTCTACACACTTGTGCCATACACTATATTGGATGAATATAGTCTGCTGCAGTGAGCAAGGAAAGCAGTGGATAAAGGTGCTTATGGAGAAAGATACTTTCAAAATGTAGTTTGAATGAGACTACTCTTGAGATATGGGCAGAGCATAAGAGTAGAAATGGATGTGAACAGGAGGCAAATATTTATGACATAACTTTAGTACATGAAAGTTTTGAGTTTTGAGACTTCCTTCTTGTGGAGGTCTTTTCATGTTCTCATATTTAGAAGGTACAAAAATAATATACAGGAGAGAGTGAGAAACACTCTGATACCCACAATTCTTGTAAAACCTTTGAAAACAAACCGCCATGGCAGTCAATTGCAAAATTGTGTTTTAGATCTCAGACTTGAAACAACAGTTAACAGATGTCTCTATGACAAGAAAAACACTCATTCCCCAAACTACTTTCTTACTCCTCTGACAAGTTACCATAAATTTCACCTTTAAAATTATTTCCTTTGTCATAAGGCACAAGATTTCCAGACACATCAATAACCATGAGAAAATGCTAATAAAATTGGAATGGACAATGGTCTATTTCCACCCCTAAGGTTTGATGAACTCAAACCAAGAGAACAAACAACTTATGATCACAAAACATATGCTAAGTAGTTAAATATTATAAATCAAACTAAAAAAGTTCTAAAGGAATTTTTTTCTTAAAATATGTACCTTATAATAATAAAAACAAAAATGAATTCCAATTAGTAAAACATCAAAGATGCTTGAATTTGCTGTTGTACCTGAGTGATCAGCAAGTTGAGGTAAGAGACAAAATTAAGACATATAAAACATGTATGTTTATTCTATGAAATTCACTTTTATCTTAATTTCAGCAAAATCATTTAAGTTGTTGTTATATTATTTATTGTTGAATAATTTGTTTTATTTACAGTAATGATCTAAAATATTAAAAATAAAATACAATGTATTTTAGTGTACCAATTCAAATGTACTTTTATTAAAACTAAATTTAATAGATGTGAAATTTCAAAAAATAAAATTATTTTATATTTTTAAAACTAATATTTCTTCTAAATTATCCAATATTATCTACATTAAGAAAAAATACAAATTAATATTATGAAATCAAAATTTTTAATCCATATTCAAATAAAATCAACATTTTATACAATCTGTTTAATATTAATATTTTATTTGTATTGTATATATACACATATATATACACAAGCACATTTTTAATGCACAAAGTACATCTAGTTACCAATGTCGATAACTGAAATAATTTGTACCTTTCTTTCTGAATATTGTCTAACAATATGTTGTCTGACATACATACAAATTTAAAAGCATCATTATTTGCTTATCTTACAAAATATTTAATAGCCGCCTTGTGCAAAAGTTGTGACTAGCCTGTTAACTTATAAGTAACAAGAAAAGCAAGAAAACAGTGTTCATTAATTTGGGAATTAATACTTTGTAATTCAAGAATGTATTGCATTCTTATCTCAGGGAAAGAATTTCAATTAACTTGTTTTTTTTCTCATACGTAACGATTTCAACTCTCCAAAATTTTGCCTGCCCTCCAAAATTGCATTTTGTCTCTTACACCATCAGCTGTGCAACCAACCAACCTTAATGCCACTCAGAGGACATAAAACAAAGGATGTAGAGAAGAGTGCCTATGGGGCCTGAATATTGTTAGTAACCAGAGTGGATGTACCCTAAGGTACAGGTCATGCTATGTTAAACTTGAGTCCTTGTTCCCAAATGACAAAATTGTTCATGCATTCTTCATAAATTAAATATTTAAGACCCTTTAAACATTTGAGCCCTTTTTGCTAATATCTAAGAGTAATCTTGAATTATTGGTCATTAACAGCTTGATTTATATTTGCTTAAGAGATTTTGAAGTCAAAAGGGTGGACTATTACACACACATACATGCATGCATGTGTGCATGAGTGCATGCACACACACACACACACACACTGGTAGAAAGCACAGAAAAATTGCATATGTTTGTAAGATACTGCAGTAAATAATATGCATATAATTTATCATTTTTATTTTATATAATAAACTTTTATAATCTTATGCCTCATTAAACACAAATGTTTATATTTTCAACTTGAGGCTTGTTTTAAATATATATTTTAACAATTCTAGTATTTTCCCCTACTGGGACGTGGGGACCTCCAAGAAGAAAATTTCTGTCTCATTTCCCAAACACAGGCTGAAGGCTTATATCAAATGGAAGTCAAAGAGCTATATAGTCACAAGGCAGAAACTAGTTATTAAAGAAAAATTGAGGGATGCAAGGATAATTCAACATATACAAATAAATCAATGTGATACATCATTTCAACAGAATGAAGGACAAACACAGTGTGATCATTTCCATTGATAATGAAAAAGCATTTGATAAAATTCAACATCCCTTCATGATCACAACCCTCAAAAAACTGGAAATAAAAGGAATAGATCCCCAGCCAGTATCATACTGAATGGAGGAAAAAGTGAAAGACATTCCACTAAGATCTGGAATAAGACAAGGACATCTGCTCTTGCCATTATTATTCAGTGTAGTACTGGAAGTCCTAGCTAGAGCAATCAGATAAGAAAAAAAATAAAAGGCATCCAGATTGGAAAGGAAGAAGTCAAATTATCCTTGTTTGCAGATAATATATTCTTATATTTGGAAGACTAAAGACTCCACCAAAAAACTATTAGAACTGATAAATTCAGTAAAGTTGCAGGATACAAAATCAGCATATGTAAGTCAGTAGCATTTCTACATGCCAAGAGCAAACAATCTGAAAAACAAACCAAGAAGTTATATTTACAAAGGCCACAGATAAAATAAGATATCTAAGAATAAACTTGACCAAATAAGAGAAAGATCTCTACAATGAAAACTATAAAACATTGCTGCAAGTAATTGAAGAGACCATAAAAATAATGGAAAGATATTCTATGTTCATAATTTGGAAGAATCAATATTGACAAAATATCCATACTACCCAAAGCAATCTATAGATTCAATACAATCTTTATCAAAATACCACTGACATTCTTCATAGAAGTAGAAAAAATAATCCTAAAATGTATATGGAGACACAAAAAAATGTATATGGAGACACAAAAAATCCAGAGTAGCCAACACCAGCCTAAGTGAAAAGAATAAAACTGGAGTAAACAAATGACCTGACTTCAAATTATACTACAGAGCTAGAGTAACAAAAAAGCGTGCTACTGCCATTACAACAGACACATATACAAATGTAACAGACTAGAGAACCCAGAAATAAATCTATACATCCACAGTGAACTCATTTTCAACAGAAGTGCCAAGAACCTACATTGGGGAAAGGACAGTCTCTTTCTTAAATAGTACTAGGAAAACTGGATATCCATATGCAGAATAATGAAACTAGACACCTATCTCTTGCCATATACAAATATCAAATTAAGATCAGTTAAAGACTTTTAAATTGAAGACCTCAAACTATAAAACTACTCAAATAAAACATTGAGGAAACTCTCCAGGACAAGGGAATGGGCAAAGATTTCTTGAGTAATACTCCACAAGCACAGGCAACTGAAGCACAAATGGAGAAATTAAATCACATCAAGTGAAAAAGCTTCTGTACAGCAAAAGAAACAATCAACACAGTGAAAAGACAACCCGTAGAATGGGAGAAAATATTTGCAAACTATCCATCTTAAAAGGGGCTGAAACAGAATATCTAAGTAGCTCAAACAACTCTAAAGGAAAAAATCTAATAATCCAATTAAAAATGGGCCAACGATTTGAATACACATTTCTCAAAAGAAAACATACAAATGGCAAACAGGCATATGAAAAGGTGCTCAACATCACTAATTATCAGAGGAATGCAAATCAAAACTATAATGAGATATCATCTCATCCCAGTTAAAATGGCTTATATCCAAAAGACAGGCAATAACAAATGCTGGCAAGGATGTGGAGAAAAGGAAACTCTCATATGCTGTTTGTGTGAATGTAAATTAGTACAGCCACTATGGAGAACATTTTGGAAATTCCTCAGAAAACTAAAATTAGAACTACTATGTGATCCAGAAATCCTACTGCTAGATATATATCCCAAAGAAAAGAAACCATTATATCAAAAAGACATTTGCATTCCCATGTTTGTTGCAGCACTACTCATGGTCAAGATTTGGAAGTAGCCTAAGTGTCTGCCAGCAGATAAATGTATATAAAAAATGCAATACATAGACACAATGGATGACTATTTAGCTATAAATATGAACAAGATCCTGTTATTTGCAGCAACATGGATGGAACTGGAGGACATTATGTTAAGTAAAATAAGCCAGGCACGGAAAGACAAACTTCATATGTTCTCACTTATTTGTGGGAGCTAAAATTCAAAACAATTGAGTACATGGAGTTACAGAGTAGAATGATGGCTACCAGAGGCTTAGAAGGGCATTGGGATGGTGGTGGGAAAGTGAGGATGACTAATGGGTATAAAAATAAATAAGATCTAGTATGTGATAGCACAACAAAATGACGATGGTCAATAACAATTTGTAGTACATTTTAAAGAAACTAAAAGAGCATAATCAAAATGTTTGTAACAAAGAAATGATAGTAGTTTGAGGTGACAGATACTTCATTTTCCCTGACGTGATTACTATGCATTCTATGCCTCTATCAAAGTATCTCATGTACACCATAAATATATACACCTACAGTGTACCTATAAAAATTAAAAATTAGGTATTCCTCCTAATGCTATGCCTTCCCTAGCCCCCTGGCCCACACCCCCGGACAGGCCCTGGTGTGTGATGTTCCCCTCCCTGTGTCCATGTGTTCTCGTTGTTCAATTCCCACTTATGAGTGAGAACATGCGGTGTTTGGTTTTCTGTTCCTGTGTTAGTTTGCTGAGAATACCTAATTTAGGTGACGGATTGATGGGTGCAGCAAACCACCATGGCACGTGTATACCTATGTAACAAACATGCACGTTCTGCACATGTATCCTAGAACTTAAAGTATAATAAGAAAAAAATTTAAAATAAAAAACTGGAAAATAAAGCAACAAATAGGAAAAAGTCTTGATAGATGGTACAGGAATAACATTAGCACTGGATTGGTGGGTGAAAGGGTTATTTTCTAAAAGGAAGAAAGGTCCTTTGAGAAACATAATAATTTTGCCTACTATAATCAATTTGCCCATTATGTTATTGTATTATGCCTCATGTTTTACATCCATGAAACACATTGTTTTTGCTGACATTGATAAACGCGCTTCCTTGCAGAAATCTTGACCTTCTCCACTTATTTTACATTAATTTTGCCTTTAATAATTTCTCTCTTTTTTCTATAAAAAATTCAATTAACTTTTACCACTTCCACATATTTTTCCCTGGGCACCTTACTAAGGTTATCTCTCCTTACTTTCAGATTTCTATAATTTTACAATTAAGTGGACAATACTTGTGGATACTTTTGTGATACCTCTGGCATTATTACCTTAAACATCTATTTTTTTTTCTGTTTTTCATGTATCTATATCTTTCCACAATAATGCTCTTTTTCCACAATGGCTTCTATTTTTATTCTCAGTTTGGGGCTAAGAATTTTGGTACCTTGGTACTCAGTGAGCCCAATAAGTGTTTTAAATACATAAAGTGTAGGCAGTTAAGATTTCTTGGGATCTTCTGCTATTGATCAAAATGGAACTATGAGTCACCTGTTTCCTGATTTCCTTCAAGCTTTCAAACATACTCATAAGTAATGGCATCACTGTTTGTTCTAGGGCTGTGTGAAACCATCTACAGTATAAGGATGTCCCAGTTGACTTCTAGTAGGTACATGAAATGTTGACACCTTCATGCCATCATAGGCATAACTACACATTGTTCCAATATCAGCAAATGTTACAGAAGACTAGATGAATACTAGCGAGTAGTGGGCTTCATCTGATTACTTATTCTGTGACAGACACTTTATTTTGGTTAAGTGTGCAGACTGCAGTTTAGACTGGGTACAAATTTAAGCTCTCTGTGAATTGAATTATTTAAATTCTTTAATCTTCAATGTCCTAATTTATAAAATGGTAAAAAGATAATAATAGATTAACAGATTATTAGTAGTAGATTAGTTGTTAATAATACAAAATGAGTTAACTCAAGTGAAGAATGTCATTCAACATGTGGCAGAGAGGAAGTATATACTTGTAATTTATGTACATTTTATATAACTGTACACATTAGCTTATATATTGATAAGTAACTTAAATCAATCCTCAGGATAATGGTGAGGTCACCGAAATTTTTGTTTTTTCTTCTATCATGTTTCACAAACGGGAAGTTTGGATTTTGATCTTACCTCTGAATACATAGTCAAGCTCCACATTATATATGTATACTCTAGCAATTGTGTGCCTACTTAATTCAGAGTCAATACAGCCTAATTTTTTTCTTTTCTTTCCTTTTTTATAGAAATAGGTTCTTGTTTTGTTGCCCAAGCTGGAGTGCAGTGGCTCAATCATAGCTCATTGTAACCTAAGTCTCCTGGGCTTAAGTGATCCTCCTGCTTCTGCCTCAGCTTCTCAAGTAGCTGGGACTACAGGCAAGTACAACCATGTTCAGCTATTTTTTTCTGATTTAAAAAAGTGATAAGAAATGAGTGACTAATGTGACTATTGTGGGATATACTTAAGTTGGTGACAGCTGACTTTCTTATAAATGACTTAGTGTTGTGCCTTGGTGTTAGAAGCATTTGAAGGGTCTCATTTAACTTGGGGAGTGTTTTAGTTCATTCTCACCCTGCGATTGGAGACATACCCTAGACTGGGTAATTTATAAAGGAAAGAGGTTTAGTTGGCTCAGTTCAGCATGGCTGGGGAGGCCTCAGGAAACTCAAAATTATGACAGAGGTGGAAGTAAGCATGTCCCTCACATGATGGTAGGACAGAGAAGTGGCAAGCAAAGGGGAAAAGGCCTCTTATAAAACCATCAGATCTCATGAGAACCCACTCACTATCATGAGAACAGCATGGGAGAATTGCTCCCATTATTCAATTACCTCTGACCAGGTCCCTCCCACGACACGTGGGAATCATGGGAACTACAATTCAAGGGGAAATTTGGATGAGGACACAGCCAAACCGTATCAGGGAGTAACTACTTTATTGCTGTTTATTTTTTTTCTGAACTTCAAAAACAAGGGTTGGATAGGTGTGATTATTTCAAAAGATGTAATTAAGGCCCTTAAATAGATATGATGTTACCTTAGAAACTTAAAAAAGCCTCATTTAAGTGCTGAAATTGTGTACCTATAATATTTGTTATAATAAATAGTCAGTCAATTTGAAACCCAGCTGAGAAGTTGCCATGCACACTGCCTCCAGGAAATTGCATCATTAAGTTTACATTGTAAAAACTTATCCCCTTCCTGACATTATAATCCCTCTTTCTGCAGTCAAGCATTTGATTAAACTGTTCATTTTCAGAAGGCTACCAGACTAGAAAACTACGATCTAATGGCATTTAATTTCCATACACTAATTCTAGTTGCATCTTTAATGAAATTATCAAGGCCCTAGCTTATTATAGTGAAAGGAAACATAGTAGTAACCTGGTCCAAGTCTTCCTTTTACAATGAGAAAATTATGGATCTGAAAGGCAAGCAAATTGGCTGAGATCATAGATGTAGGCACTGCTCAATCAGAGATAGTGACATGGGTCCCTTTCCTTGAACAACATGGACTCTGCCTGGCTGCATTCCCAGGGATATATAAAAGGAAAATATGCAAAGATACGTTTATACTAAAAAACATCTGGCTGTTTATTTTCACTCAGTATAGTAAAAAATGCTTTCTTAGAGGATGATAGCCATGTCCACATACACAATTAATGAAGAGCCTGGGCTGGAACCTCACTTAAGTCACTTAGTTTGTGAGATTCTTGAGGAGAGTCTCTATCTTATTCATCATCTGTCTTCCAAATATTTAATCATGCCTGGCATATGGAAAGTATGCAAAAAATATTTTCTGAATGAAACTGCTTAAATTTGAACTCTCAGAATACCTGTCAGCCATTAGGTTTAGGATTTCTTCATATTTTCTGACAACTGTGCAGGTTTTCTGACCATTGTGCAGGGGCCTGTCCTAACTACTGAACTTAGTTCTGAGCCAATGAAAGATGATCTAGGCTGGAAAACATTAGAAGAAGAAAAAACACCAGCAAACTCAATTAAATTGATATATACAGCATACTAATAATTTTAATCTTGGGTTCACCAAATAATGTTAAGTTAAAAATTCCTAACATATAAATATGTGTTACAATTATAGTAGTGGACCAAACACTATCAAACAGTGTACTAAATAATTCAGGAACTACTCTTAAATACCTGTTGTATCTGATTTTCCTAAGAGGAATATGTAGAATTTTCTAAAGAAGGTGATGTAAAATTTTTCCCAGTCACTTTGCCAGCCAGGGACTTCCACTGGTGACCAGTGACATCCCCAACCAGGTCTCACTCGGCCCCCAGCCATGCTTCAGGAGGTGCCCCATCCACTTGACCCATTGGACCACACTTGGCTTGCGCACAGGTCTGGATTCCATGCTCACTACAAAATCCACACTTAGCCTGTGGCTGGGCCAGGCATGCTCCAGCCCACCTATGTTACAGCTGGTACCCACATTTGATGGGTCTCAGGCTCTTGTCCTGCATCCAAGAAGAATGAGGTTATGGTGACAACTGAAAGGTGAGGAGGGTGGAGAAATATTTTATTGAGTGACTTAACAGCTTTCAGCGGAGAGGAGACACAAGAGTGGCCCACTAAACAAAATCGAGTGATTTTTCCCAGTGTGGCTAAGTCCAGCGATTTTATAGGCTCTGAATGGAGAACTGCATGCTGATTGATTTGCGAGTATACAAAAAAAAGTTAAAACAAAGGCACCACTCAAAGGTGGGTACAACAGTGTAAAAAAACAGTTAGGGAAAGGTAGGTATATGCAAAATAGATGAAGGATGGGGATCAGAGGAAAGCATGCCGCATGGGAAGAGAGGTTCTCAGTCCTTTCCGTGGATTTGATTTATATCTTGGCTTTCAAGATTTAAACTGTCTTTGGCTTGAAAGTGGGGTTTCACTGGGGACCTGCCCTATCTGCCCAGGGATTTGTCTGCCTTCTGCCACTATCAACTCCACCCTCTGAAGAGGTACATTAACTGCCATTAGGATAGAGATGATGATGGCTCTTAACTGCCTCATGCGGACAGGGCCACTGCTTTGGGAATACAGGCAGATCTCTCTCAGAGGCTTATCCGAGGCTTTCCAGTAAAAGGGAGATATCGTCCGAGACTCCAGTTGCATGACCATTTGTAAGTTGATGGTCTGAAGGTGAGAAGAGACAAACTGGATTATTAGAAGACATGTATCAAAATGAAGCAAGGGGGTAAGGACAGCTCAAAAATCCTGATGCTGCCAACACAGCCAGATAGCTGGTGGCTACAGTTATGCTTGCTAAGATTTGGTGTATGGGGATTGGCTCTGGCCAGCTCCCTTTGTCTTATTCCACCAAAAAAAAAGAAAAGCCTGGGTTATTGGCACCCCACTCACTCCTATCCCCTGGGAGGATTTGCAGCATAATTGCCCAGATTTAGAACATTGATCCAAATTTTTACAAAGCTTTCAAACTTTTGTTAATCTCGAAACCACCAAGGTAAATACTTCAAAGTGCAGTGAGTACATTTGCCATGGTTCTTAGAATATGTTTATTATATTATATTATATTATATTATATTATAAAAACCTTTATGATTAAGAAATTTGGGGTTTTCATGGAATAATTGCATTTATTAAAAGCCATTCTCTTTTTCAAATACACTATAAGCATATGTCTGCATCACAAGTTAGTTTATATGTAACTGATAAATAAGAGAAGTATTCTTTATAAAGCAAATGCCAGGTTGCTTCACCTTTGATATTTCCAAGAATTCAAATTCAGAATGTTAACACAGCTGAGTGTATGCAATAGCAATTTACACCATGTTCTTCCTCTTTGCAATATTTGGTCATACATTCAATCTTGGAAGTACTTATTGCCCTGTTATATTCTCCAGGCAATTTTTTAAATTTTTCTCTCAACTTCATAATTCAGTGTTATGTAACTCAACTTACATTGCCGCTATCAAGAAAATTTTTATTTTTATTTTTAAAGGAAAATCTATTGCTTACCATAGTCTTTTTTTTCTTTCTTTTGAGATGGAGTTTTGCTCTTGTCACCCAGGCTGAAGTGCAATGGCACGATCTTGGCTCACTGCAACCTCTGCCTACTGGGTTCAAGCAATTCTTCTGCCTCAGCCTCCCAAGTAGCTGAGATTACAGGTGCCTGCCACCACATCCAGCTAATTTTTATATTTTGAGTAGAGATGGGATTTTACTATGTTAGCCAGGCTGGTCTCAAACACCTGACCTCAGGTGAACTACCCACCTTGGCCTCTCAAAGTGCTGGGATTACAAGTGTGAGCCAACATGCCCACCTTACTATGGTCTATTCTATATATTAAGAATTTAATATTACCTTTTAAATTTTTTGAAAGTAAAACTTAATCATGAGACTCTTACAAACCCATACAATTTTGTTATCTGTTAGTGGAATCCTTAAGAATTTATACTAGTCTTGGGTGGACTAACCAACACTTATTCTCCTATTAGCTCTGTTATTTTCAGTGCATGACTTTGTAGAATGCAAGATTTTATATGAATTCATTTATTTTGCTATCACCCAATACTGTACCACAATTTGGGGAAGCTAAGATAATTAAGAGGAAAGCAAGGTCTTAAAAGGAGTTCAAAATTTTATAAAACACAGATAGTACAAATATAGACCTATAAACAAGGCATCACAGGAACACAGGAAAGGGATAAATTAATCTGGCATGTAAAAGGGGGGTAATCAAAAGGTTTTCAGGAGGTATTGCCACCTGGTTGAGTGGTTCAGGACATGTAGGTAAGAAGTGGAGTGGCTAACAGGACTGGCATTTCAAACATACTCATTGAAACCATAAATAAATAATAAATAAATAAATAAGCATATTAGCAGAAGCAGGGGTTTATTATTTCTCAGAATATCTAGTCCAGTACTGTTACGGGATCTTTGGGGTGTCACTTCATCAGCTATAAACGTCTGTGGCCAGTGGAGCCTTTGCCTGAGTTTTGCTTGGACCCACTGTGCCCACTTAGCCCAGCAGGCTGTGATGGGCTCATGCTACCAGCCTGGAACCTATGCCTGCCAAAGGCAAGTGGAGCAGTGAGGGGTGTGTAAATAAGCAATTATGGGGTTCAGTCACTGAGTGCAGCCAGGCACACTGGCTGCAGCAGGGAGGGCAGCTCAAATTGCTGCCATGGGCACTGGTTCCCTGCAAGGCTGTGACTGGAACAGGTGTCCCAAAAGCTGCTTCTACAGTTGGCACTAGGGGATGCAGTGGTGCCTGGAAGCTTGGAGATGCTAGGAACCACAGAGCCCCAAAGAGGGTGTCACAGTCCTGTCTCAAAGAGCTTCTATATCTGGGATCCACAAAGGGCCACAGCTCTTCTCTCCTTCTTGTCACCCACAATGTGGTGAGCAAGAGGTGTGTTTCATCCCTGTTTTTGTTACTGCTCTTTCAGCCCTGCCATTCAACAGGTTCTGAGTTTTTGTCCCATGACCAGGAAGAATGAGGTATGTGGACAAGCAGAGGGTGAGCAAGGTGAAGAGGAGCTTTATTGAGCAATAGAATGGCTCAGAGGAGACTCACAGTGAGTAGCTCCTCTTTGCAGCCAGTGTTTCCCAAAAAGTGTTCAGCTCTCAGCAGAGAGGAGACCCTGGAGTGGGTAGTTCCTCTCTGTACCTGGTCATCCCATTGTCTTCTCAGCTCTCAACAGAGAGGAAACTCAAGTGGGTAGCTCCTCTCCACAGCTGGTCATCCTGTCATCTCCTCAGCTCTTATCAGAGAGGAAACCCTAGGGTGGGTAGTTCCTCTCCATAGCTGGTCATCTTCATCCCATTGTCTCCCCAGCTCTTAACAGAGAGAAGACCCTGGACTGGGCAGCTCCTCTGTGCAAGTAGCAGGTCGTTGTCTTCTTGAGTCTGGCTGAGTCTGGGGCATTTATGGGCCTCACAGGGGAGGAAATATATGCCAATTGTTCATGGGCGGCACATGCAGGCTTGGAAAAAGCACTACAGGTTTCTACTCTGGTCCTCAAAATTGTCAGCCTGGCCCGAGGCTTCAGGCCTTTCCTGGCTTGAAGGTGGGGCTTCACTGAGGACCTGTCCCTGTCTGCCCAGGATCCTGTCTGCTTCCTGCCACTGTTCATGGCACCCAGGCTGGTTCATGCTGAGGGGTACCTGCAGGCCAGGGATGAGCTGCCCTCAGCACCTCCTTGGCCTCCTTTCTGTGCTCATCAATGGCCAATGTCTGGAGGGGGCCAAGGTAACAGAGGGCTGGTGTGTCAGTGCTGGCCCATGCATGCACATACCCAGCCGGGCTGCAACAGCATCTGGGCTTGGCCCCAACCTTGCTCTGGGATAGAGCAGGTGCTGGGAGTGAGAAGAGGCCAGACAGTGGTAGCAAACACCTCCAATCCTGCAGGGCAGGGACACCTTCCTGGTCCCCTAAGAGTGACGAGATGCCCAGGTCTCCTGACCTGGGAGGGCGGGGCTCTTGCCTGCTCCAGGTTCCTGCCGGCTCTGTGGAGCCTACAGCCAGCTGCATCTCCCTTGCTGCAGTTGAAGTCTTGGCAGTGGCCTCTCCAGGTTGGTCTTTGCTGCTACTAGTACTATAAACATATTTAAGGATTCATCATGTATCTATTGGTCTGAATTGTTCTGCAGGTTACACAAAACTTGTCTTGTCAGGATTAAATAAGGAACGGTTGTCAGTATCAGGAAGAAAGAGCATGACAGTTAATAGCTAATGGAAAATATTTGTTTAATACAGTACAAAATATACCCTATTATAAAAAAATGATATCAGGAAAGGTGGATTTTGTAAGAAAGCATATAGGGTTTTGTTGACACCATCTACATTATGGAGAAGGAGGAGAAAAATGCTAGAAACTGAAACTAATCCAAGAGTTCACAGTCTAAGGAGGGGAATTCACAAAACAAATATTAGCATAAAACTTGGAACTAGTGAAGTGCAAAGCAGCCAGTTTTTCAAACATCACACAGAGAACAGACTGACATTTGCATTTTTTCCTGAAAATGAAAAAAAAGGATTAATCTGGAGTGAACATATTCAGAATTTCATTACAACGAAAGGCCAAAACATGAAGCCAACTTCTAAAATCAGAGGTGCAAACATACAGTGAAAAGACCTGTGACAATAAGGCACGTGTTTAAAGGTAGGAGTCAGCACAACAGCTTTCACTGAGTTTATAGAGGCAGTACAAGGAAATACAATTTGATTCCTATTGTTATAAAGGAAGAGTGTTCTCCAGGGGCTTTTAATGTTCTTATAATTCTATAATTAGGGATTAGTTAAGAAATGTTAGGTAACCATGTGTGGTTTCTGAAAGTGCAATATAAATTCAGAGAAATAAAAAATGAAGGTTTTGTTGGTGCCTGATAATTTTTGATTCTTTGTGGCTATTCAGTTAAAACAAAGTTTGCTTTCAATGTGTGGTCTATGAAATTCAAGAATAAAGATTGTGTAAGTAATAATTTACAAACAAATTGATGGGATAGGTGGCCAAAAAGCAATGCTTGGTCTTTCTAAATAACCAGTGGTTCCATGTAAATCTTGTGTCAGGGGAAAAAAAAATCAACTTTCTAAAGTGCTTGAGATTTTAGGATTAAAGGATTAAAGTGGATAAAATACAATAAAAGAAGGGGAAAAATAAAATATTGTTTGGATCAGCTGACTCCATCATTTTAATTTGATTGTTTATTTTTTAGAAGGTAATTTAGGTAATATTTTAACATGTTGACTGTGGTTTCAGTATTAAAATTAGAAAATAGTTTAATATTTTCACAAACATGACATGCATTGTTTGAAGTGTGCTGAGTTCATTTGTTTCTACAACATTTATTGCTTATTGTCTACAAAGGCATGAAGGAAAAAACATGATCCTTGTCTTTAAAAAGCTAAGATACTCATTATCACAGATAAGAGTATAAAAGGACAAGGTTTGGAAAATGGTAAATATATGAGCAATGAAATATGGGAACACAGAAGAAAATGTCAATTATGTTCAAGGAAGTAGAGAAAGCTTTATAGAAGAAATGGCATTTAGCTTGACCTCAATGATTTGAAAAGAAGCTTCACAGATTTTAGGGGAAGAGGGAAAAGAAATTCTGTGTAAAAAGCTTCCTTTTTGTTTGGCTTTTTGAGGAACAGTTAAACTGTTTCCCATAGGTGAAATGTATTTTCATAAGAGTAATCAAGTAAACTATGATAGAGATTAGGTAATAGATAGATGATAGAAAGATAGATAGATAGATAGATAGATTACAGATAGAAATATAGATAGATGATAGATAGATAGATAGATAGATAGATAGATAGATAGATAGATAGATAGATAGATAAGATAGATGTCCTTTAGGGCTTCAGGTTTGTATTTTACCAACAATTTTGTGTACTAATCACAGTTGCAACTATAACCATAAAATATTTCTTCATGGTACCAACTTACACTTCACAACTTTCATTATATTATGTTTTGGGGACTTGATATGTTTTGGCTCTATGTCCCCACTGAAATGTCATCTTGTAGTGCCTATAATCCCCATGTGTTGTGGGAGGGACCCAGTGGGAGATGATTGAATCACAGGGGTGGGTCTTTCCCATGCTGTTCTCGTGATACTGAATGGGTCTCATGAATTCTGATGGTTTTTGAAACAGGAATTTCTCTGCACAAGTTCTTTTTTTTTGCCTGCTGCCATCAATGTAAGATGTGACTTGCTCCTCTTTGCCTTCCACCATGATTGTGAGGCCTCCCCAGCCATGTGGAATTGCAAATCCAATAAACCTCTTTCTTTTGTAAATTGCCCAGTCTCAAGTATGCCTTTATCAGCAGTGTGGAAACAGACTAATACAAGGCCAGTATTTACTTCTATTTATTCACTTCTAGGAAGCATCTCATAATCTCACACGTTTTATATCCAAGAAGGTAATAGGTTAGAAAAAATATTTAAATTAATATTAAATAAAATATCAAACAATTAATTTGATAGTTTTTTATGTATTAGATAACTTTTGACTAGAGCATAAATACAGATAAATTGAGTTCACATTATTAAGGACATTAAAAAAGAGCTTTGCTCTCAATTACCCTTTTTTGTGGATAGAAAACACATTGGTATCCTTTTAGCCTTGAGGGTTACATGTGTATCTTAATAACCATAGGAGATTAATTTTCTATATTATACTCTTAAGCATTATCATTTCAAATTCTATTTTATGTCATGTATTCAAATAAAATGTGATCAAGTAGAAGCCCTGAAATGAAGAATTTTAAATGTCCCTGTCTGCTTCATAAATAACAAACTAGCTATAAAAGCAAGTCTCTGTGTTAATTTGCAAATGAACAAGGACTTTGGAGTTACATCCACATTGGTCCCAGGCTGCAGTTGTGTTAATTATTAGATAGATTAACTACACACTGAGCTGGCACTTTTCATTAAACAGCTGCTAAAACATGAGGGATGAGCAATGCCTTGTGCTTTAGCTTCAGATGTGTGCACCGTGAGGCTATTTAATATGCCTTAATAAGTTACTGTTTTCCAGGCAGACAAATTTAACTTAGTTGGAGAGTATTTGGAAAAATCACAGGTCAGAACTTGTCAATGTCTTTCCCCAGTTCTCAAATGAAAAATGTCAAATATTCATATTTCCTTAACTCCCTAAATTTACATTAAAATATTTTAAATGAATTTAAGCTATACAAATAAAAAATAAATATATCGTGATATCAAAAAACAGTAAAATAACTGGCAGTTATGTAACCAGGAGAAAATATAGACATTACTGTATTTACATGTTTACAAATATATAATAGCCAACCATGGATTTTATTGTTAATATTTGTTTTCTTAATACTTATTATTAGTAATATATACATAATAGTCCCCCCCCCTTTTCCCTAGGGGATACATTCCAAGACCCCCAATGGATACCAACCTGAAAAGATAAAGGTTCTGATTGATTTGGCTCACAGATAGTACTGAAACATATTTTCAAATGCTGCTATAACAAAATGTCACAGATGGGATAATTTATAAAGAATAAAAGTTTATTTGGCTCATGGTTCTGGAGGTGGTGAAGTCCAAGAGCATGGCTCTGCTATCTGGAAAGTGTCATCCCATAGTGGAAGGTCAGAAGGCAGGAGTGACCCTGAGAGACTGAGAGAGCAAATTAGGCCCAATTCACGTTTACAGCAACCCACTCCCAGATAACTAACCCATTCCTAAGAAAATGACATTAAACCATTGGTCTCATGACCTAATCACCTCTTAAATCTCTGCTTCCAAGTACTGTTGCAATTGGAGTTTGTTTCCAACACATAAACTTTGGGGACATATTCAAACCACAGCACCTATATATACTATGTTTTTCCCTTTATGTAATTCCCTATGACAAAGTTTAATTAATAAGTTAGGCACAGTAAGAGATTAGCAACTACTAATAATAAAATAGAATAATTATAACAATATACTTTAATAAATGTTATGTTAAAACTGTCTGTCTTTCAAAATATCTTTATATACGGTACTGTAGGCAATTGAAATAGCAGAAAACAAAACCTTGAATAACGGGGGACTATTGTATCTAATAAATACCAGTATCTTGACTATTTTGTCTCTAGGAATATCTCTGAAGTAAAAAAATCTTTCATCATTTATTTACATTAAAATTTCTATATGCTACATGTATGACAGGTTAAAACACTCATAGAGATTAAGTTGAAGACAAGAGTTCATACCAATACTTATAAGACCCTCATCCCCGGCGGGGCGTGGTGGCTCATGCCTGTAATCCCAGCACTTTGGGAGACCGAGGCGGGCGAATCACGAGGTCAGGAGATCGAGACCATCCTGGGTAACACGGTGAAACCCTGTCTGTACTAAAAATACAAAAAATTAGCCGGGCGTGGTGGTGGGCACCTGTAGTCCCAGCTACTCAGGAGACTGAGGCAGGAGAATGGCGTGAACCCAGAAGTCGGAGGTTGCAGTGAGCCGAGATTGTGGCCACTGCACCCCAGCCTGGGCAAGAGAGCAAGACTCTGTCTCAAAAAAAAAAAAAAAAAGACCCTCATCCCCAAAACTTTGAACTTCAAATCATTTTTAGCACTATTTTTTACCTTGGTATGGTTCTCTATTAAAAGCTTTTTCGTCTAATTTTAAGTACCTTTGATATAGTCATAAGTCATAAATCTGTATATTTAGCCTTAAGGGATAATTTTCCAAAAAGTTGGAATTACGACTGTCAGAAAGATGTAAAATTAACATGTATTATAAAGTTTATTTAACTCATTATTAATGAGGGCACCAAGAGCATATTCCAACCAAACCAAAGGATGATTCACAGGACATATATATTTGTGCATTTAGGAATATTAAAATGAATATGCAAATTGAGGAAAAACTGTTTTCTTCCACAATAAGAAGGGTCAATTGAATCTCCACTGTGGTAAACACAACCTCCACATGTCATAGACAGATTAATGTCTCTGAAAAGATGTTCATTTTCTAATTTTCAGAACCTGTGAACATGTTACCTTACATTGCAAAGGTGTTTGGTAGATGTGTTTATTTGGTTACATTGAGATGGAGATTACCCTGGATTATGTGAGTGAATCCAATGTAATCACAAAGGTCCTTACGAGAGGGAGAGAGGAGTGTAAGTTGAGAGAAGAGATGTGATGATGGAAGAAAAGTGGTGTAATTTTCTTTGAAGTTACAGGGAAGGGCCATGAGTCAGGCAAGGGAGTTGGCCTCTAGAAGCTAGAAAGGGCAAAAAACTGGATTCTCCCATAGAGCCTCTACAAAGAAATTTGCCTTGCTGGCACTTTGAGTTTAAATCTTCTGACCACCAGAACCATGAGATATTAAATTTGTTTTGTTGTAAGTTTCTCAAATTGTGATGATTTATTATCACAGCAATAAGACACTATTACATATTCCTATAGACAAAAATTATATTCCATTGCTATCAGTTACCTACAATTAACAGATCTGTAAAATAGCTGAAAAGCAATGTTATGGACTGAATGTTTATGTTCTTCCAATATTTATATGTTGATGTGCTAACCCTCAGTGTGGCTGTATTTTGAGATGGGTCTGTTAAGAAAATAATTCACTTTAAATGAAGTCAGATGCGTGGAGTCCTGATCCAATTGGATTAGTGTTCTTATGTTCTCTTTCTCGCTCTCCATGTGTGCACAGTAAGGTAAGGCTATGTAAGGACATAGAAGTCAGCCATCTGCAAGCCAGGAGAAGATCCTGCACCAGAACCAAATCAATTGGAACCTTTATCTTGGATTTATATCTGTGTAAGATAATTTCTGTTGTTGAAGCCACCTAGTCTATAGTTATTTGTGTTACAGTCTATCAAAATTACAAGTAATTTATTTTAAAGATCTTGATGGTTTTTATTTGTGATTCTAGAATCAAGCAAAACCTCATTCTGCAAAACAGAACAAGTGTTCCCATGAGCTCAGCAGTGACTGGATTCATAGGTAGAAATGGGGTGAAAAAGGCAAAAAGTGGATTGGTAATTGCAAGAGTACTTTTGCTATAGAGGTTAAACAAAGGTGATTTTCTGATTCCTGCTGATTCAGGTTAACTAGAATATCCTTTTGTTTGGAAAACTGGCCCTTTTAAAAGTTCTGTTTGATTATGTATCACCTAGCACAAGTAACTCCATTCTGGTTTGTTCTGATCGAGGGGGCCTAGTACAGGAGGTAAGTCCAAAACAGTGGCCCCTCATAAACTTTAACAAGCCTGAGCAGACAAAGGCCTAATGAAAGATATAGAACATCCACAGAATCATAATCAGATCATCAATAAGTGTCATCCAAACAATGCGTAGTGTTTCCTTAAAGCACATTTTATGCTCCACACTGTATTGAGTTCTTCGTTTGAAATTCACTGTTGTCTAATTAAAATATTGCTGAGTAGAACCAGATAGAACTTCCATAGGAGCCTCAATTATATCATATCCAACCCTAAACGTACTTGCTTCTCCCCCAAATCTGCTTCCTTCTTAGTTATTTCCTAGCAAAATTCATGGCATCATTATAGTCCCTTACATCTTGACTCTTCCTTTTTCCTTTCTTGCTCATTCATTCAACCAGCCAATTTTTTCAGCTAAATGTGTCTTAAACCTGCCTCAACTCCCACAGTAACCACTTTCTTATCACTTCTAAAACCATTAAGAGGGTATATCTTTTTAAAAATAGAAATATTAAATACTGGGTACTTACAAATAAAACGTATAAGGTATAATTTGAGTTCACATTTTACTTAATCTTCTAACTTACTTTGGATGAATTAATGAACAATATGGTAACTACAGTTATTAACCACGTATTGTATACTAAAAATTGCCAAGAGAGTAGATTTTAAATGTTCTTTCCACAAATAAATATGTGAAGTAATGTATATATTAATTAGCTTGATTTAGCCATCCTACAATGTATATATATTTTAAAATGTCATGTTATACACCATTAATATATATGATTTTTATTTTATTTGCCTATTAAAAATTAAGAAAAAACCCAAAGAAATACCTGTGTGTTGAAAAGAAAAAGGAAAAACAGCATAGGCATGCTTTCCAGGTAGATATCTGGATGCTGACAATTTCCCGCCTTACACCATTTTTCTGTAAATTCATGAATAAAATAGATTCACCTGCATACATGCATGGTAGTGATCATGTTCACCATTGTCAGCATCACATTTAATCATATTAATAATTTGTTTTGTGCTGATAATTGGTTGTATCATCAGGCACACTCTTGCAGGTCTATTCTTACACTCTTATAATAGAGTCGTTGGAAAAAGTTAGAAGGATATTTTATGCCTATGCTTTTCTTTTCTTTATTTTTTCTTTGTTCAAATCTGGTTGATAATTGCAGCAACATTTTAATCCAAAGACTTATTATTATCTTATTAGTAACAATCTCTAAATAATTTAATAAACAAGTATTAAATTGCTTAGAAGGTCACCAGCTCTATTTATAGTCCAACATTATAATATACACAGATAATTGCAGCTAGTTCTAAATTAATGTATTCCATATGCAAAAGTTATGTGAGTATTTTCAATGTTATATCTATCTAGGCAGCTATCTTGTACAACGTTGCAGTTATGTAGCATAAATACATCTAGAGATCTAATGTATAGCATGAAGACTATAGCTAAGAATTTTGTACACTGGAAATCTGCTAAGGGGCTAGATTTTAGCTGCTCTTAATACCAAAAAAGGGGTAACTTGAGGTGATAGATATGTCAATTTGCTTGACCGTAGTAAGGATATCACTATACATGTGTATGAAAACATCATGCTATATATCTTAAATATATACAATAAAAAATATAAAAGTTAAAACACTTGGTTCCAGATTTTAACACATGTATTGAATATACTTCTTATATTCAGATGAAACTATTGTAAGTTATCACTTAATAGTGTATACAGTGGTCAGATATAAGTTCAGAGAATTACATCGATGGATATCAGAGTCCCACTTTGTATCCTTCAAACACTATGGATTAGTTTGTGGTTTAAATCCCATGACTTGAATTCATTTTCTATATGTAAAAGCTATTTGATAACATGATTTTGTTCTACATAGAATGGCTTGCTTTTTACAATGAAATGCACTGGAGAGTAGTCTCTGATAGTAAAGTCTTTACAAGGAGGCTATTATCATTAACTATCAAATAAACATGCATGCATATGCAACACAAAATAAAACAGTGTCTGAGCATTTTAATAGAGTTAGCCTATACGAAAACCTTTGAAATACAAAAGCTGATTAGTGATAGAATTTGCAGATCAAATATAATGCATTTACATTAAATACTAACAGGCAGTTCCAGTTCATTAGTCCAGAAGTTGGGTCTTTTTAAAAGAACATAAAATTGTCAGACACCGGCCTGGCCTATGCCTGTAATTCCAGCTCTCCAGAAGGCAGGGATAGCCGATCAAGGTTGCACAAATGTTTGGTGCTACTCTGCTATGTGGAGCCAGTATCTGCACTGGATCTGGCACCAACATGAGGCTCCTGGGAGATCTTAGGGGTATCAGGTTGTATAAGAAGTCAGGGGGGAACTTAGCCCAGTCCAGACCTATAACATGTCAAAAAAAAATATACAGGCAAAATTGATTCAAGAAAAAAAATACAAATAATTTGTTGTACTGGATTAATTGGTATTTTGCTAGAATTCATATACAGCAAAATTTTGGAGAAGTATAAGAATGGAACTAATAAGACCTTCACAGAAAAAAATCTATCTAATAAGAGCAATTTTTGCCTAAATATAGCAAAAATAAATAAAAATTTGAAGAGGAATTAATAAAATTGAAATTAGAAAAACAATAGTAAAAATCAATAACCCAAATCTAGTTATTTGGAAAAATCAATAAACTTGATACACCTCTATTCAGGGGCTAACCAAAAGGAAAAAAAAAATGAAAAAATAAACACAAATTACTAATACCAGAAAAGAAAGAGTATCATTGTTATTGATTGCATCATTATTAAAAAGACAATAGATAAAAGACTATCAATAATTTTATATCCCCAAATTTGCTATCTTAAATAAAATAGAATAATTACATGAAAGACAATTACTACAGTAATAGAACAATTACTGAAACTACCAAAATTCATACAAGAAGCAATAGATATTCTGAGTAGGCCTATATCTATTGTATCTATTTTTAAAAATTAATTAATAATTAATAATATTCAAGTTAGAAATCATTAGACCTAGCAGGAAAAATAAAATTTTCTACAATTTCTCCCAGAAAATAGCACAGAAAGTATTTTACAACTCATTCTATGAGGCCAGCATTGCCCTATTATCAAATCCAGATAAATATAGTACATAAAAGAAAATGATAGACCAATATGTCTCATAAAAATAGATGTGAATATCCTCAACAAAATATTAGAAAACCAAGTACAACAATGGATAAAAAGAAATATTTCCAATGGCCATTTGGGATTTACTCCAGGTATGTAAGGCTTGAATAGCACTTGGAAATCAATCAACATAACCCACTGTATTACCAGGTTAAGGAAGAAGAAAAAAAATACCTAATAATGATTAAAAAAAAACCAACCTCTTAGCAGAGTAGGAGTAGTGGAAACTTTGCTTAACTTGATAAAGAACACCTACAAAAAAAAAAAAAAAAAACTATAGCTACTATTATACTTAATGGTGAGGAACTGGATTCTTTCTGTCTGAGATAGGAAACAAGTCATGATGCGTCTCTTCATCATCCATATTTAACATTGTAATAAATGATCCCTAACTATTAAAATGAAGCAAGGAAAAAGAAAGAAAAAAAGTGTTCAGATTTGGGAGGAAATAAAACTGTTTTTGTTTGCAGATTACATTAGTGCCTATGTAGGAAATCCCAAAGAACAAACAAAAGGTCTCAGGTTACAAGGTTAATATGCAAAAATGAAATGCTTTATTATATAGCAGCAATGAACAATTTGGCATTTGCAATGACTAATACAATCCATTTATAATTACACCAAAAAATGAAATGCTAAGATAAAATTTTAGCAGAGTACATGGAAGGTCTATATGTGGAAAACTGCAATGCTCTAATGAAAGAAATAAAATAAGATCTAAATAAACAAAGATAAAGATAGAAAGGCACAATATCATTAAGATGTCAGTTCTTCTCAAATTGATCTGTATATTCAATTCAATCCTAATTTAAATTCCAGCAAGCTTTTTTGTGAATATCAATGAACTGATCCTAAAGTTTATATACAAAGGCCAGAGGCAAAGAGTAGTCAATACAATACTAAAGGAACAAAGGAAAATTTGAGGACTTACCAGAATTCAGACTTACTAGAAATCTACACTAATCAACATAACATGATATTAGCAAAAGATTTGGTACGTAGATCAATGGAACACAATAGGAAGCCCTGAAACAGCCACACCAACACAGTCAGCTGACATTTGGCAAAGGGGCAAAAGCATGCCATCAGAGAAGGGATTCTTTTCAACAAATATTGCTGCAACAATTGAAAAATCATATGCAAAATAAATCTAGAAACAGACTTTACATAATACCAAAAAAAAGAAGACAAAAAGAACTTCAAAATGGTTTACAGACTTAAATGTAAAATGCAAAACTATAAAACTTTTAAAGCAAAACTTAGGATAAAATCTTGTTGACCATATTCTATGGTGTGAATATGTCCACCAATGTTCATGTGTTGGAAGCTTAATTCTTAAGGCAGCAGTGTTGGGAAGGGTAGCCTAATAATAGGAGATTAGGTCATGAGGGAGGCTCTCCCCTCATAAATGGATTAATGTCATTATTGAGGGAGTGAGTTACTTATCTTGAGAGCAGCCTTGTTAATAAAGCAAGTTCTGACCCTTCTTGCTCACTTGCTGTCTTTCACTACCTTGCCATGTGATGCCTTCCAGCATGTTATTGCATAGCAAGAAGGCCCTTACCAGATGCAGCTCCTGGATTTTTGACTTCCTAAAATCCAGAACTGTGAATTAAATAATTATTTTCCTTATATATTATCCAGTCTTTGGTAGTTTGTTACAGTTACACAAAATGGACAAACGCATCTTGGGTTGGTATTGAGGTTGTAAAAATAATATCAAAAACATAATGGAAGAAAATAACTAATGTTTGTTTTATGAAAATTAAATTTTTCTACTCTGTGAGAGATTAAGAGAATGAAAAAGTGATTCTTAATTTTCTTATTGTTATACCCTAATATAAAAAAATAAAAAAGCAAAATATCTGAAAAGTTACCTCATCTAAGAAGATATACAGATATCTATCTATCTATCTATCTATCTATCTATCTATCTATCTATCTATCTTCCTACTTTTAGGTTCAGGGGTACAAGTGCAGGTTTGCTACATGGGTATATTGCATGTTGCAGGTGTTAATGCACAAATTATTTCATTACTCAGGTAATGAAAATACTAATGAGAAACTACTCAATAGGTAGTTTTTTCATCCTCACCATCATTCCACTCTTCACCCTAGAGTAGTCTCCAATATCTATTGTCTTCTTCTTTGCATCCATGTGTACCCAGTGTTTACCTACCACTTACAAGAGAAAACTTGTGGTGTTTGGTTTTCTATTCCTACATTAATTCACTTAGAATAATGGCTCCATCCATGTTGCTGCAAAGGACATCACCTCATTCTTTTTACAGCTGCATAGTATTCCATGGTGTATATACAACATATTTTCTTTAGCCTGCTGTTGATTAACATCTGGGTTGATTTCATGTGTTTGTTATTGTGAATAGTGCTGGAATAAACATGTGGGTTCATATATCTTTATGGTAGAATGATTTATATTTCTTTGGGTATATATCCAGTAATGGAATTGCTGGGTCAAATGGTAGTTCTGTTTTAAGCTTTTGAGAAATCTCCAACCTGCTTTTCACAGTGGCTTAACATTCCCACTAGCAGGGTATAAGCAAAGCCTTTTCTCCCTGTCCTCGCCAGCATCTGTGATTTTTCTAACTATTATGGTAGAATTTGATATGAATCCTTCTGGTCAAGTGTGAGATGGTATCTCATTGTAATTTTGATTTGTATTTCTCTAATGATTTGCAATGTTAAGCATTTTTTCATATACTTATTGGTTGGCCATGTTTATGTCTTTTTTTTCTTTCTTTTTTTTTTTTTTTTTTTTTTTTGAGACAGAGTTTGCTCTTGTTGCCCAGGCTGGAGTGCAATGGCACAATATCAGGTCACTGCAACCTCCACCTCCCGGGTTCAAGTGATTCTCATTCCTCAGCCTCCCACGTAGCTGAGATTACAGGCATGTGCCACCAGGTCTGGTTAATTTTGTATTTTTAGTAGAGATGGATTTCGTCATGTTGGTCAGGCTGGTGTCGAAGTCCTGACCTCAGGTGATCCACCCTCCTCGGACTCCTAAAGTGCTAGGATTACAGGCACGATCCCGGCCATGTTTATGTCTTTTTTTTTTTAATAAGTGTCCTCATATACTTTGCCCATTTTTTAATGAGGTTGTTTGGTTTTTGCTTGTTAATTTGTTTAACTTTCTTATAGATTCTGGATATTAGTTTTTTGTTGAATGCACATATGGCAAATATTTTCTCCCATCCCGAAGGTTATCAGTTTGCTCTGTTGGTAGTTTATTTTGCTGTGCAGAAGCTCTTCAGTTTAATTAGCTACCACTTGTCAATTTTTGTTTTTGTTGCAATTGCTTTTGGCATCTTCATTATTAAATTTTTGCCAGTTCCTATGTCCAGAATGGTATTTCCCAGGTTTTCCTTCCAGGGTTTTATAGTTTTAGGTTTTACATTTAAGTCTTTATTCCATCTTGAGTCAGTTTTTTCATGTGTTGAAAGGAAGGGGTCCAGTTTCAATCTTCTGCATATGGCTAGTCAGTTATCCCAGTACCATTTACAGAACAAGGAGTCCTTTCCCCATTGTTTATTTCTGTTGACTTTATCAATGAGCATGATTGTAGGTTTGTGGCTTTATTTCTGGGTCTCTAACTTGTTCCCTTGATCTACGTATTTATTTATGTACCAGTACCGTATTGTATTGGTTACTGTAGCCTTGTAGTATAGTTTGAAGTTGAGTAGTGTGATGACCATGATTATTCTTTTTGCTTAAGACAGCTTTGTTTATTTGCGATCTTTTTTAGTTCCATGTAAAATTTAGAATAGCTTTTTTCTAATTCTGTGAAGAATGTCACTGATAGTTTAATAGGAATAGCATTGAATCTGTTAATTACTTTGGGCAGTGTTCTTCCTATCTTTTTATCCATGAGCATGGAATCATTTTCCATTTGTTTCTGTCATCTCTGATTTCTTGCAGCAGTGTTTTGTAGTTCTTATTGTAGAGATCTTTCAGCTCCGTGTTTGGCTGTATTCCTAGGTATTTTATTCTTGTGGCTATTGTGAATGGGGTTACATTCTTAATTTGGCTCTCCGCTTGGACATTTTTGGTGTATAAAAATCCTATGGATTTATGTACATTGATTTAGTATCCTCAAACTTTGTGAAAGGAGTGTATGATTTCTAGGAGCCTTTCAGTAAAGACTAGGGGGTTTTATAGGTATAGAATCACATTGTCTGTGAAGAGTGATAGTTTGGTTTATGGTTTTCCCATTTGGATGCCTTTTAATTCCTTCTCTTGCTATATTGCTCTGGCTAAGACTTCTAGTACTATGTTGAATAGAAGTGGTGAGAGAAGACATCCTTGTTTTGTTCCAGTTCTCAAAGGGAATGGTTATAGCTTTTGCACATTCACTATAATGTTGGCTGTGGGTTTGTTACAGACAGCTCTTTATTATTTTGAGATATGTTCCTTCAATGCCTAGTTTGTAAAGGGTTTTTACATAAAAGAATGTTGAATTTTATCAAAATGCTTTTCTAAATGTATTAAGATGTTCATGTAGTTTTTGTTTTTAGTCCTGTTTATGTGATAAATCACAATTACTGATTTGTGTATGCTGAACCAGCCTTCCATCCTAGGAATAAAGCCTACTTGATCATAGTGGATTAGGCTTTTGATGTGCTGTTGGATTTGGTTTGCTAGTATTTTGCTGAGGTTTCTGCACCTAGGTTCATCAAATATATTGGCCTGAAGTTCTCTTTTTTTGTTGTTGTTTCTTTGCTGACTTTTGGCATCAGAATGATACTAGACTTATAGAATGAGTTAGAGAGAAGTCTTTCTTCAATTTTTGGAATTGTTTCAATAGGATTGGTACCAGGTGTTCTTTATATGTCTGGTAGAATTTGACTTGAATCATTCTGGTCCTAGGATTTTTCTGGTTGTTAGACTTTTTATTATTGATCCAATTTCAGAATTCATTATTAGTCTGTTCAGGATTTTAATAACTTCCTAGTTCAAACTTGTGAGAGTCTATCTTTCTAGGAATTTATCCATTTCATCAAGATTTTGTAGTTTGTGTGCATAGAGGTGTTTGTAATAGTCTCTGAGGCTTCTTTGTATTTCTGAGGGTTCATAGCAATGTCTCCATAGTTATTTCTGATTGTGTTTATTTGCATCTCGTCTTTTTTCTTTATTAGTCTAGCTAGGAGTATATCAATGTTATTTATTCTTTCATAAAACCAATATTTTTTATCTTTTGTAGGGTTCTTCATGTCTCAATTTCCTTCAGTTCAGCTCTGATTTTGGTTATTTCTTTTACTCTGGTAGCTTTGGGATTGATTTGCTCCAGTTCCTCTAGCTGTGATAATAGGTTTTAATTTGAGATCTTTCTAATTTCTTGATTTGGACATTTAGTGCTATCAATTTTGTTCTCAACAGTGCTTTAGCTACATCCCAGAGATTCTGGAACATCCTATCTTTGTTTTATTAGTTTCAAAAAAAGTCTTGATTTCTGTTCCAATGTCATTGTTTACCCAAAAGCCATGCAGGAGAAAATTATTTTTCATGTAATCTTATGGTTTTGAGATATCTTCGTGGTATTTATTTCTATTTTTATTGTGCTGTGGTCTGAGAGTGGTTGGTATGATTTCAGGTTTTTAAAAAATCTGTTGAAAATTTCTTTATGGCTGAGAATGTGGTGAATTTTAGAGTATGGTCTATATGCACATAAGAAGAATGTATATTCTGTTGCTGTTGGGTGGAGTGTTCTGTAGATGTCTGTTTAGTCTATTTGATCAAGTGTTGAGTTTGGGTTTTCAAAATATATGTTAGTTTTCTGCCTCAGTGATCTGTCTGATACTTTCAGTGGGGTGTTAAAGTTTTCCAATATTACTGTGTGCTTATCTAAGTCTCTTTGTAGGTCTTGTGATCTGCCCACCTTTTGTGAGGTAAACTGGTCATAGATTTTGCAGGATGCCTTTCTCTTGAAATTTATCTCATGTTTTTCTCATAATTATACTGGGATTATGGGTTTTCCAGAGGAAGGCCAGAGTTAAGGGGCCATATTTGTTACATTATATCAAGCATATACACTACCAATCTGTTTATTACTGTTGATATTGACTTTGATCATCTGAATAATGCTGTGTTCGTCAGGTTTTAAAAGTTACTCTTTTTATTCCTTTCCTTCCTGTACTCATTACAAGGAAGTCATTATACACAGCTTACACTTAAGAAGTAGGGAGTTATGTTTCTCTTCCTTGAGGGTAGAGTATTAATTTATTTGTAATCCTTCTTCAAAGGAGATTCGTCCTCTGATGCTTGTACCCGGGAGGCGGATGTTGCAGTGAGCCGAGATCGCGCCACTGCAATCCGGCCTGGAGACAGAGCGAGACTCCGTCTCTAAATAAATAAATAAATAAATAAATAAATAAATAAATAAATAAATAAAATTGTCATGGTCAAAAACAAGCAAAGTGTAAGAAACTGCTACAGCTAAGAAGAATCTAATGACTGACTTATAAATGTAATGTGCTATCCTGAATAGAATTTTGGAACAGAAAAATACATTACGTAGAAATTAAGAAAATTTGAATAAATGAAGACGTTAAGCTTTAAAAAACAGTTAATGGTAATACATTATTAATTGCACTAATAAAATATTTTCTTCAGCCAAAAATGTATGTTTTCTATTATCATCATCAAATGTATTTGTTATTTGACTGTAACAAAGTTAGATAATTATAAAGAGATAGAGTTATAGTGAAGCAGCATCCTTGTCTGGGGTAAATACCCAGGGTCTGTCGTCTGGAGCCGAGACTAACACACACATGGGGTGGGTTAAGGAGCGGAAAGTTTATAGGCAGAAGAAGGAGAGAGCAGAGTAGTTCTGTCTCCACCAAAGGGAAAAGCTAGCCAGTGGAAGACTGTGGCGGATTTTGTAAGCAGTCTTGAGGAGGTGGTATCTGATTTGCATAAGGCCCAGAGATTGGTTCGGTCTGGGGTGGTATTTACATGGCGTGGGTGGGGAGGGCTATTTGCCCCACCCTAATCTTATTATGTAAATAGACTTCCTGCTTGGCCAGTGCCATCTTTTTTGTTCCTTACTGTACATGTGACTTGCAAAGAGAAGAGATGATGGAGCCGCCATTTTGAACATGCCTATTCCCAGGTAACCTTTTCCTATTTGCACAACTGTGGGCATTCACCTGTGCAAGCTTCCAGCTTCCTTGTCTATGTCTGCAGCTCAATTTTACAGTCTGCTCTTTGTTAGAAAAGAAAATGATTTGAGGCCTGCTTTTCATTAAAAGGAAAACCTTACTGAGGACTTCCTTACCCTCACTATCTGCCTAAAGAATTTCTTTTAAACTTCTATATTAATAACTTTCAGTGAAGTCATTAGTTTTGTTGTCATGAAATATATTCATTTTATTTATATCCACACACAAAATAAATTTTCATTATAAAATTTTATATTTATTGAACATTTACTATGAATCAGACCTTGTACATATATTCATTTTATATATAATATGCACAGACATAGGTACATATATATGACTATATATAACATATGTGTGTATATATTTTATACATACATAATCTAAACTCATACCAGCTGTAGTGAAATAGGCATTATTTTTTACTTTATGTCCCAGAAAGATTATAGAATTGTCCAAGGTTATTATTAAAGTTTTTTTTAAAGCCTAAACAGACTCATAGGCACAGTTAATCCAAAAAAAAATATGTAATCCTAAATGATTATATTTTAATGATCCTAAAGTTCACAAAGAATATATTACTTCTATAAGCTTCCTAAACTTGAGTTTCAGAAGAAACAGAAATATAAGAATTTCAAATGCAATGCTGAGTAGATGCCTAAAATAGGATATATTTAATGATGTAATTCTCTCTCTGAACAGATTACTGATAACTCTGTTATCCATTGTTGACATCTCAAAAGACTACTAGAAAAATAACAACAACTATTGATCATATAAATCTTAGTTTATTCGAATTACTGTAGTAAAGGGAAAAACCACCTTGACAGAGTTTTAGGTAGTGTTTCAATGTGAGGAAATATAGGAAGGTTTTATAGAATTTTATGACATAAGTAAGGCAATTTTAAGGCACGTTTTGCAAGGTGGTAAACTAATTGGGATTGTTCAGAGTCTGTGACAATAATCGCTTTGAATTGGTAGGCACAGAAAATTAAAAGTCTTTAATCAAGTCTTTGTTAGCAAGTATTAATATTGATAGCTAATATATTTATATGGTTTGAAGTCATGCCTTTCAGGGGCAGACATTTCTTAGAGCAAGCAGCTGGGTTAGTGCTTAGACTAAATATAATTTAATAGCAGTAAGGAAGTACACAATGGTAGGAATTATGATGGTTTTATTTCTCACCATATTTATTACCATACTTCTTTCCTTTTCAACTGCAAGAAAAGAATGTTTCTAGGGTAATAGTTAAGTTGGATATATATATGGAGATAAACTCGTGAATTGTGAGAAGAAATATAAGGTGAATTTTTCACCTAACATCTTATTATGAAAATGTTTAAATATACTAAAAAATTTGGGAGAATTTTACAGTGAACACTCATATCTATTAAGCTGGTTTTATAATTAGTGTTTTACCATACTTGCTTCTAGCTGTACTTTCATAAATCCCCTATTTGTCTATCATTCTGTCTCATATTTTCTGATATATTTTATACTTTTCAAAGTTGCAGAAAATATGATGACATTTTAAAAATGAAAAAAAAGAGATTTGCTTTTGCCATGTCAGGATAGAAAATGTAACCAAAAGCAAAGGGCAGGAGTCCCCTTTTAGAAACAAGGGGTCATGCAAGAAAGGGCATGAATGAAATACAAAAGACAAATCCTTGGAACTGAGATGAGGAAATCAAGAGTTTCACCACAGATCCTTAACACATGCAGCCCCAGAATCCACCTTGGACTAGATACCAAAAAATATACATTCAAACAGACAATATGTTCAGGAAGAAAGTCAAGGCTATAATAAAATAAATTTAATACTTTAATTGTGTCAACATATTTTTAATAGCCATTATTATCAATTGAAAAAAAAGTGTATCTAAAGAATTCTAAACATATTTCCCCATATAATCGTCCCCCAAACCTTTTTAGGTATGTATTATTATCCATATTTTAGACAGGTAAAAACTGATATCTAAAATATTCAGCCACATCCTCAAGATAATTTATTGAATTGAGATTCAAACCCAAATCAATGATCTATGTTAGACACATATGATAGCTTCTTTTTCCTCATAAAGGGAAAGAGTTAGAGCAAATTATAAACCACAGCTTCAAAATCTGTAGACACATATAGATATCTTTGGAAATCTAACTTTTAAAAACCAGCCTCCTTTGCACTAAACCAGAGGCTGCTTATGTTTGTATTTAATTTGAAATTTCCATCAGTATCTTCTTGATCCCTGTTTTACTTCTTTACAATAAATTTTACTGCTGTTATTTCTAACAGTGCACAATTTATTATTCCTCTTATCTAAATGTCAGTGGTTTCCTAGGCAACAGCTCAACCCTGTTTAAGTATCACAACAATGTAATTAAAACTTCAATTATTTGTATTTGCAGCCTCATTGTTTCTGTCAGATCATGTTGTCTGTATTAAGTGACAAGTGTCTAAGTTCACATGACCTACATAGTCAGAACGATTAACATGAGCTTAAATATATTTTCAATATATACAGATATATATTGTATAACTTGAATTTTAGTGTTATTCTGTATATTCTAATAGTATTCATTTATATTTAAATTTATTTTGGATCAATAAGTTAATTTATGTCTCTTAAGAGATCATTTTGATCAGGAATTACATATAAAACTTTGCAAGTGCTTAAATGGTGTTAATATAATTTCATCTTTGGGGGTTTGAGTAGACATGACTTCTTTTACTCCTCACTTTTTCCCCTTTCTTTTCCTCTTTTACTAAAACAATTTCAATTATAAATAATAAACTTTTTGAGCAGATAGTTACTGTTGTAGTGTAATTTGTAGAGTGTCATGAAAAATGACTATATACCTAAATGTTGTCTTTAACACAATGCTTGAGAATTTTATATTTTAAGTTTTTGTTTCTTAATTCTGCAAGTCTTCATTAGGGGCTAACAAGCATTAGGCATGTAATGTGCTAAATTGACAACTCTTTGCAAGATGGACAAGCTCCATACTGTCATGGAACCTGCATTATAGTGAAGACGGACAAAAGCAAATAGACAAATACTGTAATGATATTACAGGACATACTGAATTCTCTTGAAGAAAACAAATACGTAAAAAAAAATTATAAAGCAGGACATTCGCATTGAGACTTCTAGGAAGAACTTCAGGGTGGATGATTGAGATTGGTCTTGGTAAAACGACATTTAAATTAATATTTGGTGGGTAAGAAAATGTCATCAGTAAAAACTGGGGAATAGTTTTTCATGCAGTAGGAAAAGCATGTATAGATTCCTGGGATGGGGAAGACCTTGATGCCTCCTAGGAATTGACAAAACGCTCATAGAACAGGAAAATATAGCAGGAGTAGGGGTTAATAAATGTACAAAATGATGCCTTTAAAAAGATGGGCAGGAGCCGTATGATAGAGCTATGGTAGGGCAAAAACATTGATTAAATTTTAGGCATTCTATATATTTTAAACTAAGTGCAATGTGAAGCTATACCATGGTTTTTATGATCTTTGCACATATACAAACAAACAAAAAATGTATGTATTCCTGACATAAAATATTTGTCTGACTCACTATTAGCATTATTAGATTAGATAATTTATTTTTCTTTTATGATCATGAAAATATTAAGAGAAGGAAGGGAGGTGGAGGACAAATGCTGCTAAGAATGACAGCTGGAAAGGAAAATCTTCCTACTTTGAAACACTGTATTTGTCTGAGAGAGCTAATAATATTCTGATTATATAACAACATCCTGAGCATATCTCTTATGGCTGCAAGAAAAGGGGAAAATTTACATTTAAAGTGAATATAAGTTCTTTTGCAGTTCTGCAGGACAACAAGTCACTGGGTGGTTCAAATATTAAGACTCATGCCAATGCTCAATTTTTCCACTGTATAGATTTCCTTTGAGAATATCCCTAAATCAATAATGCTGAATGCTGTGGTTAGTTCCTTAACCATTTTTCTTTTCTCTTCCCTAAGGAGATGGTATAGGGTGGTGTAAAAGAATGGCATTTGGAATCATAGAGTAAAATTTGTAATTTGATAGTTACTCCTGTCCTTCATTCTTAAGTTCTTTTAATTTCATCAAATTTCTTAACTTTTTTTAGACTTAAAATACCTATTTTCCTAAATTGTTTTGAGAATTATTTGAACTTGTTAGTGTTCCATAACTGTTATTTACTTCATTTTATTATTTCACTTGCATAAGAACTTCCTAATAGGTTTTGAGATTGTGTGGTGTTTGCATAAATATATGTATGTATGTGTACACACATAAATATATCAGAAGTTACATAAGACTGATATAGTTTGATATAGATACATCCAGCAAAATTATTTAAATACATATATGCAATATATACATATATGAGATAACTATTTTTCATTCCCTTTCCTCAAAACAAACCTGTACTGTTTAGGTGAGCAATGGTGGGGGCCTCACCTTGAACCTAATTGTATCACTCTGGGCTTTCTTCAGAACTTAAGTATGTTTTCAATTATCTAACAAATAAGTACTCTAAACATTTCTGAAAGTAATTAACAATTTTTTTAAAAAGCTGTTTATGGATATATATTTTCTAAAGTTTAATATTTTAAATAGAATGGCTCTAAAACTATACAACAGCGCTCCCCAAACTTTTTGACACCAGGGACCAGAATTGCTGAAGACAATTTTCTCACAGGATGCAGGGGTCACGGTTGTGGGGTGAAGGTGTTCCACCTTACATCATCAGGCATTAGATTCTCATAAGAAGTTCATAACCTAGATCCCTCCAATGTGCAGTTCACAATAGAGTTTGCAATCCTAGAAAAATCAACTGTGGCCACTCATCTGACAGGAGGTGGAGGTCAGGCAGCAATGCTCATTCGCCCACCCCTCACCTCCTACTGTGAGGCCTGGTTCCTAACAGGCCACTGACCAGTACGGGTGTGCGACCCACAGTGGGAGACCCCTGCTATACAAGGTTGAAGAAAAGCCTACTTAGACCTTTGTATCTGAAACCAATTTTCAAAGTAAAAGGCCAATTAAAAAATATCATAAGACTTTGAGCAACACAAATGGATTAAGACCCATGTAGCTACATGGGCCTTACATAGAATTACTAACATTAAAGAAACATTTAGTTTTTAGAATATCATAAATGAACATTGCTCCCTTTAGGCAATCAGCCTTGATGTATTTTCATTACCTAAGAGTTACAATAAAATTTTCGTTAAGCATATTTTACAAAGGTTAAGAGCTGTCACCTTTGAGTTTAAGAATTGTGGGTTAGAATCCAGATGCTACAGCTTTCTAAATACAGCTTTAGAAAATTTGCTGGCTTGTCTGACTCAGTTTTATTAACAACAAAATTGACTTGTTTTGGCAAATAAATGAGTGTGTCATCATATTTCATAGTATAAATGTAAAATAAACATGAGTAACAATTATTAATTTTTCACAAAGATCAAAATATTAGAAATACATAATTTTGGATGATATAATAATAGTGAAAATGCTTTGAAAATCAAAATCAGTAAAGTGATATATAAATATCCATTATTTTCTTCTTTGAATAAAATGTAATTCCACATAAATAACATTTAGAACATATATGAAAAAAATGAATTCTTCATTGGTTACTAAAGGTCCATGAAGAGAAGCTCTGCTTATTTAAAATGAGTCAAAGAGCCTGCTAAGTGGGTAGTCAGAAATAAGGGAAATAATTTTTTAAAATTATATATTTTCTTCATTTGGCAGTAAGCAGTCATAGAATGCAATTTTAAAAATTATATGCTATTCAAAATTAAAAATATAATAGCAGTAAATCTAATAAGATCTATAAGAAAATATTATAAAAATGTGCCAAAGGACACCAAAGTGGCCAACATAAATGAAAATACATATTGTATTATTGAATAAGGTAATTTAATATTGTAAAGATGATGATTTTCTTCTAATTAATGATCAACTTATCAGAATTTCAATCAACATCGTAACAGCATTTTTTTAATAGAACTTGAAATGTACATGCTGGACTTCCAGTTTCCGGTTTGACGTGTAAGAAGCTTAGTAGTCATCACTCATGGAAGTGAACAAGTAAAAAGCTAAACAAACTGAAAAAAAAATATTTTTATATTTGTCAGAGAATTCAAGTCATTGGGCAAACTGCTCCCCCCAAAATTAGAAAGATACGTGAGTACAGAGCTTCACAACCTAGCGGAGCAAAACCCATGAATAGAAATCTTGATAGGAACCAATGCCAGGGCAGGAAAACTTGAACTGAATTGCTGGGGGCTCAGTATGGAAAACTGAGAGTTAAAAACTCCAGGGAACTCAGTCATAGGGGAATCCCCACACTTTAGTGAGCTTTATCTCCTGAAGCTGTATGAGGCCTTGGAGGTGAGTATCAGAGAAAAATCCCTTCATGCTTCTGGCAGTAGGAAGAGAAATGAAACCATTTTATAATGTCAGAGCACTCTGTTCTTAACAAAGACTGCCCTCAGGCGGGACTATTTTACTAAAGCCTAAACTGCTGGCATTTTATCAGAGCCTTATGAATTTGGTGGAGAGGAAATACCCAAATCAAGTCCGTCTAGCCTTCTGTATGAAGGAAGAAAGAAAAATTAAAAACTTCAGCTATGGTGTTCCACTTAAACGGGCAAGAAACTTGAGAACCACTGGTGAAGTTCACAGGCCAGCATCACAGGCTCACCAAAACACTGTGACACAGCTGTGGGAATATGGAATGCTTCCCCTTTTCGCATGCCTTACTATACATTATTAAAGGCCTATTTAGCACAGTTCTTTTACCCAGTACATTGTGTCTGTCTTTCAACAAAAATCACAAAGCATATTAAAAGACAAGAAAGAGAAATTTGAAGAGACTGAAAAACATTAGAACCAGAGTCAGATGTGGCAGACATGGTGGAATTCTCAGACTGGAAATTGGGGAATAAAAAACTATGATTATTATGCTAAGGTTTATTATAGAAAAAGTAGAGAACACGTGAGAACATCTAGACAATGTAAGCAGAGTGATGGCAATTCTAAGAATCAAACATGAATGCTAGAGAGCAAAGACACTGTAAGACAGATGAAGAATGCATTTGATAAGCTTATTAGAAGCGTAGACACAGGTGAGGAAATATCTCTGAATTTCAGGATGTCTCAATAGAAACTTTGAAATCTGAAAAGCAAAGATTTAAGAAGATTCTAAAACAAAATAAAAAAGAGAGAAAAATATCCAACAATGGTGGGAAACTACAAAAGAAGTAACATATATGCAATCAGAATACTAACAGGAAAGAATGAGAAAAAGAAATAGACATCATATCTCAAGCAATAATGAATGAGAAGTTTCTCCAAATTAATGCCATACATCAACCAATAGATACGGGAATCTCAGAGGCCCCAAGCCATGTAAATGTCAAAAAACAAACAAATAAAACAAAAACAAACTAAACCTAGGCATATTATATACAATGTTTGGAAAATCAAAAGTAAAGAAAAAAAATCTTGAAAAGGGCCATGGGGAAAAAAAGCACCTTAACTATAGGTAAGCAAAAATAAGAATGATGTATGACTTCTCAGAAACCAGGCAAGCAAGAAGTGAGTTAATTGAATTATTTAAAGTTTTGAAAAAAAAATAAGCACCAACATAAAATTCTGTATCCCAAAATTATCCTTTAAAAGTAAAGAAGAAATAAAGGATTTCTCAGACAAATAAAAATTGAGGGAATTCATTGCCAGTAAAACTGTCCTGCAAAAAAATGTTAAAAGTTTTTTAGAAAGAAGAAAAATAGTTTAAGTCATCCACGTAAAGAAAGAAAAAGTATCAGAAAACAAATAAAGGTCAAATATAAACTTTAATTTTTGCTATTCTTAATTGATCTAACAGATAATTTCAAAATACTAACATGCATTCAAGTATGTATGCTTGTGTATATATATATATAGTGCTTGTGTATATATATATAAAATGCTTGTGCATGTGTGTGTTTGTGTGTCTTATTAGTCAGTGTTGTCCAGAGAATAAGAACCACTACGAAATGTATATGATGAGAGGGAATTTCTTACAAAAATTGGTTCATGCAATCATGAAGGCCAGAAAGTTCAACAATATGTCACCTGCAAGCTGGAGAACTGGGAAAGCCAGTGGTATAGTTCAGTCCACATACAAGGCCAGAGAACCGAGGGAGCCAATGCATAACTCTCAGTTCAAGGCGAAAGAGTCAGGAGAAGATGAATGTCCTGGCTGAAGAGGAGAGAATCAATTTTCCCTTCCTCTGCCTTTTTATTTTATCCAGGTCCTCAATGAATTGGATGATATCTGCTCACGCTGGTGAGGGTGATATTCTTTAGTCAGTATCCTGAATCAAATGCTAATCACTTCTGGTAACACCCTCAGCAGACTCACTCAGAAATAATGTTTTACCAACTATCTGGACTTCTTTTAACTCAGTGAAGTTGATATCTAAAATTATATATATATATATATAATTTGTATATAATTATTTATATAACCATATATATGGTTATATGTGCTTAATTATATATATAAAGTATATATACACATATATTCTCACATATGCTTGTGTATAATTGGAATGAATGAGAGTAATGGCACAAGGGATCAAAGGGAGGGAGAAATTAGGGATATACTGTAATTAAAAGATATGTTCACTATACGTAAAGCAGTATACTGTTTTTTGAAAGTGAATTTAGCTTAATTGTAAATGTTGCAACCTCCAGAAAAAACACTGCAAAATATAAGAGAAAAGTATAATTGATATGCTGAGAAATTAGTAGAATCAAATAAAATGCTCAATTAAAACCACAAAAGATAGAAAAAGAGTGGAAGACAAACATATGAGCAAAAAACAAGGGCAATAAATACAAAACAGTGACGAATACAGTAAATAGTAACCCAACCATATAAACAATCATTTTAAACATCAATGACCTAAATACACCAATTAAAAGACATTGTTAGAATAAATAAAAAATCAAGACCCAACTATATGCTGTATACATTAAACCCAGCTTAAATATAGAGACATATATAGATTAAAAGTAAAGGCATGGGAAAAGCTTTACCATGTTAACATTAATCAAAAGCAAGTGGGAGTGGCTATACTAATTTCAGCCTGAACAGACTTTAGAGCAAGAAAAGTTATCAGGGTAAAGAGACATTACATAATGATAAAGGGGTTAATGCTCCACATAGACAACAATCTTCAACATGTATGCATCAAACAACATGTCAAAATATGTGAGGTAAAAACTGAGAACCTCAAAGAGAAACAGATGAATCTTTTATTATAGTTGGAGACTCTAACACCCCTCTATCAGAAATGGACAGATCCTGCAGGCAGAAAATCAGTGAAGACATAATTAAACTCAACAGCACCATCAGTCAACAATATATAATTGATACTTATAGACGACTTCATTCAATAATAGCAGACTACATGTTTCTGTCAAGCGCACATGGAATGTTAGGCAGAATAGACCACATTTTTTTAAGTAAAAAAATTAAAAGAATAAAAATCATACAATATCTTATCTTAGACTACAATGGAATCAGACTAAAAAATAGTAACAGACAGATAGCTGGAAATTAAATAATATGTTTCTGAACAACACATGTCTCAAAGAAAAATTATTGAGAAAGTAAAAAAAATTTTTAACTAAACAAAAATGAAAATACAAATTTTCATGATTTGTAGGATGCCAGAAAAACAGTGCTTCAGGGAAATATACAGCATTGAATATATATGTTAGAAAAGAAGAAATACCTAAAATAAACATTCCGAGCTTCCAATTTATGACATAAGAAAACAAGTAAATTAAATCCAAGTTTATAAAAAAATAAAAAAATTAGAGTATAAATCAATGAAATTAAAAACAGAAAATCAATAGAGAAAATCAAAGAAACCAAAACTTGATTATTTGACTAAATCAACAAAGTTGAAAAGCCTCTAGCCAGGCTGAATAAGAAAAAAAAGAGAGAGAGAAGACATAAATTACTAATATCAAAAATGGAAGAGGGGACATCACTGCAGATTCTATGGACATTAAAAGTATAATAAGGGAATGCTATGGACAACTCAACGTCCACAAATCTAGTGGATGAAATGGACCTATTCCTTGAAAGACATAATCTGCCAAAACTCACACAAGAAGAAATACTCAAATTGAACAGACCTGTATTTATTAATGACATTGAATTAATAATTAATAATCTTCCAAAACAGAGTGTCAGGCCAAGGTGGATTCACCAGTGCATTCTACCAAACATGTTATGAAGAAATTACATCAGTTTTCTACAATCTATCCCAGAAGATAGAAGCAGAGGGAATTCTTATTAACTCATTCTATATGGTCAATATTACCTAATATGCTAACCAAACAAAGAAAGGAGGCTAGAAAAGAAAATGACAGACTGATAATAACTAGAAAATAAAACTGCAGACTGATAATATCTCACAAACATAGATGCAAAAATCCTCAACAAAATATTAGCAAATTAAATAAAATAATATATAAACAAATTATACACCATGACCAAGTAGGATTTATTTCAAGTAGACAAGACTGGTTAAACCTTCAAACATCAATTAATGTAATTCGTCACCTCCACAAACTAAAGAAGAAAAACTACATGATCATATCAATAGATGCAGAAAAATAATTTGAAAAAATTCAACATCCGTTAATGATTACTTCTCAGCAAAGAATAGAGGGGATCTTCTTCAACTTTACAAAAACATTTACAAAAACCCTACAGCTAATATTTGTCATGTAATAGAAACTTCAAGCTTTCCTGTTAAGATCACCAACAAGACAAGGATGTTCCCTTTCACCAGTGCTATTCAACATAATGCTAGAAGTCCTAGTTAATGCAATAAGACACGAAAAGAAAATGTATACAGATTGGGAATAAAGAAATAAACTTGTCTTGTTTAAAGATGACATGATTGTCTATGTAGAAAATACAAAAGAATTGGTAAAAACAGAACTCAGGAACTAATAAGTAACTATAGAAATGTTTCAGGATACCAGGTTAATATACAAAAATCAGTCACTTTCCTATATATAAGCAATAAATTTGAAAGTAAAGATACATTATCAGTCATGTTAGCACTCCAAAAATTAAAATACTTACATATAAATATAACAAAATATATACAAGATCTATATGAAGAAAATTAAAAATCCCTGATGAAAGCTATCAAAGAAGAACTAAAAAAATGCAGATAGGTATTGTCCTTAATGTCAATTATTCCCAACTTGATCTATAGATTCAGTGCAATCCCAAGCATATTTTCAACAAGTTATTTGTGGATATCAACAAACTGATTCTAAAGTTATGTGGAGAGGCAAAATACTCCAAATAGTCAACTCAGTATTGAAGAAAAACAAAGTCAGAGGACCGGCCATAACTGACTTACTACGAAGCGAAGCTACTTCAATCAAAACACAGTGGCACTGGTAAAAGAAAAGACAAATAGATCAACGGAACAGAAAAGGGAGCCCCAAACTAGATCCAGGTAAATATTATCAACTGATCTTTGAAAAACAAATGCAAAACAATGGAGAAAAGATTGTCTTTCATCAAATGGTGTTAGAACAACTGGGCATTCACATACAGAAAAAATAAAAGAATCTTTTAACCTTATAAAATTATAGCCTTCACAAAAATTAACCTGAAATGGGTTATAGAGCTAAATGAAAAATGAAAAACTATAAAACTTCTGTATGATAACATAGGAGAAAATCTAGACGACCTAGAATATGAAGATAACTTTTTAGTTTCAACATCAAGGCATGATCCATTAAAGAAATAATGGATAAGCTGAACTTTGTTAAAATTAAATACTTTTGCTCTACCAAAAACAATGTCAAGGTAATGAGAAGACAAGCCACAGAGTGGAAGAAAATATTAGCAAATGACACATTTGATAAACGACTGTTATCCAAAATATACAAAGACCTATTAATACTGAACAGTAAGAAAATGAACAACACAATTAACAAATGGACAAAAGACCTGAAGAGAAACATCACTAAAGAAGATATGCAGATGGCAAATAATCATATGAAAAGATGTTTCAAATCATGTCATTAGGAAATTACAGAATAAAACAAGATATCACTAAACCCTTGTTATAATGGCCAAAATCTGAAGCACTGACAACACCAAATGCTAATGAGGATGTGGAGCAGTGGGAACTCTCCTTTATTGCTAGTGTGAATGGAAAATGATACAGCCACTTTGGAAGACAGATTAGTAGTTTCTTACAAAAGTAAACATACCCTTATCATAAAATTCAGCAATAGTACTTTTTGATATTAACCCCAATTAATAAAAAACTATATGTACACAAAAAACCCATATGCAGATATTTATATTAGCTTTATCTATAATTGCCAAAACTTGGAAGCAACAAAGATGTGCTTCAGTAGATGAATGAATGAATAAATGATGGTACATCCAGACAATGGAATATTATTCAACACGAAAAATAAATGAGGATCAAGCCATGGAAAGGCATGAAGGAAACTTAAGTGCATTTTACTAAGTGTAAGAAAAGACAATCGGAAAAGATTTCATACTTATGACATTCTGGAGAAGGCAAAACAATAGAGACAGTAAAATTATTTGTGGTTGTAAAGGGGTTAGGTGGGAGGGAGAGATGAATAATCAGTGTACAGAGGATTTTTAGGGCAGTGAAAATATACAAGGTGGTCTCCCTCGGCCCGGGTTGCAAGGTTCCCCACTGGAAAGTTGGATTACAGAGGGACACTCTTTCCCCCTCTCTCCTCTTGGGATTTCACTCACAGTTCTCAGCAGAAGGCTGACGTACAAGCTGCCTGGCCACCTTCTCTTCCCTGGGATCTGAAGTGTCCTTTGCAAGGATACTTCATAACTGACAATTCTGGTAAATTTCTGTGTTCTTGAATAAAAGATCACAATGTGACTCTCTATACACTATTTTGCTTCTTCCAAGTGGGCAAGGTGCAATGGAAAAGCCTTTAATCTGCCATCACTTCCAGGGAAACAGAGGCTACAGTAGAATCATCTGAGCCCCCTAAAGCCTAGGAGAAGAAATAGTGGAGATGAAGCGGTATATTTTAATATATGCTTATATTTTTACTTTATTGATCTGTTAAAACATAACTTATACAATTAAAATCTTTTTACTATTTTTCTATGTTTAGAATTTTTACTATATTGATCTTAATGCAAAGAAAATTGCAATAAATTGTTGAGATCATATTAGGTAAATTTATCATTTGCCATTATAAAATGTTCATTTTAATGCCTGACCCTGCTTTTAGTTTCAATGTTTATTTGCTACATCCTTATGTTAGGTGTGCAACTTGTAAATTCTGTTTAGTGAGATATTGCAGTTTAATTCATAATTTATATTTTTAATTAAAATGTGTTACTCCTTTATGATTCTGTTTATTTCATGTATAGATAATTCAATATTGGTTAATATCTCTATTTATTGTAAATAGTAATTTACAAAACAATAGTCTAGTTTTTTTAATATATAAATTTAAGCTTTCAATACAGCAAAATGCCCAAATAAAAAAATTACATTGAGAAATGTTTAAAAATAGAAAGCATAAAATAAAATACTGGAAATAAGGTCAGATATATGTTACTGAAATAAATAATAATGATTTAAACTACCATATTAAAATATTTAGCTTAGGTTAATTTAAAATAAAATCTTATGGGAATATTGTAAGAGTTAACTGATATCCAGTACATAAAACATTTTTAAAGATATAAAGGACTATCCATATAAATAATTACTACTCTTTTACTCTCTCCAAATTTGGTGATGTGGCTGAATAACACATTCTTAGAATAGTTTACTAATAACTTCAGGCAATTTGTTTCAGTCAGATTATAATTGAAAGCAGATTATGATAAATAATTTCCCCCCAATTTTTAGGTGATTAAAATTTTTTATGTCACTTTATTATATTTAACTTAATTATTAAAATTATAAATATGTCATATGAATGGCTGATAGCCAAGAAATTTCACATCTGTTTTAATTTTTTACAAGTATTTTGGAAAACTACATTAGATTATGCAAGTAAATGTGAATTTTCTCATTTGTAATGGTAATAATATTATCAATATTACCATCAGTAGTAACTACTAACAAGTTCTCTAATTCCTACTCAAAGTACTGCCTTGAAATATATTTAATAATCCTCTTACCTAATATGTTAGGATAAAAGAAAAAGGTGGAAGGATTTTTTAAACTAACATTAGTAAATATTTATTACTTTTCTTGATTCTAAGAATCATTAAAAGAGCTAAGAAAATTATACCAAGTGAGCTACTAACAGGATTTTATTTGCCTCCATTAATGTCTGTTCTAAAAGCTGCTTATTTGCCCTTGCATTTCTGTATTTCAAGAGAGCCATTAAAGCATTTGGGATCATCATAAACATTATTGACAGGCAATAACTGCTTTTGAAAATATCCATCCAAAATTACAATACTAATCTTATTTGCATTACAATAGAGATGCTTAAGCACTCAGCCTACTTAGAGGAGAGCAAAAGTTGTTGGCTCCATTGTTGTTCCATAAATGATTTTTTATTTGGTATTAATTTTATATCAAGGTGGAATATTGTAAGGGATTTATACAGAAAACTTGATTAACACATTGAAACACATTCTATTCCTAAAATTTATCATCTATATATCTGTCAAAACATGAGTACAAGCAATAGAAAAAGTAGCATTTTTTCTCTTTATCCACCTGAGATAGTTTTTATTTTTCTACCCTTCTCACATTTTATTTTTTTAAATTCTCACTTTTTCAGAGTGGCCTGAATTTCTCTTCACCTGTACTCAAAGTGCACTTTACCCTGAATTAAATGCTTTCTAGTATTTAATTTATTTATCTTTCTAGTATTAACCATCCCTATTTAATAAATATTTGTGTGTTTTTCTTTTATTAGACGTTACATATTCTAGAGTGCATTCCTTTTGTGACTGACATAATAAAAATAATCATTTATACTCCATCAATTCATAAATCATTAACATTCTATTGCCATTTTAGTCCAGCCTTGAAAATTTAATAAAAAGATTAAAACATTCAAATTGCTACTTAAAAAGTCAATTTTTTTTTTTTTTTTTTTTTTTTTTTTTTTTTTTTTGAGACGGAGTCTTGCTTTGTCACCCAGGCTGGAGTGCAGTGGCGCGATCTCGGCTCACTGCAAGCTCCACCTCACGGGTTCACACCATTCTCCTGCCTCAGCCTCCCGAGTAGCTGGGACTACAGGCGCCCACTACCACACCCAGCTAATTTTTTGTATTTTTAGTAGAGACGGGGTTTCACCGTGTTAGCCAGGATGGTCTCGATCTCCTGACCTCGTGATCCGCCCGCCTCGGCCTCCCAAAGTGCTGGGATTACAGGCGTGAGCCACCGCGCCTGGCCCAAAAGTCAATTTTTAACTATTTGAGAAATGTTTAAATTTTTTGGAGTAATAAAAATGCAGCATAAACCAAAGCATTACAACTGTAGGAGCCAAGGCCTCCAATCTTCTAGAATCTAAGAACACAGAGAAGGGAAACGCACCATCTACATAAAGAACACTAGAAGTGATCGTGACAGGGGTCAATTTTGTTTGAATACCCGGTTTCTCAAATAAGTATATTCCAGCTGTTCAGTACACAGTCTACTTGTCAGACATTGGCTGAATTTATATGCCATTTTCTGGAGAAGAGTGCACCAGCCTCTCAGATTACATGCACTGAGCTGGCACTTCAGCTGAGGAATCAAGTTTTTATTCTACTTTTGTAGCACAATGGTTATTTTACATTTGATGGAATAAAATATTAAGAACTAAAGAAAGGCCAGGCGCGGTGGCTCACGCCTGTAATCCCAGCACTTTGGGAGGCCCAGGCAGGTGGATCACGAGGTCAGGAGATTGAGACGATCCTGGCTAACATGGTGAAACCCCATCTCTACTAAAAATACAAAAAATTAGCCGGGCGTGGTGGCGGGCACCTGTAGTCCCAGCTACTCGGGAGGCTGAGGCAGGAGAATGGCGTGAACCTGGGAGGCGGAGCTTGCAGTGAGCCGAGATCGTGCCACTGCACTCCAGCCTGGGTGACAGAGCAAGACTCCGTCTCAAAAAAAAAAAAAAAAAAAAAAAAAAAAACACTAAAGACAACACAACAAACAAACAAAATCAGTGAATTCTGTACTCATGAACTTGTTGCTATAACTCCCTTGTCAGAAGATATGTCTGTCCTTTGAACCAATGCTATATTATGTGATACTATTTCAACAGATGGAACATTCTGTAAACTGCCTTTAGGTGGTGGTGCAGGTACTGAAAGCAAGGAAGACAGTAGCATGCATGGATGTACATGAATTATCTTAAAGATGAGTTGTTACACCTACAGGATCAAAGGGGTCCAATTTAATTGATCTGCCACTGAATAGTTAACTTCAACCAGAAAAATGTTGCCCATTTAAGGACAAACATCAGTCTCTGCCCTTGGCAGGTTGGGTATTCCATGGTGAAAATAGCTAGATCACCCCTTGGGAGGCCAAGGCAAGCAGATCACGAGGTCAGGAGATCGAGACCATCCTGGCTAACACGGTGACTCACCGTCTCTACCAAAAAAAAAAAATACAAAAAATTAGCCAGGTATGGTGGCGGGCGCCTGTAGTCCCAGCTACTCAGGAGGCTGAGGCAGAAGAATGGTGTGAACTCGGGGAGTAGAGCTGGCAGTGAGCTGAGATCAGGGCACTGCACTCTAGCCTGGGCGACAGAGTGAAAAAAAAAAAAGAGTTAACCATATTTTGCAGTTCATCATCCCTGCCTTCTATTTATGACCCCACTGCTCCCATACTGAAGTAGTGGAAGAAGAAAAGCTGGTCAAAGCACACATGTGAAGTTAACCTGTCTATATCATTGTTGAGTGCCTCTGTTTAAGTTGATGTTTTTTTGATTTTCATTAATGAAAGAAACAAAGATTCACACGCTTTTACCCACTCCCATAAATAAATCCACACACTGCTTCCTGGGCTCTCCTTGCCCCTGAAGTGCCAATCTTGTTACTTGCAGACCCTTAAAAATTTGCTACTTTGTGGAGGACCTTTAGGTGACCTTGAAACGACCCGGGTCTTCTGTGCTTCATTCCTGCATTTAGCTTTCAGAATAACTGTAGAAGGTGGTGGGAATGCAGTATCTTGAGATAGGGAGGAACTGCCTGAAGCAACCAGGTCTTGTTCCTACCCCTCTTAGAGAATAAATATAATATCTTGAGATAGGGAGGAGCAGCCTGAGGACAGTCTGGGTTTTGTTTCTACCCCACTGGAAGCAGAATATCCTTCAAAGCTTTTTCCAGTGAGTCATGTTGCTGCTAAACTATATGACCCTGATGGATTGCCTTTCAGGGTCCCTTAGCTGTGGTGCAAGTGGGGCATGTGCAATCAAAAATTCATCCATTCTGAGCAGCTTTCTCAAGCCTTGGACCAGTTCATAATGGACCTGAGGCTTCTTTTGTCCCTTTCTGCCTATGGGTAAGTAAGAAACACACTTCTTATAATTTGTCACATGTGAGTGTATTCTGTCTCATCAAACTCAGGCAACTGATAAAGCTATAGCCCAAGGTTAGTATGGTGATGATCTTTGCTATCCTCCATGCAGTGGAGTCTTCTCTTGTGATTGGTAATTAACAATTCTGCCCCTCACTGCAAAAAAATCAGAGTAAATTCATATTTCATGATATTTTTCTCTTCATGCAAAGTAGACCAAGTATGCTGTGCAAAACAATGTGAAGATTTTCTTTCACCACTGTCCTTCAGGCCTATCCATGGGTGCATATCTAATCCTATGACAGTCCATTCCTAGTTGGAGCATCATGTCACAATGCACAATCTATGGACAAGAATTGAGTCCTTTATTCCTCTGATGTTAAAGGGAATCATGACAAGTCTCTAGTTATGTTTTGAGAAAGAAACATCAGAGTTACAGAAATGGGTGAATTGTTTATATATTTTTCTTGGGACTTTTAGCCACATTAAATGTAATCCTTAATGTGCCACTTCCAATCTAAAATGGATTGCTGCTGTGCCTGTGTGGCTGTTAGATTCAGTGCAGTTTATTAACACTCTGCTCATAATGACAAGATCATATCACATAGACATTTAGTACCCATAGTCAGAATCTCAATTTTGTTTCTGGAACTCTTTTTCTAAAAGAAAGTAGTTTTATAACACAGACTTTGCTCCAAAAATGTATGGGTCTATGCTGTGACTCTCTTAATGAGGCAGACCATAGATACCCACAAATCATATTTATCTACCTAAGACACTTCTGAAACCATGGTGGGTCATATTGTCTAAGATGCAAAAATCTTGCCCTGGAGGCTGCATGGTTATACTGCCCTGTCTTGTCCTAGGCCACATGAAGCTGGCAGCCTTCCAAGTCGCCTAGTATATGTGTGATCATAGTCTTCCTATGATCATTGTATGAACCTCTAACATCCAAGAGGACCACAAAATGCTGTGAAAGTTTTTAAAATGTGAGATGCAATGCCATTTTTACTCTTGCCTTACTCAAGACAATATAATGCTTGGAACTGCTGAAACCTAAACAATTTGTCTTGATAGGACACTAAATTTTTATAAGATTTATTTTTCACCTTCTGGCATGCAGTTGTCTTATTATCACATCTAGGTTACTTAAAGGTTTTTGCATGAAATCACCAGTCTAGAGGACCAGAATGACAGTCTCCCACTTGTCAAGATGATCACAATCTGTGCCTTTATCTTTGTTAAGTAATGTTACTATCATCAGAGAGGCCTGCTAGAAATTTAAAATCTCAGATCCCAACCCAGAACTCCTGAATTAGAATCCTAATATTAACAAGATCTCCAGAGAGTTTATATGCACATCAAAATGTAGATGCAGGGGAACACATTATGACAGAGAGCAGGAAAGTTAACAAAGCTTAGAGGCAAGAGAGTGAAAGTACACTGCTGTCTTTGCCAGGTAAGGTCAATTCCTTAAGGCCTGCTCTACTGATGAATATTGAGAATAAGGCTTTGTGAAATCAATAGCTACTTACTAAGTTCAAGAGGCTGTGGTACTTCTAAAAATAAAAGACCTGACAGACGATCTGTGATTAGGGCAAATACCCTGTTTTGCTTATAGTAGTCGATTGTGATCTCAACATTATTTTTGAAAAGGCTGGCCAGGTAAATTGAATGAGGCATATGATGGAGACCACAACCTCTTATGTGTCAAGGTTTCCTGGTGGCCATGTTAATTTATCTGCCCAGTACAAAAATTACGTCCATCTTGGTTCTGATGAAAACGCTGCCACTTGGTGTCTGTCATTCCAGAATCACATAATCATCACTGATGACCATCAATCCTGTTCTGCATCATATATCCACCATAGAGCTTTTCAGACATACCAGCACTTCCCTTTCATGAATTCCTCATCACCTCTGTTTAAGAAGCGCCCTTCTCTCACCAGTGATAGGGAACATAGATGCTGGATACCTCCACTTACATAGTAAATCTGTTCCAGTTTAGACACATATCTACATTTCCTAATGTCTTCCCTAAATATCAATTTGATACATTTCTAACACCTCATCTAATTTTCTGTAGGTTATTTTAGTGTCTAAGTTTCCAGGGGAGATCTCAGAAAACTAACAGGACCAACTCCAAGTTATCTGACATAATATTGAATCCTTTGTTACAAGTGAGCCTTTCTCTATCAATGACTTTTTTTTTTTTTTTGAGATGGAGTCTCGCTCTGTTGCCCAGGCTGGAGTGCAGTGGCGCGATCCGGCTCACTGCAAGCTCGGCCTCCCTGGTTCATGCCATTCTCCTGCCTCAGCCTCCCAAGTAGCTGGGATTACAGGCGCCCGCCCCGTGCCCAGCTGATTTTTTGTATTTTTTTTAGTAGAGACGGGGTTTCACCATGTTAGCCAGGATGGTCTCGATTTCCTGACCTTGTAATCCACCCGTCTCGGCCTCCCAAAGTGCTGGGATTACAGGCGTGAGCCACTGCACCCGGGCCAATGACTTCTCTTTTTAACATCCTTATATTTTGTTTCCTCTGGCCTATCACCCTAAAAACCCACATTTACTCATGTTCTGCCACTTCTTGTCTAGTCATACAACTGGTTGGCCTATAAGCTATTTCTTCTTGGAGGACAGCTTGTATTTCACTCCAGATTCATTTTCTCTTCTCTGTCAGGGCCTAATCCCTCTGAATGTCATTACTCAGTTTCTCTTGCCCTTCATTACCCCTTTGGTTGCAGCCAATAAAAGTGGGAATAGGACATTGGAAGGTAGTTATGCATTAGACTATTTCCTATTTCTTGTCCCCTACAGTTGCTGTTTTTACTGCACGGTTTTGTTGTTGTTATTTGTTTTTAGAGACAGGGTCTCACTTTGCCACACAGGTTGCATAGCTCACTGCAGGCTGGAATTCTTGGGCTCATGTGATCTCTTCCAACTCAGCCTCTTGCGTAGCTGGGGCTATAGGGACATGCCACCACACCTGGCAAATTTTATTTATTTATTTATTTATTTATTTATTTATTTATTTATTTATTTATTTATAGATGAAGTCTCACTATGTTGTCCAGGCTGGTCTCTAACTCCTGGCCTCAAGCGGTTCTGCCTTGGCCTTCCAAGTAACTGGGATTATAGGTGTGGTCCACTGCACTTGGCCTTTACTCCAGAGTTTAATAGCATCAGTGAGAAGTGCTTACAATCTCTAGTCCTACCAGGAGCCCTGTGAGACCTGGGGCTAAGGAGGATCAAATGACATTATAAATAAAAATAAAAAATACAAGTATAAACTTGGAGAAGATTTTTGCAGTTTATAAAATGGACAGTGCATTAGTATATAAAAAAACAATTTTTACAAATACATGAAAAAAGACACACTTAGAAAAATAGACAAAGTATAAACAGACTTTTCACAGAGATGGAAATGCAACTAGTCCAGAAGCATGGAAGATCAGCCTCACAAAATCAGGGAAATGCAAATTAATATAGTATTCCCAGTTAATAAAATGGCAGAATGTAAAAATCTGACAACACCAGTGATTACGGGGATTACCAAAAGAATCATTTTTTTTCTCATACAGGGCTAATAGGAGTATAAATTTACAAACATATTTTGGAAATATTTGGCATTATCAAAGTTTAATATGTATGCACCCAAAGACCCAGAAAATCTTTCTGGATAGCTATGCAACAATGCTAATAAGAATAGTGTTTATGATTGTACAAAGAGAAAATAATCCAATAAAAATAGATTAATTTTCTGTGTTATATTCTCTAACCTGAATGGTCTACAGCAGTGAAAATGAAAGAATAGTAGCTGCATCTGCTACGAGTACCTCTTAGAAACATAATATTGATTGTAAAAAGAATAATAAAAGCATGCCTAATTAAATATACAAATGCATGTTTATGCATGCATTAGATTTTAAATGCAAGTAAGTAATAAAAATACAAACTGTACAACACATTGTGTTTAGGGATATATATATATACTAAAACCACATACATACCAAAAAAAATAAACAAAATTTTATAGTCATCAATATCTACTGGGGATATAGGAAAAAAAGCGATTTTAAAGGGAGAAATATGAAGAATTTAATGTTCTATTTCTTAATCTGAATTGTAGGTATATTGGAGATTATGTTAGTACTTATTTATACTTCAAGTATATTTTACATATATTATTTTGTATGCATCAAATGATTAAAACACAGAAAAACATTAAATTTTCAGATGTTAGCTGGGGTTGGGGATTGACCTTCAAGTGAGTTATATGTTCGTGTGTGTATGTGTGTATAATGTACTCATTTGTCATTTTTGTTTGTTTATCTATGGCATCCTTACATATAAATGTAATATAATCATTTAATTATGATCTATAAGTACTTACATATCATTATAGTACTTCTTTTAAATTTACTTTTAAAAACTGCTCAATATATAATTCTTATGCTCATATGAGATCCTTGTGGAGCTGACAAATATGCCCCTCTCCATTTTATTTCAACATCTTTCTCTTCACTTACGGCAGCAACATGTAATGAAGAAAAATAGTATTTCAGATTCAAAACTGAAAGATCAGAAAAGTACATGTAAAATAAAGTATCCCCCTTTCACTTCCCATGGAGAACCCACTTCTCTCATTCTGGTAAATGAAATACCACATATGTAAAAATGGTTTTTACAAAGCATTCATTACACAGCCATGAATAAACTTTATATTTAATGCCCTGAAATCAGATTTCTTTATTAAGCTGAGCTTGGCATACTTTAGACCCAGAGGTCTGTCTATTGAATGTGTGTTCATTAAGTTTGGCTGTATTCAGAACTGGAGGTCATCTCTTCCAAGAAATTTTTTACAGGAGTAGATTGGCCATTAATAATTTAAAGCCTTCCAGCTAAGTAGCAGACACAACGCTAGAGTCTAAAGTAGTATTTTATTAACCCCTCATGTATTAAACCTCTTTTAAGAATCTGGTTTTTGTTCTTGATATCTTATAACCATTTTTTTCACAATAGTAGTTCAAAGCTTGTGGCCAAAGGGAGTAACAATTGAGAAATACCACTACCTCTTTACCAATAAAATAGTCATGAATAATTGACAGATTCTATTAATATATTCTGCCACATTAGGTTTTGTCATTATGATATTAGATTTTTGTTTCTGCATAAAACTCCAAAACAAGTCTAAAAGGAAATGTACAGCCCATTGTGAATTTGGAAGATATATTTGGAAAAAAATAAGTTAATAATTTTTAATAAGCTTGTACTCAATTTATATTAAAAGATCAAGCTACTTTATTTGTCAAATATATATAAGCATTATACATATACCATGGTATTTATGTACATATATATTCATTCTTACAGGTTTTAGAAAGCACTTTAAAAAATATTTCATTTGAATCAGCTTTTAATGAAAATAGTATTTCAATTATCTGAATACATCAATTTTTTTTCACTTTTTCCATAAATAATCTAAACCTGAAGCTGGTACAGAAAGCTCCAGAGGAAATCTTAAGAAAACTAGAAATAAGTTAAGAGGACATATTACAGGAGATTAGCAACTCATTGCGGGCATCAAGAAATTCCCTAGGCGGAAAAAAAATGTTCAGACATAAACAGCAACTTTCCTAAGTGACCTGGTGTCCACAGAATCTTTGCCAAATTTCTGTTTTGGGCAGGTAAAGAGCCTACAGATATAATCGAGTTGAAAATCTGAATGTATTAGTCCTGCATTTCAGAATAGGAAGAGATGACTTAACGTCAATAGATAGTAGCAAAGGCAAAACTGAAGGGGTAATTCAAGCTCAGTAGAAAACCACTGTGAAAATTGTACTCCAGATTGGTATATATAATGTTACACCTCTTCTGACTGCTTATCCTGTTAGGATATCCAAATACAGAATTGGTTTGGGGACATTTCAAGGTCATTGGCAATATTTATTATTTGTTTTTGTTTGACTGTTACTTCAATATACCCCATCTGCTATTTCAAATATTAGAGCAGGCCATGATTGAATATACTTCGAACTATTCAATGGCCTCACCATTCCATGTGCCTGCTTTCAGGAGACTACATAAGAGAGGATGGAGAAATAAAAGAGTCAGTGAAGATTTATCTGCACAGTTAGGAAAATGAGAAAGTAATTCAGTACAGATAATGGTGGCTTTGTGAAAAATCAGCATATTAAGCATTTAGCTCAGCATATTCTGTCACTTTTTAGCAGATTGCTATGCAACGCATTATACTTTCAATCACTTGCAGTTTAATTTACATTATCTATATAATTAAATATAGAACAAAATTAAGAAATAATTCAAAATAACTTATTACTTAATATTTCATCATCTAACTGTTCATCATGTAATATTCAATTGGATCAGAAAGTAAACAGGAAAATGCATATTTTATGCATAAAATGTGAACATATTTGGTAATATTTTTAGAAAATCCAAGAGCCGAAAATGCATATGAAATCCTATTTTGCTTACATAGAATAGTTACAGGCTAGTACTTCATGCCATCATCTCTAGTTTTATATGTTTCTGAGCAATTAACAAAAAGTCCAACTAAAATTGGCTTATGCTAATAGTGAATTCACTGTCTCATTTAACTGAAAAGCCCAGGAAGAAGTAGCCTCAGATATATCTTGATAAAGGTGTAAACAATGTTCTAGAACATATTTTTTTCTCTCTTATGTCTGTTGTGTGCTATGCTGGCTCCCTTCTCAGTTATCCCTGCACAAATAATTTTCAGAGAACAGAAAAAATTTCAGAGGTATACCCTTTTAGGATCAAGTCCTCCAGAAAAGAGTCACCATGCTTCCTGTAGAGTTCAAAATTATTATGACTGGTCTTATTGTCTCTGGCCAGTCTGAACTGGGTTAAGTATGCATCCAATGCTTGAAACAATCACAGAAGTAGAGTGCTTTACATGAACCACTTAAAGTAAGAGAAGGATAGTGTCTGGGAAAGGAGAGCAAGGTACTGTAGTAACACAATTGGGTGTGATTGATGAGTAAGAAAACAACAAACAAGAAAAGCTCATTACAGTGTCCGGGTCCCACATCTGTTCCCATGCTCAAGGGAGAATATGTTAGAACCCAGAGAATACAACCAGTTACACGTTACCTAACAATGGGGATATATTCTGAGAAATGTAACTTTAGACAACTTTGACAGTGTGTGAACATCATAGAATGTACTTATGAAAACTTAGATGGTATAGCCTATTACACACGTAGGCTATATGATATGGCCTACTGCTCCTAGGCTACAAACCTGTACAGCATTGTGCTGTACTGAATACAGTAGGCAACTGTAGCTCAATGATAAGGATTTGTGTATCTAAGCATATCTAAAGAGTAAACATACGATATAAAAAATGTAAGATACAAAATATTAAAAATGGTACACTTGTATCTAACACTTACCATGAATGGAGCTTGCAGGATTGGAAGTTGCTCTGGGTGAGTCAGTGAGTGAGTGGTGAGTGAATATGAAGGCCTAGGACATTACTGTACCTTACCGTAGACTTTAAAAACATTACATACTTAGGCTACACTAAATTTATTAAAAAACATTTTCTTCGGCCGGGCACGGTGGCTCATGCCTGTAATCCCAGAACTTTGGGAGGCCAAGGCAGGTGGATCACCTGAGGTCAGGAGTTCGAGACCAGCCTGACCAAAATGGAGAAACCCCATTTCTACTAAAAATACAAAATTAGCTGGGTGTAATGGCACATGCCTATAATCCCAGCTGAGGCAAGAGAATCGCTTGAACCTGGGAGGCAGAGGTTGCGGTGAGTCAAGATCCCGCCATTGCACTCCAGCCTGGGCAACAAGAGTGAAACTCTGTCTAAAAAAAAAAAAAAAAAAAAAAAATTCTTCAATAGTAAATTAGCCTTAGCTTACCATAATTTTTTACTTTATAAACCTTTTAATTTTTTAACATTTTGACTCTTTTGTAATAATACAGTTTAAAACACAAACACATTGTAGAGCTGTACATAAATATTTTCTTTCTTTATATCCTTATTGTATAAGCTTTTCTTATTTTTATGTTTATAAATTTTTGTTCTCTTTTTTTAAAACTTTTTGCTCGAAACTAAGACACAAACACACATTAGTTAGTCTAGGCCTACACAGGGTCAGAATCAACACTATCACTGTCTTCCACCTCCACATGTTCTCCCACTGAGAGGCCTCCAGGGTTAGTAACACGCATGGAGCTGTCATCCGTCATGATAACAACGCCTTTTCTTTAAATACCGCCACAAGGACATGCCTGAGGCTGTTTTGTAGTTAACTTTGTTTTTTTAAGTGGAAGTGCACTTTAAATCATAAAAAGTGTAGTATCGTAAATACATAAACCAGTAGCTAGCACAATCATTCATTATCATTATCAAGTATGATGTACATAATTGTATGTCCTAGACTTTCATACAACTAGCAGTGTAGTAGGTTTGTTCATACAAACATCACCATAAACACATGAGTAATGTGTTGCGCTATACCGTTATGAAGGCTAGGGCATCACTAGGCCATGGGAATTTTTCAGCTCTGTTATAATTTTATGGGCCCATTATTGTACATGGGTCCACCATTGACTCAAAGGTCTTTACATGGCACATGACTGTATTAGGCTTCAAAGGAGGTGCAGAGAAGTCTCTAGAATAATTTTGGTATTGTACGTAATGCATTTTAGGGGATTGGGTGTGGCTGTAACTGGTCGGGAGAGATTTGTACTGGAGCAAGGAAAATACAGAGCCAATGAGTTGTCAGAAAGCTGTGTGGTTCAGGGCATAAATTGTATCACCTTCACCAAATCTTCAGTTCAGTTGCCAGTTCTCAAATTATGAAAGGCAAGGTTATCTTATTTTAAAAGTTACCATCAGGCTCTCGAGCTGGATCAACAGGAGCTGATAACAAGGAGTAGGACAAATCAACAGAAGCCTGATTTCTGAGTGAAGCCTGACCGCTTAGTTAAGCCAGCTGGATTCAGAAATTATGGGAAAGATTTTGACTAAAAGAAGTTGTGGATTTGGGAATTTGACTCGAGTTCTCAGGATCACTGAGAGTAATATTGTCTGTTCAGTGAAGTGAGTATTGGGGACCACCACTAAACACTCATTTTTTGTCCAAAGTTTGCCTTAATACCAAGAACTTGTACTCTAAAAGGAAACTTAAGCATTCTAATCACCAACTTATGTGACCTTGCACACATTATTTAGCCTATTTAACTCTGTTTTCCCAGTTGGTTAAATTTTTCCATTTAACTTTTATGCAGAAATTTGGTCCCAATTATGACTGTTACTTCTAAAGCACTTATCAAATTATTTTCCTAAATGGTAGCTCTCTACTTGGAAAGCATATGAAGAAGCTTACATAAATTAATATAAGCCACCTGCTTCATTGGCTAACATTTAATAAGCCCTCAGTAATTATAAAACACTTTTCCTTATAGATACAGTTTATACAAAAAGATTCTTATACAAACATTGTTTTCCAATCACGATAAAGATAATAGACTAAACAGAGAAATAAGCAAGAGTCCCCAGCCCTCATGTGAATTTGTTAGTGATATCTAGGTAAGCAAATACAGGCGAAATGCTAGAAAAGAAAGAATATGTCTTTTAGTGTCTATAATTTTATAAATACTTCAATTTTTATGGAATTTTTGACATGCTATTTTTATTTAAGATTTTTTTGTTTTAATGGCAATTTTAAATGTGTAAATATTCAAACTTGCCTCTATCTTAAAATATGTCATATTTTGAAATTATTTTCTACTTCAGTATTATTAAAATATGTATTCATATATTATTGGGTAGTTTATTGCTTTAGGTTTTATTTTATCTTATTTTGATAATATTTAAAAATATAAAACAGCATATCTTATTTTTTCAATTGTGAATTTTATAAACATTTCAGACTTTTTTCTCTATAATGGACACTTTTTTTTTTCTGTCACCCAAGCTGGAGTGCAGTGGCGCAATCTCGACGTACTACAATCTCAGCTTCCTAAGCTCAAGTGATTCTCCCACCTCAGCCTCCCCAGTAGCTGGGATTATAGGTGCACACCACCATGCCTGAGTAATTTCTGTATTTTTAGTAGAGACAGCATTTCACCATGTTGGTCAGGCTGGTCTCAAACTCCTGACCTCAGGTGATGTACCTGCCTCGGCCTCCCAAAGTGCTGGGGTTACAGGCATGAGCCACTGAGCCCAGCCTATAATGGACACTTTTTTATTCATTTCATAATTTGTGTCAAGATTAATTTACATGAATTTATTAAGCATACTCTATTGCATAAAATGATGTATAATAATATTTTCACTGTTTTTCTTAGGAAAAGAGAAAGCCTCATAATCATAAATTTATATATAACGCGGCTTATGAAAAGAAGAATCATCAAATTTATTGTCTACACAATAAGAAGGACAAAGTAGTTTCCATATTCTTGGATATGGAACACTGACAAAGGGGTCTTCACAACAATTGAGTGTATTAGCAAGTTTGTATTGGAAAAATATGAGGAGGATAAAAGTGTTTTTTTTTTCATTATTGAAAAATCAAATCTCACATCTTCTTGATCATTAAAGCTTATTTCCAAGGAAGTATTTCTGTAAAGGATATTATACTTTCAAAAATGTATCTCTAGTCTTGTACATTTGAAACTAAAAGTAGAGTAGCCTAAGGTATTAACCAAAAAGTAATTACCTAGGAGAAAATAGAGTTTTTCTCACATAATAACATATTAAGAATTTTAGTTTAGAAACACTTTCACAAACATTATTCATTAATTTATTCATTCTACTAATATTATATTGAGCCTAATATAAGTCAGGTAAAGTTCTAGGTGCTAAATAAAAAGTTGGTAAGTCACAGTTCATTCTTCAAGGAAGGATAACTTTTGGGGAGGTGGTATAGAAATGGAGACATGGGCAGTATGACATTTTATAGTGCAATGTGTGAAGCACATCAAGCAATCAGAGCAAGTATGATGCATAATCTACAAATTCAACTTCAGATGTTAATTTTTCTGTACTTTTTATACTTCATTTCTACAATTTTGGGGGAATATTTAAGCATTCTTTCCAGGGCTCCACAACGCCACAAAATAAAATTATGTCTTGTATTTAGAATCGTATATTTTCCATAGCATAAGGCTTGGTGACTTAATCCATCTTTCATTCAGTGGGTGCCTTTAGGTTGCACTGCACTCTGAAGTTTCTGCTCAAGGTATGAGCATTTTTGAGGGACCACACATTGTCCTGAAGTTTCTTAGTATGTCATACAATCCTTTTTTCCATTGGTTTTGCCAACTTCCTGGCTGTTTCACCAGGAAATTTCACAGCTATGCCAAGCATAAGATTTTTCTTTCTCATTTTGTAAACTGAGGAAAACTTTTCTTTATTGTTTCCAGTAAAATATGTATTTCCTTCTCCATCATTCTTTCTTGCTTGCTTCTTACTAAGATATTTTTTTCTACATCCTATATCTTCTTTCCCCTCTAAGGCTTGAGATTTGAAGCAAAAAAGACATGGCTTATTCCTAGGCTCTTTCAACTTTATTCACCATATCATCCATATTCTTATGTTATCATATCCTTATTGGTTGTTAGTGTCTTTGCTCGAAGGATTAGGTGGGTAGAAATATGAGAGAAAATTATTTCCCAATGAAACCTAAATTTAAAACTTTAAACTACAAATCTTTTAAAAGAAACTGTAGGAAAAATATTTATGATCTTGAATTAGGCAATAAATTTTGAAATATGGCACTAAAGCCTGATCCATACAAAAAGACATTATGCTTTATAAATACTGAGATCATTTGTTCTGTGAAAGACATTATTGAGAACATACAACTGAAAGTCCCAATAAGGAATACAATATTTAAAAATCACATTTCTTGAAAAAATTGACATCCAGGACATATGAAGGACACTGAAAACTTAACAAGGTAAACAAACAATACACTAAGCAAAAGATCTAAACAAGCAGATTACCAAAGAAAGTATAAGGATAACAAAGAAACATCAGATCAGCACAACAAATAATTAGAAAAATGTAAATTAAAATCAAGCTGCTGTTACATAGTTATTAAATAACTAAAAACAAACAAAAAAGTAAATGCATCTTGCTAAATGAAAGAAACCAAACACAAAAGGTAACATTTTGTATGATTGCATTTATAAGACATTCTGGAAAAGTGCTATTCAGAGACCTTGCATGGGGGGAAGTGTTGACAGCAAACTGGAGGCACAATTGTTGAAGTGATAGAACTATCCTGCCTTATAAATGTTTGGTGGATTTATGGCTGTATGTATATATGTCAAAACGTAGGGATTTATAGGCCATAAAGATAGAATTTTAGTGTGTGTAAATTTAAAAACACCATTTTGGATATTGAAGGAACCCAAACTGTATTCCAAAATTGAATAGAAACTTTAACAAATAATTATTTTGGCCGGGTGCATTGGCTCACGCCTGTAACCCCAGCACTTTGAGAGGCCGAGGCGGGTGGATCCAAAGGTCAGGAGATCAACACCATCCTAGTTAACACAGTGAAATCCGTCTCCACTAAAAATACAAAAAATTAGCCGGGTGTGGTGGAGGGCGCCTGTAGTCCCAGCTACTCGGGAGGCTGAGGCAGGACAATGACATGAACCTGGGAGGTGGAGCTTGCCATGAGCTAACATTTTGCCACTGCACTCCAGCCTGGACGACAGAGCAAGACTCTGTCTCAAATAATAATAATAATAATAATAATAATTTACAATTTTACTTTTGTAAATACACTCGAGGAAGTAGGGAAGTAAAAATATAATCCAAGTTACTTTGAAAAACAGTATTTTGAGTAGCTGATATAACACAAAGAACAAAGAAGACTGCAAAAGTTTGTCTTCTGAGAGGGTCTAGATATAGTGAAATTCCACTAGTGGTTTCTAAGTCACATTTTCAAATAAAATGAACAAGCATTACTTGAAAGAGTAGTTAATTCCAGAGTTCAGACAGAAAAAATTCACAATGATCCTGGAGAATGTTGTGATGCCAGAAAAAAGGAAGTGCACAATAAAGGATGGGTATCTCGAAAGAGCACAGGAACCAAACTAAAGAATTTCCAACATGGACATAAAGATGGAGACACGTGACTCTAGGGACTCCAAAAGGGTGGAAGGTGAAAGAGGCATGAGGGTAGAAAAATTACCTATTTGATACAATGTTCAATATTCAGGTGATAGGTACTCTTGAATCCCAATCCCTACATGTAATACCCATGTAACAAAGGTACCCCCGTATCTAAAATAAAATTTTTTGAAAAGAATTTCCAATTACCAAGGCTGAAATAATTTGACAAAAGGAACAATAACCAAATTGAATAATGATGATTTATAACCTGCAGAATAAAATAAATAATCATGAGTTCTTACTACTAAATAAATAAATAATAAAATAAACAAATGAGGGACAAGGGACAGTTTATCCTAAACAAAGAATTTAAATTATTAAATGTAGAATGGAAAAAAAAGATATTTTGAAAATTACTCTAAAATATCTTCGTAATAACTGCTGCAGTCAAGATCCACTGCTACTTAAATGCAAATTTTAGTGATTAAAATATTGAGGAAAAATAGGATATTTGCACAGCACATACTATCTCCCCCAAGATATGTATTAATTAATTACAAAGGAGAAAATAATGACTTTTTAGTGAAGAAAACTGACTGAGACCACCTTAACCAGTGATTGTGGTTAGCATCACCAGTAATAAGACATATTAACAACATAAACTTCAATACATTACACTGAGGAGGGAACAACACTTGTGTAATATGCTTGTCAAAAGTAAAAAACCTCTGTCTACATGAGAAAACACCCAGCAAACTCAAATAAGGGAACATTCTACAAAATAACCAACAATTACACATCAAACGTGTCAAAGTCATAAAAGATAGATACTGAGGAATTGCCACAGATTGGAAGAGACTAAGGATACATGACAACTAAATGCAATGTAAAATCTTGGATTAAATTCTATAACAGAAAAAGGATACTAATGGAAAAACTGGTAAAAATCCAAATGAAGTCTATAGGCTGGTTAATAGAATTGTACTCATGTTAATTTGTTAGTTTTAATAATCACACTATGTTTATGCAATATAGTAACATTAGAGAAAGGTGAGTAAAGGGCATATTTAAACTGCATTATTTTTGTCACTTTTTATAAATCTAAAATAATTTCAAAATAAAATTTAAAAATTTGCTTTAGCATTTTTATGAGTATCAATAATTGAATTTAGAAGGCAATTATGTAGAAATTTGGTGTATAAATATATATATTTTTGTCATCAGTATGAAGGGCCTTCAAAAAGTTTATTAAAACATGAAATTAAAGTGTTAACACAAGTGTTAACAGTGTTAACAGATAACACAGATAATTAACACTGTTAACACTGTTAACAAGTGTTATCTGGTGGGAAGAATATACAAAGGAGTTCATGCCTTAGATCTAGCTCTGCCACAGTTAACTTCTTCATTATCTAAAAAAGTGAAATAAGTGATGGCTGATCTTGCCTCTATTACTCTTTCAACACATGTGATTTAAACCAAGTTAATCAGTGTCTTCCAACTGCCTGCCCATGTAGTTGGTAAAGCTTTATCACAGATATTGAAGAGGAGTAGCTTTCTCTTCTGAGATTGCTAAAGTGTTAGGATGAAAGCCAGAGGAGTTGGGCCAAATATCTGGATGAGGCACACTGCCTAGGAAAATGGTCATATGCATCTAAACAAAGTATTGACATGGAAAAACACACACACACACACAGCAAAGAGAGAGAGACAGACAGAGAGAGAGAACACATAACACAAGTATAATTACGTTACTATTTTTTTCTACTCATTTTAATGTTATTCCTGCCAGCCTCATGAGGTCTATTTACCATGGAATTCTCAGGACATGTAAGTTTCTGACAGAGTACAGTCAATATATGTAGAAAACATAGATTAATTTAGCTTTGGTTCCCACAGAAGCAAAGCCTAAACAGAGATTTGATAGCGTACCAGTAAGGAAAAGGTAAAGAGGGAAAGACAGATAATAATGTGCATTATTGGGCTGGTTACCACTGTAGGTAACTGGAGCTTGATCCTGCTGGAGTGCTCTGGAAGCTTTATTAGAACATATAATTCAGTTATCTCTCTTGAATGTGAAATAAGCTAGAATATTTATTTATAGCCTCCTGTCACTCAGTAAAAGGGTGCTCACAAAGGTCATTTTCCCCCACCCCAATATTTTGGCAAAATAGGCTCTGATGTCCAGAGAAAGTGCGATGAGTTCAATATCAGGCAATGTGCACCGATGTGGTAAGAGCAAAGGGTTCGCACTGACATCTGACACCATCTAATCCATGGAACAGTTAATTGAATACATGGTTCCAGTCTTCTCAGGGTCAACCAGAAAGTCCCTACTTGATGTAGTTTGAATGTTTGATTCCTGCAAACCTTATGTTGAAATTCGATTCCCAATGTTGGAGGCAGGACCTAATGGAAGGAGTTAGGTCATGGGGCTGAATACCTCATGAATAGAATGATGCCACCTCTGGCGGGGGTAGGGAAAGGTGAGTGAGCTCTCCCTTTATTCATTCCTGAAAAAATTGGATGTTAAAATGAGCCTGGCACCTTCCCCTACCCCTTTGCTTCCTCTCTTGCCATGTGATCTTTGCACACACTAGCTTCCCTTTGCTTTCTGCCATTAGTGGAATCAGTCTATGGCCCTTACCAGAGGCCAAACAGATGCCAGTAACATGCTTCTCAAACAGCCTGCAGAACTGCAAGTTTCAAATAAGCCTTTTTTGTTTATTCATTACGAGTCTCAGGTATTCCTTTATAGTAGCACAAAACAGACTAAGACAGGACTATCTTACTTTTCTAGTGCTTCTGTAGAAAAGTACAGAAAACTAGGTGGCTTAAACAATAGAAATTTTTATTGTCACAGTTTTAGAGGCTAGAGGTCCAAAATCAAGGAGTCAAAAAGATTTGCTTTTTGTGAGGATCATGAAGGAGAATCGGTTCTATTACTGTCTCTTCCGGTAGCCTCAGATGTTTCTTGGTTTATAGATGGCATTCCTTCTGTGTCTTCACATCTTCTTCTATGCACATCTATCTCTGTGTCCAAATTTCCCCTTCTTATAAAGACATCGGTCATATTGAATTAGGACCCATCCTAATGATTTTGTCTTAACTTGATCATCTATAGTCATATTACTAACAATCCATAAGAAGGTCCAGGCCCCTCACATATCATTTCTCCTTTAAAAGTATAGTGTAGTACTATGATAAGTGTCTTGCTAAAATGCAGATAAATCATTCATACTGTTTAATCCTGCCTATGAATTCCAATCATGTGCTAAAGGAAATCAATGTAGTCTGAAATGAAGTCTTCATTGTGAACTCTCCACTAGCTCTTCATCAAAGGATTAGCATCATTGACTTTAGAATTAAACAGATGTGTCTCATTTTCACAATTTCTTCTGATTTTCTTGAGATAGGTACCCACTCATGTAATTTTTTTTCGACTTTTGATACAGATCTGGATAAAATAAATATTTTACTGCCCTCCAAACTTTTTATTTAAAATGGCATTTAACATCAATTAATGCAATATGCCACATCAGTAAATGACAAAAGTCACATTATCACCTCAACAAACACAGAAAAAGCACTTGAGAAATTATAACACCCCTTGATGACTAAAAAAAAATACTCCACAAGCTGAGAATAGAAGGAAATCTTCTCAATATGATAAGGAACATCTTCAAAAACCCCACATCTAACATCATATTTAGTGGAGAACATATTCCCCTTAAAATCAAGCATAAGACAAGGATGTCTTCTCTTACCACTTCTATTCAACATTGTTCTGGAGGTTCTAATCAGGGTAAATAATCAAGAAAATAGAAGAAAAGGCATCTCAATTTGAAAAGAAGAAAGAAAATTATATTTGCAGATGCTATAATTTTGTATATAGGTAATCATAAAGAATCTACAAAAAATTATTAGAGCTAATAAATGATCTCTGCAAGGTTTCAGGATGCATGCTTAATATATGAAAATCAATCGAGTTTTCATACTGTAGCTTTTTTCAAACTGAAAATTAAATTAAGAAAACAATTTTATTTACAATAACATCAAAAATTAAATAGGAATAATTTAACAAAAGGCATGCAAAACGTATACCCTAAAAACAATATAGCACTGTGGAAAAAATTAAAGAAAACCTCAATAAATGGAAAGGTACCCCATATATGTGGATCAAAAAAATTAACATTACGATGATATTTCATAAATTGATATACAGATTTAATGTACTCTTCCTCAACACTGGAACTGATTTCCTTGCAGAAATTACAAGCGAATACTAAAATTCATGCTAAAATTCAAGGGACCCAGAATAGCCAAAACAATCTTCGAAAAGAACAAAAACATTCCCTGATTTCAAAACTTACTACAAACTTACAGTAATCAAGACGTTATGGTATTGGTATAAGAATAAACACATAGATAAATAAAATAAGATTGAGTGTCCAAAATTAAAGTCGTGTTTTTAGTCAATTACTTTTCAAGAAGGGTTCGAAGATAGTTAAATAGGAAAATAATGGTGTTTTCAACTATTTTCTAAGTCAATTGGATAATCATGTTAAAAGAAGAAATTTGGACCTCTATCTCAAGCCATGTACAAAAACTAACTCAGAATGTATCAAAAACTTACATGTAAGAAGTAAGGTATAATGTAAAGAAGTTTTGTCTTTAAATGTGTGGTTAAAACATCGTATGTTCTCACTCATAAGTGGGAGCTAAGCTATGAGGATGCAAAGGCATAAGAATGACACAATGGACTTTGGGGAATCAGGAGGAAAGGGAGGGAAGAAGGTGAAGGATAAAAAACTACAAATAGGGGGCAGGGCGCGGTGGCTCACGCCTGTAATTCCAGCACTTTGGGAGGCCGAGGCGGGCGGATCACGAGGTCAGGAGACCGAGACCATCCTGGCTAATCGGTTAAACCCAGTCCCTCCTAAAAATACAAAAATACAAAAAATTAGCCGGGCACGGTGGCGGGCGCCTATAGTCCCAGCTACTCGGAAGGCTGAGGCAGGAGAATGGCGTGAACCCGGGAGGCGGAGCTTGCAGTGAGCCGAGATAGCGCCACTGCAGTCCGGCCTGGGCGAAAGAGGGAGACTCCGTCTCAAAAAAAACAAAACGAAAAAAAACTACAAATAGGGTGCGGTGTATACTGCTCGGGTGATGGGTGCACCAAAATCTCACAAATCACCACTAAAGAACTTACTCACGTAACCAACCATCCCCTGTTCCCCAATAACTTATGGATATAAAAATAAATAAATAAATGAATAAATAAATACACCAGGCAAATGATAAATGTCAAAAATAAAAAGTAAATTTAAAAAATGTGTGGTTAACTGGTTAATGATGATATTGTGTGTGTATTTTCTCGTCTCTTGCTGCTGACATACATCTAAGATGTTTAAAAAGATTTGTGTATATCAAAATGTTTATTATTTAGGCTGCATGTGTAATCTGTAAATTAAGTTTGAAAAGGCACAATGAAGGCTTTCAAAGAGCAAGGATTAGCAAAAGGACAAAAAATTTTGATTTTAGATGCTGAGGCAAACACAGTAATGACTAAAGTAGCTGTGAATTTAATGTCATTGTAATGTGATTAAATTTCATATCTTTATTGAAAAGTAAATTCCACCCCTACCCCCTATTACAACAAGACTCCAGATGGCAAGGTAAAGTTTTGCAAACTGTATGAAACCAGAGCAAGCATATCTTAACATAATTTAAAGTATACTCATTGAAAGCTTAATCCATAATCTATAAAACATGTTCCCATTTTTGTAACATATATTCCTCTTTTTATAACATATAACATATTGCATTATTGCTAATAGAGCACCTAGTATATAAAATTTTTGGTGGGCAATACATTTCTAAAACATCTGCTATATTTTAATTAAACTCCCTCCTTGAACATACTTTAGATTCTATTATGGACTAGCAGAACACAAATGTAATTTTTTTGATTTTTGTTTTGTTTTTTGTTTTCCAAAAGGAAAACAGTGCCACCTAATGTTAACTATCACTGATAATATATGTAGAAGTTTACATAATCTCACGGAAAACTAGATTCAAAAGATTTTTTCTTAAAATTATTTTAAAATTAATTAAATTACAATTTGAGACTTCTATGAAAGGAAAACCATTTATATTTGGAATTAAATTTCAGCAATAATTAAAGTAACTTTTCTGACATTTTCTTCAAACCCTCCACTTAATTTTTAACAAATTTGGACTATTAAGTCAAGTATTCTCTGATGGTGAATAATTGTATTAGGCACCTTTGCATTTCTTTTTGCACTAACAGAGGTATTTAATAAACATTTACCAGGCTGGACTCTTACATAATGTAGCTGTGATTAAAAAAATTAAATTCTAAACAGATGAAAGAATAAAGTGAAGGAAATGAGAAGATGTATATTAACTGTCCATTTTTATATTGTAAAGATAATGCATCATCATTATAGATGATTGGAAAAATTCCAAAGTAGAAGAAAAAATAAATGATCTTATCAGAAAAAACTATTATATACCTTTGGACTATTTTCTTAGAAGGTTTGTAGATGTAGTTTATACTGTTTGTTATATAATTCTATGACCATAATATGTTGTTAAAATTATAAATGTAATTTGCTTTCTTCGAACCTTCTTAAATATTTACATGTTATTTTATCATTTCTAAACATTAATTTAGACTTTCATTACATTTATTTCAATAGAATAGTGTTATTTACTTAGCCAATTCACTATTTGAGATATTTAGAATGTATTTCATTTAGTATATTTTGAATTTATAAAAAATGCTTTATATTTGCCATATATTCTTTTAGCAATATATATTTAATATGTATTTAGGCTAGAAGAGAATTCTTGTGATACCATAAAGCTATTAATGTTCAAATTTTTCCATTTTTTAACTTTTCACTTCACATATTTTTTAATAAGAAAAATTGTAATTCCCTTATTTTAATGCTAATAAATCCAGAACCCCAAATTCTCATTAGTTATACTAAAAATCTAAAATAGAACTCAGATCTTTATGTACTAATTCAATACTATACTATTGTGTATTCAAATATATTATTGAGAAAATATCATGTTTTTGTCTTTGTATATTCTCATGTGTTTGAATATTATTTTAAAATTTTTGACAGAAATTGGTTTTATGGTCTCCCCTTAAGTGCAATTTAATTACCTGTCATTGCTCTAGAATAGTCTAATAGATATAAGTTCACAGATGAGACAATCTTTTCCCCATAGAATCTATAAAATGATATTTCAGTAAAGTATAATATATTTACAGCTACATCAAGCTATTTATTATGTATGTATTAATCATACATACTTAATAGCTTATGTATGCACTTAATAATAATAGTATACACACATACTTAATAGCTTGATGAATTTTCACAAAGTAAGTATGTACATCTAACCCAAAGTAAGTTCAAAGAGAGTATTAGCTGCCCAGACACCCCTCCCATCTTCTGAGTTTAAACCTTCCTTCAGTTACTACAGGGCCCCAGCTACCCCCAAACCCCCAAACATACATACACCAAACACGGGTAACTATTCTTCCGACTTGTATCACCACAGTTTGCCTGTTATTAAGTGGAATTCTTCAACATACACACTTGTATGTCTGGTTTCTTTCACTCAAAAATATATTATTCATCCATGTTTGTGCATGTAGTTTTATTCTACCTGTATGCCACCAATAGGGAAACTATGACTTATAGGTCAAATCTCATACTTCAACCACCTGTTTTTGTCAATAAAGTTTTATTGAAACACAGCTATGCTGATTTATTTACATACTTTCTATTGTTGCTTTCACACCACAATGGCAGAGATGAGCAGTTGTGACAGAGACCTTATGGCCTGCAATGCCTAAATTGTGTACTATCTGGTTTCCTGTAGGAAAAATTTGCTGATACCAATCTGTGATACATATGGTACAATTTGGTTTATTTCTAACTTGGGACTTTTTTTAGTAGTGCTGCTATGAACATAATTGTACATGTATTTTCAGGAACATATGAATACATACATATCTAAAAGATTTATATTATGGAGTAGAATTCTAGCTGAGCAGTTCTGAATGTGTTCAGTTTTAGATGATATTAGCAAAGTATTCTCTAAAATGAACTTTATCAATCTATACTTTCACCAACATGGCCTGAGTGTTCCCATTGATCTGCATCTGCATCCAGACCAAGTGGTCTGTCTTTTTCATTTTAGCCATTCTGCTGGGTGTGTAGTGGTGTCATATTGTGATTTTAATTTACACATCTTTAATAATTAATTAAGTTGAGCACTTTTTAATATGTTTACTGGGCATTGGGTTATCTTCTTTCATGAAGTACCTATTAAATTCTTTTCTGTTTCCTTTTCGGATTTTCTCTCTTTTCTCTTTTGTAGAAATATGTAAGGGACATGAGTCTTTTGCAGGTATATTTATTCCAACAGATTTTCTTACACTGTTGTTTACTATTTTTCACTCTCTGAATTACATCGCTTAAAACAGCAGAAATTGTTAACTTTAATATGGTTAAAGTTAGCATTTTTTTCTTAAATATTTGAAAATGTTCATGTTCTTTTTGGGAAACCTTGGCCTATTCCAATTTCTTGAGGAGAGTCTCCTATTTTTTTTAAGACGTATTGTATTACCCATACATGCAGATCCTGAATGTACCTGAAATTGAGTTTGTTGTGTTGTGTGAGGCAGGCACCATAGTTATTTTCTTTTCTAGTAAAAATGTTCCATTTATCCAACACCATTCTCCATTGCACTGCAGAGACACTGTTGCCACATTGGACTTTAATACCTTTTCTTTCCCATATTAATCTTCTTTATATCATTGGGTCTATTTTCAGGTTCTCAGTTATATCCCATTGTTGTTGATTTGTAATAGTGTTATAGCTGGGTAAGTCTCAATACCTGGTAAAACAAGTAACCTTACATAATTCCTTAAAATTTTCTTAGGTATTTTTTCAAATATATTGATGCTCACTAAATATTCTATGTGCTACCTTTTATTTCTCCGCCTCCTTGAAATAAGAGAGCAATATGATTAGTCCTGTTGAGCGGGTTATAAGCAGTACCACTTCTGGACAAAAGCATTACAGGAGATATAAGTATTCCATTCCACTCTCTGCCAGTGAGTTCAGGTTCATTGGAGAGTTCGAGAAACAACAAGATAATAATAATAATAAACAGATTTCTAAGTCCCCACAGGATAATTACTGTGAAGAGTCAGGAGACCTAGGAGGGACCTTATATGCACAAGAAAATTTTGCAGAGAGAATAAGCCACTGAGATTTTGGGGCAGTTTGCTGTCTTAACATAATCCTGTGCTATTATGACTAATTCAGCTATTCTTGGCATGATAGATGATTCTTTGATTTGGGTTTTGTTTTTCCCTAAAACAAGGGGCATCACTATCTATTGGAGTCTTACTTTACGCTACTTAAAGGAGGTGCCTTATTTATTACAACAAGCCATTTCATTAACATAGATTATGCTACTATCTTGAGAAGACAATGGTGGTAAATAAGGTAATGCATAAATTAGATACAAAAGTACTCTGCCTATCACATTTCTCAGAAGATGCAGTAACATTTATTTCACATAGATGTAGTGCCATTTGCTTTTTCCTGAACCTGACTTTTAGTACCGTATGAATCCACCTCCATCTTAGAGCCCTTTAGGTATCTTGACTGAACATAAGTCAGCCAAAATCTTAGGAGATGCTATTTCTCATACATACCCCTACCAGCCCTGTGCTTTGTGATGATATAGGAGTCAAGCAAAACTCCAGCTAGTTCTCAGCACAAAATTATAGTTTTTTGCAAAGATTTTATAACATCAACTGTCTTAGTCTTTACTCCTCAGTGCTAGTTCTCCCACCTTGCACAGCAGGACACTATAAATCTCTACACTTTTTCCTGTGCTGCCCCTGTTCATCACCTTCTAGAAGCAATATTAGATATTTCTCTTGCTGTTTTTCCCATATATTTTTGTCTTCTTTCCTATGTGAAATAGTTCTTGAACAGACAGCTTTGACCATCCAAGTTGCAGATCCAAAATTCTAAGCTATGTACATTATGTAGACACAACATCACCTTTTCCAACTGCACTGAGTACAGAAGCAGAAGTTAAGCAAATAGATACTTGCCCTTAATGTAATTATAATTATGTTAAAGTGACATTAAGATAGTTTTAAAGAAGAGCCACATATGTGTAGAATTTCAGAATTATCCTTTTCTAAGAAAAATGCCATTTAGTAGGAAAACAGGCTTGCCTACCTCTGAGATTTCCTTTTAATTAATGCCAGGTCTCTGTGTGATTATTAATAATATACACCAATTTTAACATTTATTCATTCTGAGGCAAAACACTGGAACATAGAATAATGTTTGTCAAATGAATTTTACTTTGTCATCCACAGATGAATCACCAGTTCAATACAGGTCTTGTCAAATAATGTACAAAGTTCTCTGTTAAGAATGAAGTGATCAGGTGCATGCAGTTCCACGTAATGAAGCTTGCTTCACTTATGTCAAGTTAAAAAAATACAAGTTCTAGAATCAGCTTGAGAGCCAAGTCATAACTTAGCAAGAACAATTCCACGGTTACTATAGAAACCAACACAGAGAGGCATCACTTTTTTATACTCTCCCCCTTCCTCTTCAAATCTCCAGAGCCTTTGGGCACAGTCATAAACTAATTCCTAGCCACCAAGGTTGCAGAATCTGATGATAAGCCATGGGGACATTGGACTGTCTTAACTACTGATCCAAACTTCACACTGGGACAATATAGCAAGTACAGGCACTGATAAAGAGAAGACAGGCTTTCTCAGGATGAGCTATAAAAAGAAGCACCTGTAGATAAAAGCCAACATATGTCACATCAATACTACTGGCAAAGCAATCTTACACAGTTACGTTCTTTCAAGCCAACCATGTATCATCTTTAAAGAACAAAAACATTAAAATATTTTTAAAATGAATAGTCTATTGAAATTAGCTTTTAAAGAATAATAATCATACTATTTTGAATGATTTTTTAATCAGTAATTCTTTGCTTCCCACAGGTATCTAAGGGGAAAGAAAGTAGAAAACACAAAAGTATCTCTGTACATACAAAAAGATGAAACTAGAAATTTTAGGAAATTAAGTTGTCTCACGCAAGGGGGAAAAGAAAAATACTAAAGGAAAATATTTTAATAAATTTTGCCTTATAGAAAATTTCATGCATATATGAATGTACATATGCACACACACATATGTGTGTGTGTATATCTTACATATTTAACTAAAAAGCTTTCCTATGAGGTCCACGTATGTTTTTCTGATCTTTCACCGAAAATAAAATGCAGAAAATTTGTTAGACATTAGTTACTTGAAGAAGATTCCTTTTGGTTTCAGGGATTCAGGGGCTTTTTAGGACCTCTTTGGCTGGGCTCACTTGAGCTAAGAATCATCTATTTATGCCCCAATTATATATGTGTGTCCCATGTAACCTCCATATATATGTGAACAATTTTTTCCAACTTTTTTTCTGTAGGACTTCTGTGCTGTAATAATATTTACTTGAGCTTTTTCAGGTTAGACTTTCAGGTTAGTTTAAGGCAGAAAGTGATGCAAGGCAGTTGAAGAACTTTTTAGGACCTACTTAAAGATACAATTTAGTTCTACATATGGGGACACCATCAAAGCTTTGCTGTAGTTCAACTTTTGTTAGGAGAATTATGGAATGCTTTCATGTTTGGGAGTCTACAGCCCAGATTCTCAGACTGCCTAACTGGATGAGTGATGCTGATCAATCCAATTCAATTTACTTAACACTTATTGAGTGTTAAAACCCACAAAAGGTCTGTAATCATTACTGTGGGAATATTAATATTAGGTAGAAGGGCATAAATCCTATCATAGAAATGTGGGGAAATGCTATTACAATAAAATGCATATTGAGTCTTATGGTTGTATCAAAAATGCTTTCACAGATGCAGCTTTTTCAAAGTGTCTGAAATAGAAACCAGGTTTGATAGATAGAACAGGAAGGTAAAAGAAAATTTCAGGTAAGGGAACAGCATGGATAATGACAGAATAGGTAAAATACTAAAATATATTATTAAAGTCATTTAATCAGTAAAGAATTATTATTATTACTTAAGTCATTTAATCAGTAAGGGATTTCCCAACTCCAAATTATTATACATGTTTTCCTCTAGGAAAATTAGTTTTGGTTCTAGAGTTACATAGCCTATGTTTCACTACTGGGTTACATTACTGATCTTTGTCTGCTTTGTAAAATTTATATTTCTTTCCTGCTTACTAACCTGAAGATTTTTAAAAATGTTTTGTAAATTCAAAACTTGATTTTCAATCTGGGCCTATTTAAAAATCTTTAGCAGTCTTTCTACCTCTTCATTTTCATTTGAAGTGGCTGTCGATTTTGCTTGTTCTTAAATACAAAACATTGCACATTTGCATTTCAATACATACAAAAGCTCAGATATGGGCCAAATATTTTAAAAATGTCAATTGTAGGTAAAATAATCAACTGGTATACCATGTATTTCAACAGTTCCTAAACTTTCTAGATATAGCTTCAGTATTTTTGATTAAAGTTATTCAGAAATCAACAGAGAAGAGATTGTCATAAATTTAAGAATGTAAAAATCTCAATATCATTAACTATTAATTATGGATTTTTACTGTACATATTTTTATTGTTAACTGTAGTTATACCTACCATTCTGTAATTTGCAATTTAGGAAAATACATCTTGACCGATTCTTTGTTTTGAAGAAAACAACTAAACTGCTTAGTTTGAAATCCCCAGCCTTCAATACTTTAGTCTCAAAGAATTTTCTAAAATTTACCTCACTTTACTTGCATGTGTTCTCTAAGTTTGAAGAGGTCTATGGGAATTTTAATCATCCAGCTTCTATGTATTTACTGGACAATAATATCAAAGTTAATTCCTTTTGTCCTATCTGTCTAGTCTTGCAAGATTATAAAATCTAGCAGAAGTACCATTTTCTTCTTTGACATCAGACTAACTCATCTTTCATAATCCAATATCCACTATGAGTTACACTGTCCCTCTACCGTGATATAGCATGCTCATGTAAAATGCATGTCCATCAGTAATACCACATTGCTACCAGCTGTAACACAAATCAGTCTGTAGACTAGGCATGATTTCAGGGTATTTTAGTTCCACCTTTTCTCATACACCTACCCAATATGCCTTGGCAGTAATGGTGAGAACCTCCCGTTTATGTTATCTATTGCTATTAATCATGCGCTGCCTGTAGCAAGTTTTCATACTATTCTATTTTATTTAACCTTATATAATGCATGCTTAATTTTAGACCTGTTGTGCTTAACATTGTTTTATTGTATTATGTTCATTATTATACATTGTTCTTATATGAAATATTATATGTTTATAAAATAGAATATGATGTTTGACATGATAACTTTTCACTGTTCTAAAAACCTTTAGAAAAAGCCAATGCCTTCTAAATCTTAGATAATCATGCAAATTAATGTACAACTCTTCACTGAGTAAATATTACCTGCAAAATGCCATGAAAGTTGTAAGAATACACACAGATATATATCAGACAAAGCTTTCACCATCAAGAAGCTTACAATCAAATTAATCTTAGCACCTAGGCAACAACAGAAAATACACATACTTTGGCAAATACTCAAAACCTCCTTGCATAATGGATATTCATGAAGTCTTTGGGGAAAGTAAATGAAGACAATAATCTATAGGGGTTGTATTTTCTCATGATGTTTATGAACATCAAGGAAATAGATGATGTGATAATTCTTTCTCATAATTTGAGCAAGTTTCATTTCATCATAAAAGAAAAAATAACACTTCCCCTTTTAAGCAATCTAGAGTCCTATCTTAGTTTCACATTACTTTCTTGATATATACATTATACAATAAAAAAGGAAAAAGAATGTAGGTTGAGTATGTTTAGCTTATTACTAACACTTCATTCCTAATTTGAAGAGGTTAAACTTACAGATCCCTTATTTTTCTTTGTTTGAATATTAAATACTTTCAGCTTAGAACATCTGCGCATGAGCATCTTATATTCTAAGAGTTAGTTGAGCAACATTTGGATTTGCGGCCAGCATCAGAAGAACATTTTTTTTTAATATATTTAAGTTCTGGGGTATATGTGCAGAACGTGCAGGTTTGTTACATAGGTATACACGTGCCATGGTGGTTTGGGGCACCCATCAACCCCTCATCTACATTAGATATTTCTCCTAATGCTATCCCTCCACTAGCCCCCCCACCCACCCACAGGCCCCAGTGTGTGATGTTCCCCTCCCTGTGTCCATGTGTTCTCATTGTTCAATTCCCACTTATGAGTGAGAACATGTGGTGTTTGGTTTTCTGTCCTTGTGTTAGTTTGCTAAGAATGATGGTTTCCAGCATCATCCATGTCCCTGCAAAGGACATGAACTCATGTTTTATATAGATCCTGCATATTAAGTACTAGAAATGTGAATCAAAATAAACAGATATAAAAGAGCTCAGGTACTATTTGGCAAGTTTATGTCCATATGCTATAGTTTTATTGCCTCTGTTTTATAAACAACCAAATCCATTGCAACAAGGGTTTAACATCTCCTAATCTCAAACGATAGAGGTGAGATATATTTACCAGAGCCAATTTCACACCAAATCTCTAATTCTGAAGCAGGAAATAAATAAATAAAAAGTTCTCGAAAATTTGTTTTAAGTTATTTTTCTTTTATTAAAATTTCTCAAAAAATAACAGTCATACAGTACAGGAAATATCGGAAAGCACAAATGTCACAAGGCTGAATACTTGCCAAATATTATTAACAACTAGCGTTGGGAGGCAGAGACTGCAGTGAGCCAAACCATGCCACTGCACTCTAGCATGGGCAACAAAGCAAGACCTTGCCTCAAATAAATACATACATAGATATATACATACATACATACATATATACAAACATACATACATATATACAATTAGGACTATAAAATTTGAAAGTCGGCATAACATTCGATGAAGAATATGCTTATATGCCTATCTGTTCATTCTTTTTTGTGGCTTTATCTGACATCAGAAACATTATTAGATAGCATATATCAGATAGCAATATGAAAATAGAATAAATCACATACATTATCATTTCAGAATATCACTGCCATCCTTTAAAATCTGTTCAAGCAAAGTCTCTGATTCACTCTGAAGGTGAAGGTTAGTTTCGGTAAATCAAATAATTATGACACTTGCATATTAAGAATAAGACAACAGCCAATCAAAAATGTTACTTACAAAAAACCTTCAATAACACATAAAGAAGTTTAGAGTATAATATTAACTGAGAAAATGCAGTTTAAATCTATGTTGTTATTTATTGCATAATCTCATCTAAGTGATATATGCATACATTAAGTATATGTGTACATATAATATACATATATATGATTACAATATGTAAAACGATTTGAGATAAGTATGCCAAAGTAGGACTAGTTATGGAATCTAAATGTGTTTAATAAGCATCATAATAATAACTATCAACAATTTCTAGAAGACTTAAATATATTTAATTTTCAGAGCAGCCCTGCAAAGATATGGATGCTCTGTTAACATAGATACCCTTCATTAGCCTCATCACTCCAAAAGCACCTGCAATTAAGCAGATGTTTTGTAAAATGTGAACCTGTTTCCTTCTTTGCAGTGAATTTGGTGCAGGCTGAGCATTGGCCCTAACGTGGGTCAATCAGAGTGCTTTCCAAGGTTTTTTGTTTTTTGATGTAAGACAGCTAGATACAAGAGAATGAGGCTCAACATATTAAGAAAAATAAGAGTGGGGGTGGGTGACTAGTTATTCCTCTATTTACAGGTTTCCTCTAATCTCAGTCATTGCATCTTTTTTAGGTCTTGTTATTTTTTCATATCTGTACAGAGTCTGTATACTTATAATTAATCTCTGAATATGTTCCTATAAAATTGAAAAGGTTTATTTATAACTTGCAGTCCTAACTGATAGAATAACTCTAACCACTTAATATCAGAGGAAATTGAGGTTTGGGGAAGTTAAGTATCTTTTCTCAAAATCGTACAACCACTGGAAATTAGAGACGCCTTTTGGAATCAGATCTGAATCCCAAATGCAAGGTCAGGATAAGTGAGGATTATCATCGAGGATTTTCATGAGCTTACAAAATTTTTTTCTCTATTTTCCAGATTTTACACAATAAGCAAATATAATTGTTCTCCCTTATCTGTAGGAAATTTGTTCTAGGACCCCCCATGGATACCAAAATCCACAGATTCCCATTCCCTTATATAAAATGATACTTACATATAACTTAGAAATATCTTCTCATATACTTTAAATTATCTCTAGATTATTTATGATACTAATACAGTATAAGTGCTATGTAAATAGTTGTTATACTGTATCTTTGAGGGAATAATGACAAGAAAAAAATTCTCTATGTGTTCAATACATATACAGCTGTACCATTTGTATCCAAATGTTTTTGGTTTGCAGTTGGTTGAATCAAAATATGTGGAACCCACAGATACAAAAGGGCTGCCTGTATTTATAAATGAAAATAGAAAGTAACTTTTAAAAAATTAAATAACATTAAAAAACCTATATATCAGGTATTATAGCATTCTATTACTAAAAGTTGATGGCTTTGGCACAAAATACGCACAAACTATGCAAAAAATTGACATCTGGAACAGGGGCTTAAAGTACTGACTTCTTATCAACTTCTTTGGGGAGGGCCAGATGTGTTACAATAAAACGATAGACAAATTTTGAGACAAATTTTGTCTATTATAGCTCTGTTATTTTTATATTTTATGGTCAATTGTTGAGTATATTTCCTGTTTGCTTAACAGTATATATTCTGGAATAGTAAGGTGTACTAATATGTAGACAATAGATAGATTAGGTAGAGAGATAGATATACACATATACACATATTCAAAAAGTCAAGTTAGTTAACTATATTCAAATCACCTCTGCCCATACCAAATTTTGAGGCTATGTAAAAATGTTCCTCTTCATTAAAGTCTGATTTGGCTGTACTAATATAAGCACATCAACTTTCTTTAGACCGATATTTTCATAAGACTATTTTTTCTTTTTAAAAATTTTAAACATTCTACATCTTTATATTTTAGACATGCTTCTGGTAAAAAGGAAAGACTTTTTAAAAGTAGAATAATCTTTTACTTATTATTGCACTCTGATTCATTTCATTCATTGTTTGATTAATATATTTGATATGAATCAACCTTTTTTGAGTTTTTTCTTTTGATGGCTCTGTTCGTTCTTCTCCCATAGTTTATCTTATTTTTGATTATTTTTATTTTTCTATATTTTATGCTCTATAAGCTTAAAATTTATACTTACCAAGACCAGCTTGGTCATGGAGACCCTAACCCAGCAGCGCTAGAGGAATTAAAGACACACAGAAATATAGAGTGTGGAGTGGGAAATCAGGGGTCTCACAGCCTTCAGAGCTGAGAGCCTGGAGCAGAGATTTACCCACATATTTATTGACAACAAGCCAGTGATAAGCATTATTTCTATAGATTGTGGATTAACTAAAAGTATTCCTTACAGGAAATAAAGGGATGGGCCAAAGTGAAGGGATGGGCTATGGCTAGTTATCTGCAGCAGGAACATGTCCTTAAGGCACAGATCACTCATGCTATTGTTTGTGGCTTAGGAACACCTTTAAGCAGTTTTCTGCCCTGGGTGGGCCAGGTGTTCCTTGCTTTCATTCCAGTAAACCCACAACCTTCAGTGTGGGTGTCATGGCCATCACAAACATGTCACAGTGCTGCAGAGATTTTATGGCCAGTTTTGGAGCCAGTTTATGGCCAGATTTTGGGGGCCTGTTCCCAGCAATACTCTATTACTATCACAGAGATTCCCCTAGAAATTTCAAAATGCTTCTCAATTTATCAAAGTCTAACATCAGTCCACATTTTTACCCTTTATATGAAAAAAGGAAAATGCCTCTAGGACATTCTGGTGTGTAAGGTAATGTAGTGGCATTTCAAGTCACTTAGTAATTACAACCGTACCGGTATTAGTCCATTTTCACATTGCTGATAAAAACATACCCAAGACTGAGTAATTTACAAAATAAAGGGGTCCAATGGACCCACAGTTCCATGTGGCTAGGGAGGCCTTGCAATCATGGAGGAAGGCAAAAAGCACTTCTTACATGGCTGCAGCAAGAGAGAGAATAAGAGCCAAGCAAAACAATGACAATAGTGATGCAGTCCCAAAGCACCCAGCAAGCCCACCATATTTTTTGTTGTTTCTGAACTGAGTGGTGGTAGGAGGTCTTTCTACCTTTGCTAAGGTTTCCCCTTATCAAACCATCAGATCTTGTGAGACTTATTCACAACCAGGAGAACAGTATTAGAGAAACCACACCCATGATTCAATTATCTCCCACCAGGTATCTCCCACAACACACGGGTATTCAAGATAAGATTTGGGTGAGGACACAGCCAAACCATATCAATACCTATATATTATTTCTCACAAATGAATGGATTACTTAGAATTTTTTTTTAATCTGGGCGATGTGTGGATGTTTTTGGCTGGACATGCCTATGTATGTGTAGGTAGTCACAGGGCTGACTGAGAAGCTGACTGCTCTAGGATAACCCTAGCTTGGCTGACTCAGCTCTGTTCCATGTGTCACCTCATCCTTCAGCAGGTTAGCATGGACTTGTTCAAATACACTAGCAAGGTTCTAAGAGAAAGATTGGAAGCGTGAAATCTCTTTTAAAATCTAAGCTCAAAACTGGCAAACTTTCACTTCTGCCAAATTTCTTTGGCCAAAGCAAGTCTCAAGGTCAGCACAGATTTAAGGGGAAGGGAAAAGACTCCACCTCCTGTTGGGAGAAACCAGAGTCACACTGTAAAGCATAAAGGTAGAGACAGATAAGGAATCTTGGCCATTTTTCAATTAATCTACTACATCTGGTAATTTGTTAGGACTTATTAGTACCTATTGTTTTTAGGTTGATATTTGGATACATCTTCTGAAGATTTTCTAGTTACCCTCTGAGAGACAGTTGATCTGAGTTACTTATTCTATGGTGTTAGTACGTTTGCATTGTTATAATGGAATCCTGGAGGCTGGGTAATTTATAAAGAAAAGGTGTTTGTTTTGGCTCATGGTTCAAGGTGTGCAAACATGGCCCAATGGTTTGGCTTCTGGTTAGTGCCTCAGGAAGCTTACAATCATAGCGGAAGATGAAGCAGGGGCAGGCGAATCACATGGTATGAAACTGAACAAGAGAGAGCAAGGGGGGATGTGCCACACTATTTTAAACAACCAGATGTCATGTACACTCAGAGAAAGGACTCATTCATTACTTGTGCAAGGAAGGCACCAATCCATTCATGAGGCATCTGCCCCATGACTGAAACACCTCCCAATGTATTAGCCTATGGTACAAGATAGATAGATGATAGATAGATAGATAGATAGATAGATAGATAGATAGATAGATAGATAGACAGATGAATCTATGTCTAGGGTTTTTAATTATATGTAGTGGGAAGAATTAGAAAAAATATGTTTACTACATTTTCACAGATGTGAAAGTTTCACAAGTTACTAATTAATCTTTGGACTGCATCTAATATCTCTTAAGTCACTTATTGATTTTTAAATTTTAGTTATTACTGTGCGTTTTCAAGTTGACAATTTCTAATTTTCTCATTTAAACATGAGATTTGGAGAAAACAAACATCCAAATCATATCATCTGCTATTGCTGGAATACTGTCATTTCTGTTTCTAGGAATCTTTATGATATGAATTGGTACATCTAACAATAGAACAATTACATTTCTTTTTTGAAAGACAATAGTTATGTAAGTGGTAGTATATTTTTTCTCACTAAGTAGTAATGTTTATTTACAGTCACAGAAAGTACTCTGGCTGGGAGGTCAGGCAGTTGTTTAGTGATACCTCATTTTCCCCAAGGAATTCATATACTAGCATGGTTAGTTATGTTTATTTCAAGTAGATAAGTCATGTAAATTCAGTCCTTGACATGCAATTCAGGAAATTGAGTCTCTTTTATATAGTTCACTGATTGTAAAGTCCATGAACAGTTTATTGGATAGTTTCCACTCAATCAGTCTGCCTGGTGTAATTTTTCCCGAGGGATTGAAACTTCATGTTGTTATTTCAATCCCAGGGAGTTCTACTTTGTTTCGATAGTTGAGAAATCATGACTACACTTTACAGTGACTTACATAGACTTGTTATTAAATTGCTGTTTCCTTGATATTCTAGCAGCAACTTCCGAAAAAAAAAAAAAGCAGTTGTAAATAAAATAAGACTATGTCGCGTATGCTCCATTAAACAAAGAACTGCTGGGAATATTGCCCATTATTTTTCTTTTATTCTACATCAGGAACAAACAAAATGGTAATTTTGTACAAAATGTCTACTATTTTCTTTTTCACAATTTTACTGTGTTAAATCCTGCATACTTCAAAGATATCACTATTTACTAAGCTATTATTAAATTGATCATCTTTACCACAGGTTAAAAGATGACATCACATCGCAGTACTCCACTTAACTGAATAAAAATGCTTTTTTCAAAGGCCATGTGGTGTTAAGCACATTTAGGCTTTCTTTTTAATATTTATTTTTGTAAATCTGACTCACTGATGATAAATTACAAATATTTATTGATCTGCTACTTTATGACCAGCACTAGACACTGCACTCTTAGAAATATGGATAAAAGCAATGAGGAATATTCCTCTTTGAAAGAACAGAGGTAGAAAAATACTAACATTAAAAAAAGATAAATATTAATGGTCCAGACTAATTAAATGCATGTTTTTGCAATATTTGTCCAAAAATTCATGCTCTACTATTACTTTTTAAGGACCATATAAAACACTATAATTTCTATCATGTCCTCCCTGTTCCTTTAGGTCTTGCCAGAAATATCTACCTCTTCTGAACTCTCAAAGAAGTGAATTTATGCCACTTTTATACGTTTTTCATGATCTACTTTTCTTTACAATTATTTACCACCATATGATACTTTTATTTAAGAGAATTAATATTTTGGTTAGCAGAGTCCATGTCCTATTTATTTACGTATGCTCATGATGGACAACATAATGACCAACCTGTTCTTATTTCTCCTTTTTCCTCCTCTCCAAAACTCTGGTAACAAGTATCCTAATTTCTCCTTCTATAATATCAACCAATTCCACATGAGTGAGGTCATGCGGTATTTGTCTTTGTGTGCCTGCCTTATTTCACTTAACATTGTATCTCCCAAGTTTATTCATGTTGCTGCAAATGACAGGATTTTATTCTTTTTATAGCTTAATAGTATTCCATGTGTGCATATATATCACATTTTCTTTATCCATTTACCCATTGATGGTGATGTTTTCATTATTGATTATTTATCTGTTTTAAATGTCAATATTTATTTTTATGAATATTTATGAGTATCTGTTTTGCTATATAGTTGTATTTTCTTTATTTTGTCACAGGTTTTTCAGCATTGATTTTTCAGAGTTTTTTTTCAAAAATCTTTTTACAATATGTGAGTGAACTTCAAAGAATGACTTCTAATTGTTTGTGTTCTGGTTTGTCATCACATTTATCAAAATCATTTAAAATTATCTTTATGTTGGACTGACATTATCTATAATACACCTTCCTTACTCAAAGGGCCTCAATTTTTATTTGTAACGCAACAAATGGAAAGATTGGTCTCGTAGCTTGTTCAAAAATAGAAAATGAATAGTTGCCAGTTGGAGAACAGGTCTTATTTCGGGTAATGTTGGTTAAAAATAATATAAAAATTAATGAATAGAAGTTTATACCATAAGGCAATATATTGGTTCAATTGACTATAAATTCCATAGGAAGTCTGACTTCATAGTTGATTTAGCAATGCCCTCAATAACATTGCGTCTTTCCATTCTTCTACTATGGCTTCCACAATGCCAGGAGAATTTTGAGATTTCGACTCATCTATTTTTATAATATGACTGCCAACCACTCTGGTGAAGAAACTTACTTAGGCAGAGGGGTGATGGGGGACAGAAAGAAAGAGCAAGTGAGAGAACAAGAGAAAGGGTTGTTTTTACCAAAGAATCAAACAAATATTCTTTTTAAAATTCTGATTGAACTGATCTGAACCAGTGACCAGTGATTGTAGCCTAGGAAATGCTGTTAACAATTTTCATGGATCTGACTTCAACACCAGACCAAATGACTGTGGGAAAGGGTGTAGATATCTTTTAGTGGAAGTGTGTCTTTTCTAGTTAATAAACTGTATTCTTTCTTTCTGGATGTTGTCAGGATTTATTTTTAAAGTGTATGTGCGTGTATACAGATACAAATATATATCTTCAGTTTGTTTTTCCAAGCCCAGAATAATTTTCTTCAATACAGCCATGTATTTTAGTTGCTCTGGCTTCTTTCTCGGGAATCTCTAGAATTTAAGTTTTATGCTCTGTATTTGTAGTCAGTAGGTGTTAACTCATCCTTTTCTTGACTTTATTCTTCTACTCAGATTTCTCATTTTCCACACACATCACTGATCAAATGTACATAGTGTCAACTCTGCATTTTAATACACATAATGTGAAATGTATTTCTGCTCTTGAGTTTCAGTTGCTTTGCAATTCTTCATTGTTTCACTTTCTCTCTGTGTATTTTTTCCTGTTGTCTTTTTATCTAGGTCAATTCCTTCCTAAGGGTTTTCTGCTTCTATTTCCTAATAAGATATATGTTTTACGTTATATTGATGATTCCAGATATTGCCAAGAAATTTTTCCTTTTTAGGAGTTATTTTCTTCTTTTGAGGTTTTAAAATCCTTACTATGCCTCGTTTTTGTTTTGTTTTTATGGTAAGCTCCTGTTTCCCCATTGTTTACTCATTGAAATATAAATAGATACGTATCCAGACCTGGTGTTTGTCAATAGGTGATGTGTTTGGTATGCCCTTGAATCATATATCTGTTGTTAATATTAGGATACATTTTATCAATAGCTAAATATATATTGTCGATAACTGTCTATACTTTTGCTGTAGCAATTCTGTATAGCAAATAAGTCTAGTGTTACTAGCAATGTATTTTGCCATTTAACTCATACTAAGGGTCAGCTGTGGGTTGCTGTGATTGTGAAGGTTTGTTGTTATGTTGCTTTTTTAAAGACTGCAGACTTACCGTGGTCTTGTTCCATCTGTCTCCCTATTTTAACATGCAAGTCTGCTCTCTCATGACTTAGGGGAAAAGCAAAAGCACCCAAACCAAACTATGTAATGACTGAAGCTTCTGCCAGGATGGAGCTAAATTTATTGTACTTGCATCCTATTGGTCAAATTATGTCATATTATCAAGCCCTAAATCAGTGAGGCAAGGATGTATACAATTTCCATTAGATGCACAGGCAAGACACATAGCAATAGCTAAAAAGATTTAATTCTGTTATGAGGAGACAAAAAATAGTTAGGGATAATTATCTAGTCTACACCCATCAATTCATAGGATAATTTTTAAAGTGCTGATTAAATTAAATTTTAAAAGGCTGTTTCTGCCTTTGAGAACATGAGAATATTTTATAGTATTTTGGAAATCTTAGAAAATGTTATAGGTGCCACCATGTGCACTCTTGGAACTGGAAATTTAATTTCATGAGAATAATTTAAAATAGACACATTAAGCACTCCTCATAGGTAAAAGGGCAAAGTCCTTTCTCTCCTTGCAAAATATCAACATTTTTTCCAATTTCGGTTCTATCCCAACACTATAAAATTCTGTTACATATTTTGTGATAAAGATAAGGAGAGCTTTTAAAGAAAAAAATGCAAAACTCTGACACTGTTACTCATCCTGAGTCAGAAATGCCAGTCCTGCATGTTACTTATTTTCCCTCAATACATCTTACGATATCCATGTAAATATGGTTGAACCACTCCTTTATGTACAGATTTTCAGGTTCTATACACCTATAAACCAACATCTATAAATATAGATGTTATTATTGTAAGACATTTGAAGTCCTTGGGATATTAAAATATCAAAAATGAAACAAGGCAAAACATACCCAGGCCCTACTTAACATCAATTAAATCAAAATCTCTGGGGATGAAGTCATAGCTAATGATTCAAATGTACTTTCAAGGCTGATAACATTCTTCTGAGAAAGGCACAATTATAAGATATCACCAGGTAACTTTACTAAATTAAAAATTAAAAATCTTATATTAGAGAAATATTGGATTACACTTAATCCTGAAGCAATGCTTACCCTGGGACCTGAGATTGACACCTCTATTTCAAATTAAAGCTACCCTCATTATTTTCTATGCCCCTTGGACAGTAGTTGACCACCCTTCTCATGCTCTACAGCTGATTTATGAAGATATCTTTTAGACGTACACATAATGTCTATATGAATTTGGAGAAAAACCCCAAAAGCCCATAAAATATAGTGTGCATGACCTTGACCATTTTTGGGGGGAGAATTAGATGTGTTGGTCTTATGAGGTCCACACAAAGCCACATTATCACAGATGTAAATACTGCACCTGGAAGAAAATACCCAACTGAAAACCTCAAATTCATTCTGTATCTATATAGGCATTGTCCCTGTGTAGGCATACAAAACATCATGTGCAAAACCCATGCATCTTAGAAGGCTATTCATCCACACCACAGTCCGACATTTCAAAAGGGCAAGCAATAGAAAACCAGAGGTTTCCAAATGCTTCAAAAGTTTTAGAAAATTCATTAAAATATTTTTCATAATATAAGCCAAATCAGTGGTCTTTGTCTTTTCGTTAAAGATATTTCACAACTCTTTCAACTTTTGAATGAGGGAAGTCATTTTTTTAGCTTCACCCCGACTAGGCATATGAATTGTTTTTCCTCCTTGCAGTGACTGTAGTTAGCACATGCTGTCAACATGAGTTAAGTTCTATGTAAGATAATATTCAACAACAACTATAACTGAGTTAAGTTCTATGTAAGATAATATTCAACAACAAAATAAACTATGACTGTTGAATCTGTAACTTCTAAAATAAGGTATATTCTGATGGGGATTCATTGTCAAGATTTCCTTAATTCAGCCTTAATTGTTTCTAGACCAGTGGTTTGCAACCCGCAGTGCACTGAAGAAATACCTGTGGAATTTTAAGATATTGAAGGTCTCAACCCCAGATAGACATTTACAGTAAGTTTATTGTGGCATGGGAGGGGTGAGGCACATCTGCACATCTATGCTGTATACGTTCCATAGTGGCTTCTTTCTTATAATCAGTCAACTTGACTATCACTACACTCCAACTTACTGAAATTTTTCTGATTTGCCTGGATCATATTTCTGATTCACTAAAAACAATACTAGGTTTAAGCAGATGTGAGATAAATAAATCCTGGGAGAAAACAGGTATTTCAATGTCTAGCTGAATATCAACTTATTTCCTAGGCTTGCAGCTCTTAGTTAATCTCAGTGTCTGTGTCAACTGTTTTCCTTCATTACATGGAGAAAAATTCCATGTGGTTTGTTCTCTTAAATAAAGAGTTGCCCCTTTGGTATTGGAAGTGAATAAAATCAAGCTTAGTACTACAACACATTTGCCATAAGTAGAGCAACTTTTTCACATGATACTAAGTACTTTGGTGGTCCTGGGTGCTGTTCCTATGTGTTTAGAGTGTTTTACAGTGTTAGGCCCTTCTAAAGCTCCCACAAGTTCCTTTTCTAGAGAATATTTATGTACTGATTAATTCTTTTTATGGAAAAATATCCAAGAATGCCTTAAACAAGCTTTTAGGATAAATATTTAAAAGTATTTTGTGCGCTCATGAAATCAAAGTTTATATCTGAGAGGAAGTATAATGACTCCAAAACCATTAAGTGCTAAGAATGATAGGAAAATTTGGTCAGCATGTCCATAAAAATTATGGGTAGGCTGAAGGAATATCCTCATTAGAAACAATTTTTCATTGTTTCTCGTTCTAATGGGCTCTCTAGTCTCTCTCATCTGCCTACTGGAATGGAAAATGAGTGGTGGTTCTAGATATCTTTCACCTCTGAGATGTGTCCACACTGGCTATTATTACCACTTACAGCATGGTTGTAGTCTATATAACCTTATAGATCATAGCCTAACTTGATTATGTAAAATTGCAATTGCCTCAGATTGGCTAAATAAATGATGTTCTGGTTTAAAATATACTACTGGTTTGAGTTATTGTGCAAACAATTTTTAATCTTATTTTATAAATCACAACTCTGAGACAATTTCCAGAAAGCTTGCCTAGAGGTAGAGAGTGGCTTGTTCCCTGGTAGCATTTGATCAGCACCAAGACATTCCTTTAATATGGGAAGTTCCAGTTGCCTTGTTTTCACTAAAAAAAACCTATTTTATAAAAATGCTCAATTATTCCATTGGTCTCTCAAGCTAACATGTCAACTCTTTTATTTTTATTTTATTCATTCTATTAGAAACTATTTTGTGAATTATCTGACACTTGTTTACTGCATTAAAAAAAGCTATTTCTAGCTACAATTACAAAGTAATGTGACTTCTGTCAATATTTCTCATTTTCTTTTAAGTTTACACAAATACAAAGTCACACAGGCAGTTTCCACCTTTTCTTATTTTACACCTCTTCTTGTCCTGGCGTATTTGTCTATGTTGAACCCAGAGAAATGATAAATGCTTGAGGTGATAGATATCCCAATTACCTTGATGTGGTCATTACACATTGTATGCTGGTATCAAAACATCACATGTACCCCATAAATATATGCATGTATTATGTACCCACATAATTAAAAATAAAAAAATTAAAAATTAAGAAAAAGAACAATCTTAAGTACTTTGATCACTTCTTCATGTAATTGAATACATTGTTAAAAAAAAGAACAACTTTAAACTAAAGGTGAAGTATAATTTTTAATCATTGAATATAATTTTTAATCACACTAAAATCATGTTTTCTAAGAAAATGCCATAAATGTCTCATTAAAATCAAGAAAGAATTTTTACTGAAAGTCGAGGTATAGAGTAGAGAAAACTAATTAAAAAATAGAAATTAACATGATATGCCAACAATGTATCTCAATTTATATTTTATCCATACTTAAGCACAATTGTTAGATGTCAAGCATAGTTGCTTTTTTTCTTTAAAAATCATATGTAAAGGATTAAGTTCAGGGATATGTGTACAGGTTTGTTTCATAAGTAAACTTGTGTCACGGGAGTTTGTCATACAGATTATTTCATCACCCAGGTATTAAGCCTAGTACCCATTGGTTACTTTTCCTGATTTTCTCCCTCCTCCCACCTGTCACCCTTTGATAGGTCCTAGTGTGTGTTGTTCCCTGCTGTGTTCATGTGTTCTCATTATTAAGCTAGCACTTACAAGTGAGAACATGTGGTATTTGGTTTTCTGTTCCTGTATTAGTTGACTAAAGATAATGGCCTCCGGCTCTATCCATGTTTCTGCAAAGAACATGATCTCATTCTTTTCTATGGTTGAAATGTATTCCATGGTGTATATTACCACATTCCTCTAAATCCAGTCTACCATTGATGCACATTTAGTTGATTCCCAGTTTTTGCTATTGTGAATAGTGCTGCAATAAACATATGCCATGCATGTGTCTATATAATGGAGTGATTTATTTTCCTTTTGGTATAATCATAGTAGTGGGATTGCTGAGTTGAATGGTAGTTCTGTCCTTAGGTCTTTGAGGAATCACTACACTGTCTTCCAGAATGGCTGAACTAATTTATACTCCCACCAACACTGTAAAAGCATTCCTTTTTCTCCACAACCTTGCCAGCATCTATTATTTTTTGGCTTTTTAATAGTAGCCATTCTGACTGCTGTTAGACGGTATTTCATTGTGGTTTTGATTTGCATTTCTCTAATGATCAGTGATGTTGAGCTTTTATTCATGTGATTGTTGGCTGCATGTATGTCTTCTTTTGAAAAGTGTCTGTTCATGTCCTTTGCCTATTTTTTAATGGGTTCATTTTTTTCTTATAAATTTGTTTAAATCTCTTATAGATGCTAGATATGAGACCTTTGTCAGACACATAGATTGCAAAAGCTTTCTCCCATTTTGTATGTTGTCTATTTATTCTGTTTAAATAGCTGATTTTGCTCTGCAGAAACTCTGTAGTTTAGTTAGGTCCCATTTGTCAATTTTTGCTTTTCTTTCAATTGCTTTTTGTCATAAAATATTTGCTCGTGCCTATGTCCTGAACGGTATTGCCTAGGTTATCTTCCAGGGTTTTAATAGTTTTGGGTTTTACATTTAAGTCTTCAAGCCATCTTGAGTTAATTTTTGTATATGGTGAAAGAAAGGTGTCCAGTTTCAATCTTCTGCATATGGCTAGTCAGTTACCTCAGCACCACTTATAGAATAGGGAGTCCTTTTCTCATTGCTTGTTTTTGTCAGGTTTGTCGAAGATCAGATAATTACAGGTGTGCGGTATTTTTTTCTAGGTTCTCTGTTCTGTTCCATTGGTCTACGTGTCTGTTTTTGTATCAACACCACAATATTTTGGTTACTGTAGGCCTGTAGTGCAGTTCGAAGTCAGGTAACGTGATGCCTCCAGCTTTGTTCTTTTTGCTTAGGATTACTTTGGCTATTCTGGTTCTTTTTTTGGTTCCATATCAATTTTAAAACATTTTTTTCTAGTTCTGTGAAGAATTTGAGTGGTAGTTTAATGGAAGAGCATTGAATCTATAATTGCTTTTTGGTAGCATGGCAATTTTAATGACATTGATTCTTCCTATCCATGAGCATTGAACGTTTTTTCATTTGTTTGTGTCATCTCTGATTTCTTTAAGCGGTGTTTTCCCGTTCTCCTTGTAGAGATCTTTCACCTTTCTAGTTAGCTGTATTCCTAGGTATTTTATTCTTTTTGTGGCAGTTGTAAATGGAAGTATGTTTCCGATTTAGCTCTCAGCTTGACTGGTGTTTGTGTATAGGAATGCCAATGATTTTTACACATTGATTTCGTATCCTGAGATTTGCTGAAGTTGTTTATCAGCTTAAGAAGGTTTTGGGCTGAGACTATACAGTTTTCTAGATACAGGGGGATGATGTCATCTGCAAACAGCGATAGTTTGACTTCGTCTCTTCCTATTTGGATACATTTTACTTCTTTCTCTTGCCTGATTGCCCTGGCCCAAACTTCCAATACTATGTTAAATAGGAGTGATGAGAGAGGGCATCCCTGACTTGTGCTGGTTTTCACGGGGCATGCTTCTAGCTTTAGACTCTTAGTTGTTTAAAAAAAAAATCTGGACAAAGATGGTGGACGGGAGGCAGGACTAGATTGAAGCTCCAACTTGGACAGACAGAGCAGCATGCGGGGGTTCGCATTGTGAATTTTAGCTCCACGGACCCTCTGAAGAAAGCAGACTGCTCCTGCAGAACCTGGAGACACCTCAAATACGGTGAGTGCCCCAATTGCAGAAGTGAGAAAGGGAGATCCCGTCTTCTGAACACACACCCCCACTAGAGAAACTGAAGATCTGTTTGTGGGAGAAGTTTCCGACCTTTCCTGGAGCTGAGTCAGTTTAGAGGGCTGAACAAAATACAGGGGTAGAAGAAATAGTAGAAAGGCACTGGGAGCTTGCTGGGTCCCCAAGTAGGCCATTCCTGCTTGGCACCACAGGGATCGATCAGGAGGATGGCCAGGGAAAACACCACAGGGAGAAGGAAATCTCCAATTGAACTTTGTAACAATTTGAACAGGGTGAGAAGCCTCCTGGAAGGCACTCAGAGGAGGGTATGAATCTGCTGTGCAGAGTCCACAGGTGGGGGAAGAACCAGGCCCTTTTCTTTTGCAGCTGGGAGACATGTAGCTTGGGGCAAGTTCTCAAGCCCAGCTCGCCCACCACCTGGAAACAGATCCAGGGATGTTGGGGGGCACTGTGGGAGTGAGACTAGCCCTTCGGTTTGTCTGGGAGCTGGGTGAGGCCTGTGACTGCCAGCTTTCTCTAACTTCCCTGACAACCTGCATGACTCAACAGAGGCAGCCATAATCCTCCTAGGTGCACAATTCCATCGACCTGGGAACCTCACCTTCATCCTCCATAGCAGCTGCAGCAAGACCCACCCAAAGAGAATCTGAGCTCAGACATACCTAGTCCTGTCCCCACCTGATGTTCCTTCCCTACCCACCCTGGTAGCTGAAGGCAAACGCCATATAATCTTGGGAATTCTAGGGCCCTGCCCACCAGCAGTTCCTTTCCATACTACCACACTTGATGCTCTCTGGGAAGCAAACCAGCACAAAAATAGAACAACTACCAAAGCTAAGAACTCTCACGGAGTCCATTTCACAAACCACCCCACCCCCCACCCCTCCCACCACCATCTCCACTAGAACAGGTGCTGGTATCCATAGCTGAGATACCCATAGATGTTTCACATCACAAGACTCTGTGAAGACAACCCCCAATACCAGCCCAGAGCCAGGTAGACTTGCTGGGTGGCTAGACCCAAAAGAGAGATAACAATCACTGCAGTTCAGCTCATAGGAAGCCACATCCATAGGAAAACGGGGAGAGTACTACATCAAGGGAATACCCTGTGGGACAACAGAATCTGAAAAACAGCCTTCAGACCTAGACCTTCCCTCTGACCTAGCCTGCACAAATGAGAAGGAAACAGAAAACCAACTCCAGTAATATGACAAAACAAGGCTCTTTAACACCCCCCAAAAAATCACACTAGTTCAGCAGCAATGGATCCAAACCCAGAAGAAATCCCTGATTTACCTGACAAAGAATTCAGGAAGTTAATTATTAGTCTAATCAGGGAGGCACCAGAGAAAGGGGAAGCCCAATGCAAGAAAATCCAAAAAAGCAATACAAGAAGTGAAGCGAGAAATATTCAAGGAAATAGATAACTTAAAGAAAAAACAATAAAAAATTCCAGAAATATTAGACACAATTTTAGAAATATGAAATGCTCTGGAAAGTCTCAGCAATACAATTGAAAAAGTAGAAGAAAGAAATTCAGAGCTCGAAGACAAGGTCTTCAAATTAACCCAATCCAACAAAGACAGAGAAAAAAGAATAAAAAGTGTGAACAAAGCCCTCCTCTGGGATTATGTTAAATGACCAAACCTAAGAATAATCAGTGTTCCTGAGGAAGAAGAGAATTCTAAAAGTTTGGAAAACATATTTGGGGGAATAATTGAGGAAAACTTCCCCTGCCTTGCTAGAGACCTAGACATCCAAATACAAGAAGCACAAAGAACACCTGGGAAATTCATTGCAAAAAGATTGTCGCCTAGACACATTGTCATCCAAAGTTAAGACAAAGAAAAGAATCTTAACAGCTGGGAGACAGGAGCACCAGGTAACCTATAAAGGAAAACCTAACAGATTAACAGCAGATTTCTCAGCAGACACCCTAAAAGAAAGAAGGGATTGGGGCCCTATCTTCAGTCTCCTCAAACAAAACAATTATCAGCCAAGAATTCTGTATCTAGCCAAACAAAGCATCATATAGAAAGGAAAGATACAGTCTTTTTCAGACAAATAAATGCTGAGAGAATTTGCCACTACCAAGCCACCACCACAACAACTGCTAAAAGGAGCTCTAAATCTTGAGACAAATCCTGGAAACACATCAAAACACAGCCTCTTTAAAGCATACATCTCATAGGACCTATAAAATAAAAATACAAGTTTAAAAGCAAAGCCAAAAAAACTAAAGTACACAGGCAATAAATAGCACAATGAATGCAGTGGTGACTCACATCTCAATAATGGCCTAGGTGCTCCACTTAAAAGATACAGAACTACAGAATGGTTAAGAACTCACCAACCACCTATCCACTCCCTTCAGGAGGCTCACCTAACACAGAAGGACTCACATAAACTTAAAGTAAAGGGGTGGAAAAAGATATTGAATGCAAATGGACACCAAAAGCGAGCAGGAGTAGCTATTCTTATATCGAACAAAACAAAATTTAAAGCAACAGCAGTTAAAAGAAACAAACAGGGACATTATATAATGGTGAAATGCCTTGTTCAAGAGGAAAATATCATAATCTTAAACATATATGCACCTAACAGTGGAGCTCCCAGATTTATAAAACAATTATTAATAGACCTAAGAAATGAGATAGCAACAAAATAATAGTGGGGGACTTTGATACTCCACTGGCAGCACTAGACAGGTCATCAAGACAGAAAGTCAACAAAGAAACAATGAATTAAAACTATACCTTGGAACAAATGGACTTAACAGATACATATGGAACATTCCATCCAACAACAGCAGAATACACATTCTATTCAACAGTGCGTGAAACTTTCTCCAAGATAGACCATATGATAGGCCATAAAACAAGCCTCAATATATTTAAGAAAATTGAAATTATATTCAGCACTCTCTCAGACCACAATAGAAAAAAACTGGAAATCAATTCCCAAAGGTACCTTTAAAACCATGCAAATACATGGAAATTAAACAACCTGCTCCTGAATGAGCATTGGGTTAAAAACAAAATCAAGATGGAAATTAAAAAATTATTTGAACTGAACCACACAACCTGTCAAGACCTCTGGGATACAGCAAAGGCAGTGCTAAAAGGAAAGTTCATAGCCCTAAATACCTACATCAAAAAGACTGAAAGAACACAAACTTACTTTTTTTTTTTTTTTTTTTTTTTTGAGACTGAGTCTCGCTCTGTCACCCAGGCTGGAGTGCAGTGGCCCCTGATCTCAGCGCACTGCAAGGTCTGCCTCCCAGGTTCACGCCATTCTCCTGCCTCAGCCTCCCAAGTAGCTAGGACTACAGGCGCCCGCCACCACACCCGGCTAATTTTTTGTATTTTTTTAGTAGAGACGGGGTTTCACCATGTTAGCCAGGATGGTCTCAGTCTCCTGACCTCGTGATCCACCCGCCTCAGCCTCCCAAAACGCTGGGACTACAGGCGTGAGCCACCGCGTCCGGCCCAAACTGACATTTTAAGGTCACACCTCAGGGAACTAGAGAAACAAGAACAAATGAAACCAATACCCAGCAGAAGATAGGAAATAACCAAGAGCAGAGCAGAACTAAATGAAATAGAAACAAACAAACAAAATACAAAAGATAAGTGAAACAGAAAGCTTGTTATTTGAAAAGATAAATAAAATTCATAGACCATTAGCAAGATTAACCAAGAAAAGAAAAGAGCAAATGCAAATAACCTTATTAAGAAATGAAACACGAGATATTACAACTGACATCACTGAAATAAGAAAGATCGTTCAAGGCTACTGTGAACACCTTTACACACATAAACTAGAAAACCTAGAAGACATGGATACATTCCTAGAAAAATACAACTCTCTTAGTTTAAATCAGGAAAAATTAGATACCTTAAGCAGGTATCTAATTTTAACAAGCAGTGAGATTGAAATGGTAATTTAAAAATTACCAACAAAAAAAAAGTCCAGGACCACGCAGATTCACAGAAGAATTCTACCAGACGTTCAAAGAAGAATTGGTACCAATACTTTTGACACTATTCCACAAGACAGAGAAAGAAGGAGCTCTCCCTAATTCATTCTATGAAGAACTCTCCCTATTCATTCTATGAAGCCAGCATCACCATAATACCAAAACCAGGCAAGGACAAAAGAAACCAAAAAAGACAAACCAAAGGACAAAAGAAACAAAAAAAAGAAAACTATGTACCAATATTCTTGATGAACATAGATGCTAAAATCTTTAACAAAATACTAGCTAATTGAATCCAACAACATATCAAAAAGATAATCCAGCACGATCAAGTGGCTTTGACAGAAGGGATGCAGGGTTGGTTTAACATATGCAAGCCAATAAATGTGATACATCACATAAACAGAAATAAAAACAAAAATCACATGATTATCACAATAGATGCAGCAAAAGCATCCCACAAAATCCAGCACACACCTTTATGATGAAAACTTTCAGCAAAATTGGCATAAAAGGGACATACCTCAATGTAATAAAAGTAATCTGTGACAACATAATACTGAATGGGGAAAAGTTGAAAGCACTCCCTCTGAGAATTGGCACAAGACAAGAATGCCCACTCTCACCACTCTTCTTCAATGTAGTAGTGGAAGTCCTAGCCAGAACAATCAGATGAGAGAAAGAAATAAAGGGCATCCAAATCGGTAAAGAGGAAGTCAAATATATTGCTGACAATATGATTGTTTACCTTGAAAACCCTAAAGACTCCTCCAGAAAGCTCCTAGAACTGATAAAAGAATTCAGCAAAGTTTCGGATACAAGATTAATGTACACAAATCACCAGCTCTTCTATATACCAACAGTGACCAAACAGAGAATCTAATCAAGAACTCAACCCCTTTTACAATAGCCACAAAAAATAAAATAAAATACTTAGGAATATACCTAACCAAGGAGGTGAAAGACCTCTATAAGGAAAACTACAAAACACTGCTGAAAGAAATCATAGACAACACAAGTGGAAACATATCCCATGCTCATGGATGGGTAAAATCAATATTGTGAAAATGACCATACTGTCAAAAGCGATCTACAAATTCAATGCAATCCCCATAAAAATACCAACATTATTCTTCACAGAGTTGGAAAAAAATATTAAAATTCTTATGGAACCATAACAGAGCTGCATAGCCAAAGCAAGACTAAGCAAAAAGAACAAATCTGGAGGCATCACACTACCTGATTTCAACCTATGATATAAATCCATAGTCACCAAAACAGCATGGCACTGGTATAAAAATAGGCACATAGACCAATGGAACAGAATAGAGAACACAGAAATAAACCCAAATACTTACAGCCAATTGATCTGCAACAAAGCAAACAAAAACATAAAGTGGGGAAAGGACACCCTTTTCAACAAATGGTGCTGGGATAATTGGCTAGCCACATGTAGGAGAATGAAACTGGATCCTCATCTCTCACCCTATACAAAAATCAACTCAAGGTGGATTAAGGACTTAAATCTAAGACCCGAAACTATAAAAATTCTGGAAGATAACATTGGAAAAATCCTTCTAGACATTGTCTTGGGCAAGGATTTCATGACCAAGTACCCAAAAGCAAATGCAATAAAAACAAAGATAAATAGTTGGCACTGAATTAAACTAAAGAGCTTTTGCACAGCAAAAGGAACAGTCAGTGGAGTAAACTGACAACCCACAGAGTGGGAGAAAATCTTCACAATCTATACATCTAACAGAAGACTGATATCCAGAATCTACAACGACCTCAAACAAACCAGTAAGAAAAAAACAAACAATCTCACCAAAAAGTTGGCTAAGGACATGAATAGACAATTCTCAAAAGACGATATACAAATGGCCAACAAACATATGAACAAATGCTCAACATGACTAATGATCAGGGAAATGCAAATCAAAACCACAATGTGATACCACCTTGCTCCTACAAGAATGGCCATAATCAAAAAGCAGTAGATGTTGGCATGGATGTGGTGTACAGGGAACACTTCTACACTGCTGGTGGGAATGTAAACTAGTACAACTACCATGGAAAACAGTGTGGAGATTCCTTAAAGAACTAAAAGTAGAACTATTATTTGATCCAGCAATTCCACTACTGAGTATCTACCCAGAGAAAAAGAAGTCATTATATGAAAAACCTACCCGCACATGCCTATTTATAGCAGCAAAATTCACAATTGCAAAATTGTGTAACCAACCCAAATGCCCATCAATCAACCAGTGGATAAAGAAACTGTGGTATATTTATATGATGGAATATTACTTAGCCATAAAAAGGAATGAATTACTGGCATTCACGGTGACCTGGATGAGATTGGAGATTATTATTCTAAGTGAAGTAACTCAGGAATAGCAAACCAAACATCATATGTTCTCACTGATACGTGGAGCTAAGCTATGAGGACACAAAAGCATAAGAATGATACAGTAGGCTTTGGGGACTACAGGGGAAGAGTGGGAGGGGTCGAGGGATAAAAAACTACAAATACGGTGCAGTGTCTACTGCTCAGGTGATGGGTCCACCAAAATCTCACAAGTCACCACTAAAGAACTTACTCGTGTAACCAAAATTCACCTGTTCCACAATAACTTGTGGGAAAAAAAAGAAAAAAAAACAGGCCAGGCATGGTGGTAGGCGCCTGTGGTCCCAGCTACTTGGGAGGCTGAGGCATGAGAATCACTTGAACCTGGGAAGTGGAGGTTGCAGTGAGCCAAGATCACACCACTGCACTCCAGCTTGGGTGACAGAGGGAGACTGTGTCTCAAAAATAAAAAATAAAAAAAATGCAGTAAAAAACAACAACAACAACAACAACAAAAAACCCTGAATTCGGCCAGGGGCGGTGGCTCATGCCTATAATCCCTGCACTTTGGGAAGCCGAGGCAGGTGGATCACCTGAGGTCAGGAGTTCGAGACAAGCCTGACTGATATGGTGAAACCTCGTCTCTACTAAAAATACAAAAAATTAGCCAGGCATGGTAGTGGGTGCCTGTTGTCCCAGCTACTTGGGAGGCCGAGACAGGAGAATTGCCTGCACCCGGGAGACGGAGGTTGCAGTGAGCTGATATCATGCCACTGTACTCCAGCCTGTGCAACAGCAAGACTCCAAGAAAAAAAACTGAATAATATATTGCCATATTGCTATATGATTAGTAAATCAAAGATGTCATCTCACTCCCCACCTCAGAAGTACATTTTTTCTCAAAATTTTTAGAAATATTTACATAAAAATACATGGATATAAAAGCACACATTTTAAAAATATACAAATTGCATTGCATAAATAACTAATAATAACATTAGATAATATATATGTGCTCTTATCACACACCAGCCATATTAAGGTACTCGGCATATATACCTTGTGCATATACTTACCCCAGTTCAACCCTGTTCATCATTTGCAACTCAGATCCAATTATACATCCTCAGAGAAGACTTCAAAATCCCTCCACTGTTGTTCTAGGCTAAATTCTTTTCTTATAGGTTGGCAAAGAGTAGCACTGTTTTTTTTAAATAATGTGTCACTTCTCTAGTAAACTATAAACTTCATCAAAATATACAATACCTCTTTCTCTCTCTTTTATAACTCTAGTATCTAGCATATTGTTAAGCAATAGTAGATGCCTAATAAATATTAATTAATTTATTTAATTAGTTAATAAATCTGCTGTGAAATTTCCTGGCCATAACACTCAATATAGATGCAGTTTTTCACTTACTTTTCTATTTCTTCTACCCACTTTTATCTGATATTTTGATATTTTACTATAAAAAATCAACATTTATTTTTTACTAATATTCAGTCAGACTAATTTCCTATTTATAATTGTTAATCTACTTTTTCTGTAATTTTATTCTTTGTTTCAGCCAAATAAAGTTGGTGTAAGAATTGATATATGATATGAATTTCTTGAAGTAGGTATCTTTGGATGTGATTGCTTATTTACAACTCCATTTATGTCTGCTTTGTCTTTTCCTTCCTCACACTTTCAAAAGCTGAATATGCTGCACAATTGCCTGTCTTACAGACGTTTTATAATTAATTATTTAGATTGTTATTTAAATTGATAAAGTTTCCTCACAGTACCATTTTGGCTACATTAGGAAGAGTTTTATTCATAATGCCATAGTATTGTTATTTATTCTCTTAAAGTCCTTAATTATTTTACTTATTGTTTCTTCTTGTATTTCAATTAATTTTGATGGATTGTAATTATAAGGTTGTACATTAATTATTTTATGGAATCTATTGACTTTTCAAAACATTTAATACCCAAGATATTATCAATGTTTATGAATATTTATTGAGTAAAAACAATAAATATTTTTTATTTTGCTGCAATTTTTGGAAATTTTGACATACAGCCTAATTCTATATACACTTATAGATGGGACATGTTAATTATTTCATTACTATCCATCTGCTTGTTTTGGGTTTTGGTGCCCTTATTTGAGCACAAGTTGAGTTGAAATTTTCCACTATCTGTCTCGTGAGTCACCGTGATGAAGCTTTGGTACACAGCAAGGATGGCAGCAGTACAACTCTTAAGACTCCAAAATCAGTGCTGGTTTTAGAAATTAGTATGAATGAAAATATAACCCTATGTTCTTGGATAATTTGTTATAATTTTTCACTGTATTAAGGTATTTCATTTTACTTTTTTCTTTTGAAAAAATGTTATTGATATATAATAGTTGTACATATTTTGGAGGTATATGTGATATTTTGATACTTGAATGTGCAATGATCACATCAGGGTAATAGGGATATTCATCACCTCAAACATTTATCTTTGTCTTTGTATTGTGAAATTACAAATCTTCTCTTCTTGCTATTTTGAAATATAAAATAAATTATTTTAAGTGTAATTTCTCTACTGTACTATCAAACACAAACATACAGTTAGCGTATAGATGAAGTCTTTTTTATTTTTATTTTTTATTTTAGATTCAGGTAGTACATGTGCAGGTTTGTAAGAAGAGTATATTATGTGATGCTGAAGTTTAGGCTTCTATTGATCCCATCACTCAGATAGTGAACATAGTATCAAATGGGAGGTTTTTCAGCCCTTGCCTTCTCTCTCCATCCTCATTCTGGTAGTCCCAGTGTCTGCAGTTCTCATCTTTATGTCCTTGTTTACCCAATGTTTAGCTCCCACACATAAGTGAGAACATGTGGTATTTGGTTTTCTATTTCTGCATTAATTTGCTTAAGATTATGGCCTTCAGCTGCATCCATATTGCTGCAAAGGACATGACTTTGCTATTTTTTTATGGCTATGTATTATTCCTTGGTGCATATGCACCACATTTTCTTTATCCAATCCACCACTGATGGGCACCTATGTTGATTCCATGTCTTTACTATTGTGAATAGTTCTATGATAAACATAGGAGTCACAGGAGTGCATGTGTCTTTTTGTAGAACGATTTATTTTCCTTTGGGTATATATGTAGTAACAGGAATGCTGGGCTGAATTGTAGTCCTATTTTTAGTTATTTGAGAAATCTTCCAACTTCTTTTTACAGGGGCTAAAATACTTTACATTCTTACCAAAAGTTTATAAGCTTTCCCTTTTGTCCATATTCTTGCCATCTGTTATGTTCTGACTTTTTATTAAAACAGCCTGACTAGTGTGAAATGGTATCTCATTATGGTTTCAATTTGCATTTCTCTGATGAATAGTGATGTTGAGCATTTTTTACATGTGTGTTGGCTGCACGTATGTCTTCTTTTCAGAAATGCCTGTTCATGTCCTCTTCCCACTTGTTGATTGGTTTAAATTCCTTATAAATTCTGGATATTAGTCCTCTGTCAGGTGCATAGCTTGTGAATATTTTCTCCCATTCTGTAGGTTGTCTGTTTATTCTGATGGTAGTTTCTTTTGCTGTGCAAAAGCTCTTTAATTTAATGAGGTCTCAATTGTCAATCTCTGAGGGAATTTTTTTTTTTTGCAGTTGTTTTGAGGACTTTGTCATAAAAACCTTTGCCTCGGTCAATGTCCAGAAGAGTATTTCCTAGTATTTTTTTCTAGGATTTTTATTGTTTTTGGTTGTACATTTAAATCTTTAATCCATCTTGAGTTGATTTCTGTATATGGTGAGAGAGAGCTGTGCAGTTTCATTCTTCTCTAAATAATATTCAGTTTTCCTAGCACCATTTATTGAGTAGGGAGTCCTCTCTCCATTGCTTATTTTTGCCCTCTTTGTCAAAGATCAACTGGTTGCAGGTGTGCAACTTTATTTCTGGATGATCTGTTCTGTTCTGTTCAGTTGGTGTATGTGTCTATTTTTGTACCAGTATCATGCTGTTTTGTTTACTGTAGACTTTGATTATTAAAATGTGTGATGTTACAAAAAACATCATACATGTTATTAATATTTTTCCTTTTGATTAAGTGCCTACATTTTTAAATGAAAAGTATTGATGAGACAGGATCTGATTTGAGGGACATATCACTTACTTATATTTACTCTGAAAACTACAAGTCATATTTTTTGGCTGACTTCTATATTACTAAAACAAGCATTTCCAATAGTTATTTCCTCCAAAAATATTTATTGACAACTTTATTTATTAGGAATCTTCAATTCAATATAGATCTTTTCATTAGATTAATCTGTCTGCTTAGGGTACATTTATTGTCTGTTATTGCACATTTCTACAATCAAGAGAGTGATTTATCTTGACATTTTATCCATAGAATAATTAAATACCTGGATGCTTTATCAAACTGACCCTGAAGTTAAAGTTATTTTAATGGATACTTCAAATGTTAATAGGATCAGATGTCAAAATTTACTTTTGATTTATAAGCAGATGTATTATGTACCTATTTCCATACCAGTTTTTTCTTCTTTTATTTATTTTTAATATTTATGGATACATAATAGTTATACATATTTGTAGGCTGTGTGATATTTTAATACAAGAATACAATGTGTAATGATGAAATCTTGGTAATTGAGATATCCATTACCTCAAATATTTATCATTTCTTTGTGTTGGGAGGATTCCAAATATTCTTTTCGGGTTATTTTGAAATATGAAATAAATTACTGTTAACTATAATCTTCTTATTGTGCTACCAAATAGTTCATCTTATTTCTTCTGTCCAACTGTATTTTCATACCCATTAACCAACATAAGTATATATCCAAAAGAAAAGTTAATATATAGAAATGATATCTGCATTTCAACATTTTCTTTATGCATTTATCCATTTACGTACACTTAGGTTGATTCCATATCTTTGCTATTGTGAATAGTGCTGCAGTAAATATAGAAATACAGGTATCATGTACAGAAAAAGACAGGATGTACTTCAAGACCTGGATTAGAAAATATATGTGACCAACTCAACTTTGTTTATATTTTTCTTAGAAAAATGTGGAATCTGCCCGTGTTTCTTGATGGATTCTCTCCAGTTGTTGGAAAAAGAGCGAGAAAACATAGTGAGGTGATATAAGTCACCAGCACTAAAAGTAACGTCTCTTTGGAATATATTTGGTGCTAATTGGTCTTCAATAGGACAGTGTACCTTCCATTTAGGGCACAATTGAAGGTAAAAAATTCCACACATGTCAGAAACAAAAGGAGAAAAGAAGCAATATATCTTTTGGAATAAGCTGCTTGCAAGCTATCTTACTTTTCTGTTTTGCTGTCCCTGCCATTCTTCTGAGTAGAATCATGAGAGAATGAGTAGAATTTACTAAGAGAATACAATCACAGTTTTGCCATCATGTGGGTTTGCATTCACACAAAAAATCAGGCTTGGGTATTATCTCAAAGCAGCTGCAGATTAGAATAGCCCCAGTGTAGCTGAAGGAAGCAGAAATTGTCCCTGAGTGGGACCCATCCTCAAATCAAAAGATTTCCAAAGAATAAGATGAGCCATCTGAATATGAGCTTAACAATGAAATTTAGAAGCACATATGAAAACTGACCGCTGAGTGAGAATTAGAAGAAAAGAAACAATAGAACACAAGGCATACATTGTGGACTTGGAAGATAAATGGCTCTAAAGTTTTTAAGTAGGTTAAAATAAATGTTTTTTTTTTAAAAAAAGAAAGCTAATTTGTAAAAAATTCAAAGGAGATTCTAAAAGTTAAAAAAGGTAATAATTTAAACTAAATTTTCAAAGAATAGATTTTTGTAAATTATTCACAGATTCAAATATACTAAAACTAATTAACAATCAGAAAATACAAATCAATACTACTATACAATGAAATACCATTCTACATCTATTTATTGGAAAGTTTTAAAAAATTTAGTATAACCAGTATTAGCTAAAACATGTAAAAGAATTTTTGTATTTTCTTGTAAATTTGGAACTTTTCCTGACTCTCTGTTCCAAGAGTTAATTTCCGAATATATACAAGAGAAGCTATGGTGCATGTTCAAAAAGAGACATGTGCAATAATGTTATAGTTGCACTGTTTATAATAGCAGACTTGAAAGATCTCAAATTTCACAGAAGAATATATAAAGTATGTTATAATCATGCAATGGAAAACTATATATAGGATTTTACATATATATTTATATGTATATAAATTTATACTAAACAATATAGATAAATCTTGCTGACAGTCCATTGAATGAAAAAAGTAATTCCAACAAAATTGCATACAACGTAATAGACTTTTATGAACTTCAGAAGCAATTTAAACTACATATATTATTTAGGCATGTCTATCAATCTGATAAGATTATTTTTAAAACCAAGGTCCTTACAAAGAGACACAAATAATGCTTTATGGTCTTGAATATTTTTTATGATATTGGTCATTTCAGGATGTATGCAGTAGTAAAATGTCATTGTATTATATACTTAATATAGTGTGTTTGATTGTATGTAGATTATACATAATGAAGTTGACCAAAAAACAAGAGACTATAACACCAAATTTAGATATTATTTACAATTGCAGTAAGCAGAGGGATGGAAGACAGATGAGAACATAGATAGAAACTATTTTCAATGATTTACTTAAGTTGGCTGTTGAGTTTAATAATGTTTATTATATATTAAGTTAACCAACAAAATAAGGATTCTGTTTCAATCCCTAGCATGGTAAGAGTTCCTAGCATGAATGAGTATTGAGTTTTATAGAATTTCTTTTTTTGTCTTTTGGCACCTACTGAGTATATGGTGAGTGTGGTTTTTTTAATACAAGTTTGCATTCCTATAATAATTCCCACTTGGTCATAAGATTGATTTTATTTGATGACACTTTGTTTTAGATTTTTGCATCCATGTTCATGGCAGAAATTGTTCTATAATTTTTGTTCATTGAAAATCTTTCTCAGGTTTGGTAAGATTTTTCTGGGAATGAGCTTATTTTCATCTAGAGAGATTTTTTTTCTGTAATCAATTTTCTGAAATTTGGTATTGTATTAATGTCTTCAGATTTGGAAGAATTCACCAGTGAAGGCATCTGGGCCCGAGATTTTCTCTGTGAGTACATTTTAATTGTGTATATCACACTCACCAGGGTAGTAAAAACAAATGGCTGAAAATATCCATTTTGTGAATACTAGACAGCCACAGAAAATCTTATACTTGGCTGGTACAAAATTGGTTAAAGAAAAAAACTACTTTGGAAAAACAATTTGGCAATTTGTAGCAAAGTTAAAAATTCATATACCCAATTAGCAAAACCACCATCAAGAAGCACTAAAGTATATGCTCAATTTATGTGCATTGGGAAAAGTGTACAAGAATATTCATAGCAACATGGTCTCCAATAGTAACACCAGAAATAACAAAAATGTTTATTAATAATATTTGGACAAAAACTGTGATATATTTACATAATGGAATAGTATATAGCAATAAACATTAAGGAATGGAAAAACAATTTGGCAATTTACAGCAAAGTTATGTAAATTAAAATTTAAAATTTATAAACATAATAAACAGCAAGTAAAAGCAAGAAATGAATAGCTTGGACATGCCTAAGTAAGATTCTATTTATATATGCAAAACTATAATTTTAAGGATCAAATTATACATGCAAGGAATATAATATTAGTAATGTGCTTGTGCTTCAAGTAAGGAGGCAAAAGAGTTTGAATAGGGAAGACAAAGCAGGAAGTGTCTGGCATACATCCAAGGTAATTCTTCTTGACTTGGTTGGTGCTATGAATATTTTAACTGTATATATATATATATATATATATATTTACATGAACTCTATCATGTATATTAAGTATTTAATTATAAACAATCCAAAAAAAAGACAAAAAAATATGCTGTAACTGTTCAAATTACAGAATCTTTTTGCATCAGGGAAGCTCCCTTTAGCATTCTCTTCAGGATGAAGAAGCAGCTGAGAGTTATGCACATAAGGACAAGAAGGATGATCAATAGTGATTCCAGACCACACTGGGGTCCATAGATGTGTGTGTGTGTGTGTGTGTGTGTGTGTGTGTGTGCGTGCATGGAAATTAGATTAAAAATTGAAAATTTTCATTTCAAACTCTTCAAACTGCTGAAAGAGGAGAGGTGGTCAGATGGGTTGGAGGAACACAAAGTTGGTTTAGAAATAGAATTTTAAAAATTGAAAAAAGATTTTAGACAAATATATAATTATTTTTATAAAGTTAACTCAGAGATAATTCTGTGAAATATGGTTAACATTGAAAACTAAGTTAATTCTAGAGATATAAAATAAAATTCAAAACTTCCAGCTAAGAATAAATGCAATTTATTGTAGAGATATTTGTGAAATAACGTCTTTTTAGCATAATTTTAAAAATCAGTTACTTCAGTCAGGTATTGCAACAAAGAATTTACCAAAATTTTCTGCGTGTTAGAATGCTCCTGAGATGTGTTTCCCCCTTTTCTTCTAATTAGAGTAACATCACACTTACATAATAACATTTAAAATAATTTATAGCTATGCATATCAATTTTTATAGAGTGTCATTCTTCCTACTGCTCTAACCAATAACACATAATTAAAGGTACCTGAACTTAATGGCAAACAGAAGTTTCAATGTAGGATAATGTACATATTCTCAATGTGTTATACTCTTGCTGGCAGTATTGCCTATTAATATGAAGCATTATTTAAATTGTTAGTTTTGTATGTTAATGAATATTTGGAGCAATTAAGTTATTCCTCCTTTGTGCTTAGAACTAATCACATATATTTATAATGTAAACATTTTTTACCCTAGAAAATGATGATTGATCATACTTTAGCTTAACTGTCATTCAATAAAATTCCAAGACCTGGTCTTGAGAGGACAAATCTGATTTCAGCTAGCATTTTCATGAATTGAGGTCTCTGTGTTACAGCCCCTTTGAAAAATTTCACTGGACATTATTTGCTTCATTATGTAAACATTTAACTGTATGTAAGGATGCTTTTTTAGTTATGAAAATCTCAAAATTAACAGTTTGAGATATTTTAAGCAGATATTCCAGAGAATGTCTCTACCTCTTCATGAAGTCTTTCTCAACACTCTGGACTTGCTTTCACAATTGTAAAATCAGGCATTTGGAAGGCCTTAACTTTATTTTCACCATAGTTGACATTTGAACAATGTGGGAGTTAGGGGTGCTGACCCCCCACACCCTGTGTAGTAGAAAATCTATACATAATTCCTACTACCCCAAACCCTAACTACAAATAGCCTACTGTACCAAAAACTTTACCAATAACATAGACAGTCAATTAACACATATTTTGTATGTTATATGTATTATATACTATATTCTTACAATATAGTAAGCTAGAGAAGAGAAAATGTTATGAAAAGTCATAAGGAATAAAATACGTTTACTATTCATTACGTGGAAGCAGATCATGATACAGGACTTCATCCTTATTGTCTTCAAATTGAGTAGGCAGAAGAAGAGAGAGAAGAGGAGGGGATGGTCTTGTTGTCTCAGGGGTGGCAGAGGCAGAAGAAAATCCACATTTAAGTAGACCAATGTAGTTCAAACCTGTGCTGTTCAGGGATCAACTGTATTTGACTTGCTTTAGTACATGTTGTGAATGAACATTTTTTCCTTCAAAAATATATAATTCTAAATTTTTAGCAAAAATTTGATTACCTTTGACTTCATGCTGTAAGATTAAAATAATTTATTTTACCTAGATTCATTTATAAAGTTGATTTTTTTCAATATAACTTGACCAATTCAATTACATCTGCACCATCCACTCCATTCTCTGAAGAGCAACATGAATTCAGTTCATAAGAAATATTTCTCATCCATAGACTAGAAGTCATAATGCATTTGAGAATAGGTATACTAGGAGAGGCCATGAAGGAGAAATAAAACAAAATTTCTTCCATAGTGTAGAGTCTTATGTTAAAGATTTTGGAGGTAAGATAATTCATGCTAGCAAGAGCAAAAATGTGACAACCAGTATCCATCGCTAAAGTAGTTGGATCTACTAACAAATGCCACAGGAATAAGGGTCACATATTTGGTTGTCAGAAGACATCAGAGATTGTACGATTGCAGTCCAGATTCCAAGTCTACGAGAAACATAGATGTTAACATTAGCATGGCTGTAAGAATGAGAATAAGATACTATCCAAAGATAGCATATGTTTTATAGGAGTAGAAAATGTTAAAAATAAAAATATAAAATAGTATATTGAAGGTATATAGGAAAATCAAACAAAACCTGGCTAAAACTTCTAGTTCCAAATGGAGATTGCAGAATTAAAGTCAGCTCTTGAGAGTATTATAAGTAAAGCAGTATTTTTAGGATAAATTTTTCTGTTAAAAATAGAGAATTGAGAGGGCTGATAACAGAAAATATTGATTTCATGTAATCCTTAGGGCATCTTTTATTTTAAAAACATTTTACTGATGCATAGTATTTGTATTAATTGTGGGACACAGGTGACACTTTGTTGCATGCATAATATCTGTAATGATCAATCAGGGTATTCAGAATATCAATAACTTTGAGTATTTATCATTTCTATGTATTTTATCATTTCAAATCCTCTCTTCTAGCTATTTTAAAATATACAATACATTGTTATTAGCTATAGTCACCCTACTCTGCTGTCAAATATCTACACTTATTGCTTCTATCTACCTGTATTTTTGCACCTATTAACCAACTTCTCTTTACTCCCCACCCCTACATACCATTTCCAGCCTTATAACTATCATTCTTCTTTCTACCTCCAAGAAATAAACTTTTTTAGCTCCCATATAAGAGTAACAACATGTGGTATTTGTCTTTCTCTGCCTGACTTATCAAAGAAATACTTGTGCTTCTTGTTTTCTGTAACACTATTCACGGTAGTAAAGATGTGGAATAACCTAAGTGCACATCAGTGAATGAATAGATAAAGAAAATGTGGTATATATACACAATGGAATATTACTTGGACATAAGAAATAATAAAATTTTGTCATTTGCACCGACATGGATGGAACTGGACATTGTTATGTTAAGTGAATGGCATGTTTTTTGATAAGTATTCTCATTATAACCATTTAAAATAATAAAACTGAGGTCCCAAGAAAATAGCCCTATACAAAATAGTAATGTTACATATCTGGGAAGCAATTTAGTTGGGGTTTGAAAGCCTGTCATTATAATAATCACTACCTTGTATAGAATATTCCAGTACTTAGAAACAGTTTGTTAGCTTGATAGTTGCTTCAATAATATTTATGAGAAAAGAATCTCAAATTTACTTAATGCTTACTGTGTAGTGACAACATTGCTGCTGCAAACTCTTCTTTTATTGACATACTGAGTTTCTTTCCTGCGGAAATCTCTCTTCTTCTCTACTGGATCACCTAATCAGAAAGAAACATTCTATATTACTCAGCATCATTTTGATTAAAAGTGGTTGTTGATTAAAAAAAAAAGCAATTTTCATTTTGTAATCCCACTGGGTTCGGCCTATTCAATAACCCATCCAGGTACATACAATACACATAATGCAATAGTAAAAGAATGCAAAATAGTGCTAATTCAATCACTGATAAAAATAATGATTGTTAGCATTTTCCAAAGATAGCTTATGTCTAAAACATGTCTATTTAATCATAACATATTAATTCTAAAATAAACTTAAAATCCTGAAAAAAGTAACCAAATTAGAGACAATATAATGTGTATGGTTAGCTCCTGTGTAAAAAAAAATTGACAGACTTTTTAATCCATTAAGCAAATTATACCTTATTTATGTCATTGTTTATTAATTACATCTTAGAGTCAGAAAGTAGTAAGTACTCTATAAGCTATCCATTTACTTTACACATTTATTTAACTTCTTATGTCATTGATTGATGTGATTGTAGTTGTGATAATTTTACTAAATCAAGTACTTTTCAAAAATCTGTCTTCCATTTCCTCAAAATCATGCACTTATTTATCTTTAATGATGTAAACATAAGAATATATAATGTTATTGCTGCAAATGAATCTGTCTTAGTGCTCAAAAACAAGAAAACTAATAAATGTTAAATACCTCATATGAAAAGGTTCACATCATTCTTTTAAATACACTTGTCCATTCATGAGTTCAAATGTTGAATAGAATGGCATTAAACCATTTTTCATCTTGTCATTGCATAAATCATTTTGTTGTTTGCTAAAATTATAGATAAGTGTAAGACTTGTGAATAGATTAAAGCCTAGTTATGAAAATGTATCTGGTAGTCTTGTAAAATCCACTATAGCACTTTAATGATAATAGCTAAAATTAGATCTATGGAGATTTTTGGAATTTCTAATGCTACGTCAAAGAATCTAAATTCCTGTTAATACAACTGGCAGACAAAATCACTGTCAGTTCTCTCTCAGCAGGTTGAATTAGTGATTATTTTATTTTGTTTAATAATAACACTGTTTACCTACATTCAAATTGAGTATATTACTAATATAAATATTATAAGCAAAACAAAAAACTAAATAAAAACAAAAGGAACTTCAAGAAAAAAGAAAATAAACAATAATCACTGATGTTATTCTTTCAAAAATGACAGCATAGTAGAGGGAGAAATAGACGTAAATTAGGATTCAGAACATAGGATCAGTAATAACCAATTCTGAGCTGTTCGAATTATTTATTTTTTTCTGTACATCAATTTCTATGGAGTTTATCTTCCACATTTCTTTATGCCACTCTTCAATATTCTGCTAGTTTAAATGATATTATATATAGCATTTTTTAATTGTAAAATATTTTTTACAATACACTATTATTACTGCATGTACAGATTTCACTTATTCATTTTTGTAGACTAGTGGTCATGAAAATGTCAAAAAATACTCTCAGAATTGAATGATGGAGATCTACCTATTGTCACAAAGTGCTCCCCTATTCCCCACCTCCTCACATAAACAAAGCCTGTCTTCATTAACACAAGTATGAGTCAGAGCAAGAGAAATAACAGTAGTATGGAGCCAAGGTCTCAACCTAGTTTATTAGGTTCAGTTCCCAATGTTCATGAAGGCTGGGACATGCAGATCTTGCCGCTTATTCTATCTCTAACATCTAGCACAGGCACATAATAGATTCTCGGTAAAAGCATCTTGAATTAATTACTAAATGGATGACATTTTGACGTTATTCAACGACAAAGGTAGAATGCATGTGAGGAAAGGCTGTCATAATAAAAAATACTTAAACCATTGGGAATATGTTAAAGAAATTGGCTATCAGGATAAAATGAATCATAATATCAAAAATGTCTCCAAATGTTTACAGGACTGTCATATTGAAAAGAGATTGTTTATTTTTTCTCTGTAGAACAAACAATAAAAAATATTGAGAAGTCATTAAAAAGTTAATTTTCTGTTCCATAAAATAACAATTATTGTAGATTGTCAAAAATGAGATGTTTTCTGGTGAAAAAAGTCTGCTTCCCTAATACTGGAGGGGTTAAATAAAAGGTAGAGAATATTTGTCAGATTATCTACAAAGGAGATTGGTGAAGTAAGATAGGAAAGGAAGAGGGCAAAGAGTCAGAATATTTTCGGTCCACACCCTAGGCACAGACCATACTAACTTTGTAACATTGAAAAATGCCTTTCAAAATGTAATGTGCAAGTGAATCACAAGGCTAAACTTTGCTGAAATGTAAATTTGGGTCTAAGAAATCTGGGATGGGGCCTGGGATTCTGTATTCTTAAGGAGCTCAGGCTGTGGGCTTTGGACCTAACTTTAAGTAGCAAGCCAAATTAATATGTTTCTACCTCAGTCTTCCAAACTCTATAAATTATATAGCGCTTGTTAGTATTAAATGCAACAATGGAAAATAGAGTGTATTTTTACTCATTATTATCATACTGCTTCTTTAGGACTGTATGATAATATGATTATTTTCTCTAAAAATTCTGGAATTTAAATATACATTTTATGACTCTGTCAAAGCCAACACCTGAAAGAAAAACTGATTATTTAATAGCTGTAGGTTTCACTCTTTAAAAATGTCTTCCTCTGGCCAGGGGCATGCGGGGGAGGGCACGGGTGCAGAGGTAACAAAGGAAGAATAGGCAGAGCCCAGAGGATTTTTAGGGCAGTGAAACCATCCTGTATAATACAACGATGGTGGATATATGTCATTATAAGTTTAACCAAACCCATGGAATGTACAACACTGAGAGTGAACCATAAGGTCAGCTATGGCCTTTGGTGATAATGATGTGTCTTTGTAGCTTCATCAGTTGCAAGAAATGCACCACTTTGGTTGGGGATGTTGATAATGTGGGAGGCATAAATGATGATTTCATTTTTGCCTAATAATAACACTGTTTAGCTACATTCAAATGGTGTATTTTACTAATACAAATATTGTGAGTAAAACAAAACATAACAGTATGGGAAATCTCTTTGTCTTCTGATTTTTTGCTGTTAATCTAAAACTGCTCCAGAAACAATCTATTTTTTTAAAGTCATGTTCATTCAGCACCAACGTCTTACATATAGGCATAATGGATATTAATCTCAGGCAAAACAATGTTTCTTGAAATATGAGCTGCTACTACATTAATAATGGCAAATATTGGTGTAGAATAAATAGCACTAGGGATAGAAATTATTTTTACAAGGAAAAATGAAAATAGCTGCATATCTGTCATTTAATGAAAGGAATTTTCAATAAATGGTGATACATACCATGTTAATGGATGTAAAGTCTTTATATTGCAAAAAGTGCCAATCATTCCCAAATTCTTTCATACCTTCAGCAAAATTGCCATAAAAATCCTAAAATAAATTTGTATGGTATTTACAAGCTGATTCTAAAATTTGTTGGTAATATGAAATAATTAAGATACTTTTGAATAAAAGAACAAAGGCTGATAACCAACAATTATCAATATATAAAATACAGCTATAATTTAAATAGTGATACATTAGAGTATAAAATCACAAACATAAATAATAAATGGAGGCTATGTGTAGAAATAATTTAGTATAGGGCTTTCATTTTGTTTTGCTGCTTATCCTCTGATACTTGTTTGTAAATCTGAAGAAAGCCTTGCATTTTGATATCTAGAAGACCTTAGCTTTATCTGTACTTTTACAATACATTTTAAAAGACATATGAGATCATATAATTCCTGTTTAACTTTTTGTTTTTTGAGACGGAGTTTTGCTCTTGTCGCCCAGGCTCGGGTGCAATAGCACCATCTCAGCTCACTGCAACCTCTGCCTCCTGGGTTCAAGCAGTTCTCCTGCTTCAGCCTCACGAGTGCCTGGGATTACAGGCACCTGCAACCACACCCAGCTAATTTTTACTTTTTATTTATTTATTTTTTTTAGTAGAGACAGGTTTCACCATGTTGGCCAGGCTGGTCTCGAACTCCTGACCTTGGCCTCCCAAATTGCTGGGATTACAGGTGTGAGCCACCATGCCCGACCATTCCTGTCCAGCTTAAAAAGAGTTTACACATTGATAAAACTGGAAAGCAAGCATTCCAAATATTAATTATAATGTCTGGGCACTGATAATATTTAGAACTTACCTATTTATTTTTCAAATATTTATCTAATATCTTATGTAAAACACATATAATTAGAAAAATAATAACAGATGAAAGAGATAACATTGCAGCTTCAGAACTCCTGTACTAATAAATAGGAAATGTAGGAAATCTAAAAAGATAAAGTCTAGATGGCAAGATAAGTAGTAAAAAAGCTCTGTAGGTTAATCAAGCAAAAGATTGTATGGAAAACCAACATAGATTATTACAACTACAAAAGAAGAGACACATGTATTTTTTTCAATGGTAAAATAATAGCTGGGAAACTTGACAACTTGCTAAACTGAACATTTCTCAAACACAGCTAAATGTAGTGGCACATCTCTTTTTTGTTATATCTTATGTGAATAATAGATAACTTTTCACTAACATGTTCAAGAAGAATAGGTTGTGATGGCGCGGTGGCTCATGCCTGTAATCCCAGCACTTTGGTAGGCCGAGGCAGGTGGATCATCAGGTCAGGAGGTCGAGACCAGCCTGACCAACATGCTGAAACCTCGTCTCTACTAAAAATACAAAAAAATTAGCCGGATGCGGTGATGCACGCCTGTAATCCCAGCTACTTAGGAGGCTGAGGCAGGATCACCACTAAAACCCGAGAGGCAGAGCTTGAAGTGAGCTGAGATTGTGCCACTGTACTCCAGCCTGGGCGACAGAGCGAAACTCCGACTCAAATAAAGAAAAAAAAAAGAATAGGTTGATTTCAGATTGCCTGTAGTTGCACAGCAATGTAATAGTTGGTAAACCAAAAGCTAAGTAATAAAGAAAGCTTTCTCAGTGTATTCATGATTATACAATTTTCATTACTCTGTCATTTATCTAAGATAATAAAAGAAGAAGAAATCCAAGAGAACACATTGCTTGTGAAAATTGTTTTACCAAATATATTCACTGTATTAATAAAATTGTACACTGGATAAATGAATATATTTATAATAAGATTTTAAACATTAATGAATTCTAGAAAATATATTGTATATAAACATATTTTGGCATATTAGCCTTTTACAGTAACTGTATCAACTCTTTCATTTCATTTAACTTATCCCGTATCAACAACACATTCATGCTCTGATTGGCAATGTCTCCTAAAATTATTTATTTTGTATATGTTCCTAATCATATTTATGTAGACTTTAACAAAACCTTGCAAAATGATATAATTGTATTTCAAAACATAAATCTACAAAAAATGCATGTCTTTCTGTCAAGACATGACATACACACACACAAACATGTATTTGCATGTATTTGTGTATTATATACAGCATATTTCAGAGAATAATACAAACTATATTAAACACAGTGTATTGCTACTTTTGCCTCAGATAATTTTTTGAGTATAAGTAATAATTTCAGATACATTTAATGCTTTCTGTGTACTCTTCCCAAACACACTACCAATCCTACTCAAAAAGAAGAGAAGTCCTACAAACATGTGAGGTTTTCATTTGACAAAATATTACAACTCCCCAGATGTAAACACTGCCCTGCTTTCTTGAATAGCCAAGATTCCAAAGAATAACAAAATTAGCATCCTATACCTCAGCAACGGCATTAAAAGCTGAAAGCCTGTAAAGCAATGTCTTTGAAGTTTTGATAGAAAATTACTTCAATTCTAGGATTTCATCCCAGTCAAATTACTTATCAAATGGGAAACATATATTTAGAATATCACTTAAAGCTCAGCATACATATATTTAAAAGTACATTACAGACTGAGAAAAACAAGGAATCCAAGAATGTAGCACAAAGAAATTTTTAGAAAGTATTTATTTGGCCACCAGAGAAAGTAGATCAATCTCTCTTAGGAACATCTGTGCAAAAATCCTAAACAAATTATCAGCAAAATTAGTGCACCAGTTCAAAACCAGTATAGACATCATGACCAAGCTTAATTTAACTCACAAATGCTAAGTTGTTCTAGTATTTGAAAGTCAATTAACATAATACACATTAGCAGATGAAGGAGAAAAATCATGTAATAATCTTAATAGTTGCCAAACTTAGTTGATAATATTAAATATCTATTTGTAATGAAAAATGTTACTTACAGTATCAGAAATAGAAGAAAACTTTGTTAATATAAAACTACATATCTACATAAAATCCAAATAAAGCACTGTATTTTTTAAAGAAACTTGTATTTATTTTTATGTTGTTTATTTTTTTTAATTATTATTATACTTTAAGTTTTAGGGTACATGTGCACAATGTGCAGGTTAGTTACATACGTATACATGTGCCATGCTGGTGCGCTGCACCCACTAACTCATCATCTAGCATTAGGTATATCTCCCAATGCTATCCCTCCCCCCTCCCCCCACCCCACAACAGTCCCCAGAGTGTGATGTTCCCCTTCCTGTGTCCATGTGATCTCATTGTTCAATTCCCACCTATGAGTGAGAATATGCGGTGTTTGGTTTTTTGTTCTTGTGATAGTTTACTGAGAATGATGATTTCCAATTTCATCCATGTCCCTACAAAGGACATGAACTCATCATTTTTTATGGCTGCATAGTATTCTATGGTGTATATGTGCCACATTTTCTTAATCCAGTCTATCATTGTTGGACATTTGGGTTGGTTCCAAGTCTTTGCTATTGTGAATAATGCCGCAATAAACATACGTGTGCATGTGTCTTTATAGCAGCATGATTTATAGTCCTTTGGGTATATACCCAGTAATGGGATGGCTGGGTCAAATGGTATTTCTAGTTCTAGATCCCTGAGGAATCGCCACACTGTCTTCCACAATGGTTGAACTAGTTTACAGTTCCACCAACAGTGTAAAAGTGTTCCTATTTCTCCACATCCTCTCCAGCACCTGTTGTTTCCTGACTTTTTAATGATTGCCATTCTAAATGGTGTGAGATGGTATCTCATTGTGGTTTTGATTTGCATTTCTCTGATGGCTGGTGATGATGAGCATTTTTTCATGTGTTTTTTGGCTGCATAAACGTCTTCTTTTGAGAAGTGTCTGTTCATGTCCTTTGCCCACTTTTTGATGGGGTTGTTTATTTTTTTCTTGTAAATTTGTTTGAGTTCATTGTAGATTCTGGATATTAGCCCTGTGTCAGATAAGTAGGTTGCGAAAATTTTCTCCCATTTTGTAGGTTGCCTGTTCACTCTGATGGTAGTTTCTTTTGCTGTGCAGAAGCTCTTTAGTTTAATGAGATCCCATTTGTCAATTTTGGCTTTTGTTGCCATTGCTTTTGGTGTTTTAGACATGAAGTCCTTGCCCATGCCTATGTCCTGAATGGTAATGCCTAGGTTTTCTTCTAGGGTTTTTATGGTTTTAGGTCTAACGTTTAAGTCTTTAATCCATCTTGAATTGATTTTTGTATAAGGTGTAAGGAAGGGATCCAGTTTCAGCTTTCTACATATGGCTAGCCAGTTTTCCCAGCACCATTTATTAAATAGGGAATCCTTTCCCCATTGCTTGTTTTTCTCAGGTTTGTCAAAGATCAGATAGTTGTAGATATGCGGCATTATTTCTGAGGGCTCTGTTCTGTTCCATTGATCTATATCTCTGTTTTGGTACCAGTACCATGCTGTTTTGGTTACTGTAGCCTTGTAGTATAGTCTGAAGTCAGGTAGTGTGATGCCTCCAGCTTTGTTCTTTTGGCTTAGGATTGACTTGGCGATGAGGGCTCTTTTTTGGTTCCATATGAACTTTAAAGTAGTTTTTTCCAATTCTGTGAAGAAAGGCATTAGTAGCTTGCTGGGGATGGCATTGAATCTGTAAATTACCTTGGGCAGTATGGCCATTTTCACGATATTGATTCTTCCTACCCATGAGCATGGAATGTTCTTCCATTTGTTTGTATCCTCTTTTATTTCCTTCAGCAGTGGTTTGTAGTTCTCCTTGAAGAGGTCCTTCACATCCCTTGTAAGTTGGATTCCTAGGTATTTTATTCTCTTTGAAGCAATTGTGAATGGGAGTTCACTCATGATTTGGCTCTCTGTTTGTCTGTTGTTGGTGTATAGGAATGCTTGTGATTTTTGTACATTGATTTTGTATCCTGAGACTTTGCTGAAGTTGCTTATCAGCTTAAGGAGATTTTGGGCTGAGACAATGGGGTTTTCTAGATATACAATCATGTCGTCTGCAAACAGGGACAATTTGACTTCCTCTTTTCCCAATTGAATACCCTTCATTTCCTTCTCCTGCCTAATTGCCCTGGCCAGAACTTCCAACACTATGTTGAATAGGAGTGGTGAGAGAGGGCATCCCTGTCTTGTGCCAGTTTTCAAAGGGAATGCTTCCAGTTTTTGCCCATTCAGTATGATATTGGCTGTGGGGTTGTCATAGATTACTCTTATTATTTTGAAATATGTCCCATCAATACCTAATTTATTGAGAGTTTTTAGCATGAAGCGTTGTTGAATTTTGTCTAAGGCCTTTTCTGCATCTATTGAGATAATCATGTGGTTTTTGTCTTTGGTTCTGTTAATATGCTGGATTACATTTATTGATTTGCGTATATTGAACCAGCCTTGCATCCCAGGGATGAAGCCCACTTGATCATGGTGGATAAGCTTTTTGATGTGCTGCTGGATTCGTTTTGCCAGTATTTTATTGAGGATTTTTGCATCAATGTTCATCAAGGATATTGGTCTAAAATTCTCTTTTTTGGTTGTGTCTCTGCCTGGCTTTGGTATCAGAATGATGCTGGCCTCATAAAATGAGTTAGGGAGGATTCCCTCTTTTTCTATTGATTGGAATAGTTTCAGAAGGAATGGTACCAGTTCCTCCTTGTACCTCTGGTAGAATTCAGCTGTGAATCCATCTGGTCCTGGACTCTTTTTGGTTGGTAAGCTATTGATTATTGCCACAATTTCAGAGCCTGTTATTGGTCTATTCAGAGATTCAACTTCTTCCTGGTTTCGTCTTGGGAGGGTGTATGTGTCGAGGAATTTATCCATTTCTTCCAGATTTTCTAGTTTATTTGCATAGAGGTGTTTGTAGTATTCTCTGATGGTAGTTTGTATTTCTGTGGGATCAGTGGTGATATCCCCTTTATCATTTTTTATTGCGTCTATTTGATTCTTCTCTCTTTTCTTCTTTATTAGTCTTGCTAGCGGTCTATCAATTTTGTTGATCCTCTCAAAAAACCAGCTCCTGGATTCATTAATTTTTTGAAGGGCTTTTTGTGTCTCTATTTCCTTCAGTTCTGCTCTGATTTTAGTTATTTCTTGCCTTCTGCTAGCTTTTGAATGTGTTTGCTCTTGCTTTTCTAGTTCTTTTAATTGTGATGTTAGGGTGTCAATTTTGGATCTTTCCTGCTTTCTCTTGTGGGCATTTAGTGCTATAAATTTCCCTCTACACACTGCTTTGAATGCGTCGCAGAGATTCTGGTATGTTGTGTCTTTGTTCTCGTTGGTTTCAAAGAACATCTTTATTTCTGCCTTCATTTCGTTATGTGCCCAGTAGTCATTCAGGAGCAGGTTGTTCAGTTTCCATGTAGTTGAGCGGCTTTGAGTGAGATTCTTAATCCTGAGTTCTAGTTTGATTGCACTGTGGTCTGAGAGATAGTTTGTTATAATTTCTGATCTTTTACATTGCTGAGGAGAGCTTTACTTCCAAGTATGTGGTCAATTTTGGAATAGGTGTGGTGTGGTGCTGAAAAAAATGTATATTCTGTTGATTTGGGGTGGAGAGTTCTGTAGATGTCTATTAGGTCCGCTTGGTGCAGAGCTGAGTTCAATTCCTGGGTATCCTTGTTGACTTTCTGTCTCGTTGATCTGTCTAATGTTGACAGTGGGGTGTTAAAATCTCCCATTATTAATGTGTGGGAGTCTAAGTCTCTTTGTAGGTCACTCAGGACTTGCTTTATGAATCTGGGTGCTCCTGTATTGGGTGCATATATATTTAGGATAGTTAGCTCTTCTTGTTGAATTGATCCCTTTACCATTATGTAATGGCCTTCTTTGTCTCTTTTGATCTTTGTTGGTTTAAAGTCTGCTTTATCAGAGACTAGGATTGCAACCCCTGCCTTTTTTTGTTTTCCATTTGCTTGGTAGATCTTCCTCCATCCTTTTATTTTGAGCCTATGTGTGTCTCTGCACGTGAGATGGGTTTCCTCAATACAGCACACTGATGGGTCTTGACTCTATCCAATTTGCCAGTCTGTGTCTTTTAATTGGAGCATTTAGTCCATTTACATTTAAAGTTAATATTGTTATGTGTGAATTTGATCCTGTCATGATGATGTTAGCTGGTTATTTTGCTCGTTAGTTGATGCAGTTTCTTCCTAGTCTCGATGGTCTTTACATTTTGGCATGATTTTGCAGTGGCTGGTACCGGTGGTTCCTTTCCATGTTTAGTGCTTCCTTCAGGAGCTGTTTTAGGGCAGGCCTGGTGGTGACAAAATCTCTCAGCATTTGCTTGTCTGTAAAGTATTTTATTTCTCCTTCATTTATGAAGCTTAGTTTGGCTGGATATGAAATTCTGGGCTGAAAATTCTTTTCTTTAAGAATGTTGACTATTGGCCCCCACTCTCTTCTGGCTTGTAGGGTTTCTGGCGAGAGATCTGCTGTTAGTCTGATGGGCTTCCCTTTGAGGGTAACCCGACCTTTCTCTCTGGCTGTCCTTAACATTTTTTCCTTCATTTCAACTTTGGTGAATCCGACAATTATGTGCCTTGGAGTTGCTCTTCTCGAGGAGTATCTTTGTGGCATTCTCTGCATTTCCTGAATCTGAACGTTGGCCTGCCTTGCTAGATTGGGGAAGTTCTCCTGGATAATATCCTGCGGAGTGTTTTCCAACTTGGTTCCATTCTCCCCATCACTTTCAGGTACACCAATAAGACGTAGATTTGGTCTTTTCACATAGTCCCATATTTCTTGGAGGCTTTGCTCATTTCTTTTTATTCTTTTTTCTCTAAACTTCCCTTCTCGCTTCATTTCATTCATTTCATCTTCCATCGCTGATACCCTTTCTTCCAATTGATCGCATCGGCTCCTGAGGCTTCTGCATTCTTCACGTAGTTCTCAAGCCTTGGTTTTCAGCTCCATCAGCTCCTTTAAGCACTTCTCTGTATTGGTTATTCTAGTTATACATTCTTCTAAATTTTTTTCAAAGTTTTCAACTTCTTTGCCTTTGGTTTGAATGTCCTCCCGTAGCTCAGAGTAATTTGATCGTCTGAAGCCTTCTTCTCTCACCTCGTCAACGTCATTCTCCGACCAGCTTTGTTCCGTTGCTGGTGAGGAGCTGCGTTCCTTTGGAGGAGGAGAGGCGCTCTGCTTTTTAGAGTTTCCAGTTTTTCTGTTCTGTTTTTTCCCCATCTTTGTGGTTTTATCTACTTTTGGTTTTTGATGATGGTGATGTACAGATGGGTTTTGGGTGTGGATGTCCTTTCCGTTTGTTAGTTTTCCTTCTAACAGACAGGACCCTCAGCTGCAGGTCTGTTGGAGTACCGGGCCCTGTGAGGTGTCAGTCTTCCCCTGCTGGGGGGTGCCTCCCAGTTAGGCTGCTCAGGGGTCAGGTGTCAGGGACCCAATTGAGGAGGCAGTCTGCCCGTTCTCAGATCTCCAGCTGCGTGCTGGGAGAACCACTGCTCTCTTCAAAGCTGTCAGACAGGGACATTTAAGTCTGCAGAGGTTACTGCTGTCTTTTTGTTTGTCTGTGCCCTGCACCCAGAGGTGGAGCCTACAGAGGCAGGCAGGCCTCCTTGAGCTGTGGTGGGCTCCACCCAGTTCGATCTTCTCCGCTGCTTTGTTTACCTAAGCAAGCCTGGGCGATGGTGGGCGCCCCTCCCCCAGCCTCGCTGCTGCCTTGCAGTTTGATCTCAGACTGCTGTGCTAGCAATCAGCGAGACTCCGTGGGCGTAGGACCCTCCGAGCCAGGTGCAGGATATAATCTCGTTGTGCGCCATTTTTTAAGCCCGTTGGAAAAGCGCAGTATTCGGATGGGAGTGACCCGATTTTCCAGGTGCCGTCAGTCACCCCTTTCTTTGATTAGGACAGGGAACTCCCTGACCCCTTGCGCTTCCCGAGTGAGGCAATGCCTCGCCCTGCTTCGGCTGGTGCACGGTGCGCGCACCCACTGACCTGCACCCGCTGTCTGGCAGTCCCTAGTGAGATGAACCCGGTACCTCAGATGGAAATGCAGAAATCACCCGTCTTCTCCGTCGCTCAGGCTTGAAAGCACTGTATTTTATCGCGAAATGTTGAAAGCTATGCTTGAAATGGAAATAGGTAAGAATGGCCATTACTCCCATTTCTGTTCTATGTTGTATGGAATGTTAAGCCGATGCAGTAAGGAAAGAAAAGTAAATAAAAGGAAAGGAAATATTTGTAATAGTCAAAATAAAATTGCCATGGTATTTTCTTTTAAAAATACATTGTAATATAAAGCAAAGACCCAAAGCCATGTAAAACAAACACACTGCTTCGTAAACTATTATATAACTTCATATATTCTAAAATTAAATAGAGGAGTCTTTAGGGTTTTCTATGTATAAGATAATGTCACCAGCAGAGACAATTTACTTCTTGCTTTCCTATTTAAATGCCTTTTATTTCTTCTCTTGCTTAATTGCTCTGGCTAGGACTTCTGGTATTACGTTGAACAAAACTGGCGAGAATGAGCAACTTTGTCTTGTTCCTGATCTTAGAGGAAAAGTCTTCAGCTTTTCTTCCTTGAGCATAATGTTATCTGTGGACTTGCCATATATAGCTTTTATTGTGTTGAGAAACAGTTCTTCTATATCTAATTTGTTGAGAGTTTTTATAATGAAAGGATTTTATTTTTTCAAATGCCACTTATTCATCTATTAAGATGATTATATGTTTTTTTTCTGATTTCCATTCTGTTAATGTAGTGTACCACATTTATTGATTTGTGTATGTGGCAATATCCTTGCATCAAGTGGGGACAAATCCCACTTGATCATGGTGAATGATCCTTTTATGTATGATTATATATGGTTTGCCAGTATTTTATTGAATATTTTTGCATCTGTGGTCATCAAAGACATTGGCTTGTGATTTTCTTTTCTTGTGTCTTTGTCTGACTTTGGTATTGGAGTAATGCTGGTCTCATAAAATGAGTTTGGAAGTAATTCTTCCTCTTCAATTTTTTAAAAGAGTTTGAGAAAAATTAGTGCAAATTCTTTAAATGTTTAGTGGAATTTGGCTGTGAAGACATCTCTTTGGTGGTAGAATTTTTATTACTAAATCAATCTCCTAACTTACTGGTCTGTTGGGATTTTAAATTTTCTCATGATTTAGTCTTGGTAGGTTGTATGTGTGTATGAATTTATCAGTTTCATCCTAGTCACCCAATTTGTTGGCATATAATTGTTTATAGTAGTCTCTTGGGATCCTCTGTACTTCTGTGTCAGTTGTCAACATCTCTTCTTTAATTTCTGATTTTATTTGCGTCTTCTCTCTGTTTTCTTAGTTTGTTTTCTAGCTAAGAGTTTGTTCATTTTCTTTATCTCATAAAAACCGCTTAATTTCATTTATTATTTAAATCAAATTTCTTTACATTTTTTTTTGAGATAGGGTCTCACTCTGTCATCCAGGCTGTGTTGCAGTGCTTTGATTGTAGCTCACTGCAGCCCTGACTTCCTAGCCTCATGTGAACTTCCCACCTCAGCCTCCTGAGTAGCTGGGACCACAGGCATGTGCCACCATGTTTAGCTGATTTTTGAAATATTTTAAAAAGGTTTTGTGGGTTCAGAGTTGTTGTACATATTTATGGGGTACATTAGACGTGTTAATACAGGCATGCAATGTTAAATAAGCACATCATGAAAAATGGGGTATTCATTCCCTCAAGCATTTATTCTTTGAGTTATAAACAATCCAATTACACTCTTTTAGTTATTAAAAAATGTACAACTAAGTTATTACTGACTATAGGCATCCTGTTGTGCTATCAAATAGTAGGTCTTATTCATTCTTTCTATTTTTTGTGCCTATTAACCATTCCCACCGCACCCCACCAACCCACCCCCAGCTACACTTCCAAACCTCTGGTAACCATCCTGCTACTCTCCGTGTCCATGAGTTCAATTGTTTTGGTTTTCAGATCCCACAAATAAGTGAGAAAATGTGATTTTGTCTTTCTGTGCCTGGCTTGTTTCACTTAACATGAGCTCCAGTTTTATCCATGATTTTGAAAATGACAGGAATTACAAGTTACAAGGGTGTTCATCTTACAATAATTGTAATAATGTAATCTTATAATATTGATCATCAGAGAAATGAAAATCAAAACTACAATGAGATATCTCATTGCATTTCTCTGATGATCAATATTATAAAATTACTTTATTACAATTAAATAATAATAATAATTTAATAATTTAATAAGGTTAAATTATTATAAATGTACATATACACAATAGAGTACTATGCAGTCAAGAAAATAAAAATAAAAATAATTCTTTTTTATTGGCTGAATAGTACTCCACTGTGTATACATATGACATTTTCTTTATCCATTTATCTGTTGGTAGAAACTTTGGTTCCTTCTAAATCTTAGACATTTTAGGATTTTTTTTCTATTCCTGTGAAGAATGTCCCCGATATTTTGATAAAGATTGCATTAAATATGTAGATTGCTTTGTGTAGTATGGACATTTTAACAATATTCAGCCTTCTAAACCATGAACATGTAAATTTTTTTTCCATTTTCGTGACCTCTTCAATTTCTGTCATGAGTATTTTACAGTTTCTGTTACAGAGATCATTCCCTTCTTTGGTAAAGTTAATTCCTAGGTATTTAATTTTACTTATTGCTACTGTAAATGGGATTACTTTTACATTTATTTTTGACATTATTCACTGTTAGTGTATAGAAGTGATACTAATTTTGTATGTTGATTTTATATTCTGCAACTTCACTGACTTTGTTTATCAGTTCTAATAGTGTTGTTGTAGAGTGTTTAAGTTTTTCAAAATATAAGACCATATCATGTGAAAAGAAGGATAATTTGACTTCTTCCTTTCCAATTTGGATGCCCTTTTCATCTTTCTGTTTTCTGATTGTTCTAGCTAGGAATTCCCCTACTCTTTTGAATAACAGGGGTGACAGTGGGCATCCTTGTTGTATTCCGGATCTTAGAAGAAAGGCTTTCAGTTTTTCCCCATTCAGTATCATTCTAGGTGCAGGTCTATCATATATGGCTTTTATTATATTGAGGTATATTCCTTCTATAACCAATTTTTGTAGGGTTTCATTATGAAGAGATTTTGAATTTGATCAAATGCTTTTTCAGCATCAGTTGAAATGATCATGTGTTTTTTGTCCTTCATTCTGTTGATATGACATAGCACATTGATTAATTTGCATATGTTTAAATATCCTTGCATCTTAGGGGTAATCCTCCATCCCAGGCATCTTCCAAGGGATGATCTTTATAATGCATTGTTGAATTCTATTTGATAGTAGTTTGTTAAAGATTTTTACATTGATGTTCATCAGAGATACTAACCTATAGTTTTTTTTTAATGTGTCCTTGTCTGGTTTTGGTATCAGAGTAATACTGGCCTGGAAGTATTCCCTACTCCTCCAGTTTTTGAAATAGTTTGAGCAGGATTAATATTAGTTCTTCTTTAAATGTTTGGTAGAATTCAGCAGTGAAGCCATTATTTCCTGGGCTTTTGTTTGCTGGGAGACATTTTATTAGAGCTTCAACCTTGTTACTTGTTATTGATCTGTTCAGGTTTTGGATTTTTCCTGGTTCAATCTTGGTAGGTTTTATGTGTCTAGAAATCTGTCTGTTTCTTTTAGGTTTTCAAATGTATTGGCATATAGTTACTCATAGTAGCCACTAATGATCCTTCACATTTCTGCATTATCAGTTGTAATGTCTCCTTTTTCATTTTTTATTTTATTCATTTGGATATTCTTTTTTCTTAGTTTTGTTTCATTGATATTTTTATTGTTTTCTTCATTTCAATGTCATTTATTTCTGCTCTGATCTTTACTATTTCTTTTCTTCTACTTTTGGGTTTAGTTTGCTTTTGTTTTTCAAGTTCTTTAAAATGCATCATTAGATTATTTATGTGAAGTTTTTCCTCTTTTTTGATCTTGTACTTATAACTATAAACTTCTCCCTTAGTACTTCTTTTGCTATATCCCATAGGTTTTTGGTATGTTGTGTTTCCATTATCATTTGTTTCAAGAAATTTTGTGATTTTCTTCCTAATTTTTTTATTGACTCACTGGTTATTCAGGAGCATATTGTTTAATTTCTATTTATTTTTATAGTTTCCACAATTATTCTTGTAAAATATCTTTTACCATCCCTTTATTTTCTGTTTATATGTGTTTTTGTATGTGAAGTGTGTTTCTTGTAGGCAACAGATCAATGGGTTTTGTTTTTTAATTCATTCACCCATTCTATGTCTTTTGATTGGAGAGTTTATTCAATTATTCATAAGTAAGGACTTACTCCTTTTTAAGATCATTTTATTTGTTTACTGGGTTTTTTTTGTGGCTCTCTCTTCCTTCTTTCCTTCCTCTCTTTCTTGAGTGAAGGTGATTTTCTCTGGTGATATAATTTAGCCTATTGATTTTTGTTTTTTTGTGTATCCACTGTATGTTTGTTGGTTTGAGGTTACCATGAGGCTTACAAATATTATCTTCTAATAAATTATTTTAACCTAATAACAACTTAACACTGTCTGCATAAACAAACAAGCAAAAATAAAACTAATAAAAACTCTATGCTTTAACTTCATGCCCCCACTTCTAAACTTTTTGTTGTTTCTATTTATATGTTATTGTATTGTCTATGTCTTGAAAAGTTGTTGTGGTTATCCTTTTTGATTGGTTCATCATTTAGTCTTTCTACTTAGGATAAGAGTAGTTTACACACCAGCGTTACAGTGTTATAATATTCTTTGTTTCTCTGTATACTTACTATTCCCAGTTAGTTTTGTATCTTCAGGGGATTACTCATTGCTCGTTAATTTTTTCTTTCTGACTGAAGTACTCTCTTTAGTATTACTTTTAGGACAGGTCTGATGTTGATGAAGTCCTTCCACTTTTGTTTGTCTTGAAAAGTATTTATTTCTCCTTCATGTTTAAGGATATTTTCACCAGATATTCCATTCTATGGTAAAAGCCTTTTTCCTTCAGAACTTTAAATATGTCATGCCATACTCTCCTAGCCTGTAAGGTTTCTACTGAAAAGTCTGCTGCCAGATGTATTGGAGCTCCATTGTTGTTGTTGTTGTTTTTCTTGCTACTTTTAGGATCTTCTTTCTATATCCTTGATCTTTGGAAGTTCGATTATTAAATGCCTTGAAGTAGTCTTCTTTTGGTTAAATCTTCTTGTGTTCTATAACTTTGTTGTACTTGCATATTGATATCTTTCTCTAGGCTTGGGAAGCTCTCTAACTTTTCTCCCCTCTCTCTTTCTCTACCTCCTCTTTAAGACCACTAACTCTTAGATTTGCCCCTTTCAGGATATTTTCTGGATCATACACGTGTGCTTTACTGCTTTTTATTCTTCTTTCTTTTGTTTCCTCTGACTGTGTATTTTCAAATAGCCTGTCTTCAAGCTCATCAATTCTTTCTTCTGCTTGATCAATTCTGCTGTTAAAGAACTCAGATACATTCTTCAGTATGCCAATTGCATTTTTCAGCTCCAGAATTTCTGCTTTTTTTAAAATCATTTCAATCTCTTTGTTAAATTTATCTGATAGAATTCTGAATTTCTTCTCTATGTTATCTCAAATTTCTTTGAGTTTCCCCAAAACAGCTATTTTGAATTCCCTGTCTGAAAGGTCACATATCTCTGTTTCTCCAGGATTGGTGCCTGGTGCCTTATCTAGTTGATTTGGTGAGGTTATGTTTTCCTGGGTGGTCATGATGCTGGCAAATTTTCTTTGATGTCTAGGCACTGAAGAGAAAATTATTTATTATAGTCTTCACTGTCTGGGCCTGTTTGTATCCATCCTTCTTGGGTAGGCTTTCCAGACATTTGAAAGGACTTAAGTGTCATGATCTAAGCTATATCTGCTTTAAGGCACACCCCAAGCCCAGTAACACTGTGGTTCTTAAAGACTCTTAGAGGTACCACCTTGATGGTCTTGGACAAGATCCGACAGAATTCTCTGGCTTACCAGGCAGAGATTCTTGTTATCTTCCCTTACTTTCTCCCAAACAGAGTCTCTCTCTCTCAGTTCTGAGCCACCTAAAGTGTTAGGTCCCCCAGGCCCTGGGTGGGTCTAGATGTGCCATTCAGGAGCCAGGGACTAGTTTCAAAAGCATTAGAAGTCTACCTGCTCTTCCATTGTCCTGCAATTGAGTTGGCACTCAACCCAAAAGACGCAGTCCTTCTGACTTTTCTCTCACCTTTCCAAAGGCAGAGGCCTCACTTTGCAGCCACCACCTCCCCAGGCCATGAGGAGTACTGCCAGACTACCACCAGTGTTCCCTTAAGGTCTGATGACTCTTAAGTCAGTTTGTGGTGAATGCTGACTGGCTTGGCACTCACCCTTCAGGGCAGTGGGCTCCTCTGTGGTCCAGGGCAGGTCCAGAAATGCCATCCAAGGGTGAAGTCCTGGAATATGGGACCACAAGAACCCACATGGTGCTCTACCTCCACCTCCCATGGCCCCGCTTATACCTAACGTGCAAGACAAAGTCCCCTTTACATTTCCCTCTGCTTTTCTCAAGCAGAAGGAGTTCTGCACCATAGTTACCACATCTGGCAATGTGCAGAGTCTCACCTGAAGCCAGCAATTCTCAGAGGTTCACCCAAGGTACTTAACATAGTGCCTGGGTATCATTGCTTGTTACTCAGGGCCCAATGGCTCTTTAGTTAGCAAGTGTTCAATGCTGCCAGGACTGGGTTCTTTCCTTTAAGGAAGTGGGTTGCCTTCTAGCCCAGAGTCTGTTTAGAAATGTCATCCAGAAGCTATGGACTGGAACGATGGCCTCATGATGCTGACTGGTGCCCTATCCTGCTGTGGCTGAGCTGGTATCTATGATGCAAGACAAGCTCCCTCTGACCCTTCTGTATCTTGTCCTCAAGGGGAAGGCAGGTATCTCTTTTGGAGTCATAAGCTGGGCAGCCTGGGGTTAGGGTAGGAGTTACACCAGTAATACCTTAGCCATCCCAGCTGATGTCTCAGTAGGTCACATGCCTCTCTAATCCACTGTCTCTGGGCCTACTTAAGCACTAGGACTGGCCTAGGGGTTGCATTCCTTATGGCCTAGATTGACTTTCAAGTTTACTTGGAGACACTATAAACCTTGGTGGCAAGGTTTGCAGAACTCAAGTTCTGACTGCTGGGATTGGTGGCTCCCCTCTGGCTAGGGCTGGTTTAAATGTTCCTTCTGTGAGTGGGTGTCAGCAGAGTTTGGTACAAGTTTTTTTTTTTTCTGCTCTAACACGACAGCACTGAGTTCAGTGCCTCACAATTTCTTTGTTCTCCCTCCTCCAGAGCACAGAGATGCTCTCCACACCAGGCCACTTCTGCTCAGGGTGGAAGAGGGGTGGTGTTGACAATTCAGTATTCTATCTCCTCAGTGCCTCTTTCAGTTATATGAAGTTAAAACCAGGTACTACAAGTGCTCAATAGATTTTTGGTTCTTATGAAGTTGTTTTTTCTATGTAGATAGTTGTTAAATTGGTATCCTGTCCTTGCAGTGTGGGGAATAATTGGTGGAGCCCTCTATTCCACCATCTTTCTCTGCCTCCCCAGCTAATTTTTTACTTTTTATTATTTTTTTTTATAGAGATGGGGTCCTTCTGTGTTGCCCAGGCTGGTCTTGAACTCCTAGGCTCGAGGGATCCTACTGCCTCAGCCTCACAAAGTGCTGGGATTATGGCATAAGCCACCATACAGCAGCTTTAAATTATTTTTCTAGTCTCTATTTTATTGATTTCTTCTCTAATTTTTTGTTATTTTCATCCTACTGCTAACTATGGGTTTAGATTTTTCTTTTTCTAGTTCCTTGAGGTGTAACATTCATGGTTTATGATCTTTCTTCTTTTGAGAGGTAGTTATTTAATGCTATAAAATTTCCTCTTTACTGTTTTTATTGTGTCTCTTAAATTTTGGTAATTTATGTTTCCATTTGTATCAAACTCAAGATACATACACACATACACACAAACATACACATACATATATATACATTTAAATTTCCCTTTTAATTGTTTAATGTCCACATATTTATCAGTGTTTTATAATGCTTCTTGATATTGATTTCTAGTTTTATACCATTGTTGTCAAAAATGATACTTGATATGATTTTAATTTTCTTAACTGTGTTAAGATTAGATTTATTAGAATTGACACATTAATTTAATAAAATTGCAGACCACAAGATCAACATGCAAAAATCAGTAGCATTTCTATATACAACAATGAACTATATAAAACAGAAATACAGAAAATAATATCATTTACGATAGCATCAAAAAATACTTACAAGTAAATTTACCAAGGAGATAAAAATTCTGTATGCTGAAAACTATAAAATATTGACGAAACAAATTTAAAAATGGCACAAATAAATAAAAACACATTTTTTATTCATGAGTTGAAAAAAATACTGCCAAAATGTTGATACTGCCCAAAATAATGCAATTCCCATCAAAATTTCAATGTCATTCCCCGCAGAAATAGAAAAAACAATACTAAAATTTGTATAGACTCTCAAAAGACTCTGAGCCGCCAAAGCAGTCTTGACCAAAAAGAACAAAAAGCTGGAGGCATCACACAATGTGACTTCAAACTATCCTACAAAGCTATACTAATCAAAGCAGGATGGTACTGGCATAGAAACAGAAATGTTGTTCAATGGAATAGGATAGTGAGCTCAGAATAAGCCCACATATTTACAATCAACTGATTTTTGACAAAGTTGCCAACATCCCCACAATGGGGAAAGCACATTCCTTCAATAAATGGTATTGGGACAACTGGAAATCCACATATAGAAAAATGACATTGGACCTTCATCTTACCCTGTGATATTGTTTGGCTGTGTTCCCACCCAAATCTCATCTTGAATTGTAGCTCCCATAATCCCCACATGTCATGAAAAGGACCTGGTGGGAGGTAATTTAATCATGCAGGCAGGTCTTTCCCATGCTGTTCTCATGATAGTGAATAAGTCTCATGAGATCTGATGGTTTTATAAAGAGGAGTTCCCCTGCACATGCTCTCTTGCCTGTTGTCATGTAAGACGTGACTTTGTTCCTCATTCACCTTCAGCCATGATTGTGAGGCCTCCCAAGCCATGTGGAACTGTGAGTCTGTTACACCTCCTTCCTCTATAAATTACCCAGTCTCAGATATGTCTTTATTAGCAGTGTGAGAAGAGACAAATACACCCTATATACAAGAATCAACTCAAAATGGATTAAAAACTTTAACATAAGCCTTAAAACTGTGAAACTACTGGAAGAAAATATAAGAGAGAAGCTCTTGGCATTAGTCTAGGCAATAATTTCCCCAATATGACTAACCACATAGGTCATAAAAGCAAAAATGGACAATTGCAATTACATAAAGTTAAAAAGCTTCTGCATAGCAAAGAAAACAATTAACAGAGTGAACAGACAACCCATAGATTTGAAAAAACATTTACAAACCATATATCTTGTCAGGGGTTAATATCCAAAATACATAAAGAACTCAAACTACTCAATTACAAGAAAACAAATAACCTTATTCAGAGTGGGCAAATGACCAGAATACTTAAAAGAAAACACACAAATAGAAGACAGATAAATGGAAAAAGTATTCAACATCACTAATAATTTAAAAATACAAATTAAAACCACAATGAGCTATCACCTCATACATTTTAGAATAGCTATGATCAAAAAGATGATAAATAATGTATAGGCTAGAATGTAGAGAAAAGAAAACCCTTATATGTTGTTGGTGAGAATGTAATGTAACACAACCATTTTGGAAAACAGTATAGAGGTTACTAAAAAAACTAAATACATATTTACCACATAACTCAACATTCATACTTTTGAGTAGCCAACAGAAATTTAATCTGTATGTTAAAGAGATTTCTGCACTCTTGTGTTAATTGCAGCATTATTCATAGTAGTCAAGATATAGAGCTAGCCTAAGGGCCCATCGACAGATGAATGAATTTCTAAAAATGTGGTATTCCCACAATGCTATACTTTTAGCATTAAAAAAGAAGAAAATTCTGTCATTTTCTACAACATAGATGAATCTAGAAAACATTATGCTAAGTGAAATAACCCACACACGGAAAGACAAATATTGCATGATCTCACTTATATGTGGAATCTAACAAAGTAGAACTCATAGAAGCAGAGAGTAAAATATTCATTGCAGAAGGCTAATGAGGGACAGCAATATGCAGAAAAAGGTGTTATTAGTCAAAAGGGTACAATGTTTCAGTTAGGAGGAATATATTCTAGTGATCTATTGCACAGCATAGTGACTGTAGTTAATAATAATGTATATTTCAAAATTGCTATAAGAGTAGATTTCAAGTATTTTCACATGGAAAGAAATGATAACTCTGTTAAGGTGCTGGATATGTTAGCCTGATTCACCATTCCAGAATGTACACATGTATCATAACAATACGTCTTAGACTATAATATATATGATTATAATTTATAAATTAAAAACAAAACTGTAAAATCAAATTAAATTAAATGGATAGGCAAAGGAATAAGAATAGCAAACATTTTAAAAACTCTATTAAAGATAAAAGAAGTGCATAGTAGAAATTTTGTCCATACAGATATCTGAACTTCTTATAAATCTAAACTTTGCTAGTATTGTGGTAATAATGAAGTAATACACAAATAGGAAGATAAAATCGTTTAGAGATTTAAGGAAAAAATTCATGTAGGCATGAATAGCAGATATTTCAAAAATGTCAGATATATGTAAAAAATTGGAAGGATATGAGAATATTTTCAATAAATGGTGCCAAGATAAATTTGCCCCCATATGAAAAAAATGAATTTTAGTCTGTACCTCACACCATAATATAACAAACCCAATTTTCAGTGAATATTAGATGTATTACGATAGATAAAACAATACATTTCCAGGAAAGAATTATAGAAATATCATCAAGACCTTGGGAATGTAAATATCTCTTATTTAGAATACAAAAGACACTGTCAACAAAGATATGGTTTATAAATTTAATTCTATCAAAATAGGAACTCTGTTTCCTCAAACAATACCTTAAAAAAGTGAATGAGGGAAGGTACTTACAACTCATAAAACTGTTAAATGTCCTGAATCCAGAATATATAGAGAATAACTTAGAATAAATAAGAAATGAAAAGATAGGGAAAAGACTTAATCGTACACATCACAAAATCAATAATAATAGTACAAAAAAGTTCTGAGTTTCATTTGTAATCGTAACAATAAGAAAAAAATTAAAATTACAGTTGTTGCTACATATCTACCAGTGAAACTGCTTGGGCATGACAATAGTGTATTTTTCAGCCTTGGACTTGGGAGTAGATATATGCAAACCTTATAAAAACACTGGAAAAGCACCTAGTTGTTATAATGTATTTGTTAAATTGTAATGCATGTCTTATGTAGCTTCATGAATGTATGCTATATTTTAGAATTTAAAACAGCTTCATTTTGTTTAATCAAAAAAATCCAAAATACATATTATTTTCTGATGGATAAAAATAAAAAATAAGCCTTCAAAATTGGACTTCTAGGAGGATTTAAGTTAAATTCTGAATTACTTTTCTGTTGAATTTGAATGTTTATTTTGTTGACAATATATCATGTTTATAAAGGTAAATATAATTATAAAAAGTGTAATGTTTACTGATTATCTTGTCAGTAATCTAATTAATGGGAGAGAAACTACACAAAGATTGTAATGAGTTCTATATTTGATAGTATACAAGTATGATATTCAGTTAATGGGTACAATTGTTAAAATTTTTCTCCTTTTGAATTAATTATGTAGTTTCATTTTTCCTTTTATAAAAATTAAAATATAAATATTTATTAGAACCATATAAATTTGCCTGTTATTCCCTTGTTTCTGACATGGAAAAACAGAAAATTCACATTTGAGGTGACTATGTATATTACAGAATTTTTTTAAAGATGGAAAGCAAATATTACTCTAGAACCTAGTTAGCCACACACACACACACACAAATACACACAAACATACATACAGTCAATCCTCATTATTTGAAGATTTCATATTTGTGAATTTGCCTACTCTTCTAAAATTAATTTGTAACCTAAAAATCTATACTTGTGGCACTTTTGCAGTTATTTGCAGACATGTGCAGAGTGGTGAAAATTTTAGATCACTGTCAACACTCATTCCCAGCTGAGGTAATAGGAGACACTCTGCCTTCTTGTTTTATCTCCCATATGATAAACAAGTATTGTAAACCTCATGGTTTATTTTGTGCCATGTTTTTGCATCTTCATTCTTTTTGTTGGTGATTTTGCTGTTTAAAATGTCTCCCAAAAGCAGTACTGAAGTGCTGTCCAACATTTCCAAGTGCAAAAAGGCTGTGATGCCCCTTACAGAGAAAAGATCCAGGAATTTAGACTACTTTTCTACCCATGTAAAATCTTTTTAATTCTCGTTAAAGTTTTATACATATTTTTCTGAATACCAGAAAAATTATGCAGGTATCAACATTTAAAAGTAAAATACAGTATCTTTTTTTCTTTAAATTGAAAAAAATTTGAATGTTGTAATTAAAATAGCTCCATAAGTATTATTAAAGAGACAAACATCTAAACATAGCTTGATGATAGTTTTGAAGGAAAGACAATCTTCTATTAGCAACTATAGATGTTTGGGTTAAGTCATCTTAATTTTTTTTTCTGATAAATGAGTCTTTTTGTCAGTTTCAAATTGTAAATATGGTTTAATATATTCATGAATAAATTCAGACTCTGTTAAACTTATAAATAAAAGTAACTTATGCGTGTACAGTTAGTCTCAATGGGATAAATTGTAGTGCACGTAAAATTGATGATTTTTAAGTGTTATAATACAGCGAAATACTACGTATGTTAAAATTTTGTTTTTCAATACTTTAGACATTTTATATGTAATTTTGTTGTATTCCATTTACAATCAAAACAAGTAATTTATTTAACTCATGCTACTTGTAAGTTTAGTATGTATTTATCTGATCAGAAACATTATGAATATACAACTATTTTGATAGAAAATACTAAGCCCATTTTATTAGTTCTGTTATGAAAAATTATGGCTTCAAATGCAAGTATATGTATTATTTAATTGTAAGTGACTAAGATATAAGATGTTTAAAAATTTCGTTACTTATATTCTAATTTTGTAAGGAAAACTTTGCCATAATAGCTTGCAAGCAAAACAAAGAAGATAAAACTAATAGGACGTTTCTTGGGCAAAAAATTAGAGAATATTTTGATTAATTATTGAAAAATAAATTACTGCCTCATTGCCATCAAAAATAAATTGAAAAAAATCTGTGTTAAGTTTTCTAAAATCAGACCTGGTCTAGTTTGTGATCTTCCAAAAGAAGACCCTGAGGCAAAGATACAAATAGTCCTAGTTAATATAGGAAGTTCAATTAGGGGAACAGGAGAATGGTACCTGGAAATGAAGACAGCCAGGGATGAAATATTAACCTCCATATTACCACATACCATGAAACTGCATACAAGGCAATCACCAATTCTCTGGAGTCATTTGCTGAGGGCTGCTACCAGGAGGTGTTAGTTTACCATAAGAACAGACTAACACAGTTCTTTAGCAGCTGAATTCCAGGAAAAGACCCTCTGCTCCAGAGAGGTAGGTGCTGGAAGTCTCAGAAGCCATTCAAAATGGTTAGGATCAGGCTGAGCACAGAGTCTGCTATAAATATTACCCAATATTATTTTAGCAAAAGATGTGAACTTGAATTAGACACAATTTTTTAAAGCCCAGTAAAATTTGTAGGAATAAAAAAATCACGGTAATGAAATAGTAGTATATGATGCACTTGATTTTTATAACAGGTTTTTAAAATAATAAAAATTATGCATGCACAAAGCCAAGAAAAATATAAAAATTCAAAGAGCTTTAGAAGAGAATATAAAATAGGAAAATTTCTCACGTTTATCTTCTTTCTTTCCAGATATAACAAGTTTTGTTTACTACTTAATGTTTAAATGCTTGAAATAAAAACATTACAAAATATCTGCCAAAATATTTTAGCTTTTGCTCCCTATTATTTGGTTCTGAAACTTTACAAAGTTGAGTCTCTGGGGGTTCTTGTTCTTTATCATGTGGGTTGATACTTTCAATCAAAGGATTACTATCTTTAGCTCTGTGAATTTTTCTTGTATTTTTTTCTTTGTTTCTGTCAACTCCATTTGATCTGTTCTATTTTTTTATGAAAATTTGGCATACAAATATAATGCTTTCTAGATTTATATTCCATTTAATTTTCAGTAAATAATCAACTGGTTTCCTATATATACTTAGATCTATGTTCAATGTTCACCTCTCTCATTTCACATTCCAAGTTTAATATAGTTTCGTTCATTTACCCAGTGGATTTTTTATATCAATAGTCACAGCCTAATTTTCCAAAAACTCTTCCTTCTTTCATTTTGTTCATCTTTATATTGACCTCTGCATGCTGTGTATAAAATACTCTCTCAATCCTCTAGGAATACCTAACATAACTTTTAAGTTATTTTCTAGTCCTCTAATAATGTCAATTTCCTTAAAGTCAGTTCTCTTTGGTCATCTGAGTGTTTTTGTTCATTTTGTTTTTCTTTAAACTATCTGTTGCTTGTGTTACTTTCTGTTTTTCTATTCAAATTTATGAAAGCAAGATTCCCTTATTTAGTATAGATGTCTGGTGCAACTTACCTCTCTAGTTGTGTTAAGTATATTTCCCTAATTGGCTTCTCTGCCAGATGATAGACCAGCTACTCTAGAGAGAGCGTGGATTTGACACGAGGAAGCAAACTCCCCCAAACTACTGTGACAAAGATAAATCTAGGGGAGAACATTAGCTTATTTCACTTTGGGGGAAAGATTGATTCTCTCTCTCCTTCCTCCTTCTCTACACTTCCCTCAGTTCCTGAGACCCTAAGATTCTCTGTTTCTCTACACAGGAACTAATACTCTTCCTTAAACTTCTTAGGCAGAGTGAAATTTCTTCCACAAAAAAAGGCCCAGATTTCACCTAAGAGCAGAGGCTATCACTCCCAGCTGTAAGTTCTGTGGAGGAAAGCATAGGCTGGCATCTGCAGCAATTTACAAATACGGTTCTCCTACCCACGCACTTCCCAGATATTAGTGTAATTTATGCTAGGTTTGGAGCTCTCTGGTGACTCTTTTGGGAAACGATGCACTTTGGTTTGTCTTAGATTCTTGTCTTCTCTACTGTTTTTTAATACTACCTGCCTTGTCTTTTCCAAAATCTCAACAGCATTTCTGGTCTACTGATATAACAACTTTAAAAAATTATATACCATAATTATTTTCCATTATTTTTCATATTGACTGTTTTGTAATTAATATACTTAGTTTTTTTAGAGCAGTTTTAGATTTACAAAAAATGGGGTGGAAAAGACAGAGAATCCTCATACACACCCTTCTCCTCTGCACAGAGTTCACAGTTTATTTATTTGTGTGGAACGTTTATGACAATTAATGAACCAATGTTAATATATCACTATTAAGTCCATAATTTATATTGGGGTTTATTCTTTGTTTATTCTATAGATTTTGGAAAATGCAAAATTACATATAACCATCATAATATGATTTTTTTAAACAGAGCTGCTGTTTTACATAATGAACAGATGTTTTTTACAGTAAGTAGATGTGTATTTTTCCTTCACTGTTGTTAGCAAAGCTAGATCTCTCACCTCATCATAAACAAGGTTTTATCAAACTTTAGGAACACAATGCACACACATGCATGCACAGATAAATAAATACAGATTGTTTCTGCTTTATCGTTTTTATTTTTACAAAAGTAGGATTAGATTTGTATGATAATATATATATAATATTCTATCACTTGCCCTTTGTGTGTGTGTTTGTGTGTGTGCACACACACACCTATCGTTGCATGATCACAAAGGTCCACATAGACAATTAGGTTCACATAAAACACAAGTTTAGCACCAAATGACTTATTTTAGCAAAGGGCATAGGAAAAAAATATATACACTACATGAATACTGGCAATGTTCTGAACCTATTAGATGTGTGTCTTTGAGCCCTATTTCCATACCTGGGCAAGTCTGCTTTTCAGAGTGATACGCACTAACTGTGGGTGGGGGATGATTTAGTACATCACTTAATATTGAGGTCTCCCAGCTAGCTGACATCTCTTAGTTTTGCTATTACTGTATTACGTGTTTTCTTTACCCCTATTTATAATGAATACCTTTTATCAACTTAATAATTATTTCATTACATCTCCTATGTTCAGTTATGAATGTGGTTTCAGCCTTTTGAACTGGACCCCAATAGATAAGGCCCCAACACCTCCCTAAGGTCTTGAATATCATCAAACTTCCATGGACAGCATGGAAGGTCTCATCTTTCAGTGAACTCTCTCTCTCTTCCTGGCACCTATTTTGCTCTTAAGACTATTTATTCAATTTTTTAAAAAATTGTAACAAGTATATTTTAACTTGTTTTCCAGAAAAGAGGAGATTTTATTATGTTTTATTCACCATCGTTACTAAATACTACATCTTTCTTGTTGTTTTTGTTTGGATGGTGTTAAACTATTACATACTACATCTTAAAAGGTTTATCATGGCCATTTTCTAAATTATGTGCATTTTTCCTGTTTTATCTTAATTTTGTAAAAATTGAATGTAGAGCGGAATTTTTCATAATTGGTTTTAATAAAAATAAACCCCAATTAAAATATTTATAATTAATAATTGTATTAATATTTATCATAATTTTTATAGTGCTAATGATTACTATAACATATTTGAATTCTATATTATCTAAATGGATGTTTTATATAACTGAGTTTATAATAATTTTATTTATACACGATTGTATTGAAATGACAGGTGAAAATTAATTGTTAATTATTCTCCTGATAACATGCTAATATAGTATCATAATTCATATTAATAACTTTTAGCATAAGGCCTTTTAATATGCCTGTTTCTTTTTACTTGCTTTCTTAGCCTTAAAAACCTCAATTACTGTGAAATCATTTTGCTAAATGGTTGTGACATATAAATAAGAAATCAGGCTAATTTTATTATCAAATTTCAAAATTTATTCATAAGGTTTTTCATTTAAAATATTAACGTTGTTATAGGAATGTGTCTATTGAGACACTGGAAAAATTTAACTTCGGAGTATTTCTATAGAGAAAGAATAAAATTAACCCAACCTTAGATGAAGGATGGAGCCCAAAGAATATTATATACATCCTTGTTGCTGAAAGTTATGACTTCTTATATTTATGTAGCTAAGGAACAATTTATACATATTTTAATCAATAAATACAAATTTATTCTGGAGACTAATGTGGCAAGCCAGGTCTCACTAACAGCTGAACAGACAGGCCTCCATGACAACTGTTTCAGCACTGAGTGGTTAAGTTAAATATTAAAAGCTGATAGAGCCAGAGCCCTCATATAAAGGCTGGAATGTAGAAAAAGTCCACTAAGAGTTTTGCCTGGGCCTTGAAGCATGACAAGATAATGAAGGAATTCTTAACAGGACCCGTTTAGGATTAAACAAGTTTTATTGGGGGTCTGAAGAAACTCCCCAGACCTCCACGAACAAGTTTTATTGGGAGTCTGAAGGAACTCCCCAAACCTCCATGATATAGAAGAGACAAGATAAGGGTAATCACCCCAGCACCTGGGCCCATCTAGATAAGCAAATTGACTGAGGCTCCAGAGGGAGGCTTTCAGGACTCAGCCTTAGTTATAGATCAGAAGTTAATCACTTCCGTCTTTAGATGAATGCACACTTACACATAGACATATAGCTTAGAAGGTATCTAAGCTCTGGAAAACTTTGTAATTTTGAGTTGATCTGGTGATATTTTCCCAGCCTTCTCTCTGTTCCTGGCTACAGAAATAAACTCTCTTCTTTCCCAGGCATCTGCTTCTCGTTATTAGGCTGTGAGAACAAGCAGCCTGACCCTTGGTTCTGTCCAGGAACACAAAGACATGGGTTAGTGGAGTATGGATAATAGCCAAGAGCAATAGGACCTCAAAGAATTTCTTTTTTGGACATGTCTAGGTGAAATCTATCTGCCTATTTGATTTCAAGCAACTTTGACATAGTTAGTTTACGGAGATTATGGAGAGATTATGCATTTTCTCAAACCATTCCTTGGTCTAGCTACTTACCAAGAAAGCAGACAGAAACAGAGAGAAATTCAAATGAAATTTTTCTTCTTGGAATCTGGAAGTATGAAAAAAAAATGTTAAAGCCATGCTCAGCATAAAACCAAAAGCTATTTCTGTTGAATGAGTTTCATATTCTTTCAAAGTATAATCTGAAGCTGTAATTGTTCAGCAGCTTGTTACATCAATGCATTAAAGAAGCAGTGGTGTGTCATCATGGATCTCAGAATTCTCCTTTTTATTGAAATATAGGTGACACAAATAATTTAAATTATTAGGGGAAGCCAAACTTTTAGCCATCTCTCAATTTGGTTTTTGGATAAGCAACAGCATATTTGATGATTTAGCCCTATAAAACAAACTTGATTGGATATACTGTACATTGGTTTTACTGCTAAAAATCAGGAAATCAATTTGTAAATTAATTTTAACTGCATATATGTTAAGGGTAACTAAGCACTTAACTTTTTTGATTATAAGAAATGTAACAATATTGGCATATTTGGGCTATATGTGAAATTAGTTTAAGTACTTTTAGGTGAAATCAGCTAAATTATAACTACTGAACTACAGTTTACATTTTAAATTATTATAATTACAAAGTATCCTGAAAATAAAAAGACAATAAATAGAAACACTTTTTTTTTAGGTATGAGTGATTGCATCAGTTTTAACTAACTTCATATTAAACCACAACATTGTGTGGTTCCAGATTTAGAATTTTTAATTATTTCCCCTCACGTCCTCTTTTTCCTAATCATTTTTACAAGTCAACTCAACAACTGTCTTACTTATTTTCAACATTCCCAATTTATTTCTCCATATTACTATAATTTAAACTTTAGAAAGTCAACTAAAACAATCCACCATATATTTTAGCGGAACTCTCACCATTTACTCCAGATAATGAGTAAATCATGAAGTCACATTTTTTTGGAAAGGGTGCATAGAACAGAGAAGATGGGACTAAACATTAATGTCATATTAAATACATAGTAAGTTCCCACATTTTAAATTGAAGCATTAATCCAGCATCTCAAAAAAAATGTGTAGGTACAATAAAATAATTATAGTTTATCATAAACATATTTAGAACACCAAAGGATTTTTTAAAAAATGAGTTATATTTCAAAAGGTCAGTTTTAGATAGATAGGCACTGAATTTACTATTCTTCTTCCTAGAATCTTTCCCATCATCTTTTTCTACAACTTTCCATCTTTTAAAGTCCTGGATCCATCTTGCTGGCACTTTTTGTGATCAAGGCTAGGGTCCACTAACCAATGGCAAGACGGTGGGTCCTTGTAAGCAAGCTCCTCCTAAGTTAGTACCATTTGTTTATTCAGATGTTTCAAAGTGGAACATTTATCAGATAAATATCTTCCTCTTACAAATACTGTCCTATCATAGCACTAAATTGATATGTTCTTATAGGAGAAAACACTTCTCTAGTTAGGAAGAAGGAATGCAGAGGGTAAGAAAAAAGAAAAAGTGTCCTGCCTGAGGAACGGCAAACAATTTCCTCTATGCCCCAGACTCACTGATAAGAGATATATTTTAAAATGTTCTGAAAGAAAAAAAATCCTAGTTATAATACATATAAAATGAACACAGCGCTTATCTCATAACAAGATTTCTGATGCACAAAAATGAATCTGAGGAAGCCTCTGAAAAAGGCATATAATGTTGAGTCACTAATTTACTAACATGACTACGGTGTTGTAAAAAAAGAATATACTGCCTGATCTCTCTTAAATGTGGAACTGAAAAAACTCAAACTCATAGAGCAGCGTAGACTGGTAGTTGCCAGAGATTAGGGTGAGAGTGGAAAGGGGAGATATTGGTCAAATGGTACAATGTCTCTGTTACACAAGATTAATAAGTTTTGGTATTATTAATACCAAATATTTTATCTATTGTATAGTCCAATAACTACAATTAATAACAATGCATTGTATACTTGAAATTGCCAAAAAAGTAGATCTTAAATGTTATCACTACAAAAAAAAAAGTATGTGAGGTGATGGATATATGATTTAGCTTGGTTTAGTCATTCCACAGTGTCTATACATATATATCAAAACATCACATTTTACACAATGAATACATACAATTTCACTCATCAGTTATGCTTTAATAAAGTTCATTTTATAAAAGAAATGCAACTCTTACTTCTCTATAGCTGATTTTATCTCCTTCATAAGCACTACCATGTTTTGGGGAGCAAACAGAATGTCTAAAATTAATAAAATCAAGGCTAAAATTTAGTACTGTTCAGAAATCTAAACAGTTCATTCAGGTTTAAATTAGTCCTTTAGATTTTTCTCTTCTCCTTCCTTCCGAATTTTTCACTAGGTGCAGTGGATGAGATACTGTTTGATAACATAAGAAGACCCACAAGATCAGAACAGAAACCCTCAGGCTACAAATACATGGAAATAGCAAATAAAATATAATATATAATATATAATACATAAGTTTTTTTGGGGTTTTTTTGTTTGTTTTTTTAGATGAAGTTTTGCTCTTGTTGCCCAGGCTGGAGTGCAATGGTGCAATTTCTGCTCACTGCAACCTCCGCCTCCTGGGTTCAAGCGATTCTCCTACCTCAGCCTCCAGAGTAGCCAGGATTACAGGCGCGTGCCACCACGCCCAGCTAATTTATTTTGTATTTTTCGGGGTCTCACCATCTTGGCCAGGCTGGTCTTGAACTCCTTACCTTGTGAAACACCCACCTTGGCCTCCCAAACTGCTGGGAATACAGGCATGAGCCACCACACCGGGCCAATACACAGTTTTTTATAAGGAGATATTCGCCTGTGAAAGAAATTGAATCCATGGTTGTCAGAGGTGAATAGAAAGTTAAAAACCATTAATAAGTTAATATTTTCATTAATTCAACAAATATGATGGAGTACAATGAGATCCCAGGCACTATTCAGGATTTCCACAGACATGAATGAAACAAAAGTCTTCCTAATGTCAGAGCTAAAGTAATAACACAGTACTTTTCAATAAAATCACAGGGATTATTGGACAAGGAATGAGTATTCACACCCATATTCTTTTCTTGAAGGAAAGAATGTTCAAGCACACTAAAACTAAGACTCAATGTAAAGAGGTCAAATCGACTTTCTCTATAAGCAAAGCAAAAGCATCATCAGTCTACCATGACTCTCAGTGAATCAAAAGCTATTTATCAGAAAAAAGTACATTCGGCCGGGCGCGGTGCTCACGCCTGTAATCCCAGCACTTTGGGAGGCCGAGGCGGGTGGATCACAAGGTCAGGAGATCAAGACCAACCTGGCTAACACAGTAAAACCCCGTCTCTACTAAAAATACAAAAAATTGCCGGGCGTGGTGGCGGTTGCCTGTAGTCCCAGCTACTTGGGAGGCTGAAGCAGGAGAATGGCATGAACCCAGGAGGCAGAGCTTCCAGTGAGCCGAGATTGTGCTACTACGCCCCAGCCTGGGCAAGACTCCGTCTCAAAAAAAAAAAAAAAAAAAAAAAGCAGAAAAAAGTACATTCATGGGTTGTATCTCAGGTATATTTGGGCTTTGGTTTTTTAACCAGTCTGGTAAGTTGATGAAAGAAATCCCTGCTGAATATCAGCTCCCTACAAAAACCAGTGTACTATCTGTAGACAATGCAAAGTTAAGTTCATTAAAAGTACCACAATAAGAAAGAACTCTACTTTGAAAGAGTCTTAAAAAGGGCAAATTATGAATGAATGCTTACATGGTTGTTGAATCTGAGCTTCAGTTGTCTTTTAAGGGGACTGCTTTTTGAGATTGGATAATTTTGTCACATAATCATTTAGGGTTGTTTGACTTCTTTAAGACAGAAACCTTGAAGTAATTCTTGGTAAGAAAATTGTTAGATTAATATTTAATTGCTCAGATAGCAAACAATTTGGTTAGATAAATGGGTTTCATTACTGTCTTAAATATTACAGTGAGGGTTTATAGTCTTATTCTTGTCCTCTTGAGCAAAAATTTCCCAGACCAAAGACTCAGCCCTGATCATTTGTCATCCTGAACTAGAGGATATATCATCGTCATCTGTGGAGATGATCAGTCCAGATCCGAACTGCTGATTGAGGAGTCGCCGTTATGTGTTATGTTTCTAATGGTGATCACTTCAACATCTAGGAACATCAGATTTTCTTATCCCTTTTCTGGATGATCAATTGTGGTTTTTAAAATTTTTTTTATCTTTTTAGTGGGGCAGCAAATGTGCAACAGCATTCAGACTTTGCAGAGCTCATCTCTAAACATACCAACATGAGCAGCATAAATACCTATATTCAGAGTTCATATCCAATTCTAAGCCAGAATCCAAGTGTGCCTAAATTAAAACAGGAGTTGGATTCAATCTCCAACCTGAAGAGAACAGAAATCTACATATTACATTATTCTATTATGATAGCACATGTTTCACCTGTTGAGTATAACTGTCTGCCCAATCTTATTAAATTTTTATGTGATGTTTTCTATAGCTTTAGTGATATTTTCTTGATTCCCTGTCAGTTTTTGAACTGGATGGTTTCCCCTGTTTTCCAGGCTTTGTATAAAGGATAAGGAGGAAGATGCTTGAAGAAAAAGGAAAGCAATTCAAAATTACCTGTGAGTGGTTAAATTTTTCAGATATCACGTAAACATGAGGACAGGTGATTGATGATAAAAGGAGCTGGGTATTGATCAAGAAAAAATGTGACAAATTCCACATTTGATTTAAATGTATAACCACTTTACATTTCCTCACTATCTTTCTTTCATTGTTAATGTCCATAATTCTAAAAAATAAAGTTATATTGTTATGTCTTGATTTTTCTTTTTTGAACATTAGCTGAAGTTAGTCAGTCATTTCTTACTATAGAATAAATCAGATCCTATATCCTCTCCACCTTTTGATGGTGGAGTATATTTATGTACAGAAAGAAATTATTTTAGATTCTGAATATCTAAAAATGTCTCTCTTATGTTGTCAAACTTTTTTGTTTCCTGGATAGATATACAATTCTAGTTGTTAATACTTTTCTTTCACAACTTAAGGGCATAATTCTATTTTCTTTAGAGATCTGTATTACTCTTGAGACATCACCTACTGATTTTTTTTATACAGAGATTCTGCTTTGCTGCTGTTTTGGTGGTAGTGGGGTTTTGGCTGTTACCTTCACTTTTACTCTCTACCCTTAGCATTGTGTCTTTATTCTTGACATCAGCATTTGATGTTTATCTTGCTCCTTGATCACTGATTTTGCTCATATTATGTGAGTTCTTTCAGGGTGGAAACTCATGTCATTAACTTTGCACAAAGCATTGTATCATTCTTTGCTAATTATTGCCCATATATTTTCATCTTACATATTTCTGGAACTACTCTGAGCCAGACCTTGGAACAACTAGATGAATCCTGCTATTTTGCCATATTTTTCCTTATATATTAACACTTTACATTTTTACCCAAGATTATAAAAGCTTTTTCAAATTTGTTATTTATGATCTAATGGTTTTAATTTCTAAAAGTTATTTCTTATGCTTAAGATAATCCCATTTCATGAAAATTTGATCTTATTTCATAAATGTCATGTCTATTCTAAACTCTACAGAGGTTCTTATAGGCTTCATTGACATCATCTGTTGTTACCTACGTTTTCATAATTTCCTCTAAGTTCATGGTTTTGTTTGTATAGGACTCTGTTTATGATAAGGTACTACTCAAACTAAATTTGAGTTTTGGATATAAATTTATATGTATATACAGGGCTTTACAAAGTATGATAAGCTCTATGGATAAAGAAAGACAGAGCCTATATAATAACAGGCATTGTTTCTGAATAAAGAGGCAGGTAATTAGGAGTATGCCTAAATACCAGTGTTGATAGATGCTTTTTCTTGGTTAATATCTTGGAGATATTGATATTGTTCACTGAAGAATATGTTGGGGGTTTAGTGGTACAAATGGCTTTCTTCTTGTTGACTTTTCCCTCTTCTAATACATTCTACTGGTCCACACATTTTTTCATTTTTAATCTTACAAAATTAGTTGACATTCCTCATCTAGTGTCAGTGCCTTACACATGCACACATTTATGGGTACTTTACAGGAATTAGTAAAAATGCATGCATATTTTCAGTCAGCCACGTTAAACCAGAGATCCTTTATAATATTCTTTTAGAGAAAGAAAAGTTCTATTACATATGAAAATATTTTGCTTCTGTGTTAGCTCTGTTGGCAATAAAGAGCATTAAAACATTTTTAGGAAATTATATTACAATGTAAATAAATCTTAAAAGGATACAAAACAACAAAACAAAAATACTGGTTGCTGCCGATAAAAATCTAGAAATGAAGCAAAAATAAATATTTAAAACTGAAATGATGGTAGTGATTTGTAGCATAACTGATGTTTACTTAGAGTCGATATTAAAGCACTGTTGATCTTAAAGCTCTACCTCATTTTCTTTCCTAATGATGAGAATAAGTTAAGAGAGACAGCCAGTTATAAGGCCAAAACACTGAATAGAAATGAGGTGATGTGAGACTTAATCTTCCACTTGTCAGTAATAGTCTTTGTGATCCAGAAAAATATACTTAATGTCTATTCATCTTAGGTTATCTATAGTACCAGAGAGTTAGATTGAAGGGTCCCTAAATTTCTTTATAATGTTCATTGTAACAAATCAAAAATAAGTTTTTCATATGAAAAATTATTTGAAATGTTGAAAAATAGATTACATTTATAGGTATCTACTTGATGTTTAAAAGACTACAGCATTTTAAGTCCTAGCTAGATCAGAAAGAGAAAGAAATAAAGGGCATACAAATTGGAAAATAAGTCATCAAATTATTCTGTCTACAGATTATATGATATTTTAGTTTAAAAAACCTAAAGACTGCACAAAAAAATTAAAACTGATAAATTTAGTAAGCTTCCATGATACAAAATCAACATACAAAAATTAGTAGCATTTCCATGTGTCAAATAGCAAAAAATCTGAAAAAGGTACCAAGAAAGTAACTTCATTACAAAAGCTACAAATAAAATGAAATACCTAGGAATTAACTAAACAAGAGAAAGATTTTGACAATGAAAATTATAATACATTAATGCAATAAGTTGAAAAGAACAGAAAAAGTGGAAGAACATTGATGGGTTGGAAGAATAAATATTGCTAAAATGTTGACGCTACCTAAAGCAATCCACAGAGTGAATGCAATCCCTATCAAAATACTAATGACACTCTTCACGGAAATAGAAAAAAAAATTCTACAATTTATATGGAATCACAAAGGATGCAAAGTAGCCAAAGCTGTCTTGAGCAAAAAGAACAAAACTGGAATAATCATGTTACCAGACTTCAAATTATACTATGAAGCTATAGTAACCAAAACAGCATGGCACTGGCATAAAAACAGACACATAACCAATGGAACAGACTGCAGAACCCACAAAAATAGATTCATACATTTGCAGCAAACTAATTATCAACAAAGGTGCCAAGAATATACATTGGGAAAAGAACAGTCTCTTCAATAAATGATGCTGGGAAAACTGGATGTCCATATGCGGAAGAATAAAAATAAACTCCTATCTCTCATTATATACAAAAATCAAATAAAAGTAGATTAAAGACTTAAATCTAAGACTTCAAACTATGAAGCTACAAAAATAAAAAATAAATAAAACATTGAGGAAACTCTCCAAGACATTGAACTAGGCAAAGATTTATTGAGTAATGCCCCACAAACACAGGCAACCAAAGCAAACATGGACAAATAGGGTCACATCAAGTTAAAAGCTTCTGCACCACAATAAGAAACAATCCATGAAGTGAAGAGACACCTACAGAATAAAAGAAAATATTTTCAAACTGCCCATATGACAAGGAATTAATAACCAGAATATATAGGAAGCTCAAACAACTTAATAGGAAAAAAATCTAATCATCTGATTTTAAAATGGGCAAAAGATCTGAATAGGTATTTCTTAAAAGAATGTATATAAAAGGCAAGCAGGCATATGAAAAGGTACTCAACATCATTGATCATCAGAGAAATGCAAATCAAGACTACAATGAGATATCGTCTCACCCAAGTTAAAATGGCTTTTATCCAAAAGAAAGTCAAAAATAAATACTGGCAAGCATATGGAGAAAAGGGAAGTCTTTTACACTGTTGGTAGGAATCAAATTAGTACACCCACTATGGAGAACAGTTTGACAATTCCTCATAAAACAAAACAGAAAGCTACTATATGATCTAGCAATGCTACTGCTAGGTATGTACCCAAAAGATAAAAAATCAGTATTTTGAAGAGATATCTCCACTCCCATGTTTATTGCAGCACTATCCACAATAGTCGAAATTTGAAAGCAACCTACATGTCCATCAACAGATGAATAGATAAAGAAAATATAGTACTTAAATACAATGGAGTCCTATTCAGTCATAGAAAACAATGAGATCCAGAGTGGGAGGAGGATGGTGGAGAGGAGACAGGGCTAACATTCAGCTCCCACCTGGGCAAACATAACAGCCTGTAGAGACTCATACTGTAGACTTTTGCTCCAAGAACCACCATAGGAACATACCAGAAAAAACAAAAGAATTCATAGACCCTTTGAAAGAAGTGGCACACTGCTGCAAATTCCATGAGATAGACAAAAAACTGTGAGTTCCCAAAGTGTGAGAGGGGGAAAACCTGCCTCTGAACACACATCTCCACTAGGAAATCTGAAAATTCAGATTGTTGGAGAAGGATTTAACCTTATCTAGAGCTGAAATGGATTTAGTGTGAAATATAAAAGTATAAGTGGCAGCACAAAGAGCCTTGTAGACACTCCCATTCTCCAGCTTGAGCCCAGGAAAGCCATTTCTGACTCTGTCTCACAGGGGCCCTCAGCAAAGGCAGCTGGTGAAATTTGGGAGAGGTCACAGTGTGAAATAATCTTCCAGCTGAACTTTGCAATAATTTTGACTGGGCACAAAGTCTCTTGAACAGAATCTGGAGGGCAAAGGAGAACTACTGCAGAAAGGAGCACAGGAGCCATGGTCTACAGTGTGGGTGGATAGAGAGGAGGTGTGGCTTGAAAGTTGTTCTTGCTTTCTCAGCAGGGAAGCTTATATCCTGAGGAAAGGTCTGGATTCTATGCACAGCTGCTTGGAGATAAACTCTGGTCTTAACAGCCTTGGTGGGAGCAAGACCAGCCTTTCCAACATTGCAGGAGCTGGGTGAGGCCTATCTCTACCAGGTTTTCCCCACTCCCCTGGTGACAGAGGCAGCCATAATCCCCTCTGGAACATAACTCTATTAGCCAGAGAACCACCTCCTTCTCTCTCACAGTGGCTGCTGCAAGCCCCCTCCAAGGAAAGTCTGAGCTCAGACCCACCTAACCCTGCCCTGACATGATATTTTCTACCCACACTGGTAGTCAATTACAATAGACATAAACTCTTCGGAGCTTTGTGCTACCACTCATTGCCTGAGAAACCTGAATACCTATCCTGGCCAAATAAAGGCAAGCTTATATCCCTCTGCTACTACCACAGCTGGTGCTCTTAAAAGTTCCACCTCCTGGCTGAAGGCCAACCAACTCAGGACATTACAGCAACTCATGACAGAATAACCCTGCTCCAAGGAAAGAGAAAACAACAGCTAATTCCACTGCCTGCGTCATCCTGGCTAATCAGAGGCCCTGAGTTTGTTCAGATGAACACATCACTGCCAGCATAACCAGCATGCAAGAAAGCCAGCATACTAAACATCTATAACCAAGGAATCTCACAGAGTCTACTTCACTCCCCTGCCACCTCCACAAGAGCAGGTGTTGGTATCCACGCCTGGGAGACCTGAAGATGGATCACATCACAGGACTCTTGGCAGACATTCTGCAGCACCTGCCCAGCCTGGTAGCCCTGCTGAGTGGCTAGACCCAGAAGAGCATTAACACTCAATGCACTCCAGCTCCCAGGAAGCCCCATCCCTTAGGAAGGGTGAGTGCACATATCAAGGGATCACTCCATGGGATGAAAGAATCTGAACAGCAGCCCTGGAGTTCCAGATTTTTCCACTAAAATAGTCTACCCAAATGAGAAGGAATCAGAAAAGTAATTCTGGTAATATAACAAAACAAGGTTCTGTGATACCCCCAAAAGACCACACTAGCTCTCAAGCAATGGATTCAAATCAAGAAGAAATCTATGAATTTCCAAATAAAGAATGCAAAAGGTTGACCTACTCAAGGAGATATTAGAAAAAGGTGAAAACCAACTTAAAGCAATTAAAGTGAAAAATACAGCATATAGATTAAAAATTCCCCAGAGAAATAGATATTATAAGGAAAAATCACAACTTCTGGAAATAAAAGAAACACAGAAATACAAAATGCACTAGCAAGTGTAAACAATAGAACAAGTAGAAAAAAGAACTTCAGAACTCAAAGACAGGCTTATTAATTAACTCCATCAGACAAGGACAAAGAAAAAACAATAATAAAAAAAGAACAAAGCCTCCAAGAAGTTTGGGGTTGTGTTAAATGATCAAACCTAAGAATAATTGGTGTTCCTGAGGAAGATGAGAAATCTAAAAGTTTGGAAAATTTGTTTGATGGAATAATTGAAGAAAACTTCCTTGGCCTTGCTAGAGATCTAGACATCCAAATACAAGAAGCCAAAAGAGCACCTGGGAAATTCATTGCAAACGTATCATCATCTATGCATACAGTCATCAGTTTATCAAGATGGAGAGTCAACAAAGAAACAATGGGCATAAACTATACCCTAGAACAAATGGACTTAACAGATATTTACAGAACATTCTACCCAACAACTGCAGAATATACATTCTTTTCATCAGCACATGGAACATTCTCCAAGACAGACCATATGATAGGCCACAAAACAAGTCTCGATAAATTTAAGAAAACTAAAATTATATTAAGTACCCTCTCAGATCACAGTGCAGTATAACTGGAAATTAACTACAGAAAGAACCTTCAAAATTAAACAAATACATGGAAATTAAATAATCTGCTCCTGAATGATCCTTGGGTGAACAATAAAATCATAATGAAAATTTTTAAAAAATCTTTGAACTAGATGATAATAGTGATGCAACTTATCAAAATCTCTGGGACACAACAAAAGCAGAGCTAACATGAAAGTTCATAGCATTAAATGCCTACATCAAAAAGTCTGAAAGAGCACAAATAGACAATCTAAGAGCACACTTCGAGGAACTAGAGAAACAAGAACGAACCAAACCCAAACCCAGCAGAAGAAAAGAAATAACAAAGATTAGAGTAGAACTAATTGAAATTTAAATAAACAAACAAGCAAAAAAAGATAAATGAAACTTAAAGCTGATTCCTTGAGTAGATAAAATCGATCAACCATTATTGAGATTAACCAAGAAAACAAATAAGCTCATTTAGAAACAAAACAGGAGATATTACAACCAATACTACAGAAATACAGAAGATCATTCAAGGCTACTGTGAACACCTTTATGCACACAGACTTGAAAATCTAGAGGAGATGGTTAAATTCCTGGAAATATACAACCCTCCTAGATTAAATCAGGAAGCAGTAGAAACTCTGAACAGACCAATAACAAGTAGTGAGATTGAAATAGTAAAAAAAAAAAAAAAATGCCAAGCAGAAAAATTCCAGGATCAGATAGATTCACAGCTGAATTCTATCAGGCATTCAAAGATTTCATACCAATCTTACTGAAAGTATTCCAAAACATAGAGAAAAAGAGAATCCTCCCTAAATCATTCTATGAAGCCAGTATCACCCTAATAGAAAAACCAGGACATGTCATAACAAAAGGAAACTACCGTATTAGTCAGGGTTCTCCAGAGAAACAGAACCAATAGGATACATGTATGTATTCAGGAAAGTTTATTAAGGAGAATTGACTCACACGATCACAAGGTGAAGTCCCATGATAGGCTGTCTGCAAGATGAGGACGTTTGAAGCCAGTAGTGGCTCAGTCCAAGTCAAAAAGCCTAAAAAGTAGGGAAGCCATTAACACACGCTTCAGTCTGTGGCCAAAGGCCTGAGAACCCCCAGCAAACCACTGGTGTCAGTGCAAGAGTCCAAAGGCAAAGAATCCAAAGTCTGATGTCCAAGGAAGCATCCAGGGTGACAGATCAAAGCCAGAAGACTCAGCAAGCCAGCTTATCCCACCTTCTTCCACCTGCTTTGTTCTAGCCATGCTGGCAGCCAATTGGATGGTGCCCGCTCACACTGAGATTGAGTCATCCCCCCCGCAGTTCACTGACAAATGTTAACCTCTTTTGGCAACACCCTCACAGACATACCCAGAAACAATACTTTACCAGCTATCTAGGTATCCTTTAATCCAATCAAGTCGACACCTAATATTAATGAGTCCACAATCACGAGTCCACCCCTTATCAACTTGAACCCATATATATATGGGTATGTATATATCCTGAAATCATACTTAATCATCAAATAAAGACAATAATAAGGTCATAATTATGCCTAACATAATACAGCTATCCTTCATACAACCAGAAGCACTAATCTTTAACCTAAGTGCTGTTACATAAAGTAAACATTTAAATACTGATATGAAGTCAAGAAATCTTATGTCACATAATAAAGGAAAAAGAAAGGAAATATAATAAAGATATTTTCTCAGTACAAGTATATACATACACAAACATATTCTTAACAAAATAGGAAGGAAATACTCATGACAATTACAGTCTTCAGTTCTGCAAGTAGTCACATGGTCACAGCTGGTATTGAAAACTACCTTCTTCCACTACCCATTCTGTATTCTCTTTGCCTTCAGCAAGCACCTCAGCTGGTTGTGGTTTTTTACCTGGTGTAGTGACAAAAACCTTCATTCCTGAGGGGTCTGAGTCATCTGCAGTCCTGCCTGTATTAGGTTGTTGTACTTTCCCGTTGACCTTAATCACAGGGCATGGTAATACTGAGAGATACCCTAAGGGATCTGCTATATTCCACGCACACTCTTCCGTAGCTGCATTGTGGAGCAGTAGGCTAATTTCATCTTTATACTCTGGGTCAATGACCCCAGCCAACACTGTAACTCCCTCCTTAACCTGTTGACTTAGAGGTAGGAGAAGCCCAAAGTGACCAGGTGGCAATTTTAACTTCCAGTTTAATGGAATCATTGTTGTGTCTCCTCATGGCAGCATTCCTCCCTCTGGAATTAAGACCTCTAAGTCAGCAGAACCTAACGTAGTGGGAACAGGAAGCAAACATTTTGCTAGTGGATCACTAGGGGTGATGGTGAGTGGTGCCACTTCCAATTCCACCCCTTGATTTCTGGACCTGTGGATCCTGGCTATGGGAGAAACAGTAACATATATTGGATGCTGATTGAGAGCATACACACTTTCTGGAACTTTGCTCGAGCCCTGAAAAGTATTGTCACCTAGTTGGCATTGTAATTGCGACTTCAAAAGGCCATTCCACAATTCCATCAATCCAGCTGCTTCGGGATGATGGGGAACATGGCAAGACCAGTGAATTCCATGAGCCCACTGCTGCACTTCTCTAGCTATAAAGTGATTGCCTGGGTCAGAGGTAATGATGTGTGGAATATCATGATGGCAAATAGGACATTCTGTGAGTCCACAAAAGGTAGTCTTGGCAGAAGCATTGCATGAAGGATAGGAAAACCCATATCTAGAAGTAAGTGTCTATTTCAGTGAGGACAAACCGCTGCCCTTTACATGATGGATGAGGTCCAATATAATCAACCTGCCACCAAGTGGTGGCTGATCACCCCAAGGAATGGTGCCATATCCAGGGCTCAGTGTTGGTCTCTGCTGCTAGCAAATTGGGCACTCAGCAGTGGCCATAACCAGGTCAGCCTTGGTGAATGGAAGTCTATGTTGCTGATGCCATGTGGAACCTCCATCCCTGCCACTATGGCCACTTTGGCCATGAGCCCACTGGGCGATGAGAGGGGTGGCTGAGGAAAGAGACTGAGTGGTGTCCATAGCATGAGTCATGTTATCCATTTGATTATAAAAATCCCCCTCTGCTGAGGTCATCCTTTGGTAAACATTCACATGGGACACAAATACTTCACAGTTGTTGACCACTCAGAAAAGTCTGTCCATATACCTCTTCCCCAGATGTATTTGTCATCAGTTTTCCAGTCATACTTCTTCCAAGTCCCTGGCCATCCAGCCAAACCATTGGTTACAGCCCATAAGTCTGTATATAATCACACATCTGGACATTTCTCCTTCTAAGCAAAGTGCACAACCAGGTACACTGCTCAAATTTCTGCCCACTGGGAAGATTTCCCTTAACCACGGATATCCTAAAAAGAGGCTGTAGTGCTATAGCTGTCCACTTTCAGGTGGTGCCTGCATACCATGCAGAACCATCTGTAAACCAGGCCTTAGTCTTCTCTTCCTCTGTCAGTTGATCATAGGAAACTCCCCATGAGGTGATCAGTGCAGGCTGAGAGAGAAAAGGCAGGGTAGCAGCAGTGAGGACCATGGGCGTTTGAGCCACTTCCTCATGTAATTTACTTGTGCCTTCAGGACCTGCTTGAGCCCAATCACATATATACTACTTCCACTTGATGAAATGCTGCTGTGCACCCAACATTGTGGCTAGATGGATCAGAAAGCACCCAGTTTATGATACGCAGTTTAGGTCATATGGTAACTTGGTGACCTATAGTTAAACATTCAGTTTCTACTAAAGCCCAGTAACAGGCCAAGAGCTGTCTCTCAAAAGGATAGCAGTTTATCTGCGGAAGATGGTAGGGCCTTGTTTCAAAATCCTAGAGGCCAGCCTGTCTCAGTGGCTCAACCCTGTAATCCCAGCACTTTGGGATGCTGAGGCAGGTGGATCACTTGAGGTCAGGAGTTTGAGACCAGCCTGGCCAACATGGTGAAACCCCATCTCTACTAAAAATATAAAAATTAGCTGGGCATGGTGGCATGCACTTATAATCCCAACTACTTGGGAGGCTGAGGCAGGAGAATTGCTTGAACCCAGGAGGTGGAGGTTGCAGTGAGCCGAGATCATACCACTGCACTCCAGCCTGGGCGACAGAGTGGACTCCGTGTGGGAAAAAAAAAAATCCTAGAGGCCTCCACTGTGATTCACCTATTGTGGCCTGCCAAAAGCTCCAAATAGCATCCTTATCTGCCACAGACACCTCAAGCACCATTGGATCTGCTGGGTCATACGGGCCAAGTGGCAGAGCAGCTTGCACAGTAGCCTGGACCTATTGCAGAGCCTTCTACTGTTCTGGACCCCATTCAATAAATGGGTTGAACTAACACACCCAAATGAGAAATGTGTTGCCTCCAAAATCCAAATAGGCCCATGAGGCATTGTGCCTCTTTCTTGGTTATAGGACAGGCCAATGCAACAACTTATCCTTCACCTTAGAAAAAATATCTCAACAGGCTCTACACCACTGGACCTCTAGAAATTTCATAAAGGTAGAAGGTCTCTGAGTTTTTGTCAGGAGTGGAAAACACCCCCGGCGTGCAAATATCTCACCAATAAGTCTAATGTGGTTGCTACTTTTTGCTCACTGGGTCCGATCAGCATAAGGTCATCAATGTAATGGACCAGTGTGATATCTTGTGGAAGGAAAAAGTGATGAAGAGTTCTGTGGAAAAGATTATGACACGAAGCAAGAGAGTTGATATATTCCTGAGGTAGGACAGTAAAGGTATATTGCTGGCCTTGCCAGCTGAAGGAAAATTGCTTCTGATGGGCCTTTTGGGCAGGAATGGAGAAAAAGGCATTTGTCAAATCAATGGCTGCATACCAGGTACCAGGAGATGTGTTAATTTGCTCAAGCAATGAAACAACATCTGGTACAGCAGCTGCAATTGGAGTCACCACTTGGTTAAGCTTATGATACTCCACTGTCATTCTCCAAGATCCATCTGTCTTCTGCACAGACTAAATAGGAGAGTTGAACGGGGATGTGGTGAGAATCACCACCTTTGCATCTTTCAAGTCCTTGATGGTGGCATTAATTTCTGCAATCCCTCCAGGGATATATTGTTTTTGATTTACTATTTTTCTAGGAGAGGCAGCTCTAATGGCTTCCATTTGGCCTTTCTCACCATAATAATCCTCACCCTACCCATCAGAAAGCCAATGTGAAGATTCTGCCAACTGCTAAGTATGTCTATTTCAGTTTTGCATTCTGGCACAGGGAAAATGACCACAGGATGGGTCCGGGCATCCATCGGATTCATTGTAAGTTAGACCTGAGCTAAAAATCCATTAATTACCTCCATAAGCTCCTACTCTAACTGGCGGACCACAATGATGTTTTGGGTCCCCTGGAATCAATGTCAACTCAGAGCCAGTGTCCAGTAGTACCTAAAAGTTCTGATCATTCTCCTTTCCCCAATACACAGTTACCCTGGTAAAAGTCCAGAGGTCTTTTTGGGGAAGGATGGAGAAAGAGTAACAGTATACATTCTCAGAAGTGTAGTGAAGTCCTTCCCCAGAGAGACCTGGGTCTGTAAATTGGTTCAAATCTGGAAATTGATTGAGGAGTCATGATTCTCTATTTTTATAATTTGAATTAGTTTTTTGTCCACTTGACCTGGAAGTTTTCTGCTTATACAAATTAAGTAAGAATGTAGTAGGCTTCCTGTCGATTTCACCTCTAGGAACATCATGATTAATTAGCCAGTTCCAGAGCCCTACAGTAGTCAGACTATTCTGATTGCTGTCTTGCCTCTGCAGTCCTTTATGGTAATTACACCCACCTTGCCTTTGACAGTTGAGTGCTGCCACTTGGACCCTGCCACTTCAGGATCGAATATTCCCATTGCATTTAACTTTTCCAGTTGAGCGAATGAGGTTCCTACTGTAAAATTTGGTGTACAGAGAAGAACAATCACAGAGCTCCTCAGGGATTCAGGTGCTCCCCTCACAAATCTATTTTGCCAGATATTGATGAAGAATATGTCCTCCGGACCCTCTTGATTGGGATCAGTAGGTCTAAAGTGACTAATCCACTCTAGCATTCCAATCTCCCTAAGCCTTTGGATCCCTTCCTCTACATTAAACCAAGGGAGATCAGGCATTCTAGCTCGCTCATAGTAGGCCCTCTTTTGATCCATGTTTCAGCTAACCAAGCAAATAAACTATTAGAACCTTTTTAACTACCGAGCTGCAACATTAAATGCAGAATCTCATTAAATTTCAGGATACAAAAATCAATGTACACAAATCGTAGCACTGCTATACAACAACAAAGACCAAGATGAGAATCAAAGAATGATTGATGAGAATCAAAGAATCAAGAAATCAACCCCTTTTATAACAGCTCCAAAAAAAAAAACTAAATAAATAAAAGTTAGAAATATACCTAATAAAGGAGGTGAAAGGTCTCTACAAGGAAAACTACAAAACACTGCTGAAGGAAATCATTGATGACACAAATGGAAACTTATCCCATGCTCGTGAATGGGTAGAATCAATATTGTAAAAATGACTATGCTGCCAAAAGCATTCTACAAATTATATTCAATTCCCGTCATAATACCATGATCATTCTTCACAGAACTGGAATAAACAAACCTAAAATTTCTATGGAACCAAAAAAGAGTCTGCATAGTCAAAGCAAGACTAAGCAAAAGGAACAAACCTGGAGGCATCACATTACCTGACTTCAAACTATACTACAAGGCTATAGTTAAAAAAAACAGCATGGTACTGGTATAAAAATACGCAAGTAGACCAAAGGAACAGAATAGGAAAGCCAGAAATAAAGTCAAGTACTTACAATCAACTGATCTTTGACAAAGCAAACAGAAACATGAAGTGGGAAAAGGACAGCCTATTCAACCAGTGGTGCTGGGAATATTGACAAGGCACATATAAAAGAATGAGGCTGGATTCTTATCTCTCACTTTCTACAAAAATCAACTCAAAATGGATCAAAGACTTAAATCTAAGACCTGAAACCTTAAAAATTCTAGAAGATAACATCGAAAAATCTTTTCTAGACGTTAGCTTAGGCAAAGATGTCATGACCAAGAACCAAAAAGCAAATGCAACAAAAAGAAAGATAAATAGATGAGACCAAATTAAACTGAAAAGCTTCTGCACAGCAAAAGAAATAATCACCAGAATAAACAGACAACACATAGAGTGGGAGAAAATGTTTGCTAATTATGCATCTGGCAAAGGACTAATATCCAAAATCTATAAGGAACTCAAACAAATTAGCAAGAAAAGACCAAACAATCCCATCAAAAAATAAGCAAAGGACATAAAGAGACAATTCTCAAAAAAAGATATACAAATAGCCAACAAACATTAAAAAATGCTCAACATCACTAATTATCAGGGCAATGAAAATAAAAACCACAATGAGATACCATCTTACTCCTGCAAGAATGGTTATAATTGAAAAATCAAAAATAGCAGATGTTGGCATGGATGTGGTAAAAAGGGAACACTTTTACACTACTGGTGGGAATGTAAACTAGTATAATCATTCTGGAAAACAATATGAAGATTCCTTAAAAACTAAAAGTAGAACTACCATTTGATCCAGCAATTCCACAATACTACCACTGAGTATTTACCCAGAGGAAAAGAAATCATTATATGAAAAGACACTTGCACATTCACGTTTATAGCAACACAAATCACAATAGCAAAAGTATGGAACCAACCTAAATGCCCATCAACCAATAAGTGGGTAATGTGATAGACAGATAGATAGATAGATAGATAGATAGATAGATAGATAGATAGATAGATAGATAGATGTGTGTATGTGTGTATACCATGGAATACTACTTAGCCATAAAAAGGAACAAAATAATGGCATTCACGGCAACCTAGATGGAGTTGGAGACCATTATTCTAAGTGAAGTAACTCAGGAATGGAAAACCAAATATTGTATGTTCTCATCTATAAGTGGGAGTTAAGCTATGAGGACAAAAAGGCATAAGAATGATATAATGGGCTTTGGGGACTCACGAGGAAGGGTGAGAGGGGCTTGACAGATAAAAGTCTACACATTAAGTACATTGTACGCTGCTCAGGTGACAGGTGCACCAAAATCTCAGAAATCACCACTGAAGAACTTTTCCATGCAACCAAACACTACCTGTTCCCCAGAAACTATTGAAATTTTAAAAAGGTAAGAGTGTCCATGAGTTTAAGGTGACGTCCAATTCATCGCAGTGTAACTGCATGCTCTACGCATCTGTATGGCATGAATCTATGACATCACAGAGCATTTTCTTCAGCCAATTTTGAACATCAATCCAGTCCTTCCCCTTGAAAGTCTATTTGTTTAAATGAACTCTTTTGAAATGTTACAATTTGAAATTTCATGACAAATTGTTTGGATTGTAGGCAAAATTTAGAAAACTCTGTATATGTCTATTAAATCTTTGGAAAATGGGAAATTTAGAAATTTTTTCAGCATTAAACTGTCACCAAAAATTAAAAGTGCATTAAATTAAAAAAAAAATTCTCCAAAGCAGAACACGTACAAAGTACATTATTGAAGAAACAAAACAAGAATATTAAACAATGAGATCCTGTCATTTGCAACAATATGCCTGAAACTGGAGGTCACTATGTTAAGTGAAATAAGCCAGGCACAGAAAGACAAACTTTATGTATTCTCACTTATTTGTGAGAGCTGAAAATTAAAACATTTGAATGCATGGAGATAGAAAGTGGAAGGATGGTTACCAGAGGCTGAGAAGGGTAGTAGGGAATGGGAGTCAGGGATGGGGAGTGGAGAATATTAATAGGTACAAAAATATAGTTAGATAGAATGCAGAAGATCTAGTATTTGATAGCACAACAAGATGACTACAGTAAGTAATAAATTATTGTGCATTTTAAAATAACCAAAATAGCATATTTTGGTTACTTGTAAAACAAAGAGAGGATAAATCCTTAATGAGATAGATGATGGATATACCATTTACCCTAATGTGATTACTACACATTATATGCCTATATCAAAATATCTTATGTACCACATAAATATATACACCTATTATATACCCACAAAAATTAAAAATTAAAAATTTTATAAAAAGACTATAATATTTTAAGATCTTAAGACTTTTATTACACTTTATATATAGTACTGAAAATAACAAGAAGTATAATTTTTGTAACAGTACTGTGTTAATATTTATTGAGTAACTTATGTTTATCAAATACAGGATGTATACCAGGATGTTATTATTAAGCTGTTATTCTATAATGATAGAAGTTTCTTTGGGTAATTTGACCAAGGCTCAATAACCAATTAATGACAGATTCAAACCTAGGTGTAGCTATTAAGTACAGATGACTGTGCATATTGTAACAGCTTTTCTATACAATTTTATGGAATTTATTCTCTATTGTATCTACTCCTTTCTCTAGATTTACTATCTGTCAGTCAAAAAGAAATGCTTCTTTTATAATGTAAGAAGCAGGTTCATTTTCATTAACAATTATTTCTTACAATTGTAAAGTGATTTTTGAAAAAATGTCTTTATGCCTTTTGAATTAATTTTGAAAATTACATGAATAATATAGTCATTGTTTCTTATAGCTAGGAATATATTTGCTTGTTTTTTCTTATCATTACAGTAAAATAAGTAAACAAATGTTTTATACGTTTTATACGTTAAAAATACATTTTCATGACTGAGAACCGTCTTATTATTTTAAGATATCTTTCAAAAAGTATTAATAGAAATAGCAAATAATTTTGAACAAGTTATCACTTTGCTTTCTTTGTTATTGCCATATTTATGTAACAATCAACTATGTAGAAAGTATCATTTTCCTATCTACAAAAGACAATACTGAAACACAAAAGGGTTAAGTTAAATAACCTGCCTATTTTATTCCAAAGCTAAAGTGTGAAATAGCTGTAATTTAAACCCCAGGGTCCCTAACTCTAAATTCTGCATTATTGAACATGCTACTGTGCTTGTTAATTAATAAGTGGTACAAAGATTTGTGCAAGTAGAAAAAACAAATCTACTCAAATAAGCCTTCAACATCAGATGAATAAAGAACATGTGCACAAACTCTGTTGAGTTGCAATACTTAGCTATCAATTAAGGCAACTACTCATCATACTAAAGAAAGGACAAAGGAATAAAATTAAATATGATTTGTCTCAGCATATAATCTATTCAGGTGGACTAAATACTCAATATTTAAGTTATTTTTGAAGGAAAAACACATTAAGAAAAAATCTACATATTACAAATGTATAACTCTTAACTGTATCTTTGAAATTAGCAAATGCCTGGATGGGAAAGGGAGCAGAAAATATCTTACCTGGCTTTCCTTCGTGTGAACGTGCGAACGTGCTTTTTCTTCTCTCTCTGATATTAAAACCCCATGTCTTTCCTGCCTTGGTTGCTCCCTAATGCCTTCAACTAGCTGTTTTGTTAAATTATTATTTTACCTGGCTTTTATAGTTTTCATTAGTGGAAGTGTTGTTCTGCAGCCATAGAAGCTTCTGGTTGATGTTTTATGAATTGCATGTAAACATGATCTAAATTTAAAATAGGAGATCAAATTAATTCATAACATGGTAGAATTATGCCAATTAATTATACAGAAGCAAAACAAAATGTTAGCGTAATAACATGTAGTTTGGTTTGTTACATGGGAAAATGTTAAATGTCCACTGTCCAATTTAAATAGTTTGAACATATATTCAAATGTAAGCAACTTAGTACAGTAAATTAAAGGAATTTTATGATAACTAAGCAGTGCTCCTGTACATACAAATGGCACAAATAATTTACATAATTTGGGAAAATAATAAAAGGTAAAGAATATTTATTTACTTGTTTATTTTATTTATTTATTTATTTATTTTGAGACAGAGTCTCGCTCTGCCGCCAGGCTGGAGTGCAACGGTGCGATCTCGGCTCACTGAATCCTCTGCCTCCCAGGTTCAAGTGATTCTCCTGCCTCAGCCTCCCGAGTAGCTGGGACTGCAAGTGCATGCCACCACGCCTGGCTAATTTTTGTATTTTTAGTAGAGACGGGGTTTCACCATGTTGGCCAGGATGGGCTCCATCTCTTGACCTTGTGATCTGCCCGCCTCAGCCTCCCAAAGTGCTGGGATTACAGGCGTGAGCCACCATGCCTGGCCAAGAATACTCTAATGTGTAACAAACAAGGGGACAACCCAACAAGTGAATAGTTGAGTTGGTTTTGTAAAACTCATCTAAGTGTATGAAATCTGAAATGTTTAACTAATAGAACTTTTAGAAAATAATGTGCTGACACCATATAACAGAAATTATCATGGCCCATATTCTGCATTATATAAATATATTTAAGTGAGAAAAGTAAGCAGATATAATGGCAAAACTCTTTATGGAAAACTGGAAAATAGGAATCTATATATATAGTGATCATCTGGGAGATCCCTCCAATAATGACTGTAATATACTTACAAATAATCTACAAGAGATTCAAGTAAAAGATGAAGTATAATTGGTAACTATTGTCGAATAACAGGATAAAATTTTCTTTTTGAGAGAGAATATTCTAAATCTGCTAACATTTCAATTTTTTTCTTGTAAAATGTTTATTTCTATTTTTGTTTTTTAAATTTCAGCTTATTTTAGATTCAGTAAGTTCATGTACAGGTTTGTTATAAGGATATATTGCATGATACTGAGGTTCAGGGTATGATTGAACCCATCACCAAGGAGTGTGCAGGACACCCGATAGGTAGTTTTTCAATCCTTGCTTCCTCCCTCCCTCCTTCTCCCATCTTGTAGTCCCCAGTGATATTGCTCCCATCTTTGTGCCCACGTGTACCCAATGTTTAGCTCCCACTTACAAGTGAGATCATGCAGTATTTGATTTTCTGTTCCCGTGTTAATTCGCTTAGGATGGTGGCCTCCACCTGCATCCATGTTGCTGGAAAGGACACAATTTTGCTAATTTTTCTGGCTAGTATTCCATGGTGTATATGTAACACATTTTCTTAATTCAACCCACTGTTGATGGATGCCTAGGTTGATTCCACATCTTCGTCATTGTGAATAGTGCTGTGATGAACATAAAAGTGCATGTGTCCTTTTGGTAGGATGTTTGTTTTCCTTGGGGTATATACCAAGTAATAGAACGACTGGGTCCAATGGTAGTTCTATTTTAGTTATTTGAGAAATCTTCAAACTGTTCTTCACTGTGGCTGAAATAATTTACATTCTCACTAACAGCATATAGTGTTCCCTTTTCACTACATCCTCGCTAACATCTGTTTTTTTTTTTATCTTTTAATAATAGCCATTCTGACTGGTGTAAGATGCTATCTTACTGTGGTTTTGATTTGCATTTCTCTGATGATTAGTGATGTTGAGGATTTTTTCACATTTGTTGGCAGTTTAACATTTCTAATTAAAAAATGTCCCAGAAAATTAATTAGAAAAGAAGAGAAAACCATGCTAAAATCCATAAGATGTTAAAACTTTCTGAACAAAAAAATGAATAATTTTAATAAAATATCTACTTTACAGACACTGAAAACATAATAATGATTACAAAAAGAAAAATAATTTAGTGTTGCCATTCTGCTTCTAATGACAAACAAAGCTGATTTTTAATCAACACGAAATGTTAGTTGCTTCTCAATGAATAGGGAGTGTAATATGGACAGAATTATACTTAGTGAGCATATTGCAAACCACAAAATCTTGAAGTATACAGTAATTAAATAAGTGAGGTAAACTACATACAACAGAAAGATGGTCCAAGAAGATTACATAAGTTGCAGTCTATGCAACAGATGGCCCATATGCTTGACGGAATTACCTAAAGGCAGAAATTGTGATTTAATTAACACTGAAGAGTGCTGTTGAAATTTGGTTTGCCAAAATTTATGTAATTCTAAAGTAGCAATTCCAGTTTACAATTAGTAATAATTACAAATCCTAAAGCTCCTATTTGTCAATGGCATAAACATCTATCATCTCTCCTCAAAGCTGTAAAGAAATCTATTAAATATTAAAGTAAGCTTCATAATTTTAAGAAGTAAGAACTTCATCATTTATTTTCTTTGAGATTGCCTTTATAACACTAAACTTGGTGCTACTAAAAATTCAACTAAATGTATTATAAATTTAATTTTACACTAGATATTCCATAAAGCACTTTTCAAAATAATTTAGTAGAAAAGTATATAATTAAAGTCATACACTCTTTACTTTTCCCCAATTTTAGCATTTTTATATCTCATACTCACATATGTATTTATTGTATAAATACAGAAAACCTATAGTTCTTTTAATATAAAGAAACTATTCTTGCAAACAACAATAAATATGCACATTAGGAAAAATTATGCAAGCAATAACAATAATGTCTAATGAATAATTATTAGATATTTTATAGCAAAAACACAAATTTGTGACTTTAGAGGATATACAAAAAATATGTAAACTTTAAATTTCTGAACTCAATAAATCAAAACAAAAAAATAAAGAAGTTACTTCTAAATGTTCCCACCTTTAGATGGCAAGCAAATAGAGTTAAGTTGGATTTTTTAAAAATTGTATTTGTGAGAAAACATGATCAAGTACAATTAAGATACAAACGATGATCTTTGACGTTTATACTATATGTTAATACAAATACAACCAGAACACCTTAATGAGCTCTAATCAATGAAGTTACACTAATGCTAGCATTCCAAAGTTCTTACTTTTGTTTTCATCATTGACCACACAATTTTTTGTTTACTGCAGTGCAATCCACTCTTCTCATAAGTCCTCCAAGGGACCCATCTCTGTTCATAGACATATTTGCTAGTGTAATCACCAAGTAGCTCCTTCCACATTCTGCTTTTTCTTGAGCCAGATAAAGCTTTCTCATGTTTCATTGATCATGATGCCCACTGTATGGCCCACAGGTGGCATGCCCCAAATAGCTCCTCCAGCTTCCAACGGACGTTGAGATTCTTCACCAGTGCTGAGCTACATGCAAAACTGAAGAGGGAGTTCTTTCCTCAGTCGGGGCTGCCCTTTGCATATAGACTCCAAAGCATCATTTGTCACAAAAATCCCACTCATCTTTTATGAAAAATCTCTTTTATCTTCTATAAAATGAATCTAGTGAAGAATTAACTCAGCCATATGCATTAGTAAGAATTAGCAGGAAAAAAATACAATATATTTCTTGAAGTGAAAATAAAATAACACAAAAATATTCTGAGGGCAGATTTGTAGAGAGTTCTTCAGCCAAGAAACTAATTGCTTTATCAACCTGAGCATTATTCCCCTCAGAGCCTTAATGTTCTCAACATTTTTTTCTTCCTAATCAAAACACCATTAAATAACACATTTAGTCTTTTTTTCCCAAACTGTACACTAATCTACTTGTTGTTTCTAATAACATTTTTCCAGATTCTATCATTTCATCGCACAAATTCATTCTAAATTGTAATGAAAACTCTTGCTCAAGTTACTCTTCTAGTGTAAGACTATTTCTCCTTTATATTTTATATCGAGAGGATCTCATTTTTCCTGCAAGAATTTGATATCTTCTAGTCAAACTTTTGTTTTGTAAACAACTTTCCCCTAGTCCCCACCCATGTACTTTAGATGAAGGTGACCCCATTCAGCACTGGTGAGGCACATCACTTGAATTTAACCAAAGGTGCATTCCATTTTCCTGTTTCAGGCATTCAAGAATGACTCCAGAGAATGAATGAGACTCAATCACAGCATTTATTGGAAGTACATAAAATGAGAATCTCCCTTTATACTAGAATCACTGACTATAAAATTTAGGGATGTCAGGGGATACTATGTTTGGGGAGTTGCTGTATGACAGTGAAACAAACCTAAAGAAAGCACAGACAAGAGATGGAAAAAAAATTGGCCAAATCTTTGCAGCGTTGTATGATCTTGAACACATGGCTATGCCTTGAATCAAACATATTCCTGAGTTTTCAGTTTATATGATCATATGCATTCTTTTATTTGTATAAGCTGATCTGAGTTGAATTTATCTTACATGCTACTAGAATAAAGTCTGATTATTAAATCTAGTTGTATAAATCACTTTACTCTCCCAGTGCAATAACCTCTGTTTTATAAAGGTGAAAAAATCAAATATTCCGTGTTAGCCATTTAATGAAAATATCATTAAAATGCTATAAATGTGTTGTTTGGTCTAACTATATTATGATAAATAGTCCTGAAGATCTCTGTTCTATTTAGCAACTATGTATGTGTATGTGTGTTTGTGTGTGTGCGTAGTTACTAAACAGATCACAAATCTGATTATATATCTGTGTGTATATACATATAGTTACTAAATAGATCAGTAACTATATATGTGTGTGTATATATACACAGTTACTAAATATATATATTTATACACACAGAGAGATACACATATATGTATATATATGTATATATACACACAGAGAGAGATTGATCAACATCAAGAACAAACAGAAATATGTAGCTATACAGGCATTTTTTTTCATGAAAATATGTTATGGCTTTCAGGCATATGCATAGGAAAGAGCAGTCTGTGAAATCAATCACCTGAAGTATATACTGAAATTAAACTGAGATGCTCTAAGTGAGAATTATAATCAAAACTGGAAATTATTAGTGTGAATTTAAGATGTTATGGTTGTTAAATGAAATAATTCAACAAAACCTGTTAATCCTGTAAAATACTAGTGCGATTTTTATTTTGCTCACCACAGCCTGTGATCATCAAACATGGAAAGAGCAAAATGAATTTTCTCAATGTAAGAAAACACAGTAGAATTTCCTTATCTTGGAAAAATCCTGTAAATGAACGCATCTTGTACAGGTACGGAGTTTTTTTGGCTTCATTGTCAGCCACAGCTTTTCAAAATAGTGCTTTCACTCACGCAGATTCTTCTAGGGACAAGTATTTAGAATACTACCCTGACTTTTTGGACCACTTAGAAGATCAGAGCAGACATTTACTAAATGATATAATCTTCAAAGGGAATTGAAGTAAGTCAGGCCCTAGGATAGTTGAGAGAGCATTTGGTTTGTTACGCATTTATTTATTGTCTCTGTGACTTCCCAGGCAGCCCAGAGAACAGTTTCCTAGTCAGTCTGAAATTTGCCTTAATTCAGCCGTCAATACAAACTAAACTTGTTGGGCCCTAAAGGCTGCATGTGCAGGCTTCTTTCTGACTCCATGGAAATGCCAGAGAAGCTGACATGGAGGTAAGTCAATCGTTATAGTTCAGGAATCGCAATACTAATTCTACTCTAACACCCCATGGAAGAAGTACCAAAGATGCTGAACATCCTACATATTACAAAAAAAATTCCAATTCTACTCATGTGAATATTTAAAGGGAAACAATTATTATTACATAATCAGAATGTTATCTTTCCAACTGCAGAAGATGTCTGTAAATCCATAACTTGTCTATCCGAAGAAAACAACTAAAGCCACTGAGACCTGGATAGCACATTGGTCCATCAGGCAATTCTAGAACACAATTGAGTCAGCAATATAACTTTTTGTTGTTGTTTTGAGACAGAGTCTTCCTCTGTTGCCCAGACTAGAGTACAGTGGTGCAATCTTGGCTCACTGCAACCTCCACCTCCCAGATGCAAGTAATTCTCATGCCTCAGCCTCCCAAGTAGCTGGGATTACAGGTGTGCACCATTACACCTGGCTGATTTTTTTTTCATATTTTTAGTAGAGACAGGGTTTTGTCATGCTGTTCAGGCTGGTCTCAAACCCCTGACCTCAGGTGATACACCAGTGTTGGTCTCTCAAAATGCTGGGATTACAGGCATGAGCCACTGCAGCCAGCCAAACCTTTTTTTATTATCAAACATGTCTTAATGTCCATCTTCCCATTCACTATTTCAATAATTTGAACATCATTTTCATTAAATGCAGTTACTCCACTCTTCAAGTGAGACCCGCAGACACTGAAGAATGGAAAGTCAAAACACCTTACCATGAAATTGAAAATCTAAGCATTAAGAATCTATTATGGTGTGGCCTCAGGTTTTTGTCAGTTTTATCTAATGTTGCACAAAAATTAAAACAAAGGCCCCTATTTGCATGATATTATACTTACTTGCCTAGTCAGGAATAAAAAACAAAAAACTTTGTTTTAAATATGTGTCCACAGTATCTTATGTGGAGTTTTTTTTTCTTTCCTAAAATACATTTGCCTCAATTATCAAACAGTTCCGTAACCACCATTTAGGGTATAGTTCTTTTTAGAAGAAACCCTTCAGCTAAACCATAGATGACAATTTTTTTAAGTTCTTCTCAGCATTGGAGGACATTTTTTTCCTGGAGTTTTTTTCAAAAGTGAAACTAACTTGTGACACAGAAATTACTGTTCTGTCAACTAAATCTAAAAAGTAATAGTGAGTGTTCAGGTGTTATGGATAAAACATTGTATCAATTCAACTCTAATCATCTCACTAATAGGCAATGGTTTCCTTTCTGAAAAGTGATATGAGAATCTGCTCCCAATTTGCTGTTCATTATTTAGGGAATACATGATTCACAGTTGATTGACAGCATGACAATGATAAAGTAGCTTATGGAATTTTGATATATTTGTGTCAATTTTTGAACACTCTGGAAATAAATAAAACCATCCAAGTAAGAACATCAACCATCCTCACTTGCATTTAGCTAAAATTCAAAGATAGAGAGGGACATGGGAAAGTTTTATAGTGAATAAGAGAGAAGGTTTTTACATACGCTCTGATTGGAGGTTATTGGCATAAGGAGGCTGGAGGTGGGCTAAGTAGAAGTGGGGACTCAGGTGATTGGTTAGGGGAGCATATTTGGCTTTCTTGGATCTGTCCTTATTTAGAAATCAGGTTAAAAAAATAGAGAAGCTGGCAGTTACTGATTAAGTCCTCACCATTCTGGGCCAATTGCTGCAAAGATTGTGGCTTGCCCTTGTGGGCTAGTTGCTGTAGTTCTGTTCTGGCTTCCCAGACTAGTTGCAACAGAGGCTACAGGTCAGAATTCTACTGTTATATATGGTCTGGCCATTGCCCATTTGTATATTCAGTTGCTCAACATTTACTGAATCGTAGAACATGTATATCAATTGAAGTAAACTTTTTTTATTTGAAACATAATAAATAGCGTTTATGTTCTTAGTTTTCTTGAAGCGCACACATGCACACACACACACACACGAGAACACATTTTCCTCAGCACTTCATCTCTAAATCACTTTAATTCTTACAACAATGTTATGGTGTACAATTATACTAATTTTACAGACTTACAGCTAAATCACAATGGAAGCCATACTCAGAGCCCTCTGATGAATCTTTAGAGTAAAATTTGACACTGACTCCTTTTAACTTTTATACAGGCCATTTTTGAAAAATTGATGTCCTCAAATTAATATTCTCCCCTTTTATCTTCTTTAAAGTTGATATTTAAAAAGATTTAAACAATTTTATGCATAGGCAACAACTTGCAAATTCTAGACTTCTGTGACTCCCAAGGGGAGTTCAGAATAATGCTGGTATTGGCCATCTATATGCTCATAGACTAGTGATATTTGGAAAAATAGGGATCCATTTACTAAAAAATGCCAAAATAAAATATTGTGAAATAATGAAAATTGTGTTATTGTTCTCACTTCTCCAAATTTCTCACAGTGGATGTGTGCTATATGTATGTATGATCAGAACGAAAATGATATGTGATATAGAAATAAAGTATATTTTATTTGTTTTACATATTCATTTTCATCTCTATTATGGCTGAAATCAATGTGATTTGCAATATGCATGGAAAAAGACTCTTGTCACTGAAATAGAAAACATCTGGCAATAACAAGTAAAAACAAGCCCTTTTAAGCATCTAAAAATGATTTGTTTGCACAGAGGGGAGAAGTGGAAAATGCCCACTAAAATATTCTTGTATTGTCAAGGGAGCATTACAATAATCTTTCACTGTTCCCCAAATGAGTTTTCTTTTTTGGGTAACTTTGAATGTACTATTCTGTGGGAAGTAGTAAGGAAAAAGAGGAAGGATGACAGGTAATGGAGACCTAGAGAATAAAACAATTATTCAAGGACTTCAACATTTAAGATACTAGACTATGCAAAAAATACTTTTGCTACACAACAATGAGAATTAGACAAAAAATGCCATGAAAATTATATGATACAGTATTCCTTTCTTCCTTTCTTCTCTCCTTTCTTCTTTTTTTTTCTTCCTTACCTATTATGTATCAAGCACCGTTCTAGCCACTTGTGTAAGATTTGTGAGCAAAGTGCATAAAATATTCTGTCTTCATACACTTTACATTCGAGTTACTAAAATCTTGGCTTCAGACCTGATTCAGCATCTTTGGCCTCCTAACTTTATTAATTAATACTTTTATGATTTTGGCAAAGTTTTCTTAAATTTTTTAAACCTCAATTTCCTCACCTACAAAATGTATATAATAACATTAGCCATTTGTAGATACAATATAAATATATATTTTTAAATGTTGTTAGCATTAAAATATTCTTTGTTTTCTTGCAGGCCATGGGCCCAGGGTGCTTAATCACTGCTTATATTTCCTTTCTCACTTAAAATTACAAAAACAATAAAAAAAATTTATGCAAAATTAAAGACATCTTGTCCAAATTATGTTGGACAAATTATTCATTTTTTCATAGCAAGTTGACTTTGTTGCAACAGGCAAGCACATCCAAACCCATGGTTTTGTTTTTCATTAATTCATTCTTTGGCATGTTTTATGAGTATCAGCTCACACGGGATTAGATTTAAAAAAAAAAAAGAAAACATCTTTTACCATAGATGGTGAAAGATGAGCCTTGACATAGTGAGTCAGTGCACAGTTCTCAAAGTGATATTTGATTTTTTTAACATCATGTCTTTGAGTACGTCTGTTCACATTCTGAGCAAACTCATCAATGGCACCAAATTACTAAGAACATAATGAAAGAATGCTAACTAATGCTGCTTCAAACACAAGATGGAGAAACTTCGTGTGAGCAGTCTTTGGGTTGTTACTGGTGAATCACAGAAACTCAAGCCCTAATTGGGTCATTTCTCTGGGACATTGTGCATTCCAGAGGATAATTGACAATGTTGGGATACATTTTTCATTGTCACAGCTGGAGGGGTATACTACTGACTCTTTGAAGACAGAGGCCAAGGATGCTGCAAGACATTCTGCAATGCACAAAACTACCCATCTCTCCACCATGCCAACAAAGAATTATCCAGCCCAAATCGTCACTAGTGCTGACATTGAGAAACCCTGTTGTAGAACAATGTGACAATAGGGAAAGAGAAAATGCAAGAATACAGCCTGTTGCATGGCAAGAATTATGCCATCTTGAAGCAAAACTGCCATGATAACCAATGTTTGACTCCTGCATACCAAACTGTTCTGCAGCAAAGTCTTAAAACAATGCCCACAGCATAAATAACTCCTCACAAAGATGCATATCTAACATTCCCAGTGGTCACAAGTTTTGGCAAAAAAGCCTGAGACATGACCAACCAGCTGCACGTGTTTTACCCTAAAACCTTGCTATGTAAAAGGTATTTTCTGGAGAGCTGGTGCAGGGATCCACCATCTTGCAGCCACCTGAGACATCACTTCTTTTTGTAAGTCTCTAGTAAGTAGTTTCAGAGAAACTGGATTTGTCAGCCTCTTTCTTTGGACTTTCACCTCCCTTGACCCTTGGGTGTTTTTTGTTTGTTTTGTTTTTTTGCATGTATTATAGCCGCTCACCGCAGAACAGAATCAGTGGCAACCCTGGTGAATAATCCAAGCTGAATAGAGTATTCATTTAACAGCATTGAGTGTGACAATTTCCCCATCTGTTTATTTTCACTCATTCAGCCATGATTTTATTTAGCAAATATTCCTGACTAATGTAGGTACTGTACTGAGCCTTGGTGACACAGCAGTAAGTAAAAAAGACAAATTTATATAGTTCTTTATTACTTTATGTGATTGGCCAAAAATAAATAACTGTATTTACTTGTCATTATTTTGAACTGGATGTGCCTGTGAAATTAGGTAATTAAACAAACAGTTCTTTCTAACCATTGGGTCACAGAAAAAGAAACAAGTATCCGATGGCATAGTAAAACTAGGATAACTAAAAATCCTCCACAATTCAGATGATATTTTCTCCTAATACATATTTTTCTCTAGTTAATATTTGGTTGTAGAAAGAGATGTGATAATAAAGAGTCAGTAAAACAGACTGAGTAAAGTTAGATTAATCATCATCAGTCACAGAGGAAACTCTGAAAAAAATATTGATAAAGAAGCAGAAGAGAGAAATTATTTAACGTTTGCTTATTTTCTTTACTTTCCACATTGCTTCTGAGTCACTTCCATGTATAAATAAAGCTGGAAGCTGCAAGAACATAACCATCAGTGATATGCTGTTAAAAAAAATCATGATCAAAATTTTCAAAAAAGTACAAAAGAGACCAAAATGCAAGCACTATAATTGCCAATGTACCTTGGTTATTAACTCTGATGAATTCAGCAAATGTCCAATACACTTAAAAGACTATTTTTTAATCCCTCAAAAATAAGCAATTGAGTTAATATGACATATTTCTTTTCTTCCAAGAATCCTCAAAAAAGGTTTTTTTCTTAATTTTTATTTTTATATATTCAGGTGGTACATGTGCAGTTTTGTTACATGAATATATTGCACAGTGGTGAAGTTTGGATTTTGGTGTGCCCATCACCTAAATAATGAACATTTTACCCAACAGGTAATTTTTCAACTCTCATCCCTCTACCTTACCCCCTTTATGAGTCCCCAGTGTCTACTATTCCCCTCTGTATGTTCATGTGTACCCACTGCTTAGCTCCCACTTGGGAGTGAGAACATCCAGTAGTCGATTTTCCAAGTTATTTTACATAAAATAATGTCCTTCATTTCCATCCATGTTACTGAAAAAGCATGATTTCATTCTTTTTTAAGTTGTGTAGTATTCCATGGTTTATATATACTACATTTTCTTTATCCAGTCATCCACTGACAGACAGTTAGGTTCATTCTCTAACTTTGCTATTGTTAAGAGTGCTGAAATAAACATATAAGTGCAGGTGTCTTTTTAATATAATGATTTCTTTTCCTTTAGATAGACACCCAGTAGTGGGATTTCTGTATAAGATAATTTTATTTTTAGTGCTTTAAGAAGTCACACTGTTTTCCACAGAGGCTATACTAATTTACATTCCCACCAACAGTGTATAAGCATTCCCTTTCCTTCACTTCTTTGCCAATATCTGTTTGTTTTTTGTTTTTTGACTATTTTTATAGTAGCCATTCTGACTGGTGTGAGATGGTATCTTAATGTGGTTTTAATTTTAATTTCTCTGATGATTAATGACTTTGAACATTTTTTCCTATGTTTGTTAGCGCTTGTATGCATTCTTTTGGGAAATGTCTGCTCATACATATCCTCTTCCCACTTTTTTTTTTTGAGGTGGAGTCTTCCTCAGTTGCCCAGGCTAGAGTGCAGTGGCACGATCTTGGCTCACTCCAACCTCCGCCTCCTGGGTTCAAGTGATTCTCCTGCCTCAACCTCCCGAGTAGCTGGGATTACAGGTGCCCACCACCATGCCTGGCTAATTTTTGTGTTTTTACTTGAGATGGGGTTTCACCATGTTGGCCAAGCTGGTCTTGAACTCCTGACCTCAAGTCATCTGCCCACCTCGGCCTCCCAAAGTGCTTGGATTACAGGCGTGAGCCACCAAGCCCAGCCTTCTTCCCACTTTTTAACGGGGTTATCAGGGTTTTTCTTAATGAGTTGCTTGATTTTCTTGTAGGTTTTGGATATTAGTCCTTTGTTAGATTCATAGTTTGAAAATATTTTCTCCCAATTTGTAGGCTGTGGATTTACTCTGCTGATTATTTCTTTAGTTGTACAGAAGCTTTTTGGTTTAATTAAGTCTCATTTGTGTATTTTTGGTTTTGTTGCATTTGCTTTTGAGTCTTTAGTCATAAATTCTTGGCCTAGGCCAACGTTCAGAAGAGTTTTTCCTAGGTTTTCCTGTAGGTTTTTTATTTTTTCAGGTCTTACAGTTAAGTCTTTAATCCACCTTAATTGCTCTATATGGTGAGAGATAGGGGTCCAGTTTCATTCTTCTGCATACGGCTAGCCAATTTTGTCAGCAGCATTTACTGAATAGGGTGTCCTTTCTCCATTGTATATTTTTGTTGACTGTGTCAAAGATTAGTTGGTTGTAGATATGTGGCTTTATTTCTGTAGGTATGTGGCTTTATTGTCACAGTGTTCCATTGATCTACGTGCCTATTTTTGTACTAGTATCATGTTGTTTTTGTTACTATAGAGTTGTAGTATAATTGAAAGTCAGATAATGTGATGCCTCTAGATTTTTTCTTTTTACTTAAGATTTCGTTAGCTATTTGAGCTCTTTTTCAGTTCCATGTGAAATTTAGGTTTTTTTTCTAATTCTGTGATAAATGGCAATGATAATTTGATAAAAGGTGCATCAAATCTGTACATTTCTTTGAGCAACATGGTCATTTTAATGGTATCTATTCCAATACATAAGCGTAGGATTTTTTAAATTAGTTTGTGTCATCTATGATTTCTTTCACCAGTGTTTTGTTGTTCTGCTTGAAGAGATCTTTCATGTCTTTCATTAAATGTATTCATAGGTATTTTATTTTTTGTGATTTTTCTATCTTTTTTTATGTAGGGATTTGATGCTATAAACTTTCCTCTTAGCACTGCTTTTGCTGTAACGAATAGGTTTTGGTATGTTGTGCAGCTATTTTCATTTGTTTCAAAACATGATTTGATTTCTGCCTGAATTTTATCATTTTTCCAAAGATCATTCAGAAGCAAGTTGTTTAATTTCTGTGTGCTTGTATAGCTTTCAGAGTGCCTGTTGATATTTTTTATTAGTTTTATTCCTGTGATCCAATAAGATACTTGATATGATTTTTGTTTACTTGGCCTTTATCTTATCTTTGCATCATATGCTATTTAGTCAAAAAAACCTTTATTTCAAACACAAATATTATTTATAATTAAAATAAACAGATAAATAAGCAAACAAAAGAAAAAATTCATTTCAACTTTACAGACCAAGGTTTTTTAGAAAAACAAATTGGCGCATCCTCTATAATATCTGCATTCTCCTTATGGAAAAAGAATTATTATGGGCACTATTTGTTTCTTTATGTATGCTAGAAGTTATATTAAGCATTTTCCATAGATGATAGATAGATGGGTGATAGTTAAATAGATAGAAATATAGATAAATATATTTCTATATACCTACAGATACTTCCATTCGAGATATATATATAGACAGATAGATATAGTGCAAAATATGGTTTTATGTTGCTCTAGATGGCATTTATCTGAGAAAACAGAAATCCAAATAAATCAGGTTTGTATTAATATCACTTTTCTCAGGAGATCTTTATAGATACATATGGGAGGCTGAGCAGTGCTTTGTCAACTTCGCAGAGCTAGGAAGACTAAAAGTCAGAGCTGAATACCAGCCAGGGGTGCCAGAAGTGTGGCCTAGAAAACCAAAGAGAAATTATAGATAGAAGAAATGAAAATATCTGTACCCTTTCAGTAAAAGTAAACTAAGTAAAGCATAAAGTACATCCAGCTTCTAGTCATCAGGTTATGTCAGAAAATCTCAAAATTTGAAAATGGATTAAGGTCACCCTAGATTACTACTAGTGCTCAAAGTGATCAAAGTAAAGTGATGAGTGATGTTCTCTCTGAAGGAAAATAAGACCATAGGTCACACACAATTTCTTTGAATAAGTTTCCAAACACAAGTACAGAAAAAAGTCACAGATAACCATTTATGCAAGATAAAAAGATAACATAAATGGAAACCAGCACAAAGCATGGCTGTAGAGAAAGACCCACAGATATTTCAGGTTGTGGAGTTAACAGACAGAGGTTTTAAAACAATTATAGTTGCTCTTCTTATGGAAGTAAAACAAAACTTAAACATTTCGGCAAAGAACTAAAGGTATAAAAGAACTAAATAGAATATTTTTCAAAAAATACAACTGGAATGTATTGAAATAAAAAGTAAAGTAAATAATTAAGAGCCTAATATTATGTACACTTAACAGCAGAATCAATGTAACTAAAGACAGAATTAGTTTAGAAAGCATGGTACAAATAAATTATTTATAAAGAAGCAAAGAAAGGAAAACGATAAAAACTATGAAAGAAAGTGAAGGACATAGAGGATGGGGTAAGAATGCCCGGCATACATTTCAGAAAAGACATAGCTGAGAGACGGCTGAACTTCCAAAGCCCAATAGACTTTCAAGAAGGAATAAAAAAAATTACGTAAAGAAACAATACAGTTTAACTGCATAAAACTACACACACACGCACGCACATACACACACACAATTCTAAAAGCATGTATGATGTATGTAGAAGATGAGGGAAAATTGCCATCAAATAAGCAACAATTAGACTGACAGTTCACCTCATAAAAGCAAGAAAGCCAGAATACAGTAGAAGGATGTGTTTAATCTACTAAAGGACAATAATATCCATATTAGAATCCTATACCTGGGAAAAATACCCTTCAATTAGGAGAGTAAAATATACCGTTAGTGCTGGGCACAGTGGCTCACACGTGCAATCCCAGCACTTTGGGAGACCGAGGAGGGTGGATCACCTGAGGTCAGGAGTTCAAGACCAGCCTGGTCAACATGATGAAACCCTGTCTGTGCTAAAAATACAAAAATTAGCTGGGCATGGTGGCAGGCACTTGTAATCTCAGCTACTCGGGAAGCTGAGGCAGGAGAATCGCTTGAACCTGTGAGGTGGAATTTGCAGTGAGCCAAGATTACACCACTGCACTCCAGCCTGGGCAACAGAACAAGACTCTTTCTCAAAACAAACAAACAAAAAAAAATTGTTAGATTGATTTTTTAAATTGAGAGTCTTCACAATCAGCAGATTTGCATTAAAGAGAATAAAAGCTAGTTAACTTTAGGCAGGAAGTTAATTTCAGGAAACGACTCCTGTCAGAAGCACAGAAATGTGACAAGGAATAAAGAATGGGAAGTCAAGTTGAATTAAAATTGACTGTTAAAATGGATGTGGACATATAAATACATGAAAAAACAGCATATTCATGCAAGGAGAAGAAGAAGTACAGTCTAAGAGCATAAGGTCTTTTCATTTTCCTAGTAGGATAAAGATGCTAATTAACATTAGACTTTTAAAAGTCAAGGATCCAGCTTGTAATATCTCTGACAATAACTGATTGAATAAAAAATGAATGGTTTCTCAACCATTACAAAATAAGGGATAATAAAACATATTAAATCAGAACAGTAAGGAGAAATAGATAAATAAGAATTATAAATAAATCATAGTGGGATATTTAAATACATTTCTCAGTTTTTGATAAAACAAACAGACTCAACATTAGTAAGCATATAAAAGTTGTACCCCACAACTTCAGGATACCTGTTCTTTTCAAGGACATGTAAAATATTTTTTCAAAATGGATCTATATTGGACCACAAAGCAAGTCATATGTTATTTCAGTGATCAGGATCCTTATAAAGCAAAGGTCAACAAATATTTTATGTAAACAGACTGTGGGTAAATATGCCAGGTTCTGTGGGTGACATGGTCTTGAGAGAAGAGAGAGAAAGGAACCAGTTAGGCAGATAGCTGGGACAAGTCCTCGGTAGAATTCCTTTTTCTAACAAAGGAACAGCTTGAAAGATCAAGGTGTAAGCACAGATAAGGGGGCAAAGTCCACCATAAAAATGCCTTCTGTATAACTAGCAATGGTTACATATACATGGTAGGCTTCAGTGAACACATCCTTTCCTTTTATGGACATACTCAGATAAGGGAGTTTGCATGGGGAGGGGCTTACTTGAAACGTGCCTGTGCTGCACAGATAAAAGAAGTTACACAGAACCAGACACGTCCACAATAGAGAATTCTGCCCCCAGCACGTGCACAGTGAGGAAAATTAAACAACATGGAGTGACTAGGCTAAGAATCCACATGTGCACCAGAAGGACAAGGTGGAGCTGTCAGGAATTCACACCTTATGCAAATGAAACACTTCTTAACCAGTTTTTCATGCCTTTTGAAAATGAAACATCCCTCCCTACTAACCTGTTTATAAAAGCCTTTGTATTCAACCATAGAATGGCAACCCCTCTTCAAGGCGGAAAGCTTTCTCCTTTCCCTTATTAAACTTTTGCTCCAACCTCACCTTTGTGTTTATGGTCCTTAATTCTCCTGGTCATGAGACAAAGAACTCCATGTCCTACTTCAAACAACAAAATCGAAACATTGTGGTGCACTGGCAAGACTGCAACAGTCTCTGCCATCGTAGTGTGAACACAGACATAGACAATATAAAAAAAAAAATGAGCCTGGCTCTGCACCAGTAATGCCTTATTAAAAGAGGGCTGGACTTGCTCAGCAGGCCATAGTTAACACAGTTAACTAAATCCTCATATAGAGCATACTTCTTAATTACAATAAAATTAGGTTAGAAAAATATAATAAAAAGAAAATTGGAATATCCTCAGACATACAGAAATTTAAAATTTCACTTTTAAAGATGCCATAATTCAAAGAAAATATTGCAATAGGATAAAAAATGGCTATAATACATGAAAAACATACCTCATATCAAAATCTGTGTTACTCACTAAAATGAAGTAGGGGTGCTCAGGGAGTTGGCTGATTCCGCACCTGAGGCAGGATATGAACAAGATGAGCCTAAAACCTGTTGTGAAAAGAGAAAATTAAGAAATTTTTCAAAATCACAGTAAAACCACAGGAACCATTTTAAAAATTATCCCTCAGAAGTTGAGACAATTTTTGTATCAAAAAGAATGAAGGTTTCAATGGTTTGAAACATACTGAATACTTTAAAAAATCCATTAGTGTCTAAGAGAAATGAACAAATGGTTATATGGTTAACTTTGGAAGATGATGTGTCAAATTATGAATTAGAAATTATTCATTAAAAGAAATTAAAAATTGTTGCACCCTTTCCTGGAAGAATTTCACATCAGAATAATCAAGACTCCTTGAGGGAAATATTGTAATAGAATTTTTTAGCTTAATAAACAAAGAATAAAAATTATATTATTATAATAACATATAAAGTCTACTAAAATAATGGATATAGTCAATAACCGTAAATGGCTTCTAAAACTGTAAATGAAATAGTGATAGAAAAATGTATAATAGATAAATCAGACAGGTAACAACTGTATCAGCTGATCACTTTCAATATCTTAAATAAAGAGACAACCAGAAAGATATGCTGGTAAAAAAGTACTCAACGTCATCTATGAAGTATTCTTTCCAGAAATTCAAATCTTTCATCTGGTCAAGTCTCTAGATTTAACCATCATTTATGAGAAATTCAGGCCAACTAGAAATGTATCAAAGGCAGCACAAGATATAGTGAACACATTCTCATATTTAGAAATATCTATGGAATAAATAACATCATATCTTCAACAAATATAAGGGGAAAAAAGCTGACAAGTAAAAGCTATAGTTTAAAAAACATTTAAAGTACATAACAACCCAATTCAATGTGTGGACCTTTTCTTTAAATTTTGACTTAATAAAACTGACTATAAAAAGAAAGATGAAAAACAGGAAAGTTCAAAGATAGACTGGCTATTGTAGCATATTGAGAAGTTGTTATTAAAAATGTTAGATGGTAATAATGTATTGTTATTTTGTTTTAAGTATCCTGTCTTTTAGTGATAAATACCATAATGTTTACAGATGAAATCATGTGATATATATGTAAATCTCCTTAAAATGTTAAGGAAAGGATGACAAAGTGTGGGGTAGATATTGTGAAGGAAAATCTTGGGGTCTGAAAATCACTAATCTAAAGGAAAAAGTCAAGCTGGGAACTGCTTAGGGCAAACCTGCCTCCCTTTCTATTCAAAGTCATCCCTCTGCTCACCGAGAAAAATGCATATCTGATTGCTTCTTTTGGAAAGGCTAATCAGAAACTCAAAAGAATGCAACCATTTTTTCTATTATCTACCTATGACTTGGAAGTCCCCTTCACACATCGTGTTCTCCCACCTTTCTGGACAGAACCAATATACAACTTACATATACTGAGTGATAGCTCATGTCTCCCTAAAATGAATACAACCAAGCTGTGCCCCGACCACCTCGGGCACATATCATCCGGCCCTCCTGGGGCTGTCATGGGCGCACGTCCTTAACTTTGGCAAAACAAACTTCCTAAATTGACTAAGACCTGTCTCACATAGTTGGGTTTCACAATATCAAACAAGATTGACCATGAAGTGATAGTAATTTATACTGGAATTTATGTACATGACAGGAGGGTATAATTTTGCTATTTTCTCTACTATGTATATATGTGAAACATTTCTTAATATAATCTCTTAAAACTTAAAAAAATGTGTGGGAATCAGCTGTAGTTGTGCCAGAGGAAATAATATAGCCTAGAATTCATATATAAGAAAAAAGATTATATAAAAAAATCTTATCCATATTAAAAGTTTATAAAAGAACACTAACTAAATTCCAAAAAAATACAAGAAAAAGGTGATACCGACTAGGAGACCATAAAACTAAAATATAAGCAACAATAAAGAGAATAAAAAAGACAAAATATTTTTGAAAATCCAGTTGAGTTGGGATGTTTCTGATGAGACAGAGAAGTCAAATGTGAGAAAAATTGTAAATGATGAAAGTCAATATCAGGGATAAACAGAGGTGTTACAATAGATTCTGTAGATATTACAAAAACAATAAAAAAGTTATAGAAACACACAAATAAAATTTAAAAGCTACATTAAATGGATAATTTTCTGGAAATAAACAATTATGACACAAGAAGAAAAAGCTGAGCATTGTTTACTATTATAAATGTAGAATTTATAATTACAAAACTTTTCATGCTTTACAGAAATATTGTATCAATTATTTTAAACAAAATTATATTCGATTTGACATAAAGTTTTCCAGAGAACTGAAAATTTCAGAAGAGTGACAAACTCGTGTTACTAATCCAGTATCACCTTTATGCCAAACATTAGGTTGTTGCAAAAGTAATTTCAGGTTTTGCCGTTGAAAGTAATGGCAAAAACCACGATTACTTTTGCACCAACCTAATAGAGCATATTGAGAGAACAGAACATTATTGGTATCTTACCTCATGGATTTTGAAGCCAAACCTTAAATTCAACAAGGTACGGAATGAATAATAAATGAACAATATGTTGGATGTGACAATGGAATGCCTGTTTAGCTTAATATTAAAAAAGCAGTCATACTTTGCCATAGCAATATATTAAAGAAGCAAAATTGTATAACATTTTTACTAGATGCATTTGTAAAAGCACCAAACTAGGAACAGAAAGGAATTTCCTTGATATGATACAGTCTGTTTTCACAAACTATAGAGCAAACACTTTATGGTGAAACAGCAACCTTTTTTTTTTTTTTTTTTTTTTTTTTTAACTAGGACCTTACCGGGTGAGGTAAAAACAGCTTGATTTTCAACTTCCAGCAAGTGCTTCCTGTTGCCTGAGGGCTTTCTCCTGCTGCTGAGCCAGCTTTGGTGCCCCTGTGGCAGTCCAGATGTGCCAGGGAATGAATAGCCCTAGAAGCAGCTCTCTGCATGGCTGATAGGAATTAATGCATACATACGCCACCATCTGCACCCTGGCCCTTGGGGGGAACAACTGGGAGGCATGTGTCCTCCACTGATTCATAGTTTCTTACCCATGCAAAAGTGCCAGTAGCCCACAGTAGAAGCTGGCATCCTTTATCGGCTGTCTTATTTTCCTTCATTTTTTCATATCCTTAATAAACTATTTGCACTAGAATCCTCATCTCAGTGTCTGCTTCTGGGGAATCCAAACTAATTCATAATATAATTGTTGAAAATCTATTTACTTTGATAATAATAAATTCATTTATAAAATAACGTATAATTTTAATTGATTTTACAGCTATTAACTTCTCTTCTTACCATTTAAAAAATGGAAAATGCCTAACAGTCTCACTCATTTAGGATAAACAAAAATGCACTCTGCTTTAGCACAATATTTAATAGAGTCAAGCATTTCATAATCACAGGAATATAGTTCAACAGTTTCACAGGCATATATGAATATACAAACCTTTGTGTGTATGTTTTGTTGTGGTTGTTGTTTTATAACAGGACTACTTCTAATTCATATTTTAGGTTAGGTATAAAATAATTACAGAATAGTGATGCAATAGAAGTGGCTTATTTCCCTGTATTCTAAACATTACACATAAAAGAATTTAAGACAAAGTAACATTACTGGTTAGTTACTCCTTACACCTTACCTCTTCCTCTAGGAAGGAGGAGAGATTATCTGATACAGTGGGAGAAGAAACTGATCCTCATTAGCTCATCAGCTTTTTCTTTGGAGCAAGCCTATTCACAAGATGCATGAATTCCTGTGAGAGGCTTCCTCTCAAGGAGAGCCCTGGGATTGTCTACACTACAGTATTAGGTTAGGGATGTCTGTCCAATTCAGGAGTGAAGTCTGAGTGAACCAACTGTGTTAGCCTGTTCTCACACTGCTATGAAGAAATACTCGAGACTGCATAACTTATAAAGAAAAGAGATTTGATTGACTCACAGTTCCACATGGAGGCCTCAGGAAACTTACAATCATGGTGGAAGGGGAAGCAAACATGTCCTTCTTCAATGGCAGCAGGAGAGAGAAGTGGAGAGCAAAGCGGGCAACACCCCTTATAAAACCATCAGATCTCATGAGAACTCACTCATTATCACAAGAACAGCATAGGGGAACTGCCCCCATGGTCTAATCACCTTCCACAAGGTCCCTCCTCCAACACATGGCGATTACAATTCAGATTACAATTCGAGATGAGATTTGAGTGGGGATACAGAGCCAGACCATATCATCCACTTAGCTGCAAACCAAAGCTGTCCTTTAAATAGCACTTTCAGTTAAAAGTGGTATTTTCATCTCCATTTATAAAATTCCTACATGTATCTCTCAATGTGCTTTGAACTCAAGGGGGAAAAAGCGAGGTATTTATCAGCCCCTTAAAAATCACAAACTATTGAAAAAGAATCTCTAGGGGTGAATCCAGACACTTTATTTTTAACAAGCTCCACAAATTATTTTAGTGCACACTAAGTTTGGAGAATCTTTAGAGACAATGATATATATAAGCATATATACAAGTTACTTTCCTGGAAAGAAGATTTTATTGAAAATTTTAAATTTGTAATTTTTAAAGCTTTCATTTAAGTTTTTATTAAGTACACAATAGAATTTTCTTAAAAAATTATTACTGTAAAATTATATTTAATCAACTAAACCTAGTTTAGAAAATAAATATTTAATTAAAATATTTAAAATGCTTATTTAAATTGAATAATAATAAAACAGTTAACATATTTATAACTCTTTCAGTGTGTTCAATGGTATACTGGGAAATTCTCTAGAATATTATCTTGATTGAGAAAGATATTTTCCCTCAACGCCCCCATCTGCACTCAAGATGTCCAGATTCCACGTGTGCTGTTCAGTGGGCCTCTGTGTATCCAACTGTCCAGGACTGTTGGTTGGGTTGATCCCAGAATGGATTGGTGGTTTTCTGTGGATTTTCAAATATTAGAAGAGCTGGAAGTTGAGACTCTCCTGTCTGTGCCTGGAGCTTTCTTCCCTTCCCTAACTGAAGAATTCTTTCCTTTTTCTCTTCCTCTTCACTTCAGCCCTCTACTTCTGGTTTGGAGAATAGACAAACTAGCTGCGTAGATACGCATTCAAATATTTCTATCTTATGCTAAAGCTAGTGTCTTTTTTCAGACTTTGTTTTTGCTTTGTGTTATCTTGTAAAGTAAAAGTGGTACTGCAGTAACTAATGACAGAGGAAAAGGAAAGCAAAAATTTGGAAAGTAAATAAATTAATAATTTAGAATACAACAAAATAGAAAGGCTAAAAATAAGAAAATAGACTTGCCCTTTAAACTTCAAAACCCATTCAAGATCAATGGAAAAAAATAGATAATGAGGAAGTGTCCATATGTGTGTGTTTCTAACCTCAGTCTTTCTCTTTCCCTCTCTCTCTAGCCTTTCCATACATATTGTTCACATGACAGCAAAGGGACGGATGGTAAATATTTTAGTGTTTACAAGCAGTCATTCTCACAACAACTTAGCTCTGTCTTGTAACGCAAAAGCAGCCATATACGTACATGGACAAATAAGCATGGCTGTGTGATATAGTTTGGCTCTGTCCCCACCCAAAACCTCATCTTGAATTGTAATCCCCATGATCCCCACATGTCAAAGGAAAGACCAGGCGGAGGCAATGGAATCATGGAGGCGGTTTCCCTCATGCTGTTCTTATGATGGTGAGTTCTCACAAGGTCTGCTGGTTTTGTCAGTGTTCCATAGTTCCTCCTGCATTCATTCTCCTTCCTTTCACCATGTGAAAAAGGTGCCTTGCTTCTCCTTCACCTCTGACCTGATTCTAAGTTTCCTGAGGCCTCCTTAGCCATGCTGAACCGTAAGTCAATGAAACCTCTTTCCTAAATTACCCAGTCTCAGGCAATTATTTATAACAGTGTGAAAATGGGCTAATACAGCATGTTCCAGTAAAACTTTACTTTCAAAAGCAGGTAGTGGGATTGCCTCCTGGTTAAATTTAAAAAGATATAATCCTACAGGGAGAAAGGGTAGAAAATTCAGTAAATGGCAAGGTACAATTTTTCAAACACCCATTTTGTAACCCAAAAGTAACTTCCAGATAGTACTATAAAATCAAACTGACTTTTAAACCTACTATCTATATTCTAAAATATACAAAAGACATAGTGTCATAGACTTATTTATTACAAATAATTTTTTCCAAGAGAGTTCTTGATGGCCTCATTTAAAAATTGAACATGTGGTTTCCTTTTACTCTTGACAATGAGTATTACTACAATACAGCTTGGAAGGAGAAGCAAAATGCAGGGATTTAAAATATGAAAGTAAAACTTAAAAAACAAGTTATTGCCCTGAACTTAATTTCAATACCTTTTATTTATAGTGCTTCATTGGTGACTTTCTTATTCCATACTGCTTTAAGACCAACTCAAATTACTTTCATTCTAGATATAAAATTCATTCTAGATATAAAACTCATTCTAGATATAAAACTTCCATAGGTATTTTGACATTGTCAGAGTAATTAGTATTAAATATTGACAAAAAGTTTTGAAGAACATATATGCTGGTGGTTTTATCAATACACTAACTAAAAACATAAAAGCCAAACTAGAATTGCAGGCAATCTTATTATCTGATTCCATTAATTTGGTTTGCATTTTTTGAATATCACTGAATTTTATTTTACTTTTCAAAGAGAAAGGCTAAAGAGGACATTGATAATTAGTGAGACCTTCAAGATTCACTCTCATGAGAACAAAAAAATGTACAGTGTTTTCTCTTAAGGTCTATCTCTTCTTTTGAGTAAGAGTGCCATCTGCAGCTGTGAATCTGGATGCTGTCAAAGTAAGCTCTTCGTGTCAGCACAATCACAGCCAGGTTATGCCTTTGTGGAAGAGTAACCTGCTTCTATTTGCTGAAAGTAGGCACACCAATTTATCCAAACCCAGGCAACTCGACCCTTCAAAATAGGCAATGTTATCTCACTTATATCTTTGACTATAATTTCAAGGCAACTCATTTGAAATACTAATTTACTTTAGATATGAAAAGCATATTATTTACATCTGACAAGATAGCACATTTTAACACTGGCCACAGGTAAGGGAACATAGTTATAAATATAGCATCAACTTCTTGAGGAATGATACACATCTATCATATAATCGAAATAAGATCTATTATGAGGGAAGTTCTTCACAGTGAGCACGTCTCCATCATGAAAATCATCCTAATTGCTAATAATACCTACAACATTTTCATTAGTTATACATATAATTACGAAAGTATATGTATTATAGAATTGGATGTCAGAAGGATCGGTATTATCAGCTAGAGCAATATAAATAAAGGAAAGCATGCTATAGTTAAAAAGTAATAAATTTGTATCCAGATGAATTGGATTTGAGTCTGAGTACCTCCACTGATGGAGTCAATTTATCACCATAAACATGTTTCCCTCCTGTAAAAATGATTTGAATAATTATTTCCTAATTGACATATTTTTAAAAATAATTCTGTAATGACATAGGCATGGGAAAGACCATTGTAAACCTCAAAGTACACAGTCATTTTCTTGGTCATTAACGAAGAAACTCTGGGGTTTTATTTTTATTTTTATTTTATTTTTTTGAGACAAAGTTTTCCTCTGTCCCCCAAGCTGGAGTGCAGTGACATGGTATCGGCTCACTGCAACCTCCACCGACCGAGTTCAAGTGATTCTCCTGCCTCACCCTCCTGAGTACGTGGGACTACAGGCCTGTGCCACCATGCCCGGTTAATTTTTGTATTTTTAGTAGAGACAGGGTTTCACCTTGTTGGCCAGGCTAGTCTCAAACCTCTGGCCTCAAGTGATGCGCCCACCTCGGCCTCCCAAAGTGCTGGGATTACAGAAGTTTTCTTCTTAAATGTATGCCAATGTTGTCTATTTTTACCTTTTTGTAAAAGTCATCTGAGATAATTGCTCCACATAGAGATTCCCAAGCCCTTTCCCTAGAGATTCTGATTAAGTCTTATTCTAGCAGATCTCAGTAATCTTTATTTTTTTGTCAAGGCTTGTATGTATCTTTCTAATGATCAGGCCAGTTTGGAAAATATTGACTTATATTCTTCATTTTAGTAAAAGTTATGCATATAATGACTCAAATGTTATGGAATTTGAGCTGAAATAAAATTTTAGGTATGCAATATGAAACAAAATTTCTTACTCTACTGTTTGGTCATCCATAGCAAATTTATCTTTTATTTTAATGACCAGTGGTATACCCAACATGAAATATATTTAACTGATATCTTCTTTTTGTTGGTAGAAACACATTCAAGACTTAAGGAATTCTATCATCTTCTTTATGATATTTCTTAACTAGAGGGATACATTAGAATCAATCTTGACATTTTTCTGAATATATTTGCCTAGGAAATTCATTGTCAACTTGTTAATATTATAAAAAGGGAACCATTAACCAGTAATTCCTCCAGTGTTATTCCTCCTGAGTAAAGAACACAGCACCTCCTATGTTATCCTATATGAACATAAGAACATATTATCTGACCCCACAAAAGTGAAACCAGAAAAATCCAACTAGTAGAAATTCTGCAGAACAATCATTGTGGTTTTCTCAACAAACAAAGTGACCGGGAAAAAATAGAAATAGAAAGAAATGTATACATAACAAGAAAATTAAAAACTCAGACTTCGACTATAATTTACACAAATAAACAAAGGGAGATCATTTGAAATTTTCACATTTATTAGATGTCTGATTATATTAAGGAAATAATCGTATTTGTTTTAGGTATCATGGTAGTATTGTGGTCATGTTAAAGATTCTATCTTTTAGAGATGCATACAAAAATATTTCTGGAGTAAACAATATGATGTCAGGAATTGCTCAAAATACTCCAAGAAGCAGAGAGTAAAAAGGTTGTGGGTGACGCTGGTGGTGTTTGGGAATGGGTGATGGGCATATGAAGGTGCATTTTGCAGTCTTTCTGCTTTTAAGTATATTCAAAACTCTCCATAGTAGACAATTAAAAATAATAACTATATATAGGCCCATCTCTAACAGTGCTGACTTCACAGTTTGGTGGTAAACCCTAGGCATCCAAATTTTAAGTAAGATGCACAGATGCTATCTGATGCACAATCATGGCTTAAATATACTATGAAGGATGTATTTATATTTTATTTTATTTATATTTGATACATTTATTCATATTTCTATCATTTCACTTATTTACATGTGGGGCATTCATACAGTCCATCTTTAATGAAACGTTGAAGTAATTAAGTTTTTTCAGACTTGACAGATCAGTTTTCTTAAAATGATTGCAGATATGCCTGTGATTTTATTAATGCAGATGATATTAAACTTGCTATTTTCATGAAATGCAGAACTCCTGACAATAAGATATTATAATAAAGACTTAAATATTTAAACCTAAAATATTATAGGCCTTATAATATTTTAAATATGTTGGGGTAATCCAGGTTGCATTATTAGAATAATTCTATGGAGAAAGAGAAGAAAAAAATTGTTCACATGTAAGTGAGTAAATATGTAGAAGTAGAGCCTTTACCAACGAAAATAATATTGAAGCATTTTCCTTGAACACTTAGAGAAAATGCAATCACTAACATACACTGATCCATGAGAAAAGAAAAAATAATCACATCAAACTAGAGCCAGTGGTTCTCAATTCTGGTTATTTTCCAATTGCTTAAAGAGATTTTTTTAAATTATCAATGCTCATACACCAAATATTTGGATGCCATTGGGTTAGGGTTGAGTCTGAACATTGGTATTATTTTTAAATTCTACAGATTATTCTAATATGTTGCCTGGTTGAGAAATATTTTGTTGTAGACAAAACAACTCTCTATTTGGATAAGAACTTTCAGGAATTTGCTCATGGTATTTATTTCAAGAACAATATAACCTGGTTATAAATAATAAGGGAATATTACAATCTAACACCTAATGAGTATGAATAAATGAATTCATTTCAATTGAGCCCTTGGTGTGGATTTTTTTTTCTTACTACTGACCTGTGTGTGTTATAACAACATCTTGACTACATATGTGTTCTTTCTAGAGAACTCTGTGGAATGTCATATGTTAGAATAAGATGAGTCAAGTACATCTTTTGCCACCACGGAGATTTTAATCAAGGCTACAGTTAAACATGATTACATAATCATGCAATCAGCAACATACATGTATTGACTGATTACTATGTGTGGGAGCTTCTATCAGTAGCTAGGAGACACCACAATGAATAAGAGCTTAAATCCTGGTGAATTTCATCCTAAAAGATAAAGTGAACAAGCAAATAAATGTAAACACAGTGCTTTCAAATTCTGACAATTACTATAGGTGATATGTTGGAGGCTGTTGGGTTCGAGGATTGTTTTGCACTTATTGCTAACGAAAAGCTTCACTTAAGGATACTATCTGAACTGAAACAAGAATGAAGAGAATGGGTTAGATATGTTGAGATAGGGGGAATTGTTTTCCAAGCAGAGAGAATAGCCTCATCAAACATCATCAGTAAAGATCCTTGCACCTCCCAGGAACAAAGAGGAAAACAGTATGGATGAAGCTTATTGAACAAGAGCAAGAGGGAGAGATAAGAGAAAAGGTCAGAAAAGTAACCAGAAATCAAATCAAGTCATGTAGTAGTGTCTTTCATCTACAGTATGGATGTTTTATTTGTTTTGTTTTGTTTTGTTTTTTGTTTTTCCTCAAGGGCAGTGGAAAGCCTTTTTAGAGTTCTAGGCAGGGAAGTGACACGGTCTGATTTATACTTTCAAAAGGTCACTCTGGCTGCTGTGCAGAAAAAGGATTACAAGGCAAGAGTAGAAGCAGGGATCCCCTGCAGAAGAAAATTGCTGTATTCCAGGGAGGAATGATAAAATTATTACATAACATGATGAAATAAGAATAAGATGCAAGCAAAAATCTACATCGGTGTGAATTAAAAAAAAAAAAAACTTATGGGGCCAGGCGCAGTGGCTCACACCTGTAATCCCAGTGCTTTGAGAGGCCAAAGTAGGAGGATTGCTTGAGTCCAGGAGTTCATGACTAGCCTGGGAAACATAGTGAGACCTTGTCTCTATTAAAAAAATAATTGTAATTATATAGTATCATGGTGCACACCTGTAGTCCTAGATACTAGTGAGGCTGAGGCAGGAGGATTGCTTGAGGTTGCAGTGAGGTATGATCATGCCACTGCATTTCAGCTTGGGCAGCAAAGTGAGACCTTGTCGCCAAAAGTAATAATAATATATATAACATATATATAATGCATATAAATGTTATTTATATGCATTATATATGTTATTATATACATGACTATTTTTAAAAATCATTTCACATATACATGTGCAATTTCCTAACTACACAAATTTAGACAGCAGAACTATTAGAAGGATCATCATTTAATCCCAATTTCTTTTTTGTCAAATTTCATCTAGTTGATAGACTATGAAGCTATTGTTCTGGATTTCCAAAAGCATGTGAAAACAACTCTTTCATTGAATTGTTATGATAATCTTTCACTGCTTTGTATCAATCCATATACTGTTATAAGATAAAGATATATGATGTGTTATAAATTTAGACTTTATAAAAACAGAATCACCTGAGCATCTTTCAAGTAAGGAAGTTATGCAGTCTGATTTCTGCATTATCAAGGTCACTCTTGATATTGTCAAAGAAAGTCAACAACAAAAACAAAAGATATGTTAGATGATCTTTGCCTTTTAAAATTATGGATTAGATCATGTCACTTTCCTGCTTAGTATTCTTAAATCCAGAGAAGCTATGACATTATCTTAGGCAGCTGTGTAGATGATGGGACATGATAGGATACATTTTGGAGGAAGATCCAAATCAGAAGTGTGATATTAAAAAAAGAAAGAAATCAAACATTGGGTTTTGAACTTTATAACTTGATGACTGTTAATGCCATAAACTGAAGTAGAGAAGACTAGGAAAAGAAACCATTTTCGGGGAGAAATAAAGAATTGCAGTTGGGGCATGTTAAGCATATAATATCTCTTTTTTTAAATGAATCAATTTCTTAAATTGATGTATAAAATTGCGTGTATTTATCATGTACAACGTGATGTCTTGAAGTATGTTTACATTGTAAAGTAGTTAAATCCAGCTCAATTAGCAAATGCATCACCTCACATAGTTATCATTTGTGTAGTAAGATCACTTACCATCTAGTCTCAGCATTTTTCAAGAATACAATATATTGACCAAAGGGAGATGTTAAGGCTTGGGTGCATAGCTTAGAACTCAGGCGGATATTGAGGATTTGAGATGTAGATCAAAGCCACAGGCCTGAAAGTAATCATTCAGGGCACAACTAATGACCATGAGGAAGGCTGAAGACTCACCTTTAGGGTACTCTAACATTTAAAGAAGAATGAGATACCAGCAAAGACATCTGAGAGGAAGCAGCCTATAATGTAGGTGAAGAGGTTAAGGTATCTGTTAGTATGGAATTCAGAAGATAGAAGTATTTCAAGAAGCCAGTGGTAGCAGAACATTTCAAATACTGGTAAGATATAAATAAATTTTATGAATTTCTCTTCTGAGGACAGAGTCTAAACAAAAATTAATTGGAGGTGTTTCAAATGAATTGATGCTTATGTAAAAGAAAGAACACAAATTGCATTAGTTAAAATAGTTCATCTGCTGACATAATGAGTCTAAATTCTTAGTGGTCTGTAATCTAGTAAAATGGAATCTAAGTTTAGTGGCTCCACCAGTACCTGAGATCTGAAATGACTCTGTGGACCTTTTGCCTCCAGACAGGAAGCAACGGAGAAGGGAGAAATAGAGAGAATAAGTAAGAGCTTTTTAACTGCCTTGGCCAGGTAATGATACATCACTTTCGTCAACTTTGCATTGGAAAAAAATAAAGAATATGGCAAGCAGGATGAGACATTTCATTTATTGGTGTTCCCTATAACAGAAAGTAATTTCACTAATTTCTAGCCAGTCTCTGCTACATGAATATTTTTAAAAATCATTTCAATATCTCTAATTATTTTATTTTATTAAAATACTGGGATATTATTCCATTGATTATGTAAGTTGGTGCCTTAATTCAATGCATTTGGTTTTGCTGCTGTCCATATCCCAGTTACAGACTTTCCTTATGATGCTGCTATGGAATTTAACTGACTTGATCTGGTAATTAATTTATCAAGTGCTCTGGAATTTATATAATTCCCGCGTGAAATGCAGTCTATACCTTTTCATTAGGTATACTTCTCATTTAGACTGTCTTTTATATAATAAAAATATAGTATACTAAAAAGATAAAGTATTACATACTAATTTTAAAATATTCTGGCATATTTACATTCCTTATTTGAATATACATATATATGTTTATATACACACATATATATGTATATATCAGGTATATGTATATACATGTGTAGGCACTTATGCACATATATACACTTACACACAGGCATATATAGGTGTAAAGAAATATGTTTAAGCTTGTATTTTAGAAAACATCACCATATTGCACTTATCACATTAGAACACTGCCTCCAAGGCTACTTACTTATTTCCCCAAATATAGTAAGTCATTAGATATCCATATGCAAATATAGTTCAATGATAATATTGTGTTCTATATAGTTAATTTAGAAGTTCATCAAATTGGCAGGGCATGGTGGCTCATGCCTGTAATCACAGCACTTTGGGAGGCCCAGGCGGGTGGATCACCTGAGGTCAGGAGTTCGAGACCAGCCTGGCCAACATGGTGAAACCTCGTCTCTACCAAAAATACAAAAAATTAGCCAGGAGTGGTGGTGGGTGCCTGTAATCCCAGCTACTCGGGAGGCTCAGGTAGGAGAATCACTTGAACCCAGGTGGCAGAGATTGCAGTGAGCCAAGATCACACCACTGCACTCCAGCCTAGGCAACAAGCGTAAAACTCTCTCTCAGAAAAAAAAAAAAAAGTTCATCAAATTATAAAAACTTTGATAGGTGGTAAATAAGAAAAGAAGGCAAGATTTTATTCATTAATGCTTATTTAAATTGGAATTGTTAACAAAACTGCTTGTATATTCAGCATTCAATAAGTTGCTTCCCCAAAAATTGGACTAATAACAAACTAGAAATTTAAAATAATGTATCTGCTGACTCCTAGTTGTACATCACTAGACATAAATTGTGATTATTTTAACATGCGGCACATCATTACTTTGAATTATGGTATTTGAAAACAGAATTTTTTTAAGTGTAGCTGTTCCTTTGGTTGAACTGTTCTGAAAAGAACTGGTTAGGTGAAGGATGGTACTGTTGACCTCCTGAGAGTGCTTTGCATGATTATAACAAATGCTAATGAATTAGCTTCAGCTATCCTCGTCACTTCTAGTCTTTCCCACACAATTTTTCAAAATAATTAGCAAAAGATATGGAGCCAACCTACACTTATGATACACATTATGTATTATAGATTAATTCTATCTAAGCTAACATTGTTCTCATTAATAATATGCTTATACCAACCATGTCAATTATTAGAAAAAGCTAAGAATTACAGAATGGGTATATATAGATTTGCCAGTGTGCTACTCTTCACTTTTTTAATGACTATAAATTCAGTTTCAGTTAGTGCTTATTTAAGAATTGGCACACTCAATTAGTGATAAAAATGTCAAACATTCACTGAGTCAGGTATTAATATTTTAAAACACTTGGAGGCCAGGTGTGGTGGCTCACACTTGTAATCCCAGCACTTTGGGAGGCTGAGGCAGGCAGATCACAAGGTCAGGAGTTCAAGACCAGCCTGGCCAACATAGTGAAACCCCATCTCTACTAAAAGTACAAAAATTAGCTAGGCATGGTGGTGTGTGCCTGTAGTCCCAGCTACTTGGGAGGCTGAGGCAGGAGAATTGTTTGAACCCAGGAGGTGGAGGTTTTGATGAGCCGAGATCGGGCCACTGCACTCCAGCCTGGGCAACAGAGTGAGACTCTTGTCTCAAAAAAAAAATCACTTGGAGAGTACAAAATTAAGTACTTTATTTACACAACATTTTATTTGAAAAATTTTGTCCACAAAATGAATTACCTATGATACATGGTTCTCTAAAGTGTAAGTGTAAACACATTTCTTTATACCAATATATATGCCTGTGTACAAGTGTATATATGTTCATAAATGTATACCCACATACATATATACAGTATATGTGTACATATATATTCAGGTAAGTATATGGGTGCACTGTGTGTATATATGTGTGCATATGTAGGTTGTATATACAAATGTGTGCGTGTGTGTGTGTGTGTGTGTATATATATATTCAAATAAGGGGCACAAATATGCCAGAATGAAAAATAACAAAACATCGGCTTAAGTAGAGACCAAGCAACTATGACATGCTTTCACCTAAGATTCTATCAAATAACAAAATAAATGTAAAAAGGCCAAATGAATTTAAAGCATCACAGGGAAACACAAAACAGCGTCATTAAAAACAAAAAAAAATCCAGAAAGATAGAAAGGAAATAGGTTCAGATAATCAGATAATTTTAAAATGGAAGCTATAATGGCACAAATGCAGTAAGGGTAAAATACATTTATTATAAACTCCTTAGCACTTAAGCAAGCTAGCCCAACTCATACAAAAAGTGGCACAGGGCCCATTTGGAAAAACAAACTGGTTGACCTCTCCCTCTCCTGGATTTGTACTAAGCAATAAGTAAAAATGTCATTAACCCACAGGTTAAGCAATTAGTGTGGAAATTGGAATAGCAGAATCAGGAAAATGTCTTCAATAGCTGCTAAGTAGGTAACAACCACCCTGAGATGACAATCACTAAGAAACTGAGACTTAAATCATGTAGCATACATTACTGCTATTTTACTCCACTGTAGACTAAACTGACATGTAATTTATAATCATCACTTTAAAACAACATGCAGACAATCAAGATTCATAAGATAATTGAGTAAAAACATTGAAAGAAGGCACTCACCTAGACCAATTGATCACACTTAAAATAAATTTGTAGTGCAAACAAGTTAATATCAGAATAAATATCAATACAATTCAAGTTATCTACCTACCTCAAACCTCACATAACTAATGCAAGAGGGATTGTGGGCTATAGGTAAAACATAAAATAATAACGTTTTCAGGTAAAAATATAAGAAAATATATTTACAACCTTAGGGAAAGCAATGACTACTTAAGTAGTATAAAATGTAGCAACTATAAAGAAATGCCAATAAAGTAGTTTTAATCCAAATTCAAAACATTTGTAGTAAAAGATGAGATTAACTGAGTGAAAATGCAAGCCGAAGTCCGGGAGATGTCATGTGTAACATTAATGTTAGACAGTGAAATCTATCCAGAATACATCAAAACATGTTACAATTTAATAAGATAATGTGGTAAATATGGACAAAATCTTGAGAAGACACTTAACCACCTTAAATATGCCTACAGCCTGTAAGATATGAAAATCATTTACCATTATTAATCACCAGGGAAAAACTAAAACGTTAATGATATACCTCTACAACTCTCATTAGATTAACTAAAAGAAAAGAGAAAACTTAAGGTTTAAGGGTATGTAATAAGTAGAACTCACACATTGCTAGTGGTGTATGTTAAAGACAAACACACACAAAAAATTGTAACCCAGCAATTCCCCCTTTGCTGCACACCACACAGAAAAATACAGAAATGTACAAACATGTCCACAGGTGTGTTTGTAGTTGTTTCTTTATCATTTCATCTTTTTTCTATAACCAAATATTAAATGGGGGAAATTCTGGTGAGGGTTAAAAATGTCATTTAGATATTTTAGAGATTTTGAGTTTTCGTATTATTAGAATATTGGCAAAGAGAAATGTCTTTCTTTTCATAATTTTTCTGCCAGAGTACTAGTTTTCTCTTTCCCCTACTTCCCTTTTTTCTTTTTCTCTCTGTATTCCAAAATAAACACTTGTTATTCCATTTATCATTCATTTTTGCTCAGTCTTTTAAAAAGTAATTAAGTATATTAATTTTATATTGTCTATTGTCTACTATATCACCATGTCAGCATATATCGATGACTTAATAAATGTTTGTTGAATGAAAGTATGGTATTTTTAAATGAGTAACTATGGAAAGATGTGGAAAAAATTGCAAAACACAATTGTAAAATGACGATTTAATCACCTTGGATTTCTGTTTATTGCATCTCTATTTTCTCTGTTTCTCTTATTCCTTCAAAAGTGATGCATAAATGACCACATCCTGGTTTCAGTGTCCTTCTGTGCTTCATCAGTAATACATAGTAGCCTGCTTATGTTAAATGTGCTCATCAATGTTCACGATGTAGTATGAGCTTAATTCTTCAAGATGCATTCATTACACTGGTGATCTTGACTGGCTTATTCCTGGTGAGATGAGTAAACTCACTGCAAGGAAACTTGTTGGAAAATCAACTGGTCACTTCAAGAACTGTGGAATCACAATGTCCATGTCTCTCAAACTACCTTTAGAAGAACCATTTCTAGTGATTTTTATTTTTTTATTTTTTATTTTTTATTTTTTGAGACGGAGTCTCTCTCTGTTTCCCAGGCTGGAGTGCAGTGGCGTGATCTCGGCTCACTGCAAGCTCTGCCTCCCAGGTACAAGCAATTCTCCTGCCTCAGCCTCCCAAGTAGCTGGGACTGCAGGTGCCTGCCACCATGCCTGGCTAATTTTTTTTTTTTTTTTTGTATTTTTAGTAGAGACGGGGTTTCACCATGTTAGCCAGGATGGTCTCGATCTCCTGACCTCGTGATCACTCGCCTTGCCCTCCCAAAGTGCTGGGATTACAGGCATGAGCCACCACGCCCGGCCTCTAGTTATTTTTTAAAAAATTCCTTAACTATCATGCACTGATACAACGAAAAGAAATTACTAGATTAAGGATTGCATGCTTAAAGGTCAAACTGCTATGAAAGTTTCCAAATGCTCTTCTTTTTGGTAGTTTTCTCTTCATAGACAGTGGTGAGCAGTTTGCAGACACAGGTCCATTGGGCATACTTTGAGTATTGATGCTGTGAATTACATAGGAGGGGGTCAAGATCAGGGTTTCAGCAGAAAACCAATGGCATAATCAAATTGAGGCTATTCAAAGAGGTTTCAGAGTAGGAGTTATTTGCAAAAGTATGGTCAAGAAATAGAGAAAAAACAAGAGGTAGTAATAAGAATTTCTATCACAGATGAGAATTTTTAGTCTCATAGAAGTAAGTTTTCACAACAGATAAGCTCTTGACCCAAGATATAACCTCAATCAGGCTGACCTCCAAAGAAATGTAAAAAATAATATTTTGAGGGAGCCTTAATTGAACACCTGAAACATAGAAAGATTAGGGATGATATATTACTTGGTCTATGAATAAGTATAAAACAATCGAGTATAGGCTGAAACATAAGCACTAGAGAGACTGAGGGAGGGTGATCAAAAGAAAATGGTCAAGCTAGGAAATATATATCTACTGAAGAAAATTACCGAGTTCCAGGGCATGTTAGAAAGAAAATATTGACAATGTAACATTGAGGAAAAGGATTATTGAGGAGTTGAAATGAAGCATGAGAAAACTCATCCAGGTGTGATCCAGCAATTTGTATTTCGAAGTGCGCAGAAGGTTTCCTCAATCAATGCAGAGTATACGCTGAGAAGTAATGTGAGATGACTCAGAAGTGGCCTCACTGTCATCATTTAGGGACCTGCACACCAGCAGGTCACAGATTAAATAAATATTTTTTAAAAGATTACTGAAATAAAGACTTTCTTTAGGTGTGCAATTTATTATTTTATGCTCTATTGGTGAGTAGTGAAACAGAACTCTACAGGTTTCGTGTTCAAAATAAATCGGGGCATGGAAAATTGTTACTGCTCCCACTTCAATAACTAGCTAAGGAAATTTATTCTGAGGTTTAATGGAGTCTTCGAAAAAAAAGTTTGTAAAAAAGCAGCATCAGCACCTTTCAAAGTTTATCATTTTCCATCTGTCACTCGGCCATAAATACCTCTTCATTTATATTATTTTTGCAAAATTAGACATAAAACATTTATTGTAGATAATAATGTCTGTCTCAATTTGTTAGCCAAACTGTAAAATAAATCCAAATATGCAGTTAATTGATATTTAATAACAGTTGCATATTTGGTTAAATTATAAATCACAAGCCTTTCACCGGGCAAGTACATAATGCACCCTTAACAGGGATTAATATTCCAGTCCTAACGATTTGAAAAAACCTATAAGCAAACACATCACCATCCAAATTATTCTCGTTCAAAAAGTTATAAAATTCTTGCCAGCTTTCTCAAATAAGATGCATGAAAAGATAGCCCTTCTTTTGTGCAGTTTATACTTCAAAATGTTACATGATTGTTACAGTCAATTCCAAAGACTAAAGTTTCAAGTGTCAACCTGGATGCAAACAATGAGTTTATTGTGTTAAGGAGGGCCTATCAATAAAATTTACATATTTAAATATATTTAATTTATATTGAAAGCTTTTGATTTTAGTCCTTAGTAGATTGTTGACTTACGCAGACATACTTTCAAGGTATATTAATGTGGTTCTAATAAAATATGGAATTGTAGGACAGCATTTTAAGGTGTGTTAATTGAGCAGCTCTTAATATTTTCTGTGTCATCAATGGCTACTGTTTCATGCCCTAACTGTGCGAAAATATCAGGAAAATTTTGCTTTTCTGAATAGATGGTAGAGAACGAATAAATGAATGCAACTGTCAGCATGACACACTCTGACAGTTTTTATTTGTAGTATATTTTAACTTTAAAAAGTATAAGCCATAAAAATTCAACATGTTGAAACAATTAAAAATGTAACTAAACATAAAGCTAACCAGGTGATATTACAACTCATGTGTTTTCTATTAGATACCCATAGTCTGCAAGTTAATTTAGTTAGACCAATGTATCCGCATCATCAACAAAAATATTCATGATCATTATCACTTTTCAGCTGGCAGAAATTTGCAACAGATGTTATGGAAGTTTTCCATGTTTATATTCAGAGATGTTCAACATTCTCCTGTGAATTCAAAATAGGAAAACACAATGAATCATGTCCCTGCAGTCATAGCAAACCATATTTTGCATCATAATAACCATTTGTCTAGCGCAAATTCATTTCAGATTTGTTGCCCCTCAAAGGTAAAGGAGTTAGAAAACAGTTGGGTCCCCATAAAAATGCTCTTCCTATTGCTCAGACTAAAAAGTAAAAAATAGTTTTGTTTATAAAATGTTATCTAGAATCTAATAACCAGAGGATATCTGTTGTGTACCATTTTATTGTTTAGCTTACATATTAATACAATATTTATTTAAAGATTATAATCCTTTATTACCACACCTTTCCAAATTAATTAAGAAAACCAATTTTTTTGTGTTTCTAAAGTGGAGAAGTACCTTACTCAGTGTATGAAACAGAACAAGTAAATATTTTAAAAGGGCAAAAATAACTAAATCCCCTGATGTTATCAGACACCCAAATGAGCTTGTAACTACAATTTAGCATTGCACTTAGCACTGCATTTACTCATAGCAATGTCAAAAAGTAGCTCATCTTACAAGCATAAACATTTTTCTAATATCAATTCTGAGAAGTAATTACTGTGTGGGTCTTGATATAAGCTGTGAATAATGTAATAGATGACATTTTCAACTGAATTTTCAGTAGAAATAAAAGCGTTCCTAAATGGTATAACTTAAATCACTATTGATAAACACTGAAGAAATGGCATTTAATTTTAAACCCTAAAGGCATGGAAAGCTGTGAAGGCATTAGAGCGGATATATAAATTTCTGGTGATGTTAGTAAATAGATGATTAGAGATCTCTAGTAAGTGAGTTCTAGCATGGTTTCTCAACATTATTTCTTTGAGTTCTAAGTTACCAAGATAGTCTACGATTAAAATGTTCCTTATTTACATAATGTTGGGAGTCATTACTTGTTTTCTGATTTTCTAAATTTTCAGAATTCATATTCGTCCATTTGAGAAGTTCTGCACCAAAAAAGCTGGTCATATTTGTAAAATTTGTATTCTAAAGGTCATTTAACTTTTTTCATATAACATGTATTAAACTAGCAATGTCTTCTTTAATTAATATTCCAGAGAACAGATTTTGAAACTTACTTAAATGGCAGGACTGGTAAGTGACAGGTGCCCAAATAAAGTAAGTCAACTAAAGTAGTTGACGATCATGATTGGTGATCACATCACAGTTGTTTTTTCTGATGGGTACCTAAAAGGTCAGCATTATATTTGTTGTTTTTCATAGTAATGAAGCAGCTTTATATAACACATATATGAGACAAAACATGGACACTTGCTAGGGAAATTAAGAACATAGAATATGAACTTACATGGAAGACAAACTTGTCTTGTGCCAAGAGTTGAGTCAAGAGTTCTGTTGGAAAGACATTTTCATTTTTAATTAAAAAGGGCTTTGAAAATGCTTAAATCCTTTCAGGGAAATGATGATTGAAAGTATCTTAGGTTAGATTCTAAGAACTGAAATTTGATATGAGGATTCTTGTCCAAGTGCTCTGTAAGGAAGAGAGGAAAGCAGGATGGGGTGGCACAAAACACTAAAGATAGTTAGATGTCCTTTCAACCCAAAAGTCTAACCTCAGCCTGATACTGCAAGAGACTCTATAACATGCTCTGGGGATTAAAGGAGGGAGTATGGCCTCTTCAGGCATCTCCAGGAATGAAGCCTGAGCAATTTTCTAGAGGAGGGTAAAGCTGTAATCTAGAGAAAGCCAATACCCTCTACCTGGTAAGAGGATATGAGGAGAACCAGCAGCAAACAGCATCTACTACAGATGTACTTTAGCCTGTTAAATTTTAAAACTTTAGCAGTCTTTCTTATAAGTAGTGCCATCGACAGTTCATTAATATAAAGCTCAGGAAATGATTATAAGGCAATAAGCTAAAACTTAGTCACCTCCATAAACAAACAACAACATATTTCTATATTTCAAATGCCATAAGGTTCAAGGAATTCAACAAATTGAAAACTAAACTAAGGAACTACTATTCCAACTTAGCCAAAGCCCTCCTCCATTGCAATGGCACTACCATCTGTGAACAAGCTCTCTTTGGTTTTACTATGAAATATCTCTTGAATCCATTTGCTTTCTTTTTTTTAAATTGTTTCCCAGCTTTATTGACAAAAGTTATATATGTTTATGGTGTACAACATGATGTTTCAATTTATGTATACATTATTAAATGAATTGAGTCCATTTGTTTTCATTCATTCCTTAGCTACAAATTATCAAAACTATCATCTGTCTAGCTTAAATTTCAGAAAATATCTTATGTGTTTCATTGCATTTGGTTTTAATCCCCTTTAATACAGTTCCACACCACAGCTGGAGCTATCTTTTAAAAGCAAATCTAATCTTATATCCTTCCCTTGTAAAATTTACGTTGGATTTCTGTAGTTCTGAGGACAAAGACTCAAACCATATATTTGACAAACTTCAAAATATTAGAAAGTCCTAAGGACCAACCCTTAGCTCTGTTGTTTCCACCATCTTCACTCACTGCCAGTTCCATGCTGAGGACACCTAGTTTTATCTCTCTAATCCCTACTTTGCATTTGTACTCCAGACTTATGGATCCAAACTGCCCACTCGACATCTCTACTGGCTATTTAATAACTAGTGCAATATCTATTGTTGACATCTTTTTTCTTACCGTATCTACATAAAATTCATCAACACTACCATCAGCTTTTCCAGAATCTGACTCTTTTTTACAACCTCAGCATTCTAGTCTAAACCACCATCTTCAGTCATCTATATTTTTTCATCATAACTAATCTCCAAGTTCTATTCATGTCCCTCAACATACCCTATTCTACATACAGTTGTCACCAAGATCACCTTAAATACAAATCAACTGTACAAGTCCTTTTAAAACTATACAATTTATCTTCACTTTGATCCATCTAAGTCCTTCACTTTGTCTAAAGACTGTACAGGTTCCACTCCTGGCTAACTCTCTAAATTTCTCTTTCATAATTCTCTTCATTCTCATGCTATTCTAACCGTACTTAACTTTTTTCTGTTCCTCTCTCATATTTTCCCAGAATGTCGAGATAGCTTGCTCCCCTCTTTCAGATAACTGGTCAATTATTACTTTAAAAAAGGCACCATTCTACAACATTGCTCTATATAACATTACTCCTTTAATGTTGTTCATAATTATTATCAGCTCCAGATCTCTATTTAGTCAGATTGACTTCAACATAAAGCACCTTCTTTAGAAACAAGATCTTCATTTTGTTTAATTTGTACTCCCTAGTACTAAAAGTAGTGCCTGATACATAGTATTTGTTAAACAAATATTTTTGGTAGAAGTTATCGATGCTGATTCAATTTTTATTCATTCAACTAAGCCAATATAACCTTTCTCAGTTTCTTTGAATATGTGTCAAGACACACAACCAGATACTTTTCTCTTGCTTCCTTTGTATTTCTTGGAATTAAAACACTTACATATATGACTAAAAGCCAGTATATATAGAGAGATAAAATCACATGTTCTATTCTCTATGTGTATGTTTCATATCACAAGTAAAGGTTTTCTTTTCTTTCTTTCCTATTCTTTAGCTCCTGTGGTAAGTCAATGAATGGAGCACTACTTAACAAATTGTTCTAAATTTCAAAGGGAAAGTATTAGTATATTTTGGTAAAATGGCTACCATTGTGAACTATTGTCAAGTTAACTTGAATCAATAATGATGCCATATCCAAATAAGAATGGTTATTATACTGTTTGTTGTAAAGTTTCACTCAATAAAATTTTATTGTGGAAAATCTCTATAATACAAAAATTTTAAATCAACATTAGAGCAGATTACTTCATTTCATTTATGACAGCACTAAAATATGCAATAGGATTATGATGTTAAATTCCTATGGCTGGATTTCAATGCTGTTCATTATCTGGCTCCACCTCACCTCCCACCACCCATAAACTTCATTTCAGACTATTCCACAGTGAAATACTAGGTTAGTTTTACCTACACAACTATATGCTCTTTCCCACTTGTCAGATTTTTCATTTGATTTGATCATAACACAGAGAAATCAATTTGGCTAAAAGCAATGTAAACTTAGTAGTGGTAATAATGAAATAGGGATTTATTTTTCTTATACGAATGCTATAGGTCAAAAACTCAAGACAGAAACAGTGTCTTAATACGTTGGTATCCTAGGTTCCTGTTATATTTTTCTCCATAATATTTAGCGTCTTGACGTTTTTTCTTCCTAATTATTGCCTTATGGTTTCAAGGTGGCCACAAACCATCAGACTTCAAATACATCTTCCAGGTAGGATGGAGAGAAAAAAAGCAAAAGGAAAAGCATAGAGGCTAAAGGACTTTCCCCTAAAGAAGCCTTAGTGTGTATTGGGAAGGATGCCATTTCCAGGGAGCTTTGACCACAAAATACTGACATAAACATGACAACCTACCACTCTTAGTACATTTTGCCAAGCTCCCAGGTATAGGCCATGGACCTCACTCTGAGTAGTAAATTATATACCAAACTTTAAAAAATTATAATATAATCTAAGTCCTCCTCAGGTTCGTATACAAACTTGCCTCTTAGTTAATTGAGTAACCCTAGGCAATACATTTAACATTCAGTTTTCCTATATCTAGGCTGTGGATAACAATAAAATCAAATTATGGTTATGAAATAAAATTAAATTACAGTTTATATGAAGCACTTGCACATAGTGACCATCCCCCAAAGAATTGTTCGATTTCTTTTTAGCATTTCTGATATTTGTATTATTACCATCTGAAGCCAGCATTTTCCAAGTGTTTTCCATGATATAATCAAAACTGTTATCTAAGAAAATAATAATAATATATTTGAGAAAAAAAACCTGGGTTAAATAGATAACCAAATTAAAGGACCTGAAGAGTCTAATCATAAATAAATTTTCCCAAGCCCTATAATTTACTAATATGATTTATGAATCTCCAATAAGGAGTATGACAATTAGCATTCCACAAGACTATCAACCAATAAAGCCATTTTTTTTTTTGTGAGCAGAGCTCACGAAATTATGGCAAAGCCATAACATTCTCAAATTCCCTCTTAGTCTATGTGACGATTCTTCTTAAGTTTGTTCAGGACCTTTACGACTGTGTGCAGCAACTCTTCACCGATACCTACTCTTGGAGCATAGTTTGAGAAACAATTCAGGAGACACCTGACATAATTTAGGTGAGAGAGCCCATCAGAAAGAGGGGATAGTGAAGTCATTAACATACAGATGGCCTTCAGAAGGAGGGTCATGAAGGCTTTACAGAAATATAGAAGGGGGAAAAAGAAGAAATAGGAGAAGCAGAAGGCAGGAGAATATACCCAGGAAGTTCTATGAACATCTCTTGATTCTTGTGCATTTCTTACCCTTAAACTAAGGAAAAGGAATTCCTTCCTAGTACAATTTTACCAGAGATGTTGTGATATTGTTATTTATGTGGTTCATAGTGACTTGTTTTACAGGCTTTCTTTTACTAAAAAAAATAAGTGAATGATCAATTAATCTGGTTATATTATGCTAGAGGGTGAAATTATATTTACAAACATCCATATTAGACAAATAAATACTGAGTTGATGTGCAGATGAAAGTGTCAACTGTGATATCAAAATCAAGAGCATTGATAAAACAAGATGATACAGATTAATTAGAAATTCTTCCCTGGAAAATCACCCTGTCTTCCTTCTTTGTCATCCTTCCAATATGAGGCCCAATGAATTTGGGATTGGTGTTCAAATAATACACTATTTTCCTGTGCAAAACACTGTAGCGCCCTGAGGAGGAAAAGGGCAACTGTTTTGGAATTAAACCATGTATCCTCACATATGTCCAAACAAATATCATTACTGACGCTAGGAATTTAGAGCTCCATTAGTAAATGGGAAAATATAAAAATTGAAATTAATCATAAGAAAATGGCTTCTCAAAACACCCTTGCGGTCCTATCTGATAAAACTCAAATATTATTCAAAAGATTATTTTGAAAGAGCATCGAAAGGGAAAGCTAACACTAAGATGAAAGTCATTGGCACTCACAACATATTGTGCACCACTCTTAGAGCCCAAGAGCAGATGGATCATCATCGTGAAGTCCTGACATTCTTCCAAGGGTGTACATTATTGAAATTGATGCGGGATTTTTCTCGGCCCCTTTGCCGGACTCATGGCAGGGGTGCCACCTCTACCCCTCCCCCGGTACTCAACCCCCTGTGGAAGGGAGCACGTGAGTGAGCGAGTGCCGGATTCAGCTGGCTGCTCTGGGTGCTGACACAGGAACAAGCTCCGTGCAGGACCCGTGGCCAGACCAGCTGTGTCACCTCGAGGGGAAAGTGGCGGCACCCAGATGAGGGTGCCCACGACCCTGAAGCCCCAGAGGGGGTGTTACAGTGTCCCTGTACTTCTGCCATCAGCAGTTGGTTGTGTGTTAGCAGCTCAGTTGGCCCCTTGTCTCATCGTGTGGGCCAGCTGCCCTCCTCTGGCGAGGGCAAAGGGCCAATGTGACAGCCTTTCTTGGTACCCTCACTGGGTGGGTCCTGCGCTCTTGTCCAGCATCCAAGAAGAAAGAGAGCACATGGAGAGTTGAAGGATGGTGAAGGTGGAGAATTTTATTGAGCGATGAAAACGGCTCTTAGCAGAGAGGGGAGCTGGAGCAGGGACAGGAAAGCAGGCCAACCTCCTCAAAATCAGGTTGTCGCTTCCTCAAGTCAGGCCATCTCCCCTTATACCAACTGATTCTGGGGTCTTTATAGGCAGGGAGTGCATGCTGATTGGTTTGTGAGAATGCAAGAGGTTAAAGTGAAAATAGCACTTAAAGGTGGGCACGACAGTGTAGAGAATTTGGAAAGGGTAGGTATATGCAAAATAGGTGAAAGGTGGGGATCAATTAAAGGAAAGTGCTCCAAGCAGGACAAAAAGTTATCAGTCGGTCTGAGGATTTAACCTGTAGCTTGGCTTTCAGGCTTTAAATTTTCTTAGGCTTGGAGGTGGGGTGTCTTCAGGTACCCACCCCTATCTGCCCCTATCTGCCTAGACATTTGGCTGCCTCCTGTCACTATCAAAATGATTTTAGATACCCACCCAGAAGTTATAGAACTTAAAAAATACTATGCCATAATTAGTATCCGTGGACCAATCCATTGGCAGTTACCTGCCAATTGATATCAACAATGTAATTAAAAGACAGTACCTTAAATATGGTTGTCTACTGAGCATTGAAGAGACATTACAATCACAATATCCCAGGGCCAGAGGTATGGGGGGTGGAATACACTCATAGAAAAAAATAGGAGCTGGATTTAACATTTTCTTCAAAAATTCTCGAAACTGATTGCAGATGATGACTCTGTGCTGGAAAAAAAAAAAAACTCTATAGACTTTTGTTTTGTCCCCCCGAGATAGAGTCTTGCTCTGTCATGCAGGCTGGAGTGCAATGACACGATCTCGGCTCACTGCAACCTCCGCCTCCTGGGTTCAAGCGATTCTCCTGCCTCAGCCTCCCAAGTACTGGGATTACAGGTACCCGCCACCATGCCCAGCTAATTTTGTAGATGGGTATCGCCATGTTGGCCAGGCTGGTCTCAAACTCCTGACCTCAGGTGATCCACCCTCCTCGGCCTCTCAAAGTGCTGGGATTATAGGCATGAGCCACTGTGCCTAGCCTCAATAGACTTTCAAAGCAAATATTTGCACAAAATTATTAGGTAGAATAAGAGACCTAGTATTTTCTAAGAAAAACAAATTTATTTCATTGAGCAGTGGTTTGTAGTTCTCCTTGAAGAGGTCCTTCACGTCCCTTGTAAGTTGGATTCCTAGGTATTTTATTCTCTTTGAAGCAATTGTGAATGGGAATTCACTCATGATTTGTCTCTCTGTTTGTCTGTTATCGGTGTATAAGAATGCTTGTGATTTTTGTGCATTGATTTTGTATCCTGAGACTTTGCTGAAGTTGCTTATCAGCTTAAGGAGATTTTGGGCTGAGACAATGGGGTTTTCTAGATATACAATCATGTCATCTGCAAACAGGGACAATTTGACTTCCTCTTTTCCTAATTGAATACCCTTTATTTCCTTCTCCTGCCTAATTGCCCTGGCCAGAACTTCCAACACTATGTTGAATAGGAGTGGTGAGAGACGGCATCCCTGTCTTGTGCCAGTTTTCAAAGGGAATGCTTCCAGTTTTTGCCCATTCAGTATGATATTGGCTGTGGGTTTGTCATAGATAGCTCTTATTATTTTGACATATGTCCCATCAATACCTAATTTATTGAGAGATTTTAGCATGAAGCATTGTTGAATTTTGTCAAAGGCCTTTTCTGCATCTATTGAGATAATCATGTGGTTTTTGTCTTTGGTTCTGTTTATATGCTGGATTACATTTATTGATTTGCGTATATTAAACCAGCCTTGCATCCCATGGATGAAGCCTACTTGATCATGGTGGATAAGCCTTTTGACATGCTGCTGGATTCGGTTTGCCAGTATTTTACTGAGGATTTTTGCATCAATGTTCATCAAGGATATTGGTCTAAAATTCTCTTTTTTGGTTGTGTCTCTGCCCGGCTTTGGTATCAGGATGATGCTGGCCTCATAAAATGAATTAGGGAGGATTCCCTCTTTTTCTATTGATTGGAATAGTTTCAGAAGGAATGGTACCAGTTCCTCCTTGTACCTCTGGTAGAATTCAGCTGTGAATCCATCTGGTCCTGGACTCTTTTTGGTTGGTAAGCTACTGATTATTTCCACAATTTCAGAGCCTGTTATTGGTCTAGTCAGAGATTCAACTTCTTCCTGGTTTCATCTTGGGAGGGTGTATGTGTCGAGGAATTTATCCATTTCTTCTAGATTTTCTAGTTTATTTGCGTAGAGGTGTTTGTAGTATTCTCTGATGGTAGTTTGTATTTCTGTGGGATCGGTGGTGATATCCCCTTTATCATTTTTTATTGCATCTATTTGATTCTTCTCTCTTTTCTTCTTTATTAGTCTTGCTAGCGGTCTATCAATTTTGTTGATCCTTTCAAAAAACCAGCTCCTGGATTCATTAATTTTTTGAAGGGTTTTTTGTGTCTCTATTTCCTTCAGTTCTGCTCTGATTTTAGTTATTTCTTGCCTTCTGCTAGCTTTTGAATGTGTTTGCTCTTGCTTTTCTAGTTCTTTTAATTGTAATGTTAGGGTGTCAATTTTAGATCTTTCCTGCTTTCTCTTGTGGACATTTAGTGCTATCAATTTGCCTCTACACACTGTTTTGATTGTGTCCCAGAGATTCTGGTATGTTGTGTCTTTATTCTCGTTGGTTTCAAAGAACATCTTTATTTCTGCCTCAATTTCATTACGTACCCAGTAGTCATTCAGGAGCAGGTTGTTCAGTTTCCATGTAGTTGAGCGGTTTTGAGTGAGTGTCTTAATCCTGAGTTCTAGTTTGATTGCACTGTGGTCTGAGAGACAGTTTGTTATAATTTCTGATCTTTTACATTTGCTGAGGAGAGCTTTACTTCCAACTATGTGTTCAATTTTGGAATAGGTGTTGTGTGGTGCTGACAAGAATGTATATTCTGTTGATTCGGAGTGGAGAGTTCTGTAGATGTCTATTAGGTCTGCTTGGTGCAGAGCTGAGTTCAACTCCTGGGTATCCTTGTTAACTTTCTGTCTCGTTGATCTGCCTAATGTTGACAGTGGGGTGTTAAAGTCTCCCATTATTATTGTGTGGGAGTCTAAATCTCCTTGTAGGTCACTCAGGACTTGCTTTATGAATCTGGGTGCTCCTGTATTGGGTGCATATATATTTAGGATAGTTAGCTCTTCTTGTCGAATTGATCCCTTTACCATAAGAATCAATATCGTGAAAATGGCCATACTGCCCAAGGTAATTTACAGATTCAATGCTATCCCCATCAAGCTACCAATGACTTTCTTCACAGAATTGGAAAAAACTACTTTAAAGTTCATACGGAACCAAAAAAGAGGCCACATCGCCAAGTCAATCCTAAGCCAAAAGAACAAAGCTGGAGACATCACGCTACCTGACTTCAAACTATACTACAAGGCTACAGTAACCAAAACAGCATGGTACTGGTACCAAAACAGAGATATAGATCAATGGAACAGAACAGAGCCCTCAGAAATAATGCCGCATATCTACAACTATCTGATCTTTGACAAACCTGATAAAAAAAAGCAATGGGGAAAGGATTCCCTATTTAATAAATGGTGCTGGGAAAACTGGCTAGCCATACGTAGAACGCTGAAACTGGATCCCTTCCTTACACCTTATACAAAAATTAATTTAAGATAGATTAAAGACTTAAACATTAGATGTAAAGCCATAAAAACCCTAGAAGAAAACCTAGGCATTACCATTCAGGACATAGACATGGGCAAGGACTTCATGTCCAAAACACCAAAAGCAATGGCAACAAAACCCAAAATTGACAAATGGGATCTAATTAAACTAAAGAGCTTCTGCACAGCAAAAGAAACTACCATCAGAGTGAACAGGCAACCTACAACATGGGAGAAAATTTTCGCAACCTACTCATCTGACAAAGGGCTAATATCCAGAATCTACAATGAACTCAAACAAATTTACAAGAAAAAAACAAACAACCCCATCAGCAAGTGGGCGAAGGACATGAACAGACACTTCTCAAAAGAAGACATTTATGCAGCCAAAAAACACATGAAAAAATGCTCACCGTCACTGGCCATCAGAGAAATGCAAATCAAAACCACAATGAGATACCATCTCACACCAGTTAGAATGGCGATCATTAAAAAGTCAGGAAACAACAGGTGCTGGAGAGGAGGTGGAGAAATAGGAACACTTTTACACTGTTGGTGGGACTGTAAACTAGTTCAACCATTGTGGAAGTCAGTGTGGCGATTCCTCGGGGATCTAGAACTAGAAATACCATTTGACCCAGCCATCCCATTACTGGGTATATACCCAAAGGACTATAAATCACGCTGCTATAAAGACACATGCACACATATGTTTATTGCGGCACTATTCACAATAGCAAAGACTTGGAACCAACCCAAATGTCCAACAATGATAGACTGGATTAAGAAAATGTGGCACATATACACCATGGAATACTATGCAGCCATAAAAAATGATGAGTTCATGTCCTTTGTAGGGACATGGATGAAATTGGAAATCATCATTCTCAGTAAACTATCGCAAGAACAAAAAACCAAACACTGCATATTCTCACTCATAGGTGGGAATTGAACAATGAGAACACATGGACACAGGAAGGGGAACGTCACACTCTGGGGACTGTTGTGGGGTGGGGGGAGGGGGGAGGGGGGAGTGATAGCATTAGGAGATATACCTAATGCTAGATGATGAGTTAATGGGTGCAGCATACCAGCATGGCACATCTATACATACGTAACTAACCTGCACATTGTGCACATGTACCCTAAAACTTAAAGTATAATAATAATAAAATAAAATAAAATAAAAATAAAAATAAATAAAAAAGAAACAAATTTAATGTCACAAATCATCATAATTATTACCTATGTATCTTTCATAAGCAACATCCTCTTTTATGCTAGTTCTGTCCACTTTTGCACAAATAGTCAAATTGCTTTTTTCTTTTTAAAACTAGTTTCCATCCTAAACTAAATACATAATACAAGTGACAAAATAAATGAGTCATATAGGCCCCAAAATGTTACTACAACAATGTACAATTTATTTGGAGTCCCCAATATGATTAGAAGGCTTAATGGATTACAAAATGAAACAATGAGTCTCCCTGGAGAATCAGCACAAAATTGGGAGCATTATCCCTTTTGAAAGGGATAATTAAAATACTTCTATATAGATACAAAGAGGTATAAGGGAGACTTCTAGAACTTTTAGAAATCTGAAGACAACAAACTTTCCTGTCTAGTACAAAGCTCTAATATGTCTTAAACAATTTCTTAAACATTTCTAAAGCAGATTTTTTTCCCTTCACTATTTCTATTTATGGTGTATTCCTCAAGAGCACAGCTAATATAGCCCAAATCCTTTCTTTCTTATCCTGTCCTGGTAAAAATTCAGAATAAAAAGGTATTTGGGGGTGGCTTGGAGCTAGAACATGCTACAGGAAAGTTTTGTGTGACTTAGAACAGGTACTCAATCAGGGAGAGGTAGTCTGGAATCAGTAGGAAGACCTGGGTGTTGCAAGGAAGTAGCTTTTACTGATACAGTAAACATTGTATTGGAACTCACCTCAACATAGTTTCAGTGTTCCCTATTTCTGAATGCTTGATGACTAAAGAGAAGACTGTAAAAATCTCCAAGGCTGGCGTTCATTTGTAGAAGCCTAAGCTATTGTACTCTATGACGCAGCTGCCAGAAAGAAACACCAAAACAAGGAAGTGTGCTCTTTCTACAGGAGAAAAACATTCATGTTGGGAGATGTGCAAGCAAAGGGAAAGAAATTCTAGACAGCAAGCTCTGAGAGCAACTAAAGGCATCTGAGAAATAGTGTCATCTAGAGAACAGAAAAATATGGCACAAAAGCAGTAAGTAGAACTGTAAACCAATAAATATCAAGACAGTGAATACATTGTGGGGTAGGCCCCAAGGAAATGCTATTCAGTAGGGATAATAAACAATCTATTAGCTACATAAACTATATGGTGAAATATCACATACATGGAGCAGAAGTCGTACAAAAAGTATTCATACCTGTGATTCTTTTTAGATAAAGAACTAGCTGGATGAAAATAATTTATACTAAAGATATTAGAACAGTAGTTACTCTTGGGAACAAGTAGCATTAGGAAAGGGGCACAAGGGAATCCTCTAGAACACTGGTGACATTCTATTCCTTGAGCTGAGGGACAATTATACAAGGAGTTACATTTGTGATAGTTTATCGATCTATATATCTATGATCTGAAGACTTTTCCTAGATAAAATTATTTGAAAGAATGTTATATTGAGCATATTAGTTATATATTTTTGGTTTGTGTTACAATTACTTTCAAGATTTTGTGTTTTGTTTGGTTTTGTTTTGCTTTTGTGGTTGCAGTGCATTCTCCAAGCAAACATATTATTTAAAAATACAGACAAATTAATCAATATTTTATTCCTGATTTCTCACTTTTGTGTCATACTTGGAAGTTGTTTCCATCAAAGGTCATTATATACGAAATAAAAGGCTCCTATGTATTTTTCTAAGAAACTATAGAGCTTTTTCCTGTTTTGTTGTTTACACCTCTGATCCATCTGGAGGTTATTTTTGTAAGGAGTGAAGTATGTTTTATTGTCTTACTGGGATTGTATTCCCTATTCATTTAACATGTAAAATCCGCTTTTCAAATTTAACAATGATCAGCACTTAAGATAGATTTTCTTGTCAATATAGAGATTTTCTTGTCAACATCATCTATCGCAGACACAGGTGAGACACAGTATGTATAGTATGATTCCATATTGCAACACCCAGTTGATTATTAGAAACACATTCTGCAATATACCTGAAATGTTAGCACAGAGTATCTCCAGGTTGTAGGTTGGCAGTAGAATCCATATACTTATCTTTATTTTCTGTTTTTCTCTATTTTCTAAATTATTTGCTTATGATTTAAGCATATAATCTTTTGTTTTTAAAAAAGCACTTTTCTCCCCTTCTTCCAAACACAAATTGACCTCCTGTTCCTCTGATAAAAAATATGAGGTTTTTTTGTTTTTGTTTTTGTTTTTTATTGTGGCCTTTAGAAAGTATTCTTTCTTAACTAGTCATAGAATACCTCTTCATCCACGTTGAATTTTTCACATTGACCTGAATGCCCCATGACCTTCCATGTCTCTATAAGCTACTACGCCTTTTTTCTGAATGCTTCTCTTTTTTTTTCCTATGTGAAGATTTTCCAGAGTTCTATAAACAGTTATTTGCTCTTTTTTATATACCCAAAAATTGTAACTTTAGATCACACATAAAGTTAAATCATATAATTTTTTTCCTATACATGACTATCTCTTCCAGTAAAGTTAATTCCTGAGGCCAGGGCCTTCTATAATTTTCTTTTGTATCCCCATCACTGTTCAAGGGATGCAAATGACCAAAGTTTGTTAAATGAATGAATTACATCAAGACACCGGTAATTTTGATCTGATGTCTACAGTTTGAACCACGATGATGAGAAACAGGAGGTTAGTACCCAAATGACATCAAATAATAAATAAGAATCTTTAAATTTAACTTAGCAGAGCTGGAGAGTCAAATTTATAAATATGACTGGTATTTTTAGCCCCCTCTAATTTTAGAGTACAAAGAAAATACTAAACCATGAGGGAACAGATGACAGCATTTATTATTAACTAACTCACGTATTCAACAAATATAAAGTGGTGAATATCTGACAGATTTTTTAATATGAAAAACTTAAAATACTTGTCCTCAATGTCTCATAATTTTCTAGAAGTTCAGAAAGTTGTAATTAGCCTGTAAAAAATTTTGATCAAAATATACTGGTTAACAATTGGATGACTAAAAGAAACAAATTTCAAGAACAGCCTGAGTTAGCTCACATGTTCCTATATTTTATCAAATAACTTTATGTCATGAACTTGTCATCAAACAAGAACAGCGTATGAAATGAATTATATCCTCTTACTCATTTCCTATTTATGTTCTAAAAGAACATGAATATATTCTTTTTTCACACCATTGTATCCCCATATCGATCAGAATTCCTGCTTCCTAGAAGTATTTGACAAACACTTGTTAAATAAATGAAGAGTGAACGAATGAGCCATACTCTCCTCTTCAATTTTAGCATTTAAATGCAAATTCTGAAACTCTGTTCAAATTGATAGTGCACAATTACCAGAGAAGGAATGCAGGAGATATAGAAAAAAATAGTACATTAGAAAATAAATACAAATGAATGCTCATTACATATATTAAGTATACAGTGCAACTCTGCAAAGTAGTTCACTCTTTACTGGGCTCTATAATGTTGTTTTATATATGAGTTTAACTCATGGGTAAATTTGTCCTAATGTGAGATACATTTTAAACATGAAATACCATAATGACAAAGTTTGAATAAATTATTCTTACAAAGATTTTTGCTCTTCAATAGCCTGAAAGAATATCACAAAAGATTTGTGAGAGAGATTTTCTTTTCACCTTCAGCTGAAGTATGTGGGTTGGGATAAATGGAGTAGTGTGTTTATGAGAATTTGAAAATTACACAGAACGTAATTGACTTCTCAAGATCAACTCTTTAAAATCTCTTACATACACACAAGCAGAGAAACACACCTTTTATTTTTATGTAAATGAATTTAAAACAAATTATCATTTATGAAATTACATGGATTAAATGTTTGACTCACCAAAAATGTTCTTCAAAGGGAAAAGTCTACCTCAAAAGAATGTATGTGTCAGAAAAGCAGTTTGTTTATCAACTTTAATGCGTTGTAATGATGTTTTACTTTTGTTTCCAGTATACAGTATTACCAGAGTTAATATTAAATAATTATATTTTAATTTTAGCTCTTACAAAATAAAAACTGTTAAAATCTTACTTGTAAGTAGAGTATTCTACTGGCTAATATAAGTTTCCTATTTAGTGTTTTATTACAATGTATTATGTATACATTCATATTTAATTTATTTGTTTAAGCCTATGACCAATATAGCCTAATATATTCACTACTTGCCTAGAAACTCAAAGTATCTTGGCGATTGCAGACATAAGCACACTTGTATCAGACTTTCAGCTGGCCTGATAAATGGTCCAGTGTTTTTTTTTCAAATCAGCTGGGACAAGTCAGGTGACAAATGATTTCCATTAGCTTCAGCAGAATGGAAACAAAACAGATCAATACAAATGATTTGCAGCAAGTTTAGATCATAAATTTCCTTTTGCCCGGGTACATCATTTTAATATAGAAGCTTTTTCTTTTCATAGCAGAGAAAAAAGTCATTAGAGAATTGAAAATTCTTGTTACAGCAAACTGTCTCTGATTTAAGGTGAGACCATTTTAATGCACTATTAGTTTTATCCAATGGTACATAACGATATTATTTTAAAATATGGCAAACAATAAAAATGTTAATGAGCAACGTTCCAGAAAATTAATTTTACGTGTAAGCTGTGTACCAACCATAAAATGCTGAAGTCTACAAAGTAAGCTTTTTGTGTCTATTTTTAACTTAGGACCTTCATTGTTTGAATATTTTTCTTTAGTTCTATTTCTTAACCATTTTTTAATAATTAGTTTTTGATCGGCAAAGTATCTTCACTTCCTTGCTTCATGTTCTAAAGATGTGGTACTCCCTTTATGTATTATGTTTCAACGGTAGCAAATTATAGAAAAAGAAGGATAGGGAAATAAAGAAGAAGAAGAGGATAAAAAAATCAAGCCACAGAAAGCAAATTAGGGTTATTTACCTTTTTCCTAAGTTATTCCGGTGTATATAGATTCTTATATAGTCATGGAGGAATTTGTAAAGACCCATAGAAACATAGGGTGATTTCCAAGGAAGTCCTGGCAGTTAATAGAATTATTTATTTATATGATTTTGTGGACCTATAAAGGCTGAGCATAAAACTATCAGTCATGCTACATGTACCAAGAGCATCCACTCTGAACAAGTTCTGCTACACCCAAGGAAAATGTATGATGTAAGTGCCATTCACTGCACCCATGGGGGTCCTCTCGCTGCTGTTATAAGCAGATAGCTTTTACCTCAGTATAGAAACGGTAGTTCAAATTCATCACCACTACCTGAGAGAGAGAGAGAGAGGCTGGGATACATGGGGTGCTCTCCAGCTGACTACTGTTGCTGCATGAACAAGTGCAAGGGGACAGTAAGTATCTCAGCTTCTATAGCCTTTCTAACAAGTCAGTTAACCTTTCTCAGGATTATAATTTATAATTTAAATTTATAATTAAATTTATAATTTATATCACAAGCATACAGCAAGAGAAGATGATTCAAGATGAAAATAGAAAGAGAAACAATAAAACAAACTTGCTTTTATGACCCAAATAACTTGAAGGAGTTTTGGCTTTGTTTGGACAGTAGGGGAAATGTACATGGGTGTGAGATTAGGACAGAGATACATTTATCCCCTCAAGAGCAGATTTTAAAGTTTCCAAAGTCACCCAACTTGTCTTAGTAGCATGGAATAATTTTTCTAGACTCGTAATTTGGTTCATAGAGAGTGCTCTAGTCCTGTATGAAAACCCGTGTTTCAAGCCTGACTCCATTCTTTATTCTCAGTAAGATCCCTAAAAATAATTTAAATAGTTCCTCATCAGACTACTATTTGAAAATCAAGCAAAATAATATCCCCTCTGTCTAGATCCTAATGCCTATCAGCATCTGGTTTTCAAACTGCCCTAATGAGTCCAAAGTGTGTATGAGTAGAGTACAGTGTTAAAGAGCGTGGAGTCTCCAGTCACATTGCTTGGATTCAAATCCAGACTTTGCAAGTTACTAGCTTTGTGATTTTTGGCAAGTTTTTTAACCTCTGTGTGACTCAGTTTCTTCAACTGTGAAAGACGGATAACAATCATTCCTACCTAATAGGATTGTGGTGAGGATTAAGGAAGTTAATAGAGTAAAGCGCTAACAGCACCTAAATCATGTCTTCCTATCTGTTTTAGCTATTATTATTACTACTACTAATAGTATTATTATTATTATCATTATTATTGGTGTGTGTTCAAGAATGTCAAAAACAATTTGAAACAGGAGCTGAAGACTTGGAAGAAGGTAATAGAGGATTAGGAGTCTTATAAAAAAAAAACAAAAACAAAAAACCAGCAAACAACAACAAAAAAAGCTTTTACCTCCCAGGCACTCACTGAATTTTGTGACATATTGGAGAACTTTAGTTTGGTTCTCCTGGGAATCCAGCCATTATGTAAAATATCTGAATGCCAAGAGGCTGCTATGATGGAGAGGACTTGTGTAGCCTCGTCGGTCACCAGGTTAAGCTGAATTCCTTGGTGAACTCTAGCATTAATGGCCATGAGAATGAGCCATATTAGATGCATATTTAACTCCAAATATCAGATGACTGACCCAGCTGACAACCACTACAACCACATGAGACACTTCAAGCTGCCCAGCTAAAGCCCTCTTGAATTCCAAACATGTAACATCATGAGCAAAATAAAAGTGTTCATTGTTTGATGGTGTTACGTTTTGAGGATTTTTATCATGCAGTAATAGCAACCAGAACAGCATCAGTTCTGTTCTCTGCTCCTACCTTCTTTCCAAGAACCCAACTTTTTAGTCTTTTACTTTTCCTGCCTCCTACCTACCTTTGTGGCCCTCCAGCTCAGCTCTTTGCCTGGAATCATAGTCCATTACCTTGTAATGAGCATTTGCATGTTCCATGAAGAAATGTAACTAGCTATTAGCTCATCTTTCCAAGATATATGACTCTGGAATCTTGGTCTCTCATATTATTCCTGTATTACTTTTGTATTGCCTTGAAATAACTTTTGTTTTGTTCTGCTTTGTTTTAAATGTTATTCGGCTTTTCCACTTGTAGAAACACTGGACTACAGCAAGCTATTCTTTCTTAGTCAGAAGCAAAGTTATTATTGCCTTAATAATGAAGATTGGATTCTAAAATCATTATTGACTCAATTCCTTAATTGTATGCAAGGAACTAGAACTTGACTCATATTAAAATTCAAAAGATTTTATATTAACCATAAATTATTCAGAAGTCTTCTACTTCTTAAACCTAGTGTACTTCAATAACATTCCTTATGAACACAACCCATCTTCTTCAAAATTTCTTACTCTAAAACTAACAACAAGCCATTCATCACCATCAAGACATCCTCTGAGTCTTCTTTTACTTGGAGTCAGCTGATGTTCTTTAGAAAGAGAACACTTACTTTCCTGTGGAGCCAGCATTCCATGAGTGACCACCCAAAAGACTCCCTTGCCAGAATTCTTAATTCATCAGATCTTTTCTGTAAATCCTCAGCCTGGATTCAGTCACATATTTCCATTTGCTCTTCCAAATGGAATTTACAATTAATTGGAGAAATGCAACAACACGTGAATTGGTGCTAATGCAAACTTACAGTTCTAGGAGCCTGTGCTGACAGAAGTGGACCTTTAGTACCCTGCCAGTTTTTGAGTATTATATATTCTATATAATGCTGGAGGTTCTAGATAGTGAAGTAAGTCAGGAGAAAAAAAGAGATATACATATTTAAAAGGAATAAATAAAATTTCACTTTTGTAAAATAATATGATTGTGCATAAAATCCATAAAAAGAAGTGCATAAAAAGAACACTTATGTAATTTTCAAATTTGTATAACTTTTTATAAGGTAATGAGCAAGAGTAAACAAACAGACATATATTGTATGCCTATTGCAATAATTAACAATTAACAATTACATATTAAAATGCAATTTAAATGTTATTAAAATATAAGAGATCTACAAATAAATCAAACAAATATAACAAACAACCTATTTGGACAAAATATAAAATATCACTAGAGAAATTTAAAAATATCTGAATTAATAAAGTATTATGTTATCATCAGGATTATAAGATTCATTTGTAACAATGACAATTTTACCCATATTGATTACAGTTCAAAATTATAATAGATTTGTAAATCCTAGCCAAGCTTATTTAATTTCCTTTTGAACATTGAAAGGATAGAATTTGTCAAGGTTTCCTTGAAGAACAACAATGTGGCATGACTTGTTCTACAGATACAATTTTGTAATATGAAGTTACAATATTTAGTACACATACAATCATTTTAGTAAATGGTAATGAGAAAATTAGATAGGCTTATTTGGAAAAAAAAAGACTCAAATGTGAGTCATGTCAATATAGAATAAAATACAAAAAGCAAAATATTAAATGATCCAAAAGTTAATATAGATAAATATATTCATAACTTCAAGGTATATAAACATTTTCCTTTTTTTGTTTCTAAAGTACAAATTCAGTTTATTCATCTGTTTATGACACAGTACACAGGAGGCAAAGTGTTTCACATCATAGACTTCACTTCCAGCTGCTTGGAATGTACATTTCTTTGGCTTACAGGAGAGACCAGACAGGAAAGCCAGGCTATGCTTACGCAACTAAAATGAGGTTGGGGGCAATGCTAATGTCATCTTCACAGGGACGGCCACAGGGACTGTTAGCCGCAAGCTGGTTTTCTAGACCTGTTAGCTGGAAGCGTGGGGAGCACCGTTTCTGGAAGCTCAAGCTATGTTGGGCTTCAATCATCTCCACCACACACAGGTACAGCAGTGCTTTCTGGGTAGTCGTTCTTAGTGTCTTGCTGGATGTAATAGTACGGGGACATGCCATACTTTCTCTTGAATTCAGACCTAATTTTCAACATGTCCACTTCACTGCGGGAGACGATGATTCTGATCAGGACCTTATCTCGAGCCCCCTGGCCCTTCATGGAGTAGTACAGCCAATCAGCAAAATACAGGGGCTTGTTCTGAATGCACTGGACCAGGTTCAGGAAAGCATTTTCCAGGTCTCCTTTAACCTCTTTCTTGATGCTCTCTCTTGATGGGCTGTAGCTCTTGTGCCTTTCAAATACTTTCTGGAGGTGGGACATGCTCTGCTCGGTCATCATGCTGATCCACTTGGGAATGTCAGTTCTTTTCCTCTTCACTCCAGCATCACAGAAATCCCGGGCATCTTGGTCAATCAGTTCATAATCAATGACAGAGCCATCCTCTGGTCTTCTAACATTTGCCAGGGCAAACATCAGCTTGCAGAAGTCACCATATGTGTCCGAAATAATGTCCTTCTCCAGATCAGTTTTGTACATTTCTTTGTAGACTCTGTTAATTCCCTGGAGCTCCTGGTTGGTTGTTGAGCAGATGATCTCAACGAGGGAGTCCTCCTCAGTTCCCAGCCCCTTCATGGAAGCTTTTAGCTCAGAAGCATCATACTGAGCAGGTGTCTTCAATAGGCCCAAAATGACTGTCTCCAGGTGGCCAGTAAGGCTGACTTCAGTGCTGATGCAAGTTCCTTTGTGGTCCTTCTCTGCTAGGCAAAGGCAACATCCTCTCTCCGAGCATTCCTGCTGTTGGTCAAAATGTTGACAATGGTGAACTTACCCACACCTTATGTCCTGATGGTCCTTTCAATGTTCAAAGCATCCCCCTCAGCATCAAAGTTGGTGTAGGCTTTGACTGACCCATATGCACCTGAGGGTGTAGAGTGATCACCCTCCAAGCTGAGCTTGCACAGGATTTCATAAATAGTATACATTTTGAAGGAAGCTGGGCCAGGCGCTGAGAGCTGAGAGTGTCCCCAGATGCTGAGCCAAAAATTTTCAACAGAACACAAAAAGCACTGATCATTAAGTTTATTTTTTATTTTTATTTTTATTTTTATTATGTTTTTATTTTTATTATTACTATTATTATTATTTTCTTTAAGATAGACTTTCACTCTTGTTGCCCAGGCTGGAGTGGAATGGCATGATCTCGGCTCACTGCAACCTCTGCCTCCCGGGTTCAAGTGATTCTCCTGCCTCAGCCTCCTGAGTAGCTGGGACTACAGATGCCGGCCACCACGCCCAGCTAATTTTTTGTATTTCTAGTAGGGATGGAGTTTCACCATGTTGGCCAGGCTGGTCTCGAACTCCTGACCTCAGTGGTCCACCCACCTCGGCCTCCCAAAGTGCTGGATGACAGGCGTGAGCCACTACACCTGGCCTGATCATAAATTTTAAATGTAAGCTTTGGTCATAAAGATTTGATCACAAAAAAAGTTAAAGTCTGAAACCATATTTGAAAATTCTAAATAAAAGACACATAATCAGAAAACCTAAAGAATTACAAATCAATTAGAAAAATATAAACAAACAAAAAAGGGTAAAAAATGTGAATAAAGAGGAAATTGGCATGTACAGTAAAACAATTGAAAAAAAGTTGTTCAATTTCATTAGTCATCAAGGAAAAGAATATTAAAGTTTCAATAAATTGCACCCAAAAAAGAAGATAAAATTAAATTCCCGGTGTTTGTATGAATGTAGAAAAACTCATACTATTTCTTTCAGGGGATATAAATTCATGCTATCACTTTGGAAAACAGTATGATATTATCTAGTAATTTAAAAATATGAAAAACGCAACTATTTCCTCATAGGTATATAGACAACAGGAATGTATTTACATATGAACTCAGAAATGTGTAAGAATATTCACAGCATTCATCATAAAAGCCCTAAACTGGAAACTATCCAAATATCCATTAACAGGAAAACTGGTGTATAAATTGTGGATATATTCATCAACTGAAATGCTTTACAACAATCACAGGAAAATGGAACTACAACTACACACACTACTTTCAACTGATCTCACAAGTATAACATTGAGCAAGAGAATTCAGACCCACATTTATGTATAATGTATTATTCCATTTATATAATGCTCAAAAATAGGCAAAACTGAATGATTCCATTGAGTTATCATTATTTAGGTAGTAATACTACAAAGAAAGTGAGTGGTTATTACCTTTACATTGAGGATAGTGATTGCCTTTAGAAGAAATGGACCAGTTTGTGATTTGAATGGGTGTGCAGGGTGCTCATATTATTTCACATCTTGATCTTGAAAGTGTTTATAGGGGTGTTAACTATATAATAACTTTTTAGCTGCACGTTTAGATTTTATGCAGTTTTCTCTATGTGTTTTTAATTCAGCGTAGAAATGATTAGAAATACTGTCAACATCTCATGTCTTTTATATTTTTCATCTTTTTCTTCATCGATCTCTGCCAATTATAATTTTATTTAAAAATATGATGAGTAAATGTAATTAGAGGAGTAGGAAGAAGAATGGAAACTACTAAAGTGATACTGTGGAAATTCCTCATGGTAAGAAAAATTTTATGACAAACACTCACTGCTGCTTCAGTTAAGGGAGGTCATGTTTAACCAGACTTCTGAAATTATTTGAAAATATTACACCTATAATAGATGATAGAAATTCAATGATGTAGTACTCCTGTATTTTTCTTCAGGCAAAAAGCCATGTTACACATGAGAAATTAATGACTAAGGTAACAAGTTTTTGAGTAAGAGGTTAGAAATAGTGCTGGATAGGAAACTGACAGCAGCATTCCTTTTACTCACAGGCTAAAGCCATAAAATCCCTCCTCTAGTGTCTTTTTCTGGAATATTCTAACCATGAGATAAGCCATCCTCTAGGTACTGCTGAGACCTTAAGGACTGAAGGAGTCAAGGAAGTCAGGATTCCTTTAATCCTCTACCTTCAAGGGCCACCCCATTTAAAAGTTGTGCTGACCTTTCTTCTTTCTCTCCTTTCTCGCCTCTCCTCTTCTTCCTTATCTTCTCATTCGTCCCCTTTTCTTAACCATTCATATGTTTTTTCACCTTCCTGTAAGGGACAGGAAGTGTGGAGCTTTCCAGCCAGAGAAAAGTAAGACTTGCCAGGTGTTTAGCAATTCTGCTCCTGTAATCTCAAGATATTGCAAGTAAAGATTTTGAAAGTAGAATCATCTATCCTATTTTTGAAATTCAAAGACTCAGATATAATTTGAATATGAAGATTAAAAATTCAGTAAAATTTTATTCATTGTTATATGCAATAATGATCATTTTCTTAGGGAAAGTAAGGGAGATATGCCACTTTCTATTTAAGCACTTTGCTTTAATATACATTAGGAAAAATCATTATATTTGGCAATCATCAAAGTAATTTGGACAAACACACTTTTAAAAAAACACTATAGAAACTGGCTTTTCCAGCATTGTACAGTTTGGTGAACTATAATAATCACCACAGATCAGTTCATTACCAAGTCCCCATCTTCTCTTTGCTTTCAAGACTAGTTTCTAGAATCTATTTGTTAGGTTACACACACACAAACACACACACACACGCACAGCACGTTTTCACACACACGTGTAATGTGGCTTTTTGCCTGGAGAAAAATACATACAAGAGTACTACATCATTGAATTTCTGCTATCTATTATAGATGTAATGTTTTCAAATAATTTCAGAAGCCTGATTAAACAGGACCTCCCTTAACTGAACATACTGTAAATGTTCACAAACATAACAGTAGTCCCCCTTATCTATGGATTACATGCTTCAAGATTTCCAGTGGACAGCACTAAACTCTGTTTTTTTTCCTACATGCATGGAAACCTGTGTATATTTTTCATATACATAAATATCTACAATAAAAAGTTTAATGTATAAATTAGGCACAGTAAGAGGTTAACAACAATAATTAATGAAACAGAATAATTATAGCAATATACTATAAGCAAAAGTTATATGAATGTGATCTCTTTCTCTCTCAAAATATCTTATTATACTTACTCACCTATTTTTAGGCTGTGGTTGACTGTGGGTAACTAAAACCAAGGGAAGTGAAATCACAAATAAGGGGGGAATACTGCACTGTGAAAACTCTCTTATGAGAAATGTCATAAATATTATATAATTTTCTCATATTTCAGATAGAAAATATGGGCAATCTTTTTAAATTAATTAATTTAATTTGTAGAGATGAAGTCTCACTATGTTGCCCAGGCTGGTCTTGAACTCCTGGGCTCAAGTCATCCTCCCACCTTGGTCTCCCGAGGTGCTGAGATTACAGGTGTGAGCCACTGCACCTGGCCAGATAATATCAGCAAACTTAATCATACCATAGCTGGCTTTCTCTGCACATTTTGAATGAAACCATCTTTGAAACATTGAAATGTTTTGCTCATATATATATTTGCTTTTCTAGTGCCTTCATGCTAGATTTGACTAATTTATATTAGGAAATTAATTAGATTCATAAATAGAAATTATCTTTGCTAATAATAATTGGAAGTAAGAACTTTTACCCCAGTGAACATAAATATCAAAATTTCAAAATTAATCAGAGGTTTCCAGCAGATATGTCATGTATGGAGAATAAGGGGATGCCATTTCTAGGAGTATTTCCTAACATCCAAGGCTGAATTTGTTGCCTCTGCTCTGGACACCATTTATCACACTTTATTATTAATGTCTATTTTATTTTCACTTCCCCTCCAGGTCAGCACTCTTCAATAGAATATTCTGTGAAGATAGAACGGATCTGTATCTGTGCTGTCCAATAGGTTAGCTACTGGCCACATGTGGTTATGACTCACTTAAAATATGGCTATTCTTAATCAGAATGTGTTGTAATATAAACTACAGATTATATTTCAAAAACTTAGTGCAAAATTAAATATATAGCATTAATATATTTTTACATAGAATGCATGCTGAAATGATAATATTTTGAGTATATGGGGTTACATGAAATATAATTAATTTCACTCATTTTTTCTACTTTTTAAATAATGACTACTATGAAAATTTAGAATTATGCATGTAGCTAGAAATTGTAGAGTACTGTATCTCTATGAGGAGGCATGCTTTATGTCTGTGAAAAAAAGCATTTTTCTACATACAGTATTTTGTAACACTATATTCTAAGTTATATTTTAACTTATATTTTCTATTAAATAGTAGTGTGTGCAGGTCATAATTTACTTGGGGCCTTTTCTTTTCTCTTTTAGTGTTTCTGTTTTTTGCTTAGTGCATCTTATAATCAGTTATAAGTTAGGACCAATAAAATATGCTTTCTTTCTATGTTTGCCACATAAAAACACAGTGCAAATCAGTTGATTCTTAATCCTGTGAAAATATCATCAAATAACTAAAAACATTATATTTCAAAACGCTTGAATTAGTGTGCTTGCCAAAAGGATAATTACCCAGAAGAAAGTGTTAGCAAATACTTAAATAAAATGCAGCTCTCTAGAGAAATAATTGAGGCAGATCAGTTTATCCTTCTCTTTGAATATTATTATAATCACTTCAAATAAGTCTACAGTATTGACTTTAGTTAGCATAAAAGCGAATTTGAATGATGGCTTGAAGTTTGTTGACATTATTTCTAACTAATAATCAAACAATAGATTTGCACTGCATGTTTACATTGGTTGGAAGGAAGGGTTGGGAAACTTTGAGGAAAGAAAATTTAAGAAAAGTAAAATTATGTAAATTTTACTTTTCTTTGATGTTAATATTTGTTGGTTTTTTCCTTTTTATTTTAAAAATAATATCTGAAACAAAAAGTAATACAAACAGGTGGTGTCTAATCAAATATCACGGTCCACGTTAAGGCACCTCCAATTTCACTCCTAGTAGCAACTCATTCCATTTCTGTCACTTTAATATTTCTGGTGATTTCCACATAATTCTTCATCGTGTGTTAACATCTTTATTTCTGAATTTATCAAATTTAGAAAAACATATATTAATGCTCAACAATTAAAGATAGAGAAAAGCCTGCATCATACCAAGCCCTATTTTCCTGTGATATACTCCCATAGTCAATAGTGTACTGTTTAGTTTTGTATAGATTACCTTCCTATCTTAATTAAAAAATTAATTATCCCATTAACTTATGACAGTGTCTCTTAACTCACCATGTCTTCATATTAGAAAATAAGGGTTTTAGTACTTTCATCTACTCTTCTTTCTATTAATAAATGTATTCCTTCCCTCTTCTATTTTCTATCATTCACGTTGCTAGAATATTTATTTATTTCCTGCAACCATAACCAAGTTTTTCAAACATTGATTCTTCCATAAATTCTAAAGTTGAAACCCAATAGCCACATTTCCACTTCTATGACTATGTAAATATTGTCTACAGCCAAGTTAGACTAACTCTAAGTCTATGTATCTTTACCCTCACTTCAATTCATTGATCTCAAAAAGACAAAAGCAATTATTTCTATTTTTTAATAAAATGCATATATTTTGCAAGTACACTTTTATAACAGTTTGTGATACCTAATTTTACCAAAAACTTCCTGGGTTTTTCTTCCACAATCTAATTTTTAAAATGCAGTTTCATGTGGCTTGAATTATCAGAGTTAATAATATGCATTCCTGATAGAAAAAAAAGGTGACTTTTTATCTAGATGAAATAGTAACAGTGTTGAGTTTATAGTAGATGCTGAACAATTATTTGTTAAATGAATGAATAATTCATCTTTCAAAGAAAGTTCTAATATCTAGATGTAGAAATTTTTGAATTCAAGAGTAAGGTTCTTTTTTTACTGAATGCAGTAGATGAGAATAAATTATTAAAATGTTTCTTAATATACTTTTGATGTAAGGATACTAAGAAAGAACTAACTGGATTTTTTTTAGGTCAATGATTTTAATCATATAATTCAAACCTGAAAAATATTTGAATTACACATGTGAACTTTTTACAATATGAGAATAGTTGACCACAAATTTGATAACACCATATTAAATTAAACCATATTAAATTAAATTAATACCATATTGTCTAATTAAAATAAATTAAAGAATATTTCTACTCTTTAAATACACATGAAAATTAAGCATTATTTTAAGAGTATGTTGTGACTCTTTCATGCAGTAAAAATTATTAACATTTTCTTTTAAAAATATGCACTTTATCTTAAAACAAGGCATAATTAAGGTGGGAGCTAGGTAGCAACTATTTTTTATTTTTAATTTTTAATTTTATATTAAAATAATTTTATTTTTTATTTTATCAAATATATATTTAAATTATTGATGGTTTTAAAAAGTAGTAAACTTTTAATAAGGTTAAAAATTTAAATTTTTAATATTTTAATCATGTCCATAATCCTGATGCTGATGATGAGGCATTATCCTAAATCAAGAGGTAAACCTTTGGGTTTTGCTGTGATACAGTTGGGAGCACTGTATGAAGGGATGGATGTAAAACAGTGATCTTGTCATGTCTTATTTGTAATTAATGGAAAAAATTCATAAATGCTCATGAAATAAGTTGCTAATAAATGTCCATAAAATAAAAAGAAAATTTGCTTTCTGTGTTACATAGAATATTCATAATTAGTGTCATTTCACTTCCATTCAATGGATTTTAAAGAATTTCGACCATCCTAGTATCTTCCGGATTGTTTTCATCCTCATAAGCCCAATCTGTCATTTTTCCCATTTTAAATGATTTGACATGTTGCTAAAACAGGACTCAGAAGAATTGGCTAAATATATCTATAACTGAGCTACCATTCTTTTGAAGAAATGTTTAGTTTCACTTGGGCGATTTAGAATCAGAAGCAGAAGTTCCAGGAGGATAAAATGGAATGTGAACAGTATAGACAGATTAGAACAAATGAAAGATACGTAAAATCACCATGGGAAACAGTTAAGTTTTAACATTCATTGTCATGAAATTGTGTGATAGATGTTCACTGAACTTGTGTGACACTCCCTGCATAGCAGGCACTCAAGAAAGGTGATTGATGGACTGGCAACAAGTTTCCAAACTTTGGAATTTATTTAGCATGTCAAATTGAGAATATATTTTTAAATACTACATTTGTTTATAGTTAAGATTAATGCTATTCAACTATTCAAAAAAATCACAATTGCAACAATTCCCTAAGGAAATATTTCCCTAAGGAAATATTTCTTTTTATCTGGCCTTATTTTATTTCACTGTGTTAGAGAGTGATAGACCATGAGGGAGTTATTCTAGAGATGACTACTTCAGGTAGTTGTGAACGCCTAAGAGATACTTCTATAAATGATGGTACTTTCATTACAAGAAATTGTTCAAGTTGCCTTTCCATCTTGACTAATATTATGAAAGTTAAGTGGCAAAAAGTCAAGGAAAAATTTTGACATACCTTAGATCAAATACTGATCATTGCTGCTTTCTAACATATAGAATTAACAGAGACATAAAACAGTAAATTCAAGTTTTGGATCCATTACATACGTAAGTTTTACTAATTCATCACAATCATAGACACCGTTGCACAAAACAACATCCTGCTGATATTCTATATAATATGTAGAGTGTTCACTAATTTTAATTTGTTTTGTTCTTTCTTGTGAGTTAACCGATTGGTTCACTAGAGGCAACAGAATCCATGAGACCATAGCAAACACATATCTCCTACAAAAATGTCTCATTTCTGGCATTGATTTAGGAAATTTTTCCAGAATTTCCTTAAAGTAGCACTATAAAAAAATATAAGGATACCAACATCTAGAATGATTAGACACTATATCATAAATAATATCAAATATCAATCCTTACACTCAACTGACATTGTAGTATTGTGGTAACAAACAGTTTACAGTGGGATGTCATTGTTTGCTTTTGCTGTGAAATAACCTACCCCAAAACTCAATGCCTGGAAACAAGAATCAATTCTGTCCAATGTCAGTATGGGTTTGAATCAGCTGGGTGGTTTTTCCAGTGGTAAGGTTGGAGCTTCCACATCACCTACAGTCAGCTTGGGGCTGATTTGTCTAGAATGAACTAACCCACAGGTCTGGGGGTCAGTGCTTCCTATCATCTGTGGCTATGAACATCAGGCTAGCCTGGGACTCATTTGCATGGGGGTGATCATAGTTTTCAAAGAAAGAGCAAAGTAAGGTATATTCCAAAGCAGAAGCACATTGAAGTCCCTCCTTCTATCACATATACCTGTTACCCCAGGGCTTGCTGTCCAAAGCAAGTCATGTGACCAAGTTAAGTATAAATGGATTTTAGTCTTCTCAAGAACATGGATACAGACAGCCATGATTAAATTGAGGGCTATTGCTATAACAATCTATAATGCTGGAATAATGGCTTGCTAATTAAATACAAACAAATCAGGTCTTTATATTGTCCTAGTTGAATTAAATCAATGCATTAATTAATATATAAACTTTTCTTTATCCATTAGTTCATGAATGTATTTAAATATTTATTTATTCAATTCATGGTAAAAATGTAGAATTAAAACATGACTTAAATTTAAGTTCTAAGAAAGATTTATTTATTTATTTATTACTTCCCCATGCCAATTAAAATATTTGGAACTGAATACTTAGGTATGCAGCAGAGAGAAAAAAGTTGGCTGGTCCTCAAGAGGCACTCTGAGTCCACACACACAGCCATGTAAAATTGGCATGGAGATAAAACACAAAAAGAAGAATTATAAGAGACGAAACAGAAGAAAACATCTTAATTTTAATATAAAATAATCCTATACACAATTGTTTGTGCCTATATCCAATTAGAAATTCCTCTTCACATGCAGAGGAAGATAGAAAAGCTTAGACAAAGTGGGACTATGTTTGAGAGAGAGACGAAAAATTCCACTTGAGAAATAACTTCATACCAAATATTTTAAATGATAAAACTCAACACTGCATATACAACCTGCTTAGGTAAAATGGTAAAACACATGTAAACGGTAGTGATGATACACAGAAAGAACGAGGAAAATGTTACCATATATCTGTAATTTCACACTTAAGAAATTATGCTAAAGAAAATATTCAACAGAACATTCTGGCTTAATAACAAACTATTTTGAGAAACTGAAAACAATTATAGAAATACGGTTTAAATTACAATTGAACATAGAGATAATTGGGTAGCCATTAACATTATAATTATGAAGATTTTTTTCAACATAGAAAATGTTTAACATGTAAATAACATTGAGTAAAAATGCTAATTTATATGATTGCTACCATGTGTTTTACATACACACTCATATGTGTATATGTAAAAAAACCCCATAAATTTTGAGTTAGAGTGGTTAACTTAATGAGTAATTGTTTTAAAGCAGAAAGTATTTATATTTCTATGTATTAAATTTGAGATATAATAACATTCCTTGAAATAAGTATACCCTGAATTCATTAAAAATTCATAAAAACAATTTAAAATAAGAGCAAAATATATAAAATGAGTTTCATGCCTTAGTTACCAATTGTTTCAATTCAAATTCACTGGCTTTACTATAGGTATTAAAAGGTTGCATAGCAGAGTGGGTCAATCTATTAAGGTTTCATTGTTTTCTTGGTAAAAAGTTACTTTAAAAATGAAATAGAAAATAGAGAATTATATTTGTATTCAAAACTAGAAATTGTTCCAATAGTCCAAACCAAGCAAAGTCCTTATTTAATATAAATAACCAGGATAACTGACTTACTACCTTACTTTTCTGTGTACATATAGTCTACAAAGAAAATATATTCAGTGTTTTAATTATACTAGGCATCATGTTATTTATGTCTCACCTATGTCTAGGTAAAATACGTTTCTCAAATATCATTAAGTGAATTTCAACTTGACTTTCAAGCCAAATTATTAGTATTTCTAGAATATCCATCTCCTTTGCCCTGCTATAGAATTACTCCAAATGTAACTCTAAGTTATCAAGCTTAGGAAATTGAAACGGAAATTTAGTTGTAGGCTGTTTTCAGCTCAGTTAGGAAGCATGCAATTGCAATTGAATGCTCAGCAGCAAACACTGCTTGAGCCTGAAGGCCTTTCAAATTTTTGTTAAGCAACTCACGTATATGATTAAAGCATATGGCAGTGCTGTCTTTTCTTTCCTCCATAAATAAAAGAAATGTTAGTAGTATTTAACTTTGACCCAGAAACACAATGCTATTGTCACTGCAAAATGTCAGCCCCATTATGAAGTTTAAGATAGATCAGGTCAGACTTGCATTGTATTTTCTTAAGTGAAGAGAAACATTGAGTAATATATATCATGATGAAAACAAAGACACTGGAATGTTTAGGGAAAAAATTATGGTAACTTGCTATTTTACTTCTGAAATATATGAACTTTATTTTGCATGGTGTATTAATGTCTCAAAGGGAGAAATGCAATGGAAAATACTCAAAATGAATAGAAAAGTTACTAATCTGTGGTATAAGTTTCGGGGGATTTCTTACCTTTCATGTAGGCTGTGAGATACCTCCAAACACCAAGAAATTAGACCTGTTAATATAATTCCCAAAATATTGGTCTATTACTGATACTGTATTAACTCCTAAGGAAATTTAAAGAATTTAAATAACTCACTCAACGTTGCTAAATATAAACAAATAAAAAGTAACACTAAAGTTAACTTTATAATATGAGCCTCTGATTGATTAGGAAGAAGGTGGAAAAGGAAAAAAAACAATTGGAACAGTAAATATTTCACACTTTCTCTCATGCTCTGAATTTGAAACTCATTGTTTATTTGGGAAACTTAACCATTGTGTGGACCCAAAGCATGATTTTGGTTGTAGTTCCAACCTCTTAGTTTCCATTATTTCCTGCCCTTTTCATGAACCTTGCTTCATAAATCACCAAACATTGTTGGAGAAATATCATGTTTTGAAGTACATTTTTTTTCTATTCCAATTACTCAGAGTTGGTTAATCTTGTTGGCCTCTCAAACATGAATTTGAAAACATTATGTTAGAGCGTGTTACAGGCAAGAGACCTGAAACCTGATATTGGTCACTGGCCCGGGTGTGAATGAAAAGTAAAGCCTGGTTCATATTAAGATAATTGGATCTGGCAGCCTATAGTTTGCAAGGTGAAACCATTAATAAAATTATCCATAATGCACTGTGAAAGCCAAGTTTGCAGGATGGAGTTGCCACTACTAGAGGAGAATATGCACAACACAGTGAACACAAGACCTATGGTGTGATGGGACTGAAATTAACAGATCTAACCAGCTTAGAGAAAGAAATCACAAGTTTAGATTGCTAAATTTCAGAATTAAGGTATAGACTGAAACTCAGCAATTTTCTACAATTGTGCTGAAAGAATGACTTACCTCTTATGAGGGAAAACATGTAATGCCCCAGGTACTATTCTAGTTATGGGACAAACAACAATAAACCTAACTAGGAAAACTCCTCCAACTATAAAGAGCTATACTTAACATAGTAAGGCAGAAAAGTAATAAAATTTTCATGATGAATAGATTAGATAGGTAGATAGATAGATGATAGATAGATAGATAGATAGATAGTTTCATTTATTTAATTTAGAGATAGATGAAAAGAAAGTGAGTATCAGAGAGGGTTGTCTGTGAGTATATGGGTGTGTCTGGGATGGGAGTCTCATTTTTTATATAGTGGTTAGAGAAGGTGTCACTGGCAATTTGACATTTAAGAATGACTTAAGAAAGTATTGGAATGAACCATGTGGTTATTTGGGGGAAAGAATGCTGGAGGCATATTGGTTAGCAAGTACAAGAGTCTTAAGGAAGGATCATGTCTGACATTTTATAGAGAAAGCAAAGAGGTCAATGTGGTTGGAGCAAAGCAAGTGAGCTGGAGACTTACAAGAGATAAGTAACCACAGGCTATTCCTAGGGCTTTGGATTTCTCAAGCTACGTGAGATAGTAAGCTATGAGTCTTTAAAGCAGAGAACTGATATTATCTGACCAACTTGATTGCTCTAGTAATAGTAGACTCTGATAGTCAGGGTGGAAGCAGTGACATTTGTTAAAAAGGAAAAAAAAAGTTATCTAACATTTTTGACCTGCAAAATCAAAAGAACAGATCAATGACTTGCCATGAAGGGAAAAATGTTTAGGCGATGCAAGTCAGTGTGGATTTTGAAATCATAAGTTCAGTATTGGATATTGTGATGGTTAATTTTAGGGGTCAATTTGGGCTAAGGAATACTCAGAAAGACGGTACATCTGTGAGGGTGTTTCTGGAAGAGATTAACATTTGAATCTATAGACTGAGTAAAAATCTGAGCAAAGATCTCCTCAATTTGAGTGGACATCATCCAATGGCAGAAGAAGGGCAAATATGCTCCCTGCTTGAGCCAGAACATTGATATTTTCCTGCCCTTGGACATCAGGGCTTCTGGTTCTTGAACCTTCAATTTGGACCAGAACTTACATCATTGACACCTCAGTTCTCAGGACTTTGCACTTGAACTGTGAATTACACTACTGGTTTCCATGGTTCCCAGGCCACCAGATTTAAGCTGGAACTATTCAAAGTAGCACTTTGGCATCCCTGGGCTTCCAGCTTGCAGACAGCTGGAAGGTTATGAGACTTCTCAGCCTTCTTAACTTCTTTGGAGAACCCTGGCTAATACAGATTTTAGTGTTTAGAGTAGTTCTAGGAAAACAAAATTTTAAGGATGAGTTTTCTGAATTGTTTCTGGGGTATCTAGAACTGATTCCCTAATCTGATTAAAGACAATGATGACTTTCTTTTGTTGGTAAAGAGAACACTGATAGTCCATGGCATGAATTGTTTATAAAAAATATGCAACATATCTGCATTGTATAATTCTAATCAACCATGTATAAGAAACAAGGAGCTAGGTGACTCTGTATATGATACTTTCAAACATTTTTGGAAAACTAATTAATATAATTATGTTCGTCGGTTGCTTCTAATGTCACCGGATATGTCTATGGCCCTACCACCCTGAACACACCCAATCTCACCTGAAAATGTCACTGGATGAATTGGTAAAGAAAAGAATGTGCTCTAGGATTCAAATTCCTAGCTCAAGTACCAAATAAATGACCTAAGAGCATCTGTGTGTGTCCTGAAAGGGTCCCTTATTTCCTGTAGCTGAAGGGCTGAAATTGCTAAAACTTAAACACAAAACCTCATCCTGCAACTGGTTAAATTACAGTGCAAGTTGAACTCTCATCTTTGAATGATTTCTACTCTTAGGGTGAGGGTATTGACTGGAAAAAAAAATGGGATCCTATATATATATTGCAGTGGGGATGTGTGGAACGATCTTGATGAAACTAGATACATTCACTCCTAAATTCTGTTAAGTCTTCCATACCAATGGAAGAAGTTTTCTCACCCCCAATGGAAGTGGCCTTCTAAATCCTAGTGGCACTGGTCTCTTCACCTCTGGTGACAATGGCAACACCACTCCCAGAGATATTGGTCTCCCCACCCCCAGTGACACAGTGACAATGACCTCACTACTCCCAAGGGTATCAGTCTCTCAACCCTCAGTGGTATCTGCCTCTGTCTGTTCTCACAATAGTCTGGGCCTTTGTATCCATCTGAGGGGATTGACCCTGCCTTCCTTGAGCAATGACAACAGTAATGGACTCCCCTAAGGCAGTTGCCGCGTAATTCGAAGCCGATTTTCCTCAGGACACCCCTTATCTCTCATCTTTGCTTCCAGACCTATAATTGGACTCAAGTTTCAGTAGACTTCTAAAAGTGAGGTGTAAAATGTGACCCATGAGGATGTAAGCTACAATCACAAAGCACTTCTTGAGTTTTCTAATTTATAAGACAGAATCCAGAGAATGTGTGTGGGGATGATACTAACAGTATGGGGTAATGGTGGCAGAAAGATAATGTAGGATTAGGCCATATTTATTGATATGTGCTCATTTAGCAGAAATTCTGCATTTAATGTTGTAGCTTCTGGGGATAGAAAGCGTTCTACAGTTTGGTTGCCTGGTTAGAACAAGGACCAAAGGATGGTCCACTGTGAGCAAATTGGAAATGCTGGATGTACCTTCGTTTAGTGTAGAGAAAGAGATTCAAAGGCTTAGGAGGTTAGAATATTAGAATGAATTTACAATTTAGTAACTACCCACCCACATTGGGAGGGTACAGAAGACATACCTTCCACCACTCTATGAGAAATAAATTTGTGAAAGAAACCCCAGGATCTTTGAAGAACTCTGGGTTCACTTTTTCTGTATGTCACACTTCAAAGTGGGAACTGCAGTCACTGAATTGGAAAATCTAAATGCAATGGGAGTAACTGGTTCCTGGGGTATCAGAGACCAAGTGGTGGAACTCAACCACCAAAGGCAAGCTGGGCTTGGTTACTGTAATGGGCGGCAGGGTGAAAGCAGCAATCAGGATAGTCTGACTTGCCCAGACCTATGAAATTAGCTAGTTTAATCATGATGTACTTAGAAGTGAAATAGTAAGACTATTCTTTTTTTAAAACGTATGTATTTTTTAATTGACAAATAGAAATTGTGTATATTAATCATGTACCGAGGGCTGGCAAGATGGCCAAATAGGAACAGCTCTGGTCTGCAGCTGACAGCAAGACCAACGCAGAAGGTGGGTGATTTCTGCATTTCCAACTGAGGTACCCAGTTCATCTCACTGGGACTTATTAGAAAGTGGGTATAGCCCACAGAGGGCAAGCAGAGCATGGTGGGGCATCACCTCACCCAGAAAGCACAAGGGGTCAAGGAACTCCCTCCCCTAGCCAAGGGAAGCCTTGAGGGACTGTGCCATAAGGGACCGTGTTATCCAGCATAGATGCTATGCTTTTCCTGTGGTATTTGCAACCCACAGACCAAGAGATTCCCTTGGGTGCCTACACCACCAGGGCCCTGGGTTTCAAGCACAAAAGTGGGCAGCTGTTTGGGCAGACACCAAGCTATCTGCAGGAATTTAGTTTTTCATACCTCAGTGGTGCCTGGAACACCAGAAAGACAGAACCGTTCACTGCCCTGGAAAGGGGGCTGAAGCCAGGGAGCCAAGACGTCTTGCTCAGTGGATTCCACTCCCACAGAGCCCAGCAAGCTAAGATCCACTGGCTTGAAATTCTCGCTGCCAGCACAGCAGTCTGAAGTCAATCAGGGATACTCAAGCTTGGTTGTGGGAGGGGCATCGGCCATTGCTGAGGCTTGAGTCAGCAGTTTTCACCTCACAGTGTAAACAAAGCCTCCAGGAAGTTTGAACTAGGTGGAGCCCACCAGAGCACGACAAAGCCACTGTATCCAGACTGCCTCTCTAGATTCCTCCTCTCAGGCCAAGGCATCTCTGAAAGAAAGACAGCAGCCCCAGTCAGGGGCTTATAGATAAAACTCCCATCTCCCTGGGACAAAGAACCTGGGGAAAGGGGCAGCCGTGGGCCCAGCTCCAGCAGACTTAAATGTTCCTGCCTGTCAGCTCTGAAGAGAGCAGCAGATCTCCCAGCATAGCACTCAAGCTCTGCTAAGGGTCAGACTGCCTCCTCAAGCAGGTCCCTGACCTCTGTGCCTCCTGACTGGGAGACACCTCTCAGCAGGGGTCAACAGACACCTCATACAGTAGAGCTCTGGCTGGTATCTGGCAGATGCCTCTCTGAGATGAAGCTTCCAGAGAAAGGAGCAGTCAGCGCAGCCTCCAGTGGTGAAACCCAGGCAAATAGAGTCTGGAGTGGACCTCCAGCAAACCCCAGCAGACCTGCAGCAGAGGGGCCTGATTGTTAAAAGGAAAACTAAGAAACAGAAAGCAATAACATCAACATCAACAAAAAGGACACCTACACAAAAAACCCCATCTGAAGGTCACCAACATCAAAGATCAAAGGTAGAAAAATCCATGAAGATGAGGAAAAAAATAGCACAAAAATGCTGAAAGTTCCAAAAAAAGAATGCCTCTTCTTCTGCAAAGGATCACAACTCCTCACCTACAAGGGAAAAAAACTGGACAGAGAATGAGATTGATGAATTGACAGAAGTAGGCTCCAGAAGGTGAGTAATAACAAACTCCTACGTGCTAAAGGAGCATGTTCTAACCCAATGCAAGGAAGCTAAGAACCTTGATAAAAGGTTAGAGGAACTGCCAACTAGAATAACCAGTTTAGAGAAGAACATAAATGACCTGATGGAGCCAAAAAAACACAGCACAAAAACTTTGTGAAGCATATACAAGTATACAAGCTGAATCGATCAAGCAGAAGAAAGGATATCAGAGATTGAAGATCAGCTTAATGAAATAAAGTGTGAAGACAAGATTAGAGAAAAAAGAATGAAAAGAAATGAACAAAGCCTCCAAAAAATATGGGACTATGAGAAAGACCAAATCTACATTTGATTGGTGTACCTGAAAGTGACATGGAGAATGAAACCAAGGTGGAAAACACCCTTCAGGAAATTGTCCTGGATAACTTCCCCAACATAGCAAGACAGGCCAACATTCAAATTCAGGAAATACAGAGAACATCACAAAGATATTCCTCAAGAAGCGCAATCCCAAGATACATAATCATCAGATTCACCAAGGTTGAAAAAAAGGAAAAAATGTTAAGGGCAGCCAGAGAGAAAGGTCGGATTACCCATAAAGGGAAGCCCATCAAACTAACAGTGGATCTCTCTGCAGAAACCCTACAAGCCAGAAGAGAGTGGGGGCCAATATTCAACATTATTAAAGAAAATAATCTTCAACCCAGAATTTCATATTCAGCCAAACTAAGCTTCATAAGTGAAAGAGAAATAAAATCATTTCCAGGCTAGCAAATGCTGAGGGATTTTGTCACCACCAGGCCTGCCTTACAAGAGTTCCTGAAGGAAGCACTAAATAGGGAAAGGGAAAAATGGTACCAGCCACTGGAAAACATACCAAAATGTAAAGACCATCAACACTATGAAGAAACTGCATTAACTAATGTGCAAAATAACCAGCTGGCATCATAATGACAGGATGAAATTCACATATAACAATATTAACTTTAAATATAAATGGTCTAAATTCCCCAATTAAAAGACACAGACTGGAGAACTGGATAAATAGTCAAGAACCATCAGTGTGCTGTGTTCAGGAGACCCATCTCACATGCAAAGACACACATAGGCTCAAAATAAGGGGATGGAAGAATATTTAAAAGGCAAATGGAAAGCAAAAAAAAGCATGGGATGCAATCCTATTCTCTGATAAAACAGACTTTAAACCAACAAAGATCAAAAAAGACAAAGAAGGGCATTACATAATGGTAAAGGGATCACTGCAACGAAAAGAGCTAACTATCCTAAATACATATGCTTTCAATATAGCAGCACCCAGATTAATAACACAAGTTCTTAGAGACCTACAAAGAGACTTAGACTCCCACACAATAATAGTGGGAGACTTTAACACCTCATTGTCAATATTAGACAGATCAATGAGACAGAAAATAAACAAGGATATTCAGGACTTGAACTCAGCTCTGGACCACATGGACCTAATAGACTTCTACAGAACTCTCCACCCAAAATCAACAGAATATACATTTTTCTCAGCACTACATAGCACTCACTCTAAAATTGAACACATAATTGGAAGTAAAACAGTCCTTAGCAAATGCCAAAGGATGTAAATCATAACAGTCTCTCAGACCACAGTGCAATCAAATTAGAACTCAGAATTAAGAAACTCACTCAAAACCACACAACTATATGGAAACTAAACAACCTGCTCCTGAATGACAACTGGGTAAATAAGAAAACCAAGGCAGAAATAAATAAGTTCTTTGAATCTAATGAGAACAAAGACAAAATGTACCAGAATCTCTGGGACATAGCTAAAGTAATGTTTAGAGGGAAATTTATAGCACTAAAGGCCCACATGAGAAAGCGGGAAAGATCTAAAATCCACATCCTAACATCACAATTACAAGAACTAGAGAAGCAAGAGCAAACAAATTCAAATGCTAGCAGAAGACACAAAATAACTAAGAACAGAGCAGAACTGAAGGAGATAGAGACAAAAAAAACCCTTGAAAAAGATCAGTGAATCCAGGAGCTGCTTTTTCTAAAAGATTAACAAAATAGACAGACCACCAGCCAGACTAATAGAGAACAAAAGAGAGAAGAATCAAATACACACAATAAAAAATGATAAAGGGGATATCACCACTGATCCCACATAAATGCAAACTACCACCAGAGAATACTATAAACAACTCCATGGAAATAAACTAAAAAATATAGAGGAAATAGATAAATTTCGGGACACATACACCCTCCCAAGGCTAAACCAGGAAGAAGTCGAATCCTTGAATAGACCAATAACAAGTTCTGAAATTGAGGCAGTAACTAACAGCATACCAAACAACAAAAGCCCAGGACCAGATGGATTCACAGCAGAATTAGACCAGAGGTACAAAGAAGAGCTGGTACCATTCCTTCAGAAACTATTCCAAACAATAGAAAAAGAGGGACTCCTCCCTAACTCATTTTATGAGGCCAGCATCATCCTGATACCAAAACCTGGCAGAGACACAACAAAAAAAGACAATTTCAGTCCAATATCCCTGATGAACATCGATAAGAAAATCCTCAAAAAATAAAAAATAAATAATAGGCAAACTGAATCCAGCAGCACATCAAAAAGTTTACCCACCAAGATCAAGTTGGCTTCATCCCTGGGATGCAAAGCTGGTTCAACATACGTGAATCAATAAACGTAATCCATCACATAAACAGAACCAATGACAAAAAACACACGATTATCTCAATAGATCCAGAAAAGGCTTTCAATAAAATCAACACCCCTTCATTGCTAAAAACACTCAATAAACTAGGCACTGATTGAATGTTTCTCAAAATAATAAGAACTACTTATGACAAATCCACAGCCAATATCATACTGAATGGGCAAAACCTGGAAGAATTCCCTTTGAAAACCGGCACAAGACAAGGATGCCCTATCTCACCAATCCAATTCAACACAGAATTGGAAGTTCTGTCCAGGGCAATCAGGCAAGAGAAAGAAATAAAGCATATTCAAATAGGAAGAGAGGGAGTCGAATTGTCTTTGTTTGCAGATGACATGATTGTATATTTAGAAAACCCCATCGTCTCAGCCCAAAATCTCCTTAAGCTGATAAGCAAATTCAGCAACGTCTCAGGATAAAAAATCAATGTGCAAAAATCACAAGCATTACTATACACCAATAATAGACAAACAGAGAGCCAAATCATGAGTGAACTCCCATTCACAATTGAACTAACCTGCTCCTGAATGACAACTGGGTAAATAACAAAACTAAGGCAGAAATAAGTAAGTTCAAAGAGAACTTGAACTTATTTATTACAAATAAGTTTAGTAACTTAAATAATTACAAAGAGAATAAAATACCTAGGAGTACAACTTACAAAGGATGCGAAGGACCTTTTCAAGGAGAACTACAAACCGCTGCTCAAGGAAATAAGAGAGGACACAAACAAATTGAAAAACATTCCATGCTCCTGGATAGGAAGAATCAATATCTTGAAAATGGCCAGACTGCTCAAAATGATTTATAGATTCAATGCTATTTCCATCAAGCTACCATTGACTTTCTTCACAGAATCAGAAAAAAAAAAATACTTTAAATTTCATATGGAACCAAAAGTGAGCCCATATAGCCAAGACAATCCTAAGCAAAAAGAACAAAGCTGGAGGCATCATGCTACCTGAATTCAAACTATACTACAAGGCTACAGTAACCAACGCAGTAACCAAAACAGCATGGTACTTGTACCAAAACAGATATATAGACCAATGGGACAGAACAGAGGCCTCAGAAATAACACCACGTATCTACAACCATCTGATCTTTGACAAACCTGACAAAAATAAGCAATGGGGAAACGATTCCCTATTTAATAAATGGTGTTGGGAAAACTGGCTAGCCATATGCAGAAAACTAAAATTGGATCCCTTTCTTACACCTTATACAAAAATTAACTCAAGATGGATTCAAGACTTAAATGTAAGACCTAAAACCATAAAAACCCTAGAAGAAAATCTAGGCAATACCATTCAGGACATAAGCATGGGCAAAGACTTCATGACTAAAACACCAAAAGCAATTGCAACAAAAGCCAAAATTGACAAATGGGATCTAATTAGAAAGCTTCTGCACAGCAAAAGAAACTACCATCAAAGTGGACAGACAACCTACAGAATAGGAGAAAATTTTTGCAATCTATCCCTCTGACAAAGGGCTAATATACAGAATCTACAAGGAACTTAAACAAATTTAAAGAAAAAAAAAGACCCCATCAAAAAGTGTGTGAAGGATATGAACAGACACTTCTCAAAAGAAGACATTTATGCAGCCAACAAACATTTGAAAAAAAGCTCATCATCACTGGTCATTAGAGAAATGCAGATCAAAACCACAATGAGATACCATCTCACGCCAGTTAGAATAGCAATCATTAAAAAGTCTGGAAACAACAGATTCTGGAGAGGATGTGGAGAAATAGGAATGCTTTTACACTGTTGGTGGGAGTGTAAATTAGTTCAACCATTGTGGAAGACAGTGTGGTGATTCCTCAAAGATCTAGAACCAGATTTGACCCAGCAATTCCATTACTGGGTATAAATCCAAAGGATCATAAATCATTCTACTACAAGGACACATGCACATGTATGTTTATTGCAGCACTATTGACAATAGCAAAGACTTGGGACCAACCCAAATGCCCATCAGTGATAGACTGGATAAAGAAAATGTGGCACATATACACCATGGAGTACTATGCAATCATAAAAAAGAATGAGTTCATGTCCTTTGCAGGGATAAGAATGAAGCTGGAAACGATCATTCTCAGCAAACTAACACAGGAACAGAAAACCAAACACTTCATGTTCTCAGTCATACATGGGAGGTGAACAATGAAAACACGGAGGCAACATCACACACTGGGGCCTGTTGCAGGGTGGGGGGCTAGGGGAGGGATAGCATTAGGAGAAATACCTAATGTAGATGACAGGTTGATGGGTGCAGCAAACCACCATGGCACATGTATACCTATGTAACAAGCCTGCATGTTCTGCACATGTATCCCAGAACTTAAAGTATAATTAAAAAATTTAAAAAATAATTGACCACATGATGTTTTGGAATATGTATACATTATGAAATAAAAGTCTACTAAAGTCTTATTGGATATGTATAAACAGAAAAATTCCAAGTCAAGTAAACAAAAGTGTATCTCAAATTATAAAGTTAGTCATCATCTTTCAATCAATTCTCAGACTTGAGCCAATTTATAGGCCCAGAACCCCCTTGAAGTAAGGGGGAATCCAGTTCCTCTTGAGGAAATACTCCAACAGACTACCAAAAAGTATGTTGTAAATCTTTCTCCCAGTCTTCCCCAAAAATATCTTGTCCAGTGCATTAGGAAAAATAAAATAATCCAATTTTAGGGGAACTACTGGACACTAGCTCCGAAATAATATTAATCATCATTGTGGCTCACCATTCAGAGTAGGGGCTTATGAAGGTCAGGTAATAAATAAAGTTTTAGCTCAGGTCCATCTCATAGTGGGTCGAGTGTGTCCCTAAACCCATCCTGTGGGTATGCAATTATGCATTCCCGGTTCTAGAATGCATAATTGAAAGAGACATACATAGCAGCTGCAAGAATCCCCACATTTGCTCTCTGATCTGTGTAGTTAGGGCTATTATGATGGGAAAAGCCAAGTGAAAACACTAGAATGGCCTCTACCCATGAACATAGTAAATCACCGATAATAAAACATTCATTGAGGGATTGCAGAGATTATTTGTGCCACTGTTAAGAAAAGATGCAAGGATAGCAATTCACACCATATCTCCATTCAACTCTCCTATTTGGCCTATGCAGAAGACAAATGGATCTTGGAGAATGACAGAGGATTATCATAAATTTAGCCAGGTTAGTGACTCCGCAGATTCCCCCCAAAAGTGGGCAACAGCATCACAACAGCCCCTCTCAAGGACATCCCTGAAGGAGAGTCATGATGGAAAATCTTCCCAGTGAGAGATCTTCCCTGATCTTTGAACAGGGTACCTGGTTGCACACATTTTGCCACAAAGGAGAAATGACAAAAAGTTCTTCTATCCCAGTTCATGGGCTGTAGCCAATGGTTTGACTGGATGGTCAGGGAATTTGAAGAAACGTAATTGGAAAACTGCTGAGAAACAAACATCGGGAAGAGATATATGAATATATATCTCTGAAGGAAAAAAAATGTTAAAATATGTGTGTCCCACAAGAATGCTCACCAAGAGGTGACCTCAGCAGTGGAGGGGGGTTTTGAAATCAAGTGGACAGAGTAACCCATTCTGTGAATACCAGTCAGCCTCTTTCCCCAACCATCCCTGTTATCACCCAATTGGCTTATGAATAAAGTGACCATGGTGATAGGAGAAGAGGTTAAGCATGGGCTCGGCAACATGGACTTTCATTCACCAAGGCTAACCTGGCTATGGCCTCTGCTGAGTGCCCAACATGCCAGCAGCAGAGACTGGCACTGAGTCCTCTATATGGCATTATTCCCCAAGGTGATCAGTCAGATACCTGGTGGCAGGTTGATTACACTGAATTATTTCCATCGTGGAAGGTGTAGTATTTTGTCCTTATTGGAATGGACACTTACTCTGGGTTTTTCTTCCCTGAGTGCAGTGTTTCTGCCAAAGCTACCATATGTGGATCTACAGATTGCCTTTTACACTGCCATGGTATTTGTCACAGCATTTCTTTTAATCAATGAAATCACGTCACAGCAAAAGAAATGTGGTAAGGAGGCCATGGTCATGGAATTCACTGGTCTTACCATGATCACCACCATTCTGAAGCAGCTTGCTTGACAGAGCAATAAAATGGCCTTTTGAAGGTTCAGTTACAGTGCAAGTGAGTGTCAAAACTTTGCAGGGCTAGGGTATGGTTTTTCAGAAGTCTGTATATGCTCTAAATTAGCCTCCAATATATGGCATTGTTTCTTTCATAGCCAGGATTCATGAGTCTGGAAATCAAGAGGTGGAAACAGGAGTAGCACCATACCTCTTATTGTCACCCTTGGAAATTCACTAACAAAATGTTTACTTCCTGTTCCCATGACATTCTGCTCTGCTGGCCTAGAGGTCTTGTTCAAGAAGGAAGAATGTTTCTACCAGGAGGCACAACAATGATTTCACTGAATTGGGATTTTTAACACAAGTACCTGGCCACTTTGGGCTCCTCATCTCACTGAATCAACAGGTAAAGAAGGGAGTTATGGTGTTAGCTAGGGTGATTAATCCTGACTACCAAGGGGAAATTGAACTACTTCTCCAAAATGGAGGCAAAGAAGAATATGTCTGGAATACAGGAGATCCCTTAAAGTGTCTCTCAGTGTTACCATGCCCTGTAACTAAGGTCAATGGAAAACTACAACCCAATTCAAACAGGACTACTAATAGGTGAGACTCTTCAGGAATGAAGGTTTGGGTCACCCTACCAGGTAAACAACCACAATTAGCTAAGGTACTTGCTGAAGGCAAAGGAAATACAGAATGAGTAGTAGAAGAAGATAGTTATAAATACCAGCTACAATCATATGACTAGTTACAGAAACAAGGACTCAAGCTGCCATGAGTGTTTTCTTCTTATTTTGATATATATACACACACATATATGCATTTGATATGTACACATATATATACACACAAATACATCTGTGTGTATATATTTATATACATACATATATTAAGCCAATATCTTTGGTTTCTTTTCTCTCTTTTTTTCAATTATATAATATAAAATGTACCGACTTTATATCACCATTTTAGTATTATTAATTTTACATAATAGTATTTAAGAATGGGTTACCAGGAGAAGAGAAAACATCACTCATGGACTTTACCTTCTCTACTGGAAAACGGACCAATGTGCAGGATAGCTGTATCACATTAGTTGGAATTAGGACCTTATTATTGGCTTTATGTAGGTATTTGGTATTTAAGAAGAGGTTTATATATGCCAAGTTGATAAAGGGTAGGATTGTGATGATTAATTTTAGGTGTCAATTTGACTATGCTAAGGAATGACCCAATATATGGCAAAATATTATTTCAGGGTGTGTCTGTGAGGATGTTTTCAGAAGAAATCATTATTGACTCTGTAGGCCGAATGTGGAAGATTGCCCTCTTCAATGCTGATGGACACCACCCAACCTGTTGAGGGCCTGAATAGAACAAAAGTTAGAAGAACAGCAAGCTTGCTCTCTGCTTGAGTTGAGACATTCATCTTCTTCTGCCCTTGGAAATTTTGCTCCTGGTTTTCTGGCACTCAGACTTGGACTAGGATTTAAATCATCAGAATGTTGGAAGAAATATGGACTGTAGAGGCCATTCTGATGAGGTATCAAATGGAAATGAGCATGTTAGTTGACAATAGATAAAAAAAAAATCTTTGTTACAAAGTGGCAAAGAGCTTTGCTGAATTGTATTTGTGTTCCAGTGTTTATTCGAAGCTACTTGGCTGAAGTTATTTCTAAGCAAAGTTGTGGAGGCTTAACTGTCCCTGACTGCTTATGGTAAGCTGAAAGAAGGATAAACGGTTTAAAGATGGAATTATTAAGCAACAAGGAGGCAGAACTTAAAGATTTGAACATTTTTCAGCTTATTCATATGGAAAGAAAAAGAGACCTTTTCGTGGAAGAACATTAAGGGCGTGGCCAAGATAAGGAGATTCATATAGATGTGAACCATGGACTTACTCAGCCAACAGAGCAGGAAAACTGCCAGTTTGACTTGAAGAAAAAGGACACAGAAAGGAATAAAGGAAGACTGTCCTACTTTCTGTATTTTATAGGACAGAACTATAGAGCTACTCAGCTTCAAATGTGCACTATTCTTTAAAACCGGAGAAGAATGACCTCAAAGGCAATTCAGAGATCATTAGGGCTGCCTCCTTGGTTTCAAAAGGGGAGACCATCACCTTTCTTTCAACAGGCCTAACAATTGTGCAAAGCTGTGGAGGCGGGACCACTGCCCCAGTGGTTTCAGAGGCAGGATTGTCACCCCAGTGGGTCAGAAATGTAGGACTACTGTCACTGTGTGCCTAAAAGGCACAACATCGAGCCGAAGAGGATTATTCTGAAGTCTTAAAATCTCATGGAGTTTGCTTTGTACTTTGTACTTCGTACTTACTTGGAATCTGTTACCCCTTTCGTTTTTCCTGATTTCTCTCTTTTGGAATGGAAATGTGTATTTTATGCCTGTCCCATGATTGCATTTTGGATACACATGAGTTGTTTGGTTTCACAATGTCACAGCTGGAGAGCAGTTGGCCTCAGGATTAACTGTATTTTATTTTATTTATTTATTTATTTACTTTTTTGAGATGGAGTCTCACTCTGTTGCCCAGGCTGGAGTGCAGTGGCACAATCTTGGCTCACTGCAAGCTCTGCCTCCCGGGTTCACGCCATTCTCCTGCCTCAGCCTCCCCAGCAGCTGGGACTACAGGTGTCTGCCACCACACCCAGCTAATTTTTTTGTATTTTTAGTACAGACGGTGTTTCACCATGTTAGCCAGGATGGTCTCCATCTCCTGACCTCGTGATCCGCCCGCCTCAGCCTCCCAAAGTGCTGGGATTACAGGCGTGAGCCACTGCACCCGGCCAGGATTAACTGTACTTTAAATCTCATCCATATCTAATTTAGAGGATATTTAGGTGAGAACTTGGATTTTAGACTTTAGAGTTGATGATAGAACAAGTTAAGACTTTAGGGGCTGTTGAGATATAATGAATGCATTTTGCCTGTGAGAATAGCATGAGCTTTGGGGGACCAGAGGCAAAATGCTATAGACTGAATATTTGCTGTCCCCACCCCCAATTCATATGTTGAAATCCTAACCACCAATATGATGGTATTAGGTGGTGGTGGTGCCTTTTGCAGGTGATTAGATTTTGAGGGTGAAGCCCTCATTAATAAAATTTGTGCCCCTATGAAAGAGGCTCCCGATAACTCCCTTACCCCTTTTACTATGTGAGGACACAGAGAAAAGAAGACCACTATGCATCAAAGAGTGTGCCCACATCAGACTCTGAATCTGCTGGGATCTTGATCTTGGACTTCCCAGTCTCCAGAACCATGAGAAATAAATTTCTGTTGTTTATAAGCCACCTAAATATGCTACTTTGTAATAGCAGCCCTTGACTTAGACAGCTATGTTAAAGTTGAGATGCTCCTTGGATTTATAATGGTAAATATTGAGTTGGCTGTTGGCTCTACAAGTTCAAAGTTTAAGAGAGACTTGCAGGATAGAGATTTAACTTGGAGAGGTTTTTAATCATATTGACAATATTTAGAAATATGAAATTAGGTGAGGTAACCTAGAAGAGGTTCAAGAACTTAGTTCTGAGGTCATCCAAGAAGAAAGAAAGATATAAAGAAAGCACCAAAGGAGACTAAAGAGGATCAGCTATTGAGTTAGAAAGAGAATAATGAGGGTGGGATGCCAGAAGTCAAGTGCAGAAAAATAAAAACAATTAGATGAAGACTGAGATTTGACTCTTAGTGATAGATTGGATTATTATTTGCAACTTTCTACACTCTCTCTGAATTGGAATTATACTTCTCCTATCCTATGCAGCATAACTTAACAGTACACTCCTACAGTGAGTGGAATTTCTTTTCCTAACATTGTCAATATAGGGCTCATGGACATTACTTGCTTCAGCCAATGGAATGTTAGCAAATGCAATATAAAAAGATGCCATAAAGATTTGCACAGTTTGGTTCAATCTCTTATGCTCTTGCTACTTATTCTGACAAAAACATGCCATCATTCACTATGAAAAAAATATGCTGTGGATAGCAGCTGGGCTAGGGATGATGAGAGAAATGGCCAGCTTGAATCCAATCCAAATAAACGAGCCACCTAAAGCAAAGCCACTTATCTATGCCCATCCTAAATTAGTCCAGCTGTACTCAACCTGCAACATGCGGCCCTGAAAATAAATTTTTTTGTAACCCACTGAGATTCTGAAGTTGTTATGCAGCATTAATTTGGCAATAGCTGGATAATTCAGTGTTGTATTTGGCAGTTTAATGTCATGTAGTTATTTTGCCAGTGCTATTTCAGAGTCATGTCCAGAACAAAACTCTGATTAGAGTGGATTAAAAAAAATAAAAACAAAAACAAAAAAAAAAACAGGAGGAAAATACAGAGAGAATGTATAACAGACGTTTTTGAGAATCACATATATAAATGGGAAAAAAATTCAATGATATAAATTAGGCTATAAATGTATAGTAAAATAAGTTGTCTTCATTTATTTCTTGTGTTTCAAAAAACTATAGTCAGGTTAGTCACAGTGGCTCACACCTGTAATCTTGGCACTTTGGGAGGCTAAGGCAGGAAAATTTTTTGAGCCCAAGAGTTTTAGACCAGCCTGGGCAAGTTAGGGAGACCTCATCTCTGAAAAAGAAAAAAAAAAGAAAATAGCTGGGCATTGTGGCATGTGCCTTTAGTTCCAACTACTCGTGAGACTGAGGTGGAAGGATCACTTGAGCCCAGGAGGTTAAGGCTGCAGTGAGCTATAATCACACCACTGCACTCCAGCTTGGTTGACAGAGTGAGACCCCATCTCAAGAAACAAACAAATAAAAAAGTATAATCATGGGGCATCTTTCACAATTTAACTTCAAGTAATATGTTTGGTTCTTAAGTAAGTATACATCCATAGGGAATACCAGGTGTATTAGTCTGTTCTCACACTGCTAATAAAGACATACACAAGACTGGGTAATCTATAAAGAAAAGAGGTTTAATTGACTCACAGTTTCACATGGCTGGGGAGGCCTCATGATCATGGTGGAAGGCAAATGGGGAACAAAATCATGGTGGCAGGCAAGACAGCTTGTTCAGGGGAACTCCCATTTATAAAACCATCGGATCTCATGAGACTTATTCACTACCATGAGAACGGTATGGGGGAAATTGCCTCCATGATTCAATTATCTTCACCCAGCCCTGCCCTTGACATGTGGGGATTATTACAATTCAAGGTGAGATCTGGGTGGGGACATGCCCAAACCATCTCACCAGGAAAAGGAAAGCGTTTTATTAATTTGGTCTATATTAGCTAAAACTGAGCCTTGAGAATGAATAAGATTCTTAAGACTCAGAACTGTGTTGTATTAAAAGCATCATAATCTGCATAATCTTTTCTGATTTCCTCTACTTAGTTAAATGGAATGCCACTAGAAATAAAAGAAATCCTTTCACTCTCCAACCCCATCTTGACACTACTCCTGGGACTATCTTAAATTTAGAGCAAGTATTCTTGCCTCAACAGTATGCTAAGAAGTTTAATTAACAGAAAATTATATTTCACACCTATATCAAGTATGAAATACATGCATAGAAAATAAGCATGGAAATCATGGGCAAACTTGCTTTACAGAACCCATCTGCCAGACATACTAAAATGGCATTATTTACCTTTTCTTGAGCAGGTAGCTAATTTCTGTGGGAATTTTTAGATGTTAAACCTCAGAAATTCTCAGAAATCCTGTTTTCTTTGCACTATGTACATGAAAAGAGTGAAAGCAAACAAAAACAAAAAATCTCTATTTGTAGTTTAGCACCTCTGGCCCCTCCTCTTTGGCTGAGAAGAGATCAGATGTCCAAATATCCTGCCCCTAGAGAGAGCACACAGATGGACCTCAGAAGGATGTTGAAGTCTGTGGGCTCCCCAGAAAGCTGATAGTTATATGTGAGCCCTTTTCAGGCAGGGATAGGAGAGCTCTCACCAAAACTAGTGAAATCACCTAAGCCAGAGACTTATGGATATCCATTCTAGGGAGACAACTCATCTTTTGGCCTGAAGTTATTAGATTATTTTTCTCCATTACTTTGCTGTTTTTGCTCTTAAGAAAAGAGGGTTTTTTCATCTTTCCTATGTTATCCTGAGAGTCAAATATGGCGAATAGTCGAATGGGGATAATATCTCACGAAGTCATTCTGAGGATCAGATAATTTCTGGGTGGATGGCAGGCCAGATACCTCTTTGTTGTTTGCATGTGTTTTTTCAGTTATAGAACTTTCAAAGATGAGATTGGAGTTAAGAGATATGTCCTTAAATCGTGGGATAATGACAATCCTACATGCATTCGACAAATATTTATTGAACACATTGGTAAACCAGATAACACAATCCCTGCATTCATGTAGCTTTCATTTTAGTGGTAGACAGAATGTACTACAAAGGAACACATAAAATAATTGCAGATAGTGACAACAGCTAACATGACTAGATAAAGTTGTTCTTTTGAGTAGTCGGTCAGATAAAAAGCCTTTCAGAAGAAATGACGATTGAACTGAAACCTGGCTTATGAGAAAGTGCCAGCCAAGCAAAATCTGTGGGAAAAGCATTCAAAGCAAAAGAAAAAACAAGTGAAATACTCTTAGGGGAAAAAAAAATGACCTTGGCATACTTTAGATGAATTCTACATAATTAGAATGTAGTAAAAATGGGAGACTATAAGGTCAGAAAAATAGATAAATAGGGATTGGATCATGTATGAAGTATGTTACCCTTTGAAAAACATGCATTATATCTTTTAGTAATGATGATAATATTTGAAATACAAGTTGACCCATTGCAAAAGCCTGGTAATGATTTGTGAGAAGAGATACCGTATTAGGATAATGAATTCATATTGCTAAGCCACTGTAGACATAAAAAAGATTGCCTCTATGTGATAAAAACTTAAATAAATATCTAGGAAGAAAACAGGCCTTCAAAAAATCCTGTATCAGCTATATGGCTTGTCTATATTACTCTCAATATTGGCATTTTAGGGATAATCCCAATATTCCATTTATTTTTTTTAAATACATTTTTCCTTCAAGTAGTTTTAGATTTACGGAAAAATTGAGAAAATAGTGCAGAGTTCCCATGTAGCCTATGCTCTGTTTCCTCCATTGTTAACATCTTATATTGGTATGGTATATTTTTCACAATTAAGGAACTAATATTGATACATTATAATTAACTAAATCCATACTTAATTTAGCTTTTTTTTTTTTTTGAGACAAGAGTTTCACTCTGCTGCTCAGGCTGGAGTGCAATGGCATGGTCTCAGCTCACTGCAACCTCCACCTTCTGGGTTCAAGTGATTCTCCTGCCTCAGCCTCCCTAGTAGCTGGGATTACAGGCATGTACCACCAAGCCCAGCTAATTTTTGTGTTTTTTAGTAGAGATGGGGGTTTCACCATGTTGGCCAGGCTGGTCTGGCCTGACGTCAGGTGATCCACCCACCTTGGCCTCCCAAAGTGCTGGGATTACAGGCATGAGCCAGTGCACCTGGCCTAGATTTCTTAAATGCCTTTTGTTGTTGTTCCAGCGTAGCATGGTAGATTGAGTTGTCGTGTGCCTCTATGGTCCCTTGCTTATCACAGTGTCTCAGATTTTCCTTAACTTTGATGACCTTCACAATTTTGAGGAGCACTGGGCAGCTATTTTATAAAACGTCCTTTAATTTGGATTTGTCTGATGTTTTTCTTATGATTAGACCAAGAGTATGTAGTTTTAAGAATACCACAAAAGTAAAGTGCCATTTTTATCACATCATACCAAGGAACATAGCATTAAGATGACTTATCACTGTTGATCACCTGGCTATGGTAGTTATTTTTAGGTATTCAACTGTAACGTTACTCTTCTCTCTGCCCCCTTAGGAAACAGCTTCCTCATTGGAGTAGATTACTTACATGCAGTGTCTCTTGTTCTCAGTCTTACAAACTCTACCCATTTCTAAAGTTATTTTGGTTGACATTTCCCTACACCCCCACCCCTTCAGTGAGGTTATTTTATAAACTTATCATACAGTTATATCAAAGTTTGCATTCCATACTGGGATCCTCCCTAAATGATTTGTTTAAATTTGCATACACTAAGGTTCATTATTCTTGCTGCAATATTCTATAGGTTTTCACAAATGCATTGTCATGGATCTACAACTTAACTATCATACAGAATAGTTTCACAACCCTAAAAGTTTCCCTATGTTTTATCTATTTAACCTTCTTCCCTCCTTCAACACCTGGAAATCACTTGTTATCCTTGTTATAGTTTCATCTTTCCAGAATATCATGTAATTGGAATCATGTGGCATATAGTCTGGCAAAATGTTTTCCTTGGAGTGTAGACCTGTCTTAGTCTGTTTGTGTTGCTATAAAGGAGTAGATTAGGCTGGGTAATTCATAAAGAAAAGTGGTTTACTTGGTGCATGGTTCTGAAGACTGTACAAAAAGCATGGCACCAGCATTGCTTCTGGTCAGAGTTTCAGGGAGCTACCACTCATGGCAGAAAAGCCAGCTATGCAGAAAACATATGGTGAAAGATGCAAGAAAGAGAGAAGGAAGAAGGTGCCAAGCTCTTTTTAACAACCAGCTCTCATGGGAACTAACAGAGTGAGAATTCACTCATATCTTCCCCCTCCACCAGGGAGGGGATTAATCTATTTATGGAGGATCTGCTCCCATGAGCCAAACATCTCCCATTAGGCCCTACCTCCAGCATTGGGGATTAGGTTTCAACATAAGGTTTAGGGGACAAACATCCAAAATGCAGCAAGGAATTTGATATGGAGCACTCCATGGGTAAATTTTATGGTGATTCTTCTTTTCCCATTGTCAGAGCCACAAGGGGGGTTGTCTCCTGGATCTTCACTATAAGAACTGGGTAGGACTATTGGGGGAGAACCCAAGATAGAGTGAGCTCCCACTAAGACTATGGCCCCATGCATTTCTCACTATCATGCCAGTGTACACTTACACTCTAAAAACTGGTCAAAGTGATCATGTAACTGCTCCAACAGCTGATGGCCCCAGTGGCTTCTCTTCCAGATTTCAGAGTGGGAATTTGCTCTGCAACTTCAGTTTTCTGTTAAGTACAATAAAAGTCATTGGTTTTTAGTTTGTTTAGATTTTCATATTGTAAGGACGGGCCTGGCAACTTCTAAGTTATTTCCATGTGGAAACTAAAACTACAAGTCCTTTACTTATTTTTCCTTAAATATGTTAATATCTTCTTACATTTTTCCTTTCTCAGGCACTGTGTTACTCGCACTAAACTTACTATCTTGCTGGGTGTTTTCATACAGTTAAGTACATTCTCAAGGAACCTCAACAAATTATACTGTCTCTTTGTCCTGTACTTTTTTTGTCTTTATTTTGTTCGCATTTTTTCTTTTGTTTTTTCATAGTGGGTTCCCAATAAATTATTACCTGCATACATTACTAATTAATAACAAATAGAGATATAAAATGAGAATAATAAATTCAGTTTTCAAATCTACAAGATTAAAAATGCCATGCTAACTTATTTTACATCAGTTTTATACTTGGGTTCTTTGTGACATAAGGAAGATAATAATAATTTTAAACAATAATAACCTATGCTATAAGCTAAAGAAAACCTACTAGAAATTATATAGTTATCATTAAGGTGACACCTTTTACATCAAAACATATTGTCATCATCACCAGCAGAAAATTTACAAAGGTCAATCTGGGAACTAAATGACTCATCTAGAGAGCAATTTGTCTTTATTTGCTTAACATAGACCCTTATCACTTAGTGACATTCATTTATGCAGTTGTAATAAGCTTAATAATAATCCTTGAATTAAAAATTTTATGCAAAATAATTTTATATTATATGTATTATAATTTTATATCCTTGAATTAATTTTTATTCCTTGAATTAAGATTTCATGCAAAATAAAATAATTTTATATGATATTTTATATTAATTGTAATTTTATATTTTTATGCAGTAATAACATAACTCATTTCTAAGTGGATCTAAAGAAGAAAAATCTCTTCCAAGAATTCAGCATTATGAGATATATCACCTGTTCCATTCATTTTAATGTTTTTCCTCCAATGTACGTGTGGATCTTTTATTTTTCTCTGAATTGTGGCCAAAGCCAAAGAAATAATTCAAAATATAACATTGTTACCCAGACCCTACATTTATATTCTCTGTTATTTGGAGGTGATATGTTATGAAAAAATTCTATACATGACTTAAAAGTACATATTTTAACATCTGAGTCCTTCAAACTGACTTCAACCTTTATTGAACTTCAGACTTCTCCAAAAATACTCATGTTTTCTTTAAATCAACTGGTGACAGAAAGACACACGGTCTCTGCCCATATCTAACAAGGAATAAATTACCTATAAAACCACCAAAGTAAGTAAGTAAAGTACTTTACTCAGGAAGACCCAGTTTCTCATAGTATCTGGGTGTTTTTAAAGAGGGTTTATGGAAGAGGCATTAACTCTTTCAGATCAGCCAAGGTCTGAATACATTGAAGCAATAACACAATTTTGACTTGAGAACAATATAAAGTAGTCATATAATGTAATGTAATATAATATAATGAAGTGTACTGAAAGGAACTTAAAGCCCTGGAAACTGGGTTCCAATCTGTTTCTCACATTAATTTATGTACATAAATTTGAATCTAATGAATGCTAAACTTACTAGCTTTATTCATCCCATATATTTACTGGGTTTTTCACCTCATCCCCAGTAATTAGGTTTAACTGATAAGACATGTTATATAAAAGGCTGTATCCAATCTAAAAGAACAAGCCACTTTCTCATAAGTATCATCTAGTAAGTTACTGTTTGGCATTGTGTTTCCTTGAATTTACATAAGCTATTATGAAAGAAGAGATAATTTTGATAACTTAGTTTTTTTTAAGATTCTTTCTTCAGTTATCTTACTATTTCCATGATGCTTCTTATGAGAAACCTCCAATTCTTTCCATTCCCTACACACTATTTTCTATGTGTAAGTTATTCATTGATGGAATGGCAATAATCTAACATAAATTGATTCATGCTCCTCTGTTAATAGAGTTAAGGTGTTACAGTATTATTATTCTCAGAATCCCTGCCATTTTCTCCTTTTCCAGGAAAGCTGAATACTGGATACCTTATTAAGCCCAATTCCAATAAATAAGTGCCTAAGCCTACCTTCTGAGCAAATAACTGCCTTCTGAGAAATGCATCTATAGACTCAAGTCTTTCTGTCTCTTTAAATGTGTCCCATAGAGAAAGGTGGAATGTCCCAGTGGATAAGTTAGGCAAGTGTTATCTGCTCTGTAAATGCAATCTCCCTTACAGGCAGATCCCAAGCTCCAGACTTGGGTGAGTACATAGAGCAGCATGGAAAGACTGCTTCTGGCTAGAATTCTAAGTTGCATTTTCCTATTCAGATTTAGCACGTTAACATTAATAAATGTATTCTCTCCCACATGACTTCCAAATCTATCTACTAAAACTTCAATATGGAAAAAAAAGTATTGTGAATATGGAAATATACATTTTTCTTTTAAATTCCTTAAACAAGAGTTCGTTGACATAAACTTGGAAAAGTTAATCATAGACACGTATTTATTATTTATATAGTTATTTTTTAATATGATGTACCAAAACATTAACCTGTGGTAAGATAACAAATTCATCTACATTATTTGGTTCTATGGATCATTTTGTGATATAAAAGCACACACATTTGTATACATGCACTATGGGAAATTACAAATAACTCAAGTAAAAGCTCTTTTGTATAAATGTTTTCAATGATTCTGTACCAAATTGGATTATTTCCTCTGTAGACATCATGACTCAAGCAGTATACCTTTAATTATTTTTCTATTTGTGCTTAAACAAAAGCATTTGTTTTTATAGTCCACATTTAAAAATATGGTTGAATATAAAAATATCGATCAAATTTGTTATTTTTAAAAAAGGTTCCCTTAACTAATCCTGATGGGAAATTCAGTGGAAGTAGATAATTTGAGCTAGATATAATACTAGAACAATTCCTCTCTGGGGAGGTTTGACGAGACTCATTATAGAACCAATTACTATGTGCAGGTGAATTGTTAGACTGTGGAGATGCTGCGTGGTCATATAACTATCTTCACTAAGTCCTGCTACTGCTATACTAGCATAGCCTTATTGCTGCCTGTGAAGACTGATCAACCTCAGCTCCAAGAACACACTTAACTTGATCTAACCTTAGCTTTTGTGGCTACACAGACTCTACAAGCAAGTTGATTTCATTGTTCCCCCTTTGCAATTAGTCTACTAGTCTCTATTTCTCTTTTACTGTTGCATTATTATTCTTTCCTTATAAACCCATTTTCTCTGCTTCCCGATGCACTTAAGGGAACACCTCTTCCCACTCTGCTCTCCCCAGCCCCAGTTCTAGAGTTCATTGCTGAGCACTAATTTTTAATTGTTGGGAGAGAGAAGATGTTTGTCACAGTTTATTTGGGTATTTACTTTGGTTTGGTTGGAGAGCAGGAGGCAAGTGGGGGGAGTGGGGAGAAGGTGAATCTCAAGTAGTTCAAATAATACAAATATGGTCGTCACTTTTGTGGCAAATATCTGGGAAAGCCTACACCAAAATCCTAATATGGAAAGTAAAATTTTATTTTAAAAATGCATTATTCATCTGCTTTTTGTAGTGTTTCTACTGTGATCACGTTACATTTGTTTCTTAACCTCTTTTATGAGCAAAGAATGGCAAAATCAAATCTAAGACTACCAATTTTATCAAGTTAGCTAGATTTCTTAAATAATAAGATACAAAGTTAATATTTCATAATGGAAATGAGCATGCTCATACACTGCTAACACAACTTAAAGAGTTACAATCTTCTTTCGGTGGCAATTTGGCAATCTGCATGTGAGTCCTTAAATCAGTGCATTAGCTTTTAGTAATTTCACTCAAGGGAAAAATTAAGAATGTGTACACAGACACAGAAAGAAAAATGCATATCACATGAGTTTATTATAAGAAATTATAGGAAATTATGCCTCATTCTATGAAACTTATTAAAAATACTTTTGATTGAGTTGTGTAACAAATTCTATGCAATCCTTTTTAAATGGTGATAGGGAAAACCCTTCAGTGACATGGAAAATTGTTCTGTGTTTATTTTTAAGTTAAGGAAAGGTAGATAAAATACTTTATGGTTTATCAACTGCAATACTTTTGTAATAGGTAGTCTTCAGCTTTTATGTGCTCAACATTCACACAGCCAAATTTTTGTATGTTATTTAACAATTGTATTTCTTGATCAGTCTTGCTAGTAGTTAACATTGTTCTTTATTTAAAAAACGAAATTTGTCTCATTTTCTTTCTTTTTTACTTATTTCTACTCTTATTGTTTTTATTTCTGTTCTTCTATTTATTTAGTGGTTCATTTGCTCTCCTTTATCTACATTCATAAAGTGAAACATATATGCAAACCTGTTTTCCTTTGAAAGAAGTAGCATATCCATGTAAGGCAATAACTTTCTCTCTAAATAACGCTTTAACTCCATCTCCCAGATATTCAGTTTTCATGATCATCATTTGGGGAAAATTTCTCTGTGACAAATAAAGTTCTTTAGAATTGTGTCATTTAATTTTCACATATTTGGGACTTTTTGATATCTTATTTTTATTAATTTCTTTAATATTATTTTTCTGATTTATAATTTAGTACTCTTACAGTGCATATTTTATAATATTTGAACTATTAGAAACTCAAGAAACATTTGATCAAACTTTGTGAACATTTCCTATGAATTTCAAAGAACAAATATTTTGTTATTGTGTGTCATATTCTATAAATAGCAATTTATTCAAGATGATTAATAGTATTGGTCACATTTTTATATTATTATGAGCCTTTTTTAGACTTGTTTTATCAATTAGTGAGAGATAATAAACTCTTATGCTTTTGCCTTTGGTTTCCTCAATTTTGCTTCATATATCTTGGGTCCTGTTATTACATGCAAACACATTTATAACTGTTAATTCTTCCTCATGATTTGACCTTTATATCTGTATGTAATGTCCCTATTTTGTTCTGGTGCACTTGTCTTAAATGAATCGTATACACATCCAAATTTTTCAGTGAATCCAAGCAAATTTAACAGCTTTTGTTGAGCAAAAGTGTCATCTGCCATAACAACTCCCACAATTCTAACACACAAACTGCAGACAAACTTCTTTCATGCTCCAATGTGTATGTTTATGCCTCAGGATTTGCTAACACTTCTGCAGTGGAAAACATTTGCTGTTGAAACAAATAGTTTCTTCATAAATCCCCAACTTGGCTGTGAAGATACTGACAATTTTGTTGATTTTACAAACAATCATCAGTCATGTCTCATCCAAGTAAAAATATGTTATTTGTCCATAGAAAGCTATGTTATATAAATAATAAATTTAAGGAAAAACATATCCCATTACATAATCATTATAATTGTACATTAATGTGTTTATTTTTTCATTACATATTTATTTTTTGTCTACTCTGCACAAGGTACTAGGGTTACAAAAATGAGTAAGAAGAGAAGGTAAAGGGCATGGCTCTACCCCCAAACAAAGAGATGGAATATAAAAGCGAAGAATTGGCTGGGGGTGGTGGCTCACCCCTGTATTCCGAGCACTTTGGGAAGCTGAGGTGGGCAGATCACTTGACGTCAGGAGTTCTAAACCAGCCTGGCCAACATGGTGAAACTCCATCTCTACTAAAAATACAAAAAAAAAAAAAAAAAGCCAGACATGGTGGCAGACATTTGTAATCCCAGCTACTCGGGAGGCTGAAGCAGGAGAAGATCTTGAACCTGGTAGGTGGAGGTTTCAGTGAACCAAGATCACGCCACTGCAGTCCAGACTGGGTGACAGAGTGAGACTCTGTCTCAAAAAATAAAATAAATAAATGAAAATGAAAAATATATGTACATTTAGAATACATGATATAAGCCATACACGGTGGCTCATGCCTATAATCCCAGCACTTAGTGGGGCTATAGGGTATTTGGACAGAAATATTGAGACTTATTTAAATGACTTTTGCATAAAAGTTGAATGTAGATTAAAGAAAGTGCCTTTGAGGCAAAAATTTGCAAGAGAAAATGCATATGTTTAGAAATAAATGTGAAATGTTAAAGGGAAATTTGGTAGAAATTTGGCTAAAGTCAATTGTTCATGTTAAGAGAAGAGTGATAACTAATGTTGGATATTTCATACATGCTACACTGAAGACTGTTTTTAATGTTGGGACATTGCTTCACTAAGAATTTTTGAGATGGAGGAAGCCAATGAAAAGACTGAAGTGGGTAGCTGACACCAATATGTTTAGTATGGACTAGATGAGAAAGAGAAGTGAGGTTGTCATAGCAACGAAGACACTATTGCAGTGGTCTAATTACATCATTGCATTCATTTTTCTAAGGATGATTTTTGTGTGTTTGTAAGAAGAGCATTTTTTATATTAGTTAATTGTTTTGAAAATGGACAAACTGTAGAAACAGTAGAATAGGCACTTCTGGTTATGCCAACATGAAACATTACTGATACATTCTTTGTGGAGAATGTCTAAATGTAGCAAAGCAATCTAAATAGAGATGTTTCAGATTAAAATGTTACATGATCTCCTTATTAATGTTACTTGAGTGCATATTTCAGCACTCTAGGAACTGATTTTATTATTAAAACTATCTTTTCTAAATCTTAATTTCTGGATCTCCAGTTTCAGAGTCACTTGTTGATAATTGTTGAAAATGTAGATTCCTGAGTCTCAGTTCATGCTTACTAAATCAGAATTCCTGGAGGTGGGACCAGGAATTTGCATTTATTTAATGAAAAAGATAAGTGTTTCTTAAGCACATGAGGGTGAATTCAAACTCAGCTTTGTTTTTTTTCTTTTCTGCCCCCGTGAATACTGTAAGATATTTCTGTGCTTTATGTTAGTGCTACCCCTTGAGTAGTTGTGAGTGTGTTTACATACACATGTGCTATGATTTAAGCAATTGATTTAAGCACTTACGCACTGAAGTTTATGAACAGACACACTTAACACTGCAGGAAAGAAATTTACAACCAATAACTTCTGTTCACAATGAAAGAAAAACTACTAAAGAAATGGAACTACCTTGTAGTGTTGATGATTTCTTATCTGAATCACACTGTTAATATCCTACATGTGATGTTACGTAACACTAAATGACATTAATGTTGCAGAGGTCCAGAAACTAGTTTATTTTTATTGCCTTTGTGGGTTCATAGTGAAGCAGGATATTTCCCTGTCCCCCTTCATGGGTGGGAATAGGAGTGCATGAGCGCTGGAGTCAGCTGGCTGCTCTGGCACCAACAGGGACAAACTCCACTCACTGGAACTGGCTGTGTTCCACCTCTTGCAGGTGAGGAGCCCCTTTGTTCCACCCCTTGCTGGGGGAGCATGCAGTGAGTGAGTGCAGGAGCTGAGGCAAGTGCTTTTGGGTGCCAATGGAAGCAATTTCCATACTGGCCCTGCAGTAGCATCTGGGGGGTGGACGCCCACAATCCCTGAAGCTCCAGAGAATGATACAGTGTTCTTTCAGCTCAGCCATCTGCAGATGGCTTAAGTATTAACAGCTCAGTGGGCCCTCTGCCTTTCCATGTGACGCAGCTGCTTTCTGCCAGTGAAGGCAAAGAGTCAGTGTGATGGCCTTTTGCATCTGCATTCGTGGCACCTGAGCTCTTGTCTGGTGTCCAGGAGAAATGAGGTCACACAAACAAATTGGAGGATGGTAAATGCAGGGGATTTTATTGCCAATGGAAGTGGCTCTCAGTGGGAAAGGGAGCTGAAAAGAGGATGGGGTGGGAAGGTAATCTTCCCCTGGAGTCCAGCCATCTCCAGCCAAATTATTCTCTGAAATTATGCTGTCAAGCTGTCCCTCTGAAGTCAAGCCACTTCTCTCTGATATCCAGCTGTAGTCTCTGACATCTAGCTACTTCTCCTCTCTCTGCCAGCTGAGCCTAGGGTTTTTATGGGCACATGATGCGGGGTGGGGTGGGCCATGGATAGTTTTGGAAAAGGCAACATTTGAGTGGGAAAACAGGAATGTAAGTGCTCACTTTGGGCCACAGTAGCAGGCTTTTCAGCTTGAGGGTGAGGCCCTTGCAGGGGAACCTCCTTTTTCTGCCCATAATTTCCCTACCTCCTGTCCTTACCAATAGAGCAATACTGAGAGGTGAAGCCAGCTGGGCTTCTGGGTCAGGTGGTGACTTGGAGAACCTTTCTGTCTAGCTAAAGGATTGTAAATGCACCAATCAGCACTCTGTGTCTAGCTAAAGGTTTGTAAACGCACCAATCAGCACTCTGTAAAAACACACCAATCAGCACTCTGTGTCTAGCTAAAGACTTGTAAACTCACCAATCAGCACTCTGTAAAAACACACCAATTGGCACTCTGTGTCTAGCTAAAGGTTTGTAAACTCACCAGTCAGCACTCTGTAAAAATGCACCAATCAGCACTCTGTGTCTAGCTAAAGGTTTGTAAACACACCAATCAGCACTCTGTAAAAACGCACCAATCAGCACTCTGTAAAATGGACCAGTCAGCAGGATGTAGGCGAGGCCAAATAAGGGAATAAAAGCTGGCCACCCGAGCCAGCAGTGGCAGCACTCTTGGGTCCCCTTCCATGCTGTGGAAGCTTTGTTCTTTCACTCTTCGCAATAAATCTTGCTGCTGCTCACTCTTTGGGTCTGCACTACCTTTATGAGTTGTAACACTCACCGCAAAGATCTGCAGCTTCACTCCTGAAGTCAGCAAGACCACAAACCCACCAGGAGGAAAAAAACTCTGGATGTGCCACCTTGAAGAGCTGTAACACTCACTGTGAAGGTCTGCGGCTTCACTCCTGAAGTCAGCGAGACCACGTACCCACCAGGAGGAATGAACAACTCCAGACGCACCACCTTTAAGAGCTGTAACACTCACTGCAAAGGTCTGTGGCTTTACTCCTAAAGTCAGCAAAACCACGAACCCACCAGAAGGAAGAAACTCTGGACACTTCTGAACATCAGAAAGAATAAACTCCGGACACACCATCTTTAAGAACTGTAACACTCACTGCGAGGGTCCACGGGTTAATTCTTGAACCCACTGGAAGGAACCAATTCTGGACACATTTTGGTGACCATGAAGAGACTGTCACCAAGTGGTGAGTACCGTCGGACCCCTTTTGCTTTCTATTCTGTCCTATTTTTCCTTAGAATTCAGGGGCTAAATACCAGGCAACTGTCGGCCACTTAAAAGCGACTAGCGCGGACACAGGACTAAAGACACGGGTGTCAGGATTTCTGGGAAAGGGCTCTCTAACAACCCCCGACTCTTCGGAGTTGGGAGCATTGGTTTGCCTGGAACCAACTTCCACTTTTCCTGTACTTCTGGGCTGAACTGAGGGTCAACAGAGAGGAAAGCCATTCAGCTCTGGGGTCCCAACAACAAGTTGGTTGACCCTGCAGCCATGAACAGAACTTTCAAAGTCATGTCACCCAAGCAAGACTCGCCCATCTATCCTATCTATCCTGACCCTTGCCTCCTGGGTCCTAACGCCTGTCAGAGAAACTTCCTCCCACCTCCCTTCTCTGAGGATAGTCCTGCTTCTAAAAACCACTCCCTGTCTCTGGTGCTTTTCTAGTTTCTCCTATAAGAATGATTTCTAGTATAAACTTCAGGATTCTGTTAACTTCTCTGGGCACCCAGGCTCACCAATCAGAAAGATTTAATTTTTGCACAAAGTCCCATTGGAGGGGGGCCTATCTGGAATTTTAGGATCCCTCCTCAGACTAGCAGGCCTAAAAAAAGTTATTACTGAAGCTAGGATATGGGGAGCTTCAGAAATGATATCCTTCCTATTCAAGTGAGGACAAAAGGCATCACTCTTCCCACTCTGGAGATCCCTTCCCTCCCTCAGGGTATGGCTCTCCACTTCACTTTTGGGGCATAACATCTTTATAGGACATGGGTAAAGTCCCAATACAAACAGGAGAATGCTTAGGACTCTAACAGGTTTTCAAGAATTCATCAGTAAGGGCCACTAAATATGATTTTTCTCGATCCTCCTTGTGGTCTAGGAGGACAGGCAAGGGTACAGGTTTTTGAGAATGCATTGGTAAGGGCCACTACATCTGACATTCCTCGGTCCTCCTTGTGGTCTAGGAGGAAAACTAGTGTTTCTGCTGCTGCGTCAGTGAGCACAACTATTCCAATCAGCAGGGTCCAGGGACTGTTGCAGGTTCTTGAGCAAGAGGTGTTTCTGCTGCTGAGTCAGTGAGCGCAACTATTCCAATCAGCAGGGTCCAGGGACCATTGCAGGTTCTTGGGTGTGGGAGAAACAAACCAAAACCATGGGCATTTTTGTCTTTCAGAAGGGAAACACTCAGGCACCAACAGGCTCACACTTGAAATGCATCCTAAGCCACTGGGACCAATTTGACCTGCAAACCCTAAAAAAGAGGTGGCTCACTTTTTCTGCACTATGGCCTGGCCCCAATATTCTCCCTCTGATGGGAAAAAATGGCCACCTGAGGGAAGTATAAATTAGAATACTATCCTGCAGCTTGACCTTTTCTGTAAGAGGGAAGGCAAATGGAGTGAAATACCTTATGTCCAAGCTTTCTTTTCATTGAAGGGTAATACATAACTGTGCAAAGCTTGCAATTTACATCCCACAGGAGGACCTCTCAGCTTACCCCAATATCCTAGTCTCCCTATAGCTCCCCTTCCTATTAGTGATAAGCCTCCTCTAATCTCCCCTGCCCAGAAGGAAACAAGCAAAGAAATCTCCAAAGGACCACAAAAACCCCTGGACTATCAGTTATGTCCCCCTCAAGCTGTAGGGGGAGGGGAATTTGGCCCAACCCGGGTACATGTCCCCTTCTCACTCTCTGATTTAAAGCAGATCAAGGCAGACCTGGGGAAGTTTTCAGATGATCCTGATAGGTACATAGATGTCCTACAGGGTCTAGGGCAAACCTTCGATCTCACTTGGAGAAATGTCATGCTATTGTTAGATCAAACCCTTGCCTTTAATGAAAAGAATGTGGCTTTAGCTGCAGCCCAAGAGTTTGGAGATACCTGGTATCTTAGTCAAGTAAATGATAGAATGACAGCCAAAGAAAGGGACACATTCCTACCAGTCAGCAAGCCGTCCTCAATATGGATCCCCACTGGGACCCCGACTCAGATCATGGGGACTGGAGTTGAAAACATCTGTTGACCTGTTTTCTAGAAGGACTAAGGAGAATTAGGAAAAAGCCCATGAAGTATTCAATGATGACCACCATAACTCAGGGAAAGGAAGAAAATCCTTCTGCCTTCCTCGAGCGGCTAAGAGAGGCCTTAAGAAAATATACTCCCCTGTCACCCAACTCACTTGAAGCTCAATTGATTCTAAAAGATAAGTTTATTACTCAATCAGCTGCCGATATTAGGAGAAAGCTCCAAAAGGGAGATCTCAGCCCCAAACAAAATCTGGAGGCATTATTAAACCTGGCAACCTCGGTGTTCTACAATAGGGACCAAGAGGAACAGGCCCAAAAGGAAAACCAAGATCAGAGAAAGGCTGCAGCCTTAGTCATGGCTCTCAGACAAACAAACATTGGTGGTTCAGAGAGGACAGAAAATGGAGCAGGCCAATCACCCTGTAGGGCTTGTTATCAGTATGGTTTACAATGACACTTTAAAAAAGATTGTCCAGTGTGAAACAAGCCACCCTCTCATCCATGTCCACTATCTTGAGGTAATCACTGGAAGGTGCACTGCCCCAGAGGACAAAGGTTCTCTGGGCCAGAAGCCCCTAACCAGATGATCCAACAACAGGACTGAGGGTGCCCAGGGCAAGTGCCAACTCATGTCATCACCCTCACTGAGCCCCAGGTACATTAAAACCATTGAGGGCCAGGAAATTGACTTCCTCCTGGACACTGGAGCAGCCTTCTCAGTGTTAATTTCCTGTCCCAGACAACTGTCCTCAAGGTCTGTTACTATCCAGGGAATCCTGGGACAGCCTGTAACCAGGTATTTCTCCCACCTCCTCAGTTGTAATTGGGAGATTTTGCTCTTTTCACACACCTTTCTTGTTATGCCTGAAAGTCCCACACCCTTATTAGGGAGGGATATGTTAGCCAAAGCTGGAGCTATTATTTACATGAATATGGGCAACAAGTCACCCATTTGCTGTCCCCTACTTGAGGAGGGAATCAATCCTGAAGTCTGGGTATTGGAAAGACAATTTGGAAGGGCAAAAAATGCCCACCCAGTCCAAATCAGGCTAAAAGACCCCACTACTTTTCGTTATCAAAGGCCACATCCCTTAAGGCCTGAAGCTTATAAAGGATTACAGGATATTGTTAAATATTTAAAAGCTCAAGGCTTAGTAAGGAAATGTGCAGTCCCTGCAACACCCCAATTCTAAGAGTACAAAAAACAAACGGTCAGTGGAGACTAGTGCAAGATCTTAGACTCATCAATGAGGCAGTAATTCCTCTATATCTAGTTGTGCCCAACCCCTATACCCTGCTCTCCCAAATACCAGAGGAAGCAGAATGGTTCACAGTTCTGGACCTCAAGGATGTCTTCTTCTATATTCCCCTGCATTCTGACTCCCAGTTTCTCTTTGCCTTTCAGGATCCCACAGACCACACGTCCCAACTTACGTGGATGGTCTTGCCCCAAGGGTTTAGGGATAGCCCTCATCTGTTTGGTCAGGCACTGGCCCAAGATCTAGGCCACTTCTCAAGTCCAGGCACTCTGGTCCTTCAGTATGTGGATGATTTACTTTTGGCTACCAGTTTGGAAGCCTCATGCCAGCAGGCTACTCTAGTTCTCTTGAACTTTCTAGCTAATCAATGGTAAAAGGTGTCTAGGTCGAAGGCCCAGCTTTGCCTACAGCAGGTCAAATATCTAGGCCTAATCTTAGCCAGAGGGACCAGGGCCCTCAGCAAGGGACGAATACAGCCTATACTGGCTTATCCTCGCCCTAAGACATTAAAACAGTTGCGGGGGTTCCTTGGAACCACCGGCTTTTGCCCAGATACAGCGAGATAGCCAGGCCCCTCTACACTCTAGTCAAGGAAACCCAGAGGGCAAATACTCATCTAGTAGAATGGGAACCAGGGGCAGAAACAGCCTTCAAAATCTTAAAGCAGGCCCTAGTACAAGCTCCAGCTTTAAGCCTTCCCACAGGACAAAACTTCTCTTTATACATCACAGATAGAGCAGAGATAGCTGTTGGAGTCCTTACTCAGACTCATGGGACAACCCCACAACCAGTGGCATACCTAAGTAAGGAAATTGATGTAGTAGCAAAAGGCTAGCCTCACTGTTTAAGGGTAGTTGCGGTGGTGGCCGTCTTAGTGTCAGACGCTATCGAAATAATACAAGGAAGGGATCTCACTGTCTGGACTACTCATGATGTAAATGACATACTAGGTGCCAAAGGAAGTTTATGGCTATCGGACAACTGCCTACTTAGATACCAGACACTACTCCTTGAGGGACTGGTGCTTCACATATGTATGTGCATGGCCCTCAACCCTGCCACTTTTCTCCCAGAAGATGGGGAACCAATTCCAGACACAATACCACATGTAATATCTCAAATGAAGAGATGCTTTCACTGTCAATTGGCAAGTGGACGATATGAGGCAGTAAATGAAGATGGTGTAGGCAACATCCATCTAGGAAAAAGGGGATATACTCCTTTTTGTACTGATATTTAAATGTGGAAATAAGTCTAGCAACCTGTTGGTTAGAGTCCAGCTGGCACGTACCATAAATGTAGTCTGAGACTTACCCAGAGAGCCAGTCTATCAGGGACTCTGAGGATGTGTGAAGTATTACCAGAGGATGAGAACATCTGTGCCCAAGAGCATCCTCATAAGCACCATTATCTGCAGCAATACCAGAAGCATTCATGGAGAGGTAGAATAAAACAATTTTAGTTGAAGAACATGAAATACACACATCTGAGCACATATAAGGCAATGCCATAGATAATAATGAGTGGAGATTTTCTTTTAATGATTATTCCTTGCTGGAATTGACATTTATAATTTTGATTTTACTATTATGACTACTTTTTAACCCCATATTCGTTAGATCTATGACTTTTGGTTAGACTTTATTATCTTAGTTTAAGTTAAGACATAATACGATGACCTTGGTCAATAATTTTAAAATGATTGCTTCCTTCTTTAGCCTATGCCATCAAATATAGCTCATAGTATCTAAGAAGCAAACAAGTAGGTTTAGCGCAACTTTTCCCCATAGCTTGAAAACAAGTTTTTAAGAGGAATGTTCCATAATACATGGTTATGTACACAAATGCACAGCACATGAGATTTGCAATTTCTAAACAACCATTCAGAAAACTCTCATTGCTTCAGTGTCTATAATCACTGGGGCAACCTGTTCTCTTGCATAGTATTTCAAGTGTATTTTCTAAAATATATTTTCCAAGTGTATTTTCTAAAATATATTATAAAACATTCCCCACTAGAGTTCTGGAGGAAAAATACATTTAGAAAATAGTGCACACCTGGAGCCTGAAAATACATTAGCTTGGACCATAAGTGTAGTAAATACCTGAGAATGCCTGCAGTAAAGAGACTCCTATAACTTTGATAATTCTAACTCAATCTTATTGGAATATGAAAACTCATTTTCGATGTTAAATGTATTACATGTTAGTTACACACTAGATAATTCTAAAATGGGAGTATTATAGACCTTGTGATCACATATATATGTGCATTTACATTCCAGCATAGCTACTTACTACCAACGACCTGTCATTTGTTGAATTTCTACAAATGAAGATAGATCCTTCCCAGGGAGTTTTATTTTTAATTTGTTGAAATACTTTACATAAAGAATCTAGGAAAATCCTGGCCATATTCTTGCTTTAAAACAAAATTGTTAGTTTCTTACTCGTCTTCAGAATTTTCTAACAAAATCTCTGAAACTCTTCTTAAGTCAATATTTTGGACTTGACTAAAAGTCAAAGAAGCAGAGTCTCCATATATTAAATAAAAATATTTATAGGCACAGAGTAGAGTTTATAAGGAATAGCACAAAATATGGAAAAATAAAGAAAATGTTGATGAGATTGTATTTGCCATCTTTAATCAAGAAATATGTTCATTTTATTTCTTGCTAATGAAAAATAAGGTCCAAATAATGCACATAATGTTACTGCAATTAGAAATAAGTTTAACTTATCACATTACTAAACTCAATATGTTAAAAACAAAAAGCTTGTGGCAAAAAAATTCTAGGTAAAGACAAGTTATTACCTTCCTAAAAATGTGCAGTTTATACTTTTCACTTCAAATGACTATACAAACAAGATTATTTGGCAATATAAAAAAACAATTAAAATTTACAGACTTACTGATCTTGACTGTTTTGGTGACCTCTCATGTGCATCTCACCCACAAATAAGATGATATAGAAAATAAACTATCAATTTTTGCATGACATTTTGCTCACCTTTTTTTTTTCCTGTATACTCAATATATGTGAACTATTCTCAAAATAAGGCTCCTAGGATAGGCAAGGTACACTTTGTTTGAAAATTATCAGAAAAACAGCAACAATAAAAGGCACACAATTCACTTAGTTCCAATAATCTTTAAATATTTCTTCCCATTTCTAAATACCTGTCAAGGATGTAAAAATTTTATTTGGTTTAAGTCACTGCTTCACCATGCAGTAAGCAAAGGTTATTTGAACAGCACTCCTCCTCCTTCTTTTAAGTAATGTGTTTTGGAGAAGAAACCTTCTGATAATCTATTTAATAAAAGTTATGGGTGAGTTCAAACAAGAACGTCTGTCAGAATTTCAGTTCTCTCTTATACAACTCTCCTCAAGTTTCCTGTTACCTCTGGGAACCAAAAATTCTGTCTCCCCATTTCTCGCATTACTTGTAAGACTAACAGTGGGAGGCAGTTATAAAAAGAGCCATGAATATATAATTAGGTGATCTGAAATTTAGCACTGGATAACATTGGTTCTCTTCGTACTTCACCGTATCATCTTAGGCAAGACAATGAGTCTTTTTGAGCCTCAAACTCTTCATCTGTAATATGGACTTTAGCTGATCTGTAAAAATTCTTCTTAAATATTATATTTTGCATTCAAAGGTCCATTCTCTCTCTTCCAATAAATCAAAGAAACTTTGGTAGTAAATAATAAAGTAGACTGAATCATTGTTACAGTAATGTTTGTGATTGTAAGCTATCTCTTGCATCCTCATACGATGCTCACTCCCTACTAGATAATCATAACCCACAGAAGCCTTCAAAAGTCAAAGGAGCTGGGTGCGGTGGCTCATACCTGTAATCCCAGCACTTTGGGAGGCCAAGGCTGGAGGATCACTTGAGCCCAGGAGTTTGAGACCAGCCTGAACAATAAAGTGAGACTCCTGTCTCTACAAAAAAATTTAAAAATTAGCCAGGTGTGGTGGTGTGTGTCTGTAGTCCTAGCTACTTGGGAGCCTGGAGTGAGAGGATTTCTTGATCCAGGAGGTCAAGGCTGCAGTGAGCCGTTTTTATGTCACTGCTATCCAGCCTGGGTTACAGAGTGAGACCTTGTATCAAAAAAAAAAAAAAAAAAAAAAAAGAAAGGCAAAGGATAGCCCAGTTGTGGGACCCAAAGGATCCCTGGCTAACCAGTGGTGGATATATTGGAGAAAGATAGCAAATTATCATGTAAATCTAGTCATCTGTATTAAGGAATATTTAAAAATTGCTAATACCTACAAATGTGGGGACACAAGTCAGCTAGGAAAAAAAATATATAAGAAAAGGTTCCGGAATAGACAAGAGCTTTCATCTGAAAGGCTAGTGAGAGGAAAACAGCTTTTCATGTGGTTTTCACATCTCTGGAATTTCTCTCTTCTCCATGGATTTCTCTTATGTTGATTCTCACAGTCACCACCACACTCTAAATAACCTCTCCTCAAACTCTGTTCCCTTTTTTCCTTTTGAACCTAAGGATGATTTCGAAAAATTATTTTGTTTTTATCCTCTTAATATAGTGACATAGGAAAAATTTCAGAATTTTATTGCAAATAAAGGAAAGAAGAAAGCCAAATATACACACATTCTCTAGTTTATGTTAAATCAATTTATGACATCTCCCCACCTTCTAGAAAATTCCTCTAGGTAAAAAATAGCAAAACTCCTCTTGTATCTCCAATATTCATATTTATCACCATAATAAATTGAGCATTCATTGGTGATAAGAAAATGTGATAAATTGAATATGAGATAAAAGTATTTTAATTTAGCAGGTGCAATATTTAGTAGAGGTGAATGAATATACTTATTAATGAAATAGTGGTTTATTAAAGACATTTTCTTACTTGGAAATGCTTAAGAACAGGTACTGAGACAACAAAAAGAAAGACAACCTTGTATTCTACAAAAGGGTGGTATGATGACTTCAGGGAGAGAAATGGTTGGCCTTATGTTATAGTTGAGCACGCAGTTGCAGCGCAGCTACAGATACCAATAGAGATATTTTCAACTAATTGCAGCTTGACTTGCTGTTTGTTTGCTTGCTTCTGGCAACAAACTAATTAGCTTAAAGATTTGGAGTCATCATCACTAGAATTATAAAATTCTTAAGCTAAATTTTGACACTTCTATTATTATGTCTAGCATAATAAGAAATGCATTTTACAACATCACAACTAAGAATTAGGTAAGTTCTACACTATTTGACTCAACTATACATCCAAATTATTATGTCTATAGTTGAGATGGAAAACATCTGTGATCAGAGAGATTTCATAATCCAATGAGAAGAGGGGAAGGAGGTAGCAAATCAAGAAATGCAAGCAACAACAACCACAGGAGCATGTAAATTAACTGCAAACAGGGCTTTTAATAGAGACACTGTTTTAACAGTCATTAATTGCTGAATTTTTAGTCCTGTGATCTGTAGAAATGCGGTCATATCTAAAGGTTTTCCTGCATTTCTGGGAGTTAGTGCAGTCCTTCCAATAATTTCTCCTTCTTGTTTATCCTTACAGGCAAAACAAATTTATTTATTTGTTCAAGTTAAGCTCAGATTGCTAAAACCTTCCAATTAATAATTTATTTTTTAGAATGAAAATGAAGAGATAGTGAACTGTCACTGACATAGTAGAATTTACGTATTACTGCTTAGAATCATAAGATTTCTGTGAGCAATATTAAGCTAAAATCTATCAGCTGGTCTAGGCAGCAAAACGATCTAATATAAGCCATTAATTTAGTAAAGAAAAAGAGTAATAAATGTATCTCATAATAAAGCCTAATTAATTCCATACATAATAATATACTTACAGTATATACACCTAATCAACGTTCAATATATTAGAAAAATCAAATGTTAATAACATAAAATGTTATAGAAGAAAAATTCAAAATATACTCATCAGTTTTTTTTAATCTGTGCCTATTGCTGATGAAATAACTATTTAAGCTCATTCAGTGTACTGCTTCCTTACTGCCACCAGTGTCAGAGGTTTGTTTTCTTGAATAGTTTAATGACAGCAATCTAAAGAGGTTAAATCAGAAGATCTAGAAGACAAATTGGAAGAGGTTTTTATATTTTCTGATTTCTGTAACCACTTTAAAATGCATTCATGTTTTTCAAAGATGGCATGTGATTCTACCATCTTTAATTTCTACCTTTTTATTTTACCCACAGTGCCATAAGTATAATTATATGACATAGCAAAAATCAACTACTGGTCTTATAAAATATTAGCACGAGTTTAGTATGCTATGAGCATTTGTATACATTTATCTATACCTATGTAATTATCTTAACAACACTGAGGAAATATGAGATGTAAAAATCAAGAGGATAGCCAAGTAATTTTAAGAAGATGAAGTTTTTCATAACATCAAAAATTCAAACTGAAAGTTAATGACATTTAAATTGTCTAATATTTTCTTAAGTTTTTTAAATACTTGGGCTTCTAAAAATGCCATTTACTCTTTCCATGGTTTATAAAACTTGGAAACATCAAACTATGATAAGATTCCCATAGCCAGGCACTGCATAACATCAACCTTACAGAGTCAATTAGCAAATTACCTCAAAGCTGACCAATGTTCAAATTTGAATTTTGTACTACAAAGACAAGGAAATCACATTAGTATTATTTAGTGAAAGGGATTTTAATAATTTTGAAGGACAATGGTAGAGCTGAAACATGCAGACCCATCATAAATCAAGAAAATATAAAGTATTTGGCAGAATATTGTTTTTTGAATATGTATTTTATGGTCATTTACATGTCTAGAATGTTCTACCTATGAATGTTTAATAAAAGATGGTTCATAAAGAAATGAGTAAGAGCATATTCAAGCACTTTTTCGATATCCGAGTGAGATTTAACAAGGTTGAAACCACCGTTACAAAGATTATGACAATGGGGGAAATCTAGCATGGCTGATTCCATTTTGCTTCTAGCCTCCCAGGCTGGCTATCCTCATTCACTCCTGGGCATATGCCAAGCTAACCATGGGAATAATTTAGTTTCTAATTTAACTTCAAAGCAATGATGCTAATAGCCCCTCTGTAAAACTGAGCCCTCTTTTCCTGTCTTTGTAAGATTAATGAAAGGCCACAAGACTAGGATTTTGGGAGAGGCTTGAATTCTGCTTGACGTAGGCCTAGTTAAAGGTAACCAGCCATTGTTCTCTACCTTGCTTTTCTATCAGCTCTCACTGCTCAGGAGTCATGAAGCTAGAGATCATTTATAAAGAAGATTTATAACTTCTCTAATTTCTCCTATAGATGACATCGCTATTGTCAAAACCTCAGATTGGTCTTTGGGATATTTTTCAGACTTTTGCATTCTGACGACCTACTGACTCCACCTGGACATGTGAGTCATACCAAGGAACTGACTCAACCTGTGATTCCCACCCAGAAACAGACTCAGCACTCAAAGACATTTTGGACACTTCTACAATTTCATACCCAACCAATCAGAAGTGCCCATTGCCCATCCTCTTGCCCACCAAATTATCCTTAAAAACTCTAGCCTGCAAGCTCTTGAGGAGACAAACTTGAGAATTAACTCCCCTTCTTCCAACTGGCCAGTCCTGCAGTTATTAAACTTTGTTTAATAACTTCTTTGTTGCAAAAACCTACTGTTCTCATTGAATTGGCTCTGGGTGGTGGGCAAGATGAACTCACTGGGTTAGTCTCACAAGATTAGTCTTATAAAGCAGCAGGCCCCAAACTTTTTTGGCACCAGGGACCGGTTTTGTGAAAGACAATTTTTCCTCAGACAGGGGTGGGGCAGGGGGAAAGGTGGGGGATGAAACTGTTCCACCTCAGATCATCAGGCATTAGAATCTTGTAAGGAGAGCAACCTAAATCCCCTAAATCCTTTGCACGTGCAGTTCACAATAGGGTTTGCACTCCTGTAAGAATCTAATGTAGCCACTAATCTGACAGGAGGTGGAGCTCGGATGGTAATGCTTACTTGCCCACTGCTCACCGCCTGCTGTGTGGCCTGGTTCCTAACAGGCCACAGACTGGTACGGGTCCGCATGGCCCGGGGGTTGAGACCCCTGTTATAAAGGGCCCATACAAGTCTAGCAGCAGAAAATTACCATCTCCAGGAATACAAAAAAAAAAAAAAAAAAAGAATGAAGATATCACAAAGAGGCTACAAAAATGCAAACATTAAAATTAAAATAATTCTATTTAACACACGTAATATACATTTTCAGAAAGAAATGCAACAAAATGCTAAAAAAATTTAATATCAAATTTTTTCTCCATCTTTCTGGTACTCTTTCTCAACCTTTGTCTAATGATAGAATCTTCATGACCTAAAGGAACTCCATTCTCTGTGGTTTATGTGAACCTAATCCAGCTCTCCTTTCTGCCCTCAGTCACTAAGTATTTCTTACAGGACCCAACACTTAGTGAAAAAATGGGTACATATCTATGTATCATATATGGACTGAGGGCCACAATATATGTATGGTTCACGACATGTGAAGATAACCATGCAAGAATTTACCTTTGCAGAGATTATGACAGTGAGGGAAATCTAGCATGGCTGACTCCATCTTGCTTCCAGCCTCATTCACTCCTGGGCATAGGCCAAGCTAACCATGGGAATAATTTAGTTTCTACTTAACTTTGAAGCAATGATGATAATAGCCGCTTCGTAAAACTGACTTCCTCTTTGTTTGGGGACTGAAATTGTCTTCACAGGACTGATGAAAGGCTACAAGATTCAGCCCACACTGAATTAGATGTTAGAAATGGAGAAAAACAATCAGATAGTTCACTAAAGGAAGACTTTGAAATCTTAGGTCAGGCAATGTCTAAAGTCATCACCAGCCTGTTAATGAGAACACATATTTCTTTTTTCTTCTTTAAGTTCAACTTCTTGGTGACAGGTTTCTGTCACCTGGAACTAGAAAATTGCTGAGTAACGTGGTTCTGTTTCAACAATAAGATTGGGGAAATTTGAAATATAGATCTAATTTTCTAATTATTCTACAATACATTTATGTTTTTATTATCAGATGGATGTCATATATGTTGTTAAGAACTTTGCAAATATTCTAAGATGTCATTAAATGAATAACTTTAATGATCCAGGTTGATAATTAACAAAGTGAGTAATACAAGTCCAGAAAATATCTACTTGAGTACTAAAATAAGACTATCACTTTAAACCCTATGTCAAGGAGCTAAAGCAGCACCATTGTTCTGTATAACATTCTTTTGTTCTACCATTTTTTCAAAACAGCAACTTTTTCAAATTCGTGCAATGCCCCAATTTTGTAATTTAATGGCTCTTTGCACCACCAGCCTCTCCCTTCTCTTCATTGGCATGACCTATCCTTTTTAGTTTCTCATGCTCCTTCACTAGAAACCATGGCATGAAATCCGCAATCTCATACTGAAATCGTTAAATGCATTCTTTCTAAGATAGTGACCAGATAAGGATGCTGTAATTTAATATAGTTCTGTACTGTCTTTATATCTACAGATGCAGTTGGCTCTGGCCAACACGATAATAGAATAAAAACAAGAGTAAGAAATAGAACCAGCTACAACTGCCATTATGTGCAGATGATAAAATCATCTGTCTGGAAAAGCTAGTAGGATCAACATAGGAACTATTATGAAATAAAAGACAATTTTTCCAGACACAAGATAGACCAAAAACTTCATTAAATCATTACATATTTTAATACCACCAACAATCCATCTAGAATATGTATTTTAAAAATAAGATTTTATTTATATTATCAACCAATTTATAAAATAATCCAAATAAGATTTCCAAGTTGGCTGGGCTATGGATAAACTTTTAATACTAAAATGAAAGATGTTAGCCTGGCATGGTGGCTCACGCCTGTAATCCCAGCACTTTGGGAGGCCAAGGCGGGCGGATCACCTGAGGTCAGGAGTTCAAGACCAGCCTGGCCAACATGGTGAAACCCCATCTCTACAAAAATACAAAAAAAAAAAAAAAAAAATCAGCCAGGCATGATGGCGGTGCCTGTAATCCCGGCTAGTTGGGAGGCTGAGGTGGAAGAATCGCTTGAACCTGGGAGGCAGAGGTTGCAGTGAGCCAAGATTGTGCCATTGCATATTGCCTGAGCAACAAGAGCGAAACTCCGTCACACAAAAAAAAATAAATAAATAAATAAATAAAGATGTAGAGAATGATTAGAATAAATAGAAAGGTAATTGTAATATAATATTTAATAATGTAGCTGCTATTTCTCCTCAAGTTAATATCTAAACAAAATTAAAGCCAAAGCCAATATTTCAGTTTATTTTTTGAGGGGGGAAATGTATTCTAAATTTATGTGCAGAAAAATTTTATGAATAGCTAAATCAACCTTAGAAAAAAAGAGCAAAGAGGGGTTATCCCTTTTTTTGAATATTAAAATATGCGACAACAAAACCACCATTAGTAATAAAAAATAATTTGGAATAGCCACAAGAAGATAAAAAAATTAAACCAACAAAATGAGAGATCAGAAACAGAACCAAGTAAACACAGGATTTAACATATGATAAAAACTAGATCAAATATCATTGGAAATGATAGATGGCATATAAATAGTATTGGAAACTGTTACACTTCATAAGATAAAATTGGATCTTTCCTTAACATTACAAAATGTTAATGTCTGTTAGATTAAAAGTATAAATATGAAAGATAAACCTAATAGGTAATTGAAAAAAAACAGAATATTTTATTCAAACACAGAAAAAGGATTCTCAAATAAAACATTAAAAGTTTGAATTCCAAGTGACATCAATAAATGTGATAACATAAGAAATGTTTTTTGTTCATTGAAAAGCCTCTTAACAAAGTCAAGAGATAAATGAATGAATGAAAAAAGCATATTTGCAAATTTTATGAACAATTATTCTTCAAAAAAGGAAACTCAAAAAACTAAAGATGACATAATGTGGTCCTCAAAATAATTAATACCCAGTAAAATGCAAATGAAATTACGAGATACTGCTCTGTACCTATTTGTCTACCAAAAATAGAACACTTTATAATGTCAGACATTAGTTGGTATTTGCTAATGCAGGAACTCTCATGTACTGACACTGTTTTGGGGAGTATGGACTGGTTGAGTCATTCTGCACAGCAATTTGGTACACTTGGTCAAGTTTATTATATGCTCTTCTATGGCCCAGAAATTCTGTTCCAAGGTATATGTAGCCCAAAGAAATTCTTACCAATGTTTTATAAGGGACACACATGAAGGCGGTCCTTATTGCAGTATTTACGGAAGTGGGAAATTGGAGGCAACAAAGATGTCTATTGGTAGGTGAAGGGGTAGGCAAAATGGGCTGCATGTGCACATTGAAACATTATGCAGTAGTCAGAAGCAAAAGGTATATGTATATACACAGAATAATACTTAACAACTTGGTTGGACTTTCAAACCTAGGGCTTAGTGAGAAAAGTAAGAAACAGAACGACCTATTTTTGGATATATATATACACATACACACAAACATACATTACTATAACTCACTATATTATAGATATATAAATCATATGCATATGCATTTATAACAGTAATATACATTTTACAATAGCATATACAAACAATACAAGACATCTTAGAATATATAATAGTTGTCTATAGCTAAGGTGGTGGTGAGAGGAAGGGAGTGGGAAACAGGGATAAATCCAAATAAATGAATAAAAGAAAACCGAGCTAACAAACCAAACCCAGAAGGGACCTTGCAAAGACCAGTGATGGTAATTTGCCTCAAAGTGAGAAGTATGATTAATGCAAACTTCTGCTCCATATTCCCAACATAAAATGAAATATTATGATTCATCAAATTACTAACATCTTAGTGATCCATGTAGTGAGCCAATACAAGTAATGCCATTCAACTAGTATGTATCAATAAAAATTTTAAAAACAAACAAAATAATGCCAGTGTAAAAATATCCATGATAGAATACAAAGAAGCAAGGTTTTTGATTGTCAGCATCATGTGTATGACAGGAAGGTGATGGGACAGTGGTATCGGCCAGAGAAACAACCAAATAAAGACCATAAAACTAGTGAGGAGTAGAAGAAAAACAAAAGGCAGAACAGTAAACAATAAGACCTATTTTTGTTACTAAAATCACTAATGGCTGAATTTGACTGAATTTCTTATGGAGAATGTTGAATAGGTAAAATGATCTGTCTTGGATTGAGACTAGTGGGAACAAGGAAACTGCTACAACCACAGCTGCTGTAAATGAGGTCAATGTGTGTTGTCTTATGCACTCAAAGTAGGTTTTGTGCACAGAGAAGAGTAGTTGTATGTGTACTTTAAAATCCCATTCTATCTGTAAATTAAAATTTTAATCTAATAATTTTGTAAAATGTTTAACTTAGAAATTGAATTACTCTACTTCTGCATCCAGGGAATTTTAATATTCAAATGTTTGGTCCCATTCTGATACTTAATTAACTAAACTCAATTAACATTTTAAAATAAAGTTATAAATTCAATGTATTGAATTTCTTTTTAATTATTTAAATAGTTTGACTACCAAACTACCTCTTCCCAAGCACTAAAGTAAGTCTTGTAAGTTAATTACATTAAACTTAAAAGTAAGCTAATGAGGTTTTCTTAAATGGTTTAATACTTTTTATAAATTTAGAAAGATTTAAATATAAAAATCACAAGTTTAAATCACCTACAGAGTTAGAGATTTTAAGTTAAAATCAAAGATGTATTTTCTTGACGCTTTGTTGTGATAATTTTTATTAATCATTAAACTTATTTAAAATAACAATGCACAAATTATTCCATAACAGAAAAAATAATGTTATAATTTGGATTCATTTTATTATTCTCACAATGACTTTATATTTCTCATACACCTACCCACTAGAGAAAAATAAATTCTTGTCTTCCCATGTTTATCAAGTGGATGTTTTTGTCTCATTGCATTGATTTCCTAACAGTTACACTCCCAGCTATAGGACTGGTGTAGGTTGTTGCCCACAACAAGAAAGGTCACATTCAATCCTATTATAAACAGAATAGAAAAGAAAACCTCCTACCTTTAAAACGAAATAAGCACTAAATTCTTGCATTCAAGCCACCTAAATTTTCAAACTGCAGTAAATTATCCCTAATATCATTCATTACTTCAGTAGTGCTTTGCATTTATTTGACTCTTTGCATGTGTGGTAGAGGTGTCTTTTAAATAATTACAATGATAGGAGAGAGATTTTAAAAATATTTTTAACATCTTAATTTAGCCAAAATAAATGAATCAGCATTCTATGCTAATTACCTCTTAAAAAAAAAAGAAAAAGAAAAACAAAGCCTCCCCAAGAAATCTAAAAACCTGAGATAATAATAGTTAAGGTCTATTTTTTAAACTGAGGGCTGCCCCTCTCTAATAATAGTAGAAATAAAATATTCCAGTGCTTACAACAAACCTTTTGGGAGTGAGAGGAAGCTAGAAACAGGTATTTTCTTTCTTTCTTTCTTCTTTTTTTTCTTGTTTGAGGGGGAGTTTCTCTCTTGTCATCCAGGCTGGAGTGCAGCGGCATGATCTCGCTCACTGCAACCTCCGCCTCCCAGGTTCAAGCAATTCTCCTGCCTCAGCCTCTTAAGTAGCTGCCATTACAGGTACGCACCACCATGCCCAGCTAATTTTTGTATTATGATTAGAGACGGGGTTTCACCATGTTGGCCAGTCTGGTCTGGAACTCCCGACCTCATGTGATCCACCTGCCTTGGCCTCCCAAAGTGTTGGGGTTACAGGCATGAGCCACTGCATGCACCCGGCCTGGTATTTTCAATTAATACACATTTTGATGTTTTCCTTGTAGTTAATGTTTTGATTTTTTACTTGCACCTACAGGTGATTTTGTTTTTATTTTATTCAGTTTTGTTATTAAGGACTTGACAGGGTTTTTAAATGAAAATAAGCCATTTAGGAAATAGTTGGTTCAGGTTCTATTTAGAAGGGTATATATATTTAATCTAAATATTTGTCTGTTTCTGCAAACCATATTATGCCTTCCAGTTAACTGAAACGCAAATGAATTAAGGAATTAAGGGTACTTCTATAAACCTGCTCTCTAGTTATAGTTTTGCTACTCAGTAATTGAATGACCTTAAATTTAAGCTTCAATTTCCTAAAATAAGATTATAATTATTATTGAAAATGCTGTTCTGATTTTTTTCGGAAATTTTGGTGGGAAACTGCAAGAATACTGACATTCCAAGGCTTAACATGGATCTTTATCACACTGGGTAAGTGGCATGACAGTAAAAAACAATCTTGTTAAAGTATGCCTGTGGCCAACAGGTAAAGGGGACTCCCTGTGGCTATCTGAGGTGCTCAAAGTTAAAACAGAATAAGGTTGTCATGGCTGGAGTGAGGGAGCAGTCACATACTCTTTGTTCTCAGAAAGATATTGTAAAAATATCACAGGACTTCCCTTTCTACACTCAAGCCAATCCAGTTCCTGTTGTCTGAATTAAGATAAACTGTAGCCAGAAAGACAGCCCCTGCCTCACACCCCCATAAAGCCCCCACCAGTAGTTTGAAAGAAATATCTGCCAGAAATGTCTGGTTTGGGGCCTGGAAGCCAACCAATCAGAGATCACCTGAACAAACCCACCAGCCTCACTACCCCATCTAATCAGAGCTGTATCAACCAATCAAAGCCCAGCTGTGCTGACCAACCAAAATTAAGCAAGTTTCAATCCTTCACTTGCATAAACAAGCATTATTGGGAACTTGGGCAAGAACTTTTGCTGCAAAACCCTAACACTCTCTTTGTTCTCTGGAACACTTCTTCATTTTACGTTACAGTTTCTAAGATTCCAAGGCCCCATCTCCCTGATTTGCAAACTGTTCACTGGAATAAAGTGTCTTTCCTCCAAATTCCTTTTCAGAGAAGTTTTGTTCACAATCTAAAAAGCAGGCATGACTGGTAGTAATGGAGAGAGACAGAAGCAGCCATTACTATAGGAACAGAATCAGTGACAGATCTGAGGTCATATATTTGAAAGTAGGTGAAAGATTGGAAGCTTACAACATCAGGAATGGTTTGGAAAGTTGAATTACAAAGCACCCTGCATTAAATATTTGCAGAAATAGGTTATGAGAAGAGAAATGGTATTTTGCTTGCATTTGTGTTTGTGTGGTTCCGGGTCAGTTTTGTCTGTTTTGACTTAGGAGCACAGAGCTAGTGAGGCCACAGAGTACCTTTAGTTACCAATGCAGAGTAATTAGTTACCACAGAGTAAATTAGTTACCAATGCACAAACACTTGCAATATGTAATTACTATTTTTTAATGTGCCAAATGAACACGTAAGTCAAAATTAAGTATTTTAACATTGGGGTTTCTTATTCTGATTCAAAAATAATTATTGAATATTCTCCATATGTAAGCAATATTGTTATTGTTTTGGAAATAAAATTAAAAACAAAATCTTCTCCCAACACAGAAATAATCTCCATAAAGTTAGTAGAAAAGAAAACACTTTTATTATTGAATAAGCATTAATACAGAATGTGGCGGGCACCACAGGCAATCTGCTAAGAGATTGAAAAGACAGAAAGAAATCTTACACTTTTATATAGTCAAATAGATAAAACTCGTATACATGCTTTCAAGATAGTAACTAGTCCTCAAGTAAAAGGACTTGACAGCACCATTTGTCATATATAGTTCACACTCACTTCACCTGGTAATTAGGCTGACCATCTGTGTTAGCTAACTGGCTTTATCCACAGGAAAAATAAACTTCTCATATATTTATCATAGGAAGCAGTTTTGTAGTTTGAAACAATCAAAGTTAGGTTCCTATCCATCCATAGAAAGTGAGAGATAGGAATTTTATCTTCCTTGATTATTACATTTCAAATAAATGGCTCCCAGGTGCTCGAGGAAGACATTCTTGATCATAAAGCAGACAAACGGTCTATCTACTTTTCAAAAGGATTTACATACATTTCAAAGAGAGGATAAAGTACTTAAAATTACAAGTTTTCTAAAGTAAATATTCTAAGAAAAAGGGGAAGGGATAATTCTCTTCCCTTATTTTAACAGGGAGAATTAAGTTTACAATTTTTACTTATTCATGTATTTATTTGTTTGTTTTAAGTAGAAATAGGGTCTCCCTATGTTGTCCAGTCTGGTCTCAAACTCCTGGCCTAAAGCAATCCTCCTGCCTTGGCCTCTCAAAAGCCTGGGATTACACTGAACTACAGTGCCGAGACAAGCTTCTTATTTTAAATTTGGATTTATCCTTACACTAGACACTGTACAGGATACAGTGATGAAAAAGATAAAGTTTATGCCTTCAAGACATGTATAGAAAAGGCATCTGAATTAGGACCAGAATTACTATATTCATCATCTATCCCAGTTTATAAGATCAAAGATTCCCAAGTGAATGTTGCAAAAACTTTTATTTCCATCTGACCAAATTAGAAAACTCAACTTTTCTTTATTCATATATTTTAGCATGTAGTATTGAACTCAACAATAAAATGAATCAATTAACTGTTTTATATGTATTGATTTCAAATTGATAAAGTAATTTGATAATTTCTTAACTACTATAAGCAAAACTAATTTTGAGAAAATAACACGAAAATGCATAAACAAAACTATAACTTCCATTATTTCAAATCATATCTGTTGATTTCCACATTCAATGAGTTCATTATTTATTTAATATGTATCTCCTTAGCAATAATAGGTACTCATCACTGTATCACATGCTAAAGATAATATGTTGAAAAATATATTACAACAATATTGAGATGAAAGTGGATTCAGATTCTACCTTTTTTTTAGTTTTGCAATTAGCAAGTTGCTTAAGCCCTCTGACTCTTAGTTTATTTATCTACCAAATGGTGACACTACATATGCATTTTATTGGGATAATGTAATAATTCAATAAGATTATACTTTTTAAAAATTAACATAGTATTTATTATTTAGAAAATGCTCAAAATGGTCACTATTACTTTCAATTAATATAAAAAAGATATAGATATATGAATATATACGTAAAAGCAATTTTTTTAATGTTATACTGGCAGAATATCAGAAATTATTGGTAATCTATTTGGCCCAGCTTTAAAAATTGGTTATAGAAAAAGGTATCTGCATTATGGGGATGGGAATGTGGCCAAAAATCCCCAAATAAACAAACAAAAAACCAGCATAGAGAATCTTTAGCTTAATTCAACCTAGGTCTTTTATTGTTAGTCATAATTGCCATATTGAATATAGGCATTGTATTTTAATTCACTTTCATCTTTTATTTTCATCTGTTACCTGATTAGCGAAAAAAATAACTGGCTCTTCACCAGCAATAGTTTAAGGCGCATTGCATTACGTTATTAAACCTCTCTGGTTTTCCATTTTCTCATTGCATAGGGTTTCAGCCAATCTGGTTACAATACTTTTGTGAACTATAATAAAATTATCAGAAAAAAACAGAATAAAAATTTAATACTTGCCTTACATAATCTCCAGTTGCCTTATTAGAGTCAGCAGTCACAAAATTAGTTTAATGAATATATTCAGAACAAGCAAAACAGGGAAAAAGAAAATAATCATGAACTCTGTCTATATTGTTTATTGAAAGTATGTGTATAGATGACTAATATAGACAATTGCCATTGAACTTATAGTTTTTTTCATTCCTCTATTATATCTAAACAAGCTCTTCCTTCTGCTCCAGCCGTGTAAGACATGCTTGTTTCCCTTCTCCTTCCCCTGTGATTCTGTGTCAAAGGGAAGTTCCCACATGACCTCACTTCTTTCCTATTTGTTGGAAATATTCTACAGTTAAATAGTAAGAACCTCAGCAAATCCATAACCATGCTAGCAAAAGATTATGGCCCTGGGTTCACTGTGTATTTTGGCATTAAGCCCACTGTGGTTGTATGGTTTCAAAATAATGAAGGAAGCCCTGATTGATCGGAGACAAGAGTTTTCTGATAGAAGGAGTTTCCCAGTGATGGAAAAAATCACCCAAGGATCAGAAAAGTTTTTCTTTGCATAATGTGTGTGGGTTTGTAAGTTGTAAAGACTTAAACTAAGAAATTAAGAAATTAAAAACAAACAAAAACTAAACAAACAGTTTGAAGTTAAAAATTCTTCATAATAACTGCCTATATACACTTTGAATGTACACTGTGTATACCAATGTTTAAAGGTTTTAACATGACAAAGGCATTCTGCGTGTTAAATTTTAATCCTTAAATTTTAATTTAGGTTGGATGATGACAACACTATTTGCATAGGATAATATATTTTTAAGTATATCTGTGTTTTGTTAGAACAGTGCTCACAGTAGAGTAACCAGTCTCATAAAAGTATGTTGATAGAAACAGAAGAAGAAACTTTTGGAAAAAATTTTAGCAAGACCAAAATTTTTGTTTTTAATTTTTATCCAGAATGATACAAGTGATGCTGTATTTTCAAAATTCACTCAGGTCTCATTAGTAGTCAGTTCCAATTCATCTCATAAATTTAAATTAGTTTTTTATAAAAGACATGAATTCTGCATCATGAATTTCCTATGTATAGGTTTCCTTTTGGTAGAAATAAAACCAAAGTGATTTATTAAATGAAAAAAATGTTCATTGACAAATTTTTGCAAATATGCAATATCAAGATTATCATTCACATCATTTACAATTGGTGTTAAATTTTAGAACATGTCATTACAATCTGTAAACACTGTTTTTTTCAAATTTTTAACTTTTGTGTGTGCCCTCAATTTTATCTGCTATTGATATACATTAAATTTCTTTATTGCATGAAAGTAATAAGATAATTAAAAATACCAAGCATATCAGATTAATAAGCAATTTTGGCTGTCCATTTCACTTCCTTAAAAAAAAAACTATGACAAAACCAATTTATCTTTAAGAATCACTTAGAGTTTGTTCCGTATTTCAAGCACTCTAAATCCAATATTTTTTTCAATTAAACATCATACTTCTACATGCAATACCATGCACTCATAATTATTTTCCATATTATCATAAAATTAAAATGTTAACCTTTGCATAACTCACATCTAAGCCAACTTATAGTTGAGAGCTGACGAGCTCTTTTTTTTTTTTTAATTTTTTGGCAAGATTTGTGTGTGTGTGTGATGAAGCACTGTGACTAAGTGACTATCCCACAGAACATAGATCTACATAAACCTTGCATGTGAAGTCACATTTATTGACAATGTTATTTTTTATAGTTTTACACAATTTAGAGCTAGCATTTAGAGCTAGAGTTTATCATATCAATATTATGTTTAAGTTGCATAAGTTCTTAAATAATTACCTTGTTGGGCTATGAATTTATCAGGTTACAACAAAAAAATACTATGGTAAGTTCATTTTTTCTATTAGTCTTCTCTATCATTAGTTAATTCTTGAATGTGTCAAGGTATAGTGTTGGAGAGCGGTACTTGAGTCAACTACTTTGCTACAGAAACATTTCTAGACAAACCCCTTTGCTACAATCATTCATTAGTTTCTCAATAATTGTACATGGTGTTTTTATTCTTGGGAAAATGAAGTGCCATGTTATATAAATTCTGCCAAGCACTAATGTTTGTATTCAAAATATTGAACATCTGTTGTCAGCTTTCTATTTTAACACTTTTTCTTTCATATAATTCTGTGGTTTTGAACGCATCTCTTTATGTTGTGTATATAATTGGCCTTAAGTTTGATGCTTTCATCGTTTCAGCAGCCAATTCATCTCCTCAAATAACATACTTCTTTTTAATCACTTCATCACCAATTACACCTACAAAATGAAATCAATATATGAGAGATAATACTTCCGAGTAAAATTAGCTTGACCTTTTTTTTGGTCTTTACTTTTTAAAAAAATTCCATTATCACTATTTAATATACTACTGAAATAAAAGATGTGTCATTTTTTGACAAAAAATGTCCAGTTAATCTTCTTTTACCATATGTAAATTAGCATTAAAATTTTTTAGCCCTTCTTTGAAATAACTTCCATTATTGCAATTTCATATACTACTACTCAACGAAAAAATGTGTCGCAACTTTACAAAAAAAATATTGTAAATCTTCTTTACCGTCTCTATATTAGGGTTAAAATTTTGATTACTTAAATAGCAAATAATGGTAAGCTACACATTTAAAATATATCTGATAAAACCTTAAAATTTTCTGTAAAATAAATGAGCACACACATTTTATCATATTTTCATTGAATTACACCTCACAAACCAACTTTAAAACATTATGTCATCCCTTGGTCCTCCTGCGTATAACTAAAATGCAGCTCTTGCCTCTTATGACTCATCAGGCTAGTTGAGCAACACTTGGTCTAGTTTACACCCTGTTTAGTGAGACAAATCCACTGATTGTAAGTGGGATGACATAGAAACGACAATTTGATCAATAGTGTTAATATGTACACTGCTCAATTTTTGTTCTTATTACAGGCCTGTGACGACCAACTCACAGATAAGTATCAGTCCTCCTATCACATTGAGTAGTGGCGATGCAGCCCCCAGCACCCAGCTGGTAATTTTCACAGATGGAATTCACATCCAAATCTGGCATACTTCAAAGCCCAAGAACTTGCCTCTGCACCATACTACTTTCCGAAGCTATGGGAATACTTACTTTGTACCAAATACATTTGGTACTCAATTGTTCCATTTTCTTCTCTTTCCAGAAAACAAGGCCTTCCCAGTGATTTCAAACTTAAGCTGTTCTACAACAATAACTCTACTTCTTATACTTCTCATACATTATCGGAGGGCAATTAGCAGTGCCTAAAAAAATCCTCAACATTAAAATGTAAGTTTAAGGAAGAGAGTACATTGAAAGAGACAGTCTCTAGGCTGTTTTTTTTTTTTAAACATTTAACTGTAACATAGTTAAAACTATTTCAAATCTAAAGGGACTTTTTTAAATTTATTTTTTATTATACTTTAAGTTCTAGGATACATGTGCAGAACGTGCAGGTTTGTTACATAGGTATACATGTGCCATGGCGGTTTGCTGCACCCACCAACCTGTCATCTACATTAGGTATTTCTCCTAATGTTATCCCTCCCCTTGACCCCTACCTCTGACAGGCCCTGGTGTGTGATGTTTCCCTCCCTGTGCCCATATGTTCTCATTGTTCAACTCCCACCTATGAGTGAGAACATGTGGTGTTTGGTTTTCTGCTCCTGTGTTAGTTTGCTGAGAATGATGATTTCCAGCTTCATCTATGTCCCTGCAAAGGACATGAACTCATTATTTTTATGGCTGCTTAGTATTCCAAAGACATTTATGTGGCCAACAAAACATGAAAAAAAAGCTCATCATCACTGGTCATTAGAGAAATGCAAATCAAAACCACAATGAGATACTATCTCATACCAGTTAGAATGGCGATCATTAAAAAGTCAAGAAACAACAGATGCTGGAGAGGATGTGGAGAAATAGGAACACTTTTATACTGTTGGTGGGAGTGTAAATTAGTTCAACCATTGTGGAAGACAGTGGGGCAATTCCTCAAGGATCTAGAACTAGAAATACCATTTGACCCAGTCATCCCATTATTGAGTATATACCCAAAGGATTATAAGTCATTCTACTATAAAGACACATGCACGTTTGTTTATTGCAGCACTATTCACAATAGCAAAGACTTGGAACCAACCCAAATGCCCATCAATGTTAGACTGGATAAAGAAAATGTGGCAAATATGCACCATGGAATAAAGGGACTATATTTAATTTTACTTTTGAAATGTATTTTTATCACAATTTCTTTCATTGTCTAGCTAAAAGAGGATTTGAGGTGATAGTGCCTTAAACGGAATGTTTGTTTCTTAGAAAAGCCATTTTATCATTGCAAACAAATACCGTAAATAAGAAAAAAGACAGAGAGAGAAACAGGAAAACTATACTATACTGAGCTTACCAAATAGAGTGTCACCATAAATAATTGCTGAGAATAGCCACTACCAGAAACTTAATTTAAGTATAAAATTATTTTCTCATATAAAGTATGTGGGCAAAAACAAAACCAGAAAAGTCATAAGAAAGCCCCAATTCTAACAGTGAAAACAATGGATGAACCTGGAGGACACTGTGCTAGACTAATCAGATGGATAGAAAGTAGAATGGTGGTTGCCAGGCCTGGGGTGGGGAAAAGGGAGAAGTTGCTTAATAGGTATAGTTGTTTAATAGGTATAGTTGTTTAATAGGTATAGTTTCATTTTTGCAAGATGAAAACATTCCAGAGATTGGTTACAAAATAATGTGAATATACTTAACACTATGGAACTCTACACCTTTGAAAATGGTTAAGATGGAAAATTTCATGTTGTGTGTATTTTACTACAATTTAAACAAAAATTGTTGTGGTTGCTTCTTCTCATACTCCATTTCATTGGAATTTTCAATAACCTTGAACTCTTAAACCACAATGATCAGTATTGCTATCAGTTCACATAACCTGCCTTCCTGAAATAAAATCTTTATCTATATTTAAAAATGAGGAAACATGTATCAAGTTATATGCAACAGAACCACTGCTCAAATAATATAAATATATTCATTTAAGGAAATAATTTGGGGATGAGTTAATATACTTAAATGGTGTTTGTGAGATATATTTTGACCACTAATTCCTTTCTGGAACAGCAGAATTTATTGTGAGTAAACTGGGGGTGGGAGGGGAGCATTATGTCTTATTATATGAAATAAAATTAGTATGATATTGTATTGGAGTATAGTTTCATTTAATCGGAAGTTTGTTAAGTCAAGTAGAAGAACAGTGCCAGTAACTTATTACTGGCTTATTCTGTGAGAACTTACTTTCTCAACCTGTTTGAAAGGCACTATAGCAACTAGAAAATAAATTTGCTATTTTACCCTTGTCTCATGGGAGGCCAGGAAAAATCTGCTAAATAAAATACAACTTTCATCACACACTGATGATTCAATGTTTGGGCTTCAGGATTTTGAAGAATAAAATATCAGTGTCACCCTTAATTATATTAAAGTTGGGTTTATCACTTTTATACAAAAAACATACAAAATATTGAATTTACAGGCGACAGGATCAAAATAACTCAAAAGGGCAAATATAGTGTGTGACAGAGACTGCTTGTTACCTAAATCCTTATCCATTATTTTTCTTTAGTAAAATAACCCAAGTTTTATTCAGCACGGTGTGTAATAAGCAAACAAAACCCATTTGTTAGCCTTTCTTCCAGCTTGGTGAGACCATGTGAATAAGTTCTAGGCAATGCAACTTAAGCAAATGTGTGTTACTTTCGTGAAAAACACAAAAATAAGCTGGCACAAATCCTTTGTTACTTTTTTTTTTCTCTTTCTTCTTTCATGGTGGCTGACTACCAAAGTGATGGCTGGGACTGTCACAGCTCTGGGCCATGGAGTCATAGGCTAAGTGTGGCCTAGTAGCTAGATAATAGAAGCCTGAATCTCTAACACTATAAAGACACTTACTTTGGTGTCTGAATTTGGTTTACATAAAGATGTAAAGTCTATGTTTTATTAAGTAATGATGACTTTGGATTGTTCTGTCACATTTAAGTGAAAGTTAGCCTAACTGCACAAATTCAAAGCAGAGTATAAAACTATGATTATTAAATAAAAATAGGATGGGTAAAGAGGACCCTAACAGCAACAACAAAAAGGTAAATATATATGGTATTAAAATTTTATTATAGACTTAATTACTGTTTAATTTTATATTTACCATTATACATTGTGTGTGTGTGTGTGTGTGTGTGTGTGTGTGTGTGTATACACCTATATATGGGCTTTCAAATATACTTTCAACTATTATACTATGCCATATAATATAGTTTGACTATGTCCCCACCCAAATCATATCTTAAATTGTAATCCCCGTAATCCACATGTGTCAAGGGAGGGACCAGGTGGGAGGTAATTGGATCATGGGGGCAGTTTCCCCTACTCTGTCTTGTGATAGGGAGTGAGCGCTTATAGGAGCTGATGGTTTTATAAGCACCTGTCATTTCCCGCGCTTGCACTTCTCTCTCCTTCCACCATGTGAAGAAGGTCCTTGCTTCCTCTTCCCCTTCTGCCATGATTGTAAGTTTCCTGAGGCCTCTCCAGCCATGCAGAACTGTGAATCAATTAAATCTCTTTTCTTTATTATTTACTCAGTCTTGGCTCATATCTTTATAGCAGTGTGAGAAAGGACTAATACACCTTATATAGTATGGTATCTGTAGTTAGTTTAGAGATTAAGTGTTCTACAAAGCTTGTTAAAACAGAGAAAAGAAAATGAAGACATTTCACAGCTCTCTCCATTTGATATTTCATAGAGGTAACAACTTTTAAATTTCTCTAGTATTTAATTTTTTATAAATAGCATTTATAAATAGCATGAGTATATTGACCCTCCACCCCCATCATAAGTTAGCTCTGATATTTTGACCTGTCATTTTGGTAGATGACAATCTAGCTCTCTTTCACCTTCTTTGCCCCAATAATTTTATGGACACATTTGAATTATTTGATGCATTTATGTCTTAAATTTGGTTAGATCAATATTTAGTGTTCACATTGTTATGGCTTTGTCAATGCTAGTTACAACTAAACCAAATACAGATGAGCCTGAGTAACACAGATTTAAACTGAGCAGGTCTATACATGGATATTCTTCTGCCTATACCACCCCTGAGACAGCAAGAACAATTCCTCCTTTACCTCCTCCTCAGCCTACTCAATGTGAAGATGATGATCTATTTCCACCTAATAAATAGTAAATATGTTTTCTCTTTCTTATGATTTTCCTAATGCCATTTTCTTTTCTCTAGCTTACTTTATTGTAAGAATACAGTATGTAGTACATATAACCTACAAAATATGTGTTAATTGACTATGTATGTTAACAGTAAGGCTTCTGATAAATAGTAGGCTATTTTTAGTAGTCAAGTTTGGGGGAAGTCAAAAGTTATATGTGGATTTTTGACTTTGCAGGGCTAAGTGCCACTAACCCCCATGTTTTTCTAGGGTGAACTTTAGTAATGCATTACGTTGCGATTGCTTTTTCTTTCCCCCACATTTTGTTTTCCTTAGAGATAATCATTTTCTAGTTTTACATATTGGTTTTATTTTTCATGTTCTTAGTAGCAATTCTATACTAATGCCCCCTCAGTATTATAAAACCCCTCTTAGTGTTATCAAATTAATTATCTCTTAATCAGTTCCATATCTTTTGATGAAATCCCTCATGGTGCTACCTGACTTGTTCCACTCTGGCTAACCTTCTCTGCAAGCAGGCTAATCACTTTTCACCTTGGGCTAGAAACCTGTCATCACACCATTTTCTAGTGTTGAATTCCATCTCCTGAATTGCATGAGTCCCTCCATCTGAGTTATTTCAAATTTTGATGAGGAACATTCCCCATTTGCATCCTGGGAAAAGTGCATAAGAGGCTGTCTTAGATGGCTGACTAATCTCCTTATCAAACAGTCATTTGGGCACACCTTTGTGTTTTCCTACGCAGGTTTTTCTCATTCATTTCAATATGGATAGTGTGAAAGTTTTCTAAATCTTTAAATTCTTCTTTCTGATTAATAATTTCTTTACGGTTTTTCTACTTTTTTTTTTTTTTTTTTTTTGAGACGGAGTCTTGCACTGTCGCCTGGGCTGGAGTGCAGTGGTGTGATCTGGGTTCACTTCAACCTCTGCCTCCCAGGTTCAAGCGATTCTCCTGCCTCAGACTCCCAAGTAGCTGGGATTACAGGTGCCTGCCACCATGCCCAGGTAATTTTTTTTTTGTATTTTTAGTAGAGGCGGGGTTTCGCTATGTTGACCAGGCTAGTCTCAAACTCCTGACCTCATGATCCACCTGCCTCAGCCTCCCAAAGTACTGGGATTACAGGTGTGAGCCACCGCACCCGGCCTCACTCTCCTCTTTTCAAGTTTTAGTATAAGCAATCAAAAGGAACCAGGCTACTATTTCAACAATTTGCTTACTTACTTCCTCAGACAAATATCCAGGGTTATTGATTACACATTTTATCTTTCACAAAGCAATAGAACATGAACACGACTTAACCAGTCTTTGCCACTTTATAACTAAGATTGTCTTTCCTCCATTGTCTGATAACATATTCCTGATTTCCATTTTTAGAGCTCATTAGAATGACCTCCGCTGTCTATGTTTTTACCAATATTCTGTTCAGAATCACTTAGGTATTATCTAAGAAGACTGAGGCATTGTCCACAGCTCACCTCCTCTCCCAAGCTTTCACCTGAATATCCCTTAATGGTCCATTCACAGCAAAACAGGCTTTTTCTAACACGCACTTCACAACTTTTCAGCCTCTATCCATTACTTTATTCTAAATCTGCTTCAACATTTTTAACTGTTTAACAGCACCCTCACTTCCTAGCACCAATGTGTGTCTTAGTCCATGTGGACTGCTATAATAGAATATCATAAATATCACAAACTGGGTGGCTTATAAACAATAGAAATTTGTTTCCCACAGTTTTGGAGGCTGAGAAGTACAAGATCAAGCTACCCGCATACACAATGCCTGGTAAAAACCTAATTCCTGGTTCATAGATAGAAATCTTCTGGCTATATGCTCAAATGGAAGAAGAGGTGAGGGATCTCCCTGGAGCTTCTTTTAAAAAGACACTACTGACTTCCCAAAGGCCCCTCCTCCAAACAACATCAATCACATTGAGGGTTAGGTTTCAATATATAAATTTTAGGGGAGTACAAACATGCAGTTTGTGGAAATCACTTTTTCCATCAGCTATTTTTTTTCCTTTTTGTTTGTCTAGGTCTCTGATTTTTATGTTAGATGTTTTCCTTAGCTAGCCAGTACTCATTGGCTATTCATTCCTTTTAAATTTCCAGTTGGCTCCAATTATACCTATAAACTTCATTCTAACAGAACCTGGTCAGTCCATCTCATTGAGAAATCCTTAATCACTAGTTCCTCAAGTCTTTTTTAGAAGACTGATCAGGTTCCTGAATGAAGTTTTTTTTCAACCTTTTGCTTGTTGCGGGTGCAGAGAGAGAGAGTATATATTCAGCTGAAAGCATTTGAAATCCTAGTAAGGTAATAAACTTAGGGGCTTTCAACAGTTGTTACTATTAAACTTATTTAAATACATGCTGACATCAGCCTAAATCCAAGAAGGATTAGCCTTGCCTTAATGAAAAAAAGGCAAATATTGCATTGTAAGCCATTTTTACCCAGCACAGTTGCAGATTCTAATAGTTTTCTAATATGCCACATTGGTAGTACTTTGGAAAAGTTGATGTCCAGATATTGGGGACAGCAAATACACTAGTAATTTAAGAAGTCAGAGGTATTTGTTCAAGACTAATATCACAAAGTCATTAGTTTAGACAACATGAAAAAGAGCCAGATCATAAGAAGGTCTGAAATAAAATTAAGATTGAATGAGGATGTATTTGGGACTGGAGGGAGGGGTGTGTTAGGAAATGAGTGGGGAGAGGCAGGATGGTTTTTGACAAATGGTACAAACTTTAATGCCCAGCTGGTTTCCCATCAGATTCATCCACAAGCAGGACAGAAAGTGAAATTATCAGAAATTTCCTGACTCTTCCTGCCTACTTTCCACATTATTATTGGTCTTTAACATAGAAATAAAAATGGTTAAACTGATAAAAGCACCTGTAAGGTTAATAATTCAATTACTTGATGAGTATCTTTGACTGCTATCTACATACTCTATTTCCTTGATTCTAAAACACTTTGGATTATAAAATACACTATCAATTTAATAAGCTTTTTTAGAGAAAAACTATTTCTACTACATTTGATGTATATACTGATTAAAAATATCTCAATTTCAGAAACTAAAATAAGATAACCTATGTTGGGAATAAGAGACTGACACCGCAAAATATGGCATTTTAACATGCTGAACTAAAGAAGGAGGCTCATAATCTCTCTGACCTCACTACCCACTCTCCCAACTATTGTCCCTCAATCCTCTGTCTGTCCTGAAGCACAGGAGGAAGTTCGTCTCTAAATTTCCTTTATCTCCCTAAAGTCCGGATCTAACAAACAGAACAACTGTTCTTCTTTTTCTCTCTCTTGTTTTATTACCTATTGCAGAAAAGAACATCAAGAATGTAACCACACCTGAACAGATTCTTTCATAAGATAATTTTTGTCTCTGAGGATCATTCAAATTCCATGAGCAATATTTACAAGTCACCCTCTGTTCCCTATCCATTCATTCTCCCTACTAATCATTTATCACCCTCAACAGAATTCTTCTTCTCCCCCTTCCCATAAAATGTTTCCAACCATAACCTCTTTTGTGAGGATCCAAGCCTCCATTCTTTCTGTAAACTCAACATGGTATATGAGCTTCTTAACTCCAGTGGGGAAAAGGGTAATCATTCTGTGGTTCTTTGCCATGTGTATGTTAATAGGTTTATAGACCCAAATTAAAATTCCTAAGCCATCCAACTGACTGAATGGACACCCATTTCGGCCAAGGGAATCCAAAGAAACCTGAAACACTATTTGAGGTCATGATGGGAAGTGGGGATAAGATATGCCTCATACCCTCCTCCCTTCAGAGTTCAGGCACAACTGATCAGCATTAACATTAAAACAGAATAGGTTCTTTGTAGTAGTAAGATACCAAATTCAAACCTGACTCTAGTATATCATCACATGACATATAAAGAAGGAAAGCAAAATATTTTACCCTCAAATATGAGTTTCTTTGCCATTTTTTGAAATGGTCCTGCAATGCTGCCTTTTTTAGGAGAAAATTTGCATCTGTAAAGAATCTCTATTAACATAACTAGATCTTTCCAGGCCCTCCCAATCCTAAATAGATTAATTGAGAGTCTAACACTTTTTAAAGGCCGGAATAGGAAATATTTGCCATCTATTGTCTGTAAGGGCAGCCAGCTATGAGACTTCATCTACATAATAAGAATCTTCAGCTCCACACCCCTTAACTTAACCCATCCAATCCTCTTTACTGATTCTAGGTCTTTAGATAATAATTAAACTCTTTCAATCAACTGCCAATCAGAAAATCTTTGAATGCATCTATGACCTTTATGCAACCACTTTGAGTTGTCCCACCTTTCCAGACTGAGCCAATGTAAACTTCACACATATTGATTTATGTCTTAAGTCTTCCTCAAATGTGAAAACATCAAGTGGTAACCCAACCACCTTGGGCACATGTTCTCAGGACTTCTTGAGACTATGCCTCTGGCCATAGTTACTCATATTTAGCTCAGAATAAAACTCTTCTGGCTGGGTGCAGTGGCTCATGCCTGTAATCTCAGCACTTTGGAGGCTAAGGCGGGGGGGAAATCACTTGAGGTCAGGAGTTTGAGACCAACCTGGCCAATGTGGTGAAACCCCATCTCTACTAAAAATACAAAAACTAGCTGGGCATTGTGGTGGGTGCCTGTAATCCCATCTACTTGGGAGGCTAAGGCAGGAGAATCAGTTGAACCTGGGAGACGGAGGTTACAGTGAGCCAAGATTGCACCACTGCACTCCAGCCTGGGTGACAGAGCAAGACTAAAAAAAAAAAAAAAAAAAAAAAATTCGGTGTGGTGGTGCATGCCTGTAATCCCAGCTACTCAGGAGGCTGAGGCATGAGAATCACTTGAACCCAGGAGGCAGAGGCTGCAGTGGGCCAGGATCATGCCTCTGCACTTCAGCCTGGGTGATAGAACAAGACTCCATCTCAAAACAAATAAATAAATAAATAAATAGCCTCTTTAAAATATTTCACAGGGTTCAGCTTCTTTTTTTTTTTCCACGAACAGATTTGTTTGCCTTTTCTCCAATTAACCTGTCTCTTGTGAGTTGATTTTTCAGTAAGCCTTCAGAGGGTGAAGGGAGTTTTTCCCTAGGCCCCTACAAGTATAACCTATCCTTGAGAAACACAGAACTAAGCATCCATTTCTCTGCACTTGCAATTCAAGAATGTCTTCAAATAGAAATTAGCAAGTATGATTTCATCTCCATAAATAGTACTGCAAACATTGCCTCTTGAAAAAGGGCACTGTCAAGTCCTCCTCAAAGAGTCAACCCATTCAAGCAAAAAGCGTAGGGTCTTTTGCTTGTCTTATAACTAAAAACAACTACAGAACTAATTTAAAACATTGTTCTGAAAAATAAAAATGTTATTTTATCTTCTCTAATTTGGAAAATATATGAATGATATTTGCCTAGTGACATCTTAAACATCAGTGAATTTTTCTTCATTTGTCTGTATAAGGAAATTTGGTATTTCAAGTATGTCACTGAATGCAGATACATGACAAAGAGATCTAACAACTGGGAGAGTGTCATGCCAGGTCAGTCTTGAGCACTTTGTAATGATATTGGGGTGGCTGAGTGGGTAGGGTGGCAGATATAATTTTCACAGCTTTAAAATATCTCATACAGCTGGATGCATAGGAAGTGTTATTAGAGATCCATCTTAGATTTGAGTATGTATTCCCGGACAGCACTCTGGATGAAGGGGTAGAAGAATATTCCTGGATCTTATTGTTCCCATCACAATTCCTGGGTTTATTTCTTCCAGTATATGGTGATCATATGACAGCTACAGCCCCAATTTTAATCATTATCTGAGAAATGTGAAAACTTTAGTCATTTGCCAAACAACAGTGTATTGTGGAATAAAATAATTTTTTTCTGAAAATCAATTCGACTGCTTTAACTAAGTTATAAAATCAGCATGGCACATTTTATTTTGTTTTATCTTCAGTTTTCTGAAAAGGGAGAAAAGATATAAAGCTAAGAAACAAGGAAAATATTTCCTGTTTCTATGTTCCATGCTTTAGGAGCCCTATCCATTAATTGCACAATAGAGTGATCAAAAGAAAACCAAATAACTGTACCTGATCAGCATGACTTGCTCGGATATGTCATTCATTCTCTGGCTTTCATTGTTCAGGTGCAGAGTCAGTCATTTGTTAGCAACTCTACATATCTTCAAAGGCAATACTGAGCAAGAAATAAGTAATATCACTCTGTGTATCTCATTGCAATTACATTTCTTATATGCAGTCCATCCACAGAATTGAGTAATTAAAAGATAACATGTCTATTTCATAACCAACCACATCTATTTCTGCATATATCTACTCTATCTTTTTTATTATAAGAATTGGATATAAAAACAATTTCTTGCAAAAGCCAGTGCAACTACTTTTACTATCTACACAGAACTAGACTAGAAGTTATTTCAAGAGCAGACAGATGCTGGAATTGAGAATTTAGAGTCCATAACATCAACCCCCATAACATCTGGTACTTTTGAGAATATTTTTTATACACTTCTATTTTTTCCTGGTATTTTTAAAATCATTTATTTTTGGACTCACCCCATCACTAGTCTTATCCTCATCCTTTCTGATATGTTTTCATTTAACAGAGCTGCATTAACTCAAATAGGCATTCATTTTATTCATTCACTCAACAGCTATTTATTTTATACCTACTTTGTGCATGGCTTTGTTTTAGACATTAAAGACACCACAGATAAGATCCCCGTCCTCATGTGTTGTAAATTCTAGTGGATAAAGACATAATTTCTAAAAAATCAGCTACAAGTATAATTATAATTAGGAAAGAAAAATGTAGTTTTCAAGGAAACATGTACCAAAAGGATATCTTCTAGTTAGAGAGATAGAGAATCAGGGATTCATCCCTAAGAAGGTGACAGCAGTGTTGATCTCCCTTACTGGCACATGGAAGGTACTTACTCAGATGAAAGACCTGTGCATCCTTTTAGAATTACTAGCTCTGGAGAGGAATCAGACAAGAAGAAGAGAGAATATGCCTTAGTATATTTTCCTGGCTTCATCTGACAGCAGTGAGTTAGAGTTTTCACATGACCTGCCTCACTCATCATAACATAAGCTAATGAATGACCTCCAGATTATGCCTATAGATATGTTCGAAATATTCGGTAAAATACTCATCAGGGATCTAAGTTGAAAACAACTGAAACAAACTCTGGGAAATATTAGCTGTATATATGTAGGATACATTTATTTGGAGGGCCAGATAAACAAGTGTGAAGTTTACATGGGCAAAACAGTTGCCTTAGCCCTCCCTCATTTTGGAGGTTGTCCACTAAAGATATGATCATCAGGACCACTAGTGATCAGAAACTTCAAGCTGCACCTCACATTCTACCATGTGGACACAGGGTCCTGTGATGGGCACTGTCACTATTGCTTATCTAATTCAATATAGCTGCAAGCTCTGCCATCACTCTCTATCCAAAATGAATTCTTCAAGGAATTTATTTTATCTCCTCAATATCTCCCCAGATAGAATATATGTAAGTGGATCTGATTATTAGAAACTTGATTACCTGCCTGGATCATCATAATTTCAAGCTGGATTGAGAAAGTAGACATTTGGTATGTCAGCTATATGGAAGAAAGTAGACTGCATGTTTAAAGGTGAGAATAGCCCCAAATAAAGGTTAGGGCTGAAAAAACAAACAAACAAAAACAGATGAACGTCTCAATTTTCACAATTTTGATTTCCTAGTACTCCATTTTTTTCATCTTTAGACTTAAAAACATTTCCACCTAGCATGATTTAACTCTCTGACATAATGTTACCTGACTTCAAATTATACTACACAGCTATAGTAAACAAAGCAGCATTGTATTGGCATAAAAACAGACACATAAACCAATGGAATGGAATAGAGTGAAATCCATACATCTGCAGTGAGCTCATTCAAGTTCACTCATGTCAAGTGAACACTTGACAAAGGTGCCAAGAACATACACTGGGGAAGGGACAGTATCTTCAATAAATGCTGCTGGGAAAACTAGATATCTATATGCAGAAGAATGAATTTAGACCGCTATCTCTTGCCATATACAAAAATCAAATCAAAATGGATTAAATATTTAATTATTAAATTAAATATTTAAGACTTAAATATTTAAGACTTTGAACTATGAAACTACTAAAATAAAACATTGGGGAACTCTACAGGACATTGGACTGGGCAAAGATTTCTTGAGTAATACCCCACAAGCACAGACAGCCAGAGCAACAGTGGACAAATACAGCCATACCAAGTTAAAAAGCTTCTGCACAGCAAAATGATAATAATAATAATAATCAACAAAGTGAAAAGATAATCCACGGAATGGGAGAAAACACTTGTAAACTATCCATCTGACAAAGGATTAATAACTAAAATAATATAAGGAGCTCCAACAACTCATCAGGAAAAAATATAATCCAATCAAAAAATAGGCGAAAGATCTGAATAGGCATTTCTCAAAACAAGACATGTAGATGGCAAACAGGCATATTAAAAGGTGCTCAACATCATTAACCATCAGAGGAATGCAAATCAAAACTACAATGAGATACCATCTCACCCAAGTTAAAATGGCTTTTATCCAAAATACAGGCAATAGCAAATGCTGGTGAGTATGTGGCGAAAAGGAAACACTTGTATATTGTTGGTGGTAATGTAAGTTAGCATAGACACTACGGAGAACAGTGTGAAGGTTCCTCAAAAACTAAAATAGAACTACCATATGATGTAGCAATCCTACTGCTAAGTATATAACCAAAAGAAAGAAAATCAGTATACTGAAGAGATATCTGTGCTCCCATATTTATTGCAGCACCACTCACAACAGCCAAGAAGCAACCTAAGAGTCTATCAACAGAAAAATGAACAAAGAAAATGTCGCACATATGAAACTGCCTTTACAAAATTATGACAGTAAGAGAAATCTGACATAGATTACTCCATCTTGCTTCTAACCTCCAAGCTCTCCTTGGTCATTCCTGGGCATAGGTCAAGCTGAATCTGGGAGAAATTTAGTTTATAGTCTAATCTTAAAGCAAGGATGCTAATAGCCCTCCCCAAAACTAAACTTCTTTGTAAAATTAATGAAAGACCAGCCAGGCACGTTGGCTCACACCTGTAATCCCAGCACTTTGGGAGGCCAAGATGGGCAGATTACCTGAAGTCAGCAGTTTGAGACCAGCCTGGCCAACATGATGAAACCCCGTCTCTACTAAAAATACAAAAATTATCCAGGCGTGGTAGCAGACACCTGTGATCCCAACTACTCAGGAAGCTGAGGCAGGAGAATCACTTGACTCCAGGAGGAAGAGGTTGCAGTGAGCTGAAATCGTGCCATTGCCCTCCAGCCTGGACAAGAGTGAAACTCTGTCTCAGACAAAAAAAAAAAAAAAAAAAAAAAAAAAAAAGAAAGAAAGAAAGAAAAAGAAAAAAGAGCTAATGAAAGGTCACAAAGTTAGGATTATGACAGGGACCTGAATTCTGCTAAGATCTAGGTGTCAGCAAATGACAACCGGCCATTGTTCCAGAAAGCACAAGATTTGTACCTTCTCTAATGATGCCTAATGTTAGATAACATCACTATTGTGGAACCTAAGATTTGCCTTTTGGATATCTTTTCAGACTTTTGCATTTCTGAAGACTGTCTAATTCCACCTGGACTTGTGACTCATGTCCTAATAGTGAACACCCCCTCCCTACCCAGAGACTGACTCAATGCAGGACAACTACTTTCCACATCCCCAATCAATTAGCAGCACCCATTCCATAGTCCTTTGCCCACCTAACTATTCTCAAAAACCCCTAACCTCTGAACCTTCAGGGAGATTGATTTGAGTAATAACTTTATCTCCCATGTGGTGGTGTTAGAGTAGGCAGGTAGCCAAAAACGAGCAGGAAAGGGAGCCCTCTGGGAAAATAAGTCCTGGAGATGCTGCCCACTGACAATCAGCAAAAAGGACAGTAGCTACATCTGGCCTTGCAGTTAGGTTCTTCTATCCCTGAAGGGGACTTCTCAGGTCCTAGCTGGAGGTAACTATGCTAGAGGTTTTCCCCACTAACAGGTATGTGTGATCCTCCAAAATCTCATCCTAGAGTAGTCTTCTGCTCATTATAATAGTAAAAAACACACCCCTGGGTGGAGATTTTAAGCTAATGAGACACAATATGTGTACTAGCATGCACAACCACAGAACATGCATTCCCAAAGGAATCTCCCTAAACATGCTTGCAAGTGACACTCCCTCATGCCCCTATGTGAATAATAATGTAAATTTCTCATAAAGAGAGCCCCCAGCACTAGCTACTCCTGGCTCATTCTCTCAAGCTGTGCACTCTGTCTCATCTTTCAGAGTGTACTGTCTCCTTAAATAAACACTGCTATTTTTTCAGCTGAACCAGCCCAGAGCTGTTTTCTACTCCTCTGTAGGATGTACTTTATCCTCCTTCAATAAACTCTGCTACTTAACCCTTGCTATACATCTCTTAGCTGAATTATTTCTTCCAAGGTAAACAAAAACCAAGGATTCCCACACTTACCAGGAAAAATCCATTGACTGATTACACATATACACAATGGAGTATTAGCCAACCTTAAAAAAGAATGAAAGGCTGTCATTTGCAACAACATGGATGGAACTGGAGGACATTGTGTTAAGTGAAATAAGCCAGACACAGAAAAACAAACTTAGCATTTTCTCACTCATGTGGGAGCTAAAAAATAAAACAATCAACCTCATGGAGATAGAGAGTAGAATAATGGTTACCAGAGGGCTGGCAAGGCTAGTGTGGGGCAGTGGGAATGGTTAATGGGTACAAAAATATAATTAGATAGAATTAATAAGGCCTAGTATTTGATAGAAAAACTGGGTGACTACTGTCAACAATAATTGATTGTATATTTAAAAATAATTAAAATAGTATAATTGGAATGTTCATAAAACAAAGAAATTATAAATGCTTGAGGTGGTGGATACTCCATTTACCCTAATGTAATTATTACATATTGTATGTCTGTATCAAAATATTTCATGTACCCAGTAAATATATACATCTAATGTGTACCTATAAAAATTAAACATAAAAAAATTAACATAATGAAGCTGAAAAATACTCTTACCCTCCTCCCAAAATCCAATCAGCAATTGCATCTATCTCCAAATTTGGGATCACTCAGTAATGTCATGACCTCACCCAAGAATACAAAAACCTCTCACTAATAAGCTGTGATATGTGAGCCAAAATACAAATTTCACAACCACCAACATACTTCACATAAAAGATAAGGAACAAAAATGCATACATATAAAACAACAAAAAAGTAACACAAATGTTTCATTCTTTATTTTCACAACTGCAAACAAAATATTGTAGACCCATAACGTGAGCCAAATCCCCTTTCGGACAAAATAGAACCATTTCAAGTTCTCATCTAAGGTGGAATTTTCCTTCCCCACCATTCTTCAAGGCTACCATTGTGTGTGGTTTAAATGGTTTTCTACTCCCTTCCTGACCTGGTGCCAAACTGTATAGACATGGGTGTAAATGAAGGTTCAATATTTTTCTCCTCAGACAACTCGTAAGAAGGAACTCCTGAGGCTTCAATATAAGTAAGATATAAATGCGTTAGTAGTGTAAACCACCTAGTAGTGCAATTTACTTGTATTCTTAGGATGTACAGGGTCTTAATCTCCTAAAGACCACTCACATTTCATGGTGGACCTGTCTAGGAATGTTTAACTTAAGGACTTAGTGGGGCAAATAGAGAATATCTTTGTTGGCTGTTGATCTATAATATGTCCCGTATTTAGGTCTTTAATATGGGTAATAGCAATAGCGAAAAATAGTTGAACAAAAATAGCATGGCTGTGACATTATCCCAATTTACAATCACTGCTGTGATTCTGTGGAAAGACCCAATATAGCACCCAGATCTGCCACAAACATTGTGACTACTTTTGAATCAGTTATATTCTAAAAGCCAAGCAGCAGAGGAGCTTGTCCTACACACTGGACCACCTGTAGGACCTTCTTTTGCTGGGTCTCACACGGGCATTCAGGTCAGTTAACAGCAAGTTAAAACTACAATCCCAAATTGTTATGTGGGGCCTCTAGTATTTAAGGTCCCCACTAAGGGAGGTAGTTCTATTTCAGTAGCTATTATAACATATTGCAGCTTGAATTTTGCTTCAGGCTAGACATATTAACATTCCCATCAACTCTAGAATCCTCATTAAGGAAATCATCTTTGGAAAATCTAAAAAATTACTTCTGATCTTATGCTATGCATGTATAATATCAGATACCTGAGTCCCTACCTTGATCAGAAGCTTTGACTGACACCACCAGCTTATTAATGTGATCAATAAAGGAAAGACTTTTGATATCATATTAGGATTACTTTTTTATATTTCAGATTTATTTTATATGGGCAATCGTGTCCATGTTTTAGGAAAGCCAGCTGATGAAATAGTAGGAACCCCTTGAAGATACCTGAGCTAACACATTGAATCCAAAATTTTTGATAAATGTATTCACTTTTAAGTTGCTACTTCCTTGATCTAACACATCAGAATTCATTCACAAAGTATTCTTTACATTTTTCTGTATTTTGAATTAGCAAAATCTTGTAACTTGGGGAGGGGAAATATTACTCTTTCTAACTTGGCTTATATAAGTGCCTTCTTGGAATATACTCTAACCTGGAATCTGTTTCTAGTTCTAGAGCAGGAAACAGCAAAATGGATTTGAGTAAGGTTAAGGAGAATTAGTTTTTCGATAGAACTGTTTTCCATAGGCATTTTGGCTGGCTCCTCCTGTGTTTATGAGAAAGTACAATAGGTCAGTTCTGCAGATGTTGAAAATCTGCAAATTGGATTAAATTGTTGATACAGAAATAAATGAGAATTGCTGGAATTATCTTTGTCCTTTGCTATAACAGAATTCATGAGACTCATGTACTTTTAAAAAGTTTATTTGGCTTATGATTCTAGGGACTGGCAAGTCCAAGGTCATGGCAGCAGCATATTGTAAGACCATTTGTGTTGTATTTTTTCATAACATACGCAAAAGCAAAAGCACAAGAAAGCGCTTGCAAAGAATACTGAAACAGCAAGCTGAACTTGCTTTTAAAATAACCAACTCTCTCAAGAGTTAACTTACTCTCACAAGAAGTAATTCACTACTCCCACAAGAACTAAATTACACCCAAGATAATGACATAAATCCATCCAGGAAAGCTCTGCCCTCATGACCCAATCACCTTTTAAAGGGCTCACCTCTTAATACTGTTAAATTGGCAATTAAGTTTCCAACACATAATATTTTGGGGGACACGTTAAATCATAGCATTCTACCTCTGGCTCCCCAAATTTATGTCCTTCTCACAATGTAAAATACATTGATTCCATTCCAATAGCCCAAAAAGTCTCAACTTCTTCCAGAAAAAACTCAAAAGTCCAAATTCCAGAGTCTCATTGAATCAGATATGGGTGAAACCCAAGGCATGATTCACCTTGCAAATTCCTTCCAGCTGTTAGCCTATACATGTAAACAAGTTACCTACTTTTAAAATACTATGGTGGGACAGGCATAGGATAGGCATTCCCATTCCAAAAGGGAGAAATAGGTAAGAAGAAAGGAGTAGCAGGCCAAGTAAGTCCAAAACCCAACAGACAAAACAATGTTTAGTCTTAAAGCTGGAAAATAATTTCCTCTGACTGCTTTTTCTGCATCCTGAGCACACTGGTCTAGTCTTCTTCTAACTCCTCATCAAAATCGCCCTTAATGTTCTGTTTACAGCAATACAGATTTTCTCTAGGCTGATCCTCCAATCCCTTCCAGCCCCTACTCATTACCCAGATCCAAAGCTGCTTCCACCTTTTAAGGTATCTGTTATAGCAACAACCCCAATTTTTGGTACCAATTTTCTGTCTTAGTTTGTTTTCTATTGTTATAACAGAATATCTGAGACTGAGTAATTTATAAATAAAAGTTCATTTGGCTCATGATTTTGAAGACTGAGAAGTCCAAAGGCATGGTAGTAGCATCTGGGTAGGACTTTCATATTGTGTCATAGCATGGTGAAAAAGCAGAAAGACAAGCAAATGCATGTAAAAGAGGCTGCAAGAGCAAGCCCAGCTCACTTCTATAACAATCCACTTTCTGGGGAACTAACTTTAATTCCGAGGGTAATAACTTAATCCATGAATCAATCATCTTATCTTATCTCTTAATATGGTTACATTGGCTATTAAGTTTCCAACACATGAAGTTTTGTGGGAGACATTCAAACCATAGCAAGAATGAAAAAGTGGGGCTGAGTGATGTTGACAGAAATGAGAAACAAACAGAAAGAAACAAGTATCTTCTTTCTCCTCCAGCCTTCTCATTTTCTGAAGTGTTCACTGTTAACATAGCCTACCTGGGAGCCAACTGGCAAAGCAGAAAGGTGGTTTGCTGAGTGTTAAACTCTAACTCTCGAAGCAAAGAACAGAGAAGTGAATTTGAAGTTGAGGGAGAATACGTGTTATTAAGCATTGACAGCACTATCACAGGATACCCATGATTTTCAGGCCAAGTTTTGAATTTAGATTTTAAGATATCCAGCTTGTCTATTCCTTTCTTTAGGGTGTGGATTATCACTAGAAACAACCACCAAAGCCCGCAATTCTTAAATCATTTATCTTTTTCATAGAGTTCCATGGCAGTAGTCCCTGTGATTCTAAAAGGCACTTTTTCTCCAGGTTATCATCAGTGTTATTTTTGTTATTTTTTTTAAGTCTGTGCTATGAACACCCGGAGTTTTATCTGATATCACTAGCTAGATTTTCACTGTCTTCAAATCTAGCAAGCTCCTATAACCAATCCAGATTCACTCTGAGTGGCTAAAGCAGAAAAATATGTTTCTTAAAAATATTTTTGTTAACTCACAGAATGCCCTCAAGAGGTAGAGCATTAGGCTGAGAGGATACTCAGCCAGAAAAGGTTCTGTATCATTTCCAAGTACTAGATGTAGCTTGTGATTTAAGCTCCACTAATACTAGAGAGCCACTAACACCAATGACACTACTTTCCCTGGAAACTACACACAACTTCTGGTGCTACCATGATCCATATTTTAAACAGATCCAGAAATAATTTCTGGATTATAGTCTGGGGTAGATGAATTTGGTTGGTGGTACCTGAAACAAATTCTCATGCTTTTACTACAAGAGAGATTGAGGAAGCAAGTATCTGGGATTTTAACAGTGAGAGTCAAACTCTACCTTGTAAGTTTATCATCACAATACATGAGAAAAGGGAAGGATGCCGGGCAGCCAAAAAAAAAAATTTTCCTCTAGCGTGTTCAGCATTAAAGGTGGCCTTGACACAGTCAACATGGTCTAGAGATAACACAAGAGGTCTGATGGGCTTCTCAGGTTGTTGATCCTGTACAACCTGGGATATAACTCAAAAGATTAGGAAAACCAAGTGTTTTGCCTTTGTATATTTAATTAGTCTTCTTTCTGTAGTCTCTTGTTGTTAGTTTTGGGAATCTTGGGCCAGGCTACAGGTTATATACTTTTCCAGGAGTTGAGTATGGGCCCAAGATGTACAAAGAATTATTTTCTCTAATAAGTAACCTAGGCTTAGGTGAATAAAACATCACAGAGATAGATTTTATAAAGAGAGTGGCTGCATTATTTTATAAATACAGTATAGAATCAGAGTTAAAGCCTTTGAAGCTTTTAAAATCATAAAATCATTCAATCCAACTCCTAATGAAATAAGAATTCTCTCTTCACCAACCTCAGGTCATGGTCACTTGCTTCTGCTTGACGACATCCAAAAATGGAGAACTCACAATCTCTAGATGGAGTTCATACCATTGAGACAATTCTACTTGTAAGAAAGTTTCTCCTAATGCTGAACTCAAATCTTACTATGTCTTACGCTAGATTCCCAGAAATAGACTCTGAGATGGAGATTTGTGTACAGGTTTACTGAAAGGTAACTCCTACATCAACACGTCTGGGGGAGTGAAGGAAGTAGGACTGGGCAGTGGCAGGAGTTTAGCTGTGGTTGCAAGAGGCCTCTATTATGGACATTTGGAGCTAAAATAGGCCTTTTAAGTTGCCCTGCCTTGAGCAAAAGAACATGGGAGGGATCTACTTACCTTACCAACTGACCATTAGACTTGAGCTATCCCCAGGGAGGGGACTTACTCTTGGGTGAAGAGACTGTATTCAGCTTAGGAAGATTACAAAGGAGCAGAAGGTCCTTGCAGAAGATCATTCCCAGCAGCTGAAGTGTTGCCTCAATTCTGAAAAAAAAAAAAAAAAAAAGTAGCTAAGCTCAACATTAGCTACTGCTATAAATTTATCTCATTATTTCTTGTCTGCCCTCAAGAGTCAATGAAGTTCAATCACTCTTTCACATAGGGCAAAAATATTAGGGCACACATTTTTACCTTTCACAAGTCTCTTAAATTTTGCTCAGTTATAGTAGTTGCAATGTTCGACTCATATATTGACATGATTCTTCTTAAAGTAGAAAACATAGAATCATATGAATTACTTAGATGTGTTTTCATCCCACAGTGTAATCTAATCAAGGAGAACACTATTACAATATTCTCTTGACTTCTTTTCAAGAAAGATTTCCTTGACTTGGAATCTAACCTGGGGTGTAGCAGTGAGATCACCAAATCCTAACCACGAGACCACCAGGAAGCTGCTACTGACAACCTAACTCACCCTAAAATCATATTAAATTTTAAGTAACTTCACCCCACCATTGACTTACAGCAAAGTGATAGTCAATGAATACCTGTAATTTTCTCTCATATATTGCTATTTTGCTTTATTCTCTCATTTTGTTCTTGTAGAGATAGTTTTATGTTTTATTGTACCCAATGACAGAAGCTCACGTTTCTAAAAGATTACATATTGCAACTTTCTAAACTATCAATAAAAATGTTCTAAATATTTTCTTATTCTGTATCCACAGCACCTAGCCTGAAACATAATGGGTGCTTAATTAATGTTTTTTGAATGAATGGAAGGAATTTAGTTTCTAAATGACTTGTAAGTTGTTTGGTTAAATCCAAAATCAGATAAAAACTCTCAGAGTGCCTACTCATCTGAAATGTAACCCTTATATTGTTACTTCATTGCTTTAAAACAGAGACTTGATGAAATATAATGAAGACAAAAGAGTTCGATCGTCTCATAATTCTGGTCTTATTTGTTTCAATTCCCTTGAAGTTTCTTGTGTGTAAAAAAGCAGCTTTGTTAACAGATGCCCTTGTGATTTTGAGAAGTGATGAGAAAATTCCAAACCAACTCTTCACTTTTAATTTAATTATATTGATGGAAACTTACACTGAGAGTAGCACTAGCTATCAATCAACTTTACCTACTTCTGTGCTCTGGAAAAACTCATTTCAGCATTCCCCCCACTCTTTTATCACTGTCTTCCTTTTTGTGATTAAGCTAAGATCAACCATCTTTCCAAAGATAAGTCAGAATTCCATCCAGATTCGTTTATGGTGGTCAAAGCAATTGAATGTATTTTCCCCAAGATGTAGTTCACTATTAACTGAGTTTTTGTTTCTATTGTTTTCCTCACAAGTAGAACATATTTGTGATCAATTTCCTCTTACTAGGAATGATTATTTCTTAGTCAAGGGGTATCACATAGAAAATTTCAAGTGAAGAGGATAAGAAACAGATAGCACCAGGCTAATTTAATGGACCAGACAATTCTTCACACTCCAATTCACCTGAATGTCTGTTTTAATTACAGGACAAAGTTTAATTATTGAGGAACACTTCATATATAATTCCAATCCTATATAATTCAGAGTTATTACAGTGTGGTGCTAGGAGATGGCAGAAAAGTGGCAGTTGTATTTCAGGTACTAGCCTGGTGTTTTACAAATTACAAGTAGTGAAAGTAATTTTTAAAAAAGTAATTACTTGAAGTTTCCTGAAAACTAAAGCTATGTATTTTTTAGTGCAAAAAAGGACAAGAACATGAAATATTTTCAGTGATCTCTTGCTATGTGAAAGAATGTTAAATTTGATAAAAAAGAGATCTCATTTTCTTCAGTATGACAAGTAATGTTCTAACTGATTTCTTTGTAATAACCCTCCTAAAACCACATGTTAGAAACTGCCTATCCTCATTTTATAAATTAGAGAACTGAGACATGGTAAAGTTATGTAAATCACCCAAGTTTACAGAGCTAGCAAGGGTATTGTCTAGATTTGAGCCCAAGCAGTCTGATGCCAAGTTTATTATCTAAACAAAATACTCCTGAAATACTTCTCTGAAAAAGAAATTATCTGCACATAATGTGTAAATGCAAACTCCCCCTTGGAAAATTACTTTTATCATTAAAGTAATTTGTTTTTATTTTTATAAATTTCATGATTTACTTTTACTTCCCTATACAACATTGCAATCCTTGAAAATTAACTCAGTCAATGTTTAACTTGGTGTTATCTCTCAGGGTTCCACTATGGAATAATAAAATTGAATGAAATGACATGTTACTGGGGAGATTCTGGTGGACAAGTATGATCAAAATTTCTGGGTATAATCAAAGTTTCTAGGTAAAATCAGGAGTCTGAGGTTTGTCACTAATTTTGTAACTTTGATATATCACTTAATACCTCCAGATTTTAGAATTTTAGGTCTTAAAGCTATTAAACTAGACTGAAAAGCTTAAATCTGGTACACCATAGAATACTATACAGCCATTAAAAAGTGTGAGAGATCATTTTCTTTGTAGCAACAAGGATGAAGCTTGTAGGCCATAGACCATTATCTTAAGCAAACTAATACAGGAATAGAAAACCAAATACTGCATGTTCTCACTTACAATGGGAGCTAAACATTGAATACACATGGACCAAAGTAGGGAAAAAAAGACACCAGGGCCTATTTGAGGGTAGAGGGTGGGAGTAAAGTGAGGATTAAAAAATTACCTATTAGGTACAATGCTTATTACCTGAGTGATGAAATAATTTGTACATCAAATCCCCATGACATACAATTTGCATATATAACAAACCTGCACATGTACCCATGTATTAGTCCGTTTTCATGCTGCTAATAAATACACACCCAAGACTGGGCAATTTACAAGAGAAAGAAGTTTAATTGGACTTACAGTTCCACATGGCTGGGGAGGCTTCACAATCATGGCAAAAGGCAAGAAGGAGCAAGTCACAGATCAAGTGGACGGCAGGCAAAGAGAGAGCTTGTGCAGGGAAACTCCTGTTTTTAAAACCAACAGATCTGATGAGATTCATTTGCTATCACAAGAACAGCACAGAAAAGACCCGCCCCATAATTCAATCACCTCTCACTGGGTTCCTCCTACAGCATGTGGGAATTGTGGGAGTTACAATTCAAGATGAGATTTGGGTGGGGACACAGCAAAACCATATCAACCCCTGAACCTAAAATAAAAGTCAAAAACAAGTTTCACTTCTGATTATTTGAAACTTACCACTGTTCCTTGATCACAATCTTCATCACTAAGATTATCTGTACCATTTACTGAGCGCATCCTGCATGATTTGCAAACATCACCCTACTTAATCCTCATAGACCTATGAGGTAGATATTATTTTCAGTTGAGGAGACTGAAGCTCAGGCAGGTTAAGATAACCCTCCCAAAATCTCACTCCATGGAATTAGTGGAGCCTGATTTATCTGACTCTGAAATCCACATATTCATCACAACAAGATGGCTCATGATATAATTAAAACAAATAAAGTGATAGATAAATTCCCTTAACAGCTGTACTGGTGTTTCTATTAGTCAGGGTCCATTAAGAAGAAAAAAAAAATCATAGCAATCATATAAACAGAGATAATTTGATTTTTTTATACTTTATTTTACAAGGAATTTCTATTTTCCTGCTTATGTTTAATAGGCAGAATTTAGTATGAAAAAACTTTAAACTTCGTATAAAGTTGTTATTTAGGTATCTAAGAGAAATGTAAAGTATCACGAAGGTAGCAACTATAGGAAGTAGAAACCACTCCTACGGTAGAGGGAATAAAGGAAAGAGATTGGAATTATTAAAATGTGTATTTATATGGGGCCCCTTACAGCTTACAGAGAAACCATTGTTTGGCTGGTGCTGGTTTATATGGAATGGAGAAAAATGAGGCTGTTTTTGAAGATGTTAGAAAAACTGCAAATTGGATTCAGCTACTGCAATGAAGAAGCACTGCCGATGCGTGAACAGAGACCACAGACAGACAGGAATTCCACATGAGACAGACAGGAATTCCACAAGAAACCGACAGGAAAAAGCAAGTCTCATCTCCTTTCACCAGCCTTGCTGTCTCTGCCTGGCTGCTCTTCTAGAGGGTCTTACACAGAGCCATGGAATAATGCAGAAATGTAAGGTGAAGAGCCCCAGCTCCAATCTCAAAAAGTAGAGAATGGAAGGTGAGTTTGGAACTCAAATATAATAACATATAACTCATACCACAATAAAATTAATTATGGATCTCACCTACAGTTCCTGATCTGTAGCACTTTAGGATCAGCCTTTTATACACCTGCATGTCTATGGGAGACACTTAGCACTCAATTTCAAGTGATCTGGGATTTTTAAGTCAATTTTTCCTTTTTTCTTTCTTTCTACTTCTCATCACTCTAGTAGATTAACGACAACCCCTTCCTACCCTAATTTTTTTTACCAACTGGAATCCCAAATTATGGTTTAAAGGAAAGAGTGGATAGTAAGAAAATGGTATCAACAAGAAAAACACGGAGAAGGGAAATATGAAAAACATACCTAGTGTATTCAGACTATGATTCCACAAGACAACTTGCATATTTGAGATAAAACATTGGGTGACTTTCATTTTAACATTCTCAATGAAAGGTAGAAAGAAAAATGTCCCACATGTATGCCAGCTCTATTCTCAACACCAATACATGAAGCAGACAACAAAATAAATTATTTGTATTGTCACAATTGTAGTGGTTTCATAAATATTTTATCATCAAGTCCATTTTCTCATACAACATCCCTATTGCTAGAATTATTTTTGCCTTTAACAATAGTACTTGGCAGGTATACAACGTAGGATGAATAATCAGCGTGAAATCTTATGTTTCTTTTATAAGAGCCTTGCCAATGCCAAAGCATACAGAACAAACTTGTCTCATCTTTTTTAACTGATGCTAGAATATAGTTTTGAAAACAAATATAGTCAACAAATATGTATAAAGTCCCTACCCTGCACCAAGGTCTAGACACTGAGAATACACAGAAGAATAAAGCAAATGGCATTTAGTTTATAGAATTTGTAAATAAGTGTAAGTCAAGATAAAAACGTGAACAAGGGACCAGAGATATGAAGAGATTAAAAGAATTATGGAAAAATATTATGTACAATTCTATGCCAATAAATTTTATGATCAAGATGGTGTGGTAATATTTAGGAAAACATAAATTACAAATGATTCAAGAGGAATAAAAAGAAGACCTAAACTATCATGAACCATAAAGAATCAAAATTTGATAAAAGTGAAACTCAATATAAGTGGCAGGCCAAAATAGTTTAACAAACATATTTTAACTAATTTTTAAGGTCATGTAACCTGACTTAATTTAGAGATACAATTTTATTTTATTGGTAAAAAGACATAAGTATTTAAAGGCACTCAAAATTTAAACATAAGTACAATGTATATTTATTTTATATTTCAACTGTTGAAAGAAACCATAATTCTGCTCTTTTGTCCTCCAATATGGAGGGAATATTCATTAGTGTTCACATGCCTGCCATCTATTGGCCACCTCACTTACCCATGGAAGGAAGAGTATATTGTTTGAGGAGTGAATTTTGGCTAAGAAAATGGGCATAAGTGACCCCCACATCTTCCCTTTCTCTCTGTTTGGCATCTGTTTATCTATGCTGTTTATCTATGCTGTTTATCATATAATATATGGCATGTTATCTGCAATAAACTCAACAGCAAATTGGCTATGCTTCCAGACACCTATGGTTTTCCAGCAATGTCAGTAACTGGCTAGGTATGTCTAATTATGGGATCTAGTTTTAGAAAACTCATTATTTTATAACATCTAACCCATGGTTTTTCATCTGACCTTTGCTTGCAATATAGGCGATTTTTTTTTTTTTTGACAGAGTCTCATTCTGTTGCCCAGGCTAGAGTGCAGTGGTGCAATCATGGCTCATTGCAGCCTTGAACTCCTGGGCTCAAGTGATATCCTCCCACCTCAGTCTCCTGAGTAGTAGAGTAGCTGGGACAACATGTGTGCACTACCATGGCCATATAATTTTTTCATTTTCTTTTTCTTTTTTTCTAATTCGAGATGATTTCTCACTAAGTTGCCCAGGCTGGTCTTCAACTCCTGGGCTCAAGCAATCCTCCTGTCTTGGCCTCCCAAAGTGCTGGGATTGCAGGTGTGAGCTACCATGCATAGCAAGGATGATATTATTTATTACCATCTGCTTAAATGTGTTGTCCCCATCAGGAATGATATTTGTTAAATTTCCTTAAAACCCAACACTTACTAATATATTTTGCTTTAAAACTAAAAATTTTATTTTAACATTCTTCTGGAAAAATAATCATACAAGCATGTCAACTAAGCTCGAGGCAAATATAATAAAAAGTAGAATGTGAGTGCTGCTTTTCCCTATCAGGTAGATTTATAAATAAAAGAACATGTCACTACCAAATGATATGATCTGTCACTTCATGCAGTATATCAGGTAGCTATAGGTAGTATGAAACTTGGAAAAATATGAGGCAGAGGATGAACATGATAAAGTTTTATGTGCAACTTCATTTTGATTTCCTTATCATTCCCTCAGCTACGCTATAAACAATGTCTATTCTGAATCCACTTTTAATAGTCACCAAGGGAAGAGAGAAGAACAACAGAACAGAGAGAAGTAGATTCTTCAACTCAGCTGTCAAGTGAACTTAGGATATCAAAGGACTGTGCAATGTGTTGTCAGAGGTCATGCTCTTTGACCACTATATTTTCCCATACTATGTTATTGGTGGCTGGTATCGGAGTTTCCCCAGGTTATCAGCAGTGTATCTTAATGCGTCTGCAGCAACTTCAATTTTTGCCTCCTCAGAAGAAAGAATTCTACTGAGGAGCACAAGGCAGAACAAGACCGAAGTGAGTTTCAGAGCCAGAGTGAAAGTTTTTTTTTTTAAAGGCTGTAGAACAGGAAAGAAAGGAAAGTTCACTTGGAAGAGATCCAAAAAGGCGTCTGAAAGTCAAAGAGAGCATTTAACCTTGGTCTCCTAGGACTTTTTGGCTCACTTCTTTTCCGTGATTCTTCCCTTACGGTGGGCTTCCCGCATGCGCAGTCTCCTCTTTACCCTTGGGAACTGAGCATGCGGTAGTGTGTTTAGGAAGTTGCTCGTATGTCCATCTGAGGCTTTCTTCCCTTTTCTGGTGAAGTGTCCCTGGAAGATCATACTTCGCCATTTTGTATGTTAACATGCATGCCCCGGAAGTTTCTTCTCCCTGGCATCTCTATTCCGTTAACACTTTAATGTTAACAGCTGTGGATCATCAGGAGATTCTCTCTCTCTGGTGCCCTAGCACTCCCTACTGAGTTGTCATTTTTAGCGAGGCAGTGTGATAATTGTTGAACCATCACCTGACATTCCTAGTGGGTGGGGGAAGAGCCCTCTCCCGCCTCACTCGTCCCTATCTAACTACCTGTAACACTATACACATTTGTCTTCTGTGATAACGGAGCTACATTTCTAAGCCCTGAATATTTGGATTTCACTTTCCTTTAACTACTGTTTATGCATGCACATACCACTTCCTTGCATCCCAACACCATAGGGGCTAGCTGCAGGTCACATGGAATAGGATGTTCACTTCTAATGAGGAGAGAGGCCATTCCTCCTACTGTCCCCTGTCTCCAAAGAAAAGGAGGAAGTAAAAACTGAAAAATAACAGACTGATCCGCGCCACTGGCCAGGCCTGTAAGTTAAAGATTAACCACCACCCTAACCACTTGTGCTATCTATAGATCACAGACAATGGTATGGAGAAATACTTGCCTTGCTCACCACCCCCACCTAGTCACGTACCCCATGCTTGCACAATCTATCACACGACCCTTTCACGTGGACCCCTTAGAGTTGTAAGCCTTTAAAAGGGCCAGGAACTCTTTCTTCAGGGAGCTCAGTTCTTTTTTTTTTTTTTTTTTTTTTTTTTTTGAGTCGGAGATCTTGCTCTGTCGCCCAGTTTGGAGTGCAGTGGCCCGATCTCTGCTCACTGCAAGCTCCACCTCACGGGTTCACGCCATTCTCCTGCCTCAGCCTCCCCAGCAGCTGGGACTACAGGTGCACGCCGCCACACCCGGCTACTTTTTTTTTGTATTTTTAGTAGAGACGGGGTTTCACCGTGTTAGCCAGGATGGTCTTGATCTCCTGACCTTGTGATCCGCCCGCCTCGGCCTCCCAAAGTACTGGTATTACAGGCGTGAGCCACTGCGACCGGCCAGAAGCTCAGTTCTTGAGACCCAAGTCTGCAGATGCTCCTGGCTGGATAAAGCATCTTCCTTCTTTAACCTGGTGTCTGAGGGGTTTTGTCTGTGGCTCCTCCTGCTACACTTACAGAGTTCTTACCTTCAACAGTTATGATTGCTCTTCTAGTCCTAAAATCCACTTCAAGAAATAGATTCTGAGCACAAACCTATGACATTGACAAAGTTCAAGCAAGTTTCTTCAGGACAGGATGTGTTTTAAAATTGAGTATGCTTTACAATGAATCATAGGTGGTGACTAACTTAAAATGCACACTTGAGTTATCACAATAGAATAGAAAAATTGGCCCTGGATTATTCAGTTTTTAAGAGCGGGTTATATTATATATATTATATAATAAATTTATTGTATATGTTATATTTATATAGAGAGCTATATAATATATAACTAGATATAGTATTATAACCTCATTCTTGAAATCAGGGCCAAAGAGAACATGGCTACAAGACTAAATGTTGATATTCTACAATTTGATTGAATTTTGAGTTGTCCAACTTCTTTTAATTTAATAATATATTTCATTTAGATAATTTCTAAAACATTATCGTTTCAACACATAATCAGTACAAAATATTATTAAGATATTTTATATTTTGGGAGTACGAAGTCTTCCAAATTTGGCATGGATTTTACACTTTACAACCATGTCAATTCAGACACTAAATTTGTATCAGAAATACTTGATTTCTATTTAGATTTTATAAAATTTACATTAAGAAAGTAAATTCAGCCAGGCACGGTGGCTCACACCTTTAATACCAGCACTTTTGGAGGCTGAGGAGGGCAGATAACAAGGTCAGGAGATGGATACCATCCTGGCCAACATGGTGAAACCCTGTCTCTACTAAAAATACAAAAATTAGCTGGGCGTGGTGGGGTGCAACTGTAGTCCTAGCTACTAGAGAGGCTGAGGAAGGAGAATCGCTTGAACCCAGGAGGTGGAGGTTGCAGTGAGCCGAGATCGCACCGCTGCACTCCAGCCTGGTGACTGAGTGAGACTCTGTCAAAAAAAAAAAAAAAAAGAAAGAAAGAAAGAAGGAAGGAAGGAAGGGAGGGAGGGAGGGAGGGAGGAAAAGAAAGAAAGAAAGAAGATTTTCTGAAAAGGTTTTCAAAAATTGAATTGAATGTTTAACTATAACTATAATTTAATTCAAATTAAATGAAATTAAAAATTTATTTCTTCAGCTGCACTGGCCAAATGTCAAATCCTCAACAGACAGCACAACACTAGACTCAACTCCTGACTCTCTTTGCCAAGTCTTATCAGCCTTTTCCTCAGAATATGTTTCACAGCTATTCCTTTAACCCACTTCTCTCACTCCTAAATTCTTAATTTTTACTCCTATAAGACAATGTTAACTATACTTCCACTAAAAATATAATTATAATACAGTTAACATGTATTGGCCACTTAGTATGTACCAGAAACAGTTCTCAACAGTTTCATGTAATAACTTGTCATGTTATAGTAATTAAATGAATTCTATTAATACTCCCCATTGTAAAGATGAAGAAATGGAGGTGTGAGGAGATTAAATAACTTCTCCAAGGTCATACAGTTACTGAGTGAAGAAGCTGGAATTGAAACCAGCCCAGTTAGTTTTATCCAGACCCCACATTCTGTACCTTTCTGCTGCCTCTCTCACATATATACATAAAAATAATAGTTTGAGTAATGAAATGATAGATGATTTTATTATCTTCTTTTTATTTCCCTATATTTTGTCTATTAATGAAATATGTCACTTTCGTAATTTTTAAAGTTGTTTTAATAAGTCAAATAAATATCGGCTTAGTTTGTTTTTAGTATACTCTTACCTTGAGACAGGAGAATAAACAAAATGACTTTTTCAGTGTCTCCTCATCCCAGGAATGTATTTTCTTTAGCCCCCTCTAATATCAAACAAAAACAACACACATTACTACCCTATAAGTACTTCAAGATAAGTGGAGAATTTTAATTTTTTTCTCTGGTTTAAACATCCAACCTCAGTGGTTCCAAACCAAAAGAATCACTTTAAATCATATACTTCAGTAAAAAATATTTCCTGAAATCTCTAATCCCTACATCCAGCATATTTTTCATATCCACACATTTCCACTTATCCCACTGCCACCATCCTCGTGCATTCCCATTGTTAACCTTCTACTTGACCTCAGTCTAATCTACTGAACCAGCATCCCATCCTCACCTCATCTTTCTGCTCTCAACTTTCAGCCTACCTCAACCATGTTTACTTCATATTCTTGTTAATCCCCTCTGATCAGGCTGCTATCTGTGCCTCTGTGCCAGAAATCCTTCAGGGATTCTCTACATGGTGGTTTCTAACTTTCCAACCTGATCATTTTTGTACACCACACCTACTGCAAATTCCAACCCTTATCATTTTTGTGCCTCATAGTAGTCTACACTTCAGCCAACTGGTCTCCTCGCAGTTCCTAGGATCATTTGCCTTTTCTAACTGTGGACCTTCCTCAAGCTCCTCCCTCTATCAGAAAATACCCTTCCTCCACCTCTGACCATTGAAATGCTACTGATTATTTCAGAAGCACGTCAAGTGCCAAGTGTTCAATAAGTTTTTTTCTCCTCTTTTCCTGTCAAACTTTATATTGCCACTTCTGCACAGTTCACCACGTTAACCTCATGTCATCATTTATATGTCATTATTTGTGTACTTAACTTTTCTGCCTACCAACATTTCTTAAGCACCTCTGACATGTCAAGGGTATGTACTATGCACTTTATATGTGTTACCTAATTTAATTTAATCCTTACAACAGCCGTATGAGACAGGTAACACCATCCCCATTTTACAGATCAGAAACCTGAGACTGTCAGAAGTTAATTAACTTGCTTGAAGTAGCATCCTTACTAAATGGCAGAGTCATCACTCATTCAAAATATTTTATTCAAATCCATGTCTGCCAGGTTTGTAGGCCCCAGGGGCTTTTCAGTATCGGTTGGGAAGTCCCTTTGGGGGCAATTAGCACTGGAGCCTCAGGACAAGGTGTATGGTATTAAAAACTTGTTTTCTGCTCCTCTCTCATTTGATTTAGATGCACTGTGCCATAGGAAATGCTCCTTTGGCCGTCAGTCAACACTTATCCTGGGATAGCACAGGGCTTGGATAAATATCATACAGGACATTTAGTTCCACTGGTGACCCTGATTATAGTGAAACTGAGAGAGGAACACCAAGCCCCAGCACACGTCTAGCAGTTTAGAACTCCCAATTCTCCAACAACTCAGTTTAGGCCTCAAGCTACAACTTTCTGTTTCTTGATTAGTTCCAGAGGGATCCATTGGCTTTCATAAACAAGGCTGCAACAGCATTGTTGCCATTAGGTTCAGCATAGCCTGATAAGAGTCACTGCCATTAACTCCTACCATAGACTCACACATAAAAAATATAATATGGAGATTAAGAACAGAGAAGGGCAAGTTTACCTTGAATTGCTTTTTCACCATTTGGAGTTGAAAGTCCCCAAACTTGTTGGATCAGGTTATACTAGCAAACAAAGATTACTATCATAATGAGCTATCAGGGGAAATTCAGCCAGATATCGGGCAAAATTCACCCCTGATATTTCACGTAGGTTCTTTTCTATTTTCCCTAAGTGTCGGTCGGTTTGAGAAATAAAGGGACAGAGTACAAAAGAGAAATTTTAAAGCTGGGCATCAAGGGGAGACATCACATGTCGGTAGGTTCCATGATGCCCCAAAAGCTGCAAAACCAGCAAGTTTTTATTAGTGATTTTCAAAGGGGAGGGAGTGTACGAATAGGGTGTGGGTCACAGAAATCACGTGCTTCACAAAGTAATAGAATATCACAAGGCAAATGGAGGCAGGGTGAGATCACAGGACCAGAGGACTGAGGCGAAATTAAAATTGCTAATGAAGTTTCAGGCACCACTGTCATTGATAACATCTTATCAGGAGACAGGGTTTGAGAGCAGACAACCAGTCTGACCAAAAAGGTATTAGGCGGGAATTTCCTCATCCTAATAAGCCTGGGAGCGCTATGGGAGACTGGTGCTTATTTCATCCCTACAGTCTGGACCATAGAAGGTGGCCACACCCAAGGGGGCCATTTTGGAGACCCACCCTCAGGGGCACATACTTTTTCTCAGGGATATTCCTTGCTGAGAAAAAGAATTCAGCGATATTTCTCCCATTTGCTTTTGAAAGAAGAGAAATATGGCTCTGTTCCACCCGGCTCACCGGTGGTCAGAGTTTAAGGTTATCTCTCTTATTCCCTGAACATTGCTGTTGCCCTGTTCTTTTTTCAAGGTGCCCAGATTTCATATTGTTCAAACACACATGCTCTACAATTTGTGTAGTTAACGCAATTATCACAGGGTCCTAAGATGACATACATCCTCCTCAGCTGACAGGATTAAGAGATTAAAGTTGAGACAGGCATAGGAAATCACAACGGTATTGATTGGGGAAGTGATAAGTGTCCATGTAATCTTCACAATTTATGTTTAGAGATTGCAGGAAAGACAGGCATAAGAAATTATAAAAGTATTAATTTGGGGAACTAATAAATGTCCATGAAATCTTTACAATCCACGTTCTTCTGCCATGGCTTCAGCTGGTCCCTCTGTTTGGGGTCCCTGACTTCCCACAACAATGAGCTGATTCTCTTCCTTTTTTGTTTTGGAGTCAACAGTGTCCACTGTTTGCTCAAGGAGAGTGAAACCGGACTTGCTGGTGTCCGTGGCCAATGGGCATGTCTTCTACATCATTTTCAACCTGGCATAGGGTGTGCATCTACTGTTAAAGGAGTTGAACTGAGGCCAAGCATGGTGACTCACACCTGTAATCCCAGCACTTCAGGAGGCTGAGTCAGGCAGATCACCTGAGGTCAGGAGTTTGAGACCAGCCTGGCAAACATGGCAAAACACCATTTCTTCCAAAAAAACAAAAACCAAAAAAAAAAATTAGCAGGGCTTGGTGGTGCACTCCTATAATCCCAGCTACTTGGGAGGCTGAGGCAGGAGAATTGCTTGAACCCGGGAGACAGAGGCTGCAGTGAGCCAAGATCATACCACTGCACTACAGCCTGGGTGACAGGGTTTTATTGTAATATCCATTCTACAGATCCAAAAACTGTGTAGTAAGTAACAGGACTGACCCTGTTATGTTGCACTTCACAGCTTTAAGAAAAGTTTCTCAGAGCATAACCAAATATTGTAATTTCTGCAACAGAGAAACTACTGAGTTTTGTTACTCCTAATATTTTTTATGTCCCTCCAAAAATATTTTTTAAAAAGGTGTTTTTGGTTGGAAGACTTTTACTACCTATTGTCTGAATTATGTTTCCACCATTTTAGAAGCACCTTGAAAAAGACACGATATGTGTTAGCAGAAGCCCAAAGAGGGAGAGTAGAGATCAGCAGAAAATGAAATATTAAAGAACTCCGAATAAAGGAGGGTTATGTGCAGTCAGGTACACTAAAGAAAGTGTGCTGGGGAGAGGCCAAGCTATAAAAAGAATCCATCTGAGCAGCCTTCAAGGTAACTGGATGTTTAATACGAAGGGAAGAGAGAGGCGATGGGATCCTACTGTCCTTCCTGTACACCTCCCACCTGCACGTTTCATTTCTTGAAGCCATTGAGAGAACCACAAGGTTTCTACTTTGCTACACTACTTTTTCTGGCCTTCCTAACACCTTTCTTATCCCATAACTCTCCTTCTGCCTCTCTATTTATCTTGCACCTCTGTACAATTCTTTGGTTATCTGCAACTTTTAATGTAGTTTTACCTCAGGAGGAAAACAACTCATGCTTTCTTCCTCCCTCCTTCTGAGTACAGAAACCTGGGCCACTCCTCTGCTTGGAGCTTGGAGCTTTCTCTCTGAGCTCAGCACTCCAAGCTATGAGGATGACTTTTTCTAAGTAGAAGATCGCAAAGGGCATTCTTAAATATACAAAAAAGGCATGATTCTGTTACAGATTGACCTTAAGTCATTTATTCAGCATTGAAACTGGTCTTTTATTTCCACTTCATTATACACAGTTACTCTAAACCATATTTGGAAAACATAATTGTTAATATTTGTCTTTCTAAAAATATATTTATTATTTTTTACTTTGACAGATTTAAAAAATGATAATGTCAAGTGTGTGTATTTATTGTGTGCAACATGATGTTCTGAAGTACATATACACTGTAGAATGATTCAATCTGTCTAGTTAACATATGCCTTACTTCACATAGCTATGATTTTGTGATGTTATAAAACTCCCAGAAAACACTATATCAAGCTATAATGATTTATTATCCAAAGCTCTTTTTAAATTTTTAAATTCTATTTCTAAGTGTATTAACTTCATCCCATATCTTTCTGTATTATAAGGTCTACTGGGGCCCAGCACAGTGGCTCAAACCTGTAATCCCAGCAGCGTGGGAGGCTGAGGTGGGTGGATCACTTGAGGTCAGGAATTCAAAACCAACCTGGCCAACATGGTGAAACACCGTCTCTACTAAAAATACAAAAATTAGTCAGGCGTGGTGGCACATGCCTGTAGTCCCAGCTACTCAGGAGGCTGAAGCAGGAGAATCACTTGAACACAGGAGGCAGAGGTTGCAGTGAGCTGAGATCATGCCACTGCACTCCAGCCTGGGTGACAGAGCAAGAATCTGTCTCAAAAAATAAAATAAAATGAAATAAAATACTCTATTATTTAATAAAATTTGATATAATATAGCTGACATTTACCTCTTTGCATCTTCCCGAGCCAGAAATCTAGATATTTCCCAAGTAAATCTTCTTGGGAAAGGCTGGAAATAAATTATGAAGTCCCAGAGTAGCTGCTAATGGAAATATTTCCAGGTGGTGATGGTGTCTTTTTCCACACCTGCAGCCTGTGCTGTCTATCCTCTGTTAAAAGCCTCATGGAGAACATCACTGTGGCAGATAAGGCTAGTTCCCTTCCCGGTATCTATTCTCTGCCTTTTCATTGGTCAAAGAATCCAGATTTTAAAATTTTATTCTAGGTAAAGGGCCAGAATTTATCAGAATAAAGGGTTTATCAGGACATAACCCCATCATAAGTCGAGGAACATCTGTAATTCCATTTCTCAACCTCCTCCAGCTAGCTGTGGTCAATGAAGTATGAGGAAAGTTAGAAAGTGGGACTTTAGAGGCAATTCTTCAAGGAAAGTATAAACAGCTGGTGTGTATTCCTCTTGCTACCCCCATTTCCAAATTCTTACCTGAAAGGTAGGGACTTGATGACTGGAGTCCCATTGTACCACTGTACCTTAAGAAGAAAAGCTAAGCATTACAGTACCTTCATATCCATGGATAAGACCTCCAGCAGATGCCTGAAACCATGGCTAGTACTGAACCCTATATATATAGGCACACCTCAGAGATACTGCGGATTTGGCTCTAGACCATTGCAACAGAGCAAATATTGTAATAAAGAGAGTCACATGAATTTTTAAGTTTCCCAAATCCTTCTCAAAGTTACATTTACTATACTGTAGTCTATTAAGTATGCAATAATATTATGTCTAAAAAACCAATGTGCATACCCTAATTTATAATACACTGTTTTATTGTTAAAAATGCTAATGATCATCTGAGCTTTCAGCTAGTCATGATCTTTTTACTGGTGGAAGATCTTGCTTTGAGGTTGTTGGCTAATGACTGATCAGAGTGATGGTTGCAGAATATTGGTGTAGCTGTACCAATTTCTTAGAATAAGACAACAATGAAGCTTGTTACATGGATTGGCCCTTGCTTTCACAAAATATTTCTCTGTAGCATGTGATGCTGTTTGATAGCATTTTAGTTCAAAATTGGACTCAGTCTTCTCAAATTCTGCCACTGCTTTATTAAGTAAGTCTATATTATATTCTAAATCTTTTGTCATTTTAACAGAGTTCATAACTTCTTCACCAGGCATAGATTTCATCTCAAGAAACCACTTTCTTTGCTTATTCATGAAAAGTAACTCCTCATTCACTCAAGTTTTATGATGAAATTGCAGCAATTCCATCAAATCTTTAGGCCCCACTTGGTTCTCATGCTATTTCCACCACATCTGTAGTTACTTCCTTCGCCGAAGTCTTGAATCCCTCAAAGTCATCCATGAAGGTTGCAAGCAACTTCTTCCAAATGCCTGTGAATATTGCTATTTTGACCTCTTTCCATGAATCATGAATGTACAGATGCATCACAGGAATCACTATCTATGGCAGCTATATTCTTACAAAATGTATTCCTTAAATAATAAAACTTGAAATTTGAAGTTACTTCATCCATGGGCTGAAGAATGAATGATGTGTTAGCAGGCATATAAACAACATTCATCTGCTTGTGTAATCCATCAGAGCTCTTAGGTGACCAAGTACATTGTCAAAGAGCAATAATATTTTGAAAGGAATTATTATATTTTTTCTGAGCAGTAGATCTCAAGTGCGGACTGAAAATATTCAGTAAACCATGCTGTAAACAGACATGCTGTCATCCAGGCTTTGTTGTTTCACTTATAGAGCACAGGTGTAGTAGCTTTAGTATAATTTTTCAGGACCCTAGGATTTTTAGAATGGCAAATGAGCACTGGCTTCAACTTAAATTTACCAGCTGCATTAGCCCTTAACAAGAGAATCAGCATGTCTTTAGAAGCTTTGAAGGGAAGCATTTACTTCTCTCTAGCTATGACTTCTGTCTAGCTATGACTTCTCTCTCTCATGTAGAAGATGGCATTGTCTTCCAATAGAAGGCTTTGTCTACATTTAAAATTTACTGTTTAGTGCAGCCATCATCATTAATTATCTTAGCCAGATTTTCTGGATAACTTGCTGCAGCTTCTGCAAGAACACTTGATGCTTCAGCTTATACTTTCATATTACAGAGATGGGTTTTTCCTTGAACCTCATGAACCCACCTCTGCTAGCTTAAACTTTTCTTCTGCTGCTTCTTCACTTCTCTAAGCCTGCATAAAACGAAAAAAAGTTCGGGCCTTGCTCTGGATTAGGCTTTGGTTTAAGGGAATATAGTGGCTGATTTTTTCTTCTGTCAAGGCCACTAAGATTTTCCCTATCTCAGCAATGAGGCTGTTTTGCATTTGTAATCAGTAATCATTCATGCATTTACTGGAATAGCACTTTAAATCTTCTTCAAGAATTTTTCCTTTGCATTCACAGTTTGGTTAACTGGCACAAAAGATCTAGATTTTGGCTTGTATCAGTCTTTGATATGCCTTCTTCACTAAGCTTAACCATTTCCAACTTTTGACTTAAAGTGAGAGGCATGTGACTCTTCCTTTCGTTTGAATACTTAGAGGCCATTGCAGGGTTATTAATTGACCTAATTAAATACTGTTGTGTCTCAAGTAATAGGGAGACCTGAGGAGAGGGAGAGAGAAAGAGGAATGGCTAGCTGGTGGAGCAGTCAGAACACACAACATTGATTGATTAAGTTCACCATCTTATTTAGGAAAGGTTCCTGGTACCCCAAAACAATTGCAATTGTAACATCAAAGGTCACTGGTCACAGTTCACCGCAACGGATATAATAATAATGAAAAAGTTGGAAGTATTGTGAGAATTAATAAAATGTGACCCAGAGACACAAAGTTAGCACATGCGGTTGGAAAAATGGCACTGAAAGGCTTGCTGGGCGTGGGGTTGCCACAAACCATCAATTTCCAACAACAACAACAAAATGCAATATATGAGAAGTGCAATAAAGTGAAGTGCAATATCACGAGGTTTGCCTGTACTATGATTTTTCCTGTTCATTCATACCTATGATAAAGTTTAATTTATAAATGAGGCACAGTAAGAGATTAACAACAATAGCTAATAATAAAATAGAACAATAATAACAGTATGCCAACATCACTACTCCTGAGCTTTAGGGCCATTGTTAAGAATAAGAGCTATTGGACACAAGTACTGTGATACCACACTAGTTGATCTGTTAACCAAGACACTTACTAGGTGACTAAAAGATAGCCTGTGCAACGTGGATACCCTGGGCAAAGCTATAATCTGCACCATGGGTGAGATGGAGGGGGATGGTGTGAGATTTCATCATGCTACTCAGAATGCCATGCTCTTTAAAATTATGAATTATTTATTTTTGGAATTTTCTATGTAATGCTTTTGTACCATAATTGATCATGGGTAATTGAAACTGCAAAAAATAAAACAATGAGAAAGTGGGGACTATTGTATAATGGATCAGAAAGATGGGAGGACGGATGCGGTGTTTTACTCCTATAATCCCAGCACTTTGGGAGGCCAAGGCAGGAGAGTCTCTTGAGGTCAGGAGTTTGAGACCAGCCTGGCCAACATGCTGAAACCTCGTCTCTACTAAAAATACAAAATAGCCGGGCATGGTGGCATGCACCTGTAATACCAGCTACTTGGGAGGCTGAGGCAGGAGAATCGCTTGAACCTAGGAGGCAGAGGTTGCAGTGAGCTGAGATTGTGCCACTGCGCTCCAGCCTGGGAGACAGTGAGACTCTGACTCAAAAAAAAAAAAAAAAAAAAAAGATGGGAGGAGCCTGAAACTGAAAACATTATGAAACCCCAGTGGTGATTGCTGGACACTGGACTCTGTGAGAGGTTTCCAACCTCTACTTTATTTAGGCCACTGTTGTTTCTAATATTTGTAACTAGCTATAAAAAATATTTCCACTTGATATTGACACCTATAAGAAAATGTATAGTATCCATCTGGAAGATAGAGAAAGCATAATGAGTGTAGAAATTCCACTTATAGAACAGAGCAGAAAATTCAAAGCAGTTCAATAAAGTTTCATGCCTACACTAAATGGCCTGAGGGTGTTCATCAAACTGATTAATTAATCAAGACAGATCAATGTGGAGTGTTGACTACTACCACATTCTTCATTTGGGTTAACTGGAAGCAAGGATATTTGCTTTTAGATTAAATAATCAAATATTGGCTCCATAACTAAGGAATAAGAGGATTTATAGATGATTTGGATAGACCATCACACAAATATTCCAGGAGAAAAGCAACCAGAAAATCCAGCCAGTTATTATATCTTCCTCTATCTCATAATCTCTAGATAGGATACAATAAACAATGGAGATAGATTCTTAGGACAACTCAAATGTGAAAATTAACAGAGAGCCTTGAACCACCAAACATTTGAAGAAAACCAAGATGTTGAAAGAAATGTACCAAATTGAAACAGAAAAATCACCACCAAATAAAAGATTTTATAGAACAAACAGAATTTTAAAAAATTAAAAATATTAATAACTCCAAATATTCAAGAGAATATCACATCTGGAGAAAAGAATACAGATCATAGAATTTTAAAATGTGATTTAAAATTAATTGAAATTTCAGTAAAGTATCATTTCATTTATTTAATGAATACTTTTTGAGTTTTACTTCTAAGTTCCAAGTCTTGTTTCTGGTAATATATTACAACAAGGAACAAAACAAAACAGATCTGTGTTTTAATATGACTGTATTTCAAGTAGGTAGAGACACAATGAATGAAAGATGTGTCTGTTATTCTTTTCTCTTTGAAACCTACTTAAAAATTTAAAAAAAGATAGAAAAGAAAAATAAATAGAAAAGGAAATACATTTTTAGTGAAAGTATGAAATAGAAACAAGCAAAGTAAAATCTATGAAAACGTGGTCGTCCAGTGCAGGAAAATCGGGCCTGGTTCATGGACAAGTTCAAGAGCAGACACAAACATGACTTGCAAAGTTTTAGAACACACATATTTGTCAAAAGTAGATGGTACCTTTCACAAAGCCAAAACCCTCATCCCAGTGAGCTATGACTATGGGTTTCTTATCAGCATGTCCCTGAACATCCTGGAAACCGTGGACTGGAGGAGAAAATATGTTAAAAGAGAAAATATGAAGATATACTATCTTTGCAAAAAGCAAAGCCATCAGAATGGTAGAATAAAGGGAAAAAGTAAATTGGAATCAGCTCTACAGTGTATTTTCTTAGTCAATGAACACCATCTGGTTAAATCTAGTGGTCTTTTCTTGATCTTCATTTTGCTGGGCATTTCAGCTGCATTTGACAAAAGACTAACAATATCCTCTTAAAAGCCTTTCTTCCTTTTACTCTGGTACATCAGACATACTTTATTTCATCCCTACTTCACTGGCAATTCTTTCCCAGCACCTTTTTTTTTTTTTTGTCTTCTTACTCTCCCTAGTCCTTAAATGTTGGGTTGCCAAGGGCCTAATCTAAATTTTTTTTCTTTTCGTCTATCAGCTCTTCCTCCCTAAGTAATGTCATCTAGTCCTACAATTAGTACCATTTATATTCTGCAAATTCCAAAATTTATCTGCAGCCTTAATGTCTCCCCCTGAGAATTTGATTAATAGCCTACTCCCTGCCTAACAATTCTGCTTGGCCATATAATAGTCAGCTAACATGAAACATGCCAATGTCCAAAAATAGATTTCCAATTCTCAATCTTTTCCACACCAACAGCTCCTCCAGGAAAAACATAAAAAGAGTAAGTTAAATTTATGTAATTGCTCAGAACAAAAACATATTTGTCATTCCTGAGTTCAGTCTATCTTCCAAATTTTCACTAATATGGAGAAAGGAAGAGTAAAATGAACTCTATTGAATTGGATCATGCGTATTCGTATCAACTCATGGTATTTAATATACACACAGATAATTAGAAGAGAGGTAGGTAAACGGATGGACAGATAGATAGATGATAGACATAGATACAGATGTCTGTATATGTAAGGATCAGTATACATACACATATTTTCTAGTTCTGAGCAGTGAGAGTACTTAGCAAAAATGACACCGCAGTAGTGAGAATACTGAGTGCCCAAATGTTGGTTTCTAAACATCATTCTCCAACAGCAGGAGGCATGCCACTTTGGAGAAATTATTGATTCCAGGACTGGGAGAGGGAAGACACAAAATGAGTCCAGAATAAGTAGGGCTACCAAAAAGTAAAAAAGATAATTTTAAAAAACAGGATTTCACAATGGGCCAAAGCTTAAACAATTTGATCAACAAAATACTGACAATACCGTGTTTTAACTCATAGATCCACCTACAGATATTAAAATTAGGTGAAAGTTGGTAGAGAAACATGATTTAATAGTCTCAAAGTAGCTCCCGCAAGATATCTTTCTTTTCTACACAGGTTAATTTAGTAGCTTACAGTTGAGAACCCCAGTACACACTATCATAACCAACTGGTCAAGATTAATATCCCAAATAAGATATATCAATCTCATGAACTGTTTGGTAAGATCCACCTAAAGGATATACATTTTTTTGTGTTATTCTTGCCTACACTGCATAAACTCTTCTCATTCTGATCACAGGAAAATATCAGACAAATCCAAAATTAAGGGACATTCTACAAAATAACTGATAATTCTCCAAAAGTGTTAAGATCACGAAAGAAAAAGAAACATTGAGGAACTATTGAAAATTGGAGGAGGCTAAGGAGAAATAAGAACTAAAGGCAACACAGGATCCTAGATAGGCTCTTGGAATAGAAGAAAAAAAAAGACATTAGTGGGAAAACTGGTAAAATTTGAATAAGGGATGTTAATTTCCTGAAGTTATAATTGTACCACAGTTATATAACGTTAACATTAATGGATTTTAGATAAGCAGTAAATAGAACCTCTCTGTACACTGTTTGCAACTTTGCTGTAAGTCAAAACTCAATTAAAAAAACTGTTTTCCAAAAAATAAACAAACTGCCATGGAATATTTGTGTGGTGTGCAAAGAACTGAAATCTATACTTTTTACATGTGAAATCTATTTAGAACTGCTTTTAAGGATAGAATTATCTAATGAAAGAAATTTAGTAATTGCTGTATGTGAAATTTTTGTTTTCTGACAATTTGGGAAGCTCACATTTCTTATGTCGTGGAGGCTGAAGTAGAAACCTGGGCAGAGTCATCATTCCAGACAGAAAATGAACCAGAGTTCAAATAAAGACCATATATATGTCTTCCTGCAATCCTCTGTCATTGTTTCATTGCACTTCCCTTTTCCCAAAGGTCCCTTCACGAACTATGTATTATCTGTCTCTAGGATTCCCAGAGATTCCACAACCAGAAACATTCCAAGTAACACCTCTATGATAAATTCTCAGTAAGCTGGGGTCTTTTTCTTTAATGTGTATGAAGCAGTCACTTTGGTGACTGAGACCCCAGTAAAAACTACAAGCAACCATTCGTCTCCCATTCTATTCTGACCACATAAAACAGCAGACCTTTGCTTGACTCTGAAATAAGAGGAATTGAAGTCCCAAATCCCCACAGCCCCTCTAGCCAGACTCCCATTAACCAGCCCCTCTCCCAAGCCGACTTCTAAAAGAACGAGCTCAAATACGGATGAGGAAGAATTTTAAGGAAAATCTAAAATATTTTGATAATAATATTCAGTGTATATTTAAATTCAATAGTGAAAATGAATTAAATTTATTTAGGAAATATCCATTGGAAACCTTTTTTTTCAATCCAGTTTTTAAAAAAGTAAATCGTAAAAAGAAAGGTGACTATTATTTTACATATATTTTACACTAATAGGTAGAATTTTTGAAACATTGAATATAAGAAATACTAGCTTACAAAGATAATTTAAAACAAAATCTCCAGATAGCTTTTTAAACTCCAAAACTAATCAGTCCGATAGTTCTTACAATAACAGAGGCTATTAATGCCATTGGAGAATATAAAATTAGAAAGAACATATAGAATATTAAAAGGAATAGACCTAGAAAAAAGTATCTACTGAATTAATGCTAATAATGTCATTATTATAAAATCACAAGTTAAAAATGATTCCATGTAAATAAACCCACCGTGATTCAAAGATATAAATACTCCAAATTCAGGTTTTTGCTTTTTAACTCTTTCAGAGTGTTCTCCTGGTACGTGAAAGAGAAAATCTCTCTTCTTTTACAAATCCTCACCCACTTCAATGCTGAAGGTGGATAACAGCCACTAGAGTAAGAGAGAGTTTTTACTATTTGCCTGTTAGCTGGAGAAGAAATTACCGTAGAGGTCTGTGTATTTGCATTTGCCACTAAATTAGGTGCCCTGGAGCTTTCCGTGTATAAACAGTGTAAGCTGAAACAGTGTTCAAGGGTAAAAGTTAGACCTATCAATTTGAAGATTCTTTCTTGAGGAAGTAGTCCAATCTATATTTTTGTATTTAGTAAAACACTGCTTGAAGTGGAAATCAATTCCTAAGTTAATTTAAATCTAAAGCCGTTTGAGTATCCCGAAGTCTCACAGCACCTTAAAGCATTTTGTTACAAGGTTCCATTAGGGATAAAAATATACTTATGAAATACAAAGGTTACACATTGAATTTATACATATTATATAATAAAGCATACTCTGCACATAATATAGTGATGTGAATAAAATTTAACCAGGCTTTCCTAATCACTTTGTATCAGTCAGCTATTTGATTAAAGAAATGGAATATTAATAAATTCGCACAAGCTGCTAGAATGGTTGTCAGCCTCATTATTTCTAATTCCTTTTTCCCAGAATTTTTCATACCTCTAAGTTATTTTTACAAATTTCAAATCAAACTTTAAAAAAGACATATAAACAAATTTATAAATGACAACTATAGATTCATATAGTAGAGCGGTCATGCAATAATTGTAGTTAATTGAGATTTTGATAACCATAAAAAATTCTAAAATGTTCTTAATTTAGCAAATAGTTTCTCTCATAATCTGAACTACATTTGAAAAGATACATGTATGACTATTAAATACCTTGCATTAGAATACAACTTGTCTTAAATGAGCCTCTCTTGGTAGCCCTAGTAAAAACTAATGTATTGCATATTTTTCTTCCCCCAAAATGAGGGATTATTATAAACTTTAGGGAAACTTTATGAAACAAGAAGATGAAGTACAGTTAGTTTCAGGCAAAACTGAACCTTAAGGAGAGAAAGGACAGTTCCTCAGAAGGAATTGAACCTTGAAACTAGAAAGCATTCAGTGGGGCTCTCCCTGTTTCTCTTTCTCTGTGCTTCAGGGTCACTTATCACTAATATGAGCCGCGTGTATCAACATTTCTGATGGGTGGATTCCCCAGTGGTTCAAACCAAGATTCTTGAAGTTCCCAGCACTTACTGAAGAGCCTGACAGTCTTCTCTGAGGCTCCATTTCATATTCCTATGGAGGTGACCCCAATGTTCCCATCTTGGCTCAGTTCCTTCACCAAGAGAGGGGGATTATGAGGGGTGCACAGGATCACAAATGACTCACCCTGGAAAAATAAAGGAGGGGAAAACATTGCCCAATTCAAAGGCATTATAATAAAATAATAATAATAAAGTTGCAAAGCAAAGTCCTATATGAACATAGATGCTACATCTATGAACAGATAAAGTTTAGCAATATATGAAAAATATAGTACCTCATGTTCAACTGAAGTTTATCTCAGGTATGCAAAGTTCTTTTAATGTTTAAAACCAATCAAAGCAATTTATGCATTCAAAGAATAAAGAAAAAGTTATATAATCACCTCACTAGATGGAAAAAAAAGTTTAGCAAAATTTAACACCCTTTGCTTATTTAAAAAAAAGAGCCTCAGCAAGTTAGGAATATAAGAGAACATTCATAATACGATAAAGGGCATCTATAAATATGTGTTGCTAATATAATATGCAATGCAAAATATTGACTATTTTCCCTATAAGATAGGAAGGGTGTATGTATGTCTGATTTTACTTCTTCCATTCAGTATTAGGCTGATGGCTGTGACTAATGTGATTAAATAACCCCCCAAAAAAGTTATAAAGATTAGGAAGAAAAAAATAAAACTGCTTGTGATGGTTAATTTTGTGTGTTGACTTGGCTGGGCCACAGTGCCCAGACATTTGATCAAACATTCTGGATATTTCTGTGGAGGTGGTTTTTTGGAAGAGATTAACATTTAAATCAGTGGACTATGAGTAACGTCTATCACCATCCATAATGTGAGTGGGCCTCATCCAATCCCTTGAATGTGTTAATAGAACAAAGACTAAATTTCCCTGGACAAGAAAAAATTCTTCCAGCAGACTCCCCTTGATCTTGAACTGCAACTCTTTCCTGAGTCTGTAGCCTTCTGGCCTAACCCAAAACCCATTTTGAGCTTATCTAACCTCCACAAGTCATAAACCAATCCCTCAAAATCTCTCTCTCTCTCTCTCACAAACACACACACACACACACACACACACACACACACACACACGTACATCATGTTGGATCTGTCTCTCTGGAGAATCCTAATTGGTATAGATATTTACGTAGGAGAAATAAAAACCTATGTCTACAGATTACACAAACGTGTTTTTAGCAGCTTTATTAAAAGTAGTTTTAAGCTGGAAATACCCCATAACTTCATCAACTGAAGAATGAATAATTAAACTGTGGTATAATTATATAATGCAATACCTCTCAGCAATAAATAGGAGCTAATAGATATATGAAACTGTAGAGATGAATTTTTAAACAATGTGGTCTGGTCTAGGAAGATCTCATGAAGAAAATGACGTTTTGACAAAGACTTGATGGTGAAGAATCAGTGAGCCATGAAGCTATCTGGGAAAAGAGTGTTCTGGCACAGATAGCAAGATCAAATGTCCCAAGGCAGGAACATGGCCTGACATGTAGGTGAAAGAACACGAAAGTGGTGTGGCTTGGAGCAGCTAGTGCACGGATCACGGAAACCCTGGAAAGCCATTTTCAGGACTTTGCCTTTTTATTCTGAGGTAGATGGGGAGCCCCTGAAATGTTGTCATACAGGACTCACATCACCAAGCTTACATTATAAAAGATTGATCTGCAAATTTTCTTTTCATTTAGAAAGATTTGATTCCCTTTGGCATGTATAAAAGTAAGCAAGAAGTTGTGCATTTAGTTATAACTTAATTACTGAGCTCTATCAAGCCCAATCTCTATTACAATAATATTAATACACTTAGCAAGTATTAAGATGGAAACAATTAAAAATATTACTGTATTTCTGCAATTTGATCACTACTCTTATCAGTATTTCTAAACAATGTCATGTAAAAAGAAAGTGATCTTATCCTAAAAGTCGTACAAGCCCTAGTTGGTAAACAACATAAAAGCTAATTTTCCAAATTGCAAAATCCTAGGTGACATGAAAGAACTTGCATCTGGGCATTTGTGTTTTAGTTACAAAGAGAAATAAATGTTTGACTAATATGCAAAGCAAAGTTTGAATTCTTAACACTACTTATTGGTCTTCTCATTTATATAATGAGTTTTCTTCAGAAGTACTCAGAAAATATATGTTAAACTTAATCCTTTTTGTAAATTAGGTATGAAATAATTTTCAGATTTGAGTTTATTTGTGTAGTCTTAAGGACTGTTTAACCCACTGTATTAGGTTGAATAATGTCCATCTAGATATCCACATGCTAATGTCTAAACCTGTGAATGTTAGCTTACAGAGTAAAGGGACATTACAGATGTAATCGAATTAAGGATTGTGAGATGGAGAGACTATGACAGATTGTCCAGGTGGGTCCGATGTAATCACAAAGATCTTATAAGAGGGAAGCAGGAAATCAGAGAGGATAAGGTCACCTAACGATGGAAAGAAATTAAGACTTGAAGACGCTGTGCTACTGGTTTTGAAGATGGAGGAAGAGACCATGAGCCAAGGAATGTAGGGAGTGCATCTCTAGAAGCTGGGAAAGGGAAGGAAGAAGATTCTCCTTTCATGGTACAACAACTTATATTTCTTTGGGTATATACCCAATAATGGGATTGCTGGGTCAAATGATAATTCTGCTTGGAATACTTTGTGAAATTACCAAACTACTTTCCATTGTGGCTGAACTAATTTACATTCCCACCAGCAGTGTACAAGCATTCCCTTTCCTCCACAACCTCACCAGCACCTGTTATTTTTTTACTTTTTGATAATAGCCATTGTGCCTGCTGTGAGATGGTATCTCATTGTAATTTTGATTTGCATTTCTCTAATAATTAGTGACGTTGAATATTTTTTTCCTATGCTTGCTGGCTGCAAGTATGTCTTCTTTTGAGAAGTGTCTGTTCATGCTCTCTGCCCACTTCTTAATGGGGCAAACATAAATAAAACCAGTCTAATGTTTAAAAAGAAAATTCTCCCTTCAGAACTTCTGGCAGGAACCATCCATGCCAACACCTTGACTTTAGTTCGATAAATCTGATTTTAGACTTCTATCCTTCAAAAGTGTAAGATAATAAATTTGTGTTGTTTTAAACCAATAATTTTGTCAGAATGTGTTACAGTAGCAATAGGAAACTAATACACCCACAGTATGAATTAAAAATCAGAAACTTTCCTTTTTTATACTATGTCAAATGCTGCCAATGAAAAAATTACACTAATTTTTTTAGGAGCTTACAGTCGGAAGAATTGTCTAAAGTTTAGTCAAGCTGAAGGGAATATTAAACCTATTTTTGTTAAAGGCTACTAAAAAACTCTTAAAACCAAAGCAGATATTTATCTCAGTAAAATTCTCCACTTATATAAACATATTTGTTTATACTTTTTATTAAAAATATGGAAGTTTTATAATTACAGCAATAAATCTTTCACATTAACAAAAAAAGACAATAATTATTTTAAAGAAACAAATTGAAAGTGTCACTTTAAGCTCTTAAAATGTAAATAAAATTATTCTTAACTGGACTGTGAATGTTTTTTGTTCGAAAAATGAGAAAGCAGAAATATTACAGAATCTTGAAATTATTTAATGAGCTTATTTCTCCTTAACATGGAGGAGACCTAAGAAAGAATAAGAGAGTTGTGAAAATGCAATGTACAATTAGGAAAAAAGTAGCAAAATTTTTAAAAAATTAAATACTAGTAGGGAATATTGGTGCATTTTATAGAATAATTCTCAAGTGTTCTGAATTATTCTTACAATATTTGTTGAACAAATATTATGTTGTAAAAAATGGGAAAATAAAATTATTGAGAAAAAGTATATACACTTAAAATATACATAAACTAACATATGAACATAAATAAATTGCAGTAGAACGTCTTAAATGACGTTATAGAGATAGAAGAAAAAACACTGTGGGGTTTTAGTATTAGAATATCTAGCTCTGCCTCCAGAATGAGAAACTCTTCTCATTTTGGAGGAAGTAATATCTGAACTGACTTGAAGAGGAATGAAAATCACAACACAAAAAGAGGATTGGAAAAAGAATTCAGAAGAAATATCATGTGAAAATTCTTTAAAAATAAATAGCCTAATTTGTCAAGATTATGGCAAGTTCACTTTTATGGGAAAAGTAAGGCACTGTTAACATATAATAGAGATAAAAGCAGCCAAAGTGTACAAATATCAGTGATGGTAAAATAACTAACTACATAAATATAGTAATATTAGAATAGAAGCAGTATAAATAGCTACCATTTATTGAACACTTAGGCAAGACACTCAATTGAATTATATGTTTTATAATATTTAATTATCAAACATAAGGAGAAGATTTTAAGTTTGTTTTACTGATAAAGAACCAAAGTTTAGAGAAGGTAGAGAATAGTTGAGAAAATTGAGAAAGACCTTGTGTGCTCTAAGAAATTTGGAGACTAATCTCTGGAAATATGGAACAAATAAGATATCAATGTGGCCTTTTTGGTTATATTATTATTATTATTAGAGAAGGAATAGGGTGAAATATGTTATTAAATAAAATAACTTAATGACAACATAGAGAATATAGTTGGCAATAAAATTGAGAGATCACTGGTGATGTAGCCATTATAGTGGCCTAATTAATAGTTTGTGTTAAAGATGGTAAGATTCTTAAGCATGAGCTTTATATATTATGTACATCTGGACTCAGCCCAGATCCAGGCAATAAAATTCAATATACATGAGTTTAGCAGAACTGAATAACAAACTAGAAAAGTAAAATATTCAGAGGCAAAATGGAAAATAAAAACTATTATAACAGCCACTAAGTGGCTGATGCTTATACTTATTTTCTCACTTAATAACCAGAGAAATTTCTGAAATAATTATTAATGCAATTTTAGAGACAATACCACTGAGCCTCATAAATACATTCATTGAATATAAGAATCATCCACCAAATTCGTAGTCTACAGGCTAGGCAAGAATGGCACTGGCTAGCTGGAGTTGTTCACATAGCAGTGGCAGGATTTTGAGAATGAACAAAAATGTGCAAGGCATCTTGAGGCTAGTACATCATCACATAGCAAGTACATCGTCACTTCTGCCAAATTCTATTGGTCAAAGAAATCACCAATTCAGAGTGGGGTAATGGATTCTACCTCTTGATTAGCATATCTGCAGGGCCATATGGAAAGAAGTTTAGATAGAAGAAGAGGTAAACATTTGGAGTTATTTTTTGTAATCACTCTACCAAAATGGGTAAGTCTTGGAGTTCCTCTTTCTGCCCTTGGATTTCTGCTACCTAAAATTAGGAGGGGTAGAGACAGACTTTCCAAGGATCTGTTGGCATTTAAGGCAAAATTGTTCTGAAAATAGTACCTGAACTATAGGCTCCTCGACACATGATCCCAGATTCTGTTCCAAGTAGCACCTTGTACAAGGGTAGGTCTTGCATAGGTCTGCTGGGAGACCTATGTACTGATACTTGAAATTTTTTCCAATGATAGAAAAATGAATCTACCCAGTTTCTCTGCTACATCATTATAAGCAAGTTATGTCACAAAATATAATTAACCAAAGCCAAAAGAACAAAAACCACAACAACAAAAAAAAAACAAAATCCTCTCTGCACCTATCTTCCTCTTCTGGGTTTGAACATTCACCAAAACTTTCTCTCTTGATGTGGTCCCGACACAAGATCAGATCTTATGACATTAAGCCCTGTTTATTTTACATTGCTTCATTTGTTTATCTATTCAACAACTTCTGACTAATAAGATCCAGTAATGGGAATTTGTCATAGCTTAATGTGATTTAAACGAGAAGAATGGGTTTAGATAACTGTTTAGAAATCTCTATTTAAATTAAGTCACTATTGGGAGTATATATGTATCTAAAACCTGATATTCAACTTCCATATTGATTGTTTGCCTCCTTATTTGCTGGTGACATAGTGGAGACAGCAACTTTAATAGTGCATTAACAAGAATAGTCAGAATGATTAAGTGTAATTTGAGGAATGGCTTGGTAAGAGTATTATATTCAGAAGAGAAAAGTTCATACGAGAGACATTGTAAAGAATGTCCAATTTTGTTGAAAGTGGATACTGGGTGGAGTAAAGACTTAATGAAGACCCGAGGGGGAGGAGTTTGTCTTTAAAAGAAGTCAGAATACTTTAAAGAGAGAAACAAAGTAAGAAAGGCTGTGTGAGAATCTACAAATAGTTTTATAAGAGAAAAACAAAAAGGATACTTGAAATAGGTTATACTAATGTCTATAAGCTCAGTAATGCAGATAATGAGCTCATTTTCTGATAAGCGTTATTTAGGAAGAGAGTAAGAGAAGTTCTAGTACAGTTAACTGTGGAAATTTTGAAATGTACTTGTCTGGAGAAAAAAAAAGTAAGCAGAGCCAGTTAAATCTGATCACCAGGGACCAGTTAAATCTAATCAGTATGACTTGCAGTGGACCTGCAGAGCTCACGACACAGGTGGCTCATCAATAGTACTGAGCAGTGCCCCATTTTGACAAGGGGTCAAAATGAAATGGTTTTAGATAACTGTTTAGAAATTTCTGTTTAAATAAAATTACCCCAGATGCTCTGAGTGCATCATTCAACACTGCATAAAAGTATCCTGATACTTTACAGTACTAAGTGCTTTATGAACACTTTCATTAGTTATCTTTTCCTCAGCTTGCCTGAAGGTTCCAGTGTGCAAATAACTCTCAGTTAGTTCTTGGAAAGTGCATTAAGTCTTTGAGGTTTAATGCTCTAGGGTGACATTCAGTCTCTCAGAGTAGTAATTTACTAAATTGTAGGGTGGGGTGCTGTCTCCCTTATCCAGAGAAGTGAACTGGAGCAAAGAATTAAGGGACTCGTCCATATTCAAAAAGCCTACTGTAGAACTGTGATAGTAGAACCAGTGAACATAGGGCACGAGTACTACATAAAAAAGAAAAGTGGGTTTCCCTTTGATAATATATTATTTCCAATTGGCTAATAAAAAGGAAGCTAGCATATAAAAAGCATGCAATTTTGTTAATTAGATCAGCGTGATCTCTGCAGTCTTCTCTAAAAGTATTCAATACTTTGGGCTATTTAAATCCATTTATCCCTTTTTGAAATAAACTAAATGGAAAGCATACTTTCAGTGGTAGATATAGCTTTCTTTTTATCTAGGACAAAGGATTTCTCTCATACTTACCAAACATCTTGTCTTCAAGTAACAGGAATTTATTTTGCATCAGTTCAAGCTGTCCTCTCTGCCAAAATGATCCATGTTCAATGACTTTTAAAACGACTGGAACAACTCAACTCAACTGTGCTCTCGTACCCAGGCTTTTATAAAAGCAGGGAAATTGTTTTAATATTTTGAAAGGCATCCATTAGGATGACTCCATTTAAAGCACTAAGTGGCTTAATGGCATTTTCAGTGCTATGCAAAATAGTCTAGCCATGAAAAAAAATTAACTACTAATATGTGGGAGCTCATTAACTTCAAAAGATATGCCTGGCATATAGAAGTCTAGTGTAGCAGCTAGAAAATTTCTGCATAGTTGGTTCTTTTATTTTCTTAATTTAAAGGAAAATGAATAGAACACATTACTCTAACCATCTAATTGAAAAATAATTTCATTGGCATAAATATGGCATATAAATGAGAATTAAAGTGTAAAATTTGCAGTATAGATGTAATATAAAATCTTTGGACAAGCAATGTGTCTAAGAAAACATTTCAATTAAATTGCTATCAATTGCTAAATTAAACATACACTATTCAGATTTGTAGAGAAGTGTCTTTGGATGAGGAGTAATAACTGTAAGCCACATTACAAGTAGGTCTAGCTTTTGATGTGTAGATTTTATTGATTTTTTTCTATTAATGACAAAAGAAGGCTAAAAACACAAATAGCAAAACCAGGCAACTGTAATGAGATTATAGATTGGACTCAGAGGAAGTAACCACCTGAAACCTGGCTCCATCTGATTTTTATAGCATTCTAAGAACAGAATATTTCCCAGGACACTTATTTACTTTGAAGAGCAAAAAAAGTTAGCTACCAACCTTCATTTGCTTCTCCCAAAGATATTGTTTCCTTTACATCAAACAATGCTAACAACCAATTCTTTTCAAAGATAGTATTAAAAAAGAAACCTTTGATCTAGCTTGTGAGTATTATAAGTACATCAGATTTCCAAGAAAAACATTTATTTTCAGCTCACTAAAATCATATATCTTCCATTTCTACTTTTAGTGTATTCGAAAATGGATATTCAGAAACTCACAAGGAAAAAATCATTTACATGGCCTTTTATTTGGCATTCAGTATAGAAAATAAGGCAATTATTACAGATTTTGGAAGTATTGTATTATCAGTGTGGACAGTCCTATGTTAGTTTCATACAAAACAAAGAAAAACTCATTTTCAGTAAGCATTCTTCAAAAACTGATAACATGAGGAATTTTCAGCTTTTATGTTTGCATTTTTCCTAATATTGTTATAGCTTACAACAAGCCAAAGAGGAAAAAAATTTACTAAGATGGAGATTCTTTCTGTTTTCCTAAATCCGTGACACCAAATATGTCAACTGTGGCATGAGTAGACAAATAAGAAAAGGAGCAAAACATAAGGGTACAATACTGATAACAAAGTCCCTAAGGAGATAGAAATTTGTTGTTGTTGCTGTTGTTGTTGTTATTGTTGTTTCTGAAACAAAGCCTCACTCTTTCACCCAGGCGGGAGTGCAGACGCATGATCTTGACTCACTGCAGCCTCCGCCTCCAGAGTTTAAGCAATTATCCTGCCTCATCCTCCCTAGTAGCTGAGACTATAGGCATGCGCAACCATGCCGGCTAATTTTCATATTTTCAGTATTTTCGTATTTTAGTAGAGACAGGGTTTTGCCATGTTGGCAGGGCTGGTCTTGAACTCCTGGCCTCGCGTGATCCACCCGCCTCAGACTCCCAAAGTGCTGGGATTACAGCTGTGAGCCACCACACCTGGCTGAGAAATTTGTTTTGAATGTTAAATTCTGAGTATAGTTTGGGTTACAAAATTAATAGCAGTTTTCTTCTCCCTCTCCTTCTGGAATTCCAGTCAGCATGGGCAGCACTATGTTTACATTGAATCAGATATGTACTCAAGATCTCAAAACACTTCGTAAAAAGTCACAAACTGACAAACTGAGAAGGTGGGGACAAATACCTAAAGTTGAAATTCGTCTCCAGTAATTGTCAATACATTAATTTAAAATATGCCTGAATATAGTTTTGAAAATTTAGTCTTTCTACATAGTAGTTCAATTCACATATTCACCATTAAATCCTGTAAGGCTAATTTTCAAAAGTTACGTAACCAACTGCATAGACCAAGAAAGTAGTGTGTCTGGGTCTCCTCTGTTAGACGTGAAGCTTCCTCTAAACTCCACCCTACAAGATAAGGAATCTTGCATGCTGTCAGTTAAACTCAAATGCTAGGATTATACCTCTAAAGATTATAACCAAAGATTGTTCTGTAACCATTAGATTTCCATATACATAACCCCATAAGAAGGACCTACTAGATGGAAATAATCTTCTATTACAAAGTTTATTTCATAAGGCTATGCAGAAGAACTGTATTGTTCAAGTCTCTCTTATTCATTAATGAATGTGATATGAAATGTAAGCTAATCTTGGACTCTTAATAGATTCTGTACAAATAAAATTAACAATTAACTTAGTATTGTCTTGTTATCTGGTGACTAAAGGGAATCAGGTTAAGGATCTCTAATCATCCAAATTTATAGTAAAGGCTTTCATACCAAAGTCATGCCTGCTAGACACTCTCTGATATGGTAGTACTAATTTGTTAACAGTGGTTAAGCATAGGAAGTCTAGAAACAATAACCAAATTCAAATCCTAACTGTATCATTTGCCAGCTATATGGCTATAACCCAGTTACTTAACTTCTCTGTGCCTCGCTTTCCCCATCTATAAAATGAAGATAATAATAATAATAAAATACACATCTTCTAGGATTGTTGAGGGGACTAATTAGTTAAATGTAAGCAAAGAAGGGTAGCTAGTTCAGGGTCACAATATGAAAATCTTCCCTATGATGGGAAAGGCAATTTAGAATAACTGTTATAAACACAGACACTGGAACCAAACTGCCTGGATTCAAATCCTGGTTCTTTATGTACCAGCTATAATACTGTAACCTTGGGAACATTTAATTATTGTCTGTCTGCTTCAATTTACTTACCTGCAAAGTTTGAAAAATAATAGTAACTAACTCATGTAGGGCTTTGTGGAAAGTCAATAGTAACTACTCATGTAGGGCCTTGTGGAAAGTCAATAAGAGGTTTATGTATAATGGTAAGTTGTTATACATAAACCTTTCTGGATGACACCTAGCAAAGATAAAGTGGTGTGTAAATGTCTGACATCATATTTTTACTACTGGGATAAAGATTCCAAAATTGTTTTGATAACATCATATACTGAATATTCAGGAATGTGAAGACCTTGTAATCTAGAGGGTAAAGCATAAATGTCCAAGTTACGGTTTCACTAAGTACGTTCTCTTGTAATCATACAACAATGATTTTATACTAAAAATGTGAGTTGCTATAATTGCAGAAATGCATGTTGGTCAAGATACCAAACTTATAAGTGTTAAATACAAATATATCTGATCTGCTATAAAAATTGTCATGAGAAGAGAGGAGAAGGAAGTAGCTGTTTCCACAGGAACTGACCTATCTTCCATACTGGGATATCTGCTTTTATCTAGGGTAATGATCAACAACTACATTTTTACAAAAAGAAAGTAAGATCAGGGTTTGTATGAAAGTCAATATGCTGTTTGTGATCATGTACTCTAGTTTTGCAAGTGTTAGCACTGACGGAAAATGGATAATGGGTTCACGGATGTCACTGTATTATTCCTCACAAGTTCATGTAATCCTACAATTCTCTAAATGAAATTTTCAACTCAAAATGTGAACTTTTCCCAAAAATGGAGTTTTGCATGTCCTACCCTTCACAATACATCAGAAAAATGTGAATGAGACAGAGAATGCAAAAATCAATCAAAAATGACGGAGAGTCTAGAGGAAAAACTATTACATAGCTATTTTAAAATACAGTGTATTCATAGAAAATGTGAGGTATCTTAAAGACAACAGATCAAGAAACACTCCTATTGAAAGGACAGTTTGTTACTCACAGTTCTCAGGAGGACATGGCATGTCACCAAGGTGGGGGAGTGGGAGGGAGTATAGGGCACATGGGAAGCACAAAAGCCAGTCAGGAGAAGGTAGAAGGAGAGCAAGTAACTATGAGCAACAGCCTGTTTTGTGGTTTCTGCGAGAAGAAACTGGAGAGGCAGAGGAAGCAGGTTTAGGAATGGCTAGCTGGAATAATTTCAACAGGCTCTAGGGCATGGTGGCTGTCCTTAGTTGCCTGGTACCCAACCTTGGGGTAATCAGGGCAGGAAGATAGTGGCCCAGTGAGATCTAGATAAATTAAGTGGTTGGTGTATAGGTTCTGGATTACTTGGCTTATATTTGAAAAGGGCACCCCTAGGAGGAGGACTCCATTAAGTGGGGTCAGAGGGGAGGGGTGATGAGGTGGAAAGAGGCCAAGGGTAGGTGACTCAGACGTAGCAACAAGTTGTTTATAACAGGGAATGTCCAGCATGTGCATGCAGGGCAGATAGTAAAGCATCAAGTTTGCAGAAGCATGAAACATGATTAATGCAACGTCTAAGTATAGAAGCATATGCTTTCCTGGATGCATAAGTAATGCAGGCAGCCAGCATGTGCCAAACATATTAGAAGGAGACAGACCCTTTTAAAATGAATTGGTAATAGCTGAATTTCAAGTAGGGATGTGGGGCATTTGCAGAGGCAGCAGTTAAGTACTTTTTACTAATAGTTACATAGCACTCAGCTGAATACACTCATTTACACGAATTTGTCCAGGTAATTAGTTTTGTCAATTAATAACATGTGGTATATTTTCACCACTTTTAAATTGGTATTCTTTAAAACATCTGATTTATAGAATAAATTTATATAACATTATATTAAGAAGTTTAATGAACCTAAAAAATTATTAATACAAATATTAAATGTTGTGGGTATAGAATACATAGCGGCACAGAAGCCTGAGCTGCATAATCCATTAGCTTCACCCAAACACAGATGCTTCCTTCCTTTGGGAGCTTCCAAGCATCTTTTAGATGTGCTCATTTTTCCATACAACCTTCAAGTTTTCCCAGAATGCCATGCATAGGCTGATTTCCATCTTCTCCCAGACTCACACAAAATCTCATTAGTGTCAGAAGCTTGTTCCTTCCCCTAGGCTGATCCCCAAGAAAAGCATATATTTGGTCTTGGTGATGGGAAGAAAAAAATCCTCTCAACCTCATCAAGTCATATGCTCCCTCTTCTTAAAGTCCCATAGGCCACCCTCAGTTTCACAGGAAGACTTTTTGATTTTTCAACCTATTCTCCACCTGAGGCAAACACATTATTTATACCTATATAAAATGCTAGTAGGAAAAAGGATTTTTATTCATTTACTGATAATCGCTATTTTTTTGTACTCTCCTTTAAAGTATACCCAGCTCTTGTTTTTTGTTTGTTTGGGTTTAATCACGTGGTCTTAATGTTAAATCATTACTTTCCCATTAAACTGTCTCTGCGTTCCTTAGACAAAGTCCCAACCTGCTAGTCCTTGTTCTGCATGATAGGAATAGAAACACTGATACTTGCACGTTATAGAGGTTTTGTGAAGACTATAAGATATAATAGAGGCAAATCACTAAACATAGTATCTGATAAATACTAAACACTAAAATTTAGTTATTATGGATATGATTATCTAAAAACTCTAGATAAATTATATATGGTGCTTGGTTATTTTGTTTCTGTTTCAAAGTTACTGTGACATTAGTGATATAAAATAAAAATGAGGAAGTAGATAATCCTTAAAAAGCCAGCATAAAAAATGGATTCGTGATGTATTTAAGATTTCTCCTTTCTTGAAAAACATAAAAAGAAATAAATCCAGAAAAGATAAGAACAATTAGTATTTCTCAGCCATCTTCAGCTGAGTATTCACACAAATTTTTAGAGAAAACGAACAAAACATTTCTAACAGAATCTACTGCGTACTCTTTAGCATGACTGCAAATATTACGCATCTTTTCCTGCAGTGTAAGCATAGTTATTTTAAAAAAAAGCATTGGTGTCTCTACAAAATTCTGATATTGTTATTTAGCCTGGTTATGGTGATCATTTCACAATTTGTACATATATCAAAACATCAAGTTGTGTACCTTAAATATATACAATTCCTATGTGTCAATTATACATTGAGAAAGCTAAAAATAATTTTTAAAAAAGAAAATCACCATTTGACAATCATCATCACGATCATTATTGACCAAGAATCATCAATGGATCTTAAAAGTTTGACAAGAAACGGGATATTAACATAGTCTCAAAGTATATCCTAAAAATACTAAATTAATATTCATCAATACATTATTAATTAATAAACACAATATACTTTTAAATTAACTTTGCCAACTACAGTACCTGGGAGATACCATCTAAATCAATTGGTTACATTTTACCTAAATAAAAACCGGTAACAGGGCAAATTAGCCTTGTGTTTTCTCCTGATACCATATACTGAGAAGAATACCGCATCGCTTCTTATGCATAAATGTATAAGTCATAAGGAAACATCAGACAAATGCAAATTGAGGGAAAGTCCAAATAACTGACTTGTACTTTTCAAAAATGCCAAAATTATGAAAGTAAAGATTGTTCCAGACTGAAAGAGACTAAAGAGAGGAGACAACTAAGTGCAACAGGTGATCTTGAGTGGAATTCAAACCTATAAATGACATTAATGGCATAATCACTATAATTTCAATAGATTTTATGGATTAGATAGATTCCAAAACATCAGTGTTATTTTCCTGAGTTAAGATTGTGCTGTGGTTATACAGAAGAGTGTCGTCGTCTTTAGGAAGTACATGCTGACCTGTGAAGTAATAAGGAACATCACATCGGCAACTTACTCTCAGATGATTCAGAAATGTTAATAATTGAATGAAGACTATAAAGGAGCTCTTTGAACAATTTTTGCATTTATTGAAAATGTAAACTGATTTCAAAATAAAATGTTAAAAAGCATTTTTAAAAAGAATCAAGGTTAAAAAATAATTTGTTATTAAGTAAATAAAATAGTTTTCTGAGATTTTCTGGGATTGACAAAGCACTATGTCCTACAGCTCAACACAGCACTATATAATTTTTTCATTAAGAAACCTAAAATGTAGAATACGCAAATCCTGGAAACTTGACCAGTAATTTCTTTCTTGAAAAACCATGCAAAGTGCGGCCCTAGGAGAACAAACTGGAATTTTAACGAAAGAAGAAGCCCCATTAAAAAAAAAATAACAAGTAAAATGCTAATGTTTGATATATTGGGAATTCCCTGCATAGAAGACAGCAGGAGATGAAAAACAGAAGGACCATTAACGCCCAGAGCTCATTTTCCTCAATGCTAAAGAGAAATGTAGCCACACTGAAAACTAATGAGAAAGTAACTAAGGCAAGTGGGAAGCAGAAAAAGAGGCATGCTGAGGGTTCCTGGTAAACATCCTTAACCTGTCAGCTCTTACTTAACATAAGCACCAACAGAACTTTCATGCATATTGCCTTCTTCTTTCTGAAAATGGGAGGTCCCACTGGAACAGAGGAAAGAGGATGAGAATTCAAGTCGCGTCTGTTTGAGGGATGTTGCTGTTTTTGAGGAACCTTTGAAGCCCAAAGGCGCTCCAGAAGACAGTGAACGAATGAGTATCTAGTGCTGATGAAAACAGAAATTTTCTGATAAATACCTGTTCAAATATAAAGGTGGCATAAATTCTCAGAAGTATAGCAATTATAAGCATTTCTTCATATCAAAAAAAAATCACTCAAGGAAACAACTTCTTTAGCCAAATGAAAAGGGGAATCTCAGCAGAAAGTCAAGGAATACACATCAAGTCCACGTGGAAGAAAAGGTATGTTAAACAATTATGAGAAATAAGAAACACACTGAGATTTGAAGTTTTACATTTGATAATGTAAAAATTAAAATGTAATATAAATGGAGAGGTAAAGGAAAAGGCATAATGTAAATAAATATAATTTAATCCTAAAAGGCTTGTATTGACTTTCACAAAGTCTTATCTAAACTGGATTAAACAACTGTGATACTCATTGTCTCACATAGCTACAATTTCAGTTAGTGAGACATCCATACAGTGAGCAATCTGTACCTCAATGATGTCATCAAAGACCCAAGACCTTTTTGACTTTGTTCTATGATTGTCAGCATTGACTTACCCTCTGCTAATTTTCATAAGTAAGCACCTAGAAGTGATCCAAATCATGTACCTTGTCCCCCTTCACGTTTGACGTTAAAGTTAGAGCAAACCACTCCCACAACTATGAAACATTATTCCTTCCTTGCAATGAGATTGAAGTGACATATCTCCCTACTCACTATTAGACTAATAGCTGCCATCGGAAGTAATAGCATTTGCTGACTGACATAGATAGAATAAGAAGGTCAGTGTCTGAGTTCAGACACAGCATCCCCAGGGTCATATTGCTGTGTGGAGCAAAGGTATATAGTTGTATAAAACAGAGATCTGTTAGGAAGGCAGCAGGTGTGAGGAAATGAAGGAGGTGGGATGAATACGGGGAAGGAAATCCAGATTCTATGTTCTCCATTTTTGACTTAATTTTAAGTTTACTTCTGCTTGTTATTGTACATAAGCACCTATGAGTGATTCAAGTCCTGTACCAGTTCCCCCATCACATTTGACAGCAAAGTCAGAGCAAACCTCTCTCCCACAAACATGAAACATTAATCCTCCCTCTTAAGGTGAAGGTGGATGTGCTATTTTGCATTCCTACCAACAATGCGTGAGAATTCCAGTGACTCCACATTTTTACTAGCTTTTAGTTGACACAAAACCCTTTAAATGAATGTTTATAGTTTTATTCATAATTGTTAAAAACTCAAAAACTCTTTCAACTGAGGAATGAATAAACAAATGGTGGTACATCACAAGGAAATGTTATTCATAATAAAAGGAGGAAATTACTGATTTGTGCAACAATACAGATGAATCCCAATTGTACTTTGCTAAATAAAAGAAGTCACATTGAAAAAAAAAAAAAAAAAGATGAAGGTGGATAACCAAGAAACAGATTTAACTATATAATTTAAAATCATAAGTATATTAACCAAATAATGATTTTTAATTTTCGTTAAACATTTTTTGCAGTTTTATTGAGATACAGTTGACAGAAATTGTATATATTTATGGTGTGAAATATGATGTTTTGATATATACATACATTGTGGAAATGATTACCACAATTAAGCTAATTAACATATTCATCACCTCACATAGTTGTCTTTTACAGGAATAGAATTATCACCTGATATAAACTACAGCAATAAAAAAATTATTAAATATTCTTACCTAATAGAGTAACAGATATTTGAAAAAAGAAATCTAAACAAAAGGAAAATAAAATGCATCTATTTGCTATAAGAGACATGAATAGAACAGGTGACTGAGAAAAAATAAACTCAGGTGGCTGAGGAAAATAAATACTGGAAAGAGACTTTCCAGACAAATATTAACAGATTTTAGATAGTTATAATATTAATATCATACCTTAATTTGTGTAAACTACACAAAATGTTTCACTTTATAGCAAAAAAGATTCATTCCATAATGTGTATAACTGTCATAAATATATAAACATCAGAAAATGTAATCAATACAATTCATAAATCAAAAGTTCCAGAAGTGCAAGAATAACTTAATATAACAGGAAACAAATAGTAAAATGTACATTATCACTGTCAGCCAATGAGAAATAAACTAGATTAAAAACAAGTAATGGTTGCACCAGTTAACTTGAAGTGGATCAAAGACCTAAATGTAAGAGCTAGATTGGAAAAACTTTTTTTTTTTTTTTTTTTTTTTGAGACGGAGTCTGGCTCTGTCACCCAGGCTGGAGTGCAGTGGCGCGATCTTGGCTCACTGCGAGCTCCGCCTCCCGGGTTCACGCCATTCTCCTGCCTCAGCCTCTCAAGTAGCTGGGACTACAGGCGCCAGCCACCATGCCCGGCTAATTTTTTGTATTTTTAGTAGAGACGGGGTTTCACTGTGTTAGCCAGGATGGTCTCGATCTCCTGACCTCGTGATCCACCCGCCTCGGCCTCCCAAAGTGCTGGGACTACAGGCATTAGCCACGGCGCCCGGCCGGAGAAACATTTTTAAATAATATTACAGAGACAGGGTTACATTTCTAATTTGCAAAAATGCATAAAAATTAATTAGAAACACATAAATAAATTAAGAAACAGGCAAAGAACACGAGGAATAGTATATAGAAAAAGAAATACAAATGGCCAAATAATTACATATTATTTTTTATCTAAGAGATTAGATGATACTCTATTCCTTCAATGAAGTATGTAAATGGGCATTCATATTCATATGCATTTGGTGTGGTAAAAGATTAGTGCAAATTTTCCAGAAGACATCGTGTTGTCAAAATATAAAATGGTCTCTTTGAATAAGCATCACATTGCTAATGTAAATACCTTAAAGACACAATGACAAGTTTGCTGAGGAAAAAGAAAAAGCAAGAATGCTATTAGACTCAGACACATAAATACAAAGGAAAGCCCTCGCCCAACAATGGAATCCCAGCAAATAAATTGAGCTATATATTTTTAATGAAGTGGCTTGGTGTTTACTGACAACAAAATGCTTTTCTTGTAGATTATTTAGGGAAATTTTCAAGATGCAGAACTACTTATAAAACCTGATCGTTTTGCAGTAAATAATAAAATAATATGTAAATTGACATGTGATGTACATGTGCATGATGTGTACATCTGTGTCTATGGGTATGTGGAAATTGAGAAAATAACCATACAAAGAGATACCCTGAGAAGAACAAGACAAACCATAGCCCAAACACATTCAAAAGGAATCTAAATTTCAGAGTTAGAAATAATTACATGAAGTTCAGCTGTTAAGGAATGTGCAGAAATTCTTTTTTTACCTTACATAGCTTTATTAGAAATTTTTTTAGGATTGAAAGATAAATTGATTAAATATTAAATCCAATAAGTTTGAAACACGATAAAATAAAAGAAACAAGAAGAAAGGGCTTATAAGGTAAAAGAGAAATTACGGAAATAGAAAACAAAGAAGATGGCATAGATTGCATCATGAAGAAAAAAAAATTGTAACTATTTATTTAGCACCACTTAGCTTCCAAGTACTGTATGCCGGGTACTAGGAATATGTTTCTTTTTTGGTTTGTTTTGTTTGGTTTTTGTTTTGTTGTGTTGTGTTTTTTTCCTTCAATTTTTACGGTAAGCTCAGGGGTACATGTGCAGGATGTGCAGGTTTGTTACGTAGGTAAATGTGTGCCATGGTGGTTTGCTGCACAGATCATACCATCACCCAGATATTAAACCCAGCATGCATTAGCTATTCTTTCTGATGCTCTCCATTCCCCTGACACCCTCCCCGACAGGCCCCAGTGTGTGTTGTTTCCCCACCACGTGTCCATGTGTTCTCATCATTCAGCTCCCCCTTATAAGTGAGAACACACTGTCTCTGGTTTTCTGTTCCTGTGTTAGTTTGCTGAGGATAACGGCTTCCAGCTCCATCCATGTTTCTGGAAAGAACATGATCTAATTCCTTTTTACGGCTGCATAGTATTCCATGGCATATATGTACCACATTTTCTTTATTCAGTGTATCACCGATGGGCATTTGGGTTGATTCCATGTCTTTGCTATTGTGAATAGTGCTACATTGACCATACATGTGCATGTATCTTTATAATAGAATGATTTATATTACTTGGGGTATATACAGTAATGTGATTGCTGGGTCAAATGGTATTTCTGCGTCTAGATCTTTGAGGAATCGCCACACTGTCTTCCAAAATAGTTGAACTAATTTACACTCCCACCAACAATGTAAAAGCATTCCTTTTTCTCCACAACCTCACCAGCATCTGTTGATTTTTGACTTTTGAAATAATCGCCATTCTGACTGGCATGAGATGCTATTTCATTCTGATTTTGTTTTGACGTTGAGCTTTTTTTCATATTTGTTGACCATATGTGTGACTTTTTTTGAAAAGTGTCTTTTCATGTTCTTAGCCAACTTTTTTCTTGTAAATTTGTGTAAGTTCTTTGTAGACTCTGCATATTAGAACTTTGTGAACTCTGGGCTTCCCCATAGCAATAAATAGGCAGGAGTAAGGGGTGGTGTTAAAAGGCAATATTTTCTGGACTTCAAAGGAAGGGGGTCCCCAAATGATATTTTCCCAATCTACACCAATTTATATTAAGTTTTTTTTGTGTGTGCTGTAATTATACAAATTATTTGGCTTACTTTCAAAGTCTCTTTCCTATAACCTTTACCTATAGTTATCCCCATTGGCACCAGCAAAAAACATTATACTCATTGCCCTTTGCTCAGAGGCTTCCCTGCCTCTGAAATATTTTTTTTCCCCAGTGTCATTAAATTCAGTCCTTCTCTGAAACAGAGCTTCAGCCTTAATCACTATATAACCTTCACTAGAAGTGAACAATTCTCTTCACCTTTCTATGGCTTAGAATTTTTTTTCTTTAAAATAAAGGGATTGAATTTTAAATCTCTTAATTCCAAAATTCCATATTCTTAAACCTCAGTCTCATAAAGTCACCTCTCCAGCCCATGCCCAATATGTGAAAGTGCATTGTATGTTTTCTAGCAAATAGAATAATTTTGAGATTAAGTCCTACATAAACTTGTCTAATTGACAAAGACTGAAAAAGGAAAATTGAAAATAATATTTTTAATTTTTTATGTCAAAATATCATTTTCTTATTGTTTAATAAATGCTTGAAATATTCCTTAAGTAACATAGTAGCAATCACACACACACAGAGAATTGTAATTACACTAGACAAAAAAAATTGAAATGCTTTCTAAATTAAAAGAAAAAACAGAAGACACTGAAATACATTAACTGCCAGTAGCGAATTGTGTATGCATGTTTACATGTGCCCTATGTTTTTATATATTCCAATTTTCTCCTCTGCTACAAATTTATTCCACTGGCATTTCTTTCTACTTGTGAGTCCAGGTAAGACATATCTCTGCATGTAAGCACCAGAAAACTTAGTTTTAACTATGTTAGAAAATCGTTAAGTCAGTATAAATTTTCTAAATAACAGTAATTCAACAGAAGGAGCTGCAGTTAAAAAAATCAATTCATAATTTTGTCATTGGGAGACATTATCTGAAATGAAATCAGAGCCTATTAATTCTTTTGGGCTAATTCTAGATACTGACAATAAAATATTTTTATTGTTCCAAAGAAAATACCCATATACAAGATAAGGGAGGATAACAATAGTTGGTAATATAAAATAACATCCACAGGGTTTTGGGGTGTTACTACCCAACTTAAGAATAGTGATAAGGATGTCAATCATGTTATGTAAGTTTATACCAACAGTTTTAAACTATAGAATATCTAAAAGGTGAAATAAAGAATAAGAGACTAATGGAAAAAACTCTACACTTATAAAATAATAATATCCATGAATACGTGTAAATGAACAAAATAATGCCAGGAATAATTTTTCTGAATATACAGAACTCTATAAAAAGAGGTTAATGATTGTCAGAGACATCAAAAATAAGAATATTGGACACTAGTATGTTTTACTGAGAAATAAGTACTACCATCTTGTCTCACATATTACATGTAATATTCTTCATATATTAAAGCTATGATAAATAAAATTACAATTCTGAAATCACTAGGCTAATTTGTTATAATAGTACAATAAAATATGTCCACTTTTAAGGAGGTTTCTTCTCAGAATCACCCCTGAGAAAGTTACATATGTATGACTTCTTAAAACTCTGTAGAATTACAAAGCTCCTTTTGAACTACTTAATTTTGAACATCAAAGTACTGCTTGAGAGAGATATACCTTCAAACAAAGTGAATTTGGGATAATTAAAAGGTCATCAAACACACCGGTTTTTAAAAAGAAAAAGAAATTAAACACAGATTTACTCATTATTTCAGAGGTATTTCACAATTGCAGGCATACTGTTTTGTAGATCAACTGCTTATTTTAAGAAGCAGTGAAATAAGTGGTTATCTATTATGGGGTATAAGTAGAAACCTATAAAAGAAATGACAAAAACTGTACATAGTAATACAAATATATTTCTGTGCCTTGAGGCCAAATTTTCAGAGACTCCAATGTACATGAACTTTGAAAGCACTGTGATTTTGTTTGGATGTTTGTCCCCTCCAAATCTCACGTTGAAATGTGATTCCCAGCGTTGGAGGTGGGGTCTTGTGGGAGGTAACTGAATCATGGGGTGGATCTCTCATGAATGGTTTTGCACTATGACTTTGGTGATAAGTGAGTTCTCACTCAGTTCACTGTAGATCTGGTTGTTTAAAAGTCTGAGACCTCCCTCCTCGCCCCCACCTTATGGTTCCCACTCTTATCACGTGACATGCCTATTCCCACTTCTTGTAAGCTTCCTGAGTTCCTCACCAGAAGCTGAGCAGATGTTGGTGCCATGCTTGTACAGCCTGCAGAACAGTAAGCCAACCTCTTTTCTCTGTAAATTATCCAGCCTCAGGTATTCCTTTATAGTAATGCAAGAATGAAATGGTACACATTAGTTTTGTAAATTGGTTGAACAAACCTATTCATGAAATACAGGACTGCAACACAATAGTGTCATAAATTAATGTACTACTTTATATTATGTATGCTTGAGTATTAATAACTAATTTTATCAATTGAATGTTATAAATAGAATAGAAATTTAACAATCCCATCGATATCCGAAATGTTTTAATATTTAAGTTGTTAACCAAATAAACATTTTATTGACTCCTCTCTGGAAAGTTTAAAGCTGCCTTATACATAGACAGATCCTATGCCTATGGGATTATAGTAGGGGCTTCAAGTCTGCTAAAAATTACTTGGAATAAGATAGAAGTGGTGAAGAAAAATGAACAGAAGTCATTAGTAATTCAAGCAAAAATAGATAATGAATGTTCTCTCATTCAGAAGAGATACTAAATTTATTTTTTAGAAATGAATAAAGCAATGATAGGGCATCTATTTTCTGTATCTGCTAGAAATTCTTTCTTTTATAATTTCAACTTTTATTACAGATTAAGGGGTAAGTGTGCAGTATATTGCATGACGCTGAGGCTTAGGGTCCCAGTGATCCCATCACCCAGGCAGCTAGCATAGTACCCAAAGGCAGTTCTTTAGCCCATGCCCGGCTCCCATCCTCCTCTGTCTAGTAGTCCCCAGTATTTATTGTACTCATATTTACATTCATGTGTATTTAATGTTTAGCTCCCATTTATAAGTAAGAATATGCAGTATTTGGTTTTCTGTTCTTGCGTTAGTTTACTTAGGATAAGCCTCACTTAGGAAGCTTAGGAGCCTCCAGCTCCATCCATGTTGCTGCAAAGGACATAATTTTGTTTTTTTTAATAATGGCTGCATAGTATTCCATGGTGTATATGAAGCATATTTTTTAAATCAAACCCAGTGTTGACGGGCACCTAGGTTGATTTCATGCCTTTTTTATTGTGAATAGTGCTGCAATGAACATACGAGTGCATGTGTCTTTTTGATAGAATGAATTACTTTCCTTAGGGTATATAGCCAGTAGTGGGGTTGCTGGGTTGGATGATAGTTCCATTTTAAATTATCCAAACTGCTTTCCACAGTGGCTGAACTAGTTTGCATTCCCACCAACAGCGTGTAAGTGCTTCTTTCTGTCCTCAGCCTCACCAGCATCTGTTATTTTTTGACTTTTTAATAATAGCTGTTCTGATTGGTGTGAGATAGTATCTCCCTGTGGTTTTGATGTGCGTTTCTCTGATGATTAGTGATATTGAGAATTTTTTCATGTTTGTTGGTTGCTTGTGTGTTTTGAGAAATATCTATTCATATCCTTTGCCCATCGTTTAATTGGATTTTTTGTTTGTCTGTTTCTTTAAGTTCCTTGTAGATTCTGGGTATCAGACCTGTTGGTTGCAGTTTGTGAATATTTATTCCCATTCTGTAGGCTCTCTGTTTACTGTGTTTTTTTGTTTGTGTGTTTTGTTTTGTTTTTTCCTGTGCAGAATCTCTTTAGTTTCATTAGGTCCTACTTGCCAATTTTTGGTTTTGTTGCAATTTCTTTTGGGGACTTAGCCATAAATACTTTGCCAAAGCCTAGGTGGAGAAGGGTATTTTCTAGTTTTTTTTCTAGGACTTTTCTTATTAGTATGAAGTCTTTCATTTAAATCTTTAACCCATCTTGAGTTAGTTTTTATATATGGTGAGAGGTAGGGGTCCAGTTTCATTCTTTTGCATATGGCTAGCCAGTTATCCCAGCACCATTTATTGAACAGGGGGTCCTTTCCTCACTGCCTATTTTTGTCAAAGATCAGATGATTGTAGATGTGCAGCTTTGTTTTTGGGTTCTCTATTCTGTTCCACTGGTACATATCTGTTTTTGCTCCAATACCAGGCTGTTTTGGGTAGTATAGCATTATAGTATAATTTCAAATCAGGAAATGTGATGCCTCCAGCTTTGTGTTTTTTGTTTGCTTACGATTGTTCTGGCTATTCAGGCTGTTTTTTTGTTCCAAATAAATTTTAGAATAGATATTTCTAATTCTGTGAAAAATGACATTGGTATTTTGATAGGGATAGCGCTGAATCTGTTCATTGCTTTGGATATTATAGCCATTTTAACGTTATTGATTCTTTCAATCCTTAAGCAAGGAATATTTTTCCATTTATTTGTTTCTTCTCTGACTTCTTTCATCTGCTAGAAATTCTATTTGGCTAACGATATCACTTTTGATAAGTTCTGAACGGATATGCTTGTCTTTATGAAGTTAAAAAGTATCAAGGAAAAACTACCACAGCATGTCTCATCTTCACTAATAGATAGATATGGCCTTTTGTTTTATATTTAATACTTCCATAAAACCATAAACATAGATATACATGTTTAACTGTTAATATTCTTACTTGAATAACCGAGCCATATGGTGACCATATTACTTTTTCCCATTTTCCCCAATTTACACTGCTTCCATATATGTATGTGTGTGTGTGTATATATCAATATCTAAATACTTCATGTGTGTATACAGTGTATATAGTTTAGTGTAAAGTATATGCTATATACTATAGTAGATAGTATGTAGACTAGTGTATGCTTTATATATTATAATATACGATTATATAGGTATATATATTTTAAATTTATATATACGTAGAGCGAGCCAACAACCATTTGTCTTTGATAGCCATGTCAGACTATTTAACATTTTAATATGTATATATTTAATTTAGTCTTTTAAGGCACATTTGTTTAATCCCAAGAGAAAAATCTATAGAAAAATTAGCTTAGCCATATTTCAATGAACAGAACTTTACTTTAGCCTGGGTTTTAGAATTAAATCTAGCATTTAGAAACTATAATAAAATTAAAAAATCTCTTCATCTCTCTGTGTATACTTTTCTGGAATTAAAACTTGAGATAAGTAATCCATTGAAGGGTGTTATGAGGATTGGAGTAAGATGTGAGGAGGGCTACAATTTAATAGCTTCAGTAACTTTAATAACTGGAGGGATATAATTGACAGAAGTTCCAGAGAATAAAACTAGTACCCAATTTAGAAGCCAAGGCAGATATTAGCGTGTCACAGAAAGACATCTTTTTTTTTTAACAATCAAAGCTCTCTAAAAAATGAATTGCAATCTCTTGAAGCAATACTATTCTATCACTGGGTATATTCAAACACAAATTTTTCCTGCAATGCACTTATAGAAAATTATAGTATACATCAAATATATGGCTTTATCTGCATACCCTTGCATAGGATGTATATATGACCCAGTTGAGTAGCTCTGGTGCGGATAAAACTACTTAGGAAGTTATCCTGATCCTTCCTTTTAGACTAAAAAGTCTGTGTTTCTGGGGCAGAATATCAGGTCTAATTTACCAATTAGCAACAGGCCAAGAGAGCTGGAAGAGATATCAAGTCCCACATTTGCAGCTCATTCCTTACAGAAATACAACCATGAAAAGTGGCTCAAAGAATGTCTCCAGCTCTGACCAACTACATTGGCCACATCTCCTAACTAGAAAATGAATTAGTAAGTGTTGAATGAAGAATGGTGCAAAATGTAGAAAGAAATGCACTTTATAGGCAGAGGTCAAAACATGAGAGAATCTGTTTTCCTTCTACCTTTCCAACACATGCTAATAGGATTCCTATGCACAATTTCCAGCCTGCTAGTTCTGATTCTACCTCCTTTATCTCCCACTTAAGAATCTTATCATTGGTTGGTAGTGAGAGTATTATAATAATTCAATATTGCATTAATATTGCTTTAATAGTAATTCAATACTACCTTAACATTGCATCAACAGTAACAAAATTTTTGTAACATATGTCTGTAAAGTCATGGGAAGCTATATTATGAAAGAATAAGTCATAGAAGATCAGAAAAGATGGGGACAATTTCTCAGTCTATTATTTTCTAGTTTCTTTATTCTGGCAAGCCTTGAATGCTTAAGTTTTTCTTTCTTTCCCACAAAAAATCATGAAAATCAAAATATCTACCTCACAAAAAAATGTCATTTTTTCCAGCTTCCTCACTGTGTTACCCTAAACTTGTCAATTTACTCAGCTTATAAAATAAGGTGGTTAAACTAATCAGTGTTGCCCAAGCTTCCCTGATGATTAGATACATCTAGGAAGCTTGTTAAACATACAATTTTACAGGCCCTTCCCTGCAGGTTCTGATCTAATGAGTCTCATGGTTCCTGGGTATTTGCATAACTAACAAGATGCTAAGATAATTTCATCAATTTGGGAAACACTTACCTAGGTTATTTTAAAAATAAAAACTTCTGGGCACCACCCCAAATCTGATTACTTAAACTCCAGAGAAGACATCTTGTAATGGTAACTTTAATGAGTAACCCAGATAATTTTTTATGACTAGGCATGTTTGGGAAATTACGTTGAGAAATGACAAGACTGTTAAAATCTCAACCAGCTATAAAATTCTGGGAATAATGTAACAGATTAGATTTTGGACCAGTTTTTATAAAAAGCATCCTATCCCAGACATAAAACCCTGTTTCATCGCTGAGTAGCTCAGATTACTCTCAATATGTGGAAAAATACAATACCCAATACAGGGAGACAGACCTTTTTGCATGTCCTGTCATTTTCTGATTAGGGAGAGGCTAAAGATAACACCTTGACATGGTTTCTTTTTGTTTTTCTGACAGGCATATTTATCTTTTATGTACTACTTTTATTGCTTCTTCTTCCTGAAAATAGTAATCGGTTAATCAATTCTGAGGAGAATCCATACTTTCACCTGTTAACTATCCAAAGCAGACTGTACTGAAAAGTGATTTACTTCTGGCTAGTAGTTCCTTAAGCAGAATGGATATCATTTTTACATGGACTGTACATTGGGCTTCATTGGCTTACATGAAACTCTACTAAGTCTCATAAGATCGTGAATTAAAAATGTTGTAAAATGGAATTGTTACTTGTTTTCACTTAAAATGCATATCGGTATATTTGGCATATAGGCTTAAAAGGTATGGAATATACTTTCTCCAAACACATTCATAAGGTATTGTAGTTTTATCTCCCCTTCTTCATCTATCTAACTCCTTCAACATTTAACTCAAGATTCACCCAGTTTAATTTGGATGTTCTACTTATATACACATACAACACCCTATGCTTCATTTTATCACATATGGCATGAAAATAGAATCATTAAGTTAGTCATATCCAATACTTTCTAAGAGTGAAGACTATGCACTTTTTAAATATAAATTATGCAAATATAATGTGGTACCTGCAAAATACAATAGTAGATGCTTAGTAAGTATTTGATGAACAAATATGTGATTGCTCACAATGATGACTAGTTTACAAATACATTGAGTTATATAGCCTTATACTTACTAAATTATGCCTATAAACTAGAAAATGTTCAATCGAGTATTCAAAATGTCCAGGAACCAACGCTGCATTTTAGACACACATGAAAATCGTTCAACAAATGTTTTAATCACTCATTATATACCATATATAACTTGTACTTTTGATATTACAAAAATGAGTCATAGTCTTAGAGGTCTTACAGGCTAGCAAGATAAAAAAACATGGAAATATACTGTAGGTAATATAACAGAGGTCTGTATAGCATGGAGTTATGTAAAGGGAAGGTGTGCTATTAACATAACTTTGAGAGGTGGTTGCATTAGGACTAGTCAGGAAAAACTTCACAGAGAACATATTGCTTGAACTTGATCTACAAAGAGAAGATATAAGGGAAATGGAGGGCAAAGGATAAGATATTCCATGAAAAGGTAGCAAATGATGAAGAAAAGCATGCTTTATTATAACTGGTTTGTTGGATTCAAGGGGTCACAAGTAGAAAATGAAGATGAAAAGGCCAGCAAAATCATCAAGAAGATCATGTTTCTCGAGCCAGACATTTGAACATTTTTTAGTAGATAATGGGAAGTAATCAAAGAGATGTAAGCATGGAACGAATATGACCAGATTTATATTTGAGAAAGATTACTTTGATAGAAGACTAGAAAATGGACAAAAAGTTTACAAACCTAAGACGGAGATATTAATTAGGCAGCTACTTCAATAGTTCTCATAGAAAATTATAAAGACATTGTATAAAGGCCATAATAGATCTTTTGGAAGAGAAAGTTTAATTCTTTAGGAATGTAGAATTAACAGAACATGAATATAAATGGAGGTATGAGAATAAAAGAATAAGTAATGTACAATCATATCCACAAAGTTTATTTTGATGACTGAGTAACCTGAAAAAAAATGAATTCACTCACTTGTCCAGTAACAAACGAATCCACAAGAATGTAGATTTTAATCAATAGGAGTTTTATTACTTAGCACAAGTAAGGAAGCATTCCTCAAAGCAGTGTCTCCCTGAGAGAGTTTATGGCGCTATGGAGAGAGGAGAGTGTGCATCATCACATGTACGGGACGGGTCCCAGTTGCTTTAGACGCAGTGGGTATTTATGCCAGCACAAAGGTCGCATGTTCTGGTAATGAAGCTATAGTTCCTCTCGGGATGGAGACTTCAGCATGATAATGAGGAAAGTTCACTCACTCAGGTTCATCTGTCAGTTGCTGGGGTCTGTCCGGAGCTGGTTCCAACCAACTAGGTGACCACATCCCACATAGAGTTTTGGAAAAAGTAGTCTACAAGGCAGGAGGCTGTAAAACAGGCTGATTGCTCAAGTTGATTAATTCGTATAGTTCCTGGAGACTCTCCTTCTCTGCTTAAAACTGCATAAATAGTGGGGTTATTCCTGAAATCGAAAATAAAAGAAGAAGAGCTAGTTTATCCTAGTGTGGGAGTAGAAGTGAAGTAAATGAAGAGTTTTAGGTTTGGTTTTACAAATCTATACATATCTGTCAGACTCCTAGGACAAATGTCCTATAAACTCCGGAAAAAAACATGACTTTATCTTGGAAGAGTTATCCAAGATAAAGATATCTATTTTAGACAACCATATAGTTAGCAGTTTGTATCAAAACATTGCATTCTAACTGATGAGACCATATTGTTTGTCCTAAACAATTCTGATATAAATTTTAATAGCTCACTCTTTCACAGTCAAAAATGACCCAGTTTGATGGGTAAACCAGAAATAGAGTTTTTGCCAAGAACCTAATCATGCTGGCACCCTGATTTCAGACTTCCCAAACCCTGGACTGTGAAAAATAAATGTTTATTGTTTAAGTCACCTAGTCCATAGTATTTTCTGTAGCAGCCCAGGCTCAGACACTTTTAAAGAACTATTTCAAATGTCATTTCTGCCCATCAAAGTATTTTTTGTCCAGACAGATGATGTGTTTCTTTCATCATGAAACATATAATTATTGAATAAAAATAGTAAACACTATTCTAATATCTAACTAATCTAATGCTTACTATTTACACATATTAGTATTTTCTGTATATGTTTAATAACATTTGCAAATATTTGTAAAGTTATGTGCTTTAACTTTGATATCCAATGCAAATCTCACAACACTGCCATTTTATAGATAAGAAAAATAGGTTTGGAAAGATTATATGAGTTACTCTGAAACTCATGTTAGTGAGTGGTATGACAAAATTAGATCTCAGGTCCAACCCAAAGCCCAGGATTCTGATGACTATGCCCTATTACCTTTTAATCATAAGCTTTTTTTAAACATAAGTGAATTTGGAACATTAAGATTCATAAGCACACATTTGTTTGAACATACAAAAGTAGCTTAAAGAAATAAATACTATCAAAGGTACCTTTTAATAGTTTGTCAAATAATATACATCAATAAATAATTTTCTGTCTTTGGCAGTTTGATGTCTGATCTAGAAAAAAGACAAAATATTCAATTGTCTTATTTTTCTTTTGCAATCAATCAAAGCAGTATTATTTTAGCTTCATGGATTATCCTCAAGTAGAAAATTAGTTTAATCAGTTAACACTTTCAAATTTTCTTTAAAAATAAAAGTTTTCAATGCACTACTGTTTGAGGAAAAGGTTGACAGTTGAAGATGGCTGGAGGCAAACAAATAATCCGAGAATATTATTTAAAGAGTCTCTATGACTTCTGCAACATGCATATGTGAAATAATATAAGAACGTCAATAATTTTTGTCCTTGAATTTTTCCCTCCAAGATATGTTTTTAACTTTCCTGAAACATATTATTGTGAGCTCTTTACTCATTCTGTAATTTCTTTGTATCTTTTTAAAAATGTTTACAAAGCTGTGGTAAATTAAATAATTGCTCAATAGTTTTCTAAAAGATTAAGGAGAATAATTGTTGTACTGTTTAAATATTATAAAACCACCAAATAGAAGGTAAATTGGGGCTACTTGCTAACATAAAAATAAGAGCAGCATTTAAAGGTTTATTTCTAGCCTTTAGAAGGATTTTGTATTACTTTTAGTTCTACTTCACTTAAAATAACTATCCATCTGTCATTTTCTTTCCAATTCTTCACACAATTGAGACTGACCCCATATTTACACTATCATCTTTCCAATAGATACGCTGAAATGGAACTCTGGCTCATAGACTAAATCATTTGGGTATAGGAAGGCACTGTATATAATTTATCATCACCACAAAATCTTCCAATTTTCTTCCCACTAACATTTTTTCTCAATGTTTTAATATTCAGCTCTTCTGTCAGTAAGGCTTAGCCTAAAGATGACAGGTGGTGCAACTTCTCTGGATCTCATTATCTTTAGCTTTTCTAACAAAAGTCAAAACATAACGAGAAAGACAAAGGGAGTCAACCAACCAAGTGTAATACTCTGAAACTAATTATTCACCGGCTGGCCACAGCCATTTTAATGTATTCTTTGGAGGGAACTTCTGTTAAGAGTGAATACATACATTGTATGGAAGGAATAAAACTTGACTTAGGGGGAAAAACACAGGGCTTCCTGCGACTTCAAGACAGGCTATGCAGACAAGAAGTATTATGCATTACAAATCATAGCTGATCCTGTACCATGTAACAGTAGGTGTCAATGCAAATGGGGCCAACAGCAAAAGGCTGACATCTGGCATCTGTGACAACTGCCCCACCCACATTCTCCCGCAGAAGCAAGTCCATAAAGAAAATTATATTCATGAGTATTTTAGACAGTCCTGTTTGTCTTCTGACATCCATGTGTTTTAAATCACAAACCAGGCTTCTTCCATTGTCTTTAAGAGGGATTTGTCTTTATCATTTGTGATAGCAATTTCTCAGCTAATGCATTCATTCACACTATTTTAATAATTTCTTTCTGGTTTTTAATATATATGTTTTAATATATACATTTGTATATATCTGAAATCTCTCTCCTTGAGAGTCTTTATTCATTTTCCTATATTAAAATCATTTGCACTAAAATATTTTTATACTATTTAGCATATTTTTTACCTTATTACTGGATTATTGGATAATCACCATGACTGATTAACTAAGACTTCGGATATATACAAGGTCAAATTCCAGGGCTTTGTCTAAAGGAATTCATATCTTAAAGATTAATGTTCTTCAGAAGAAGATCACTCCGGTATGCTTTCGCGTGATCTCTGAGAGAGACCTGCAGCAATTCTGATGTGTGTAGGATTTCTGCTCTTGGCCATCTGGAGAGATGTAGGGTAGGTGAGCAACTTCTCCAAGCTTCTACTGATTCACAATAAAGAGAAGGCAGCTATAGGCACACAGAAGTGGTGGGATATAGGGGCAGCCAGCGTCTAGTACAGCAGTGTAGGGTCTTCTAGAGAGCTGTGTGAACCACAAGCACTAATATAAAACCATAAAGGCAGAGACTCCTGCATAGGGCCACCATGAGACATCAATGTCAGTCAGTGACCCTTCTGAAGCAATCACTATGACATGGTTAGGAAAGGAGAGCCTGAAAAGAAACACCAAATGACTTGTTCAGTAGGACACATGCAACAAAACCTGTGAAACTCTCAGAAGCAATGAAGAGAACTTTTCAGGAAACTAATTTCCAGCAAGTAGCTACACGGAAGCTTGATCTTTCATAAAAAGTAAAAAGGAGGAAGTTGATCCTATTTTCCCTGTCGAAAAGTATAGTTTATTTTGTTCAGGTTTTTCCCCAAAGTAGACACCATTTACTACCAACTTTGGAAAACCGATTGGGTTAAAGTGTTCCTTACAAGTACAGGTTAAAAAGTAAACACAGGCCATTTATCAACACCATTTGAAGAGTTCGAAAACTCTGAAGAGTTATTAAAATATGGATTCCTAGATTTAACACCAGACCTACTGAATCACAACCACTACATATAGGGAGCAAACATCTTTTATTTTAACAAGTTCTTCACATTGTTCTTACGTGGCAGGTCTGATAACTGCCTATAAACTAGCAGTTGAAAGCTCCAATAAAGTATTTACTACTGAAATGAAAAACTATTCAAATTCATATACTGTCTTCCATTTTAGTGTTTATTGTGCCTAAGTAAAATTTACGTCAAATAGACATCAACTTTGACCACTCAACTTGCCATTTAGAGTAAAAACTTTAATTATGTACGTTAATGTACAAGAAAGAAAGAAAAACAATATCATGTGTGAAAATATTGTACACATATCTATCATCACATCAAAGGTTACATTGATGTAAAAATTAGAATGGGGTGAGTAATAAATTATTAGTAAAATCCAATTTATATATAGGAATATTTTCTATACTCATCAAATATATTATTCTTTATTTTCTAAAGTTTTCATTTAAAAATAATAGCTTATTAAAAAGTAAGGTAATATGAAAGGTTAGGATGCAAAGTGTTCTTCAAAATTTTGTGTATATTTCAATAAAAATTTTATTATTCAAATATGGATTGAATACTTAACTAAAGATAATTGCTTGGCATAAATAGAATATTTTAGACATCTTTATTTTAAAAAGAAAGCATGATTTCTGATTTCATCAGAGTGAAATAAACATTTATGCTGTCATAACAGTCATATGATTTTCAAAAAGTGCATTCTTCAATAAACAATACTTATCTAAAACATTCATATTTGATTATTAACAACTGGTTTTGAAATGTATAATAAACAACAGAAGTTACCACTTTAAAACTCTGGCCTTCACTTTCTCTTGTGAACATTTCTGACAATTTCAAATCTGACACACAGAGATTTACTTAAGACGATGCTAAATAAACCAATGCTAAGTACAATTTCTAAAAAATCCGTGCTTGACTGGGTCATGTTGTTGCAGCTGCATTTGACATTTTTCCAAAGAAGACAAAATGTGATTATCCTCATCAAATTTCTCTTTGAGGAAGAAAAAATGAGACCACTGGCTAAAATAAAAATAATGTAGTTACTGGCACACTTTTTGGCTTTATGAATTGCAATAGAGAAACTCATGAGAGGAAAATATGAGATTGCTTTATTTTTTATAAACAAGCTTAGCTTTTTTACCTCCATATTAATGGAAAATCAACCAGATTCTTACGTGAAGCACAGTCACTCCTTAGACTCACTGGGTCTTGTCAAGGTTCTGGAATCTCAAAGAGTATCAAGTCTTTGAGAAGGGACCTGCTTTTTCTTATTAATCTATGCACACACATGTCATCGGATCACAGCTAAGAAATACTGCTTCACATTAAAATTGTGCCTTCAGGTCTAGCAGCTCCAAAGCTGCCTTGCCACACCAGGGAAACTGGAATCTTTTACAAGGTTAAGAACCCTAGCACTTTTAGACCCACCTTTCTAAATACATGATGGAAGCAGCTCTCTCTCAGTCAAGCATCTTTGGATGTTTTCAGGAAAAGTAATCAAGTTTTCATTATTCAGGAAACCAGAAAACTTTCTTCTACCTATTCCACCCATGTAGAAGAAATACTTTTCTTTGTCAAGCTCCATACGTCTGTTTTAGTCCATTCTCATGCTGCTATGAAGAAATACCCAAGACCGGGTAATTTATAAAGAAAAGAGGTTTGATTGACTCACAGCTCCATATGGCTGGGGAGGCATCAGGAAACTTACAATCATGGTGGAAGGCATCTCTTCACAGGGCAGCAGGAGACAGAATGAGAAACGAGTGAAGGGGGAAGGCCCTTATAAAACCATCAGATCTTGTGAGAACTCACTCACTATCACAAGAACAGTATGGGGGAAACCGCCCCGTGATTCAATTATCTCCACCTGGTCCCTCCCACAACACATGAGGATTATGGGAACCACGATTCAAGATGAGATTTGCTGGGGGACACAGACAAACCATATCGTCTCAAAAGGCTTTGGTTTGGGGAAAACAAGCTGGTAAGTTTCTAAAGTGCCTTCTGCTTTCAGTCCAATCAAACACTTTCTCTGAGGAAATAAAGCACAACATTTGCCTTCCTGAATGAGCAGAAATAGAAGAAAAAGTGCAGAAAATGAATAAATATCTAAAATGAAAATCAATGACATGCTCAAAATATTTTTATTCAGGTTTTAAATTTCAAATACGTGATCAATATCATTAGTCATTAGGAAAATACAACTTAAAAATCAGTAAAATATCACTATTAGAATTGTTTATGCTAAGAATGAGGCTGTGTGGTGTTGCATGTCTGTAATCCTAGCACCTTCGGAGACTGAGGTAGGAGGATCACTTGAGCCCAAGAGTTTAAGACCAGCCTAGGCAACATAGTGAGACATCGTCTCTGAAAAATTTATATTAAAAGATAATAAAATGAGAAAACATAATACTGAGAGCTGGTGAGAATGCAGAGCAATTGCAACTCTCATGAAGTGTTGGTGAAAATTTTTTAAAAATTGCATGGCAACTTTAGAAAACAGTTCGGAATTTACCTACCCAAAGCCACATCACTCTCAATCTTGGATATTTACTCCAGTGAAATGAGAGCATAGTTCGCACACAAACCTGCACACAGATATTTATAGTGGCCTTCCTCATAATCACAAAAGACTGAAAACAACCCCGATGTTCCTAATTTTGGGAATGAATAAATAAACTGGAAACCATACACTGAAACACTAAACTTAAATAAAAAGTAATGAAGTACTGATATAGACAATAACATAGATTGACCTCAAAAAATTATGTTTAATAAAAGAAAGCAGACTCAAAATGCTGCATACTTTATAATTACATTTACATGACATTCTATAAAAGCCAAAACTATAGGAAAATAAAATAGGTCAGTGATTAACAGGGACAGAATGAGGAAAGGGACTGACTACCAAGTACCACATACTAAAAAAAATAAATTTTATTGTATGTACATTGCATGCTATTAAAATTGGAAAAATTTTAGTTATGACAATATTATAAGAAACAATAGAAGTACTTTTGATTGGTTTCAAGAAAAGTTCTATATTAATAATAGTTTGATCCAACTTCTCAAAAGTTAAGGCAAATTTTTGAAATGTTAATAAGTATTTAGAGTCAGGAAGAAGGATGATACATGTCTTTTTTTTAATTGAGATCTGAGGTATTAAATTATAAATATATACTCTTTCTTTGAAAAGGTTGGATTTTTCTTACAAAATTAATAAATATTTATTTTATTTTAATCTTTTTAAAAATATGAATAATTCACTGTTTAGAAACCTTAAAAAATTTGAAAAAGAAAAAGTAATAAATTGAAAGTAAAAGATGATGATCACTATATAGAGACAATCAAGGTAAAAATTTCGGTCTCAAATCTTCAATGTCTTTTTCTTTTTCCTTGTATTTTTTTTTGTCCTTGTAAATGGATTTTTTTAAAAAATTTTTTCATGCTTTTGTCAGATATTATGTTTGAATTGTCTTATAACCATGTATATATTATATATGCTCTATATACCATACATACTGTATATTTTCTATAAATAGTACGCATATAGTTTATATATTTATGTATGCACATATCATAGTAAAAATATTCAGTTTGTGATGTATTTCTTTTCTTACAGCAATAAACTATGAACATATTTTACAGTTTTCTATAAAATCATGTATTATATTTTCTTAAATCTCCTTTAGAAATCATGTTGGAGCAGAAGTCCAAGTCATTTTTTTTAATCAAGAAAGAAAATACATTAATGGAAAATGAATGATGCCTTCTAGAAATACACAAAGTACAAAGTAGAATCCATTTATTTACTTTAAAATAAATAAAAATTTTTACAAAAATTAAGGATAAGAGGGTTTCAGTCTCACAGAATATGTTCTTTGCCACCATCTAAAGGGTTCAGTGACTATTTTGCTTTAATCTAGTTAGAAGATATAAAAGTGCATAAATATTACAAACAGAAAAAAAAAAGAAGGAAAGAAAGAGAAAGGATAGCAGGAAGGGAGGAAGAAAGGAGAGAGGAAATATATTACCTAGTATCAAAAACCGATATGAATGTTTTTTTGAAGGCATCCACCTAAAACCCAAGAAAGATCCCAAATGCTGGAAAAGTGGGTTTAAGAAATTAGGCCGGGTGAGGTGGCTCACAGCTGTAATCCCAACCCTTTGGGAGGCTGAAGTGGGTGGATCACTTGGGGTCACGAGTTCAAGACCAGCCTGGCCAACATGGCAAAACCCCGACTCCACTAAAAAATACAAAAATTAGCCAGGCATGGTGGTGGGCACCTGTAATCCCAGCTACTTGGGAGGCTGAGGCAGGAATTGCTTGAACCTGAGAGGCAGAAGTTGCAGTAAGCAGAGATTGTGCCACTGCACTCCAGCCTGGGCAACAGAGTGAGACTCCATCTCAAAAAAAAAAAGAAAAGAAAAGAAAAAGAAATTAAAAGATTTTATTCTCATGGTCAGTATTTGTTAAGATCTTTGGATAAGTGAATTTTACTCTGCTTAAACAGACACTGGTCAAATTTAACATACTATTAGTTATTGTCTCAGGTAAAAGTGCCATATACATAAAATTGAACAAGATATTTGTTTTTATTTTCCATTAGTAATATTTTGGTGATAAAAATAATTATTAAATAAACATAAGAAATTTAGACATCTTAAATCATTTAGTTAAAACTTAATGAATGAGAAAATTATACAGGTGATCCAAATAGACATTAATTTATAGACATCGTATTGATATCATTATAATTGTATTCAATCAATTTATCAGCTGCATCATACGCCAAATGTTGTCTTCTTAATTGGATATGACTAAAGTTAAAAATCAAATGTGACATGATTAACTCACAAAATGGATATACTGTCATGTATACACGTATAATGACATTTTAGTCAACACACTGCATATTCAGTGGTGGTGCCATTAAGTTATCATCCCATATTTTCACTGTACCTTTTCCATGTTTACATATGTTTAGATACATAAATACTTACCATTGTGTTAAAATTGCCTACAGCATTCAGTACAGTAACATGCTGTATAGGTTGGTAACCTAGGAGCAATAGGCTATATCATATAGCCTAGGAGTGTAGTAGGCTATATCATCTAGAGTTGTGTAAGTACATTCTATGATATTTACAAAACAAAATTGCCTAATACATTTTTTAATTGATGTTTTAAAGTTTAAAAAAGCCAAAAGTGGTTAATGATGCATTTCTCAGAAATATGCATTTCTCAGAATGCATCCCCATCAGTGACACATGACTGTATACTTTAAATAATCCTATACAATATTTAAAAAGTTTTTACTGTATTTGTAAATATTTTCTTTCACAAGTTTCATAAATTGTGTTTAATGACCATTTGCTACCAGAAAAATAGGATAATTTTATTGCAGTTTGTACCTTTATGGGATCAGTGATACCTTTTATTTAAAGTTTATACTATTTCTGACCAGATGTGGTGGCTCAGGCCCGTAATCCCAGCAGTCTGGGAGGCTGAGGCAAGTGGATTACTTGAGGTCTGGAGTTCAAGACCAGCCTGGCCAACATGGCAAAACCCCATCTCTACTAAAAATACAAAAATTAGCAGGGCGTGGTGGCACATACTTGTAATCCCAGCTACTCAGGAGGCTGAAGCAGGAGAATCACCTGGGAGGTGGAGGTTGCAGTAAGCCAAGATCATACCACTGCACTCCAGCCTGGGTGACAGAGCAAGACTCTATCTAAAAAAAATTTAAAAATAAAAAGTCAAAATCACAATGGGCTATCACTTCCTACCACCTAAAATGGCTTAAATAAATAAATAAATAAATAAATAAATAAAGTTTATACTATTTCTTCAATCCTGCACAATTTTTCAAAAACAATTACAAATGACTACCCCAATTTATTGATTTTCTTCCTATGAGTATCCTGCTTTTTAAATTTTCATATGCTTAAATATTCCAAGTATTCTTTAACCTATTTTATATAATAGTTGGGAGGGTTTGATTATATTTTAATTACATAGATAGCTCTTTGTGTTCTTATTCAAGGAAGACATAAAATGTTAAGAATTCTTCATTTTAATATTGTCATTATATTCATGAATCTCCTCACGTGATAGCCAGGCTATTCCTCCCTTCTGCAAAGTTAAAAATTTCAAAGTTGTTAATTATTCTTATTTATTTTATTTTGTTTGTTCATTTTATCTTTTGACAGAGAACATTCATAGATATGCATATATTTTATTTTGTCCTCTTCAGATTTCCCACAGCCATTTGGCAATATTCAGTATTAACCAATAATTCTTAAGTAATTTCACCATAATCTATAGGAATACCATCAATCTAGTTATCCCATGAGTAACATTTGTATCTGATCAAAAATGCATGAAGTAGGACTCCAGATAAAGATGGAGAATAGGAGGCAGGACTGGCTTGCAGCTCCCACTTGGAAGGACAGAGCAGTGTGTGGTCTTACATTGTAAACTTTTGACTACAAGAACTACCACAGGAACATACCAGGAAAGCTGAGAGAATCTACAGACCCTTTGAATGAAATGGATCACCACTGCAGGCTCCCCAGGTGGCCAAAAAACTGAGTTGGCTTGCTTTTTCAACAGGGAGGCTCACGGTCCAGAGCAAGTTCTCAGCCCTGGTCACAAGCTGCCTGGAAATAGACTTGATGCTGTTGACAGGTCATGGTGGGAGTGAGACCGGACTTTAGGAACATTGGCTGCATAGGAGCCTAGTGAGGCCAGTGACTGCTGGCTTTCCCGCACTTCCCTGGTGACCTGTATGACTCAGCAGAGGCAGCCATAATCCCCTGAGAACATAGCTCCATTGGACTAGGAACAACACCCCATCCCCCACAGCAGCAGCAGCAAGCCCCACCCAATGAGAAGCAGAGCTCAGACACGCCTATCCCTTCCCCCACCTGGTGGTCTTTTGCTACCTGCCCTGGTAGCTGAAGACAAAGGTCATAATCTCTTGGGAACTCTATGGCCCTGCCCACCACCTGAGAATGCTAGTGCATGTCAGAATCCTCCCTATAGGATTGCAGTTGATACACTCTTGAAAGTGCCAGCTCCTGGCTGGAGACCAACCAACATGAAACCAGTGCACTATACAAAAACACAACCAAGGACCTTTAAAGAGTCCACTTCACTTCTGCTGTCTCCACCAGAGCAGGTGCAGGTATCCATGGCTGTAAGACCTGAAGACGGATCACATAACAGGACTCTTTGCAGACACTCCCCAGTACCAGCCTGGAGCTGGTACCTCCACTGGTAGCTCTGCTGGGTGGCGAGACCCAGAAGAGCAAAAACAATTACTAAAGTTTTGCTCTCAGGAAGCCACATTCCTAGAGGAAGGGAGAGAACACCACATCAAGGGAGCACCCTATGGGACAAAAGAATCTGAACAGCTGCCCTTGAACCCAGATCTTCCCTCTGACATAGTCTAAGCAAATAAGAAGGAACCAAAAAGACAATTCTGGTAATATGACAAAACAAGGTTCTTTAACATCCCAAAAGATCATACCAGCTCACCAGCAATGGGTCCAAATCAAGATGAAATCTCTCAATTGCCAGAAAAAGAATTCAGAAGGTCAATTATTAACCTAGTCAAGGAGGAACCAGAAAAAGGTAAAGTCCAACTTAAAGAAATCCAAAACATGATAAAGGATACGAAAGAGAAATTCTTCAGTGAAATAGGGAGCATAAATAAAAAACAATCACAACTTCTGGAAATCAAGGACACACTTAGAGAAATGCAAAATGCACTAGCAAGTCTCGGCAATAGAATTGAACAAGCAGAAGAAAGAAGTTCAGGGCTTTAAGACAAGGCTTTCAAATTAACCTAATCCATCAAAGACAGAAAAAAAAATTTTTTTAAATGAGCAAAGGTTTCAAGAAGTTTGGGTCTATGTTAAATGTCCAAACCTAAGAATAATTGGTGTTCCAGAGGAAGAAGAGAAATCCAAAACTTTGTAAACATATTTGAGGGAGTAATTGAGGAAAGCTTCCCCAGCCTTGCTAAATATCTAGACATCCAAATATAAGAAGCTCAAAATATACCTGGGAAATTCATCACAAAAAGATCATCACCTAGGCACATATTCATCAGATTATCTGAAATCAAGATGAAGGAAAGAATCTTAAGAGCTATATGAGGCAAAAGCATCAGGTAACCCATAAAGGAAAACCTATCAGATTAACAGCAGATTTCTTAGCAGAAACCCTATAAGCTAGAAGGGATTGGAGTCTTACATTTAGCCTCCTTAAACAAAACAATTATCAGCCAAGAATTTTGTAACCAGTGACTCCAAGCTTCATAAATGAAGAAAAGATATGGTCTTTTCCAGACAAACAAATGCTGAGAGAATTCACCACTACCAAGCCAGGACTCCAACAACTGCTAAAAGGAGCTCTAATTCTTGAAACAAATCCTCAAAATACACCAAAATAGAACATCCTTAAACCATAAATCTTACAGGACCTATGAGACATAGCACAATGAAAAAAAAAAAACAAGGTATTCAGGCAACAAATAGCATGATGAATAGAATAGTACCTCACATCTTAATACGAACATTGCATGTAAATGGCCTATATGCTCCACTTAAAAGATACAGAATGGCAGGATGGATAAGAATTCACCAAGCAAATTTTTGCTGTCTTCAGGAGACTAATTTAACACATAAGGATTCACATAAACTTAAGGTAAAGGGGTGGAAAAAGATATTCCATGCAAATGGACACCGAAAGCGAGCAGGAGTAGCTATTCTTGTCAGACAAAACAAACTTTAAAGCTACATCTGTTTAAAAAAGACAAAGAGGGACATTATATAATGATAAAAAGACTCGTCCAACAGAAAAATATCACAATTCTAAATATATAGGCATCTAACACTGAAGTTCCCAAATTTATAAAACAATTACTACTAGATCTAAGAAATGACATAGATGGCAACACAATAATAGTGGAGGACTTTAATACCACTCCACTGACAGCACTAGACAGGTCATCATGACAGAAAGTCAAAAAAGAAACAATGGACTTAAACTATACAGTACAACAAATGGACTTAACTGATATTTACAGAACATTTTACCCAACAACTATAGAATACACATTCTATTCATCAGCACATGGAACATTCTCCAAGATAGACCATATAATAAACCACAAAACTGGTCTCAGTACATTTAAGAAAATAGAAATTATATCAAGTACTCTCTCAGACCACAGTGGAATAAAATTGGTAGTCAACTCCAAAAGGAACACTCAAAATCATGTAAATACATGAAGTTAAGTAACCTGCTCCTGAATGATTGTTGGGTCAGCAATGAAATCAAGATGATAATTAAAAAATTATTTGAACTGGGATGGGTGCGGTGGCTCATGCATGAAATCCCAGCGCTTTTGTAGGCTGAGCTGGGCAGATAACCCGAGCTCAGGAATTCGAGACCAGCCCGGCCAACATAGTGAAACCTAATCTCTACTAAAAATAAAAAAATTAGCCGGGCGTGGTGGTGCATGCCTGTAGTTCCATCTACTTGGGAGGCTGAGGCACGAGAATTACTTGAACCTGGGAAGCGGAGGTTGTGGTGAGCTGAAATTGTGCCACTGAACTCCAGCCTGGGCGACAGGGCAATACTCTGTCTCAAAAAAAAAAAAAAAAAAAAAAAAAAAAAACTCTTTGAACTGAACGGTAATAGTGACACAATTTATCAAAACATCTGGGATATAGGAAAAGCGTTGCTAAGAGAAAAGTTCATAGCGTCAATCGAGGAAAATGACAAGAAAAGCCTCAATCATTTTAGGAAATTTATTTGCCAAAATTAACGACGCCCCTGGGAGACAAGTCTATGCCTTTCTCCGAAGATGATTTTGAGGGCTCCAAATTTAAAGGGGAAAAGATGGTATATTGAGAAGCATACAGTTTTCATATAAACAAAAGGAGCAGAGGAAAAATGTGGAGAATCTGCATTTTACATAAGATAACCCAGACAAAATGGGTTAGGGGAAAAATCAGGTATACATTTGTGTCTGGCGGGCTAGAGTGACTGCACCTGTAAAGATAAGCTATCAATTTGCATCGCCAAGGTGAAGTTTTAAAGCTCACCAGGCATGTCCTTGTGGGCAAAATATGGGGGAGGCATGTTGCTTTTCATCTTGGAGTCATCTTATTTAGAAACCTAAAAGGGAGGCAGATTTGTGTGAACCAGTTCCCAGCTTGACTTTTCTCTTTGGCCAAATGAGTTTGGGGTCCCGAAATTTAATTTCTTTTTATAATAGCATTAAATGCCTACATCAAAAAGTCTAAAAGAACACAGATGGACAATCTAAGGTCACACCTCTAGAGCTAGAGAAATAAGAACAAACCAATCCCAAACCCAGCAGAAGTAAAGAAATAATGAAGACCAGAACAAAACTAAATGAAATTGAAACAACAACAACAAAAAACAATACAAAAGATAAATGAAACAAAAAGCTGGCTCTTTGAAAATATAAATAGAATTGATAGACCAGTAGTGAGATTAACCAAGAAGAGGAGAAGAGCTAAATAAGATCAACTGGAAATGAAATAAGATCCAAATAAGATTAATTAGAAATGAAATAGGAGATATTACAACTGATACTACAGAAATGCACAAGATTATTCAAGGCTACTATAAACACCTTTACATGCATAAACAGAAAAACCTAGAGGAGATTAATAAATTCCTGGAAATATACAATTCTCCTAGATTAAATCAGGAAGGTATAGAATTTCTGAACAGACAATAACAAGCAGCAAGATTGAAATGGTAATAAAAAAAAAAAACTGCCAACAAAAAAAAGTCCAGGATCAGACAGATTCACAGCTGAATTCTATCAGATATTCAAAGAAGCATTGGTACCCATCATATTGACACTATTCCAAAAGATATAAGAAGGGGGAATCCTTCCTAAATCATTCTATGAACCCAGTATCACCCTAATACCAAAACCAGAAAAGAACATAACAAAAAAAGAAAACTATAGACCAATATCCCTGATGAACATAGATGTAAAAATCCTCAAGAAAATACTAGCTGACCAAATCCAACAGCACACCAAAAAAAAAAAAAAAAAAAAAAAAAAAATTCCACATGATCAAGCGGGTTTCATTCCAGGGATTCAGGGATCATTTAACGTATGTAAGTCAATAAATGTGATATACTCCATAAACAATTAAAAACAAAAATCACATGATCATCTCAATAGATGCAGAAAAAGCATTTTACAAAATCCAGTATCCTTTTATGATTAAAACCCTCAGCAAAATCAGATTAAAGAGATATACCTTAAGGTAATAAAAGCCATCTATGACAAACCCATAATACTGAATGGGGAAAAGTGGAAAGCATTCCCCCTGACAACTGGAACAAGACAAGAATGCCCATTTCACTACTTCTATTTAAGACAGTACTGGAATTCCTAGCCAAAGCAATCAGACAAGACAAGGAAATAAAGGGCATCCAAATCTGTAACGAGGAAGTCAACCTGTTGCTATTTGTTGATGATATGACGGTATCCCTAGAAAACCCTAAAGACTCATTTAAAAAGCTCCTAAAATTGGTAAATGAATTCAGAAAAGTTTCTGGATACAAAATTAAGGTACCCAAATCAGTAGCTCTGCTATACACCAACAGTGACCAAGCTGAGAATCAGAAAAACTCAACCCCTTTCACAATAGCTGCAAATAAAATAAAATAAAATACTTAGGAATATACCTAACCAAGGACATGAAAGACCTCTGCAAGGAAAACTACAAAACACTACTGAAATAAATCATAGATGACACAAACAAATGGAAACACATCCCACGCTCATGAATGGGTAGAATCAATGTTGCAAAAATGACCATACTGCAAAAGCAACCTAAAAATTCAATATAATTCCTACCAAAATACTACCATCATTCTTCACAGAACTAGAAAAAATAATCCTAAAATTCATATGGAACCAAAAAAAGAGCCCACATAGCCAAAGCAAGACTAAGCAAAAAGGACAAATCTGGAAGTATCACATTACCCCACTTCAAACTATGCCCTAAGCCATAGTTACCAAAACAGCCTGGTACTGATATAAAAATAGGCACATAGACCAATGAAACAGAATAGAGGACCCAGAAATAAACCCAAATACTTACAGCCAACTGCTCTTCGACAAAGCAAACAAAAACATAAAGTGGGGAGAGGACACTCTATTCAACAAACGGTGCTGGGATAATTGGCTAGCCACATGTAGAAGAATGAAACTGGATCCTCCTCTTTCACCCTATAAAAAATCAACTCAAGATGGATCAAAGACTTAAATATAAGACTTGAAACTATAACGATTCTAGGAGATAATACTGGAAAACCATTCTAGACACTGGCTTAGGCAAAGACTTCGTGACTAACAGCCCAAAAGCAAACACAACAAAAACAAAGATAAATAGATGGGACTTAATTAAACTAAAAAGCTTCTGCATGGCAAAAGAAATAATCAGCAGAATTAATGGACAACCCATAGAGCAGGAGAAAATCTTCACAGTTTTTTCATCTGACAAAGAAATCTTCAAAGAACTCAAACAAATCAGCAAGAAAATAAACAATCCCATCCAAAAGCAGGCTAAGGACATGAATAGACAATCCTCAAAAGAAGATATACAAATGGCCAACAAGCATATGGCAAAACGCTCAACCTCACTAATTATCAGTAAAATGCAAATCAAAACCACAATGCGATACCATCTCACTCCTGCAAGAATGGGCATAATAAAAAAAAATCAGAAAATAATAGATGTTGGCGTGAATGCAGTGAAAAGGTAACACTTTTACACTGTTGGTGGAAATGTAAACTAGTACAGCCATATGGAAAACAGTGCAAAGATTCCTTAAAGAACTAAGAGTAGATCTGCTGTTTTATGCAGCAATCCCACTACTAGGTATCTACCCAGAGGAAAAGAAGTAATTCTACAAAAAAAATACTTGCACATGCATGTTTATAGCAGCACAATTTGCAACTACAAAAATATGGAACCAGCTCAAATGCTCATCAATCAGCAAATGGACAAAGAAAATTTGGTACATATACACGTACATGTATATATGTATGTATATATATGTATGTATGCGTATATACGCATACATACATACACCATGGAATACACCATACAAAGGAACAAAATAATGGCATTCGCAGCAACCTGGATGGAATTGTAGAATATTATTCTCAGTGAAGTAGTTCAGGAATGGAAAACCAAACATTGTATGTTCTTACTCATATGTGGGAGCTAAGCTATGAGAACGCAAAGGCATAACAATAATACTTTCTATTTTGGGGACTTGGGGGAAATGGTGGGGTGTGGTGAAGGATACAACACAACACATGAATAAGTACTTTAGTAGTGATTTCTGAGATTTTGGTGCACCCATCACCGCAGCAGTGTACCCTGTACCCATTCATGTAACCAAACATCACCTGTTCCCCAAAAGCCTATTGAAATTTAAAGTAAATAAATAAATAAAAAGTGAAAAATGCATAAGGTAGCAATCACACTGGATGACTTAATCATTAAAAATATCTCTACTACAATTGTTAAATTTCTAGGAAAGTAAGGAGTTCAACAAAAGTTCAAAGAGGAAAATTTGAGATATTAGTGAAATTATTCAGGCTTCTTGGAGAGGCTCAACACATTAAATTATTTGTTGTGTTAAGTGTTACAGTACACTAATAATAATAGCTCTGTGATTGGCAATCTTTTGTATTTATCCTACTGCATATGTGGCAATACCTAACACAGTAGGTTTGCAATGCAGAGAGGTTAAATAATCTAAATATTTCAAAAGAAATGGTGATGAGAATAGAAACTTCTTCATAACAGCAATAGTTGAAGGATTTAGATAATCTCTCTATCTTAAAGTCTAGTGTATTATATAATATAACCTAATCACAGGAGTAAAATCCATCATATTCTCAGTCCCAAGCAATATTCAGTGTCTTTATACTATCAGGATAAGTTGGGGGCCACCTGAGACCTCTGCCATCACACAGTCTCCTCATTATACAGTAGAAAAATAAGAGTGTTTATTACCATGTAATCTTATGGTAAGAATTAATGTTTTCTGCAATGCCTAATAGTTGATATTCAATAAAAGTTATTACTTGTAAACATATCAATAACAGCAAATTAATCCATCAACATTTAGGAAATTTTCTCTTTCTGAAAGAATCAATTTATACAAACATTAACCCAAAAAGCATGAATTAAGTCTTTATATGCTTATAGTGTGTACTTTCAATTCTTTTTTTTTTTTTTTTTTTTTTTTTTTTGAGATAGAATCTCGTTCTTGTCGCCCAGGCTGGAGTACGGTGGCACGATCTCTGCTCTCTGCAACCTCCGCCTCCTGGGTTCAACCAATTTTCCTGCCTCAGCCTTCTGAGTAGCTGGGATTACAGGCGACCACCACCTCGCCTGGCTAATTTTGGTACTTTTAGTAGAGACGGGGTTTCACCATTTTGGCCAGGCTGGTCTCGAACTCCTGACCTCAGGTGATCCGCCTGCCTTGGCCTCCCAAAGTCCTGGAATTACGGACATCTGTTTTAAAGAATCTAGCTAAAGTCCTCAGCATAAGAGCTCACAAAAGTGTATATATGAGAGAGCAGTTTATTTACTCTTTGAACTACAGGCTACTAAGCAGTTGAGAGGAGGTGCTAAATCTATGTTGACAGGTTCCTTAGCTACCTTTTCTGTATTGCCAAGTATTCTTACTCAAAATATGACAGCATATCACCTGGTTTCTCATATGTGAAGGGGTTTACTTTTGATCATTGCTTTTCCAAGCATAAAAATTGATTTTCAATAATTGAGGCTCAATCTATGCTCCATTGTAGCCATAACTTTGGGTACCCATTACTAGTGTAACCAGGTAGAGATGTTAATGGCTAAAAACAACCATCCTCATTTTGTTTCCATTATAGTGTGGAGAAAAAGCCTCAGGTTTTTTGAAACCAATTCAGTAGTGAACACAATGTTAGTTTATGTACATTAATTAACTCTAAATGTTTGAAAAGAAAGATGAAGCCCCAAGAATGTATAATGACTTACTGAAATGCACCTAAGAAATTACAGGTTGATGAACTCTTCGTTATAGTATTGTTACTTATATTATAAAACCAAGGCCTTTTGAGTGATGAGGTATGAAATGGACAATTTCTCTGGAATTTATTAATTTCGTTACCATAGAGGAATTCATTCATGGATTAGGTCTTTGCTATTTGTGTGCTTTTACTAATTTTTTCAGGTTGTTTAATTGGTAGAGTGAAAAAAGCATTAAACCTTAAAGTTACTTTCTGCACTATTTAACTGGATAAACTTGGCACTTAAAATTTGTATTCCATAATTTCATCTGTAAAATGAGGCAGTTGCTTTAGACTAAGTTTCCCGAAATGCCATTACAACCTATATTCCCAGGAAATGCAACAGAGAGAGACCATTATTTCTGATCAGTTTCTTCCTTTTTTTCTCTTTCCAAATTACATTTTCTTTTTCATCCTTTTGCAGAACATGTACTCCCAAGTGTATTAGGACTATCAAAAAATGAAAAATTCATGCCTTCATATTTCTTATAGAAAGTTGAATAAACCTGGTGTACCATGATACAAATAAGAAACTTTGTAAAAAAAGTATAGCAATTTCATTCCATTTTGGAATATAGAAATGCAGAAATAATGAATTGCTTCATAGATCAGTAAAGACAAAATAAAATCTAAAAAGTAGGGCAACATTATATTACCTATATTTATTTATATGTATATACTTTTCATTAATTCGTTTGTTTTATTAAGACAGGTCTAACTTACATAACTGAAAAGTAATCCATTGCCAGAATTAATTACTTATCTATTAATCTATGAACTATTACTTACGCTAGACCTTGTGTTACAAGCTACTAATTAAGTATTAGGAAAAGCAAGCATCTTCTCCATCTACATGGGATATACTTTTCCTGGAAGAACAGACCAAAATTAATTAGATAACAAATGTAGAGTGTAAAAACTGTAATAAGACTCAGAAGACAGAATACTATAAACACAGCACATTGGGATCTGACTTAGTTTGGAAGAATTGGTGAAGGTTAATTGTGATAGGAGCATTGGACCTGGTATATGAAATATGCATGAATAGTATAGAACTAGGTGTATGTGTGTATGTGTGTGTTTGGGGGGATGAGAGAGGAATGAGGTCAGAATGAAAACTGCAGGATTCCAGGCCATATGGGACATTGATAGACCACCGGTAGGGGGAAGCATAAGGATTCTAACAAACAATGCTGACTTGGACTGAGAATGGACAATGAAGGTTTGGTATAACATGCAAGAACTGTGTTCAGAAGAGATTCACCAGTTTCCTTATGAGAAAATGCAATAATTCTGTATTGCATTTTTTATCTCAATGGATATTGGAATCTATTGAAAAGTCAGAAGCAAAGAATGCCATGGTCTAGTATTTCCTTTGAAGAGAATACTTTATAGTCAGGAGGAAGCAGTCAAGGCAAGATATGTTGGAAGGTATTGAAGAAATCCAGGTAAAGAATAATAGTAGGCAATAGTCCGGAGAAAAACTGACAAAACACTAAGGTGGTTTTGGTAAAAGGACAAGGAAAGGATTAAAAAGAGAGAGCTGGGCATGGGGGCTCATGCCTGTTGTAAATCCTCTCACTTTGAGAGGCTGAGGCAGGAGGATTGCTTGAGCCCAGAGTCCAAGGCTGCACTGAGCTATGATCTCGCCACTTCACTTCAACCTGCGTGACAAAGCAGGACCCCATCTCTTTAAAAAAATGAATAAAATAAAATAAAAAAGAGGACAGATTTTGCCAGAAAGTTGAAAAATAAAAGTAAAAAAAAATTACATGAAATTAATCAGGTAATTCTATCAACTTGTAAAATAATGTTTCACAGAATATCTTCAGTGCTGAATATAATAAGCCCTGATTTGTGTGTGTGTGTAAATGTGAAGTTTTCTTCTTTTTTAGAGGCAGAATGTCAGTCTGTCACCCAGGCTGGAGTGCAGTTGTGCAAACATGGCTCACTGAAGCCTTAACCTCCAGGGCTCAAGTGATCCTCCTGCCACAGCCTCCTGAGTAGCTGGGACTACTGGTGTGCACGCCAAGCTCTGATAATTTTTTTTGTAGAGACAGGGTCTCACCAAGTTGCCCAGGCTGGTCTTGAGCTCCCAGGCTCTAATTATCCTTCTGCCTAAGCCTCCCAAAGTGCTGGGATTACAGGTGTGAGCCACTGTGCCTGGTATGATTTACCAACATTTATCAATGGATTTACTCTGTTACCAATTTCTATATCATGCAGCTCTTTATAGAGGCCATTAATATTAAAGCTGATTGAATAAACATCACACGTGTATATACTTCAGTGATACAGTAATTTGATTAGGAGACTGATTCAGTGAAACTGCAAATGTTTTCTCTGAAATAGTCTGCATGTGCACAGGAGATTTTTTTCATACTCCCTAAGCTTCTGAAAATTAGCCTTGTAAATACCCCGATTGAATCTTCAGCACCAGGCCATTATGACTTCCTGCCTGCTTCTGAAGCTTTTTCTCTGCTAGCCTGGTCAGATAAAAGCTTTATTCTTCTTCTTTTTCTCTTTCTTTGGATTTTTTTTTTTTTTTTTTTTTTGGCTTCTTAGACGCTGTAAACATCTGGGACATGCATCTCACTTGGAAGCAAGAGAAACTCTGTTTCAATCAGGTTCCTGGGGTGCAGGATTTAGATCAAAGCACAGTGGTGGCTGACCAGTTGGGTCTAAAATAACAAAATATATTTCTATATTAATTAGGAGGCAGTGATGCAGTAAGAGAAAGTTTCTCCTTAAAATTGTAGGAAGTAACATTTAAAAATTTACATGAAACAGTAGAAATGCATTACACTGAAATTCTAGTTAATTTATACCTTAACCTATTAGTATGACAGATGAATACTTTTAATTTTACTCACAATTTCCCCATCTATTTTTCCAGTTACGTAACTAAATAAAAGCAAATAGAAGACAAACTTTATCATTAGCACTCTATCGATGTAAGACAATACTGCTTAAGTGTTGACCTTAAGCTAAGAGATATTTCTTTCAAATAATTAGTGTGAAAATGATCACTGATGCCATCTATAATTTAAGTCATACTAAGTGTTTTTGTCAGTTAATCAACATATATCATATGAATTCCAACTCTGAAGGTAACACCAAGAAAATACTAGATGGATAATAATTTCAGGGTTATCAGCGTTAATAAATACAAGCATACAATGGAAACAGAATTATTAACTCAAAGATCAATTCTCCTCATATAAAAGCTAACTAAATTAAAATAAAATCCCATAAATTCATTTACTGTTTCTGTAACAGCAAAAAATCGATTTGCATTCCAGCCTTGCCACAATGGTTATTTCCCAAACTCTACATCAAAATCTTACCTAAGTTTGACCTGAACTGCATCAAAGTTGTATCTTCAGAAATCTTATTTTCACTTTTTCATTTTCTCTTCTCAGCTCATAGGCAAACATATATTTGCAACAAAGACCTATTAATATTTTTTGTAACTTTGCTAAGAAGCATCCTGTCTTTCTTTACACTCCTATCCCATTATCTATTATTATTATTATTTTTTAACAGACAGGGTCTCACTCTGTCATCGAGGCTGGAGTGCGGTGGTACAATCACAGCTCACTACAGCCTTGAACTCCTGGACTCAAGTGATCCTCCCGCCTCAGCCTCCTGAGCCACCATGACTAGATGTGCATGCCACAACACTCAGCTAACTTTTAAATTATCTTTTGTAGAGACAGGGTCTTATTTTGTAGCCCTGGTTGGTATCAAACTCCTGGCTTCAGGTGATCTTTCTACCTCAGCCTCCCAAAGTGTTGGGATTACAGGCATGAGCCATTGCACCCAGACTAGGACATTATCTTGTTTACACTATTCTAAACTTCATTCACTTTATTATTACAGAAGCCTATATTTTTCACTAGTTCATTGTCTTCTTCCAACTGTCCGAAATCTAATCATTGGAATAAACTTTTAAAATGTTGTTTGATCACATCAACTCTTACACTAACAAAAAGAAGTTGTAGATAGAAGAAATAAGCTCTAATGTTTGATAGAAGACTGAGGTGACTATACTTAGCAGAAATATTTTCTATATTTCAAAGTAACTAGAAGAAAGGACTTAAAATGACACCAAAACATGGGAATGGTAAATACTCAGCTGGGCATGGTGGCTCACGCCTGTAATCCCAGCACTTTGGGAAGCCAAGGTGGGTGAATCGCTTGAGCTCAGGAGTTCAAGACCAGCCTGGGCAACATGGCAAAACCCTGTCTTTACAAAAAATTAGCCAGGCGAGATGATGCATGTCTGTAGTCCCAGCTACCTGGGAGGCTGAAGTGGGAGAATCAACTGAGCCTAGGAAGTTGAGGCTGCAGTTAGCTGTGATCATGCCATTGCACTCTAGTCTGGGTGACACAGTAAGATTCTGTCTCAAAAAAAACTGGTAAAAATACTCAGGTTGTGGATACAGCAGATACCCTGAATTGATCATCACACATTCTATTCATGTAGCAAACACTCACCTATACTCCCATATATATGTAAAATATTATATGTTAATAAAAGAAAATAAGAAATGGAAAAAGAAAACAAATCTTAAACAGAAAAGAATACACTTAAAAAGAAAAATATTTCCAAAGTTCACATCCTGATACTTCAGGTTGCTAATCTTAAATAAATTTTAGTAAGCATATGAATTACACAGAGATATTTTTAAAAATCCAGAATCAGAAATTCTCATTAAATTGGTCTGGTGAGAGTCACCAGAATCTACACTTTAGCAAATATTTTAAGCAACTCTAGCACAACTCGAACTAGGATATACTTTAAGAAACTTAATCCTAAGTCTTACTCACTGGTAAGTTTTGTGAACAATTTGGTCTAGCTAACAAAAATGGTTTTTTTATTTTTTCTGGTTCTGTTACTACGCTAACCCAATTGCCAAAATTTTACTATTTATGTTTTGTGTGTGTGTGTGTGTGATGGAGTCTCGCTCTGTCGCCCAGGCTGGAGTGCAGTAGCGCAATCTCGGCTCACTGCAAACTCTGCCTCCCAGGTTCACACCGTTCTGCTGCCTCAGCCTCCCAAGTAGCTGGGACTACAGGCATCTGCCACCACACCCAGCTAATTTTTTGTATTTTTAGTAAAGACGGAGTTTCACCATGTTAGCCAGGATGGTCTCGATCTCCTGACCTGTGATCCACCCGCCTCGGCCTCCCAAAGTGCTGGGATTACAGGCGTGAGCCACTGCGCCCGGCCCGATTTATGTTTTATAATCCACTGCAAATTTTAAATATCTACTAACTTTCATATATACTCTAAAGCCGTCCCCAATTAGTGCCAGACATAAGTCATCTTTTTTCCCTGTGCAATTGTAGTCCTAGTTTCATATGACATTTATTATATACTGCTTGCATAGTTTTCCATAACAACATTAAAAAGTGCCATAAATTTAGTAGCTCAAAACAACACCAACTTATAAATCACAGTTCTGTAGGTCAGAATTCCACAACAGTGTTGTTGGCTTCTCTGCTCAGACTGTAATCAAGGTGTCATCTGGAGCTTAGGATCCATTTTCAAGCTCGTTTATGTTATTGGTAAAATTTACTCCCTTGCATTTTTAGGGCTAAAGTTTCTACTTTGTTGCTGGCTATTAATCAGGAACACTCTCAGATCTTCAAGGATGTACCCAGGTCCTTGTTACCATAGCCCCCTTGATATCAGCTAAGAGAACTCCCATGTGGATCCATCTCACTCTTCTAATCACTCTGATTCATCGTCTTTTACCAGCTGGAGGAAACAATCTGCTTTTAAAAGGTTCGTGTGATTTAAGTCAGCCTCACTTGGGTAATCTCCCCATGTCAATGTCAGCTCTGCTACGTAATATAACCTAATCATAGGCGTAAAATTCCTTAAATTCACAATTGACAACTAATACCAAAGTGTTAGACAATTTTGAAACATTTTTAGCAATCTTGTTTTAATCTCTTCTTAAATATATGTTTCTAGAGAACAAGGACAATGCATTACACGTTTTTGTGTATCATGAATCACCTGTGTAATGCATCAAATACAATAGCATTCAATAAATAATTGTTGAATGAATGGGCCCTTCGTGTGATAACCTCTTTTCTGATCATTAAGTTTAAATGAACTAATGGAATTGGGCCTAGCAGAAGTAACTGTATAGTCAGTTATTCACTCTTGAAGAGATTGAAACAGTTCAGAACCTTACATACTGAGTTCCCCATTTTATTCATCTTGCTGAATAGTAATACCATCTATCAAACTCCCTTGCTATCAGAAGACATAGCAAATGAAACCACCTAAAAACGAAACAGAGAAAAAATTTTAAAACAAACAACTCTTTAATGTACTGTGGGACGAAATTTTCAAGTGACATAATATTTGACTAACTGAAGAGCAAAAAAGAGAGAGACAAATAATCTTTCAAGTAATAATGAGCTAAATTTTTTCAAATTTGATGAAAACTATAAACCCATATACCCAAGCAGGTCAATTAACCTCAAGTATAAGTAATATGAAGAAAATCATGCAAGACACACCATAATGGAATTTCTTGCAATGAATCAAAAAATATTAAAATGAGAAAAAAATTAAATACCTCTAGAGAACTAGATAACCCAGAAAGAAATAGAATTTGTAAGTGAAAATTCTCCCACTATGAAAACTTTAGAAGAATAACTTCCCTGGCAAATTCTACCAAATATTTAAGGGAGAAACAACACCAATTCTACACAATAGAGTACAGAATATTGAAATAAAATAAATACTCCCTACTAATGTTATGTGACCACAATTAACAAAATATCAAAACTAGACAAAGACATTGAGAAAAAATAAAACAACAGATCATACACCTCCTGAATAAACGTAAAATTTCTCAATGAAATACTAACAAGTGGAAATCAAAAGCATCTAAATATATTACTTTATGACAATGCAGGGTTTTTCCAGCAATAAAGGTTGGTTAAAAACCTGAAGATCAATCAATGGAGACTTTTGGTTCCAAAATGGCAGCATAGATCCAAGCTGGTTTCACCTCTCCCCAGCATGAGAAAACAGAAAACAAATATACAGTGCTGGGATTATCACCAGCAACATCCCAAAACTCAAATATGAGGAAATCAGTTTCCAGAGCTACAGAGGAATTAAAAGCTCTGAGGAGATGGTAAGAGAATCAGATTTACATATTCATGATGCCCCTTCCTCCAATCAGGAAGCATCATAAGTGCCTAAAGGCAAATATATCCCTGACAATGGTCAGAAACAAAGAGGAGAGGTGGGACTACTATCCCCAGCCATGGAAACTCTGCCCTGTACCTTGGCCAAAGGAGATGCCAAATTAGAGTGGCCGTTCAGCAGCAATATGCTATAAGAGGTATGTGCCACAGATCCCCTGGGCACAAATTCCTAGAAAGCCTTTCCACACGGCTGGGATATCCCATTTGTGAACTTCCCACCACTCTGATTGGTTCCTAGAGTGGAGGCAAACCTTGGCTTAAGGTGCTGTATAATACCAAAAGAAGACAGTGGCCTAGTGGGGAAAAATGTAAGAAATTCAAAAGTTAAATTACAAATAACTTCTAAGAAAACATATCCAATAAAAAAAAAGTCAAACATAGACAATTGGAATAAATAATGAATTCTTTCATGCAAAGGCATAGATGTACATCCACGAGAAATGGCAACAAACATGGAACTATGACCTCTTACAATGAACAAAACAAGAAACCAGTGAGTGACCCTAATGAGATGGCAATACATGAGGACTCTAACCAAGAATTCAAAATAGCAGTTGTAAATGAAACTCAGAGATCTCCAAGGTAACAGAAAAGCAATCTAGAAGCTTTATCAGAGAAACTTAACAAAACAATTGAAATTTAAAAAAAAATTCTTGCAACTTAGAAATACATTTGCTGAACTGAAAAATTCATTGGAGGCTCTCAATAGCAAAACTGATGAAGAGTTGAAAGAATTAGTGTGCTTGCAGACAGGCTATTTAAAATTACACAGTCAGTGGAGAAAAAAAGAATGAAAAAAATAGATTGCCTGTAAGACATACAAAATTAATGAAGATCAAAGCAGAAATACATGACAATAAAAAAATACAGAAAATCAATGAAATGAAAAGGTTTTTTGTAAAGAGAAACAAAATTGACAAGCCTTTAGATGGACTAAGAAACTGAAAGGAGAAGACTCAAATAGATTCAGACACAAAAAAGGGGACATAACTGAGACCACAGAAATACAAAGGGTCATTAGAGACTATTATGAACAACTATATACCAAAAAATTTGAATACCTACAAGACATGGATAAATTCTTGGACACATACAACCTACCAAGATTAAGCCATGAAGAAATGGAAAACCTCAGTGAAGCAATGATGAGTATCAAGATTGAAGTTGTAAAAAGTATTCCACCAAAGAAAATCCCAGACCTGATTTCTTCAGTGCTAAATTGTATTAAACATTTAAAGAAGAACTAATAATACCAACTCTACTCTTCAAAATAATTGAAGAGAGGTAATACTGTTAAACTAATTCCTTGAGGTCAGCATTACCCTTATACCAAAACCAGATAAGGGCAAGGCCAATATCATTGATAAACATAGATACAAAAATCCTCAGCAAATCTGGCCAACTGAATTCAACAACTGAATTAAAAAGATTACTCACCGTGCTCAAGTGGTTTCTTCCCAGGAATGCAAGGATATTCACCATATGCAAATTAATAAATGTAACATATCACATTAACATAATTAAGAACAAAAAACATATGATCATTTCAATAGTCACTGAGAATGTGTTTGATAAAATTCAATGTTCCTTTGTGGAAAAAACTCTCAACAAACTGGGTATATAAGAAACATACTTCGAAATAGTAAAGGCCAGGCCAGGCGCAGTGGCTCTCACCTGCAATTATAACACTTTGGGAGGCCGAAGTGGGAGAATTGCTTGAGCTTATGAGTTTGACACCAGCCTGAGCAACATACTGAAGCCTCATCTTTACAAAAACTTTGTGGTGGCAAACACCTGTTGTCCCAGCTACTCAGAAACAGGAGGATCACTTAAGCCTGGAAGGTCAAGGCTGCGGTGAGCCATGATCACACCATTGCACTCCAGCCAGGGTGGCAGACCAAGACCCTATCTCAAAATAATAATAATAATAACAATAAAGGCCATAAATAACAAATCCATAGCCAACATCATACTGAATGGGGGACAAACTGAAAGTCTTTCTTCCAAGATCCTCAACAAGACAAAGATGCCCAACTCTTCACCACTTTTATTCACCAAAATACTGGAAGTACTGCACAGAGAAACTACATAAGAAAAAGAAATAAAGGCCATCTAAATTAGAAAAGAAGACATCTGATCAACTTTGTATACAGACAACATGATCTTACATTTTGAAAAACTTAAAGTTTCCACCAAAAAAAGTTAGAACTGATAAATGGATGTAGTAATGTTGCAGGATACAAAGTCAACATACAAAAATCAGTCACACTTGCATATATCAACAGCAAAAAGTCTAAAAAAAAACTAACCCCATTTACAATAGCTAGAAAAAATATAAACTTCCTATGAATCAATGTATTCAAAGATGTAAAAGATTTATGCCAGAAAAACTAGAAAACTTCAATTTCTCTTATCAGAGAAATTGAAAGGGACAAAAAAATCAGAAATATATTCCATGCTCATGGATTAAAATAATTAATATTGTATGGAATATGACAATAATATTTAAAGAAATTTACAGATTCAATGCAATTCCTTGCAAAATACCATGACATTCTTCACAGAAGTAGAAAAACAACTTTAAAATTCATAAAGAAATGCTAAAGGCCCCAAATAGCCAGAACAATTCTGAGCAAAACAAAGCTCTAAGTATTGGACTACCTGACTTCAACATATATCACAATGCTATAGTAACCAAATCAGCATGGTACTGGCATAAAAATAGACACATAGATCAATGGAACATAATTGAGGATCCAGACATAAATCCAAGCATTTACAGCCAAGTCATTTTTGATAAAGATACCAAGAACACACAATGAGGACAGTCACTTTATAAATGGTGCTTGAAAAACTGCATAATCACCTGCAGAAAAATGAAACCAGACCCTTGTCTCTAACTATATGCAAAAATTAACTCAAAGTGGATTTAAGTTCTAAAAAAATGACTCAAAACTATAAAACTACTAGAAGAAAAGGTTGCAAAAATACTTCAGGACACTGATCTGAGCAAAATTATTTTGCATAAGACCTCAAGAGCACAGGCAATCAATGCAAAAATAGACAAATGGGATCACATTGAACTAAAAAGTTTCTGCAAAGGAAAAGAAACAATCAACAAAGTGAAGAGACAACCTATAAAATGGGAGAAAATAGTTACAAACTATCCATTTGACAAGGGATTAATAACCACCAGATATAAGGAGCTCAAATGACTCAATAGCAAAACAAACAAAAAATCTGATTTAACAAAGGGCAAAATACATGAATAGACATTTCTCAAAAGAAGACATGCAAATTGCTAACAGATAAAAATGCTCAACATCACTTATTATCAGAGAAATGCAAATCAAAACCACAATCAAATATTATCTCAATCCAGTTAGAATTTCTTTTATCAAAAAGACAAGGAATAATGGATGCTGGCTTAAATATGGAGAAAGGGAAAGCCTAGTATATGATTGGTGGGAATGTTAGTTAGTACAGCCACTAGGGAAAACAGTATGACAGTTCCTCAATAAACTAAAAATAGAACTACCATGTGATCCAGCTATTCCACTACTGGGTATGTATCCAAAAAAAGAAAAAAAGGAAATCCATATATCGAAGAGATAGCTGCACTTTCATGTTTATTGTAGCATCATTCACAATAGACAAAATGGAATCAAAGTAAGTATCCATCAGTGGATTAATGGATAAAAGAAAATGTGGTATATATACATAATGAAATATTATTCAGCCATAAAAGGAATGAAATCCTCTCATTTGCAGCTAGATGGATGGAAGTGAAGGTCATTATGTTAAGTGCAACAAATACCACATGTTCTCACTTATATCTGGAGGCTAAAAAACCATATGTCATGAAGATACAGAGTAATTGGTGGTTATACGAGTCTAGGATGGGAAGTGGGGAGGTAGATACAGAGAGGCTTAATGGCTTCAAATATACGTATAAAATAAATAAGACTGGGTGTTCATTAGATTAGTTGAATGACCACAGTTAACATTAATTGATTGTACATTTCAAAATAGCTAGAAGAGAATAATTCGAATGTCCATAACATAAGGAAATGGTGAATACTTAAGGTGATATATTTCCCAGTCACCCTAATTTTATTATTTATATGAATGCATCAAATTATCACATAGACCATGAAAATATGTACAGCTATTATGTATCAATTTTAAAAAATCAATTAATTAATTAATTAAAATATCAAAAGTATAAATGAACATCAATAAAAGAAAAGCATTCAATAAAATAATCTGTAATATCAATAGACTAAAGAAGAAAAATAATTTAATCATCTCATAGATGAAGAAAAAATGTGACCAATATTTAATCTTATTTCAAGATAAAAAGTTTGAACAAACTGTGAGTAAAGGAAATGTTTCTGACCTGGGAAAAGTACATTATGACAAAATTTATAGCTGATATGGTTTGGCTGTGTCCCCACCCAAATCTCATCTTGAATTCCCTCCCACGTGTTGCAGGAGGGATCTGGTGGGAGATAATTGAATCACAGGGGCAAGTCTTTCCCCTGCTGTTCTTGTGATAGTGAATAAGTCTCATGAGATCTGATGGTTTTAAAAAGAGACAGTCCCCTGCACCAGCTCTTTCATTCTTTGCCTGTCACCATCCACATAAGATGCAACTTGCTCCTCCTTGCCTTCCACCATGGTTGTGTGACTTCCCCAGCCACGTGAACTGTACTTCAATTAAACCTCTTTCTTTTATAAATTGCTCAATCTCAGGTATGTCTTTAGCTGCAGCATGAAAATGGACTAATACAATAGCTAATGTCCCAATGGGAATGACTGAAGTCTTCCCCTATAGTTAAGTACCAGGTAAGAGTATCCACCCCCACCACTTCTATTCAACATGGCAAAGAATCTCCTAAACGAAGCCATAACCCAAGAAAAAGCAATAAAGTCACTGAGATTCAAAGAAGTAAAAACCAAATTTATTGTCATACAACATTATCATGCTTAGAAAACTCTTAAGAATCTAAAAAAAAAAGCTATACAAAATATTCAGTGAGTTTTGCAAGGTGGGAAGACGTAAGATAAAAATATGAAAATCAACTATATGTGTGTATACTGACAATCAACAATTGGAAATAAAATGTGGAAAATATTACCATTTACAGAAGAGTCACAATTAAATAAAAATAATGTAAACAAATAAAGAAATAATATATAAAGTTAAATCTGATAGAATTTGCAAGACTTGTATACAGAAAATTAGGGAATATTTCCAAGAAAAATTAAAGAAGACTTAAAGAAAATGAGTGCGATAATGTATTCATGGATCATAATACTCAATGTTGCTTAGATGTAATTCTCCAAAAAATGATTACAATGAAATGCCATTCAAGATTCTCATAGGGTTTTTTGTTTGTTTGTTTTATTTGTTTTTTTCTCAGAATTAAGAAGCTAATTCTAAAATTCATATGGAAATGCCAAGATATCTGAATAGCCAAAACAGCCTTTCAAGAAAACCAAACCAAAAAAAACAAAGTTGGAAGACTTAAATCACTCAATTTCAAGATTTTATTAAGCTACAGTAATCAACTCAGTGTGGTTTGGTCTAAAAGTAGAGAAGTAAATAAATGGAACAGAATAGAGAGCCCCATGATAGATCCATGCATATATGGTCAAATAATCTTCGATATGGGTATGAAGGCAACCGAAGGGTGAAAGGGTTGTCTTTTCAACATATGGTAGTGGAAGAATTAAATATCCTTCTTAAAATATAAATTTTAATGCACATCTCATGCCAGACACAAAAGTTAATAAAAAATCAATAATCAATCTAAATGTAATGCCCTAAACTATAAAATTTCTAAAAGAAAATAAGAAAATCATTGTGACGTTAGGATAAGTCAAGATGTCTTGTATATGACAAGAAAAGTACAATCCACAAAGAAAAAAACAGAAACATTGAACTTCATCAAAACTAAGAACTTCTGCTCTTAAAATACACTCTTAAGAAAATAAAAAAATAAGGCATACGTCTGAAGAAAATGTTTTCAAATCACTTACCTACTAAATTACTGTTTTTCAGAATATATAAGACTCTCAAAACCTAGCAATAAGAAATGAACACCACAGCCGAGGCAGGCGGATCACGAGGTCAGGAGATCGAGATCATCATGGCTAACACGGTGAAACCCCGTCTCTACTAAAAAATACAAAAAATTAGCCAGGCACGGTGGCGGGCGCCTGTAGTCCCAGCCCAGCTACTCGGGAGGCTGAGGCAGGAGAATGGCGTGAACCCAGGAGGCAGAGCTTGCAGTGAGCCATGATCACGCCACTGCACTCCAGCCTGGGCGACAGAGCAAGACTCCGTCCCAGAAAAAAAAAAAAAAAAGAAAGAAATGAACAGTACAATAATAAAATGTACAAAAGATAAATTACCAAGTAAAATAAAAAGGTAGCAAATAAGCATGTGAAAATATGTTCAACATCATTAGTCTTCTGAGAAATGCAAATTGAAACCACAATGAGATATAACTACCTTAACTAACCATTAGATTAACTAAAATTAAAAAGACCAACAATACAACATGTTGTTGGGGATGTGAAGGAACAGGGACTCTCATACACTGATGGTAGAAATGTAATCGTACAACCAATTTGGAAAATAATTTAGAACTTTCCTAAAAAGGTAAACATGCACCCACCAAATGACTCAGACATTCCAATCCTATATATACACCCAATAAAATGACAGTATGTCTAGAAAAAAATATTCAGAGCAGATTTATTGTGGTAACCAAAAGCTGGAAAAAAACAGAATGTCTAGCAGCAGCTTAATGGATAAAATGAATACTAATCACAATTAAAAGGAAAATACTATTTATTTATGGAATAACATGAATAAATCTTAAAACAATTTTACTGAGTGAGAGGCCAGATTCCATGAAATAAAAAGAGTACATATTGTGTAATTTCATGTACATAAATTTTTACAAAATATAAGCTAATCTATAGTGATGCATAAAAACAGTAGATCAGTAGTTGTTTGGACACAGGGATAGTGGAGAAAGAAAAGGCATAAGGTAGGAAATACCAAGGGGTACAAGGAAACTGTTGGGAGTAACAGAATGTTCATTGTCTTGGTGGTGGTAGTGATGGTGATGGTTGTGGTGCTGTATACATATATCAAAGCTTATCAAATTACATACTTTAAAGATGTTTGTCTTAGTGTATGTCACATACATTTCACTCATATGTCAGTAAAACTGTTTTTAAAAATGAGGGCTAAGATTGATAACCAAGAGACACTCCTCCAGAGTACATGGAGGTTCCACCAAGCACAAGCACCCCTCAGAAGCAAGGGGATACAGGAGAGGAGAGTTCAAGAATATTCATTAAAGGCATTCTGAGCACTCAACTTTGGGAGGCCCACAGCAGGTAAGAGTGAAACTCCTTGAAAAAATTCAGGCTTTCAACTACAAAGACTGAGAGGTTAGGGGATGTGAGCCAAGACAAAGGCATTTGAGGCTTTTACAAGCTACAGGGCCACTACCTGCTCAATTTAGACGAAGTCACAACAGTGCTAAAGAGAAGTCTGAGGCATGGAACGTAGGGAACAAGATGGGAGAGCAAAGAGAACATCTCAGCAAATAAAAAACCTGGATGCTGAGTTACAATGCATGGAGAGATAACCCACAGTTCCAAAAATTGGCAGTTTTTCTGTGAAGCACAAGCAGATCTCTGAAATCACAGCAGTGCTTAGAACCTAAAGCCTGTATCAGAAAGTCCTGATCCCATTTTCAAAACATTTGAAGCCAGTGTTGAAATAAATCAAACTTAAACTTCAAAAAACCAGCAAACTACAGATCATCTTTTTTTTTTTGCTCCCAGTTTAGCAGTCTGACTTTCTAAAGGTAAAAATAATGTATCTTAGTCTCCATTGTCATCTATTTTTTTGTTGTACCAAATACAGATTTGAGATTTGTAGTACAACTTCAAATAATCTAACATTTTAATTAAAATACCTAAATTAAAAAGAGGGTGTGGCAGAAATATTTGAAGAGATAATTCCCAACTTAAAAACACTGATAATCCTCAAATCCAAGAATCTTATTTAACCTCAATCAGAGCAAATAAAAAGAAAACTACACTTTACTGGAAAGGCTGACATGGGAGAATCACTTGAGGCCAGGAGTTTGAGGTTGCAGTGGCTATGATCACAGGTGTGAAAAGCCACTGCACTCCAGCGTGGGTAACATAGCGACCCCACACGTCCCACCAAAAACAGCAACAAACAAAAGCACACCTAAGCACATTATAATGAAAACACCAAAAGCCAAAGATAAAATGTAAACATTAAAAGCACCCAGAGGACAATGGCACACTATCCACAAGGGCAAAGTATTATGCATGATGACTTTCTTAACTAAAATAATGGAGGCAAGAAGACAAGACAATACAAATAAATCTTCAAAATGCTAGAGAAAGAAAGTTTCAATCTAAAATGTTACCTCCATTGAATATATCTTTCAAAAATTAAAGCAACATAAAGACAACCTTAGAATGAAAAAAGTTGAGGGAATGCATCTTCATATAACTGTGCCAAATAAATACTAAAACAAAACGAAACAAAACAAAAAAATCTTAGTCTGAAGAAAAAAATAGCACTAGATGGGTCTCCAATTCTGTAAGAAGGAATAGAGCAAGAGAGTAAATAAAATCATGCTACCCTAAGTTTCTAAAATGTCTATTCAGTAGTATAATAATATTTAATGCTCTAACTTAAAGACAGAAGCAACTACTGAAAAAATAACACAAAGAAGTTTAGTTAAAATATCAATATAGAATATAAAGTAATATATTCATAATATTTAATTTACCAAAGAAAATAACAGAATACCTGAACAGATGAACAAAACAAATAGGATAAATATGCAATCAATACCAAGTTGGGAGACTTGAACCCAATACATTAATTATTATACTGAATGTAAATGGAACAAACTTTTCAATTAAAATCTAAGAGTAGCCAACTGTGTGTTTAAAGTGTGCTTGAAGTATTAGAAAGCATGTTTTAAAATAAGGACACTTTGAATTTAGACACTGACGCGTTAAAAAATTAAGGCAGAAAAACCTATGCAATACAATACAAAGATTAAGTAGAAGAAAACTGGCTTAGCTACATTAATGTAAGACAAAATAGACTTAAAGACATAGACATGGAAAGATGTGTCATATAATAAGACTAGAATTAATCTATCAAGAACAAATGGCAAGACTAAATGTCTATGCCCTAACAGAAATTCAAAATATACAAGAATTGACTGAATTAAAAGAAGTAGAAAACTCTTCATTTATAGTTAGAGATTATAGCACATATCTTTCAGTAATGGATAGGACAAATTGATTTTTTAAAATCTGTACAAATAAAGAAGAGGTAGCACTAAAAGACCTAATTGTCTTTGCAGATCACTACACACCACTAACTGCATAATACATACTTCTTTCAAGTGCTCATAAATATTTTCCAAAGTAAAGTATAAATTCAGCTATAAAAGGTATCAATAATTATCAAAAAATTGGAATCATACAGAGTATATTCTCTGATCACAACTGTATTAAATTAGATATCAATAACAATAAGATATGTAGACATTCCAACTATTTGGAAAATAAAGCACAGCCTTCCAAATAACTCATGGATAAAAGAATAATTCATGTGAGAAATTGGAAAATATATTAATTGAAGAATTATAAAATGCAACAAAATGTGGAGAACACAGTGAACATATTTCTTAGAGGAACATATATAGCTTGAAAATACTTATAGTTCAGATACTTGGAAACCACAAAAGAGGTAAAAATTTACCATCTAAACTCCCACCCTAAGAAACTAGAGAAAAGCAAATTAAAGCCAAAAAGTCAGTAGGAGAAAGGAAGTAATAAAGATAGAAGTGAATTATTTCATTACTCAAAGAAATAGATAAATAATGGAGAAAAATCAATGGAAGTAATAGTAGTGTTTTTGATAAACCTAATAGAATTCATAGACCTCTAGAGAGATTTATCATATTACAAAAAAGACAGAAGAAATAAATAACTGATAGCAAATAAAATATTGTAACTCACTACAAGTTTTATGGACTATGAGGAAAATAAAGTATTCTGACCTAAAGATTTATTTGAACAAATACAAAAACACTAATCAAAAATTTTTAAAATCTATACATTTGACTTCACTTTAAAAACTCTTTTTCTCAAGAAACCACATTAAAACAATATGTAAAAACTACATAGTGGGAAAAATATTCTCTTTACATATGTCTGAAAAAGCAGTTGTATACTGAATATATTAATAATTCTTGCAATTCAACAGCAAAAATACTAACAAATAAATATGGGCACAATAGCTTCAAACTGGAAATAACTCAAATGTCCATCAATAGGAGAATGTATCAAAAGATGTTGTGGCAGATGCATGCCACATGATAATACAGATAAATTTCATAGACATTTAAACAAAAAAAGCCAGACACTAGACAATATATACCATATAATTAACTTACATATATATTTGAAACAAAAAGAAATACAGACTGATAGAAATCAGAAAGGGGTTGCTCTCGGTGGTGGTGGTGAAGTCCAATGTAAGAATGTTTCGATTTTTGATTAGTGTTTTTTGTGTTTTGTGTCTGAAAAGTATGTATGACCCCAACTATGTAACGTTCTGGAAAAGGCAACAACTATGGAAAGAGTAAAAAGATTAGTGATTGCCAGCTGATTGGGGGTGAGAGAATGCACAGGTGGAGCACAGAGAGTTTTTAGGGCAGTAAACCTACTCTAAATAATATCATGGTATGTATTATAATATATATATAATATATTATTATGTTATATATATATTATGTATTTATCATACATATATATATAAAATGATACATCTATCCAAATCCATAGAATACACACCATCAACAATGAACCCTAAGGTAAACTATGGACTTTGGATAATAATGATGAGTCAGTGTAGGTTCACCGATTGTAGCAAATGTACTATTCTGGTGAGGGATGTAACAAATAGCAAAGACTGGACATGTATGGGGGCACAGAGTACAGGAGAAATCTCCATACCTTCTCTCTGTTTTATCTTACATATCTATGAAAAATATTGCAGGTTACTTCTTTCCTTTGTATGTGATTAATTCACTAAATGTGCCTGTCATGGGAAACAACCCAAAATAATTTATGTGGCCAGCAGCTCATGAAAAATGGAACTGTGATCTTATGATGAAGAGTCCACTCACTTTCTTCTTAAGAGAACAAGACCAGCATATAGCATGAGTTTCTTCTAACAATAGGAAGTCAGTAACCACCGATTAATAACAAAATAACAGAAGACTGCAGAATAGAATATGCTATTCATAATTCCTGGAGATTCCCAACTATCTACCCCCAATTGGGGCCCCTGAAATTATTCTTATTGTGATAATATGGTCATAACTGCCGGTCGTGACCCATAATAAACCAAAGAAATAAACACCAGAACACTCCTGAAAATGCATCTCCTTGCCTACCTGAATTTATGCTCTGTTGCAAGAGCTTGCATAGCTCCGATAGTGTTCAGCATAACTGATTAAATAGGACCTCCGGTGAACTCCTTAATTGGTTAAGATGGAGAGAGCAGGGGATGGATATTTCATAGCATTATATAGAAACACTATGGGCTTGAATTGATTAAATAGCAACACCCTTCTACACTACACAAAAAGTTTCATGGTGCTGCATAATGTAGATTTGTTTTCAGCTTAAACTCCAAAAAGAAACTGAATCTTCCCACTAGGGAGAAGCAAGAATATTATCAATGTTTTCACTCATAGGTGGGAATTGAACAGTGAGAACACATGGACACAGGAAGGGGAACATCACACTCGGGGGACTGTTGTGGGGTGGGGGAAGGGGGGAGGGATAGCATTAGGAGATATACCTAATGCTAAATGACGAGTTAATGGGTGCAGCACACCAACATGGCACATATATACATATGTAACAAACCCGCACGTTGTGCACATGTACCCTAAAACTTAAAGTATAATAATAATAAAATTTAAAAAAAAAGAATATTATCAATGATCCTGCTATTACCTCATCAAAGAATGTTGACTGAGCAAAATCAGGGCTGAAGCAGAAGAGACCATTCACAGAGCCCTCACTTTAGAGACACAAAGTTATGACACTATGTGCCTATCAAAGAGCACACAATGTGGGTTTAGCATCATGTTTTGCCAACTGCACGTATCCTAAAGTTAAAGGATCTTTCCAGGTAATGTATCTACATTCAGATGTGAAGATTCAGATGCCTAAAGTCAACATAATCAAGTAATAATTACCATTTGCAGTATATAAAATTTATCAAATGAGGTAATATCTGTTTGTGTAGGTAACGTATTAAATACAACATGATTTGTGTTTCTGACAATTTAGATATTGTGGGGGAAGAAATGACAAGGAAAAGAGTGCAAGTGGTTTTACATTTCAATCCTGGACTGGAAATATTTCACTTGCTCCTTCAGATCCTTTGCCCCTTCTCCACTGTTTTGTCCCCTGAACAAACGTCAGCCTCTATGAACTGCATCAACTGACTCACCTGCCACCTGGGTTCCATTGGATCAAATCATAGTGCTAGCAGAATATCATAGTGCAGGAGGGGAGCAAAGATCTGTTTATTCCCTGGCTCCCTTCCTCTCAGGTCACTGGGGTCTTCATAGAGCTTTCTCTCCAGGTTCCACTAACTCTTCCTTCCTCTTTTGACTTCAAGCCTGTAAGTGATATTGACCCTCTTTGCCATCAGATGCTGCACCATTCCTGGTTGTCATCTTCCAGTGTAAATAATACCTTTATTTGCCTTCAGTTACCTAGTTTGAGTGTGTCATCTCCTTCTCGCCTGTATCCTGACTGCTACAGACACGAAAGAGCAGCTGTTCTTTTTCTCAAAACATTTTCAAATACTTTTCCTTTAGTAGAAGCATAGGCTCAATTCAGAAAGAGCTGCCAAAGAACATTAAGAGTCAAGATATAGGCAGAAGGAGCAGAGTCATACAAATAGATTTTGTTTAAATCGGGAATTCAGAATGACATTAAGAAGATGGAGAGAGCTGTAAATATTACAGATAAGTAACTACTGGTGGGCATTTTGTCAATTTGATTAGAGCAAAATCTCCATAGCATTACTGTTGATAAAGACATGGTATTTAAAATAAATTTGAACAAACATGTATACAAAAAATATTAATTTCCTGCAAATTGTACCATAGGAGCCCTGATGTAAAAAAAAAAAAAAAAAAAAAAACCAGCAAAAAATAAGAGGAGCCCAAGGCAAACAGGAAATAAGCAAAGCTTGAATAATGTCAAAAATTCCAGACTGACTCAAGATATTTTCTTAGCTGTTTTAAGCTAAAATATTCCACCATTCCATCATGAGAAGGTCCATTAGATTATTGTATCAGAACCTGGTGCTAAATTTTTATAATGTTTTGCATATGTGTAGTAGATCACTTTTATATAATTTGTTGAGCCATTCATTTAATTCGAAACAACTGCCTTAACTTTTTTTTCTCTCTACTATGGCCCTGTCCCTTGACCTCCTCATTGGGCTTCTGACCAAGCTGTGCCAATCAGAATGCTTCATCTGGGAACCTGGAATTAAGGTAAGAGACAGAATTACAGTTACACTATGTGTACAGAACATAGTGTGCAAATTTGTAAACCATGGGTAATCATCTATCCTCTTTGTTGTGGGTCCTCCCACCAGCAGACCAGCGATCCAGAGAAAGCTGGTCTGCTGAGGAAGGAGAATTAAGCAGATGTAGATGGGCAGAACACAAGGTGAGAGTAAGAGAGAGAGTGTCTTAAATTCCTGAAAGCTGCCTGCTTCCTCCTAGTGGTCTCTGGTGAGGACCAGGTACATTCCTGCCAAATTTTGGTTCTGCAAGATGATATATTCATATAACAAACAATGCTACATAATTTAATTTTTCCTTCAGCTTAGCTTATATTGACTTCTGTCGCTTGTAATCATAGTCACAATACAATATTAACTTTCCAGAGTGTGGATCCAATCTTTTTATCTCAGAAAGTAACAGCTTAAAGAATTCCTCCAAGATGGATATTTAGATTAGGTGAACCATACCTAAGGATTGTAGTCAAGATTCTTGAACTCTCTTCATCTAATTTGCCTTTGAGAGACCTTTTTCTTTATCTTGATTCAACACATTATGCTTTTATTGTAATGCAATCCAAGCACATATCAGGCAAGATCTTGAGAACTTTGGATTATAAGTATCATTCTACCTAAATAATTAAGTTGAAGAAAAACATAAGGATACATGGTGAAATACAGGCCAGTATGGAGCACGTAGGATATCATTTCTTCCCGATTTATGATATGCATTCAGGAAGGCCCAATGGGCAGAAAGGTTAACCATTTTTATAAGATCAAAATTGGGTTTTCTAGATATAATAATAGGTAGAATTTATTGCATATTTTTGTACCTAACATTCCTCCAAATGTCCTACATTGATTAAATAATTTAACTTTCGCAATAACCCTTTCGGTAGTTACTATTTTTATCCCTATTTTACAAATAACTCAGTTGAAGACACAAGAGGTTACAAAACTTGTCCAAGGTGACACCACCATTAAAAGCTGAACAGTCATTAAAGGAAGGCGATCTCTCTCCCCAGCACTTGCTAGCTCATCCACTGTGCTAGCTGCTTCACATATATCATAAGCACAATGTATTTCACAAAACTGCCTCTGTGTGTGACTTAGGCCTAGGAAGAAATAGGGATTTCAGACAAAAGATACATACATCAAGTCCCAATAATGAAACTCTGATTTTTTGTATTACATTATTATGCATGAAATGCCCATCCCTTCCATATATTTTAAAAAGTCCTAAAACCAACATGCCAATAACAGTTACATTGAGGCAGTACTTAATGTCCTCCTTATATTTGTTCAAGTTATTTTTTAATAAAAAGAAAATGAAGAAAACCCTCATAACTCAATAGCAATCGAAGCAAAAAATTATTTTAAAAGATACTGTTACAGTGTATATATTATATATGAAACACTGACTTTCAAACTCAGCAAAATATTTTTAATCCAGCCATATCGCTTCTGAGTAATTATCCTGGCTGTAAACACCAGTAAGTCAAATATAGGAAATGGTATGGCTTGATGTTGGGTTAACCAAGTTAATAAAAATTTTAAATAACAGTAATAAGCTATTGAGAAGAAAATAAAATGCTATGCTTATGGAGAGCCTAGTAATGACTCTGAGTTAGAGAATTGCAAAGAAATAGAATCAAACAGCCCTGTGCTACAAATTGCTGGAGATGTGGCACTGGTATTAGCTGTAGGAGAAAAGTCTTACTTACAATCGTATTGCTAACCATCCATATTAGGAGGCAGTTAACCAGGACCAGAATGCCTAGGTTCAAATACAAAGTCCATATTTTGGCAGAGGCATAGCTGTGGCATATTACTTAGTCTCTCAAAACTTAAGTTTTTACCTCTGTAAAGCAATGTTACTAATAAAACACACTTCTCAGGGTTGTTCCAAGGATCAAATAAAAATACATATAAAGTGTTTACCATGATACAGAGAATATGGTAATTGCTCAACAAATATTAGCTAATGTTAACAGTAGTGAGCTTGGCTCTTTATCTCTTTTTAATTATATTAGTTTTGTTTACTTCTCTAGGAATATAACTGTTATATACGAAAAATATCAGCATCTTTGATATGAAGGAAAAATTACTGATGAAGATTAAAGGCAAAGTAACAAAACACAAAGTTGTTAAATTAATAAAATAATTTATTATTTTATATGAAATAGAATGTCCTAGGATTAACCCGTAAATTAATACAAATATGCCACATTTCTAGCAATACCTCAGATATCAGCACATCAAGCCTTCTTTCACTCAACTAGCTAAAAGACAAGTGTTTGCCTAGAATCTACTTCTTAAGATATTCTTAAAAATTCTCAAAAAAGAGAATGTTCACTCTACACCCCCACAAGTCTCTGAAACCTGAGTTAGCATGATTTTATTCTGGAACACCTGAGTGAGTATGGAAGAAGATCACGCATCCAATGAGTTATTAGCTTCCACTTTGCTGTCTCTCTGCCCTGATGTCCACTGTCAACGCCCCCTTTTGACTCTACTGTTCATTGTCACTGTATTACCCAAGGTCAATCTCTGGTATGACTGCAGTCTGGGACCCCTGGACTTCTGCTAATCATCATAACCCTTGGGCCACTGCCATTACCTATACTGCTGATGACTCCTCTAAAGCATTGAGCCTGAATACACTTCTCTTCAGTCAGTGGGGGAATGCCTTTCCTTCTGTGTCTCAAGTTGGCTTTGTCAAAGAACTGTAGAACTGTAGAGCTTCTGGTCACATTTCAAAAACTATCACTCAATGCTTATCCAAAATCCTTTCTCCATTTTTTCCTTAATAACAGAACAGGAAAATACACAACTAAACTGAACACCAAATACTCCTTTATCGCTAAGGGTGTTCCTGTGACCAAATGACCCTGTTCAGAGCCTATAGACGTACTTTGAAATTTCCAATGGGTGGAGCTTTAAGGAACGAAAGATTACAAGAAAATTGCAATCCATCCTCAGTGGGTGGAGCTTTCAGGAAAGAATTCAGCCTTCAGCTTTTTTTCTCTTCTTCATTCTTTTTGTTTGAAATTACATGAGATTCAGGAGGTGCAATGGTCTTGTTGCTACCATGAGACCAAAAGCATAAGAACAAAATTATATATTCTTAGGATGAAGTACAAAAAAGACGGAAAGATCCTGGCTTCCTAAACATATCAATGAGCCATTGCATTAGTCTTGGACTACGTAACTCTAGACTCCTTATTGTTTGAGACTAATTCATTTCTTGTTCGTCTAATTTTTCTACTGTTTAGTGCCAATAGCGTTTCTAACAGGCAGAGCTTTTAATGACAGAATGTGTTCCTCTATACTTGAAACTTCTCCTTTCCCCAAAATAGAAATGGCTTACAGCTTGCACAAGAGCATATTCAATCATGTGATTACTGGAGTGGCCAGGAAGGGCATAGTTGAGCACAGTTTCTTGCCCTGTGTTGACAGCACCTTCCACGCAATGATGCTGAGCCTGACCCAGTCTGTCATACTGTTTTCCTTACTTGAGGCAATTTGCTTTTAAATTCCAATTGCCTCTCTTACCAGTGCTCTCCTCTGAGATTTCTCTTCCATCAAAAAGAGATTTTGGCCAGGCACAGTAGCTCACATCTGTAATTCCTGCACTTTGGGAGACTGAGACAGGTGGATGGCTTGAGCTCAGAAGTTCGAGACCAGCCTGGGCAACATAGTGAGATCCCACCTCTATAAAACAAACAAAACATATTTTTACAAATGAATTGCAAATGTGAACAATGTTCAGGAAACATCCTATAAGACTTCTGGGAATGTAATAGGGTAGCTGTTCTAACAACCCCTGAATCTTCCATCTAATTTAAGCAGTTTTCAGTTTCTGAAGTAGTATTGTTAGCCTGTCTCCTTGAACACACAAAGGATTTATGGATGGTATTAAATAACTGCACAGATCAACCTATTAGAATTTCAGCCTTGATCTGACCTAGACACTTTGAGGAATCCAAAATGTCTTTTAGGACTGGTAAGATAGGAGAAAATTAGGTAAAGAAATCATTATATTGAAAACATTTTTATTAGATGATTCCATATATTTTCTCACTCACACATTTTGGTTTCATAATTTTATGATTAGGACTATGGCTATGTGTCTTACTTATATTTGATTTAATATTTTGTTAGAATAGCAATCCTTACAGATACATATTTTAATTATTTATAGGCTAAGTATCTGTTTATCTAAAACATTCACATATTTGCTTCGAACATTTAAAAAAAATCTATGATTAAATATAAACAATATAATTATTGAAAAGTATAACTTTCAATGTTCAATTCCTCCCTCTAATAAGAAAAAAAACACTTTCACAAAGTCCCATTTATTTTCCTATAATATAGATCTGATCTCTTATTTCCTAGCTTGTTGGTTCTCTAACTTGTGAAAATCACAGATAACCACCTTTAGGTTTAAATACAATATTAAATTCATGCTTCAAAATAAGGTGAATTATTTTAATGTAATTATTCTAGTGGTTTCAATATGGAATCCGTCAAAAATGAATAATAATATGCAAAATTGTCAAAATAGCTGAGTTTGGACAAAAGAAAGCCAGACATTTCTTGAATTCTTCTGTTGCTATGTTATGCTCTAAGAAACAGCACATTTAATTCATACAGCACTCCCACTGACTTCTTCATGAACACTGAAAAAATCTGTTTCAAATAGAGGTAATTAGTCAGTGATTAAGAGACAGAGGATAATTAGTGCAAAAGAGAAATGACTTTGTTTGTATAAGAGCTGCCAGTCCAAAAGAAAGGAAGCCTTAGGAAAAAACTTTTTAGAAGAAGTATCTAAAGTTTTAAGGTTAATTGATTCCAAAGTTAAAAGTTCAAAACTATCAGCACAAAAGTAGAAAGTCAGGCAGTGTAAGTACACCCTTAAATGTGTTGTTCACACTACTTGGAACACTCTTTCCCACGACCTCACTTGACTGTCTCCTCATCTGATTCAGGCTCATTTACAAATGACTTCTCTTCCAAGGGGGTTCCCTGATTATTCTAGCTAAAGTAGACCTCAACTATTTACCCTGCCTTCTCTTACTCATTTTATTCATCAGAATCTGGAATTTTATCATGATTCATTTTCTTTCTTGCCAATTATCATCTGTCTCTCCCATTAGAATATAAGTTGCATGAGGACAGAGTGCTTACCATGTTCTCCACTAAATCTCCAATACTTATAGTAGTCCCTGGCACATATTAGTTGACCAAATATTTGCTGAAAAAAATGAATACCTGAAGGAGTTTCTTTCTTTACAAAGATCTTTATAGGGGTTAAAAGTGTTGGCTGTTGTAAAAGATTTTCTTCTCAGTAACAGCTGTATGAGATTTTCAGGTATATCTTGGAATGATGCTTAGAATTCATGTGAATTATTTGCCTGATCCTTCATTAATAAACCCTGGATTCCACCTCCTCTCAGAAGACTTCCTATTAAGTAGAAGTAATCAGCTCCACAGTTGTGCTCTGAAAACGCCTTGTTCATTTGTGCATGTATCTCCTTCAATAGCAAACCACTCAGTGGTGAGGATTATAGCCGATTTGTCTTTATCATTGCCTCGATACTTAATACTGCATGTAGCATCATTGTCTGAGAAAATCACATCGCATGACTAACTCAAAACATCACTAGACACAAAATCTCTTCCCATGAAAACATTCTCTTTTCAAATACTTAATGAAGTGCTCTGTCCAATACCAATGCTGCCCAAATCTAAAGCCTCGCCCCTTAATATGACACACTTTTCTTTATGGTCCACTGGATGGCCATTGCTGCAGCCGAATGATCAATACAGTTAGACTATTTTCACAACACAATTTTTAAAATAACAGTTGTCACTTACTATATTAGCTGACCTTTTCTAGGTTCTCTAGCATCCACTCACCCAAAACCAACTAGATAATAAAAACAATATATGAATAGCATTGGTAAGCCAATAGAAATTGCTGTAACTTCTTTTTGCCTGCCCATCCTCCTACTGTAAGCAAGCAAGTTTATTTTCTATTCAGCCCCAGAAGCTCACATGTGTCTAAAGATATAGTATGACCCAAACTTCTCCATATCAGGAAAAACACTGAAGAGAGTTAAATAAAATTCTTACAATCTTAATTATGAATACAAACTATAAATGAGTTTAATGTCTGCACATTTTCGTATTATCAGAAGTCTGAAACAAAGTCACTGTAAGTAACCTTCCACCTTGTCTTTGTACATTAATATTTTAGATTGCAGATTAAAATGTACATTTGAGTGAAGCTATTTCATATTTGTAGTGTATGCCAGAGACTATAGAACAGAAAATGGAGTTGAAGTTTCCACAGTTGTTTATAGATGTATAAAAGGAATTTTTAAATTTACTTTTGAAAAGTCAAATATATATTCTTTTTAGTGAATAATGTGATTATCTTTTAATAAACCTCTCATTTCCTGGAAAAAATAAACACTTTCTAATTATGCCAAGAAATAAATAGAAGTGTATTTATATCAAAGCATAAGAGAGATTTTTTCCTAAAATTATTTCTTAGAAAAAATAGAAGTCATGTTATGTTTGCATCTATATAAATACTCTCCACATAAATATTCTCATAGAACAGGGGCATGTTTAATATGACATTTTATAGTGAAGAATACGGCACTTATCTAAAGAGATATTCATCTAAAAATCCTATATAAATGCCACATTTGGATGACTATAGCAATTATTTATTTGTTTTCACTATATGCAGTGAAAACAAAACAAAAAAAATGAAAATAGCTTTCAAATTTAAAACACACATAATAATTTTAGGATTCTGGTCTTCACAATTTCAAATGCTGTATATGGTCATACACAAGCATTTAAAATCAATTTTAAAACATTATAGGAGAATGGGTGCAATGCAGACCTGGAGATCGTTTTAGGTTCAGTTTCACATTCATTCACAAGAAAGAATGGGTCTAGTTGGCATCAGATTCACTTAAGAGGATTCAAGACAGGACATGCAGCTTCTCGGATGGGCAGTGTTGAGCATTCTGCATCAAGGAGAGTGGACCTCACAGCAATCCATACAGCAGTCCACACAGCCCCACAGAGATAGTTCCGAAGTGAGAAAAACTCACATTTGTCAAGTTCAAGAGGCAGCCTGGCTTAAAAGTCTCATTCTCCACAGGAAACAATTTATTGTAACAACCCATAGGCATAACTTATGGGGGTCCTGGGAGCACATGCCCAGTTACAAGAATCATCACCCTTAGGGAAGCCCAACAGTATAGTGCTGCAGTAAGTCACTTGTTCACTTAGAGTCTCTCTCAGTATAAATGCTATTTGCCAATCTGTGATCATTTTAATTTTAACCAATGTTGTTAATAACATGTTCTTCCATTTTAGGTTTCTAGGGAAAGAGATCTAGAAATCTAACTAAAGCTCATATTATCATGCAGAAAGGAAAAGTTTTTCTTAGCCCCTTACCCACAGATGGATTTCAGTGAAGGAAGAGTAACATGTATCACACAAACCCTCTTGCCAAAAATATTTATAAAGTCTAGGAAAGCAATATTTTTAAAAATGAAACTGTTGGAAGGCATTAGAGAATAGCCAAAAGTGGACAGAACCTTGTGAGGAAACAACCTTATGAAAAAAGAAATAAATTCAGTGAGATCTGTATAAATCCAGCTTTTATCCTGGGGCATGCTTTAGTTTGTGTACTGCATGGGAGATAAGGCACAAGCAGAAAACAGAAGTTCTGCTGGCGTAAGTTGTGAAAGATCAGAGCTCAAGACTTCCATGAGGCAGAAAATGTATGCTGATTTTAAGGAAAAGAAAAAACTGCAAGGAGAGAAATCCTAAAATCCACATATTCTTTTAATATTCTCAGCTGATGCTGAACTGAAAACACAGTGGGAAGACCCCCAAAACTCCAGCAAAACTCACCATGAAGGCTGCAAGAACTGAGCAGATTTTGGTAGTTATCTAGCATTTGGGTGTTAAAGTTTGAGATCAAATCCCACTAAGTTAAGGAGATCTAATAAACACAGTAGGCCTTTCACTGAAAACAAAGAAGAACCCAAAGCTAGAAGTAAGAATCACGTTCCTGGATTAAGCATACATGTATGGTATTGATAATGCTTAAAAATTCTACAAAATGAAGGTGATCCACCACTAATTTTACTCCTTACTAAAACAAACTCTGTGCTCTTCACAGAGAGATCATGGGTCCAAACTCTATTTAAAGTACCATGCACATTGTTTAATATGAAATCAAATATTATTTGGCACGAATAAACAGGAAATTGTATTCTAAATAAAAAATATAGTCAGTAAAAATAAAGTATTAGATAATTTAGATCTTAGAATTGCCATAAGAGATATTTAAATAATAATAGTATATAAAGAATGTACAGGAAATTGTAGATATAATGGGTAAAGACAGGTAATTTGGGGATAGAGATAGAAATTAAAGAAAAAAAAATGGAGCTCTAGGATTAAAAATTCAATACCTGAAGTATGAAAATTATCTGAGCTTCAGCAAGTCATCATCTTTTGCTGGTGGAAGGTCTTGCCTTGATGTTAATGGCTGCTGACTAATCAAGACACGACTGTTGAACACTGGGGTGGCTGTGGCAATTTCTTTTCTTTTCTTTTTTTTTTTTTTTTTTTTTTGAGACAGAGTCTCTCTCTGTCACCCAGGTTGGAGTGCAGTGGTGTGATCTTGGCGCACTGCAACCTCCGTCCCCTGGGTTCAAATTATTCTCCTTCCTCAGCCTCCCAAATAGCTGGGACTACAGGCATGCACCACCACACCCAGCTAATTTATTTTATTTTATTTTTGTTGTTGTTGTTGTTGTTGTAGAGATGGAGTCTTGCTCTGTCGCCCAGGCTGGAGTGCAGTGGTGCGATCTCGGCTCACTGCCAGCTCTGCCTCCCAGGTTCAAGCCATTCTCCTGCCTCAGCCTCCCGAGTAGGTAGGACTACAGGCTCCTGCCACCACGCCTGGCTAATTTTTTTGTATTTTTAGTAGAGACGGGGTTTCACCATGTTAGCCAGGACGGTCTCCATCTCCTGACCTTGTGATCCACCCACCTTGGCCTCCCAAAGTGCTGGGATTACAGGTGTGAGCCACCATGCCCGGCCTGTCACACCCAGCTAATTTTTGTATTTTTAGTAGAGACGGGATTTGGCCATGTTGGCCAGGCTGGTTTCGAACTCCTGACCTCAGGTAATCTGCCCACCCTGGCCTCCCAAAGTGCTGGGATTACAGGTGTGAGCCACCATGCCCAGCCAGCAATTTCTTTAAAGAAGAAAACAATAAAGTTTGTTGCATCAATTGTCTATTCCTTTCACAAAAGATTTCTCTGCAGCATGTGATACTGGTTGACAGCATCTTACCCACAGAAGAACTTCTTTCAAAATTGGAGTCAATCCACTCAAACCATGTTGCTGCTTTATAACTCAGTTTATGTGGTATTATAATATCTTGTTATCATTTCAACAATGTTCACAGCATCTTTACCAGGGGTAGATTCCATTTCAAGAAACCATTTTCTTTGCTCATCCATAAGAAGCAATTCCTTATTCATTCAAGTTTTATTATAATATGGCAGCAATTCAGTCACATCTTCCAGCTCCACTTCGAACTCTAGTTCTCCTGCCATTTCTACCACATATGCAGTTAGTTCTTCCACTGAAGTCTTGAACCCCTCAAAGTCATCCATGAAGATTGTCAGCGACTTCTTCCAAACTCCTCTGAATGTTCACTAAAACCTTCTCCATATCAGCAATAAGGCTGTATTGCTTTCTAATCATTTGTATGTTCACTCGAGTAGCGCTTCTCATTTCCTTCAAGAACTTTCCCTTTGCATTCGAAACTTGGCTGTTTGGTACAAGAGACTTAGCTTTCAGCCTGTCTTAGTTCCACACAAAACTTAATCATTTCAAGCTTTCGATTTAAAGTGAGAGGCACCCAGCTTTTTTTTTTTTCACTTGAACTCTTAAATGCCATTGTAGGGTTATTAATTCACCTAATTTCAACATTGTTGTGTCTCAGGGAATATGGAGGCCCAAGGAGAGGGACAATTATGGGGGTACTGAAAAGTGGAGCAGTAAGAACACATTTGGCCTGGCAACATTTGGCCAGGCACGGTGGTTCACGCCTGGGTGGGAGGCTGAGGTGGATGGATCACTTGAAGTCAGGAATTCGAGACCAGTCTGGCCAATATGGTGAAACCCTGTCTCTACTAAAAATATGAAAAAATTAGCTAGATGTGCTGGCACACACCTGTAATCCCACCTACTCAGGAGGCTGAGGCAGGAGAATCAGTTGAACCAGGGAGGTGGAGGTTGCAGTAAACTTAGATCATGCCACTGTACCCCAGGAGTCTGGGCAACAGAGCAAGACTCTGCCTCAAAACAAACAAACAAACAAACAAAAAAACCGACCACATACAACATTCATCAATTATGTTTTCCATCTTATATGGGCATGGTTCATAGCACCCCAAAACAGTTACAATTGTAATATGAAAGATCACCATAACAGAATAACAATAATGAAAAAGTTTAAATTATTGTGAGAATTATCACAATGTCACACAGAGACACAAAGTGAGCACGTACTGCTGGAAAAACGGTGATGATAGACATGCCTGACTTAGGGTTTCCGTGAACCCACAATTTGTGGGGAAAAAAAAAAAAGAAAAGAACAAAAAAAGCCGTGCATGATGGCTCACGACTGTAATCCCAGCACTTTGGGAGGCCAAGGCGGGTGAATCACCTGAGGTTGGGAGTTGGAGACCAGTCTGCCCAACATGACAAAACCCCATCTCTACTAAAAATACAAAAATTAGCTGAGTGTGGTGGCACGTGCCTGTAATCCCAGCTACTCGGGAGGCTGAGGCAGGAGAATCACTTGAACCCGGGAGCCGGAGGTTCCAGTGAGCCGAGATCGTGCCATTGCACTCCAGCCTGGGCAACAAGAGTGAAACTCCACCTCAGAAAAAAAAAAAAAGAAAAAGAAAAAACAGAACAAAAAAACCCTTAAAACCCTTAATATCTGTGAAGCACAATAAAGTGGCACAGAGTAAAACAAGATATGCCTATAATACTCGTGTAATAAGTGATTTCTAGTTACAAATAAAATTGTGAAAAAATGCTGAATTTTCAGTTTGTCAAACATATTTCACTCCAGACCTTTGTTGATATTATTTCCTTTTCTCAAACACTTTTCTCTGTCATTCTTTGGCGATCTACTTCTTTAGATGACATACTTCCCAAGAAATTTTACCTGAAACACCAGTTTGTTTTAGCTGAGCACATATTTTAGTTTCATTTAATTGAGTGTATGTTTTTTCATTAAAACCCAAAATTTGCTCAATTATATTATGTGTCTGAATACTCTCAAAACAGTTAAGCTTGATTTACCTGTTTTACTTACAGTATATAACATTTACTATTCCTTTAGTAAATGCTTAGTATTTAATAAATATTTAGTAAGAAATATTTGTTGAATGGATGAATGGCATAAATTTATTGTTTAATCAAAGAAAAAGAGAGTATCAATAGACAGGATAGATTATCAATCAGAAAATCCTCCATATATATTATTGCTCACCAGCCAGATTGTGATACATATTAACTGGCAAGAAATTGCAAGTTACACTCTCTGGAAGTTCAAATAAAGAAGTTATTCTATTTTGCAATATAAGTCCAAACTTCTGTGTTTTAACAATCTATATTCTCAAAGGAAGAATTAATAAGGTCTTATAAAAGATGGAGCTTTACACATGCCTAACTAGAAGGTCACCCAGTACGGCATAACATAGTTATCTATCTTTTTTCAGACCTGTTTTGTCATGTTTATTACTCACTTGCATCTTTTCATTCAATTAATTCATAAAAATTCTCTCCATATTATGCTATATTTACTTTTTGACGTATAAATTGGTTATGTTTTCTCAGTTTGCTATTTCAAATGGAAATGTATTAAATTGGCTTTTAAAAAATCTCCAGCTATACAAGGACGTATGAAAAGGAAAAAAAAAAGGAACATGCTTTTATATATTGACTGGTTTCATATTAACAAGTGTTTACAAATATATTTTTTTTTTGAGACAGAGTCTTGCTCTGTTGCCCAGGCCAGAGTGCAGTGGGGCAATCTCGGCTCACTGTAGGTTCCGCCTCCCGGGTTCACGCCATTCTCCTGCCTCAGCCTCCTGAGTAGCTGGGACTACAGGCGCCCGCCACCACGCCTGGCTAATTGTTTGTATTTTTAGTAGAGACGGGGTTTCACTGGGTTAGCCAGGATGGTCTCCATCTCCTGACCTCGTGATCCACCCGCCTCGGCCTCCCAAAGTGCTGGGATTACAGGTGTGAGCCACCGCACCTGGCCTACAAATATACCTTTTAAGCAAATACTATGTGCCAGGCATTGGAGATGAAATGACAGGGGAGATGATAGAATTTCTATGCCCATGAAACCTGTCTTCTGAAAAAAAGAAAAATTCATTGATTTAAAATACATTTCTCAAAATACTTTTTTGTGCTTTTACTGTGCTCGGAAGGATAATCTTGCATTTACTGGGGTGACGAATATGTCTTCAGTATTTAGAATGCATTTATAATATATAAAAATAAGAAACTATGCAATGCATGAATTGTGGACTTATCAATATTGTTCTTAACCGTCCATATGAACATGCGGATCTTAAATGAAATATAAGTTCTCATAAATATAATCAACTGTTAAAGTTGATTACATAGCTTGAACAACTTAAAATAATTCTGTTCACAGTGAGACCTTTGATTATTCTTACAGGATATTTCTGATTCCTGATTTCCTAGTGTTCTTACAGGATATTTCTGATTCCTGATTTCCTAGTGTTCCACTAGGAAAGAATCGAAGAGTTAACATTCACAGTTTGTATTCACAGACTATTCAATATAGATTTGTAAAAGGAAGTAGGCATATCTTTAATTAAGAGAAAAATGGAAAGAGTAGGAGGAACTAAAATGTGCTCAACTTCAATAACATCATAATTGGGAAATAGTTATTTCAAACACAGTTTATCTTTTGAAAGCTAACAAACCATCAGCATCTTGATTGCATAAGCAATTCTGTAACTGTTTTAAGCAGATACATTGAAAAAAAAGAAAAAAATTAATTTCAGTCACACAATGAGACTCATCATTTTTCCAAAAAGGAGCACCTTCTACAATATAGCTCTTTTTGTACATTGTGTTAGTAACAGAAATGTATGAGCAAATGCCAAATTCCTGTCTTGAGAAGCCATCAGGATATTTGGATAAAGAACTTCTTACCATGTTAAGATTTCATTCTTTTTCATCTTTCAACCTTTTACCAGCATTCTGTATCCACATCCATACACATCAATATACACACAGATATGCACAAGTGGCAATAGAACACATCTCTATATTTAGTTATTTATCCTTCAATATTAATATAGTGTTTCGATTTTTAAGCAGCAAATACAAATATTTAAAAGGTAGTTTTGAAATATTTTATCTTTTCTGTCGTATATAGGTGAAAGGAATAGGATATGGCGAGCTGTCCTGGTTTCTCTAATCCAGGTTAATATCTTTAAAACAAGGCTTGCATGCTTAGAATTCTGCAGCAGACAGGATACCAGGTAGAGTGATTTTAGGTCTCAGTAGAGAATGATGCAAACTCTGGGAAACTAGTCAGTGAGAGTCCCACCAAAAAGCAGTTGGTCCCCCGCTTCAGCTGATTTTCACTAAATATAAGTTGAAAGTTGCCATAGTTTTAAAAATCTAGATATGTGTGCAAAATCTTCATATGTTTAAAACACTGTAAACATACATGTTTACAAATAAACACACATGTATCCTACCTGACCCAAGTTCACCACATCTACTTTCAAGTAAATCGTGAAATGGGCATGTCGGGTTCAAACTGAGTCTCTTGATCTTGTGTTTTACTCTACTTCGAACTTCTTAAAATGAAAAGTATAACCGTACCTTTTTAGTATAACTAATCAAAGTGCTTTCATATAAAATATCTCATTAGAATTCTGTGAAATTTGATAGACATGTTATAATTAATAATAATCTAAAATGAGTAAAACAGCAAATTAAAATGATAGTTACAGTACATTAAATATAAATAGGATCATGGAAATGATATAGCCAAACCTTCCAATTTGCAAATGAGGAAACTCTAGCTGGAGATAGTGACATATTAATTTTCATGTTTTAATAGGGGAATAATAAAATATATTTTATATACTGAGTAACAAATGTCAAAGTTATGGCAACCAAGAGAATCTTTTGAAATGAAAATGTATTGTAGTTATTCTTCAGGGCTAGTAGGGAATTCACTGGAAAGGCATAGTTCAAAGTGCGTTTGCTTGTTCATTTGTTTGTCTGATCAATTTTAAACCCTCAATCTTTCACACTGCTGCAGGGAAGTTACATGACCTAGAGGAATCAAACCACTGATTTACAATTTTCTGGAACCTCTACCTGCTCTCAGGGCTAATTTCACAGGAAATAATTGAACTAATATTTGACCATTTCTGAGATAAAGGAAAATTTGTGGGAAATGAGCACCAAGTACAAATAAAATCCAATTTAGCAAAAGGAAAGAATCCTTGATAATTAAGGAGACACAATTATCTACATACCAATGATACAGTGACACCTAGACACAATTATCTATGTACCTATGACACAATTACACTTAATGACACCAAATTATACACTTAAAAATTATTAAAAATACACTTAGCTGCATTTCAGCACAAGTTTACCTATGATCTTTAGACAGTCTTCTATAAGATATATATATTATTCATGTTTTAAATAATACTACGTGCAAATAAAATTTTCACTTTGTATCAGATTATGATGTAGTTAATATTTTTTCCCACATGTCTTTTTATGGTATATCATTTCCCCCACGTGTCTTTTTATGCTATATAACCAAGGGATTTCTAGTGTAATCTCTTAATTTTAAAGTTAAAATAAACAAACAAACACACTTGAAGGCCAGAGGTCATGGACTTTTGAAGACAAGAGTAGAACCAGTGGTTTTACTTTATTTTAATTTTTTTTTAATTGGCAGGTGCAATTGTATGGGTTTATAGTTTTCCAAGTATCCTAAAAGCAAACTTAGTTTTCTTCCCTTGACAACCAAGCTGCCTCTCCTGAGCAAGGATTTGTTAATGCTTTAAAGCTTAAAACGTGACTTTCCTAATTTGATCTCATTTTCTTTCCTTGGACTACAGTTTAGAATGGAGCTAAATAGAACTATTTCCATCTAAAACAGTTTCTATTTGTTCCCAAATATTTTAGTTCAATTCATTTTTTTCAAAAATAACAAGAGAAGTATAACTAATTCAATTAAGCAGCCTATAATTTAAGCACTTTGAGAGGCCAAGGAGGGAGGATCACTTGAAGCCAGGAGTTTGAGGTTACAGTGAGCTATGATGATCATGCCACTTCACACCAGCCTGAATGACAGAGCAAGATCCTTTCTTTAAATAAACAAATAAATTTTTAAAAAAACATTTAAACAAATATCAAGAAACTGTAAAGAGGAAGAGTAAGATACAATCTTTGGCCCCAAGGAGTTCACAATCAAAAGGAAATTAAATACCTGATTAAATGAATAATATGTAGCAGTACGAAAGCTGTAGCAAGAAAACAGAGAGGGCAAAGTAGTTAAATCACCCTAGGTGAAGAAAAGGAGTTTTAAATGTATCAAGTAAACCAAGGAATTTGACAGTGACATCAGCAAAGTGGAAGCATGGGCTGCTCCAATTTCTCGTTCCCCATAGAAACAATGAAAACAAGCAGAAACTGTTGGAACCAAATGATAACAAAGCATTGTGTTGTACGTACCCTCTCCCCAACCATTCCCTAGCACAGCAGTGCTCCATCTCATGAGAATGTAAGATAGTGCAACCATTGTGGAAAATAGTTGGGCGGTTCATCAGAAACCTAAACATAAAATTACCCTATGCCCCAGAAACTCCACTCCTATTTATATACCCAAAACATTGAAAGCAGGGGCTCAAATAGATAATTGTATGCTAATGTTCACTGTACAGAGTTAAACAGAGTTAATCTCTATTAATCATTTTGCATGTCCAAAAGCATTTTATTTTTTAAAATCCCATTTGTAACAATACTTCAGTGACACATAAAAAATTCTGGGCAGTGTCTCCCCACATGAGGCAAGGGGAAAAAAGTTTATTTAATGCCCTAGCTCTGCTTAAATTCCTTGTTTATAGTATAATTATACTCCATGTTAAAGCACAAGTGATAATTTTACTATCATCATTTTTCTGTAAGCTACCCACTGATGATCAGTGAACACAATATCACAGTTTATTGTAGACTTGAAGCTCAGTAAAGCTTTTCATTCAATCAAATGCTGTTGGGATATGTGCTGATCTCTAACTCCAGCCACAGTGAATGCCAGGTATTTATCTTACTCTATTGTACTCTAATGTATACCTCTCACATGAATTTAGAATACAAGTTGATTTGCAATCTCAATTTTGTACAGAAATATTATTCCTACTCTCATGTAAAAGTAGGCAGATGTACTATTGGTGACACAGAATTGTGATCCATATAGAACAAAGACACTAAATGCCAGGATCAAAAGAATTCATTTTGTTTGGCTTTATAGTTTTATGCAGCAAAATTTATTAAAAGTACACACAAACACACACAGTCACAGGCCATTAGTGTTTCTTGATTAAAGGATCTTGAATATTTTTGAACAAAATTTATTATCAAGATTATCACTCTGCTTTTTGTCCCTCCTACATGAGCTTTTCTAATTTGCCTAGGAAAAATTTCACTGGTAAAATTTCTGAGGGAAAATAAAGTTTTCACTGGATCTGTGCTCTAAGTTATGATACTCCGTGTTCTGTCTTCACTCTCCTCAGCCATGATTCCAGCTGCAAATTCTTGCACTTTGAGCCACATATGCTGTTCAATTTCATTTTGAAGTTATTGTAAATTAAGAGATTCTTATGGAATAATTTCCTCTTACTTAAATGGAACAGAACATAAATATCAGGAATGAGAGAAGGGACACCACTATAGATTCTATGAATCTTAAAAGGGTAACATGAAAATATTATAAGCAAATTTATGCCAATAAATTTGATAGCTTAGATGAAATAAACAAATTCCTCAAAAGCTGCAAACTACCAAAGCTCATTCAGGAAGAAAAAGATAACCCGAATAGCCCAATATTTATTAAATAAATTGTAGTTGTAGTTTAAACAGTTGTTCACAGAGAAAATTCTAACTTCAGATGGTTTTTGAGGGGGATTTATATAAATAGTTATGGAAGAAATAATTCAATTGCTTCCCCAAAATTGAAAAGAGAAAGAGTACTTCCCAAGTTATTCTATGTGGTTACCATTATAACCCTGATACCAAAGGCAAACAAAGGTATTATAAGAAAATAAAACTATAGCACGATGTCCCTCATAAACTAGGATATAAAAATTGCAACAAAATTTTAGCAAATTAAATTCAACAACATATAAACAAGATAATATATCACGGCCAATATATATGCAAGGATGTGATATAAACCAAGAATGTAAGGTTGATTTAAGATTTGAAAACTTGCCAATATTATTCTCTACCTTGACAGACTAAAAAACTTTTTTAAAATATGATCATCTCTATAGATGTAGAAAAGTACTTAACATAACCCAACATCCATTTCTTAAAAATGTCCTACAAAGTAAAAATAGAAAAAAATTTCCTTCACCTAATAATAAAAAAATCATTCACAAAACACCTATAACAAGCATGGCATAGCAAACTTTACTCAATATTAAAGTTTTCCCAAGTGTCTTTGATCTGGATGATGTAATTTGTGATATATTTAGCCTATCAAATAAATATACACAGCCACAGAAACTAATTGGGAGTTTGGCATAATATCCTGCACAGACTACTAAAAGTAAAATGCAATTTCCACATTTTCATGTACCTAATGCTATAACTGAATACTTCTATTAGGATCATTTTAAATTAAAAATTCTGTGTATGAAAAAAGCATGTAACAAAGTAAATGATCAAATATGGGTTGAGGGCTAGAACATATAAAGACTTAAAATCAAAAAGGAAAGCAGAAGCAATCCATTAGATAAATGAGCCACAACAAACACAGGCTTTTCATAGAGGATAAAGAAATAACCAATAAAAAGTGAATAGAGACTCAAACTAGGCAGAAGTTAGAAAAACTGAAACAAAACCAAAATGTATTGTTTTATACGCATGAGATTTCAAAAGAAAGTTAACAAATTCTCCCATTATTCAGAAGTAAATACACTGAACTTAGTTATCAAATCAGCATGGATATATCTCAGAAATGCAATGTTGAGCAAAAAAGTAATTCTCAGAAAAAAAAACACAGATAAAAATAAAAATATAAAAACAAATAATATAGCTTATTATGAATGTTACATATAGTAAAACTAAAATGAAGTGAAATATGAGGACTATAAAAGGATTATGTCAATAATCTCTATGAGGGAAAATGGAAGGGTTCATAGCAGGTTTGAAGCTAATAATGTTTATTTTCTAATGGCAATGGAAGAACTCAAGTGCACATTGTATTATTCTTTGTACCTTTGATAAATTACTTTTACGTTAAAAATAAAGGCCCTATTGTTAAACACGCACACCACACACACTAATTTCTTTCTATTTTCTTTCTTTTTTTTTTTTTTTTTTTGAGATGGAGTCTCACCCAGGCTGGAGCGCAGCGGCATGTTCTCGGTTCACTGCGCTCTCCATCTCCTGGGTTCAAGCGATTCTCCTGCCTCAGCCTCAGAGTAGCTGGGACTACAGGTGCACCACCATGCCCAGCTAATTTTTGTATATTCAGTGGAGACCGGGTTTCACTATGTTGGCCAGCCTAGTCTGGGACTCCTGACCTCAAATGATCCGCCCACCTTGGCTTCCCAAAGTGCTGGGATTACAGGTGCGAGCCGCCACGCCCAGCCCCTAAATTTCAACATTTGTCCCTTACTGCTTGATGGATTGATGGACTGCAGGAATTTCTGTCTATAAGCAAAACTATTCTACTATTTATGCCTTGAATGTCAAAAAAATAAACACGCATGTAAATGAGCTCTTTGCACTTGATATAAACAGTAAAATCTGATACTTCTCAGAGATTTTATTAAAAAGTAAAAATATGCCTTAAAATTAAACATATGCCTTTTCGTTGTAAATAATACTTTCTAATTACCAGAAGTAATAGTTTGATCATCTGCAAGTTCAACTTAAATCACCAAGCCTTATTTCTAGAATACAGGGAGCAATTGCTGTGTTTCTCTATGTAACATCACTGGGTGCCTTTTTCCAATCTGGAGAATTACCTTGACAACCAAATCACTGACTCACAGTCAGTGCCCCAATTTATCCCTAACCTCAATGTCACTCCAAAAATTGTTTTGCCTACAATAATAAGGATTACTCTTTAATTAAAACTGTAACCCTTTACTCCTTTCCAATTGTCTTAAGAGCATTTCATTTATCATAAGCAATTTATAACACAGTAGTTTTTAAATAATTGCAAATGGTTTAATGGAGTACTTCCCTCAAATATGTTTTAAAAATTAAATATTAGTAGAACTTGACCTTACCCTGCAGCACATCGGGGTACGTTAATTTGCAAACAAATAACTTTATTTCTGTTGACTGAATATAGTTAACCTCCACAAATTTAAAACATTAGCTTAAAAATTTCATCATAACTCCTCTTTATATTCAAATCTCCTATTTATAATCAATACACACTATTTGTGTCTGAGTCAGCTTTATAAATTTCCTATATCTTAAACAGCCACAACTATTGAAAGAAAAAGAAAAATAAGTTACATTATTTGAGTGTATATGATGAAAATGCCGGCACAGTTTTAATAGAAAATGCATTCAAATAATCATGGCCAAAGGCAATAAAGTGACTTACTATTCTTTGTATGTGGCTGCAGAATCATTTTTTAAAGAGAGTTTTAATTTGTAAATCAAGTATTACAGAGTCTGAACGTTAGATTGGATCCAAAAAGATAAATCATTTTATATAAAGATTACATTGTTGTGTGCCAAACATATTTCATCTGTTTTCTCCAAAATACCTGTCTAAACATTCATTTGTAACTATCATCATAGTTAATATATGTAAATATATAAATATGAAATTCTGCTGCTGCCCAAATACAACTTCTGTTAGTATTAGTAGGAATAGCACAGCCTAGGTAAAACGTAATATCCTCATTATTGTGAAAATTAACTTCTGTTTTCCAAACTACTTTAGGAAACAGATTTATAATACAACAATAATTTATAATACTACTGATGACTGATGGTTTTATTTTAAAAAACCCTAAAATCTGTCAGAATAAAAGACAAAAATCCTTCATTTCAAAATCTCAGTTTTATTGCATACAACTGAAGATATTACTTCCTGAGCAGCTATTCTTAAAACATGCACCTTTTTCTTAATCCTAAAAATAACTATTTAAGTATGAAAAATTGCAGCAGGTTGTTGGAAAGAACCTCTTCCATGACGCATTTCATCAATTCAGAGTATAAAATCATTCTCTTCTTAAAAGTATACAATTATTTTTTCACACATTAGAAAATTCAGAATGGTGTTTTTCATGATTACAAAAATTAATTTTATAACCAACTGGGTTAATATTAGGAAAACCAAAAAACATTCTGATACAAGATAAGCTTCTTTTATGATAATCTAGTGTTTACAGGTCAAATGTGTTGAATGTAGCCAAGTGAAATTAATATGAAGATTGTCATGGAGTGGATTAGCTTGTTAGGAAGCTGCTCACTAAGGAACGAGAACACATCTATTTTAAATGCATATTTCTTCCTGATGTACTAGGACTCTCAAAATAGTTCTGTGGCCAGCACTTGCTCTGTTTCTTCTCTCTTTTCATCATACTTGTTTTTCCCCCTAAATCTATGCACAAAAATAACATACACCAAACAGGATAGAGGGAAACAATATTTTCCATTTTAGTCGAACCAGGATGATGAAGTTATCCAGAATAAAGAAGGCTTAAATGTAAATGGTTTTAAAGCTATCTCTTATAAGTGACTTTATATAATCTCATCTCTACTAGGACACCATCATAAAGGAAAATGTACAAGGAGTAGAATAAAGCGATATTTGAATATTGCTCACATAGGAATGAATAATAAACTACCGGGGAGAAACTTAAAGAGCTAAAAAAGCATTGTTTATGAAAGAGAAAATAACTTAGAGGAAACAATACTAAAAGAGCAAATGTAACACTGCATCTTAAGCACTGTGTCAGATTTCTTCACCCAAACTCTTTCACTTAGTCCTAAAAATAGCCATGAAGTGAAGAGTTTAATCCCTTACTTATAAATAATGAAATTGGAGCTTTCAAGAAAAAGAATTACTTACCAAGATGGTTGAGTTATTGAAGGGCAGAATCTCAAGTCAACACATGCCTTATAATTCCAAATAGAAGAAAAATATATAGCCTACAGATAAGTTGATGAATACTAATAAAGCTGGTGGGTTCAATTTACTAATCTGGTTTACATAAAAGTTAGGCAGTTAGGGAGATGATTACTCGTGGTCTGGGTGGTAAGAAACAAGGAGATCATTTAAAAGTATTTTTCATCTCTCTTTCTTCTTTAATTGCTTGTGTGTTTTCTTTTGTTTTGTTTTGTTGAGACAGGTTCTTTCTTTGTCACCAAGGCTGGAGTGCTTTGGCGCAATCCTGGCTCACTGCAGCCCCAAACACTCAGGCTCAAGTGATCCTCCCATCTCAGCTTCCTGAGTAGCTGGGATTACAGATGTGTGCCAGCACATCCGGCTACTTAGTACACTTAAAAAGAAGAAGAAAAAAAAAAACAAGCAAGAAAAAAAAGAATTAGAATTGGAAAACGGAAATCATCTTTTTCTATTGCCTCATTCATTGATTAGTTATTAATTCAACAAATATATTTTTAGTGATAAGTAAAATGTTGATCATAAAAACAAAGTACAATCATGTGTTGCTTAACCACAGTAATACATTCTGAGAAATGTGTTATTAGGTGCTTTCATTGTTGTGTGAACAATATAGAGTGTACTTACACAAATATAGGTCATATAGCCTACTACACACCTAGGCCATATGGTATAGCCTATTACTCCTAGGTAACAAAGCTGTGCAGCATGTTACTGTCCTGGATAATATAAGCAACTGTAACACAATGGCAAGTGTTGGTGTAACAGACATATCTAAACATGAAAAGGTACAGTAAAAATATGGTCTTGAAGATAAAAACGTTATGCTTGTTTAGGGCACTGACTGAATGAAGTGTGCAAGACTTGAAATTGCTCTGGGTGAGTCAGTGAGTGAGTGGTGAGTGAATGTGAAGACCAAGAACATTGCTATACACTGCTGTGGACTATATAAATATTTAGAGCAAGCTAAATTTGTAAAAACAATGTTTTCCTTTTTTTAATAATAAATTAACCTTAGCTTACTCTTTTTTATGTTAGAACCTTTTTAATTTTTTAAACTTTTTGACTCCTTTGTAGTAACAATTTACACCACAAATACATTGTACAGTTAACAAAAATATTTTCTTTCTTAGCATCCTTATTTATAAGCTTTTTCCTATTTCTTTTAAAATTTTTAAACTTTTTTGTTAAAAACTAAGACATAAACGCACCTTAGCCTAGGCTTTCACAGGGTCAGGGTCATCAATATCATTATCTTTCACCTCCACATCTTGTCCCACTGAAAGTTCTTCAGGGGCAATAACAGGCATGGAGTTGTCCTCTCCTGTGATAATAACTCCTTTTTCTGCAATACCCCTTGAAAAACCTGCCTGAGGCTGTTTTACAGTTAACTTTTCTTTTTATAAGAAGTACACTCTAATTATTAAAAGCATAGTTTAGTAAATACATAGGCAGTCACATAGTTGTTTGTTATCATTGTCAAGTATTGTGTACTGTACATAACTGTATGTACTATACTTATATGACTGGCAACACAGTAAGTTTGTTTACACCAGCATCACCACAAACACATGAATAATGTGTTGTGCCACGACTTTATGATGGCTATGTCATTGTGATCTCTAGGCAATAGTGTTGTTATAAGGCAATAGTGAAGCAGGATATTTCCCTGATCCCTTTGCTGGCAGGAACTGGAGTGCTTGGGTGCCAGCAGGGGAAAACTCCAATCAATCGCTGCTCCACACCTCACAGGAGGGGGTGCTCAGGTGAGCAGGTGCAGGAGCTGGGGCAAGCACCTTTGGGCACAGCCAACAGCAAACTCCATGCTAGCCTTGCAGCAGCATCTAGAAAAGGGTCCCTGCAACCCCTGAAGCCCCAGAAGAAGTGTTACAGTGCCCTTTTAGTTTACCATCCATGGATGGCTTAAGTGTTAACAGCTCAGTGGAGGGTCAGTGTGACAGCTTTTTGCACCCACACTCGTGGCACACAAGTTCTTGTCTGGCATCCAGGAGGAATGAGGTCACATGAACGAATTGCAGATGACAAATGTAGGGGATTTTATTGCCGATGAAATTGTCTCTCAGTGGGAAGGAGAGCTGAAAAGTGGATGGAGCAGGAAGGTCATCTTCCCCTGGAGACTGGCCATCCCTGGCCAAACTCATCTCCAAAGCTATACCAACAAGGTGTCCCTCTGAAGTCAAGCCGCTTCTCTTCAACATCCAAGCATAGTCTCTAATGTCCACCTGCTTCTCCTCACACTGCCAGCTGAGCCTGGGGTTTTTATGGGCATAGGATTGGGGGCAGGGCAGGCCATGGGTGGTTTTGGAAAAGGTAACATTCAAGCAGGAAAACAGGGATGTTAGTTCCCAATTTGTGCCACCACATCAGGCTTTTCAGCTTAAGGGTGAGGCCATTGCCAGGGACCTACCCTCTTCTGCTAAGAAGTTCCCTGCCTCCTGTCCCTATCAGTAGAAATTTTCCAACTCTGTTATAATGTTATGGGACCACTATCACATATGTGGTCCATCATTGACCACATGGTCATTATGTGATGCAGGACTGTATTGTATTGGAGGCAGTAAAAAATCAGGGTTTACTAGTAGCAAAAAAATAAAAATAAATAAATAAATAAATAAAAACCTAGTAAATTATAAATTCAGATAGGACTGTGTAACTTGGCAAAATATTGTCAAAAAGACAAATAAATAAATGAGGAAACAAGTTGGATGGTAGCCAAAGGACATGATATTGAGGGTTTAGACTTGAGTTCTGCATTCATACTGCCTGAACAGCCCTCTCTGAAGCCATTGCTTCATAAAGAGAAATTCTAGAGGGAGCACAGTATGGGTGTCCACACACATAAGATCTTAGATCCTGTCCAGTGAAAATTTAGTTTTGTTGGCAGAGAAAGGGAATAAAGGGGTAAACAAATGAATAGTGATGTAAGCAAATAAGCATATAATAAAAATAAAGAAATTAATGTCCTACAAAATCTTAAAATACAGAATTCTAGGAATGAGGCAGAAGGGAGGGAACTACATAGATGAGTTCAACACAAAGACCTCTTTGAAGGGAGCTCATTTAATCAAAACTATGACAAGAAGTCATCAGCAATGTAAAGAAATTAGGGAAAAGCATTTCGAATAGACACCTCAACAATGTGTGCAAAGGTTTTAGGCAAGAAAAAGTTTGGAAGAATATTTGAAGCTGAAAATATTTCTGTGCAACCAAAAGTTAGTAAGACTAGCTGGAGATAAGATTTGAAAGGTAAGGAGTGTCCAAATTTCCAGACCTTTGTCGTTGAGAAAACTGGAGGCAATGATCGTGTGAACTGTCTAATGTCAAATCAGCTGGACATAAAATAAACTACAATATAGGTCTCCTAATTCACTCTCAAGAGCGATTTATCTCTTATATATCATGGGCTCTAATGATGGACTATATAAACTCGAAAATATGTTTAGAAGGAGGAAAAGCCATTTAAAGGCTGACCTTTGCCTGCTTATGCTGATAATCAAGTATTCCATGCAAAAGTCATAATTCGACTAAACCATGGCTACAGGATGACTGTGGTGTGCCAATTGGCATCTTTACTTCTCCAATAACTTAAATGTCCTAATGTTAGAGCTATCCAGTTTTCTCAGTATCAATGTTTCATAATTTATAAAAATGATGTCTAAAATTTTAAAAACTTTGTCAATTTTTATTTTGGTAACAAAGAACGCAAAACCATTATAACATGTTGTAACTTTTCATTGTGCATATGTAATCCAGTTCTAGAAAAAGATCCATGCTTTCTCAGTGTTATATTGTAATGAGCTGGCTTACATGGCAGCTAAAATGCCCTGGGGGGTTTTGGATGGGAAATTAAACTCTGTCCACATTTGCAATTCCAGTAACTCTAATCTACTCTCATAGGCTGAGTGAACTTCAATACACATCCATTTTCAGGGCCCTGAGGGAAAACAAATCAATAAGAAGAAAAAAATCAATGGAAACAAGTAGTTCACAGAAAGTTGAACAAGTCTTAAGGTTCAAAGTACAGTTTGATGGTTGGTTCCTGAACCTTGCTCATTTCCACCAGCTGTTAAGGCTTGAGAAATTTGGGATATGCATCTCATGTACAATTATACTGTTCTCTATTTTAAAAGATGCTGCAACTCACAGTGCTTGTATTTTTGTGTTTATTTCTTGCTAAAGATATCTTCGGATATATAGCATTTCGTACTTTTTAGCAGAACGAGGCGACCTGCATTGATTTGAGATTCTGCCCGTCAGTAACTAAATGACCCTGAGTAAGTAATTTTATTCTCCAGTGTTCAATTCCACAATTTATAATACAGAATATTAGTCTCTTTAATTCATGAATACTTTGAGGATTAAATTTAAAAGCACAGGCAAGGAAATTTAACATAATTCTTGAGAACTGCAGCTGCTCAATTATAGGCCTTACTATATTTACTTTATCGCTCAGACGTTTTCTTGTTGGCTTTATTTATTTTTTCTTTTTAGCTTGATTCGGCTTGATTTGTTGCAACACCAACCTTAAAATCTCATACTAGACAGACTTTTGATTTTCTATACTTTTCTGGGTAGCCACAATTGTTCCTTGACGCTGCAATGCTTAATTTTTATTCCAAACAACTTATTTCTCAAATAGCTGCAGGAGAAAAAAATATATATATATAAATATATATATATATATATGGCATGTGATAAGATTAAATAATTGCCATTACAATTAATTTTTTCATTTTATTAAAATAAATTAGTGCCAGATCAAAACAATACCATTCAATTTCATACAATTAATAGTCTTCAGATGAGAGATTTTAAAAAAGCATTTAAATTACTTTAAATGTAAAATGTCTTCCAGCGGCAACACTTTTTTTATATCTTTAACATTGTATAGCATTCTTCTGAATGTACAGTTAAAAGCTAGATACTCAATGTAAATAATCAGAGACATGAAAACGAGTATCTTGCTGTGGTTTAAATTGCTATCATTTTGATTACTGGTGATGAAGAAGATATTTTCATATGTTTTATAATTTGCATTTCCTTCTCTTCAAATGTATATTCATATGCTTTGCTCAATTTTTCTGTTTGGATGTTTTTCATTTTGCTGATTTATGAGACTATTTCTATGAAAGATAGCCTATACAGGAAAGGATGAAAATAAAAACAAAAATAATTAGTAATTTTACAACCCAATGACTAACATCTTGGTAGTTTCCTTGAGATATGCACTTTTATAATTCTAGGGTTATTTTTTAACCCAATATATTATAAGAATTTTTTATACTATTAATTTTTCAAATCATAACTTTATCTTGCATACATAATAATAAATATGGTTCTCACTATAACAGGAACTGTTCTAAAAATACGTTATAAAAATTGTCAACTCATTGATTACTATGTTTTATTTATGTTTTACTTTTTCCTTCAAGTTTTTCTGAGTATATTTTTTGTTTTAAATGTCACATAGTCAATTATATGTATATATTTTTTGTAGTTTCATCTTTTGGACTCTTGCTTGGGGTGCATTATCACTCCATGTTTATACAAAAGTTCAAAGTTCATTTACATTTACTTTTTAAATGGGAAATAATCCTTAATTTTTCAGTGATATTTCTTGAGGGAGGAGTGACTGAATCTATGAGAATCAGTGGGAGTTACTGATCAGAAAAATGAGCATACTACATGAACACAGAAGTTAGCATACAATTTCAAAAGATTTGGAAACCTTCCAAAGTCCACTCATAAACAACCTACAGATCCTTGAAACCTAGGATAAAAAAGCATGTTACAGATTTTTTTAAAGCAACATAATCAAGATTGAAATAGTTACTAATCCAGGGGTTGATAGGCTCTCCTTAATATTTTTGTCGTGTCGTTTTCATTATTTACAATATGTGAAAAGGATGTGCAGTGTTTTACATATGGTGTATGATACTGTGAAGAGAGAACCAAATACAGTAGAATGGGTAGAAGCTAGAAGCCTGAGTCTTATCCTAATTCTATCACTAGCTCGGTGAACTCAGAAAAGTCCTTTAATTTCCCTTAGTATCCAAATCCGAATCTGTGAAATTTTTATGTATGTGGGTTTATATTATATGTGTGCTATAAATGTGAGTGCATCTGGTTGAAAGGTTGAAGAGAAGAATGAACAATTCCTAAGTTCTTTTAAATTTCTTATATAAAAACCAAAGTTATGCAATGTTATAAAACCTTATTTTCATTATTGTTTTATTAAGATTAATTGTTCGTACAATCCAAAGCATAAAATTCTATGAGCTTTGATTAAAGTATACAGATATGTACCAGTGAAATCAATACCATAGTTAAGTTGAAAATATTTCCATCACCCAGAAAGCTCTTTCCTGACCTGTTTCAGTCACAGGCCACCATTGATCAGATTTTTATCAGAAATCAGTTTTACCTGTTTCAAACTTTATGTAAATTTAGTCAAAGAGTATGTATTCTGTAGCTTGTCTTTGTTTCTCTCACATATATTACATAATGTTTTTGAAATTGATGCAAGTTGCATGAATCAGTAGTTCCTTTTTTACTTTTAATTGGCGTGCAATATTTCATTGTATAAATATACCACAGTGTTTTTTAAATTCATTTTCTTACTGATAGACATCTGGGTTGTTTCTAGTTTGGAACCACGATGAATAAAACTGCTAAACCATATACAAGTCTATCTGTGGACATAAGTTTTTATTGCTTTTGGGTAGATACCTAAGTGTGAAATTACTGAGTCACAGAATAGATTCATATTTAACTCTATGAGAATCTGTCAAATCATTTTTCAAAGTGGTTGTATAACTTTCCACTCTCATCAACTATGTGCTAGATAGAGGTCCAGTTACTTCTTGTTCTTGCCAACGTTTGATATTCTAAGCTCTTGGAATTTTAGCCATCACCACGAAGTAATAACTTACAATAATACCAGGTACATAAAACAATTGGTCTACCAATTCATTAAATATATATATTACACATACTCAAGTTATTTAGTTCTTATTTAATTTCTCTTGAAAATCATTTGGCATTATGAATGTATCTTTGTTAATTCTTTATTATTATTGATAATATTTATTTTGTGTTTTTTAAATATTTTCAGAGACAGTATTAAACTTTTATTTGCTAGAATAAAATATTGTGTTATGTACCTGGTATTCTATGATCTTGCTAATTCCACTTATTGGTTTTAGAATCTCCTATAAATTTCTTAGGATTTTTTTATATATATAATCACATAATTGCAAATAATTACATTTTCTTTTTTATGTGATTCTTTTCTTTTTCTTTTATTTTTATTCTGGCTTATTACTAGGAACTCCAGATCATTATTAAATATAAGTGATGAGAACAAACTTTTTTTAATCTTGGTTCCGATATTGGAGGAAAAGTATTTACTATTTCAGTGTTGAATATGATGTAATTTTTGCATATGTCCTCTATCAGGAATAGAGGAAATTCCCTTTCATTTTTATTTTGCTGAAATGTATATCATTAATTGATATGGTATACTGACTTTAATGCCTCTATTGGGATATTTAAAATGTTTTCCCTTTAGTCTGTGAATATATTTAATTACACTGAATGTTTTCTAGTGATTAACTTCGAATTGCTGACACAGATCCTACTTGAACATGGTATATTTTCTGTTCACTGTGGGAATTAATTTGTTATATTTTTGTTGAGTATTTTTGCCTTTATGTGCCTCTATTTTATTTTTGTAACGTTTTTGTCAAATTTTTTATATCAGGGTTGTGATATCAGTGTCATGATATGAAGGTTATGGTAGTTTTATAAAATATGTTGGGAAATATTCCCTTCTCCTTTGTGTTTTGAAAGAGTTATGTAACTTTGGTACTATTTCATCATTAAACGTTTAATAGGAATTTATGATTTAAACCATCTGGGGAAATTTTTAAATTATTAATTCAATACAGGACTACTCTGACTTTGTTTCTTCTTTTTATAGTATTAAATAGTGGTTTTTAAAGGAACTTTTTTCAATTTCACCTAACTTGTCAAATATATTGGCATAAGAAGTTCATCATATAATATTTTAGATAGAATATGTATTGGCATATCATTGTTTAATGTTTATAGTATATGTCTATGATAATTTATCACATTCTACTCAATCTTTTACTTCTTTACGTAGAACATAAAAAATTTACAACAGTAAAATTCTATTTTCCCACTCTCAGATCACTGTATGTTTTTAAAAATGTTTTATATCTGCATATGTTATAAACTTAACACTGGAATGTTATTTTTTATTCAAATAGTAGCTTGCCTTTTAAAGAAATTTAAAAAGGCCAGGCGCGGTGGCTCACGCCTGTAATCCCAGCACTTTGGGAGGCCGAGGTGGGCAGATCACAAGGTCGAGATTTCAAGACCAGCCTGGCCAATATGGTGAAACCCCATCTCTACTAAAAATACAAAAATTAGCCAGGCGTGGAGATGGGTGCCTTTAGTCCCAGCTATTCGGGAGGCTGAGGCAAGAGAATTGCTTGAACCTGGGAGGTGGAGGTTGCAGTGAGCCCAGATTGCGCCACTGCACTCCAGCCTGGGCGACAGAGCGAGACTCCATCTCAAACAATAAAAATAAAAATAAAATTTAAAAAAATTAAAGGAAGAAACAAATGGTCTTACGTATTTATCATAAGTATCAATTCTGGTGTTCTTCATTTCTTCCTACAGATCTCATACAATTTTTTTTTTTTTAGTCCCTGAATATTCCTTTAGCTATTTTTTTTTTTTTTTTTTGCAGTGCAGGTCCCACACACAAATTTCTCAGCTTTCATTTATCTGTATGTTGTCTTGCCTTATTTTTTTTTCGAAATATATTTTTACTGGATTTACAAACCTGAATTGACAGTGTTTTGTTTTTCTTTTACCACTTTCAGAGGTGTTCTTTCATTGTCTTTTGCCTTCCATTGTTTCTGATTTTTTAATCAGTTTTTGATAGTGTGTTTGGTTACATTTGATATATGTTTTTCCTAGACATATAAATTAGATTGGCAGTTGAATTAGCGTTTCGTTGGTGCCATAATGAATTAACATAAACTTAGTGGCTTCAGGCAAAGCAAATTTATTATCTTAGAAGTTTATAGCTCAGAAGTCTGACACAGGCTACACTGGATAAAAATAAAGGTTAGCCAGGCTGTACTCCCTTCTAGAGACACTAAATATAACCTGTTTTCTTGTCATCCTCTTTTCTAAAGCACACCTGCATTCCTTGACTCATGGTGCCATTCCTTCACCTTCAAAGCCAGAAATAACAGATGAAGTCCTTTTTAAGTCATGTCATTCTGACCTTCCTTTCTGCCTTCTTCTTTCACATTCTTTGTTTCGTTTTTTGGATTTTGTTTTGTTTTGTTTTTGTTTTTTGGTCCATGGGATAATCCAAAATAATCTTCCTATGTTAAGGTAAGCTGATGAGCAACCTTAATTTCATCAGCTACCTCTATTTCCTTTGTCATGTAAGCTACCATATTCAAAAAGTATGAGAATAAGGACATAAACATCTTTGGAGACCATTATTCTGCCTACCACAAGACATAATTTACCGAAATGTACTGGTGTCCAATTTTACTAATTCAAATGAAGAATATTATAGAAACCATCTTTGTTTATGTCCCTTTACCCTCTCCCATTTATAATATGATTGTTAAACATTTCTTCTACATACATTAAAAACACATTAGGCATCAGACAGTATTATAATATTACTTAAACCATCAAACACCACTTAGAAAATTTAAGAGGAAAAGAAAGTTTAATTTACTAACCATAGTTTTTCTTTTTCCATGTTCTTTCTTCTTTTCTGATATCCCCATAATTTCTTCTACTGTCATTTCCTTTCTATTTAGAAGATTTCTATTAGTGTTCTTTTGGGGTAGGTAGCTGGTAACAAATTCTCTTAGTTTTCCTTCATCTGTGAATGTCTTTACTTTCCTTATATTACTGCAGAATAATGTCACCGGATGTAAAATTCTGGGTTGACAGTTGTTTTTAATTTCAGCACTTGAAAAACAATGTGCTCTTCCAATAAACAATCTGAGATGGCCTCTGAAAAATGGTTTGTTATTCATTTGCCCTGAAAATTTTACAAAATTCCACAAATCTAGAAGTTCAAATCTTCACATTTACTTTAAGAATAAAACTGTCCAGACCATCAAGAGTACGCATATTCAAAATATCATTGTGAATCTGAAAGACGTCCCTTTACAGAAGAAATGCATATTATTTTATCATTACAGTGGTGGAGTTGTTGGGCTTACCCAGGTCAAACAATACAGTTGGACACAAGGTCGATGGCTTAAAAAGAGTGCTGAATTGTTGCTACACATGCTTAAAAATGCACAAATTAATAGTGAATTTAAGGGTTAGCTGAATTTAGACATAGATTATCTAGTCAAAGATATCCAGCTGAACAAAGCACTCAAGATACCACCATACTTACTGACTTTACAGTTCAATTAACTCATACATTAGCTATCTTTGCTACATTGAGATGATTTTTACTAAAAAGAATAAATTGTTTCCAAACCAGTAAAGCAGGTTGTACAGAAGAGAAAGACATCCCAGAAGAAACTGAAGAAACATAAATTTAGGGTCTAGAAATAAATTCTGCCTAAATTAAGTGAAAATAAAAATAAATCTAAACAAAACAACAAAATGTCATACTACTTTCTGGGCTTTACAGTTCTTATGAGAAATCCACTGTTACTTAAAAATTTTCCCTATAAGTATGGTGATCTTTTGCTTTTGCTGCTTTTGAGATTTTTTTCTCACATTAGTTTTCAAAAGATTCACTATGCAGTGTCTTGGTGTGGATTTCTTTGGGTTTATGCTGATTAGTCTATGATTAGCTTTTTGAATCCGTAGGTTTATGATTTTTGCCAAATTTGGGAGACGTTCATATTTATATTTTTAACCTCATCCCTTTTCTCCTCTCCTTCTGGACTCAATATTATGAATTTAATGTGTTTTTTTAGTTCCACATGTTCCTGAGATTCTGCTCATTTACATTTTTAGTCCATTTTCTCCTTATTGCTCAGATTAGATAATGATAATTTACATTATTCTAACTTTTGATTCTTCTGTCTTCATTTTATGTTGATCTGTCCCATTGAGTTTTTTTTATTTTAGTTATTTTATAATTTAGTTCTAAAATTTCCATTTGGCTCTTATTTATATATTCTATTTCTTTGCTGAGGTTTTCTATTTCTTTTCTGAGACTGTCTATTTTTTCATGCTTCAAACATGCTCTTAATTGCTTATTGAAGCATTTTTATTATGGTTGCTTTAAAATCTTTGCTAAATAATTCTAACACCTGTATCTTCTCTGTGTTAGCATCTGTGGTAGGCTATATAATGGATCGAAAAGATAACTACATCCTAACGATGGGACCTACAAATAACACCTTATATGACACACACACACACATACACACACACAAGTCTTTCCACATGCAATTAGGTCAAGGATTTTGAAATAAGGGGATTATCCTGGATTATCCAGGTAAACCCAAATATAATCACAAATATCCTTGTAAAAGAGAGGCAAAAGGACACTTGACTATGCAAGAGAAGCAGGCAATATAACCACAGAAGCAGAGATTCCCATGTTGTTACTGCCAAGTAGAGATGAAAGTCTGAGTTCAGCAGCTGGCCTCCATTAACAGTTAGGCAGAGAAGGGTTCCTACTGCTGGTTAAAGGTGAGGGTTCAGGCTATCCATTAGGGCTTCATTCAGTTTCTCCCTAGCTAGGAGGAGGGTTGCTTCATTGCTCTTCCCCCACGTGACCTCCACTGATATTATGTCGGTGGTGGCATTATCACCACTGAATGGTGGTGAACAATCTGACTCCACTAGGCATCCCATCTGACACCTCCCTGGCAGGGAGGGAGAAGAACACATCATTGCTGGAAGTATGGGCATAGAATTTCTGGCTCTGCATGTGGTCTCTACAGACACCACAGTGAGGGAGGGGAGGCTCCCTACAATCTAGTGGAGGTTTATGAGCCAGCTTCCAGTTGGATTTTTCTGACATCTTTCAGCACAGTGGTTTGGCTGCTTTGTGACAGTCTGGCAAGGGTAGCTACATGGGCTCTACTTGGCCTTTGCTATTGATGGCGGTGCGTTGCAGCAGCTATTTCTGTGGTATGTGATTGTAGTAGAATGGTTTTAGTCTAAAAAGTTTCTGTCTTGCTGATTGCTACTTTCATGGTCCCTTGGCTAGAAAGAGGAGTCTTTGTCATTTTATGTTTTTATTCACATTTGCTGAGATTTCCAGTTAGTGTCTCTAGTATCCAGGCTGGGCTATGTTAGCTGGCAAGAAGAAAACCCAGGGAACTCCACTATGTCATTCCTTTGGTCCTGAGGCCCCTAGCTAGCCTGCTCTTTTCTCTCCATCTTTCAAAATCTTGTATTTGTTTAATATATATACATATGTACAATTGTGTGTATATATGTATATACACACATATACAATTGTTGTATATAAAAATATAAAATAATTTGTTATACTTAGTGGGGGGAATAGGAAAAAGTAAATCTACACTACCTTCTTAGAAGCAGAGGTACCCCTGTATGTTTTTAAAACCATACAACCTCTATAAATAAATGATATTCATTCTATTAATGCACATTCTTTGATAGATACTGTCAACTTTTAACTTCTCCCTACTGAGAGAATTTTTTAAATTCTCCCTACTGAGAGAATTGCTCACTGACATAACCTACTATCTTGATGACCATGCTTGCTACTGTCTTACCCCTTTTATTTCCACCTCCACCTCTACCAGTAACCGATACAAGTGATGGTCAATGGATGAAGGTTAGCAAATCCATAGACCTTCAGGAAGCTTAGCTAAGGCTGGAAGTGAGAAAGTTAGGAGAAACAGGTAAGGAGAAAAGTGAAGAAAATGGAAAAAAAGAGAGCCAATAGTAATAGAATGGAGAAAAAAGGGCCAGTCATGGTGGCTTATGCCTGTACTCACAGCACTTTGGGAGGGTGAGGCAGATGGATCATCTGAGGTCAGGAGTTCAAGACCAGCCTGGCCAACATGGTGAAACCCCATCTCTACTAAAAATACAAAAAATTAGCTGGGATTGGTGGCATGTGCTTGTAATCCCAGCTACAAAGGAGGCTGAGGCAGGAGAATTACTTGAACCCAGGAGGCGGAGGTTGCAGTGAGCCAAGATCGCACCACTGCACTCCAGCCTGGGTGACAGAGTGACACTCCGTCTCAAATAAGCAAATAAATAAATAAATATAAAAAGAAAGAAAAAAAGGGATAAACTGTAGTAAAAGCCTTGACCGGGTAAAATTCATGTCCAGTACTAAAGAGAAATCAAGTAACAGATGTAATAAAAGCAAACACTGTGTGGTGCCTATTTTTTCAAAAACTTTTCTTGGTACTTTAAATATATCAAAATTCATATAACCCATAAAGTAACCAAATTAGTTAAGTTCTGTTATTAGACTGATTTACAGCTAAAGAAACTGGGACACAGATTGCTCAAGATCACTTACACGAGGGTTTTTATCTTAAGCCTCACATATAGTTGGATGCTATGATATTGACAATATCTCTCTGTTTTTGAGCTTAAAAATATCATTTTCATTTAATTTCATCTAACAGCTTCAGAGCCCATGCAGTCTCTTAAAAGCAGAGATAAGAAGCCAGTCATTAGACAGCAGAAACTGGAAAAGAAGAAGAAACATAAGGGAGAGGTGATCGGGCTGTATAAATTCCATTCCAGTGAGTCTTATCTCTCTGCAGTTAACATTCAAAGATTATTCCTATGAATTCTTTTTGTATTCTTATGACAAAAATCACTTTGCTAGCTAGTTTGGTTGAGTCTCTTTTCCTTTACGACTCCCACAAATAGATTGCAAACTACAAAAAGGGAGGGAAAAAAAAACACTTTTAGTACTAAAATCTAGACAAAGAAAATCTGAAAAGGAAGCCTGCTGAAAATTCTTCTTGGAACAGGTCAGACTCTATTTAGATTCTAAAATTTGGTATGCTCAAACGAATTCCTCAGCATTTGTAGTGACGGAAGACATGAAAACAGTTAACAGTCCTTTGCACTTATATTCCTTTCTTCACTGAAACCAGCAGCAAAGATGGGGTTGACTCGGAAGATTGTGCCAAACCTGCCAAATAAACCACGTATGGCCTTTAATTTAAAAGAATCTAAAGAAGCAAGTGAATGTAATCAAGTATTTGGAATTCTCTCCTCCCCACCATCCAAAAACATACCTGGTCATTTTTCTCATTATTTGGCAAATACTCAACTGCATTTCAAGGTATAAATTAACAATAATCATTTTTTTCCACAACACTTGTCAGGATAATATATAGTCACCCATGTAACAGAAGGTGTTCAGAATTAATAATTGGCAAGCTTAGTTTCTAGCTTGAATGGTATTTTCTGCAAAAACTAGCAAAAACATTTTTAAAAGTAAGACTACGTTGCTGAATTTCCACACCTTTGCTCTTAAAATTTTCAGAGATAATCAAACCCAGGTGAGTGATTCTCACTAAAATGAAACCAAGACTGTTTTGTTTTTTTTTTACATTTACAATAAGAAATTACTTCCTCAAGTCCAAGAATATTCTAAGTGTGCATGATCAGTGTCTTCTCTACATTTAGGCAAATTTACTTGGGCAGATAGATCCAATCAGTAGGTTTCTAGTGGAGCATGAAATAAGGAGAGTAAGATGAATAGAATATATATTGACATTATGCTAAAATCACCTCACCATTCCTCTCACAATCTAGATAGCCTATCACTCATAATGAAACTTCATTTGCTAAAATCCTATGAATCTACTTCCTCACTAAATTCAACCTTGTCACCAAAAAAAAGAGAAAACAGTCCAAAAATTAGGACCCCTGAGCACAGATACTGTCATTATGTCTAGTCTTTTTCTAAGTTCCCATTGCTGACAAACCCTTAATAACCACTTCTAATTGATGCATGTTTTATGTAGATATTATAGCTCAATTGAAACAATTTACAGTCAAGTTCCACCTGCCAAGATGCTTCTATATCTTTTGGGATACATTGCATGTACGTGTTTTGATGCATTAATTGTTATTATTCCAGTGATGGACCAAGAAGAGTGGGCATTGGGAGAGTCCCACCCTGCAGGGAGGATTATTTTCTCCCTGACACAGTATAGAAATGTGGGTCTTATGATAATAAAAAGTGGAACGCAATTTAGCTGATTTTAAAAATATGAGTTCTTTCCAGACAATGCAGCACACCCTTATTGCTTCACTCTGGGATGGCTGCTCCTGTGACTCTGAGCTTACCGCTCAATTAGTGGTTTCTTCTATTATGGCTATTATTTTAATTTAACTTTCTTTTCTTTATGATAACTCTCTATTCATATATAACTCTATCAGCCAGAAATCTGTCAGGAAAGGAGAAGCCACTTTACTCATTTGGTCTGTAAATGGTTTAATGCAGCCACTGTATTAAACTGTATCTGATCCACACAGCCTCCTGAGAATGATGGCTCCACTCTTTCTCCCTCAACTCTCATACAAGTTCCTCTTATTGACAAATGCTAATTCCCTCATAGAAAAAGGGATTCTGGGAACCATGGTTCTCAGCCTTAGATTATTATGGTGAGGTGATGCTGAGTCGACAGCAAGGTGCAGCACAACAATTTAAAATATATTATACACAAGCTATCTTCGTATCTGTTTTCAGTTGTACTTCCTTAAGGTCTTGGGTAAAAAAAATCTTAGGGAGCATGGGTAAGAGAAAGTTACAGTGTTAGATTAAACTCTACTTGGGGCCAGCTGTGGTGGCTCATGCCTATAATCTCAGTGCATTGGGAGGCCAAGGCGGGAGGATTGCTTGAGGCCAGGAGTTTGAGACCAGCCTGAGTAACATAGCCAAGACCCCATCTCTACAGAACTGAAAATTAAAAAAAAATTAGCCAGGGAGGTTTGCTTGAGCCCAGGAGTTCATAGTTACAATGAGCTATGATCATGCCACTGTACTCTAGCCTGGGAGACAGAACCAGTCCCTTTCTCTAGGGAAAAAAAAAATCTACTTATCTATTTCTAGTTTCAAGGGCCTTACTGTTGAATTCATAGTTAAAAAGTCATGCACTTTCATGAAGTTTCATCTGTAATAATAAAGCTGATTTCCTTTTCCTCTTCCTCCTCTTTTTGCTTCTTATTCTTATCTGTCTCCTACCCTCAGCCCATCCTCATCTAGCCTTTGTCCACCTTACATATTCAATATTCACAGTTTCGTACTCTTTCATTTATATGTTACTTTGTATTCTTATAAAGAAATGAAGAAGGTTAATAGGTTTCATTGTAATATACCATATCTCTATATATTAAAGTGAATTTAAACATAAAAGTTATATAGTTTCAATTGTTTTACAAAAATATTATTTTATACTGTAGCTCTCTGCATCTTGTTTTCTCCTGTAACTCTGTCTCCAAGCCAGCTATTATTGATTTATTTCATTCATTATAATGACTTAAATATACCATGATATAAATAAACTACAAAATATTTAAGCATATTCTTATTACAAAATAATCATTTTACCTACTTTTTTTGCTACTACAGTCAAAGACATCAACATCCAATTGCATATGTTGATATATGTCAGTTCTTTTACTTCTAGAAATAGATTTGCAGGGATGGCATTATTAAAAGATAGGCACATAAAATGATAAAGGAAGTCATTAGGTGACTTTTTATATGCTGTAAAACTCATTTTTCTACTATGTTTGAGAACACTCCGTTTTCCACATCCTTGCCAGTCAACGTTGTCTACTTTATTTTTCCTTCTACCAATGAAATATGTGTAATGTATATGTCAAAATGTTATAATACTTTAATAATCCTTTTCCTAATTTCTAGGAAGGACAGGTCTTAATCATGTTATTTATTGGTAATGTGAACACTTAACCTTGTAATAGTTCTCTTTTCAAAATATTTGCTTGTTTTCTATTCAGCTGTTTATATTTAGTACAATTGAAATTTGAATATACAGTGTTTGAACTACGGTTGGAATTACGTCCCCCCAAAATTTATATGTTGAAGTTCTAACTCCTGCTATCTCTGGATGTGATCCTATTTGGAAGCAGGATTGTTGCAGATGTAATTAGTTAAGTTCAAAAGGGGTCATATTTTCGTAGGGTGGATCCTTACAAAAGAATGGCCTGTGAAGAGACAGACAAATGCACAAGAGAGAATGCACGTGAACATGAAGAGGTGGGGGTGATGCATCCACAAGCCAAAGCATGCTACAGATAGCCCGAAAATATCAGAAGCTAGGAGAGAGGCCTGGAACTGGTTTTTCCTCTCAGCCCTCAGAAAGAACCAACCAACATCCTGATCTCAGACCTCTAGGCACAAGAACTGTGGAACAATAAATTTCTGTTTAAGCCACCCAGTTTGTGAAACTTTTTTATGGCAGCCATCACAAATTAATACATGTAGTTAGATGAAAATTTTATTTTCTTTTAGATGGAGTTGTGACAGCTACATTTATTAAATTACGTTGCCTCCACTGAAATGAAATATTACTTTTCTCATACACTAAATTTGTTATTGATGTATATATATATTCTCAAATATAAATATATAAAATTCTACATTGTCAAATCTATCAGAATCTGTTTTCTCTATTCCATGTTACTGACTTATTTGTATATATTCTTTTTTTTTTTTTTTTTTTTTTTTTTGAAATAGTGTCTCACTCTGTCGCCCAGGCTGGAGTGCAGTGGTGCCATCTCAGCTCACTGCAACCTCCACACCCCAGGTTCAAATGATTCTCATGCCTCAGCCTCCTGAGTAACTGGGATGATAGGCACCTGCCACCACGCCCAGCTAATTTTTGTATTTTTAGTAGAGATGGGGTTTCACCATCTTGGCCAGGCTGGTCTTGAACTCCTGACCTCATGATCCACCCTCCTCAGCCTCCCAAAGTTCTGGGATTACAGGTGTGAGCTACCGCGCCTGGCCATATTTGTATATAGTCTAATACTCATCAGTGGGATACTTTTTCTAATAGCAGAAACTTTACCATTATTTTTAAGATTCACATACTTTTCGTATGTACTGCTATTAATTGATTTTTATATAATCATGAGTCATTTAAAACTAATTCTCAACAACTAAGAAAAAAACCTCTGTTGGAATTGTACTTGGCATTACATTAAGTTTATATATCAACATTTAGAGAATAATTAAATTTGTTATGATATTCTTTCAATTCATGAACGTGATTTGCCATCATTTGTTCAAATATTTTTATATGCTTTTTTAAGGCAGTAAAATTGGTAAAGGTCATGGTTTTTAAACTAATTCGTTTCTAATTTTATTCTATTTACAGAGACAGTATTCGTATTATCAATGTTTATATTACTTCTCATCTTTGGATGTGAATTCATTGAAATCTCTTTGCAACCTCAGTGTCTTTATGGTCAATTGTCATGTCTTTTGTTCTTCAGTTTTAGATTTATATATGATAGAGATATACATGTATAGTATTTATAAACATAGATATATATGTACAGACATGTGTATGTATTTAAGACTTATATTTCAATCATATTCAATTTGAATTGTTTTGTCCATATGATACTCATGGACATAGAGTAGCATCACATTACTAATATTGTTCTGGCTATGTTTCTTTACTACCAACTGTCCTATGTGTATATCAGCGGTGTTCTCGTGACTTTCTGCTTGAAGTTTTTCAGCCTTTATGAGACAGTTAATGACACTAGAAAAGCCCTCAGGCCAATACCAGATGTAAGTTGGAGAAAATGTTTCCTGGGTGTCCTGCCCCTGCTGTGGTCTAACTCTGAGCTCTGTTCTATATTGTCTTCCAGCATTCCTAGCAAGGATAGGTTTCCGTGGCCTGCAGCAAAAATCCCTGATTAGACATCCTTTCCTGGCTTCCTTAACTTTTCCTGTATCACCTTTCTCCTACTGTACACATGCTTTTTCGGATTATCTCCCAACTGACTTCATATCATTGTCTCAGAATGCATTTCCTGGTTAACCCAGTCTGAAACAGTTTCTATTTTTCCTTACATCCCTTGCAGTTTTTACTTTATAAAAATGTTCACTATGTTAAATCTTTAAACTGACTGTAAGTCTTTAGCAAAGAAAAGTACTATGTGTTGCTTCCCTTACTGCTTTTTTTTAAAAGAAAAATTAACTCCCACTTTGTCAGTCATCTGGATTCTAGATTGCAAACCTTGCTTTCTTCTCAATTGCTCCTACTCAGTAGAATCATATTCACTTTTTTGTTTTTAACTTTTCTGAGTCACTTTATGTTTCACAGTCCTATTATATGTCATACTACTATATTTTGTTCTGTTAGCCAATCTGAAAATTATTTTCTTTGTTTTGATAAATTTAGCCATGTGTGTTTTTGACATGACTGATGAGTTTGGCCTCAGTTATATCTAATAATAGTTTCATGTTTTACCCTTTCACAATATCATCTGTTTTAGTTTGTCTTTTCCATTTATGGCTTATCTTGTAGTTAAGACAATTTTTTTCTCTCTTTCTCCCACTTTAATAATTTTACTAAATCTGCATAGTGTATAACAGTCACAACTCTACCATCCCTCTCACGCTTATTCTTTAGTACTAGTTCTATAGTCATATAAGTATTCAGGGCTCACCACTCATACTATGCCAATGGCTTTCCAGTGACTTTGGTTATCTAAAATGTATTATCTGGTAGGTTGCACGGGAACAATATTTCCTGAGTTCTTGCATGTTCGTGTTAGCCTACAGCTTTGATACTGAATATCATTTTTGCCTGAATAGAAAACATTTGGCTCACATTTTCCTTCCTTGAGTATCCTACATATATTAGTCCTTTGTCTTATAGCATAAAACATCCTTGTCAAAGAGTTTGACATCAATATGTTTTTCTCTCCCTTGGAAGTGACCTGATATTTTTTCTGTTTTTTTTTCTTTTGCATAGTGAAAATACTTTTAAAAAAATTTCATTTCAAGACCAAAAGATTCACTAGAATAAGTCCCAATGTTGGCCATCGCAGGACAGTTTTGCCAGGAAGACTATATAGTTTCAAGTCTTTATTTCAGGAAATTTTCCTAGAAATAATACATAGGTCCAAATCTTGATTTATTCCTGGAAATATTCCTAGGAAAAATAGATTAAATTTTGAAGACAACACCAGTAGGAGAGAAGACAAACTGATTCCTTGTTCAAGAAAATCTCAGGCACAGAAGCTCAAAATATCTTTTTAATTTCCTATGCAAGCCATTTTCTCCACAGTTTTAACTTTTATCTGCCACTGAAACACTTCTTAAACTTCAATTCAGCTGTCAAAAATCAAATGGAATTTCACAAGATCATGTTTAGTTTCTTACTTGTTGTATTTCTTTCATTTGAATTTGATTTCATTGCATTTAGGTTGCTTTACTATAGTGTCATTATCATGATGCCCATGAAGTGATTGTTGTGAAACATAGATGCTCTGCTCCATTAATCAAATTCTAGCTCACTGTGTGGCTCATCCCACTATTATGGTTGGCAGAACCTAAACATGCTGCAACTTCCTCTCCTTACCCCATCTGTATCTTCATATGTCTTAAAAAGTATTATTCCCATACTGATTTAATGCTTCTATTTATACTATTGTAATATATCAAAGATTTCCAAGTGTCAGTACTCATATAATTAAACTGTGGTAAACTCTCTAGCCAAAAAATATCAGATTGTTATTTATAAAATTAATTTCTTTTTATCCTATAATACAATCTGATACATTACACAAAACAGTACTATATAATATTGCACTTGAGAAAGTTTTTCTACTCTGGACTTCAGTTTTATCATACATAAAATGAGGACTTTTTACTAGATCCCAAAAGTTTTGAGTATTTCCTCCTGTCACCCATTATAGAGGAGTGGGAGGTAGAGTGAATGAAGTCCCAGGAACTCCAATGCTTGCCTTCTCTAGCCAGAATAACTCTGAAGTTCTCTCTTTTATACACTGGAGTTCCAGGAAAAAAATGAGTTTTGAAAAATTTTCAAGGCTAAAAAAGAAGTGCTAAAATAACTGCATTGGATGATTATAAAGGTGATTCCTAGACTTTAAATGAAAACAAAGAAAGAGGAAGGAAGGAAGACGGAAGGAAAGAAGGAAGGAAGGAATGAAGGAAGGAAGGAAAGAAGGAAGGAAGGCAGGAAGGGAGGGAGGGAGGGAGGGAAAATTCTTATGCTTCCTTGATTTTCTAACTTAATCCTCGAAGATAATAATTATTTTCTTTCCTAAGGATTATACATGATATCATTAAGCCGGATAAAAAGAAGTTCCAAATGATGTAGTGTATAGACTGTGACTGCTGTCACATGTTATTTAGAGAGAAAATATAAGGACCTAATAATCAGTTGTTTTGCATCAGTGTAGTCGCATACCTTTTTATGCTGGATCTCTTTTGTTTAGGTGGGTACCCATGATTTGTAAAATATTTTGCATATCTTTCTTAAAACTCAGACATGCCTAGCAAGAAAGCACTGTAGACATGTAATTGTGAGGGAGAAATAATCTGAGCACATCTTTGTTTACATTTCATCATTTTTGATAGTATATGCTTGCACTCAGAAAATTATTTTGCTAAGTTTCAACATGTAACCTTTATTCATAAGATTGGCTCACCTCTTGCATAAAGATTAAAAATATAGAAAAGATGAACATAAACTCTTAAGAGCAGACAACTCCTGTTTTAATATTGGTTATCATAGGTATGATGTTGTGAGAAACTAAATAAAAATCTATATGTTTTCACCTATTTTTATCTATCGGCTATATTTTGGTATGTTTTTTAATCTCAAAAATATAGCCTATTAAGCTATCACTTGTCAGAGGACACACACCTCAATAGTCTGTAATTCGAAGTTAAGAGTCTTGGATAGCAAAATTAAGACGTTTGCTTGATTTTGCTTCACATGAGTTACTGTTCCTTCTAGAGAAACACAAAAAGGGATACAAATAGATAGCTTCTCCCTCTTGTGCTGTCTTTCTTAATAGGTACTGCACTTGACCCAGGAGTGGATTTTAAAAATTAATTCTAGGCCTGAACTGCTAACTTTAGCCTTTCAAGTGTAACTATTTTAGAGTCCAGTTTTTCAGAGTTGAACTCTGGTGGCCATTTTAGCAAGGCTATTTTGACCCAGGGGATCTTTTTCTACGGGGCTTGGAATCTGCAAGAAATGTGGCTAAGACATAGATTGAAAATTAGCAAATGTGTTGTACATATTACTTGATAATTGAAAAAAAGAATTAAAAAGTGAATTGATTTGCTACTCAACATTATCAAAATGTCCCTGACATCAATCTAACATGTCAACATGGCATACACATGAGCCATTAGCACCTACACAGGCCTGTCTACAATCTGCCCTTGTGCTCAAGGGAGGAATGGGCATCCCTTTCCTTTGCTTATCTGTTCTCATTACCTGAGGAATGTTCTACCTACATCCTTTTCCATGCCTATTTTATCCCCTGTCCACCCCTCAAATCCAAATTCAAATTACTTCGCAGTAAATTTTCTATTCCTCAATTACTCCTGGCCACAGAGGAGTCTCCCTTCTTTAATTTACATAACACTTATAATCTTCTCCAAACAATTTATACCTAAATATAAAACTTATTTGGCTTTCTAGACATTTTAGCTGCTTTTCTTTAGGTAGCTATTAATGTTTTTGAGACCAGAAACTAGATATTTCTCTTTGCTAGCGAACTTCAACCTAGGTGCTTAAGAAATACAGTTTTTTTTTTAAATAGGAAAAAAAAGTCAAGACTGAATTGCAAACATGTTTCTATCACATAAATATGCATATTATTAAAATATGTAAAAATCTGCATTCCAGTCGATCAATAGCCACCACCCCACTCCCTCATCTCCCACTCCCCCCAAGTTCTCCCTCACTAACCTGGAAGCCTCCCCTCAATCCATCAACTAAAGGGGTAATACAAGGCGCAAAAGAGGATGCCAGCTCACCGCTCCAGTCTCATGGCCACTACTATCTGTTCTGAGGTGTTGTTCAGGTGCTACAGGGATGATACCACTAATTAATGCTTAATATAGCTTGAATCCAGGAGATAGTTTTTCCTTCAGTAGAGGTCTGTTCATAAAGTAAATTTTCATTCTTTTTTGCTTGGGATACAGAGTCTCACTCTCTTTCCCAGGCCGGAGTGCAGTGGCACAATTATGGCTCAGTGTAGCCTCAACCTCCTGGGCTCAAGCAATTCTCCTACCTCAGTGTACCAAGTAGTTGGGACTACAGGCATACACCACCATGTCCAGATAATTTTGGGTTTTTTTTTTTTTAGAGATAAAGTCTGGCTATGTTGCCCAGGCTTGTCTCAAACTCCTGGCCTCAAGTGATCCTCCCACCTAGGCCTCCCAAAGCACTGGAATTATAGGCGTGAGCCACTAAACCCAGCCTTTCATTCTTAATTTAAAATATTACCATATAATCCTTTTCCAATAAGAAAAACATGTGCTATAAAGAGCCCATGTTACTTTCCAACTTGTAATATATATTCCCTTGTAATAATAAGCAAAGTGCTTTTGCTTATTATATACAGATGATGACCATATTACTTTTAACACCAAATTATTCTGCCTTTTAGAAATTAATGGTATTTAAATGATAACATAGGAAGTCAAATTATTTATTTGCCATTTCTCTAGAATCCCATTTGCATATTGGGTTCAGATATCCCTAAAATAATATTTCATTGTATTAATTTATCTTAGCTCTGAAATATGCCACTCTGTTTTTCAATAGCAATGGTGAAAGTAGTCCAAGGCAAATTTTAAAATGCTTTTATAAGTAATATATCTAGAAGCCTATAATTGAAAGTAATTAAAATATTTTTGTGCTGATGGACATGCAACGAAGGACAATATTATTGACTCAAATATTTAACCAAACATCTGTTCTTGATCATAATTCCTTCTTAAATTATCACTCTGTTTTATATTTAAGAAATCACTCAACGTTTTACAAGGGCAGTTACCTTGTGAATATGATATTAGAGCTATATGTTTGATACTTCATGGACTTCATGACTCCATTGGAGACATCTGCCCTTTTGGTTACTGTGTACCTCTTTTCCAATATCCAGATAAAATGGATGTAGATGCTTTATTTGATGTCCCCATGTAACATATATGATTCTACATTGTCCAGTCTTATGGAGTCATTTTTCTTATTTGAGAACCCCAAATTTAGTATGAGCTTCAATTATGAATTACTGAGGGAAGTTTTTCAATATGCTCCCCTTCTTGTTTCTGAGAATCCCTACAAAATACTTGCTTGCTCCACAAAACTATTTTGTTTCTCACTTATCACCTTCCCCAGCCATTTTACCCCAGACAGCCTTTCCATTTCTTGAAGGACCTCCCTTAGTCACTATGACATAACCCGGCCATTTTCCTTTTTCTCCTTCCATGCAGAATGGACATTGACAAATTTCTTAATTCATTGGAACACAGGCAACAAAAAAAAAAACCTTCATAATGTTAAATTACTGTACCTAAGGACTGGAGATAAAATTAAAAAGCTAAGAAGGAAAATATAAAGGTGGATGTTCACGGTAAATATTATTCTAAAATGGCCATGAAACTTTCTCTGTTTATATGAGCACTCTGTTCCCCCAATGAATATACAGAGTTAAATTCCCCACCCTTTGAATATGAACTGACCAAATGAAGCGCTTTGATCAATAGAATTTTATGGAAATGATACTGTATCTGTTTGGGGCCTAATTTTCAAGAGACTTTTAACTTCTACTTTTTTAGAACTCAGTCACCATGTCATCATAAAATCAGATTATTCTACTACAAAGTGACATCCCTTAGAGAAGCCCTGGAAGATAAGTCATAAGGAGAGAGAGGGCACATGAAGGAAAGTTGAGGAGCCCTGGCTAGCAGGAAGCACCAAACCTTCAGAGTGTGAATGAGCCCTCCCTGAACTTTTAGTTCCACCCATCCCCCAGAAGAGGACAACTGGATAAGTGATCCCAGCCATACCTCCTGGAGCAGAAGAACAACCCAATTAACACACAGAATCATAAGAAATGATAACTTATTGTTTTAACATGCTGAGTTTTGGAGAAGTTTGTTATGCATAGAAATCTGAAGTCCTTGATATCACTTCTGATGGAGCCAACTTGCCAAATCCCTTCATATGGGGTCATCTGCTTGATTTCTCTTGCCTAAGCACCAACTTCTCCCCATCATCATTTAGATGCTGGTTTACTTCCCATTATGAAGAATAAATCCTTTTGACACTAACAGCCCAGGGTTCTAGACTCTTAACTCATTGGTTTTAAAATTTTGTTTGTTGGCCTTTATTGTAGCAAAATGAACACAATGTAAATTTTATCATTTTATCCATCTTAAAGTGTAAAATCCAGTGACTTTTTGTAACAATTACCAATACCTAGTTCTATCACATTTTTATCACATCAGAAAGAATCCATATTACCCAGAGCCCCTAACAACAATTAATGGATTTTCTCATCTATGGATTTGCCTATTCTGGATAATTCATATAAATGGAATCATTCCATTTGTTTCTGGCTTCTTTCACTTAGCATAATATTTTCAAAGCCCATCCATCCAAATTATTGCTTTGCATAAAGGAAGAAAGAATTCTTCCCCTAGTTAGCATCTTGCTAGAAGTGCCACCCTACCCATGAGGAGGAAAATTTTTAAACTGTTCTCTATTTCAGAGTAAGATCAAGGCATTACTTTCATCTAACTAAGAGGTCCAATGGAGTTGTTTTCTTTCTCAAACAAAAGAGTAGCCTCTTATAAAAAGTGAATTCTATGTTCACTCTTGTGGAAAAAAAAATCTCAGGCAGTTCTGTGTTTAGCAGATTGTCTCCAATGCTTATACAAACTGACACAGATCCTGGTTGTGCGGGTTAATTTTTTGTGTCAATTTGACTGGGCATAGGGTGCCCCGATACTTGGTCAAACAGGATTCTGAGTATGTCTTTGAGGATATTTCTAGATGAGATTAACGTTTGAATTGATAGACTTGAGTAAAGCAAATGGCCCTCCCTAATGTGGGATTTCACCTAATCAACTGAGGATCTGAATAGAATAAAAAGGCTGAATAAGATGGAACTTCATTCACCTGCCTGGCTGTTGAACTGGAACATGGGTCTTCTCATAAACTTAGACTAGAATTTAGACCATTGACTCTCCTTGTTCTCAGACCTTTGGCCTTGAACTAGAGCTACACCACTCACTCTCCTAGGTCTTCAGCTTGCCACTACCTTTCTTGGAACTTCTCAGCTTCCATAATCATGGGAGCCAATTCCTTATAATAAGTAAATATAATACGTGTGTATATATATGTGTACATATGTGTACATATATGTGTACACATATACATACATATACACATATACACACACGTATCTATATAGAGAGATTTATTATCCATTGGTTCTGTTTCTCTGGAGAATTCTGGCTAATATACATGCCTTTTTTCATTTCTTAGCAAATATACTACTAATATATAAACTACTACAAGTAGGTCAGAATAGATATGCATCAGCAACAATGTCTATTCACATCTCCAGAGAAAGTCTTCTCCTTTTTTACAGTATAAAATAATTGGGGGCTAAGAGAAGATTAATACAATTGGTACAGTAAACTACTGTCTTCCTCTTCTTCACCCAATATTCTCCCCAATATAAAATAGGGAAAAAAGTAAAATTGTATTGAAAATATTGTATTTATTTAATCTCTGTTAGTATGATGTTAATGAAAACTAGTGCCTAATTTTCTCACTACAGCTCAGATATGTCTTACTATTTTCAGGTGACCCGAGATTGCCTTTTTCAATGTTCAGTTTTCATAAGTTATGATGGAGACCACTATAAAAAAATCTCACCCCATGAGAAAAGACAGTCAAAAGGTGAAAGTTGGTGCAAAATAAAACTGGTTTGTGTCCAAAGGGAGGGGAGATGTTGAACACTAGCAGTGCCATTCATTTAGTCTATCCTCTGATACAAGCTTCGTGGACTCATGCCTGAATCCTCAGGCAACAGAGTTATGATTCAAAAACTATGTCTGAACTAATAAATTGGAAATTTGAAAAGTCAAGGTGACAGCAGTATTAAGTGCCAGTGGCTTCAGCAATGAGACACAAAAATCTCTTAACATTGGACGGTATTGTTGTTTTAAGTAGTTGAGGGCACGAAGTACAGCATCCTTGGCCTGTATATTAGCACACCCAGCAACAGGCATCAGTAACCATAAGCCAGAAGTCAGTGGCCTCCAGCAACCAGCACTGGCAGCGATTTTGGACCGTATAGCTGTGGATATAGGTAGCTTACCAGGTCAAGAGAGTAGACATGTTGTGGATACCATATTGATTCCCAGGGGACCAGCTTGCAGATCATACTGGAGATATGCTTTGAGAGGGCAATTATGGGGACTGCCAAGTCAGAAGCAGAGATACATTGATTTGTTACTGTTATGGTAAAACACTTTGTCGTCCCTGGTTAGGGTGGCTGATTTTTATCCATAGCAATGTCTTGGCCTATCCTCTGCATTTTCTTCAATGCTGTTTATAAATTCAATGCCACCTGACCTACATAGCAAACAGTTATTTTCAGAAATAGAATAATAGAAGTCCTTTTAACTGCACACATCTGCAGGTAAATTTGTTTCCAACCTTTATTAGATTGTTTACATTAAGTCCACTATTTAATTTTGAAAATGAAACTTTCGATAAAAACTTCAAGCACTAGTTTATGTATAGAAATTTTTGAAATATAAATTAATTTTGAATAATGCAAACTCACACTATATTGTTCAAGATGAAGCTTTTCCATTTAGATTTCATGAAAGATTAAGGCAGCTGAAAAAGAAACGTGGATGGACTCAAAGTAACAGTTTGCATTTTGGTATTGGAAAACAGTAAGATAAATGGTTTTATGTTCCTTTCATTTGCATACATATGTGGCTAAAGACAGGAGAAAGGATCAATAATCTAAACTCTGAAATGGCATTTCAACAAAACAATCTGATGACAAAGATTTTTTCATAGATCAACCAGTTTTATTTTTTCAGCATTTCTACATGAAATACGATAAGCCTCACTTTCCCAACTCCTGCAATTTTAGGGTGAGAAATGCTGTTTTGGAAAATATCCACATGCAATCAACTTGATGTTAGCTAGAAAGTGAAATCATCGTCTCTTTCCCATGTCAATTACAATTATGCTTCAATTTAAAAAGTAATATACAGTGGTATATACATTATTCTTGAATTTAAATCCAATGTCAAACCTTCAAAAAATTCAGTATTATAACAGGAAAAGCACAAATTTATATGGTTTATTATTATTGTAATATAAAATAGTATTATTTTACTTAAAATATATTAAAATATAATATATTACGTTATAATGGAAACCAAAATAAAATATAATAAGCTGATACTGGTAAGTCTCATCTGTGGCACCAGTTAATAGTCATTTTGTTTTAAAGTTTTTAGAATTGTAGAATCTTAGAATTATCTTAGAAGATAATTTCTTAATAATTTCTAACATTCTTTCCCTCATCGTTCTTCCCCTCCCTCACCTTTCTAACCTGTGCCAAGTGATAGTCAGGAAAAGAGGTGTTTGGTTACACAGCTATGAAAAAAATTCAAGAATTCTAACAATGATCATAAGGTTGCATTGAAAGTTAATCTAAGGAAAAAAAATCTCTTACATGAGATGGTTACTATCCAATGGATTTATGTAATCCTGCTGCCAGCAATATTAACACTTTATTTCAAAATATGTAACTGTAACAAAATATAGTATTTTCTTTCTTAAACAATCATTTCATTGACATGTACTGAGCACATTATGTGCAAGACATTGTTGAATATCAAAACAGGCTCTTAACAAAAGGAAAAAATATAATAATCAAAGGGAATATCTGATGGGTCATGTACTCAGCTTTTAGACAGGCATAACTTTATGTCCTTTTAAAATGTGAGAACCTACCAGCTAGCACACCAATGTACCCAGTTATCTTTTTCATTGAAGGTGCAATTTGAACCAATTTGATGACATTTAGGTAATGTAAGCCTTATGAAAACTAATAAAATGAAATAAAACAACTTTAAGATTATTATCAATATAATCTGGAGATTTATTGAGTCATAGCCTAAGCAATCACTAAAAGATGCTAAATAGATTTAGGAAATAATTGTTGCATGACAGAAATAACACTTCGTTTTTTTGCATTACAAATCTTGTTTATAGATCCACATACAGTTTAATTTTCTAATACCATCACATGTAAAATTGCATGTTCTATCATCATAAGTGAATATCTAGTTTTAAGAACTCCTCTTGAAACATCTGCAACATTACCTAGCAACACTATCACAGTGGTCTCCATCCATCTGAGAGGAAATGGTGAACATCTGTTTTGAACACAGTCGGAAAAAAAAAAGCAAAACAATATAAATTTTGATTATGATCAACTCTGACACGAATGTAGATAGGCACAGACTCCTTACATGAGTCAACTTTTAGAGTATTGTTTCTCCTCATACTTTCAGATATGTTGTGAGTATCAAAATGTGCATAGTACATATAGAATTTAAGGTGATAATTTATCAAATTAAAGCATTAAACTTTCAAGCTCTGAAATAGACTTAAAAGCCTGTAGAACACCATAAGGGCTTTAAATTAGTCCTAATAAAAATTGAGTGAGTTGGTAGGCAAGTTATAAATTACTTACAAATAGGCTGCTGAGAAGTCTCAGACTGCTAAATGGGTCGGTCTAATTATATTCTAAACAAAATTACAGAATATGACAGTGTCTATTTTTCTACGACAGTTGAAGCTCATTGATTACTCTGTTGACCACTTCTTCAAATACGATGACTCCAGAATGTTGCTGGAAGCAAATTCAGGAGTAATGATGGACATTCTTCCAAAGACCTTCTCACCAGGGGAGTAAGCCAATTTTATTTTTGTTGCAAGAGTCACCTTTACTTTCTAGGCTGCCCTTGTCACTTGACTTTATTAGTAAACTACAGCAGAAGTGATGCACTGCCACTTCCAGGCCTATCCTGTAATAGACCTGGTAGGTTCTACTTTCTCTATGGGGATCCCAATCATCAGGCTGTAAAGAAAATTGTGCTTTATTACTGAATTAGGAGAGATCAGATAAAAAGCGAAGCCAAATGGAAATGAAATAAGCTGCAAAATGTATCAGTAAAGCTTTATTAGACTTTTCAGTACAGCAGCCATGTAAATACAGGTGATTGAGTGATCTCAGTCCATGCTAAGTTGAAAATATATATACCATATCAGCAATGAAGAATGACCTCAATGGTTATATTAGCAGAGTAGACTCAGCTGAGAAAAGAATTGGTGAACTTGAAGATAAGTCCATTGAAATTCCTTAAACTGAAACACAAAGAGAAAAAGTAAAGAAAAGAAGTATAACAACATTCAAGAGCTGAGGGACAATATCAAACAATTTAAGGTATGTTTCACTGGAGTCCCAGAAGAGATGAAAGAACGGCAACAATGACATATTTGAAGAGGTGATGGTTGAGAATCCATCAAAATTTAAAAAGGACCAAGAACCACAGATGAAAGAAGCTCAAGAAACCCCACACAGAATAAATAGTAAAAGGAAAAACAAAAACCTAGATATAGCGTAATGAAACTGCTAAGAATAAAAGAAAAGGAGGCCTCCCTAAGGCAGCTACAGAAAAAAGACATATACAGAGAAACCAAGAAAGACAAAAATTATGTAAGATTTCTTTTCAGAAAATATTCAACCCACAATAAAAAGTATCAATATTTTTAAAGTATTGGAAGAAAAAAAGCTTTCAACCAGAATTCCATAATTAGCAAAGTGTATTTGAAAAATGAAAGACAAAGAAAAACAGAGAAAAATTATTGCCTATAGATCTGAAGTACAATAAATGGTAGAAGAAATTTTTCAGACAGAAGAAATATGATACTGGATAGAACTTTGGATAACACAAAGAAATAAAAAGCACCAGAAATAATAAAAATGACAGTAATATAAAATATATTTTTCTTATCTATACTAATCTAAAATATAATTAACTGTTTAAAGCAAATATAATGTGTTATGAGTCTTTTAACATATAAAACTAAAATATATGACAATAATAATGTAAAGAATATAATAGAGAAGATGGAATTTTCTCCTTATACAGTAAGTCAACTAAAGTCAACTAATGTAATATTTAAAGTTAGACCGAGATAAGTTAACGATGTATAATGTAAACCCAAGAAAGTATAACTAATAAGCCAGTCCTGGAGATAAAATGGAAACATAAATTTTATTCATTAATCTAAAAACTGAACAGTTTTTGAAGCCACATACTTCCACTTATAAGTGGGAGCTAAATAATAGGTACATACAGATATACAGATTGAAATAATAGACACTGGGGACTCCAAAAGGGGGGGGTGCGGGAGGGAGGGAGGGAAGAAATACTACCTATTGGGTACAAGGTACTCTATTTGGGTAATAGATACAATAAAAGCCTAGACTACATCACTATGCAATGTATCTATGTAACACAACTGCACTTGTACCCCTCAATCTATGAAAATTAAAAAAAATTGGTTTTCAGTATTTAAAATGTGTTAGGCACTGTGCCAGGACACAATGATGAACAAAACGAAGTCCCTGACTTCATAAAGCTTGTACCCTGGTAAGATGGAAAAAACAATAAATAATTAATAAAGCATGTATTTAATACTGCGCAAAAATAAATTAAACAAGCTATGAAAGGATTTAGCAGACTGACCAATCTGGTCAGGAAGTTCTTTGCAAGGAGATGGCAATGAACAATTTTCTATTAATCCAGTAACCTTTAGCCTTATTACACCACTTAAAAATTACAGATACTTTCATTTCATTGTATTCTCAGAAAGAATACATGGTAGTAAGACCGAATAACCTACATACAGATACATCACAATTGCTTCTTATGAGATAGAAAAGCATTCTGCATACCTATCATTTTTACTGAACACCACAGTACACTGATAAATAGCACTGTCAGCTATAAATGCTAAGCTGCTATTTCAGAGTGAATGGAAATATTCTCTAGAAAATAGATTTCTCTTTAAATGTCTGTGTTGATCTATTTTTCAAATAAGTTTATAACAAGATAGCAATAGGATAAATTAAAACCCTTAGCCCAGTAGAAATTCTAATATTTGTTTTGAATGCTGACCCCTTAGGTAAAACACGGTTCATAATGTGATTTTGATTTTCCTTTATAATCAGAACTCTTAAAGCTATTTGCAAAATTTTAATAGAAGTACTTGATATTCGTGATTGCCTGATCAGTGTAGTTATGTACAGAGAAAATTAAGGATAAAATGTCTTCCTAGAGTCTTTAAAATCTTAAAGTCGGCCGGGTGCGGTAGCTCACTCCTGTAATCCCAGCACTTTGGGAGGCCGGGGCGGGTGGATCACTTAAGGCCAGGAGTTAGAGACCAGCCTGGCCAACATGGCGAAACCCCGTCTCTACTAAAAACACAAAAACTAGCGGGGCATGGTGGCGCCCGCCTGTAGTCCAGCTACTGGAGAGGCTGAGGCAGGGGAATCATTTGAACCCGGGAAGTAGCAGTTGTAGTGAGCGGAGATCATGCCACTGCACTCCAGCCTGGGCCAGGGAGTGAGATGCTGTCTTAAAAGAAAAAAAAAATCTTAAAGTCATATATTTTAATTCTAAAATTTTAATTTATATTTGATATAAATCGCCACTATAAAGGGGTTACATTGAAATGACCTTATTATAGAAAGTGCATGAATTTTGCACCGTCTTCAAGCCTTGCATAGCAGGGACGGCTGCAGGAAGCTGCTCTTCTCCTGGCTGCCCCAGACATCCAAACTAAGTCAAATCTTCATGTAACTTGTTGCCTGTGGACGTTCTGCCTTACCAGACTCAGACAACTTGGTAATTATTGCATAGTGAACCTAATTTACAGTATTTAGTTACACTAATAGCAAACTGTCTGAAAAATAAATCAATAAAACAATCCCTTGTGGTATAGCATAAAAATAAAATAATTTTATTTTTTATGCTATATTTATTTTATGCTAAAATAAATTTAACCAAGAAGAAAAAAATCTGTACACTGAAAACTATAAAACGCTGGTGAAGGAAATTGAAAAGACACAAGTGGAAAGATGTTCTGTGTTTATGGATTAGAATACCTAATATTGCTAAACTGTCCACACTACACAAAGCAATTTAAAGATTCAATGAAATCCCTATAAAAAATCCCAATTGTATTTTTCAGAGGAATAAAAAACAAAGACTCTAAAATTTATATGGAACCGCAAAAGGACATGAACATCTAAAATAATATTGAGCAAGCAGGACAAAGCTGGAGGCACCAAATTTTCTGATTTCACAATATATATTACAAGGTTACAGTAATCAAAAGAGTAAGGTACTGGCTTAAAATTAACATATAGATTAATGAAACAGAATAGAAAGCCCAAAAATAAATTCAGACATTCACAGTCATCTTATGTTTGACATGAGTTCCAAGAATACACAATGGGGAAAGGATATTCTCTTTAATAAATGATTTTGAGAAAACTGAATATCCACATGCAAATGACTGCAGTTGGACCCTTATTTCACTCAATATGCTAAAGTCAACTCAAAACGGATTATAGACTTAAACATAAGACTTGAAACTATAAAATGAATAGAAGAAAACAGTAAGAGAAAAACTCCTTGACATTGTTCTGGGAAATAATTTTTGGATATGACCCCAAAAGCACAGGCAACAAAAGCAAAAGTACAGAAATTGGATAGTGTCAAACCAAAAATCATCCTCTGCACAACAAAGAAAACAATCAACACAATGAAGAAACAACCCATGGAATGGAAGAAAATATTTGTAAACCAATATATGTTGGTTAATATCCAAAATATAACAAAGAACTCAAACAACTGAAGAGTAAAAATAAAAATAAAATAAAATAACCCAATTTTAAAGTGGGCAAAGGACCTAAATAAACATTTTTGCAAAGATATAAAAATGGCCAGTAAGTGCTTATCATAACTATTATCAGGGAAATACAATTCAAAACCATAACAAGATATCACACCTATTCAGATGGCTATTATCAAAAAGATAAATGATAACAAGTATTGTTATCACAATCTCTTTTACCTGTGAAATCTATGCGTACAAAGTTTTAGTCATAAATAGGAATTGCACAAAGCAGCTCCATCTCCTAAGGCTGGGACAATAAAGGAGGAATCGGGTGTTATCAGAAGCTAGAAGTGTGAAGGTGAGGGCCTGGACCTGAGCCTCAGGTTCTGAAGAGGTCGCCGCCTGACTGCTGCTGGTACCCTCCAAAGGCTGAATCTGGAAGTAGCAGAGGGAAAAAATAAACACTAGAACAAATTGCCATTGTTTATAGGAAGGTCCTTTACTGAGATGACTCTAATAAGAAAAAAAAAAAAAAATGGAAGCAGCACTTTTTTTTCATACCTCCTGCTTCTTATTTTCTCTCCATTGTACCCTATTGGAATACTTTAACAGTCTTTGGCAAAGGAAGAATATAGTTTTCAGAATCCCAGGAGCAGAATCATAAAGCAAATGGAAGGTGAGTTCAGAGCTGAAAAATAATACCTTAATAACTATCCCAGCAGGAATACTGTAATTTCAATAGGCTGAATGAATTGTAAGTAGAGATTTTAAACTGTTTTCAATTTTATAATTCATGTCTCATTAAGTCCCAATATCTACAGTAAAAAAAAAAATTCATCTAAATAAACTTACCTTTGTAGAACTGGTACATTTTTAAATTTCTATTATCAAAGAAATAACTGTCAGTTCTAAAGCCCTAGAGCTAAGTATCATTCTTATGGACTGCACATTACTGATAGTGATAGAAGACAACATTTTCACTACTTCTTAGTTTTACCAAATGTCAACTGAGTTGCAAGTTGCATTAACTAGGGAATTTCCACTTAGCTGTTTTGGACATTGGTTATTCCAGAAAGTATTTCTTTTCATAATATATGCTTAGTGTATTAGTCAGAATTCTCCAGAAAAATAGAACAAATAGGATACATAATACATATTAAGAACTATGTAAAATTATATACTATATATGAATAGATATATGTACAGACAGAGAGAGAGATTTATTATAAGGCATTGGCTTACATGACTATGGAGGCTGAGAAGATCTGTGAACTGCCCTCCATAAGCTGAAGACCCAAGAGAGCTGGTGGTATAATTTCAGTCTGAGTCTAATGGCCTGAGAACATACTCTTGAGCATGCATTAGCTCTTAGAAGAACCAATGGTGCAAATCACATTCTAAGGGCAAAAAAGACCAATGTCCCAGCTCAAGCAGATAGGCCAGAAGTAAAAAAGTAAATTTCTCCCTTCTTTTTTTTCTATTCAGGTCTTTAACAGATTGGGTGATGTCCACCCACCTTGGGAAGGGCAATCTACTTTGTTCAGCTAACTGATTCAAATGCTAATCTCACTCAGAAACACTCTCACAAAGATATCCAGAAATAATGCTTAAGAGTTTGGGACCAGCCTGGCCGACAATGGTGAAACCCCATCTCTACTGAAAATACAAATATTAGTCGGACGTGGTGGCAGGTGCCTGTCATTCCATCTACTCCAGAGGCTGAGGCAGGAGAATGGCTTGAACCAGGGAGGTGGAGGTTGCAGTGAGCCGAGATGGCGCCACTGCACTCCAACCTGGGCAACACAGCAAGACTGTGTCTCAGAAAATAAATAAATAAATAGTGCTTAATCTGGGCACCCCATGGCACATCAAATTAACACATAAAATTAACCATCACAACAAATGAATTTATAAAATTTTAAAAAATCTTGATCTGCCATAAGTGAGATGCTTTTTGTTACATGTTTATTAAATTAGAGATCAAGGTCTATAAAATAGAAAGAAATAGATAAGTAAAAAGAAAGAAGAAAAAAATGCAGTTAGTATAGATAACTTTATATTTCCAATATATTACTCATACTAATAACTGGAACTCTTACACATCTTGTTAAGTTGATGGATTTTTATGTTATATATTTTAGGATCATTTTAATTTTCAAGCGTCATGTAAAACTGAGTTCTCAGTCATCAGTAGACATGTAATCCCTGTTATTTGGCATGGGTGCATGACCAAACTGAAAAAAATGACTGAATGAACAAATAAATGAAATTAAATGCTCTCTGCTCTGGGAAATTTTCAGGAACACAAGTTCACCAAATGCATTCTGTTTATTACAAGTGTATATTCATCAGCACACTGGTTAAATTGTATTTTACAATATAAAATACCTAGTTACAACCTATACTCACTAGGAAAAGTATTACCCTCCCTCTTGAAAAAATTATAGTACTTATCAATATCATTAATATCAAAATTGCAATTTGATTGATTGATTGATAAAATAGATAGATTGAGTAAAGTTCCTTGATTCTTGAACATTCCTGAATTTCAGACTTGGAATAGATACAAAAGAGAAGACTGGACTCCTTATTAGTATGGGAAGGTTAGATCTTGAGAGAAAAGTTATAAAATGTGACTATGTTTACCTCGGGTTAACAAAATGAATCATCCCAGCTATATACATTCATAGCAGGTTTGAGAAAAAGTATATGCCCTTGAAAGGAAGAGGATAAATTGGGTATTGCATCTATTCAAAAACTTAATTATAAAGAATTTACTTTTGAAAATTTGCTAAGATTTTCTACAGTAATTGATTCAACTTTGTTACTTTTATTCTATTTCAGAAATATATCATCTTTTCTTTGAGACTTTTTTTATTCATTGAAAGCCAACATAGTCAGGAAATTGGGTTCTTCCACTGAAGACACTTATCAAACAGATTGTTTCAAATTGCCTTGGCTTGGAGACAGAGAGAGTCAGTTTCAGTAAAAGCACTGTTTATTTTAAAAGGAAATATTCATTTTAAAAATACTGATTAAACTTTATTTCTCAGACTTAGAAACGTATCCTTAATAAAAAGCTGTCACCATTATTTTACCTGAACAATGTTTAAAAACATTATTACAAATATATATACATATGTACAGTGTATGGAAATATTTCATCTTACCATTTATAACCAAATAACTTTAAAGTAGAGCAAGGAGCTTTCTTCTGAGTATGCATAAACAGATGTTATTCTGTTTCCTCCAAAGATAAGCCTTGGGCAGAAACTTGTATAAATTATGTCTCTAAATAAATCTCAATAATGCTTCATCTGAAATCAAACAAGTAGGTTATATAATTTTCAAATGTTGGAACTGTCTAGTCTTTTCATTTCTAATTTAATTTTATTATTTTCAGAGAGCTTGACATATCTTAACACAAGTTTTTTATGAACTTGTGTTTCATTAAAAACTCGTGTTAAGATATGTCAAGCTGAAAATACTTTGAGCTGAAAATATTTTCTAATTTTCTTACCCTGTAACTTTTAATAAGAGTAGGTTACGTAATTCCAAATACTGGGGAATGTTCTAGATTTTTTATCTTTAATGTAATTCCATTCTTTTCAGAGAACTACTCTGCTGTATTTATATCATTTGAAATATATTAAGATTTGTGCTATAGCCCAACATATGGTCTATCTTGATAAATATTCCATATGCACTTGAATACATATTCTGTAGTTTTTCTATCCAGTGGTATGAAAAATTAAGTGAGATTGGTTCACAGTTTTGATCAGATCCTTACTGATTTTTTGGTTACTCATTTTATCAAATACTGAGAAGAGTGGCTTAAAATTCTCAACCCTGATAATTAATTTGTCTCTTTTTCTCTCATTGGGGAGTTGTCATAGATGTTTTATTTTACATATATTGTTATAGAGCTTTTACATTTACATCTAGGAGTCTTAGGTCTTTTTGATAAATTGTTTCTTTAGCAAGTGAAATACCCTCTGACAGCATTTCTTGTCTTGAAGCCTACCTTGGCTGACATTAATACAGCCATATCTCCTTCCTTTTGTTTAGTGTTTGCATGGCATATCTTTTTTTCCTCTTACTTTCACCTCTATATTTAAAGCACATCTTGATTACATCTCTGATAGTTGTGCCTTGTCTTTTAATTGCCTGACAATTTCTGACTTAAAATTGGAATGTTTAGTCCACATATATCTAATGTAATTATTGGCATAATAGGGCTCATATGTCAATATGGCCCTATTTTGCTTTCATTTGTTTTGTTTTCAAATTTTATTCTACACTGTTCTGATCGAATTAACTGATGAGTTATACAATCCAGTTATCTTATTGAATACTGCCTTTTGATTTATATTTAACTCTCCATTTAAAAAAAAAAAACTACTCCTAGCTACTATTAAGCCTACTATAAACTTTCCACTACAGTTCTTGCATCACTTGTTTAGTATTTCCATTTTGTTGCATTTATTTATTTATTTATTATACTTTAAGTTTTAGGGTACATGTGCACATTGTGCAGGTTAGTTACGTATGTATACATGTGCCATGCTGGTGCGCTGCACCCACTAACTCATCATCTAGCATTAGGTGTATCTCCCAATGCTATCCCTCCCCCCGCCCTCCACCCAACAACAGTCCCCAGAGTGTTATGTTCCCCTTCCTGTGTCTATGTGTTCTCATTGTTCAATTCCCACCTATGAGTGAGAATATGCGGTGTTTGGTTTTTTGTTCTTGCGATAGTTTGCTGAGAATGATGATTTCCAATTTCATCCATGTCCCCACAAAGGACATGAACTCATCATTTTTTATGGCTGCACAGTATTCCATGGTGTATATGTGCCACATTTTCTTAATCCAGTCTATCACTGTTGGACATTTGGGTTGGTTCCAAGTCTTTGCTATTGTGAATAATGCCGCAATAAACATACGTGTGCATGTGTCTTTATAGCAGCATGATTTATAGTCCTTTGGGTATATACCCAGTAATGGGATGGCTGGATCAAATGGTATTTCTAGTTCTAGATCCCTGAGGAATCGCCACACTGACTTCCACAATGGTTGAACTAGTTTACAGTCCCATCAACAGTGTAAAAGTGTTCCTATTTCTCCACATCCTCTCCAGCACCTGTTGTTTCCTGACTTTTTAATGATCGCCATTCTAACTGGTGTGAGATGGTATCTCATTGTGGTTTTGATTTGCATTTCTCTGATGGCCAGTGATGGTGAGCATTTTTTCATGTGTTTTTTGGCTGCATAAATGTCTTCTTTTGAGAAGTGTCTGTTCATGTCCTTCGCCCACTTTTTGATGGGGTTGTTTGTTTTTTTCTTGTAAATTTGTTTGAGTTCATTGTAGATTCTGGATATTAGCCCTTTGTCAGATGAGTAGGTTGCGAAAATTTTCTCCCATTTTGTAGGTTGCCTGTTCACTCTGATGGTAGTTTCTTTTGCTGTGCAGAAGCTCTTTAGTTTAATTAGATCCCATTTGTCAATTTTGGCTTTTGTTGCCATTGCTTTTGGTGTTTTAGATATGAAGTCCTTGCCCATGCCTATGTCCTGAATGGTAATGCCTAGGTTTTCTTCTAGGGTTTTTATGGTTTTAGGTCTAATGTTTAAGTCTTTAATCCATCTTGAATTGATTTTTGTATAAGGTGTAAGGAAGGGATCCAGTTTCAGCTTTCTACATATGGCTAGCCAGTTTTCCCAGCACCATTTATTAAATAGGGAATCCTTTCCCAGTTGCTTGTTTTTCTCAGGTTTGTCAAAGATCAGATAGTTGTAGATATGCGGCATTATTTCTGAGGGCTCTGTTCTGTTCCATTGATCTATATCTCTGTTTTGGTACCAGTACCATGCTGTTTTGGTTACTGTAGCCTTGTAGCATAGTTTGAAGTCAGGTAGTGTGATGCCTCCAGCTTTGTTCTTTTCGCTTAGGATTGACTTGGCGATGTGGGCTCTTTTTTGGTTCCATATGAACTTTAAAGTAGTTTTTTCCAATTCTGTGAAGAAAGGCATTGGTAGCTTGATGGGGATGGCATTGAATCTGTAAATTACCTTGGGCAGTATGGCCATTTTCACGATATTGATTCTTCCTACCCATGAGCATGGAATGTTCTTCCATTTGTTTGTATCCTCTTTTATTTCCTTGAGCAGCGGTTTGTAGTTCTCCTTGAAGAGGTCCTTCACGTCCCTTGTAAGTTGGATTCCTAGGTATTTTATTCTCTTTGAAGCAATTGTGAATGGGAGTTCAGTCATGATTTGGCTCTCTGTTTGTCTGTTGTTGGTGTATAGGAATGCTTGTGATTTTTGCACATTGATTTTGTATCCTGAGACTTTGCTGAAGTTGCTTATCAGTTTAAGGAGATTTTGGGCTGAGACAATGGGGTTTTCTAGATATACAATCATGTCATCTGCAAACAGGGACAATTTGACTTCCTCTTTTCCTAATTGAATACCCTTTATTTCCTTCTCCTGCCTAACTGCCCTGGCCAGAACTTCCAACACTGTGTTGAATAGGAGTGGTGAGAGAGGGCATCCCTGTCTTGTGCCAGTTTTCAAAGGGAATGCTTCCAGTTTTTGCCCATTCAGTATGATATTGGCTGTGGGTTTGTCATAGATAGCTCTTATTATTTTGAAATATGTCCCATGAATACCTAATTTATTGAGAGTTTTTAGCATGAAGTGTTGTTGAATTTTGTCAAAGGCCTTTTCTGCATCTATTGAGATAATCATGTGGTTTTTGTCTTTGGTTCTGTTTATATGCTGGATTACATTTATTGATTTGCGCATATTGAACCAACCTTGCATCCCAGGGATGAAGCCCACTTGATCATGGTGGATAAGCTTTTTGATGTGCTGCTGGATTTGGTTTGCCAGTATTTTATTGAGGATTTTTGCATCAATGTTCATCAAGGATATTGGTCTAACATTCTCTTTTTTGGTTGTGTCTCTGCCCGGCTTTGGTATCAGAATGATGCTGGCCTCACAAAATGAGTTAGGGAGGATTCCCTCTTTTCCTATTGATTGGAATAGTTTCAGAAGGAATGGTACCAGTTCCTCCTTGTACCTCTGGTAGAATTCGGCTGTGAATCCATCTGGTCCTGGACTCTTTTTGGTTGGTAAGCTATTGATTATTGCCACAATTTCAGATCCTGTTATTGGTCTATTCAGAGATTCAACTTCTTCCTGGTTCAGTCTTGGGAGAGTGTATGTGTCAAGGAATTTATCCATTTCTTCTAGATTTTCTAGTTTATTTGCGTAGAGGTGTTTGTAGTATTCTCTGATGGTAGTTTGTATTTCTGTGGGATCAGTGGTGATATCCCCTTTATCATTTTTTATGGCGTCTATTTGATTCTTCTCTCTTTTTTTCTTTATTAGTCTTGCTAGCGGTCTATCAATTTTGTTGATCCTTTCAAAAAGCCAGCTCCTGGATTCATTAATTTTTTGAAGGGCTTTTTGTGTCTCTGTTTCCTTCAGTTCTGCTCTGATTTTAGTTATTTCTTGCCTTCTGCTAGCTTTTGAATGGGTTTGCTCTTGCTTTTCTAGTTCTTTTAATTGTGATGTTAGGGTGTCAATTTTAGATCTTTCCTGCTTTCTCTTGTGGGCATTTAGTGCTATAAATTTCCCTCTACACACTGCTTTGAATGTGTCCCAGAGATTCTGGTATGTTGTGTCTTTGTTCTCGTTGGTTTCAAAGAACATCTTTATTTCTGCCTTCATTTCGTTATGTACCCAGTAGTCATTCAGGAGCAGGTTGTTCAGTTTCCATGTAGTTGAGCAGTTTTGAGTGAGATTCTTAATCCTGAGTTCTAGTTTGATTGCACTGTGGTCTGAGAGATAGTTTGTTATAATTTCTGTTCTTTTACATTTGCTGAGGAGAGCTTTACTTCCAACTATGCGGTCAATTTTGGAATAGGTGTGGTGTGGTGCTGAAAAAAATGTATATTCTGTTGATTTGGGGTGGAGAGTTCTGTAGATGTCTATTAGGTCCACTTGGTGCAGAGCCGAGTTCAATTCCTGGGTATCCTTGTTGACTTTCTGTCCCGTTGATCTGTCTAATGTTGACAGTGGGGTGTTAAAGTCTCCCATTATTAATGTGTGGGAGTCTAAGTCTCTTTGTAGGTCACTCAGGACTTGCTTTATGAATCTGGGTGCTCCTGTATTGGGTGCATATATATTTAGGATAGTTAGCTCTTCTTGTTGAATTGATCCCTTTACCATTATGTAATGGCCTTCTTTGTCTCTTTTGATCTTTTTTGGTTTAAAGTCTGTTTTATCAGACACTAGGATTGCAACCCCTGCCTTTTTTTGTTTTCCATTTGCTTGGTAGATCTTCCTCCATCCTTTTATTTTGAGCCTTTGTGTGTCTCTGCACGTGAGATGGGTTTCCTGAATACAGCACACTGATGGGTCTTGATTCTTTATCCAATTTGCCAGTCTGTGTCTTTTAATTGGAGCATTTAGTCCATTTACATTTAAAGTTAATATTGTTATGTGTGAATGTGATCCTGTCACTATGATGTTAGCTGGTTATTTTGCTCGTTAGTTGATGCAGTTTCTTCCTAGTCTCGATGGTCTTTACATTTTGGCATGATTTTGCAGCGGCTGGTACCGGTTGTTCCTTTCCATGTTTAGCGCTGCCTTCAGGAGTTCTTTTAGGGCAGGCCTGGTGGTGACAAAATCTCTCAGCATTTGCTTGTCTGTAAAGTATTTTATTTCTCCTTCACTTATGAAGCTTAGTTTGGCTGGATATGAAATTCTGGGTTGAAAATTCTTTTCTTTTAGAATGTTGAATATTGGCCCCCACTCTGTTCTGGCTTGTAAGGTTTCTGCCGAGAGATCCGCTGTTAGTCTGATGGGCTTCCCTTTGAGGGTAACCCGACCTTTCTCTCTGGCTGCCCTTAACATTTTTTCCTTCATTTCAACTTTGGTGAATCTGACAATTATGTGTCTTGGAGTTGCTCTTCTCGAGGAGTATCTTTGTGGCGTTCTCTGTATTTCCTGAATCTGAATGTTGGCCTGCCTTGCTAGATTGGGGAAGTTCTCCTGGATAATATCCTGCAGAGTGTTTTCCAACTTGGTTCCATTCTCCCGATCACTTTCAGGTACACCAATCAGACATAGATTTGGTCTTTTCACATAGTCCCATATTTCTTGGAGGCTTTGCTCATTTCTTTTTATTCTTTTTTCTCTAAACTTTCCTTCTCACTTCATTTCACTCATTTCATCTTCCATTGCTGATACCCTTTCTTCCAGTTGATCGCATCGGCTCCTGAGGCTTCTGCATTCTTCACGTAGTTCTCGAGCCTTGGTTTTCAGCTCCATCAGCTCCTTTAAGCACTTCTCTGTATTGGTTATTCTAGTTATACATTCTTCTAAATTTTTTTCAAAGTTTTCAACTTCTTTGCCTTTGGTTTGAATGTCCTCCCGTAGCTCAGAGTAATTTGATCGTCTGAAGCCTTCTTCTCTCAGCTCGTCAAAGGCATTCTCCGTCCAGCTTTGTTCCATTGCTGGTGAGGAGCTGCCTTCCTTTGGAGGAGGAGAGGCACTCTGATTTTTAGAGTTTCCAGTTTTTCTGTTCTGTTTTTTCCCCATCTTTGTGGTTTTATCTACTTTTGGTCTTTGATGATGGTGATGTACAGATGGGTTTTGGGTGTGGATGTCCTTTCCGTTTGTTAGTTTTCCTTCTAACAGACAGGACCCTCAGCTGCAGGTCTGTTGGAGTAACCTGCAGTGTGAGGTGTCAGTGTGCCCCTGCTGGGGGGTGCCTCCCAGTTAGGCTGCTCGGGGGTCAGGGGTCAGGGACCCACTTGAGGAGGCAGTCTGCCAGTTCTCAGTTCTCCAGCTGCGTACTGGGAGAACTAATGCTCTGTTCAAAGCTGTCAGACAGGGACATTTAAGTCTGCAGAGGTTACTGCTGTCTTTTTGTTTGTCTGTGCCCTGCCCCCAGAGGTGGAGCCTACAGAGGCAGGCAGGCCTCCTTGAGCTGTGGTGGGCTCCACCCAGTTCGAGCTTCTCAGCTGCTTTGTTTACCTAAGCAAGCCTGGGCAATGGTGGGCGCCCCTCCCCCAGCCTCGCTGCTGCCTTGCAGTTTGATCTCAGACTGCTGTGCTAGCAATCAGCGAGATTCCGTGGGGTAGGACCCTCCGAGCCAGGTGTGGGATATAATCTCCTGGTGCGCCGTTTTTTAAGCCCATCGGAAAAGCACAGCATTCAGGTGGGAGTGACCCGATTTTCCAGGTGCCGTCCATCACCCCTTTCTTTGATTAGGAAAGGGAACTCCCTGACCCCTTGCGCTTCCCGAGTGAGGCAATGCCTCGCCCTGCTTCGGCTCGCGCACGGTGCGCGCACCCACTGACCTGCGCCCACTGTCTGGCCCTCCCTAGTGAGATGAACCCGGTACCTCAGATGGAAATGCAGAAATCACCCGTCTTCTGCGTCGCTCACGCTGGGAGCTGTAGACCGGAGCTGTTCCTATTCAGCCATCTTGGCTCCTCCCCAAAATCTTTGTTGCATTTTTAATTTCTATTTCTCTACTGAGGTTCTTTATATAGTTACTCACTGAGACCATATTTTTCTTGAAGTCCTCGAATGCACTTATACTGTTTTAAGATTTGTCTCCTAAATCTCACATCTGAGCCATCTTGGAGTGTGTTTCTATTCCTTCGCTATATTTTTTTGGCTATGAGTCAAAATTTCATATTTATTTGGAGAAATGGTATTTTTATTAAATTTTGGATATTATAGTTGATATATAGATTCTGAATTCTGTTATCTTTCTCTGCATAGTGTTGATTTTTCTTCCCTAGGCAACTATTGACTGAACTTTTTAAACATATATGGGCTTAGATTTATGTAGTGTTAGGATGGATTTACCTCCTCTAACTTGTGAGTATTCAAACTCCTAGTTCTTACTATCTCATATACTTTGGTTTGGCTATGTTTTAAGATTTAGGGGAGTCTAAAGTAGGCCTTATTATATAATGTGGGCCTTATGTCAAAGGCGTGATCTTTCTGCCATGTCAATTAAATATCCACGTGTTAACAGGGTCTCTCCACTCAGGCTGTGCTGGAACTCAAATGTCTGCTATCACATTGATTGACTTCTATTTATTTTGTTCTCCTGTCAACCCAAGAGCAGCTGATAATTTCACACAATCTTCTCTGGAGAAACCATAATACTACCCACAGCCAAGGCCTTGTAGAGAGCCTCCATGCAGACTTCTGCTTCATCCTCTCTCCCTCTATCCTCGTTGTTCAGCTGCTTTCTAGTGATTGCAAATTTCAGCTGCTTTACCTGTCAAGATTCTGATCTCTGCCTTCTCAGCTCAGGGCCACCATACTCTGTTTGAACTTTTTCTTTCTGCACCACAATTAGGAGGTTTCCCTTGACATAGAGCTTTGGTAATTAGAGGGTTTATTCATAAGCGCCTTCACTCAAAACTTGGCCTATCATCCTATGCTTAAACGTAGTTGTCTCACATAAAAAGTTACCAGATAATTCATAGACTGGAGAAGATATGTGTGGTTCTTAGGTTGAACAATATTGATTATTATGCAGTTTTTAAATGGTCAAATGTCTACATTTCTACATAAGTCCATATAAATAAATAAGTGAAAATAATATAGAGAATTTTTGAAGAGTTTCTTTCATCAGCTGAAAAGAGACAACACAACAGAAAAACAGAGAAAACGTTTATAAAGGGACAATTCACATAAAAGGAAATAATTGGACAATACTAAAAACTATTTCTTTTAACAATGAGAAAAATGCAAATTTTTGAGAACGACCATGCTGGTGGGACAACAACTTGAGAGAGTAATTTGGTGATGTTTAGTCATTTTAAAGAGCACACACTCTACAAGTGAGTATACTAAAGAAACTCTTATTTTCTTTACAAGAAAGTGATGTACAAAGAAAGTGTACAATAAAGTGATGTATAAAGATATTCACTGTGCCCATTTGTATAAATAATAAATAAGTGGAACAAACTAATACTTTCTCAGTAGAATGACTAGATGCAGTGGCTTAGACATAAAGAGGTTTATCAACATTAAATTAATCAAAATAAAAGTTTTAATATTTCTAAAGTTCTTAAAACAATTTCTATTCTTGGCATAGGCTACTTCAGTTCAGGATAAAATGAATGAATTAGATTTAAATATATTAACAAAGGTAAATACTAAAAACAATATTCATTAGAAAATCCATTGGCAAGCGTGTTCTCAGTATGATTTTATTAATGTAAAACTGAAAACACAAAAAGCAATAGAATATAGTGTTACAAATACATTAGAGTGATAAACACCAACTTTAAAGGATATAGGGAGGGCTAAGAGAAATGGTAAGTTGGGTTTTGGTATATATAATTTTGTTTTGTTTTTCTTTTAAATGAAAATTGTAAAGCAAACAAAAAAGGAAATATCAATAAAGCTGCAGACATGTACAAATTTTCAATTTTATTAACAGAGCAGAAACATTATTTTACATATTATTACATCATCATTTTCAGTTCACTTGACTAACAGAGTCTATCAAAAGCAGAGAAAGTGGCAGAGAAATGAAAAGTTAGTTGTCTTTGCTCATGTCGCTCTGAGAAAAGGCCACAGTAATCAGTGAACCTTTGTTCACCAAGCTTATGAAACAGAAAGTCTCAATTATATAAGTCTTGGCAAAAGATTTTTTTTTTGGAGTTTGTTGCATTATCGTAACTAAAAGTGATATGTACTGTTTCCTGTTTATAATCCAGATAATTTAAATTATTTTATCTTAGAAGTTTGAAAATTCCATGAACATTACATAAACATTTTCTTAAAGAAACAAACTCTACATATGTTATTCCGACATAATCAAGGATATTGTTTATTTTCACATTGGTGATGGGGTATTAATTGAATACATTTCTCATTAGTCAGGAAAACTTTCTCCTGCCATGATTGAATTGCATTCTTAGATATGTCTTTAGGGATCAACAAACTTTTCCCCTAAAGGGCCAGGTAGTAAATACTTTAGGTTTTGAGGGCCAGATGGTCTCTGTTGCGACTATTCAACTCTTCTGCATTAGGGTGAAAGTAATACATATGTATCAGTAATACAGAAATAAATGGGCATGTCTGTGTTCCAATAACATTTTTTTAACAGAAACAGGTGGCAGGTTAGATTTGGTCTGCAAGTCATAGTATGACAACACCTGCTCTAGATTGTTTTTAATTCTTCTAATATTCTAGCTGATTGTTTAATGATTTTGCCAAGGATTTTATGTATCTTTCTTGCCTATTATTTTTTATGACCCTCTGGTATGCAAAAGTTAGATACACTGAGATCTGCAAAAATAGAACACTGTGAAAATAACAAGATGATTGGCCAGTATTGTGATATATGTGGTTTTGTCCTTGTTTGAATAGCCTCTTTCTCTTCCTCTATCTGTCTTTAGTCCCTCATGTTTTTGTTTGTTTGTTTGTTTGTTTGTTCTTTCAGAGGCATGATCTCGCTCTGAGGCCCAGGCTGCCAGGCTGAAGCTAAATGGCATGATCACAGCTCACTGCAGCCTTGAACTTCTGGGCTTAAGCAATCCTCCCACCTCGGCCTTCTAAGTACCTGGAACTACAGGCCTGCACCACCACACCCAGCTAATTTTGTTTTTAATTTTTTTCAGAGACAAAGTCTCACTATGTTGCCGAGGCTGATCTCAAACTCCTGGCCTCAAGTGATCTTCCCACCTCATCCTTTCAAAATGCCTATAGCCATCATCCATCATGCCTGGCCCAGTCTTTCATATTCTTACAGATGTGGGTGACTCCCATGTTATACTGGTGAGGAGGCTTAGGAAATTAATATAAACTTGGAACTTATGAAGTCTTTCTCATAAGACTTTTTCACAGAATCAGGTTTCAATTTCTTCTCTCTCTCAACTTCCTGTGGCATCTTGAATGCTATTTATCAATAAAATCCCATACAATTCTGCAAAACAAAGACTGCTAACATTCTTCTGCGTGGATTTATGAAGATTATACTTCTAAGAGAAATCAATCGTGGTAAGAATAACCAGAAGTCCTGAAGGCCCAAAATAGCTAGTGAGACTTGATAAGGTCTTTTATGATTTGTTAGTTAGTGGGAAAAACTAGGAAATTAGAAGAATGTGATTCATTACAAGTTGCATCTACTTCTTAAATGCAGTTCAGCAATAATTCGCTGAAAAAAATCCTTGCTAATTAAAAAAATAAAATGACATGAAATTTATTTTAGAGTGATTATTTGTGTCATCTGTAGGTTGCCAGAGTTTTGTGTTTTGCATCCTATAACAAAACAGATGAAACAGAGGGTTAAGAGCCACAGAGGGATGGTGACGCTCTGCAGGTGTGCTTTTCCATCAGTTTTTAATTAGGCTATGGGTGAGGCACATAAATAGGAAGTGCTGAGGGTGAATATGGTCTTTTTAAAAAAGGAAACAGTGAAAGGACAGAAATCTGTAATCATGAAGACAGACAAGTGGTACTCTGATTTTCTGTAATGTGGTTTTTGTCATTTTAATGCTTAATATTAAGATTAAATGTACGCTATGCTTGGAAGAAAATCATATTTTTATAAATTTAATTGAAATATTTGCAATTTTTTATGACTATCTCTGGGCAAGCCCTTAGCATCAAAAGAAAGTAAAAAATTAAAAAGGCTTGTTTAAAGGCACTTTCTTCTTTGTTATGTATGGCACTTTCCTGTCTTGAAAGAGAATGTTGAAGGAAGTAATGTCCCCGAAATGTCTGATGATAATGTGCCCCTGTACTCAGGCCTTGCCTGGTGAATAATCTTATACAGTCAAATACTCTATTGGAATTCTGATTGAATCAAGTGGCACATAAAGAGTATGCATAAAAGATCATGAAATTCTTGGTGCAAAAGACTCTGAATTCATATAGCATGGCAGTCATGCCTTTGAGAAACAGACATCACAATGGGTTCAGAAATCCTTGATATTTATTGAGGGATATGCCCCAAAAAGCTAAAGGAGAGAGGGAGCAGACAAAAGCAGCCTCCCCACCAAGATGCAGCTTTAAAACCTGTGAAAGGAGAGAGGGAAAAATGAGGTATAAAAGTTTCAGACTGAAATGCAGGTCTGAGGAAGTCTCGGCCAAACTGAAAAGGAATTCCCAAGCATCGTCTGTCCTTTGGTAGAGTGGCTTGGTACTTATAACTCCATGCACAGTCCTTGGCTTGGAGCAACCCACTGAATGCAAATCATTGGCGAGAATGCTGGAAGATCCAAAAGTGCTATGAATAAAGATTATTAATGAACTGTTCTCTTCATGGCAGGCTATCATGAAGATACTTGAGTAGCACAAATCCATGGCCACCATGAAGAGGTGTTCTACATCTTCAAACTGAAACCGTATCATGCATAAGAAAATTTGTTATGAAAAATATTGTCCAGGAAGATTAATATTTTTTTCAATAAAATGTATTTTAGGCCAGGCAGGGTGGCTCAGTCTCTACTCCCAACACTTTGGGAGGCCAAGGCAGGCAAATCGCTTGAGCTCCAGAGTTTGAGATCAGCATGGTCAACATGGCAAAACTCTGTCTCTAAAAAAAATACCAAACTTAGCCGGGTATGGTGGTGCATGTCTGTAGTCCCAGTTACTCAGGAAGCTGACCTGGGAAGATAGTTTGAGTCCAGAAGGTGGAGGTGGCAGTGAGCCAAGATTGTGCCACTGCACTCCATCCTGGGTGACAAAGCTAGGCTTTGTCTCAAAAAATATATATGTAATATAATATATATAAAACTTGATTGTTGCATTTACACAAATTTATCCAATGTTAGAAATATGATATCAGCACCAAGGACAGTGCTTGAAATACAGTACATATTCAATATGGGTTGAGAATAAACGCATATAGTTTCTCATATTTCTTATTTTAGAAAGCCCTTCAATGTAACAGTTACGTTCTTCTTTCTAGCTCAACACTATCACTTTAATAAACTTTTCTTTATTTAGCCATGATTTGCATCTTAAGTTCTCACTCTTTTCAAATCTCAATAAGCCTATGTTTTAACAAATATGCAGTTGTAACAGTGAGTAAGCACATTGACCCTGAACCATGCTTCCTGGGGTTAATGCTTGGCTTCAATATTTACTAACTGTGAAAACTTCGGCAAACCAATTAACCTCTCTCCCCCTTAGTTTCCTAATAGCTTAAATCAAAATTGTAACACTAGCTGATTATAGAGTCATTATGAAGATGAAAACCAATATGTTAAAATATTTAGAGCAGCATCTGGTGTATACAGTAAGCGCTCAGAAATGCAAGCCACTATCACTCATGCTATTATTATTAACATGGATCAAAAGCTACACCATATAATTAATAAGGCATTAGGAATATCTCCACTAGGAAAAAAAGTGACTTGATAAGGGTTTTAAAACTGGCTCAGCAATTGACCAAATTTATCACATCAAATAATTTAGTACAAACTACTGGAAACTAGCAGGACCTCAATGTAGAAATGAGGCAGTATATAGAAAAATATGATGATAATAAAAATGTAAACATAATGTCTGGCCTAAAGTTCTGTTATGGACACTCATGGACACAAACCTGACGATAATATGCCCCTATACCCAGTTTGCCTGGCCACTATCAGTCTATCTGGCTTTTCAGTAATTCTACTCCTGGATCGGTAACTCCATTAAGACAGGCTTCCAAGTTTTGCAATTGGCATTTTCCAAGAGATTTCTTCGTGCCCTCTGTACCATAGCTCCATAGCTTAGCTATAAAATCAATCAATGCCCATCTCCTAAATATTTTGGAAACATTCAATTAACTATGAGGGTTATGCTGGCATGCCTAGCTCAACATCAATACACAAGTCCATTGAAGCAAAAGTGTGAAATAATAAACTCTTATTTAATTCATTCATTTATTCATGTATGCATGCAACAAATATTTATAAAGTAGGTATTATATGCCAGAAACAGGTGTGAAAGAAAATAATGGTAAAAAAATATATTAAGCTTTTCCCTCATAGATTTGTAATCTTATACAGGAGAGTCAAACCTCTTTCATAATTTCACAGTCAATCCCTATTCTATCAAAACTATCATTGCCTAAGATCCCCTACTTGACTGATAAAAAAGTAGGATATAGATTCTATAGGTGCTGCAAAAACTAGAATGAATAGTGAAGAATTAAAAAAAAACTTAAATTGACTGAACAATCATACCAATTATTTAAAGAGTTATCTGCTACACTCTAAAATAAAATAAAAATTCTCTGTATAGTAACAACTTGGACGTTGTAAAATAAAAAATGAAATATGGAAGGATAATACTGTATTTCTTATCTACAAAAAATTTTTCTTAACTGTTAATTTATTATCTGATAGCATTAAAAAACTGATGAAGGAGTTTATAGTATTCTCTGATGGTTGTTTATATTTCTGTGGGGTCACTGGTGATATCCCATTTATCACTTTTTTATTGTCTATTTGATTCTTCCCTCTTTTCCTCTTTATTAGTCTAGCACGCAGGCTATCTATTTTATCAATTTTTTTTTCAAAAAAACAGCTCCTGGATTTGTTGATTTTCTGAAGGGTTGTTTGCGTCCCTGTCTCCTTCAATTCTACTCTGATCCTGGTTATTTCTTGTCTTCTGCTAGCTTTGTGATTTGTTTGCTCTTCTTTTTCTAGTTATTTTAGTTGTGATGTTAGGATGTCAATTTGAGATCTTTCTAGCTTTTTGATGTGGGCACTTAGTACTATAAATTTCCCTCCTAACAGTGGTTTAGTTGTGTGCCAGAGATTCTAGTACATTGCCTCTTTGTTCTCATTAGTTCCAAAGAACTTCTAGATTTCTGCCTTAATTTCATTATTTAGCCAGGTGTCAATCAGGAGCAGGTTGTTCAATTTCCATGTAGTTGTGTGGTTTTGAGTGAGTTTCTTAATTTTGAATTAAGAAACCACTGTGCTGTGGTCTGAGAGACTGTTTGTTATGACTTCAGTTATTTTGCATTTGCTGGAGTGTTTTCTTTCCAATTCTGTGATCAATTTTAGAGTAAGTACCATGTGGCACTGAGAAGAATGTATATTCCATTGTTTTGAGGTGGAAAGTTCTGTAGATATCACTTGGTCCAGAGCTGAGTTCAAGTCCTGAATATCCTTGTTAATTTTCTGTCTCGATGATCTGTCTAATACTGACAGTGGGGCGTTAAAGTCTCCCACTATTATTGTGTGGGAGTCTGAGTCTCTTTGTAGAGAACTGAGACTAAGAACTCCTTATATGAATCTAGGTGCTCCTCCATGGATGCATATATATTTAGGGTAGTTAGCACTTCTTGTTGAATTTAATCTTTTACCATTAGTAATGCCCTTCTTTGTCTTTTTTTGTCTTTGTTGGTTTAAAGTCTGTATTATCAGAGACTAGGACTGCAACTTCTGATTTCTTCTGCTTTCCATTTGCTTAGTAAATTTTCTTCCATCCCTTTATTTTGAGCCTATGCGTGACCAGGAAGAAGTTGAATCCCTGAATAAACCAATAACGAGTTCTGAAATTGAGGCAGTAATAAATAGCCTACCAACCAAAAAAAGCCCAGGACCAGATGGATTTACAGCTGAATTCTACCAGAGGTACAAAGAGGAACTGGTACCATTTCTTCTGAAACTATTCCAAACAATTAAAAAGGAGGGACTCCTCCCTAACTCATTTTAGGAGGCCAGCATCATCCTCATACCAAAACCTAGCACAGATACAACAAAATAAGAAAGCTTTGGGCCAGTATCTCTGATGAATATCTATGTAAAAAATCCTCAATAAAATACTGGCAAATCAAATCCGGCAGCACATCAAAAAGCTTATCCACCATGATCAAGTCAGCTTCATTCCCGGATGAAAGGCTGGCTTAACTTATGCAAATCAATAAACATAATTCATCACATAAACAGAACTAAAGACAAAAAACACATGATAATCTCACTAGATGTAGAAAAGGCCTTCAATAAAATTCAGCATTCCTTCATGTTAAAAATTCTCAATAAACTAGGTATCAAAGGAACATAACTCAAAATAATGAGTCATTTATGACAAATCCACAGACAATATCATACTGAATGTGCAAATGCTGGAAGCATTCCCTTTGAAAACTGGCACAAGACAAGGATGTCCTCTCTCACCACTCCTATTCAATGTAGTATTGGAAGCTATGGCCAGGGCAATCAGGCAAGAGAAAGAAATAAAGGGTACTCATAGAGGAAAAGAGGAAGTCAAATTGTCTCTATTTGCGGATGACATGATCCTATATCTAGAAAACCCCATCATCTCAGCCCAAAAGCTTTTTAAGCTGATAAGCAACTTCAGCAAAGTCTCAGGATACAAAATCAATGTGCAAAACTTACGAGCATTCCTATACACCAATAACAGACAAGCGGAGATCAAAATCATGAATAAATTCCCATTCACAATTGCTACAAAGAAAATAAAATACCTAGGAAAACAGCTAATGAAGAACGAGAAGGATCTCTTCAAGGAGAACTACAAACCACTGCTCAAGGAAATTCAAGAGGACACAAACAAATGGAAAAACATTCCATGTTCATGGAAAGAAAAAATCAGTATCATGAAAATGGCCATAGTGCCCAAAGTAATTGATAGATCCAATACTATTCCCATTAAACTACCATTGACACTCTCCACAGAATTAAAAAGAACTATTTTAAAAATTCATGAGGAACCAAAAAATAGCTCATATAGCCAAGACAATCCTAAGCAAAAAGAACAAAGCTGGAGGCATCACGCTACCTGGCTGCAAACTATACCACAAGGCTACAGTAACAAAACAGCATGGTACTGACACAAAAACAGACACATAGACCACTGGAACAGAACAGAGGCCTCAGAAATAACACCACACATCTACAACCATCTGATCTTAGACAAACATGACAAAAACAAGAAATGGCGAAAGGCTTTCCTATTTAATAAATGGTGCTGGGAAAACTGGCCAGCCATATGCAGAAAACAGAAACTGGACCCCTTCCTTATACCTTATACAAAAATTAACTCAAGAAGGATTAAAGACTTAAAAGTAAAACCCAAGACTATAAAAACCCTAGAAGACAATGTAGGCAATAGCATTCAGGACATAGGCACAGGCAAATATTTTATGACAGAAACATCAAAAGCAATTGCAACAAAAGCCACAATTGACAAATGGAACATAATTTAAAAAGCTTCTGCACAGCAAAAGAAACTACCATCAGAGAAAAAAACAACCTATAAAATGGGAGAAAATTTCTGAAATCTATTCATCTGACAAAGGTCTAATATCCAGCATCTACAAGGAGCTTAAACAAATTTAAATGAAAAATACAAATGACCCCATTAAAAAGTGGACAAAGGACATAAACAGACACTTCTCAAAGGAAGGCATGCATGTGGCCAACAAACATATGAAAATAAGCTCAACATCACTGGTGATTAGAGAAATGCAAATCAAAACCACAATAAGATATTATGTCATGCCAGTCAGAATGACAGTTATTAAAAAGTCAAGAAACAGCAGATGCTGGTGGGGCTACGAAGAATTAGAAATGCTTTCACACTGTTGGTGGGAATGTAAATTAGTTGAAACACTGTGGAAGGCAGTGTGGTGATTCCTCAAAGACCTAGAACTAGAAATACCATTTGACCCAGCAATCCTTTTACTGAGTATATACCCAAAGGAATATAAATTATTCTATTATAAAGATACATGCATGTGTATGTTCATTGCAGCACTATTAACAATAGCAAAGACATGGAATCAACCTAAATGTCCATCAATGATAGACTGGATAAAGAAAATGTGATACGTACACACCATGGAATACTATGCAGCCATAAAAAAGAATGAGATAATGTTCTTTGCAGGGACATGGATGGTAATGGAAGCCATTATCCTCAGCAAACTAACACAGGAACAGAAAACCAAACACTGCATGTTCTCACTTATAAGTGAGAGCTAAACAATATGAACACATAGACACAGGAAAAGGAACAACACACAGTGGGATCTGTGGTCAGGGGAGCGGGGAGGGAGAGCATCAGGAAATAGCTAATGCATGCTGAGCTTAATACCTAGGTGATGGGTTGATAGGTGCAGCAAATCATCATGGCACACATTTACCTATGGAACAAACCTGCACATCCTACACATGTACCACAGAACTTAAAATAAGAGAGATATTTCAAAAGTAAAACCAATAGCTCCTGGAGGCTAATTAGGTAATATAAGAGACAGAAATAAATTATTCACTCATTTAATCCTGCAATTATTCCTCAGATATGTATTGCCTATTTCATGCCAGAAAATGGTCTAAGATCTAGAATTAAGAAGCAGACATGCTACCTTCTATGGGAAACATCTCTTAAACAAAGCGTTAAATTTCAGAGTGATAAATGCCAGGGAAGATACAAGTGCAGTGTACAAATTTTCCAGCGTGACCCCACGTGCAAATAACCAACACTGTGAGTTTGATCTGAGCAACTGCACAGATTATGATGCCATTAATAGAGACACAGAATGTAGAAAGGAGGGAGCAGTGTTGCAAGAGATAATGAGGAGTTTGGTTTATACATTTTAACAGCTGACTAAATATGGATGGTTAAGTAAAAAGGCCACACAACTGATACTTGTGATTGAGAACACTTCTTCCCAAATCAAACAGGTTTGCCAATTTTTAATGTAAGCAAACAGAGCTGTAACACAACTTCATATACATCTAAATTCTCCTCATAAATATTATCATTTTAAAAAATCATGTTGTTCAAGGGGTCTTCTAGTACCAAAAGTGTTTTCATTATTAAAAGATGAAGAAATATTGATCTAATATTTTAAGTTCAATAAACATTCTAACATTATCTGGCTGTTTTTTACTGGCTATGCAGTTGGCTTTCAACTAGTTGGTTTTCAGGTAAAAAACAAAACATTGAATATTATGCCAGTTAGTCCTTAAAGGCTGCCTTCTCAACTGATCATTTGAAGGAGAATTAATGTCTCAGGAGAAGGAAAGTAGCTCCATTAAGTGTGCTAAGTCCTTTCACCCAAGATAATGCCAAGCTTAAGTTAAAATCTCACTCTATTACAGCCATCACACTCCAGAAAAAGCAAAGCTTTCCAGTCACTTGCAACCAAATTCAAGATTTTGAGTTATCAAAAAATATTCACTTAGCCGGGTAACAAATTGTGTCTTCCAATGAAAAAATAAATATATTACTATGCGTTTGGAATAAAAAGAGGGTAGTTGACAATTGTTCACCCTCTTCAGAAGACAACTGGCATCATGAATATATTCTATAAATCAATAACTGAAGAACGCAATTACTATCCCTCTATTACACTGATTAACCAGGTGCATTGTGCTTCAAACTGGAGATTTTTTAAATGACTTGTATGATATCTTATAGTAGCCACATGACTAAAAAGAAAATGGGCATTTCACTCTGAATTATTATTTCCAAATCTACCTGCCTTCTCCCAGTAGGCAATTAGTTTGTATGATTACAGACTTCTGAGATATCAAAAGTAGGAATGAGGCCAGCGACGATGGCTCACGCCTGTAATCCCAGTACTTTGGGAAGCTGAGGTGGGTGGATCACTTGAGACCAGGAGTTTGAGACCAACCTGGCCAACGTGGAGAAACCCGTCTCTACTAAAAATACAAAAATTATCTGGGCGTGGTGATGTACACCGATAATCCCAGCTACTCAGGAGGCTGAGGCATAAGAATTTCTTGAGCCTGAGAGGTGGAGGCTGCAGTGAAGCAAGATTGCAGAAACTCTGTCTCAAAAAAAAAAAAAAAATATATATATATATATATATGTATGAATGAATAGATGGATAAGTGGATGAAATAAAGCAAAAAGCAAACTTCTATCAATCATACAAAATTCACATGAGATCAGAAAAGACATTTATCATTCAAAAGCCTTACTTGTTTATTTGGATGAGGGTCTTTAATAAATTTTATCTGCCTGATTTCAAAAAAGAAAGAAATATCCTCTTTTCTGGACTATCATATTTTGTGCTCATATGTTGGTCTTGTACTTCTGTGGCTTTATACATCCTCTCCAAAACTCACTTCCCTCTCTTCTCTATTAATCCCATGCCAATTACACATTTCAAAATAAAATTCAAAATTATCTCCCTAAGGTATTTCTTATGTTTTGCTTTATTGTCTCTTATATTTATGCTCTCTACTTATTTCAAACATAGTGGCTTTAAAAAGTTGTTTTAAGAAACTGGCTACCTTTTTGCTCGATTTGTATTACTTATCCCATTAGATGTACCCAATGTATATACTTCAAATTTCAATGTCATTCATTCCTAAATGAATTACTAAACAAACTGAATACCAATTGTGGGTATAGTACTAAGAATTAAGTTTAAACAAAGACTTGCCCTTGAAAAGCTTGCAGGGCTTATTTATTTCACAATTATTCGTCTAATAATTATATACGCCAAACACTTTAAGTAAGTAGTACTCACCATTAAGGATCTCACACAGAAGTACATACATGTAAAAAAGAAACATAATTCATAACGAATAAACGCAAGATGGAATCTTGAATTAAGTTTGTTCTGGCAAAAATATATTAGTGGAACAAGCAGTGAAATTTGGCAAAGACATGTAGCCTAGTTCATAGTATTATGTCATTGTTAATACCATGATTTTTTTTTATTATACTTTAAGTTCTAGGGTACATGTGCACAACATGCAGGTTTGTTACATATGTATACATGTGCCATGTTAGTGTGTTGCACCCGTTAACTCATCATTTACATTAGGTATTTCTCCTAATGCTATCCCTCCCCCCTCCTCCCACCCCATGACAGGCCCTGCTGTGTGATGTTCCCCATCCTGTGTCCAAGTGTTCTCATTATTCAATTCCCACCTATGAGTGAGGACATGTGGTGTTTGGTTTTCTGTCCTTGCAATAGGTTGCAGAGAATGATGGTTTCCAGCTTCATCCATGTCCCTACAAAGGACATGAACTCATCCTTTTTATGGCTGCATAGTATTCCATGGTGTAAATGTGCCACATTTTCTTAATCCAGTCTATCATTGATGAACATTTGGGTTGGTTCCAAGTCTTTGCTGCTATTGTGAATAGTGCTGCAATAAACATACGTGTGCAAGTGTCTTTATAGCAGCATAATTTATAACCCTTCTGGTATATCCCTAGTAATGGGATCCCCAGTAATGGTCAAATGGTATTTCTAGTTCTAGATCCTTGAAGAATCACCACACTGTCTTCCACAATAGTTGAACTAGTTTACAGTCCCACCAACAGTGTAAAAGTGTTCCTATTTCTCAACATCCTCTCCAGCACCTGTTGTTTCCTGACTTTTTAATGATCGCCATTCTAACTGGTGTGAGATGGTATCTCATTGTGGTTTTGATTTGCATTTCTCTGATGGCCAGTGATGATGAGCATTTTTTCATGTGTCTGTTGGCTGCATAAATGTCTTGTTTTGAGAAGTGCCTGTTCATATCCTTGGCCCACTTTTTGATGGGGTTGTTTGATTTTTTCTTGTAAATTTGTTTAAGTTCCTTGTAAATTCTGGATATTAGCCATTTGTCAGATGGGTAGATTGCAAAAATTTTCTCCCGTTCTGTAGGGTGCCTGTTAACTCTGATGGTAGTTTCTTTTGCTGTGTGGAAGCTCTTTAGTTTAATTAGATCCCATTTGTCAATTTTGGTTTTTGTTGCCATTGCCTTTCATGTTTTAGACCATGATTTTGATCATTGTATGGGAGTTATATAAGATAGTAACCTCAGGAGAAGGCAAGTGAAGTCAATCAAGGCTCTTTCTGTACAATTTTGTAGTATATTGCATGTCTACAATTATTTAAAAAATAAGTCTTTTAAAGCAATGTAAAAGATACAATGAGATGAAGAGATAAATGTCTGTATCATGATATATTTCAGCAATATTCCTCTTCAAGAAAGGCCTTAGTGCTCAACTGTAGGGACTGTGGTTGTCAGGCAGCCCCCAGTTGTCAACCCCTTTGGGACGTGCCTCAACTGCAGACAGCCACCTTGCCCAAGCCCATGCCCTTCCCAATGTCACAGAATCCTTGGGGTGTCGCTTTGCCGGGCATAAATCTCTGTGGCTGGTGATGCCTTCTGCCTGAGTATTGCTTGGCAGGTTGTGCTCAGCTTATGCTACTGGTCTGGATCCCATACCTGCCAAGGGCAAGCCAGGTGTGGAGCTGCAAGGGGTGTGTGGGTGAGCAAGCATGGGGTCAGCCCACTGCACACAGCCAGGCATGCCAGCTGCTATGGTGGCCCGAGCAGCTCCAGGTGCCAATGCAGCTGCCAGCTCTGTGTGAGGCTCCTCCTGGACCAGATGTACTGCATGCGGTTCCTACTGTAAGCACCTGCCTCTGGATGAGGGGAACGTGGTGACACCCAGAAGCTTGGAGATGCCAGGAACCACAGAGCCCCAAAGAGGGTGTCACAGCCCTGGCTTGGGGAGCCCCTAGGTCTGGACTCCCCAAAAGGCCACAGATCTTCTCTCCTCTCCACCTGCAATGTGGTGAATTGGTTGGGGGTGGGGGGTGTGTTTCAGCCTCGTTTGTGTTACAGCTCTTTCAGTCCCACTATTCTGTGGGTCCCAAGTCTTCCCAGTCTTGTGTCCTGAAAGACTGAGGTACATGGACATCTGGAGGGGGAGCAAGATGGAGAAGAGCTTCACTGAGCGGCAGAACAGCTCTCAGGAGACCCGGAATGGGTAGCTCCTTTATGCAGGCAGGTATTCCCAAAAAGTGTCCAGCTCTCAGTGGGGAGGAGACCTGGACTGGGTAGGTCCTTCCCACAGCTGGTAGTCCCAATGTCTCTGTGAATCTGGCTGAGTCAGGAATTGTTATGGGCTTCAGAAAGGAGGAAGTGCATGCTGATGGTCCATGGGCAGTCATGGGCCGGCCCAGAAAAGGCACCATAAGTTCTTATTCTGGGCAGGGACTCCACCTGGAACTGACAGCCTGGCCTCCAGGCTTCAGGCCATCTCTGGCTTGAAGGTGGGGCTTCACTGGGAACCCACCCCTTTCCACCCAGGAGCCTGTATGCCTGCTGCCACCATCAATCATATTGTCCATAGTGCCCAAGCTGTTTCTGCAGAGGGGTGCCTACAGGCCCATGCAGAGCCAGCCTTAGCACCCCTTGAGCCTCCTTCCCATGCTCGTCGGTGCCCAATGTCTGGAGGAGACCGAGACAGCAGGGGGTGGCATATGGGCACCACCCCAAGTGCACACACACCTGGTCAGGTTGTGACAACACCCGGACTCGGCCTCAACTTTGCTCCAAAATCAGAGTGGGTGCTGGGAGCAGGGAAAGGCCAGGCAATGGAAGAAAGCACTTCTTCTGAGACTTGTTGGGGCAGGGGACTTCCCGGGGACCCCAAGAGTTCAGAGATGTCTGGGTCCACAGCCACAGCTGGGCAGCTGCAGCTGCACCAGGGAGGGTGTGGCTCCCTCCTCCCCACCCCCCCACCAACTCGGAATGGGGTGAGGCTCCTGCCTATTCCCAACTTCCACTGGCTCTGTGGAGCTTGCAGCTCCGGCTGCACCTCCTGGCTGCAGCCCCGGCTGCACCTCCTGGCTGCAGCTGGCATCTTAGCAGGGGCCACTCCAGATGGGCCACTGCTGCCATCACCACCACAACCAGATCTTTTGACTGAGTAAAGCAGGGCTATAAAGACCTGGCCATTTCAGCTCCTAGGGACACACTAATAAGCAATACTTTCCCAGCTTCCCTTCTAAAGCTTCGTTGAACTTGCACTACAGTTTCGCTTCCTCCTTGGCCCATTTCTGCTTCCTCCTCCTTCTTTTCCAAAGGGTTGGTCCCTAAAAACACATTGCACCCCAACTATATCTCAATTTCTGCTTTTTGAGAACTTAATCAGTGCTATGTGTGAGGACTCTGAGAACACAGGAGACAGAATAATTATAATATGGCCAATGGTACTGTAACGTGAAATAAACATTCCTAAAAAGCACAGTGTGATACAAAATTGTATAATAAAATCTATATAGATACAGGAAAAATTTAGTCAGGGGAATGATACTCAAAAACATTGTGTGATAGTGACATGAAATAAAAAGACAGGAACCTAATAGAAATGACATCAGCACTTATACATGTTAAATAGTTAAAGCCTTTCTCCACTCTGGCATGTAGAATGTGGGACACAGCAGACCAGAGGCTCCCAACAAGGCATCCATCCCTTGAGGAGGGAACGCATCATTAGAGATCCAACTAGAATTTTGCTCATGAGAGCAGAAAAGAAATGAAAGTTCCAGTGGCCTGAGGCTTACAGCCTAAACACAGCAGAGTCCCCCCCTATGTGGGGGTAAGGGGTCCAGAGATGGCTACGCCAGAGGAGACAGTGGCAAGTGTCCATCTGGTGGTAGCACCCTGCTAAGAAGAATGATCCTGTGGGAGTGTTGGCAATGCCTTACCTGCCAAGTTTACTGCCCAAACCCAATTTCAGCCATTCACCTGATGCTATGAGTTATCACACTTCCAATGCATTTCCTTTACACTTAATTTATCCAAAGTCTATTTCCTCTATTTTCAACCAAGAATCCTAACCAAAAAAGAAAAGAAAAAATATATATACCTACACATATACCAAAAGTGATTGGAATGGGCTTCTCTTTCTTTTTCTAGGTCACAACAGGTCAATGCTCCACTGGACAGCTAAAAAAAATTGCTGAACTGATTTCAAAGTGATTACTTATAAAGGCATGAGAAATTGGTGGAGACAATGAAGACTAGGTGAACCCAAACAGAATATAGTGATGTAATCACCACCCAGAACAAGAAACAGAATGTTTCAGCACCTCAGAAATACCCAGCATGTCTCTCTCTGTCGCCCAGGAAGGAGTACAGTGAGGCAATCATAGCTCACTGCAGCCTCGAACTCCTGAGCCCAAGTGATCCTTCTGCCTTAGCATCCCAGGCTAAGTTTTTTATTTTTTTGGAGACAAGGGTTTTACTCTGCCACCCAGGCTAGTCTCAAACTCCTAGGCTCAAGTGATCCTCCTGCCTCAGCCTGCCAAATCACTGGGATGACAGGCATGAGCCACTGCACCTGACTAAATTTGTATTGTTTGCAGCCACCAAGTTTGTAGTAATTTGTCATAGCAGCAATAGAAAACTAACGCACAGAGTTATGACATCAATAGTAAGTACAGATGACCTTTTTAGGGGCCTCACTAAAATACAACAGTCTAATGAGATGCTAAAAACAATAGGAGCCAGCCTTAAAAGAGCTGAGAGAAGATGCCAGGTAGAAGAAAGAGCTTGTACTGAGGTCCAGAGATACATTCCTTGACATGGTTCCACAAAGGGAGCCTGAGTGGCTAAGTTGATGGAGAAAGAGAGAGAGAGAGAGAGAGAATGAGATGGAGCTGGAGAGGTTGGCAGAGCTCCAGCACAGGGTCTGGCAGGCCAAAGCAGGGAGACTGGAGTTTATTTTAAGATCGGAAGATTGCCATACAATGTTTAAGCAGGGGGTGACAATTACTAAAGAAATGGTGGCTTATAATCTTCTGTGTGCCCCACAAGCAGCCAAGTCTCAACCAGGTTCAAAACTGTAATCATCATCTCTTGTGCCCTTGTCAGTTGTACTGAGATTCACCAAGTCACCCAGCCCAGAAGCCTAAGAAGTGCCCCAGACTTTTCCCTCCCAGTGTAAGCTCTGTGCATTTCTCCTTCTAACCAGCCACCTTCATGCCATGTTCATTATGAGAGAAGCTCTCAGAATGACCTCCCAGCAGCATTCCTGCCTCAGTCACTGCCCATCTCTGACTATCCTCTATACTGCAGCCCAAGCCAGATGTCTCAAAGGCAAACCTGACCATACCCTGCTGAAAACCTTTCAAAGGTTCCCTGCAGTAAACACAATGGAGCCTAACTCCCCAGGCCTGAACCAAGGACATGAAGCAAGTGAAGCACTTTCCCCAAGGACAAAATTTAAGGTGGGGGAAGGGGGGTTTGGGGCACGAAAACACTCAGTAATCAAGACAAATAATGTGCTTTAACAACTTTGTAGTGGTGTAGTTTATATATCACTAAGTTCACTTGTTTAAGGTGTACAATGTAATAGTTAAGTATATTTACAAAGTTGTGCAAACATCACTGTATTCTAATTTTAGAACATTTTTATCATCCCAAAAAGGAAACTTGTACCTATTAACAGCCACTTCCTCCAGGCCTAGGCAATCACTAATCTACATTCTATCTCTAGAGATTTACCTATGCTGGACATTGCCAAGAAATGGAATTGTGTAACATGTGGTCCTTTACGACTGGCTTCTTTTACTTAGCTTACGTTTTCAAGGTCCTGTGTTGTAGCATATTTCAGTGCTTTGCTCATTTTGGTGGCCAAATATTACTCCATTGTACAGACATACTGCATTTTGCTTATTCCATCATCAGCTGATGTTCGTTTGGGTTGTTTTCACCTTTTGATTACTATGAATACTGTTGCTACCAACATTCACACAAATGAAAATACGTTTGTGTGAATATATGTTATTTATCTTGGGAGGATACCTAGGAATGGAATTGCTGGGTCATATGACAACTTTATGTTTGGCTTTTTGAGAAACTGACAAACTGTTTTCCAATGTGGTTGCACCATTTCACACTCCCGCTAGCAATGTAAGAAAGTTCCAATGTTTCCATGTCCTCACCAACACTTGTCATGCTCTTTTATATTACAGTCATTCTAGTGAGTGTGAAATACAGACACTTCTCAACTTGCAATGGGGTTACCTCACCACAAATCCATCATAAGAAGAAAATATTGTTAAATGCATTTAATGCTGGCAGCACACATAGTCCCCAACTTAAAATGGTTTAACATTTCTTGACTTTATGAAGGTGCAAATTCCATACATATTCAGTAGAAACTGTAACCTCATAGTAAATTGTAAGAAACTTCTTGACTAGCAATAGTGTTTTGTCCCAATACACTCATAGTAAGATTGAAAAATTATGAAATGAAAGAAATACCATAATTTGGGGACTATCCATATTGCCCAAATGTGGCTTTGATTTCTAGTTCCCTAATGACTAAAGATGTTGAACATGTTTTCATGAGCTTATTAGTCATTTATTGTCCTTTTTTAAGAAATGTCTATTCAAATCTCTGTCTGATTTTTAATCGGGTTATTTCTCCTTTTACTATTGTGTTGTTAGTGTCCTTTTTATATACTGGATAAAGTCCCTTGTCAAATATATGACTTTCAAATAAAAAAAGAAATACCCATCACATACATATTCAATCATTCCCCCCGAAAGAAAACCATTTTCAGTACTTTTTTATTAAAAAAATTATTTGAGTTTTATAGAAGGATAGTTGGCAATTAAAATTTATATGTATTTATGGTGTACAATTTGATATCTATGCATTGTATAATATTCACTGCAATCAAGCTAATTAAGATATCCACCACCTTACATAGTTACCATTTTCTTTTCTTTTTGTGGTGAGAACGCTTAATATCTATCATCTTAGCAAATTTCAAGTATACAATGCAATATTTCTAACTACAATCACATTGTTCTACGTCAGATCCTCATTAGTACTTTAGAAATTATAAAGTACTGGCCAGGCTTGGTGTCTCACGCCTGTAATCCCAGCACTTTGAGAGGCCAAGGTGGGCAGATCATCTGAGGTCTGGAGTTCGAGACCAGCCTGACCAACATGGAGAAACTCCCTCTCTACTAAAAATACAAAATTAGCCCGTCGTGGTGGCACATGCCTCTAATCCCAGCTACTCAGGAGGCTGAGGCAGGAGCCTTGCTTGAACCCAGGAGGCAGAGGTTGCAATGAGCTGAGATCATGCCATTGCACTCCAGCCTGGGCAACAAGAGTGAAACTCCGTCTCAAAAAAAAAAAAAAAGAAAAAAGAAATTATAAAGTACTTAGGTGATGGCCAATTGTGGTTCAGAAATTATAGAGGGAAATGCTGACTTTGAAATATTTTCTTAATTTCAGTGAGAAGGACCCAAAAGTGTTGGAGATAAAAAAGATTCACTTGATCACCAGAAATAAAATGGGCATAACTACTGTAATAAGCAACAAGACCAGCATGGAATGCTGTCCCTCACAGGGATCTTCAGCTATAGTGGATTGACAATGGGTCAGTAGGACTGAAATGGTTGTATTCTCATACACCCAGATCTCATACACCAACCTGTGGCAGCAGGTTGCACCACAATAGACCTTCATCAAAGTCTTTGACCTAAGTCAGCTTATAGACCAAGGGCTCCTTAAATGACAGGTAAGTTGAGGAAGAATGCAGGAATTGCTATGACATACTAAAAATGCAGACATTTGATGAATCTCTGTTCTGTATTTCTCAAAAGGACCTATAGCTATATAATAAGACTCATTTTTACTTGGGAAGGGAAAGGTCCCAACCCAGATATTTCAGGAGCTTTTGAAATATTTCTGTGCTAACATTGATGCCAGTTGAAATTTAAGATTTCTGTGTGCCAAATCTATCGTAGGTAATTTTTCTAGTTTGAGTTTCACTTTAATCCCTGAGTACAGAGCTGGACTGTGTTTCTCTTATAGATAATTTTGATCACGTGACTGGGTTTTGGCCAAGAAAATATGAATATTCTATTTCAAGTCCTGAGTCATAAAATCCTCTGACACAGTCTTCTACTCTCTTTCCCCAAATGCTTACTGAATTGAGAGTCTAACAGGAAGTGAGGTCACACAGAGGAAAAAGCCCAGGTCCTAGAGTTTCTTAGAAAAAAGCCATGTGGTTACTAATACCCATACTAGAGTGTGCCATGAATGAGAAATGAAAACTTACGGTGTAAAGTTGTAAGATTTTCACATGTATCTATAATAGTAGTTGGCATTACCTCAACAGGCTATTGCAGTACAAATATTCAAGTTGAAGTCCTTGGATTTTTCTTTGTTTCCTATCAAAAATAACACTAAAGCAATACCACAATTACAAAGAACACAGATTACTGTCACCATTTTGCTTTAAAAATAAAAGATTATGTTATTATGTCCTTTTTTAACTTTCCACTTTGGTCAATGAGGAAGGGGAACATATCTTGGAGACTCAGAGTGAATAATCAGAAACGTAATCAGGTGCAACTGTTATTCTAGACCTCACATAGTATCTGTATTAGCCTGTTTTCACACTGCTGATAAAGACATACTCGAGATTGGGCAACTTACAAAACAAAAGGGGTTTAATTGGACTTACAGTTCCATGTGGCTGGGGAAGCCTCACAATCACACGGAAGGCAAAAAGGAACAAGTCACGTCTTAAATGGATGGCAGCAGGCAAAAAGACTCGTGCAGGAGAACTCCTCTTTTTAAAACCATTAGATCTTAGAAGACATATTCACTATCATGAGAACGGCAAGGGAAAGACCTGCCCCCATGATTCAATTATATCCCACCAGGTCCCTCTCACAACACATGGGAATTCAAGCTGAGATTTGGGTGGGGACACAGCCAAACCATATCAGTATCTGTGGTGGGAACCCAGATGTTCTGACTTCATGGCTCCAGCACTCATTCACTCGGCAGCCTGCACAGCAAGGAGATCAATAAGTTCTGAAGAATGGCATCTGGGGCTACAACTATCAATCTGATTGACATTTTATATGTAAAGATTGTTGTTCTCAGTGACTTGACTTTTAAAGGAAGATGAAAGATCTGCTGGCTTAAAGGTTAGGAAAAATCATGCAATCTCCCAGTAAGGGCTTTCTGTAAGAGTATAATAAGATATAATAATAATAATGATAATGGTAATTTTTACCATGTTTAAAAATTTAGAAATTGCTTCCATCTATAATTGTCTACTGTGAAGTAGACCTAAAATTAGATATTAAGAATAAAAATAGATACAGAGAGTTGGAGGAGTGTATTGAGTGTGAGACATGGATTCAACTGACTATTTTAACTTCTAAAATGTGTTCCAAAGAAGTTACTTTAAACTAATTTTCTAGACACACAACGGATGTTATATTATACTTCATTTTAATCTTAGATGCATTCAATTAATTGAAATTATATTACTACATGAAGAAAGTAAAGTTATCTGAGCAAATGAGGAAACATGCTTTCATCATCTAAAATTTAATAACTAATAGCTGTAATATTCTAATATCTCAATAATAATAATTGGAAATGTGGGAAACAGATCTTCCACAGATATTCCCAAGTGCTTTTCTGAAATTGGATCCTGCAGATAAGAATGTACTTCAAATATAGAACATGCTTGTGCAATATAGTTGATTACCAAAACTTACTGTCCCATACATAGTTTGATAAACTAATACATCTAATTTAAAGAAAAAAGTAGTAGGCTTAATGTAAAGTAAATATTACCAGGGCAGTTTAGTGGATAAATTGATATTTCCTATGTATACATGCAACTCTGCTCCTGGAATTTCACCAAGTGATTTCCCACTGTATTTTAAGATTTTAGCACATTTTCTCCTTGCCACTTTGTATTATATTTATGTTTCATCTCACGTTCTAGATGCTAAATTTATTGAGATTAATTCCTCTAACCCCACAATGCCTAAAGCCTTCTTCCATCTTGTATATACTTGGTAAAATATTTATAACTACTGAGTAAATAGTTTTAGTATTACATAATTAATATACTTCAAGATTGACATCCTCTTTAAGCTATCTCTAGTCAATCTAATGTACAGGACTTGCCCTCCTTCATTTTCTGTTGATATTTTCATATTTTCTCATATGATATTAAATTAAGTTAAAGTTGCCTGAGGTTGTCCCCTCCATACCTTGAGTCCCTACGTATCAAACTGCAACCTAACTTAATATGCAAATAAACCAAAACCTAAAGTAAGAGTATAACAAACAGCGAAGTTTCTGCCAATCACAGTTTCTGGGTTTCAACCAATCAAAGGTAGCCAACTTATTACACCATGTCCAAATAAGGCAGATGCCTAGCTGTAGCCAATAAAATAGTTTCTTTACTTTGCTTCTGCATCCACCCTGTAAAAGCTCACTGCTCACACTTCAGGGCAGAGATCTCTGAAGAGCTCTTCTTATTCAGGGAGATGTGAAATTCATGAAGCATTCTTTGCTCCAATAAAAACATTTAAATTTAATTTGTCTAAAGATTTTATTCTTTTCTAACCAAGGATCCTACAGATTTCTAAGCGTCAACTTATCCAGATTATTCTGAAGAACCCTATTTCTATATATTGACAAACATTAAAATCAAGGATGAATCCATTTTGGAAACAGGTTAAACAAAGCTGAACAAGTTTTTTGACTGTTGCATTTCTCAGGAATATTGTGAATCCCAAAGATGGGAATAAAATATATATTGTTTTCCCTATCTAGTTGACCTCCAACTAACCTTTCACAGAACATATTTAGATTGAGTTAATTATAACTTACAAGGTGTTCACAAACACATAACTTATGCTATATTTTTTTATAAAAGGAGTCAGGAGGGGTGTTATTGTGTTCTCTTCGTTTTCATAAGAAACCTTGATCAAGATGTCCATGACTAAGACTTTCAGTGTTACTGATTTTGAGGGTGCTGTGCTCTTGATCATTTTTCTATGTGTGAAGTATGTTGCTCCAGCTCTTCTGTAAACTCATTGGTAGTAATATCTAACTGCTTTAAATCTTGTGTAGTTTCTATTCCATAGTACACCTTAGAAATGCTTATACTTGGCTGGGCACTGTGGCTCACACCTGTAATTCCAGCACTTTGGAAGGTCAAGATAAAAGGATCAACTGAGTTCAGGAGCTCGAGACCAACCTGGACAACATGGTAAAACCCCATCTCTACTAAAAATACAAAAATTAGCTGGGCATGGTGGCATTCCTGTAATCCCAGCTATTTGGGAGGCTGAAGCAGGAGAATTGTTTGAGCCTGGGAGGCAGAGGTTGCAGTGAGCCAAAATGGCACCACTGCACTTCAGCCTGGGCAACACAGAGAGATACCATCTTAAAAAAAAAAAAAAAAAAAAAAAAAAAAGCGCCTCAATTCTGGCAAGATGGCCAAATAGGAACAGCTGCAGTTTGCAGCTCTCAGAGAGACCAACACAGAAGGTGGATGATTTCTGTATTTCCAACTGAGGTACCCTGTCCATCTCATTGGAACTAGTTAGGCAGTGGGTGGAGCCCATGGAGGGTGAGCAGAAGTAGGGAGGGGTGTCGCCTAACCTGGGAAGTGCAAAAAGCAGAGGGCCCCTTTCCCAGCCAGAGGAAGCCATGAGGGACTGTGCTATCCAGCCCAGATGCTATGCTTTTCCTATGGTTTTTGCAACCCACAGACTGGGAGATTCCCTTGTGTGCCTACACCACCGGGGACCTGTGTTTCAAGCACAAAAGCTGGTTGGATGTTTGGGCAGACACCAAGCTAGCTGCAGGAGTTGTTGTTGTTGTTGTTGTTGTTTTGTCATTGTTGTTGTTGTTTTCATACTTCAATAGCACCTGGAAACCCAGCGAGACAGAACCGTTCACACCCCTGGAAAGGGGGATGAAGCCAGGGTGCCAAGTGGTCTCACTCATTGGGTTTCACTCCCACGGAGCCCAGCAAGCGAAGAACCACTGGCTTGGCATTCTCGCTGCCAACACAGCAGTGTGAAGTCGATCTGGGATGGTCGAGCTTGATGGGAAGAGAAGCGACTGCCATTACTGAGGCTTGAGGAGGCAGTTTTCCCCTGACAGTGCTAAGGAGGCCTGAAAGTTCAGACTAGGCAAAACTCAACACAATGTGGCAAAGTGGCTGTGGCCAGACTGCCCCTCTAGATTCCTCTTCACTTTACATCTCTGAAAGAAAGACAGCAGCCCCAGTCAGGTGCTTATAGAAAAAACTCCCATCTCCCTGGGACAGAGCACCTGGGGGAAGGGGTGGCTGTGGGCACAGCTTCAGAGGACTTAAATATTCCTGCCTGCTGGCTCTGAAGAGAGCAGCGGATCCTGAGAAGGTTTCTCCCAGCACAGCGCTCAAGCTCTGCTAAGGGATAGACTGCCTTCTCAAGTGGGTCCCTGACCCCCATGCCTCCTGACTGGGAGAGACCTCCCAACAGGGGTTGACAGACACCTCATACAGGGGAGTTCCAGCTGGCATCAGGCCAGTGCCCCTCTAAGATGAACCTTCCAGAGGAAAGAGCAGGCAGAAATCTTTGCTGTTTTACAGCCTCCGCTGGTGATACCCAGGGAAAAGGTTCTAGAGTGGACCTCCAGCAAACTGCCGCAGACCTGCAGAAGAAAGGCCTGTTAGAAGGAAAAATAACAAACAGATAGCAATAACATCAACATCGACAAAAAAGGACCTCCCACAAAAACCCAATCCAAAAGCCATCTGCGTCAAAGATCAAAGGTAGATGAATCCATGAAGATGAGCAAAAACCAGCGCAAAAATGCTGAAAATTCCAAAAACCAGAATGCCTCTTCTCCTCCAAATGATCACAACTCCACTCCAGAAAGGACATAAAACTGGACAGAAAATGAGGTTGATGAATTGACAGAATTAGGCTTCAGAAGGTGGGTAATAACAAACTCCCTTAAGCTAAAGGAGCATGTTTCTAACCCAATGCAAAGAAGCTAAGAACCCTGATAAAAGGTTACGGAAACTGCTAACTAGAATAACCAGTTTAGAGAAAAACATAAATGACCTGATGGAGCTGAAAAACACAGCACGAGAACTTCATGAAGCATACACAAGTATCAATAGTCCAGTTGATCAAGCGGAAGAAAGGATATCAGAGATTGAAGATAAACTTACTGAAATAAGGTAGGAAGACAAGATTAGAGAAAAAAGAATGAAAAGGAACAAATAAAGCCTCCAAGAAATATGGGACTATGTGAAAAGACCAAATCTATGATTGATTGGGGTTCCTGAAAGTGACAGAGAGAATGGAATCAAGTTGGAAAACACACTTCAAGATATTATCCATGAGAACTTCCCCAATCTAGCAAGACAAGACAACATTCAAATTCAGGAAATACAGAAAATACCACCAAGATACTCCTTGAGAAGAGCAACCCCAAGACACATAATTGTCAGATTCTCCAAGGATGAAACAGAGAAAAAAATGTTAAGGGCAGCCAGAAAGAAAGGTCAGGTTACCTAAAAAGAGAAGCCCATCAGACTAACAACAGATGTCTCTGCAGAAATCCTACAAGGCAAAAGAGAGTGGGGGCCAATATTCAACATTCTTAAAGAAATGAATTTTCAACCCAGAATTTTATATCCAGCCAAACTAAGCTTCACTGGTGAAGGAGAAATAAAATCATTTCCAGACTAGCAAATACTGAGGGATTTTGCACCACCAGGCATGCCTTACAAGAGCTCCTGAAGGAGTCAGTAAATATGAAAAGGAAAAACCAGTAGCAACCACTGCAAAAACACACCAAAACATAAAGACCAACAAAACTATGAAGAAAGTGTATTAACTAATATGCAAAATAATCAGCTACCATCATAATGACAGGATCAAATTCACAATAACAATATTAACCTTAAATGTAAATGGGCTAAATGCCCCTATTAAAAGACACAGACAGCAATTTGGATAAAGAGTCAAGACCCAGCTGTATGCTGTATTTAGAAGACCCATCTCACGTGCAAAGACACACATAGGCTCAAAATAAAGAATGAAGGAATATTTACCAAGCAAATGGAAAGCAGAAAAAAGCAGGGGTTGCAATCCTAGTCTCTGATAAAACAGACTTTAAGCCAACAAAGATAAAAAAAAACAAAGAACAGCATTACATAATGGTAAAGGGATCAATGCAACAAGAAGAGCTAACTATCCTAAATGTATATGCACCCATACAGGAGCACCCAGATTCATAAAATGAGTTCTTAAAGACCTACAAAGAGATTTAGGCTCCCACACCACAATAGTGGGAGACGTTAACACCCCACTGTCAATATTAGACAGATCAACGAGACAGAAAATTAACAAAAACATTCAGGACTTGAACTCAGCTCCAGACCAAGCAGACCTAATAAATATCTACCGAACTCTCCACTCCAAATCAACAGAATATACATTCTTCTCAGCACCACAGAGCATTTATTCTAAAACTGACCACATAATTGGAAGTAAAACACTCCTCAGCAAATGCAAAAGAATGAAAATCATAACAAACAGTCTCTCAGACCACAGTGCAATCAAATTAGAACTTAGGATTGAGTAATTCACTCAAAACTGCACAACTACATGGAAACTGAACAACCTGCTCCTGAATGACTACTGGGTAAATATCAAAATTAAGGCAGAAATAACGAAGTTCTTTGAAACCAATGAGAACAAAGACACAATGTACCAGAATCTCTGGGCCACAGCTAAAGCAGTGGTAAGAGGAAAATTTATAGCTCTAAATGCCCACATCAGAAAGCAAGAAAGATCTAAAATTGACACCCTAACATCACAATAAAGGGAACTAGAGAAGCAAGAGCAAACAAATTCAAAAGCTAATGGAAGACAAGAAATAACTAAGGTCAGAGCAGAACTGAAGGAGATAGAGATATGAAAAACACTTCAAAAATCAATAAATTCAAGAGCTGGTTTTTTGAAAAAATTAACAAAATAGATATACCACTAGCCACACTAATAAAGAATAAAAGAGAGAAGAATCAAACAGACACAATAAAAAATGATGAAGGGTATATCACCATTGATTCCACAAAAATGAAAACTACCACCAGAGAATACCATAAATAGCTCTATGCAAATAATCCAGAAAATCTAGAAGAAATGGATAAATTCCTGGACATATACACCCTCCCAAGACTAAACCAGGAAGAAGTTGAATCCCTGAATAGACCAATAACAAGTTCTGAAATCAAGGCAGTAATTAATAGCCCACCAACGAAAAAAAAGCCCAGGACCAGACAGGTTCACAGCCAAATTCTACCAGAGTTACAAAGAGGAGCTGGTACCATTCCCTCTGAAACTGTTCCAAAATATAGAGAAAGAGAGACTCCTAACTCTTTTTTTTTTTTGAGATGGAGTCTCACTCTGTTGCCCAGGCTGGAGTGCAACAACATGATCTCGGCTCGCTGCAACCTCTGCCTCCCAAGTTTAAGCGATTCTCCTGCCTCAGCCTCCCAAGTAGCTGGGATTACAGGCGTGCACCACAAAACCCATCTAACTTTTTGTATTTTTAGTAGAGACAGGGTTTCGCCATGTTGACCAGGCTGGTCTTGAACTCCTGACCTCAGGTGATCCACCTGCCTCGGCCTCCCAAAGTGCTGGGACAACAGGTGTAAGCCACCATGCCTGGCCCTCCCTAACTCATTTTATGAGGCCGGCATCATCCTGATTCCAAAACCTGGCAGAGACACAATGAAAAAAGAAAAGTTTAGGCCAATATCCCTGATGAACATCAATGCGAAAACCCTCAATAAAATACTGGTAAACTTAATCGAGTAGCACATCAAACATCTTATACAACATGATCAAGTCAGCTTCATCCCTGAGATGCAAGGCTGGTCCAACACACATAAATCAATAAACATAAACCGTCACATAAACAGAACCAATGACAAAAACCACATGATTATCTCAATAGATGCAGTAAAGGCCTTCAATAAAATTCAACACCACTTCACGCTAAAAACTCTCAATAAACTAGGTATGTATGGAATATATCTCAAAATAACAAGAACTATTTATGACAAACCCACAGCCAATATCATACTGAATGGGCAAAAGCTGGATGCATTCCCCTTGAAAACCAGCACAAGACAAGGATGCCCTCTCTCATCACTCCTTTTCAACATAGTATTGGAAGTTCTGGCCAGGGCAATCAGGCAGGAGAAAGAAAGAAATGTATTCAGATAGGAAGAAAGGAAGTCCAACTGTCCCTGTTTGCAGATGACGTGACTGTATACTTACAACACCCCATCATCTCAGCCCCAAAACCCCTTAATCTGATAAGCAACTTCAGCAAAGTCTCAGGATGCAAAATCAATGTGCAAAAATAAGCATTCCTATACAACAATAATAGACAAGCAGAGAACCAAATCATGAGTGAACTCCCATTCACAATTGCTACAAAGAAAATTAAATACCTAGGAATACAATTTACAAGGGATGTGAAGGACCTCTTCAAGGAGAACTGCAAAACACTGCTCAAGGAAATAAGAGAGGACACAAACAAATGGAAAAACAGTCCATGCTCATGGATAGGAAGAATAAATATCATGAAAATGCCCATACTGCCCAAAGTAATTCATAGATTCAATGCTATCCCATCAAGCTACCATTGACTTTCTTCACAGAACTAGAAAAAACTACTTTAAATATCATATGGAACTAAAAAAGAGCCCATATAGCCAAGACAATCCTAAGCAAAAAGAACAAAGCTGGAGGCATCAGGCTACCTGACTTCAAATGATACTACAAGACCACAGTAACCAACATAGCATGGTACTGGTACCAAAACAGATATACAGACTGATAGAACAGAATAGAGGCCACAGAAATAGCACCACACATCTACAATCATCTGATCTTCAACAAAACTAACAAAAACAATCAATGGGGAAAGGATTCCCTATTTAATAAATGGTGCTCAGAAAACTGGCCAGCAAAATGCAGAAAAGAGAAACTGGACCCCTTCGTTACACCTTATACAAAAATTAACTCAAGATGGATTAAAGATTTAAAAGTAAAACGGAAGACCATAAAAACCCTAGAAGAAAACCTAGGCAATACCATTCAGGACAAAGGCATGGGCACAGACTTCATGACTAAAACACCACAACTGCAACAAAAGCAATTGCAACAAAAGCCACAATTGACAAATGGGATCTAATTAAACTAAAGAGCTTCTTCTCAGCAAAAGAAACTATCCTCATAGTGGAGCAGGAAACCTACAGAATGGGAGAAAATTTTTGCAATCTATCCATCTGACAAAGTTCTAATATCCAGAATCTACAAGGAAGTTAAACAAGTTTATAAGAAAAAAACAACCCCATCAAAAAGTGGGCAAAGGATATGAACAGACACTTCTCAAAAGAAGACATTTATGCAGCCAACAAACATTTGAAAAAAAGCTCATCATCACTAGTCATTAGAGAAATGCAAATCAAAACCACAGTGAGATCTCATGCCAGTTAGAATGACGATCATTAAAAAGTCAGGAAACAACAGATGCTGGAGAGGATGTAGAGAAATAGGAATGCTTTTACACTGTTAGTGGGAGTGTAAATTAGTTCAACCACTGTGGAAGACAGTGTAGCAATTCCTTAAGGATCTAGAAGAAGAAATACCATTTGACCCAACAAGTCCATTACTGGGTATACACCCAAAGGATTATAAATCATTCTATTATAAAGACACATGCACACGTATGTTTATTGCAGCACTATTCACAATAGCAAAGACTTGGAACCAATCCAAATGCCCATCAATGATAGACTAAAGAAAATGTGGCACATATATACCATGGAATATTATGCAGCTATAAAAAAGAATGAGTTCATATCCTTTGCAGGGACAAGGATGAAGCCGAAAACCATCATACTCAGCAAACCAGCACAGAAACAGAAAACCAAACACTGCATGTTCTCACTCATAAGTGGGAGTTGAACAATGAGAACACATGGACACAGGGAAACATCACACACTGGGGCCTATCAGTGGGTGAGAGGAAAGGTGAGGGAGAGCATTAGGACAAATATCTAAGGCATGCAGGGCTTAAAACCTAGATAATGGGCTGATACATGCAGCAAACCACCACAGCACATGTATACCCATGAAACAAACCTGCACATTTAGCACATGTATCCCAGAACTTAAAGTTAAAAAAAAAAAAAAGAAAAGAAATGCTTACACTTTTAGACATCAACTGTAAGAGGCACCAAATTCTAGAAGGAATCATTGTCTCTTAAGCAATTTCTGTTATGAATTTGGGAAAGATACATTTTTTTCCAACTAAACCTAAATACGCAACAAGAAACTGAATCTCAGCAGTCTGTTTTAATATTAAGAATTGAACTGACTGGATAACATGTGTTCTGAAATTAAGTGTTTGCTTTCTTGTGTGTGTGGTTGCTATTGCTATTATTGGCATCTATAGCATGAAGAATAATCTTATCCCCCAACAGTTATACAACTACACTTCTCTATGTTATTTAATTAAAATATAATCAGCCTAATTAATAACTTTTATGAATGCAATCACATGGACATAATTGTTGCTGTTTTGAAAACTGCAAATCAGTTTTCCTTAGTCTTAGTTGTTTAATCCAATGCGTTGGCATGCTTCTTCACATCTCTTACAAGTGGCCTTCATAATTAATTTAAAAATATCTCTTAAGTAGGGGATTATATGTTAATCTTCAACGACATAACTGTTACCACATTGTTGCCATGGAGTACTTTATTATCCTTTGTAAAATACTTTATTATTTTGTTTATGCCTAGGAAGCAGAAAGGCAATTTAAATTTCTTCTGTTTACCTCCTGTCTTAATCTAGAGTCAATGCTAATACATGTGGTTCTAACAATTGATCTATCTTCCAAAGCCTATGCTTCACATTTGAATCACCTAAAAGTCTTTTCCAAAATACTGTTAAGTAGTTCTCATCCCAGATAAATTAAATCAGAATTGCTTAGCATGTGGCCTCAATAGCATTTTTTTTTCATTCTTCAAGTTGTTATAATGTGCAGTAAGGGCTGAGAACCAATGCTCTAGGGATAATAACCACAGCATCTGAGGCTGGAAGGCAATTTCAAGCAGTATTCACCAAAGCCTGACTGTGTACATGAGAAGCACCTCTGGGACTTTTTAAAGGTGGAGATTCCTAAGGTCCTACTAATCAAAATTTCCAGTGGCAAGATCCCAAGTGAATCTTGCCCATGTTGGAGTTTGAGGACCACTGCTTTGGAGGTTTCCTAAACTAACTTCTAACACATGGCAGGCCTTGACTGAACATTTTAGCCCAAATAACACCTGTCTTTTGGAGTTACCCCCATTAAAATTTCTTCAAGGTCCTTCTTTGCAAGAAACAGTGCTTTTCAAAATCACCAGATATGTCATAAAGAAATACGTCAGCTGCTAGGGGTCAGATGACTTGAGTTTGGGGTCATTGCTGCATTATTGACAAGTTGTACTACCTTGGACAAATCACTTCCTATTTCTTATTTAGCATCTAAACTTAAGTCACACAATTGTGATGATCAGATGAGTGAATATAATAAATCCTCAAACTGATAATCAAAATCTTTTGGAGAATGTGAAAAACTGTGTGGATTCATTGGTCCACCAGAAATTTTGTTCCTCTGTATTTGGAGAACAGTTAAACACGAGATATTTCTCCTTTAAAGATTTGCAAGTGAGTTTGATAATTGCCTGTTTTTGCTGATTTCATGCACACTGTAGAGAGAGAGACCTGCTGTCAGTATCAAGGATAATAATATTTCATTCACAGATTTGTACATGACCTCTTATGAGCACTCACATCTCAGTAGGCACTTTTTCTAGAAGAGCAGCTCTCAAATTGTTAGGTGTAGTAGATGGAAATATTTGTAGCCTGGTCACTACCTCATGTGTATCTACAATTAAAGAGTTGCTCAAGGTTCTTTGTTCATTTGTTTGCTTTTCTTCTGCTTCTTTTCCCTTCCAAAAAGCAAAGGGAAAAGCATAGGGTTGGAAATAGAAAAATCTGGGTTCTAACAGAGGCTGTAGTCTTGTTTTTGTGTGATCCTGAACTCAATACTTTAACCCTTATGGGTTTCAGTTTTCTCCTGTCAGTTCATGATAATAACTGTCTTACCTTCCTTAGTGGGGCTTAATAGGAAATGGAGTCATGTATTAACATTTTTGCATACAATTTTTGCATGAAGTTTCCCTAATACGGTCTGAGCTCCTAGGATTTATCCTCTGACTATTATTCATTCATTAATTTATTCATTTGCTATTTAACAAATATTTACTGAATGCATAATATGTGCCAAGAATTATGCAGGAGACAGGGGTACAGAAACACAGCATAAGATAAGAAAGACAGATAGGACTGATGCGCTCATGAAGCTTAGAGTTCATGCTTCAGTTAAAGTATGTCATTGGTTTTAACTGAACAATTACAAAAATAGTTATTAAATTACAGTCAAAATCAGTGCTACAAAGGAGAAGCTCAGCCTATTGTGAGAATGCATTATAAGGAAACTCTCCCAGTGTCTCCCCAATATCTATGGGCAGTGACATTTAAGTTGGCACTAATTTGATTTGTGACTAGGACAGACAATGAGCTGAAGCAGTGGTGAGAGCATTTCTGACGGTGGACAAAGGCTATGCAAAAGTCCTGAGAAAGGACAATTGTTAGTGGCATATGAGGGACTGAACAAGGGCCTGAGTGTCTAAGGATCCGATGAGTAGGAGCAACAAAGAAAGATGAGGCTACAAGGTACAAAAAAGCCAGAGAAATTCCGATCATGTCTATCCTCTCTATTTTACTCGACTTTAATAGCAATGCATGCCATCAATTAAAAGGATCAAACAGGGAAGTGAAAGGATCAGATTAACACTTTAAATACATCATTATAGCTGCTGTGTGAAGACTGTCTTGGTTCACTGCATGTACGGAATCTAGGTAGAAGGGTAGTCCAGGTGGTGAATGAAAGATAATTGTGCTTTATGCTGATATGGTGGAAATAGGAACAATGAGTCAGATGGATTAAAGAGATGTGGTCAGGCAGAGACCATTCCTCTCATTTCTATATTCTCATGACCTAGTAGGGTGTCTGGCACACAGTCCTCACTAAATGCAGGAGAAGCAGACAGTATTCCATTTCATTATTGAAAAATAATGTTAGAAATTACTCCCACACATTGAATTGAAATCTTCCTAATTTTGATTACTACTTTTATTTTCTGTTCTCTGGAAATACAGAGAACAATGTAAGAATACACACACACACACACTCATTATCTGAATCTTGTCCACGGACACACTCTGTTGTATGACTCTCCTTTCCGTATGAAACAGACTCTGGTCCTTCACATGGAGATATATATATATCTCCTATTTGTTCTGTTTCTCTGAAGAACCATGACCAATATAGTTGGTCACCCTAAAATAGGTCTTTGGCGTCTATATCTTTTAACTATTGTAGCCCACTCTTGCAAGGACATGATGTAATATGTTGCAAAGGTTAGCTTTGATTTTAAACACTTTATAAAGTACTTTCAGGTGTACAATTTCATTTGACACCTAAAACTCCTCTATGAGGCAGGATTTATTACTCAAATTATAAATATGAGGAAAAATAAGAATCAGAGGTGTTCAGGGATTTGCTTATGGTCACTGAGCTTTAACAATGTGAAAGTCACATGGTTTCATCTTCTTTCATCTATTTAAATATAGTTATAACATTGAGGACATAAAACATTCCGATATCCATTGGTGCCATATTTTCCCTTCCTTCCCCTCCAAAAATGGTAGACAGGACTTAACCTCAAGGGAATTTTAGGTACCAGAGAAGAAACTGTTTGAAGGAACTCTCTCGTGAAAGCCCGTATTCATCCATTCACTAATTTACTCTTTTCACCAATGTTTTTTGAGTTCCTGCTAAAAACCATGGCCAGTCTAGAATAGAATAGGAGTGGAAGATAGAATACATGGGACAGATAAACCAATACTCTGAAGAATGTAAGAGGATGCTTATATTAGTCAGGGTTCTCTAGAGGGACAGGACTAATAGAATAGATGTGTACATGAAAGGGAGTTTATTAAGGAGTATTGACTCCACAATCACAAGGTGAAGTCCCACAATATGCTGTCTGCAGCTGAGAAGCAAGGAAGCCAGTCCTAGTCCCCAGATCTCAAAAGTAGGGAAGCCAACACTGCAGCTTTCAGTCTGCGGTCAAAGGCCTGACAGCCCCTGGCAAACCACTGGTGTAGGTCTAAGAGTACAAAAGCTGAAGAACTCGAGGGCAGGAAATATCCAGCATGGGAGAAAGATGGAGGCCAGAAGACTTAGGCAGTCTACTCCTTCCATGTTCCTCTGCCTGCTTTTATCCTGGCTGCGCTGGCAGCTGATTAGATGGTGCCTACCCAGATTGAGGGTGGGTCTGCCTCTCCTAGTCCACTGACTCAAATGTTAATCTCCATTGGCAATACCCTCACAGGCACACACAGGAACAATACTTTGCATCCTTCAATCCAATAAAGTTGGCACTCAATATTAACCATCACAATTCTGAATGCTATGCAGAGAATAAACATTTTTTAAAGTCATTGCCAATGACCATGTGGCCACGTTAGTTTAATTGATTAGAGAAACCCTCTAGAAGATGGTAATGTTGGAGCTGGTTTTTAAGTTACAAGATGGAGTCAATTCTTCATGCCAAATGTGGGAAATAGCTTACCTGGAGGAGGGAATAGCTAGTGCAAAGTTACTGAGTCAAGAATGAGCTAGTGTGTTTGAAGAACAGAAAAATGCTCAGTGCCTTTGAAACATAAAAGGCAAGGAGTGGAGTGACTTAAGATGAAGACACAAAAGAACAAGACCATAAAGGGTCAAGTTGGCCAGGGAAAAAAATGTGGGATTATTTTCCTGAGTACAATAGGTAAGGGAGAAACATGAACTGATATGTGCCACTCTCCACTATGCACAGGGCCAGTGAGGGAAAAGAGAGCAATCTGAGTAATTGAGACAAGACAGTGTGGTGACTTAGAACAAGATGAAAAGTAATAGTGGAGGTGAGAGAAATAGAATGAGGTTTTAGAGGTAAAATTGTCAATACTTGCTGAAATACTGAATATGAGCAGGGTTGAAAGAAGAGGGCAAAAAAGAAACAAGATAATTCTTGGGTTTTGGCATGAGCAATTCTGGTTGAGGGTTGAGGGTGGATAGGGAAGGAGAACAGGCCACCTGGGAACAAGTTGGGAGTTGGGGAGAATTAATCAAGAGTTGTTTTTTGTTCAAGTTACATTTTAAAAGCCTAAGATAGAAACAGAGATGTCAAGAACCAGTTTGCATGTAGAAGTCATTAAGATGAAGACAGCAGACGAGAGGGATGTGTTGGAGGAAAACGAGGTTGGATCTACTAGAAAAAGGAATAAATTACCAAGCCTAGGGAGAAAACATAGCTATGCAAGACCTGTGAGTAGCAAGAAGCTCAGAGCCAGAATTTCCCCTCTGCAGCACGCTGACGAGGTGCTTGGAGCATGAAGTAATGAACACTTTTTGTAACTGGGGAGGTGGAACTCAGTTTAGAGGGCTCTCAGCCCTAGAATATATCTTCATGTTCATTCAGCAGAGTGAAAGCAACAAAGATACTGAACTTCGGGGGACTAGGTGGTCCCAGAATTGGGGGACCTTAAAGATAATTAATGTGGACCAAGGAATCAAGGGATACCCCCAAATATTCTGAAAACAAATTAAGTTTGGACCAAAGGACATAACAACCAGTCAGAGCCAAAGGGTCTCTGCCCTTAGAGAAGCCTGCAGTGCCAGTGAGACTCTTCATGAAAACCAACGAGACTTGGTGTGTTAAGGAGAACAGAATTTACAAGAAACAGGGAGAGACAGGGCACAGCACACCTGCCTGCTGTGACCCATGCCCCTACCACGAGGTCCCATGAGCCACGTTGCTATCCCCAGCTGGTAAAATAAACTGTGAAAGAGAAAGAAATTGGGAGACAGTGTGGAGGTTTTTATTATTCTTAGAATATGTGATACATTAGAGACTATTAACACTTCTCAGTCTCACCAACTTTTCAAGCAAATATAACTAAAATATAATTTCCCTCTAACCAGCCAATGGGAGCCTAGGGAACTACAATTTCCCTGCACATCTGAGGTGTAGTATGAGTGAATTTTATGACCCTGCAACATGAGTAAAGAATATAGAGTGAGAGAAAAGCTGTTATCTAAACCAAGAAAGGCACACATTAAAGAAGTACATGGAGGAAGAATAGAATAACAAACACCCAATAGCGAGCACTTTTTTGTCTTCCAAAAAATAAAATCTGGCTTAAGAAGGAGGAAAACAAGTTATGTATTATGCTCTATACACTACAGAGACTGCAACTTCATGAAGAAAATTCCTGAACGTTTCAATAGTGAAATGATATTAACGGTCTGTGCTTCTCTTATGAAAAGTGTAAACTGGTCATTTAGGAAAGAGTGTTAAATTGAGTGGAAAACCAGTTAATCCTAAAGAGAAAAAAAATGAGTCTCAACTAAGACTCAGAGAATAACTTTATAAACTCACTCTTTGTAGAGATAGCTGGTACATCAGATCTGACTTTTTATCCCCCCACCCCACCCTAAATCCTAAGATCTCTTACCCTCACAGGCACTTCGACCAAAAAAAAAAAAAAAAGAAAGAAAGAAAAAAGGATATTCGTTACGAATACTGAGAAATCCATCCATAGTGCTTTTTTTACCTATATAGGTTTAACACATGGAGAGGGTATTTTCGCACACACAGCAACAATTGAAATGTAATAAAATATTAATTAGGGCTAATTTTGTTTTAAGAATCCCTAAGCAAGCATTTCTCTACATGAGAATATTAACATGTGGAAGGCTTAAAAATATTTTCCTCACAAATGATATACTTTATTTTCATAATTGCTTATAAAGTTAGTTCTATAACACAGACATAATAACTACATTTTATTACAGACTCATGGGAAAATAAATTCAACCACTTTGCCATTATTCCCCTAGGCCTAGTCTTTATATGGTAACATGAAAACAATAGCACTTTAAAAAAACTCTCTTGTTTAAAATTTTCAGTCTGGTTTCTATTAGAGTGTAGTCAGGTTGAGAAAGCAAGGCTCAAAAAGTTAACTATGTTTTCTTTGGTGTACAGATACAAATTTGACTGTGTATTCTTCCTAGAGTGGCTATTCACAGGTCAGAGCAGCTCTTCAAGCAAGAAAGCATTTGCTCAATGTCTTCTCTCTCTGCTGCTCATGACATTCAAGGCTAAGGTAGAATGTATCAGTTGTAATTAGATGCCTGGGAGGCTTTTTCTTTCCTGTTATCCATATAATATTAATATATTAATATTAATATTATATTATATATTACATGTTATATATATTACATGTTACAATATAATATATATTACATATATTATATATTACATGTAATATATTACATATATTATATATTACAATATCTAATAATATATATTACATGTATATATATTATATATATTACATGTATATATATTATATATATTACATGTATATATATTATATATATTACATGTATATATATTATATATATTACATGTATATATATTATATATTATATATATTACATGTATATATATTATATATATGACATGTATATATATTATATATTACATGTATATATATTATATATATTACATGTATATATATTATATATATTACATGTATATATATTATATATATTACATGTATATATATTATATATATTATATATATGACATGTATATATATTATATATATTACATGTATATATATTATATATATTACATGTATATATATTATATATATTACATGTATATATATTATATATATATACACACACACATACATTGAATATATGGTGAAGGGTACTGGGAATAGTGGGTGCCTGTGAAGGTGGGATGAGAGTCCGGGGGTTGAGATAAGGGCACAAGCGAAGGTTTCCCCCACACTCCCAAGGTACATTCTTTTGCACCTTTTAAATTATTTATCATGTGCAAGTAATATCTATTAAAAATCAATAAATGAGTTGATGAGAAACACAAGACAGTAAAGTTATGTTGAGAAATTTAGTTCTTACCTGAAGGTAATGGGTAGCTATTAAATTGTCTTAAGATAAGGATAGCACGATTAGCTTTATAGAAAGAACATTCTAACAACATTACAACAGTCATAAGAGTATGGAAGTAGAGGGGCTGCTTAGAACATTGGTTTTCCACCTTAATTCCACCTTGGTATGCTTGAATTCCATCTCCATACATTCTAATGTAATGGTTTGGAGTGTGGCCTGGGCATCAGGAATTTTGAATTTTTCCTAACTAATTATGGTGTATAAACAAGATTGAGAACTACTGACAAAGAAGGCTGCTTAAGTAATTAGGTAATTCCTAATAAAGAGAGTCTTAGTTAAATAATGTCACAGAGGAAGGAAGAGAAAAGACAGATTCTAGAGCTATTAAGAAGATGAATGCTCAGAACTCATTGATCAGTTGGATGCAGGTTGTAAAAGAGAGGGTGAAACAGTAAAGACTGACTCCTCATTTTCTGGCTGGGCCAAATAGGTAATGTCACTAACTGAAATAGGGAAGAACAGCTGTGTGGTAGAAAACAGAATGAATTTTGTTGGAGACATACTCAGATGCTCGTGATACATGCAAGTGGAGTGATACAGGAGCAATTGACTATATGGGTCTAAAATTTACAGGACAAGCATATTGGACATTTGGACATTGTAATGGGCAGCAAAGGCTATTGTTGGAAATTACAGGAGAGAATAAAGTACAGAAAATTTTCCAAAAATAGAACTGTCAACAGAGATGGAATAGAAAAAGAAGATGAACATTCAAAGAAGAATGAGGTAAAAAATGGGCAGAGAGGTAAGAGTTAAAACCTAGAAAATAAGGGGTTTTAATAGATTAACATAAGAGCACCCTCAAGAAAAGAATTGTTAACAGAGTTAATTACTACAGGAAAACCAAGCTGAGACAATCTTTTATGCTTTTAGCAACTAGAAGGTGCCCTTGGTGAAAGAAGTGTCAACAGAGTGTGGAGATAGACTATTGTGTAGGTTACAGTGGAGTCAATGTAATGTGTAGATGTCATGCAGTGGTTAAATAGACCCAGATTACAATAAAAGGTGAGAGTGACAGGAGAAGCGCAAGTGAAAATAGCAGGTGAAGAGAAAGATTTCTAGAAGATGACTACAAAGAATATAAGATAGATAAAGTTTGATTACTTATTAAGATTGGGGAAACATGCACATTTCTACACCAAAAGGAAAGTTATTGTATAATGAAGCTGATGACCCAAGACAATAATGAGAAAATTCATGAAGACATGTCCTCAAAAAGGCTGGAGAGTTTGGAACCAAGATCGCAAGTAGTAGAATTTGTCTTGAGCAGGAAGATTGACATCTTCCAAGAAGACGTGCCAATCCTTCCTTCCTGGGAGGAAAGGTTTAAAAAGTGTAAGGATGGAGATAAGTTTGTTGGAGCTAAGAGAGGGAGAGAATTTCTCACTTGTAGCTTTCATTTCCTTATGAAGCAAGAAAAGGGGTTCTCTGCAGAGAGTGAGGGAAGTTACAGGAAACGAAAAAAATTTAAGGTTTAAAATATCTGGGGTTGGAAGGCTGGGATAAAAAGCTGAGAAAGGTCATATAGAGGAACTTTTAGGAAGGAATAAGGATCCTGCTGGTGTTGGAGTCTGTGGTACATTTACTCTTCCCACACTGCAAGCGAAGTGTTGATCTAGATGCTGACAGCACAAGGAGCTGGAATTGCACACTGTAATCTGAGCCTCAAAACTTTTGAGGCCGGGCAAGGTGGCTCATGCCTGTAATTCCAGCACTTTGGGAGGCCTGGGCGGGCAGATCATTTGAGGTCAAGAGTTCAAGATCAGCCTGGCCAACATGGTGAAACTCAGTCTCTACTAAAAATACAAAAATTAGCCATGCATGGTGGTGCACACCAGTAATCCCAGCTACTTGGGAGGCTGAGACGTGAGAATTGCTGAACACAAGAGATGGAGGCTGCAGTGAGTCGAGATCGTGCCACTGCACTCCAGCCTGGGTGATCTGTCTCTAAAAAAAAAAAAAAAAAAAAAAAAAAAATTAAAAAAACTTAAAAATTGAAATGTACTTAGTAGGGCAACCAGACCTGAGGGATCTGCAGGGACCCTCACATAGCAATATGTGACTATAAATTAAAGTACACTGCAAGTAGAGAAATAAAACTAACAGAAAGAGCAAAAAACATGTGGATGTGGAAAAACTAACAAAATGAAGAAACATTTACGAAGAACATGACTGACTTGGATGAACTTGGCAGCACAGAAGAAGAAGATAGAAAAGGGATCCCAGAGATGGAAAATGATATTGAACATGGTGAGCTCCAGAAGGGGAAAGTGTTCACCACTGTGGACCCAGGAACAAAGAATTTTTGAATTAAAAAGAAAAAGAAAGAAAAAGCCTGAAGAAAATGAATAATAAATGAATGAGAACAGCACTTGAGAGGCTGGTTTCCTATTCAAGTTGCAATTATGAAGTCAATGGGAGGTGGTTCTGGAACTTACAAAAAGAGCTGGAATTTCCTGGGTAGGCAAAAGGAGGGCACTTTAAGTGTCTGAAACTGGGGCTATATGACAAATGATCAAAATATTACTTTCTATTTGCCTTACACAAAACAAGGTGAGAAGAGCAATTCTTAAATTCTCCTCAAGGAATGCAGGGACTTCTCTCTTCCTCTGACAAGACAGCAACCTGCTCTTGGCTATTTGCTGCTGGTACCCAACTGACCTTTAAAAAATAAGTTGTATGTGGAAATTGCATTTTGGTCAATGAGCCCAGGGCTCAGTGACAGGCAGCCTTGTTAATCACCAGGGCCCTTTCTTCTCCCACTGCCGGTTTTTCCCTGGAATAAACACTGAAAAGCTGTTTTTATTCCAGGAAAAGAAGTATTCAAAGATACTGTTTCTCTCCCGCTGTAATCAACCTTCTTTACCCTAACCCTTCACATATACTTCCTCCTGCCTAATTTACTTATATATTTTTGATATTCTTTTTACACGTCTTTGATTAAAATCATTATTTTTTTAAAAAAAGAGAAGTACTTTTGACTTCTTGCCCAACTGCTGGTATTGAAAACTCTTTGGAAGTGGCTAAAAATAACATTGGTGGGAAAATGCTAAAACACAAACTCTCTTGCCTGCCAGATGAGAGTTGAGGTTTATTTTGTAGTTAGGAAATTCTTTCAACTGACATATATTTTGTATGCCTGCAATAAACAATATTCTATTGGCATAGCATGCACTAAACTCCACATCCTATAATTAAGCATTTCTAAAATTTCCATGAAGATGCCATTTCAAATACCACAAAAAGATGCTGAGTTTATCACATAAAATATTTAAAACAGCTCATTAACATTTGTATGAAAAACAAAAATAATACTTCCACATTTTAAAAAGAAAATACTCCTTTTTAAAATCCTCAATTTATATAGTGCCTTTCTTTCTAAGTAGTTTGATTAATATCTTCTTTCCTCAAGTGTTTGAGGAAAAGGTGTTAAAATTACTTTCAAGTAATTTAACCATGTCTAGCTGCTCAGTGTGACAGTAACAAATGGAGTCTTTCTTCCATATTACAAGCTGTCTTCAGCATCACACTATGCAATAAATTCAGATATTGATGAAAAAAGTATTTATGCAGCTATTGCAAAAGCATGTTGCAAAAGCAATTTTCCTCTAAAGGTAACTCAGCCCATTTCCAGTTTAAAGTGCTCTCTTTTCATTCTTAGTAATTAATTCTAACTAGTAAGTCAAATTCAAGTTTAGAGCATTGTCTATTACAGATTCTTTCAGTCTCTTCCTCTTGGTCTGATCTCATGCTACAGAAAATACATTGTATTTTTCTTGGAAAGGCTCAATCATCTTGTCTTACTCATTAACCCTGCCTTGGTTATCATCAGTGATGGTCATTCCTTTAACCTTGTCCCGAGCTTAGAGGCTTTTCATCCACAAATAAAAAATAAATTTGATTATATATCAAAAAAGAAAATAAACATTCCTCCCTTTCCCTCTCCTCCCCTTTAACTCTGCTTTCCCTGCCCTGAGTATGTTTACAAATACATTTTAAAACTGTGCCATAATAAACCTGCTTGAAAATAAATATAGGAATGGAAGAATTAAATATGATGATAAGTAATGAGAATATGGTGGACTTTCTGTAATTTCAATGTATTAATTTTACAACTATAATCATCCAGTATAGGAAAGTTTTACTTGAATTTGATGGTCCTTTCCAGCTTTAGCAACTTCAATTTTTCTTTAATTTCATTCTCTTTTATTTTCTTTTTGACTTGAGGTCTCACTTTCTCACCCAGGCTAGAGGATAGTGGGGTGATCATAGGTCGCTGCAGCCTCAAACTCCTTGCCTCAAATAATCCTCCTGTCTCTGCTTCCCAAAGTCCTGGGATTACAGGAGTGAGCCACTGCGTCCAGGTTTAATTTCTTTTATACAATTGATTTCTTTTCATTTTCTGTTCAGATTAACTCAGTAGATGAGAAAAAGCTTTGATTTCTTCTGGAAACAATTTGAAACTAAAACATGAACAAATGGCATTAGCACCTACACTTGGTAAGGAGTGTTAAGAGAAAAACATTTTTCTTTGCTACATTTTACACTTCTACACTGCGGCACAGAGGAAGGGTCTGGCTTCTGAAGGGCAAGTGGTTTCCAAGGATGGACAGAACTCAGATTAAATTTATTGTGCAATAGAATGAAAATACCAAGGGAGAAGGGAAGGTTGAAAAACAGATGTAGGATCATGATGAATATAAGATTTGCCCCAAGGAGAGTATATGCAAATAACAGGGGCATTGCCAAATGCTGAACTGAATAAGAGACTCAAAATTAAGAATGCAAATTAAAATTTTGTGAAATATCAATGTTGGTGCCAACAGGAACACCTTGGCACTAGTGTACCTTTCCCTCTAATAATTGAAGCCAATCTGCTTATGGGGCTGTTCTTCCCTGGATCTTTCAAGTAACACATCAGATGAGCTAACCATAGCATACTAATGATGCATTATTACTCCACAGCCATAATCATCCAGGGACTGCAAAAGGTCTAGAAGCAGATTCTACATATTTAAAGCACTAAAAGGAATCAGGACAATGAATAGACTATTCTGGCCTGTTTTGCCACCAGGTAGAAATGTTGATACCGAATATATTTTTCTGGCAATATTAATTTCATTGTTCAGAATAGGAAAATGTGTCATAGTAATTCATTTTCTGAGAAATTACCAGAGGTATCTACAGAATTTCTAAAATATCCCATTTCTATCTGTTACCTCGTATTGTCCACAGATGTAAGCAGAGATGATAAATTAATATCTGCAACTAACAGTGATTCAGTGAAGCAGATCTTACTAATCTATCAATGCAGTTTTTAAAAACATGGATATAGATATCAAATCCATCTCACGAAGTTCTCTAGGAAGCCCCTACTGACTCATCGGAGTTAGCGTGTGAAATCCAGCACAGCTGAAAACAATCCTTATGCAAGACCATCTCTCCTTTCCACCTTCACAGTCAAAATGAACCAGTAGGGGGATGCTAAAGTCAAGAGGCCCAATAAGTATGAGATATTCATTTATTTACTCTCATATATTTATTGACCTTTTTCAATGTTCCTGTCAGTCACCATATTAGGCTCTGAAAATGCAATAATAAATAAAATATAGTTCCTGCCATCAAGAAATACAAAGTTTAATGGGCTTATTCCCGGAATCTCCAAACTAAAGAAAAAGTGAATGAGCATGGCAAACAATTTTCCAAATAGATTTTACTCCTTCAAATTCATGGTGGCCGTGGAGCTACAGAAACAGTGTATTACTTTATCAAACCTAAGAGACATTATCTCCATGATGCAGCCTTTGTGTTCTTCTTGTTCACTAGTTTAGCACTGAAAAATATACACATAATTTGCATCAATACATAAAACAAATATTTCAAGTGTCAGGACCGTGCAATGGGAAAACCACAGTTTTGGCACTATGAAGACCTGCATTTGACTTCCAGTTCTCTATTTACAGGTGAGTAGCTCTCTGAGCTTCAACACTCTCAACTTAAAAATAATGTGGAAAACAACGCCTGTGCAACCGCAAGAATTGAATTAAATAATACAAAATAGGCACCTGGTACACAATAGGAAATCAGCACATCTTCATAGCATTGTTAATGTCATGTGGTGTCCAACATGGATCACGGTCACAAGAACATTATCATAGAAGAAGCTATTAACAAAATACAAAAGTAATGGCAACAAATCACCCGAATAATATGCTACAATATACCAAAACACCATGCAAGAGGCACTTAGAATGGACTGACCATTTATTTATTAGCAAATGGTCATACTTGGTCATGAGAGCACCGGCTCTGAATGGATTTGGCACAAAGGAAATGAATGATGATTCCTCAGAAATCTTTCACTACTACAGCAGCAGTAAAAAAAGGCAAACAAACTCTACCTTTGCTTCATTGCTTCCCTGGGAATCAGCTTCTCCAGCCTTCCTTGTTGCTACTTGATCTTTAATTTATGGAGTCAACAGAAAGCCCTGTCTTCAGCAGCACAGATGCTGGACAAATAGCTAGGGCATTGATTTTGGTATTTGGCCAAACTGATGGCATCATTATGTTGACTGAATATTACTATCTCTAATAAAAATGCTTTATGTGGAGTCTCAGGGAAGGGACAGCACTGGCTGGCTGTAGAGAAGGAGAAAAAGAAATGCAATTAGGAAGTGGTGTTTTCTCTTGGGTCGCTTGCCCTCTGTGTTTAAGCATCACGTAGAGTGATTTTCTGATGTTCGTTTTCTGCTGTTTGTTTTTCCCTTTTCTTTGTTGCATGTTAATACCACCAAACACTTGGCAGGAGACTACAAATATAATTTAGTTTCTCACATCAGTACATGTCTGCAATAGAGCAGTTAAAATATTTAATTTAAATATATATATAATATGTAATTGAGATTTAATTAATTCTATTACCCAAACTAACAGCATTAGCAAAAAATATATGTATGCTCAGAAAAAATGTGTCAAAAGTTTTCTTGCTTTAGACCTCCAAATGAATGAGGCTTTCCAGCTACATAACCACAACATGAAAAAATAGTTAATAATTATTTTAAGCCCATTAAAGGTGGTAGCACATTCAAGTATAAATTAGCAACGGAAAGAGAAAACAAAGATGCAAAGAACGCATTTGTAAATTGCAAATAAACTTTAATTTACTAAAGTACTATATTTAGTATAGTGTGAAAAAATATCTGCTTAAAAATCTTGAGTAATAACAAGCATATTAAATTTGCTCTTTTAGATTCTTTGCTGCAATGATCAATTTTATATCATTCTGTGTACTTACATTTTTTATAAAAATGACCTACATGCTACAATTTTATACAGAACATATGAGCTAGATTACTTAGCACAAGGTGCACAACCACATTGCAGAATATGCACACGTAGAAGCTATATGTTTATCTTATTCAACAATATTAAGCCCCTGTTGCTTTTCTTTTTTTTAATAGTATTATTTCTTTTTTCCAGTCTGTGATACCTTATTTTTTCTAATGAGGTGTGATTGACACGCAAAAAAATACATATTTAGTGTATACCTCTTGATGTGTTTGAAGATAAGTATACATGGTGAAACCACCACCATATACAATACCAAAAACCTAACCATCACCTCTCAAAGTTCCTCTCTCCCTTTTTTCCTGATAAGAACATTTAACATAAAATCTAGCCTCTTACATTTTTAAGCATGATTGACAAAAGAGTCAAATCTCTGTAAAATATTTGAAAAGATTTATTCTGAACCAAATATGAGGGTCCGTGGCCTGTGACACAGCCCTCAGGAAGCCCTGAGAACATGTGCCCAAGGTGGTCTGGGCACAGCTTGGTTTTATACATTTTAGGGAGACATGAGACATCAATGAAATACATTTAATATATACATTGGTTTGGTCCAGAAATGTGGGATAACTTGAAGGGGTACGGGGGTGCTTCCAGGATATAGGTAGATTTAAAAATTTTCTGATTGGCAATTGATTGAAAGAGTTCTCATCAATAAAAAGGAATGTCTGGGTTACTATAAGAAGTTGTGGAGACCAAATTTTTATCATCCAGATGAAGCCTCCAGGAAGCAGGCTTCAGAGAGAATAGATTTTCAATGTTTCTTATCAGACTTAAGGTCTGTATTGATGTTAAATGCTGGTGGCTTTTCCTGAATTCCAAAAGGAAAGAGAGCATAATGAGGCATGTCCAATCCCTCCCTGACTTCCCACCATGGCCTGAATCAGCCTTTCAGGTTAACTTTGGAGTGCCCTGGCCAAGAAGAATGAGTTCATTAAGATCGTTAGAAGATGCCTTAGAATTTTATTTTTGGTTTACAGGATACAATCCAATATTGTTAACTGTGTGTATGTGCTACGATGTACATTAGATTTCTTTTCTTTTCTTTTTTTTTTTTGAGATGGAGTCTCACTCTGTCACCCAGGCTGAAGTGCAGTGCAGTTGCACAATCTCGGCTCACTGCAACCTCCACCTCCCAGGTTCAAGTGATTCTCCTGCCTCAGCCTCCAGAGTAGCTGGGATGACAGGTGCCTGCCACCACACCTGGCTAATTTTTGTATTTTTAGTAGAGATGGGGTTTCACCACGTTGGCCAGGCTGGTCTCAAACTCCTGACCTCAAGTGATCTGTCCACCTTGACCTCCCAAAGTGCTGGGATTACAGATGTGAGTCACCACACCTGGCCTATTAGATTTCTAGGATTCATTCAACTTGCATAAGTGATACTATATATTATTCGATTAATACTTCTCAGATTCCCCTTCCTCCCAGATACTGGTAGTCATCATTCAAGTCAGTCATGTGTTATTTGTCATTCTGTGTCAGGCTTATTTCACTTAACATATTGTCTTCCAAATTCATCTATACTATAGCAAATGGCAGGATTTCCTTATTTTTAAAAGCCAACAAGTTAATGTGTACATATGTGTGTGCATATATATATGTGCAACAGTGTATTTGTTTATTCATCTTTCAATAGGCAGTTGGGTTGTTTCTATATCTTGGCAGTTGTGAATGATGCTGCAATTAACAAGGGAGTGCAGATATCTCTTCAAGATCTTCATTGCAATTATTTTGGGTATGCAAAAAAGGTGGGATTACTGGGTCATATACAGTTGTAGTTTTAATTTTTTGAGAAACTCCATACTGTTTTTCATTGTGGCTGTACCAATTTACAGTCCCCACAAACTATGTACAAGGTTTCCCTTCTCTCCACAGCCTTTCTAACATTTTCTGTTTTTGATGGCCATTCTAACAGGTTTGAGATAATTTCTGTAGTTTTGACTTGCACTTCCCTGATGATTAGTGATGTTTGGGATCATTTCAATACCCTTAGCCATTTCCATATCTTCATTAGAGAGATTTTTATTTGGATCTTTTGCTCATTTATAATTGGGTTATTTGATTTTTGCTAAGGAGTCATAGAAGTACTGTATATTTTTGCTTTTCTTGACTAAATGCTGAGCCACCTATCAAATCAACAGTTCAGTGATGTGATTCATGGTTTAAAAACCAAAAACATAATGACAAAAATACCAATTCACAAGTCTTACTGCCAAGGGTTGTCTATCTTTAATTCATCCTGCATATTCTCAATACATTCTCCTTTCTGAAATACCAATTTTATCATCTTAATAAACCAGTAGCACAATAATTACAATTGAAGGCCTTGTTGTCAAAAAAAAGCATATGTCAGATCTCAATCCTCACACATTTTAGCTGTGCACATTCCAATTTTTAACCTTTCTGACTCTGAGTTTCAATAGCCTCATCTATAAGAATCTGAATAATAAATCATTTTATTGCTGGGAGAACTAAATAAGATAATGCGTAGGATATACCTAACATCATGACTGGAACACAGTAATTACTCTTTGGTAACATTACTTTTGATAACACTATGTTTTTGGGGCAAAGTTATGATTTTTTAAATTTATTTTTTATTTTTGTTAAGATGCTGTAAACAAAGGAATCAAAGTACAGAGCTGAGGCATAGTCATCTTTAATACTTATATTGATAAAATACATTAGGCTTTTGAATGTAAGCATAATTTTTCTAATAAGTACACAGATTGCATTTATTTTTAGTGTACAAAAGCTAAATCACTCAAAAATTAAAATTTACAATTTGTAATAAAAGAATACATTTTAGAAAATTCAATAATTGTATATAGCTTGAATTTCAGCAAAGTTGAAGCATTAAAGACTATCAAGTGAATTTAGTAGCATTAAATCCTGTATACTTAATAAGAAACAAATATGTTTAGAAGTCTATTATTGTTGCTTTGGACTTAAAAAGGAATAAAAAAATAATTAATATTTATTAAATGCCTGGAGACAGACAGCCTAGAGAAAGACAGCAGATTTATTTCTTACTTGCTTTCACTTCAAATCTTATTTCCCTGTAACAAAAGTTTCCTCTCATCAAGTCTTTTTGGTTGAATCCTAGAGGATCAGGTTAATCTGTTCCATATTGAATAATTTCTATTCCAATGCATGATACTACACTAGCGATTATCTGGAGCAAGATAAAAAAAAATCAGGTATAAAAGAAATCGATTCCTATTTTAGTAAATTTATTGTTCAGGATATTAATTTTATATCTGGAAATGGATCTGGATCACTATGAATTTCAAACATAGGTGTGAAATTAGAAAGTATACATTTATAGTAGGAATTGAGAAGGACCCCACATATACACATCAAACTATTTTTTTCCAGTTTTATTGAGATACCACTGACAAATGAATATTGTATCTGTTTAAGGTGTACAAAGTGATGTTTTGATATACACATACATTGTGAAGTGATTGCCACAATCAAGCTTATTAGTATACTCATCACCTCACATAGTTAGCATTTGTGCATGTGTAGTGAAAAAACTTTCGTGCTACTCTCTTAGCAAAGCCCTGGTATACAATACATTATTATTTAGTTACCATGTTGTACATTAGATCTGCAGAACTTACTCATCTTATAACTGAAATTTTGTACCCTTTGACCAAAATACCCCATTTTCTTCACACCCCTGCTCCCAGCAACCACCTTTATACTCTGCCTGTGAATTTGAGCTCTTTAGAGTCCATATATAAGTGAGACCATGCAGTATTTGTTTCTCTGTGTCTGGCTTATTAGATTTAGTGTAATGTTTTCCAAGTTCATCTATGTTGTGGCATATTTCTCTTTTAGCTCTGAAAATACTCCATTGTGTGTGTAGTTTTGTGTCACTTAACTATAGGAATATGTTCTGAGAAATGGAATGTTAGGCAATATCATCTTTATATGTACATTACAGAGTGTACTCACAACAACCTAAATGCTATAGCCTACTATACACATAGGCTACATTGTATAGCATATTGCTCCTTGGCTACGAACATATACAGCATGTTACTGTACTGAATACAGCAGACAATTGTAACACAATGGTAAGTGTTCGTGTATCTACACATATTAAACATAGGATAGGTAAAGTAAAAATACAGTATAAAAGATTATAAATGGAACACCTGCATAAGGCACTTACCATGAATGGAGCTTGCAGGACTAGAAGTTGTGCTTGGTGAGTCAGTGAGTGAGTGCTCAGTGAATGTGGAGGCCTAGGACTTTACTATACACTACTGTAGACTTTATAGAAACTGTACACTTAGGCTACACCCAATTTTGTAATGTTATTTTTCTTCAATAATAAATTAACCTTAGGTTCTTGTAACTTGTTTACTTTATAAACTTTTTAATTTTTTGTAACTTTTTGAATCTTTTGTAATAACACATAGCTTAAAGCATACATTGTACAGCTGTACAAAAATATTGTTTTCTTTCTTTACATCCTTATTCTATAAGCTTCCTTCTATTTTTTTTTTTTTTTTTACTTTTTAAATTTTTTACTAAAAATGAAGACACAAACAATGAATCTAGGCCTACCCAGGGTCAGGGTCATCAATATTGCTGTCTTCTACCTCCATATCTTGTCCCACTGGGAGGTCTTCAGGGACACTAACACTCACGAAGCTGCCATTTCCTATGATCACAATGCCTTCTTCTGGGGAATACCTCCTGAAGGACCTGCCTAAAGCTGTTTTACAGTTTGTTTTTCATAAGTAGGAGTATATTCTAAAATAACAATAAAATTATACTATATTAAATTTATAAGCTAGTAACATAGTTGTTATTTTTATCAAGTACTATAATCTACAGGACCACTGTCATATATGCAGTCTGTTCTTGAATGAAACATCATTATATGGAGCATGACTGTATGTGTGTGTATATAAATGTATATACATACTGCATACACACACACATATATATATACACACACACATTTGTTTTTTTGTCCATTCATTTGTCAACAGACAGATTGTTTCCGTATTTTGGCTGCTATGAATGATGCTGTAATGAACAAGGAAGTGCAGATCTCTTTGAGATACAGATTTCATTTTTTTTGAAGGGGGGATGCATACTCAGAATTGGGATTGCTAGATCATATGGTAGTTCTATTTTTAGTTTTCAAGGAACCTCAACAGTGTTCTTCATAATAGCTCTACCAATTTACAATTCCACCAACGTAATTGTTTGTGCTTACATACACACACATTTTTAAATTGTCAAAATTTTATTAAGTGAATAAGAAACTATGTTGAAGGCATGGAGACATATTTGATGAAATCCTATCTCAAACTCACCTGAGGAAAAAGGCAATGTGTTCGCTGATGCAATTGATTGGATAGATTTGGTAGACCTGGATTCAGAGACACAAACAATGTCATCAAAGCTCTGTCTCTCTCTTCTTGGTCAGTTCTTCTGTGGGTAGGGACCTGCACCAGGTTAAATTGTGTTCCTATTTAATTTATGTCCTCTTAGAACCTCAGAATGTGAACTTATTTGGAAACAGGGGCCTTGCAAGTCTAATTAGTTAAGTTAGACCGAGGTCATGCTAATTTAGAGTTTACCCTAAATCCAGTGACTAGGGTCATTATAAGAAGAGAAGACATACAGAGATACCTAGACAAGATGACCACGTGAAGACAGAGGCAGAGGCAGAGGTTGAAATGATGCAGCTATAAGCCAAGGAAGACCAAGGATTGCTAGAAGCCTTCAGCAGCCAGGAAGTGGTAAGGAAGAATTCTTTCCTAGAGCCTTCAGAGGCCTCATGGCCCTACTGACACACTGCTTTTGGATTTCTAGTCCCCAGAGCTGTGAGATAATAAATCTCTTGTTTTAAGCCACCAAGTTTGTGGTAATTTGTGTGGCATCCCTAGGACCCTACGAAACACACAATAATACACAATAATGTTTTGATAATAACAATAATGTTTTTATAGTAAACATTTTGAGCACAGTGGAAAATAGTTCCAGAGTGGCCACATATTGAGACAATGGATTATGATCCCATCTTTAATCACTCACTCTGTCCAAGAGCAGGAGTAATTCTGGTAAGGATTTGTTCCATACATGTTTCTCTGTCTCCCTTCTCTGCAGGGTAGGTTATATCCTCCTGCATAAATTGGCCTGACAGTAAAGTGGCCCTCCCTTTCTCAAGCCAGACTGGACCCAGCAATATGTATTTCCAAGAATATAATTATCCTCTAAGACAGGCTTAGACCTATCAAACCACGAGAAGTCCATACCTGGCAATAGTTAATACTGAATTTTTCTTCCCAGATTTCACTTCCATCAACTCAACAGTTAACACTTAGTAATACCTGGAGAGATCCATATGGAGATAGAGCTGTCTGACAGAACTTATTGCCTTCATGGAAGAAAGCAGTCAAATCCAAACCTTAGTCAATCAGAGGGAGACAGAGGAAATATAGATCTCAACTCTACTGCCCTCCCACCCTTTACTCTCATGCTTATGCCTTCCATTGTCCAAATCCACCTAGCATCAAGCAAGCATGTTGAGGCAGTCCATTAAAGTCAGGTGCCCACAGAGTACATAGTAGAGTAGAGAAAATGGGATTGCGAAGCTGGAGGGACAAATGGAAGGTACCCACCACAGTGGCAAAATAGCATAGGAAATAGCTGCTAGATATGGTATGAGACAGAAATGGTAAAGTTAAATGGAAGCTTGTGTCATCAGTATGTCTATAATTTTAGATTAAGGCAATAAGATCAACTATAGATTCAGACTTTTTAGGCAAGTTGACCAAAGTATACTGAAGCCATCATATGATATTTTAATTGACTAGCCTACAAAGAAGTGAAATTGTACTCCACCTAAATCCTTCCTCTTCTGATGCCCTCACAAATTTAATTTCCAAGTGTTACTTTTATTGTCGATCTATGGTCTTTCAAACAATCTGTATCTAGGAAGCTGCTAAATCCTGCATTACCTTAATTTAAATGCAAAGGGTGGGCGATTCAGAGATCAAAAATGAGCAACCAAAAATAAAAAAAAGATGGAAAAAAAAAGAGCAACCAGCCAGGCTGGTATGATTGATTGTGCTTATGCACATATCAAGAAGGCCAATTTACTCTCCCTGAAAAAGAACTTTTTTTAAAGTTCAAATGTCTCTGTAGCTAGTCCTGTGTACTATAACCCCTGTGCACTGAGTCCAGCTGAGATGAGTGGTAGAGCTTTGTGCACCAGCTTTGTGAGAAAAAAGTCATGTTTCATATAGTCATTTTCATATTGCCATCAAAGAGGCAAACATCTAAGCAAGCCACTAATGTTGTGTGGCAAAGATTTGACCAGGGCTGATCGGTCAAGTCATCTTTCTCCTTGGGGAACAGTAATGCCCTCTGTCTCCTTGGAGGGGTTCCCACTGCTTTTCACAGAGGAACAAGGGGCAGCTTTGTGAGAACAGCATTATATCCACGATCTCAGCTGAGTCAGGATGAGAAGAATAAAACAGATAACTTAGAATTGTTCAGCCAAAGAACTTCACCTTAAGACAACAACGAAAGATGCCTTTAAGATTGAGAGTTTCAAATCAGACTCAAAGACCTTATTTATTGAATAAACATGTATTAAGAACATCTTTTACCTGCTATACCTGAAATAGCATTAATTTAACCTGAAATTACCTGTATAAGTATTACACTACTTGAAATTTCAGCAAAGAGAGATTTCTTAAAAGCTAAACTATTCCTACAAAATTACTTAGGGTTTCCTCTAGACTTACATATCAATAAACTCAATTTTCTGTGTCATTTTAAGTTCAGAGATCGCATTGCTATTCCGGCTTCATGATGCAATGATTATATATTTATTAAAGCGGTGCCTTGGATTACACCAAGAACGGTTTTTAATTGTACTCTAAACTGGAAAAAGAACTAAATTATCAATGAATTTCAACTAAATGGTTGATTTTTTAAAATCATGAAAAGGAAGTGCAGGAAAATTAGGATTAAAAAGGGGAAAATAAATAGATGTTAGAAGATTCTCTCACTTCTTTCTCTCAAATTTTGGTCCCGAATCTTTAAAAAGTTGTTTATTTTACTTTTCAAAGGTAATTATTCAAATGCCACCTGAATTATGAAATTATATATAGTCTTATACACAAAAAATACTTCTTTACAAGAATGTTTAATTTTACTGCACAAATATTCTTGTCTCATAAAAGTGTCCCCACAGCTACATCTACAGATGTGTTTAGGTATTTAAAACTTTAAGAATCAAAACTTAAATTTCTTGTCTATTGTTTGTAATATACATTTGCCTAACAGCATTTTAAGCCCATTTCTATAAAACACTAATAAAAATTGGATTGCATTTCAAATTTTTTTAGCTGTTTCCCTCTTTGATGCATTTCTATTTCAGTTTGGAGAAGAATAGTTTCATAGCAAAATTGTTCAGGTTTAACCAAACATATTAATCAAATGACCAGCTCAAGAGTCTATATTCTGTATTTATTAAGTTATTTATTCAGGAAATACTTATTGAGGGATAAAATAGAAATCAAGACAAACAGGATGCCTCTGTTTGAGAAACATACAGTCTAGCCTGGTACTCAGGCAAATTAGAGGTCACCTATGTTAAAATAGTATCATGGGAAGAAATCACATTCAGAATTTGTGTAATTTACTAGCATTTATGAAGGCCCAAATTCTCATTTCCATCTTTAAGAGTGAATGTTAATAAGGAATGTAAATATAGAGAATCGGATCCAAAAGATCTGAAGACTTGGTATAAAAGCTAGAAACACCACAACCCAGATACCACGAAGATCAGGCTGTCTTTTCCCACCTGCAAAATCAAAAGGGAAAAGGGTTTCTTCTCCTCTGCTCTGAACTCCATAAGGTTTAGCTCCTCTTAGCTCTTTGGTTGCAGAGCAGGTTCAACTTACTCCTTTTAGAGTTTTACCAAGGCAGTGTGGACAGACATGGGTTTAACTTCCAGAACCACCACTTTCCTTGAGAAAGCTGCTTAATTTCTCTGCATTTTGGTCTTCCCATCAATAAAATAGAAATAATTTTTCCTACCTTATGAGGTTGACATAGAGGTTGAAAGTAATACATGTAAAGTCCCTCAAAGGAATGTATCTGGCCACCAAATAAAAGGGGGTGGGAGGTACATAATTAGTAGTAATGTTACAGGTAGTTAGTCATCAGCGGGGCAGGAGAGGGCTCTTCCCCCCAACCCACTAGAAATGTCTGGTGATGGTTAGGCAAATTATCACATTGCCTCTCTAAAAGTGATCAATTGGCAGCTGGCACCAGGGAGCGGCCATTTCCTGATGGTCCACACCTGTTAACATTAAAGTGTTAATTAAAGGCAGGGCCCAGAAAGAAGCAACTTCCTGGGCATGCACATTAAGAGACAAAATGGCAAAGTATGATCTTCCCGGTACACTCCACCAGAAAAAGGAAGAAAGCCTCGACGAGCATGGGCATGCATGCAACTCCCTAAACACACTGAGCGTGCTCAATTCCCAAGGGTAAGGAGAGCATCGTGCATGCAGAAAGCCCACCCTAAGGGAGGAATCATGGGAAAGAGGCGAGCCTATGAAGTCCCAGGATCAAGGTTAAAGGCCTCTCTTTTCTCTCTTTGACTTTCAGGCACTCACTTGGATTTCTTCCAAGGGTTCTTTCCTGCTCTAAAGCCTTTCTAATAAACTTTTACTCCTGCTTTGCAACTCACCTCGGTCTCTTTTTCTGCTTTATGCACCTCAGTCAAATTCTTTCTTCCGAGAAGGCAAGAATTTAAGTTGCTGCCGACTGGTACGAATCTGCCACTGGTTACTCAGGGTAATTCGGGTCTCTGCCACCGGTAACAGTAACAGTAAGAGGAGCACCACAGTGACAGCTATGGTTCTGAACTAGTAGTAGAAGGCACTTTAGAGGTACAAAAACTTAGGACAGGGAGGTTAAGTGCCTTGCCTAAGAAGGAATGGTGGCAGAGTTAGCCTTAAATATGACATTCTTGAATCTAACCCCAGGCCTTCTCCCACAATATTATTATACTTTTCTTCTCTTAAACAATTGTGGTTCTAGAAACAATTTTTGATAAGCATTATTAGTAAAACAAACAGAACAACATTCAATGATTTCACCCATCTTAATAAACAATTTAAATCACCACATGCCCGGAAACACTCAGGCAGTCATTAGACAGGAAAACAGAACTAGCAAAACATCAACTGCAAACAATTGATCTATTATTTATACAGAAACAACAGTACAGATTATTTAAAATCCCAGGTCTATCAAACAGTCTTTGAAATGTGAAAAAATAAAAAAACAAGAAAAAAAACTTCAGCAGGTCATTCTAAACTATTGGAACTGTAACGACATTGGCTTATTTCATGTAATGAGACTGCAGCATTATTAAAGGAAAACAGTTTCATTTTAGCAGTGCCATTACATTGCACTTTCTAGTTTTAGCAGCACTCAGTAAGAAAACGGCTAGTAATATCCGTGCTGAGTATCCCCCCCAAATGTATTTAATTTGCATTAAGCAAAGAACACTATAGCAAATGCTAAGGAACCTTTCTCTCTGTCTTTTTCTTTCCCTTCCTACAGCCATCACCCAGGTTCCAACCCTCATTATCTTGCATTTCACTGTTAAAATAACCTTCTCTCTTGTCTCTTCCCCCTCATGATTCCCCTTCCAATCTACGCCCACACTCTCCTTTCAGGGGAATTGTCCTGAATCATTGCTCTGAATATGTCTCAGCGCGATGCACAGACTGCAGTGCCTCCCCAGACTCTAAACACCTGAACCTAAAATGTAAGGTTCATTGGATCTCCCCCAACCCAGGAGCAATAATTCCTACAAAAGCTTACATATCACGGCCCAAACAAATCTATTAGTTGCTTCTTAAATATACACTGAACATTCTCATTTCCACAATTTTAAAAACAGTTGTAGTTACCTCAACTGTTGCCACTCTAGGCCCATTTCTAAAATTAGAAATCTTGTGCCTCGGTGTGGTGGCTCACACCTACAATCCCAGCACTTTGGGAGGCCAAAGCAGGAGGATCACATAAGCCCAGGAGTTCACGACCAGCCTAGGCAACATAGAGAGACTTCATCTCTACCATAAATAAATAAATAAATAAATAAATAATTTAAAAAAAATTAGAAATCTTACACACCACCACAACATATTATCATTTAAACACAAGACCTAGCCAGGCACGGTGGCTCACGCCTGTAATCCCAGCACTTTGGGAGGCCGAGGCGGGCGGATCACGAGGTCAGAAGATCGAGATCATCCTGGCTAACACGGTGAAAACCCGTCTCTACTAAAAATACAAAAAAGTTAGCTAGGCATGGTGGCGGCGCCTGTAGTCCCAGCTACTCAGGAGGCTGAGGCAGGAGAATGGCGTGAACCTGGGAGGCAGAGCTTGCAGTGACCTGAGATCACGCCACTGCACTCCAGCCTGGGCCACAGAGCGAGACTCCATCTCAAAAAAAAAAATGAAAATTAAAATTGAAAAATAAAAAATAAAAACACAAGACCTTAAGTTTTTGATAAGGAGATTATTAAATTATGAGATACCAGTCTATCTGACAGCACATTGCTCAATTTTTCAAAATGTATTACAAAACTATTTAACAATAAAATTAATGACACATTATTTTAGAATAATTTTTTAAATTGGACATGTAATACAGTTTACAATTATACAAAAATACATTTTCTATGCATATATAAGGGAAAGTTTTATTCAAAATAAATGTGTTTAAATGTTAACAGTGAGCTTTCCAAGATGATGGAATTATAGACAATGTTTTATTTTGTTCAGTATAAAGGTTTATGGTTTGTTTTCTTTTTTTCAAATTTTCTATACCAACCACATACCATTAGCAATTTTATAATATAATTTAAAATTTCTCATTTTTTAAAGTCTGCTCACCTATTAATTCCACTCTAAATAATCCTGGCTTCATAAAGCCTTTGGTTATGGCCAAACTAGATTAAATGTTTGAGGCATCAACATATTAAAACTTCACTCACCACTCTCCCTTGTGTATTTTGGACATCCATTAGAGAAGCATCTCATATAATGGCAGTTACAAGCTCAAATTATTTTTTAATAACCTGGTACTCTCCTACCTGCCAACCCCCTAAACTGATATTATCTTAAAAGTGATAATTTAATTCTAATCCCTTTAAAACACATTTCATTTAAAATAAGAAGAGTTCATCACTTTTGTTCCACTATACAGGCATAATTTAGAAACTGTGTTTTGACCATAAAACTATAAAAATAATGTCCACTTATAAAAAGTTTTAAGTTCATAAGATGAAATCATTAATGTCTAAATGATAATGTGAGTGAAATACACAAATGAAAAAAACATCTCTTGGGTTCCTGTTATATATTATGCCATCCATTTCTCAATTACCCCTTGGATAATTAAAATCATCAATAAGTTGTTCTCTAATATTAGATAATAACCATGGCTTTAGTTCATAGTCCTGGAATAGATGTTGAAAATAGGACCTGATGAAATGTGTATTTATTTGCCTGTGATTCTAGTACCCCTTTCCTCGGAGCAAATACTTATTTCAGGACCACAAATTAGTCTATTAAGTTATCATTATTTGTTCAGGCTAGGCAGTCAGCAGGCTAAAATTGTTTCTTTAGGGCTTACATGGCCTAATACTTCAAGCTACCATGCTTATTTGGGAGAAAAGTACTAGATTTATTATAAAATAATGTCTCCAATACATAATACTAATTTGTTTTTCCAATTTTCATGAATACCACAGCTGTAGAGTGTCAATGCCATTACCTTCTTCTTCTAAACCTGAGTATTTCAAGAAGCTCTAGTTTTGTATTGGAAGAGGAATACAGAATATCTGATATTATGCCCAAATTTCATTTATCTTTCTACAAAGATACATAGAAGAGGGAGGATGGTGGTCAGGAGGGCATTAATATTAAACATATTCTAGGTACCAGGTACTTCACATAATTTAGTTCATCTAATTGTCAATTAATTATCATAAACAAGCCCATGAATAATGCATTTTTATTTCTATTTTGTATCTAAAGAAACCAAGTCTGTGAGAGGTTAAATAAATGTGCTAGATCGCATAAATAGAGACTGACAGCCAGGATTTAATCTCTAAAGCTAATGTTTTTGCCAGCATAGTGTAATAATGTTTTGATTTGTCAAGGAAGGAGATGAAAGAGGGAGAGGAGAGACAGAGGGAGAGACAGAGACAGAGAGCAATATCTAACATCACTTTTTGGATATCTATTGGATACCTCGAATTAACATATCTGAAAGAAAGCTTTTGATTTCACCCTTCTCCATCAAAAAGCCTTTTCCCTCCATCTTTACCACCTCTGTTAACATTAACACCCACCACTCAATTGGTCAGGCCAGCAACCAAGGGGCTGATGTTGATTTCTTCATTTCCTCACATACTGCCCATTGAATCCATAAAAAATTTTGTCAACTCCACCTCCAGATCTTTATAATGTCTTTGGATAGTTCTTAAATGTTGTTATGCATGTGATTTTTTAAAAATCTGTTAGTGTTATTTAAAAGCAAGCTGATTTTCCAATTAGTAATTTAATACTGTAATAATTGAGACATCTGTCTACATAGAGACAGCTTAGGTCCCAACAGAGCCTCAGCAGACTGGAGGTTAAACTCCCTTTGCATCTTATAAAAAGTACAGTAATAGAACCTCTGCTTCTGCTTTCTGTGCTGAGATAAGAAGCCACTTTGTGAGAAGACCTTAGAAGGTGGTCCAAATAGAAGAGCTAGAGGAAAACAGTGATTGGACCCTAAAGAGGCAGTCAAAGTCCAAAAGGCATAGGATAAAGGTTCAGGAAACATCTGGCCTCATACCAAGAAGAGAAGCTACAATGAGAAAGCAGTGGCTTTTCCTGTTGTGCCCATATAAGTGTAATGTTGCAAATACAGGAAGGAGGGAGGGTCTTTAATGAGGAATAAGTGATAACTGAAAACAAGGTGCAAATTCTAGATGGAGACTAGTGCTGTGGACTGTATAATTTATCACTTAGCTTCTGTATATCCTAAGACAAGCTTGTGTATAAATAAGTCCTGATATATCGGGAAAGGAAAATTCATTCAACCACAATGCGCACATGTGTGTGTGCAGCTGAAATATACTGGTTTGGGTATGTATTTGTATGTATTAAGAAATTATATTTATTATTAAATATACAATGTTAAATATATATCACTACAGACTATGAAAATAAATTTTCCTCTTCTTTTTAGGTCTTTAAAGCCCAACTCAAAATGTAACTCAAAAGTTAATTTCTGCCCACCCTGGCTTGGTACAGCACGTCTTTATGCCTCTGTTGTAATAATTACCATGCTGTATTAGAATTATTTGCTACAGGCTTTTCTCCCTCACTAAAATTTTAGTATTTGATGGGAGGAATTTACAGGACCTAGCAAATTGCTTGCTTTACAATACATAATGAACTAATGATGAATAAACGAAATAATAAATGAGTGAATTTTGTTTTCAGAAATGTATTAAAAAGTATATTGGTTTTATTTGGAAAGCTTGCCATGCATAAGAAGGACTGAATCCATGAAACGAGTTTGACAGTCATCAGCATCAATCATTGGCATAGCCTTAGAATTTGCCTAAGAGTGGGTTCGACATAAACCATCACTTTGAAGCATCAGGTGATTTAAATCTAACATCAATGAAATGTGCATATAATTCTAAACAAGAGAAAAGTAAACAGGAGAGATGACTGCATTGCCAAATGACAAGCTTGGAGAGATTGGCAGATATAATGAGATGAGATTTAACACATACACCTCAGGATAAGTTACCTGGGGAAAAATCAGCAGCAGCTGAGATATAAAATGGAAACCCATTCTTCCATTGCAAATAAATAATGTTTCAAAAGAGTCTGGTTATACTGGATAACTTGTATATGAGATCACTTTGTAATACTGATGCTAAAAAGCCAATTGCCTTCCCAAGAGAATGAACATCATGGATCATTTCAACCAGATACACACACACACACACACACACACACACACACACACACACACACACACACACACACGAGAGAAAGTGCCTTCAACAGCTTTAGTAATCACCTTGATTCTACTGTCGGTAATTGGAGCCCTCTCAATACAAAAAGAACACCAAAGTTTAAGGAAAGGCAATAAACATCATGAAATGAATCAGAGCCTATTTAATTTGGAAAACCTTGAAAAGGCTCAGAAAGAAGTTCATTCTGTCCAGTCCAATACAATCGGCCTCTGGCTGCCAGACAATAAGAATTATTTCTAACATATATTGAATCCTTTCTCTGGGCCAGGATTTACCAAGTACTTTAGATGCATAATCAGACTTAATTCCCACTGCAGGTCCAAGTCATTGCTACTTGACATTGTATCCATTTTACAGATAAGGAAACTAAGACTGAGAGACATCAGGTCAATTGCATATGGTCTTACAGCAATGAAGTGACAGCACCAAGATCTGTACCCTAGTCTCTCAGAATCCTAGGCTGTGATCTGCATCACTCTGCAATGCTTTCAGTATGCCACTCCGCTATTGATGAAACTGTAAGTTATTTTTTGTCTGATTTCTACAGTTCTCCATTAAATAAAGATGACATCTCCTTTCTCTTCACTCTGATCTCTTACCCTACTTCAACAATTTCTCTCCCTTGAATTCAGAACTTTCCAACAAATTAGGTTAAATCCTATCTATGAACCCTTGCTGTGATGTAACTCATCTGAAAAAACTCTCTTTCTCCACCTGGCCAACTCTTCCAATCCTCTCCATCAGAAATCAACTTTCTCAGAGAACTTTAAATAGATTATATCCTGTTTTTGAAATTATATTCAATTGTTGTGCACACGTTAACGTTTATTATACTGCTGCTAACACTAACATTTACTGCCTTCACCAAATTCATAATCTAGCACACACGTACCATTCATAAACTCGGTTTGGTTGTGAAAAGACAGACATTTAGGGAGATAGAAATGATTTAGAAATATTTCCAAAGTTCAGCATCCAAAAAGAATGCTACTATTCACATGGAAGAAACTGTGAAGCTTCAGTTTCCTGTTCAAAGTAACTAGAACAAAGACCAGAAAACAAATCTGTGTGTGTGAAAAGAGAAGTGTTAGATCTACTAAGCCCAGCTTTAAGATGTACTG